>NC_135269.1:60887324-62098038 GCF_051311805.1 Agelaius phoeniceus
TTACTTCATTGAGATTGGAAGTCACCTCCCTGAATTTTAGATTTGTACAGCTGAGCCAATCTCTTTCCTTTACAGGAAGGAGATACTCCCCTTTCTCATGGCCTAAATTCTCTACTAAGTAATGTTGTCAATTTTGGACCAGCAGAATAAATACACAGAGTATAATCTTCCTCCCTCAGGTTGCTATGTCACTTATATGCTTGTGAAGACTCCTAGACATTTCTCCTTTTCAATAACAATTTCTTTCCTAATCTTTCAGATTCTTATAGGAGGAAACATCTCTGGCAATACCGTACTGGAAGATGATTTCACCACGCTGGACAGCAGGAAGTGGCTGCTCCACCCTGGTGGGACGAAGATGCCGGTGTGCGGCTCCGCGGGGGACGCGCTGGTGTTCATTGAGAAAGCCAGCACCCGCTACGTCGTCACCACCGACATCGTTGTCAATGAAGACTCTTTCTTGCAAATAGATTTTGCAGCTTCCTGCTCTGTCACAGATTCCTGTTATGGTAAGGACTTCTTAGTAATCCCTGCCATTCCTCTTCCTGCACTGCAGAGAAAGTTCACTTGTTTTCTGGTTACATTATTCATCATAACAAGAGCTGAGAAACAAAAGAAAGCATGTTTCTGTTAGAAATTGTAACATCAGCTTTTTTATTCCAGGTGTCTGAAGCCTAAGATAAACTGAAGTAAATCATTCTCTGTGAGCATCTAAGTTGCAGTTCAATCAATCTCAGAAAAAGACTAACAGCTGCCTTACTCAAAAAATCCATTTAGTAGATAATGTCCACTGCTTGGGGTGGTGCTGTAATAATAAGCAGCTGGGTGTTCCAGCACATGTTTCTTGCTTTGTGATTTTGCATTTTCAGTGTAGTCTCAGTTCTGATCTCACTTGTACCCATATATCTAAGAAATCATTTATACCAACATACATCTGACACTTGCTAAGGCAGCATCAACAGCAAAAATTTATATTGTCCATATGAAATAATAAATATGTGTAGACCTGTATGTTTCCATGTACAAATGTGTGCATATATACTAGGCACATGTGTATACATCTGTTTATGTATACATAATGATGCAATTTTTAATTACCTGGCTTTCTCTTTTTCATAGGATGTCTATTGAGTGCACAGACAGCTTTTATATGTGTATATACACATATATTCATATACATATATATTTAAATGAATAAAAACATGTTCTGTACTCATCACATCAAATACACATCACATGGAAATTCAAAATTATGTGAATTTTAGGGCACACGAGAAATAGGGTTTTCTTAAAACAAGCTTTTTAATGCTTGTTTTACACATCCTATTAGAGTAGGGGTTTGAGGTATAGGTGTTTTTAATGAGGACAAGAATACAATACAGTGCATCATGTGGTATGTGTTAATTTACTGGGTTGCTGAATTTTCCTCTACAATTCTATATAAAAATGGAAAAAGGTTTTATGTGAAGACCCAGATTTATCTTCTCTGATTTTGCTAATCTGAAGCTACTTACATGCTTAAACATTTTTCTTTCTTTTTTTATTAAGAATACTGCAGTATCTTGAGATCATCTCTGCTAAGTTTAGATGCATTTTGGTGACTGAGCCATATACTGGCAAAGAAACAGATCCTTATTTTGTTGGGGGGGTTTGTTTCTTTGTCTACAACCCTTATCATTATCTTAACTTCATATTAAATTAGGCAGGACACTACCTAATCATGCTTCCAGTCATGATGAGAAAAGCGTTTCTTTTGGTGAGGGAAATTTAACACTAAAAACTCACTTACTCTTGTTTGTATCTACTTGTCCTTGTATTTCTATAGCACTGTCCTCTGTGCTGAAACATCAAGTAGGACTGATTGGGTGATTAAGGGTCATTCCCTGTGCACGAGGGTAGAAGAAATGGGTCTGTTAGTAATCAAAAGAAGATCACAGATGTATCACCCCTATCACTGCAACCACGCTCCATGTTTTATACAGCCAGCTCAGCCAGAGTACCTAGCAGCTGGAACATTTACTTCAAGTACCAGCTCTGCACCTATTATTATTTACATTTTCATGGCTGCATGAAAGTTTGACTTGAAGTATTTAGTGAGCTTGACTAACCTTTAATTTTCGTAATAAAAGCTTATAAGCCATAAACATCAAAACAATGAAATTTCTGATTTTCGCTGAGAAATGAATACATTAGTTTAATGTGGCTAGACTGTGTTTGAATGGAAACAAGCTCACTGACTAACAAACTCAAATTAAAATTGTGCTGAATAATTAAATGAGCTGGTCTGCAGGAAGGGTGGAAGGCTGACTAAGCCATCTTGTGACAGAGACAAAAGTTTGAATTTGAGTGTTGCTCTGCTTTGCACAGCAATCACATCCAGCTGAATCTCACTCTTCAAGCCTGAAAAACAAAGTTTGGTGGTCATGGTGCTGCCAGATCATTTTCTTGCATGCTGCAGCTACACACATTGTCTTGATTTAATCCTGCAACTTAATGTTGGCTCTGTGTTTTCATCTGTGGTGCCTTGAGTTAGGTGGCAGATGTGGAGATGTGCTGCAGACCCCACCTGAGCCATACCTGCTCAGCAACATGTAACCACCAAAGGAGGTAGCTTTGTGCTTCTGACACAAGGGCTTGAAAAGTTCTGGGTGGTTATTTTGGCAGTTCAGACTTGTGATACTGTCTGGGGTTTGCATGTTATTATAGGCCTATGGATATAGGTCTCTAAATTAAATAACTAACCACCTTTCCACCCTTAGCTATTGAACTGGAATATTCAGTGGACCTTGGGTTGACTTGGCACCCAATTTTGAAAGACTGTCTTCCCACTAATGTGGAATGCAACAAGTACCATCTCCAGAGGATTCTCATTTCAGACACTTTCAACAAGTGGACCCGGGTTACTTTGCCTCTGCCTCCCTATACCAGGTAACTCCCTCTGGATTTCTGCAGAATCAATCTAAACCCAGAACTAGGTATTTATAATGTCATGATACATTATGGAGTTTAAGCAATTGTACCGAGTCCTTTTTGTTTGGTCCATGTAAATAGCAACAAATAAGTATAAGTAAATGAAGCTCTATCCTACAGAAATTGCAAACACAGGTGGCAAGGGCAGCAGGTTCTCAGCATTATTTGACTCCACAACTTTGCTCCTCCTGCTGAGCCTTATCTCCTCACATAGACTTAGGCTGAGCTATCTGCTGGCTCAGAAGTATCAAAGCACAGGTAGAGCCTTGAGATGGTTGTCATGAAAGACGCCACCAAAGGCACATACAAGTTTGGAAACAGAGACCTTTATATTTTAGCAATTGTACTGAAAGTGCCTATACAGTTGCCACACATTTTGACATTAGTAATGAAAAAGTCTGTGGTCTGTTACTAATCATTTGGGGCATCTGGACTCTTCTCTATCTTCTGTGCAGTTACATCAAGTAATAGCACTTTTTTAGAACTTCTTCCCAGCATTAATTTTCTGTGCTTCCTCTTTGGTGCAGCTTTGCTACATATCATCTGTAAAAATCCATTACCCTGTCAGTTCTTGTATAAAGACTGTAAATTTGTGTTCAGAGTAGCCTTTCTGGGGTTGAATGGGATAAATCAGGGCTGGGATTGATGTTCCAAATCAACTGAATTTGGACCTGAAAGGAAGCTACTACCTGAGGTAAACTCAGGTTTATAAATAACTGTGATTTTGAAGAGTTTCTTGAGCAGTATATGTCACAAGAAGTCTGATGCCCTACTGAGGCAAAAATTGTACTTCTGTCCAATCCCATAATTGTATTTTTTGGCTCAAGTAATACAATTTCCCAAAGTTATTAAGACAAGCATTCCATGAGAGAGGTTATTACAACCTTATCTCATAAGCAAGAGAGATGTTGAGCTTTAGGATAAGAACAGTGTAGCTAATAGGCCTTTTAGTCTAGATGCAATATAATTTTTTATGCTGCTTTATTATTTCAAGCTGTGTAATAGCAGGTGTGTGTCTCCAGTTGTTTATGCCTGTATGTTTTAGGCACATGCAGGCTGTGTAGTCAGTAGCTTGTCCTGGTGCTCACCACCCATGTCTGTGCAGCCTCTTAGGGCTCCTGTACTCCAGAGTGCTACTTCACCTCTGGCCTCAAAATGCCATGGACACTTACTTTTAACTTGGAGCCAATTTTAAAATGTAAATGCAAATACAAAGCTTCCCACAGGAGCATCAGCTCCATGAATTGTTAGTGATGTGCCCGGCCAAAGCACACAGTGTAAGATATAGGTGCTTGTCTTTATTCTGAAAGGACTTCCTCACAATTTTTATGTTTATTTTAAAATGCTGCTTAGTGAACAGCTGAGCATAGAGCAGTAGGTTTCTCTTTGGAGAAACAAGTTATTTATTCAGCTCATGCAACATTTTCATAAAGAAATAATTCATGGGAGAATAATGACCTAATCATATGAGATCCATTTTTACAACGAATAGTTTTTGGAGATTTTGCTGGGGTTTTTGGGTGGGGTTTTTTTTGGTTGTTTTTGTATGTGTGTGTGTGTGTGTGTGTGTGTGTTTATAATAATTTTGATTTCTCTTTGAGATTCAAAAGAAAACAGGCTACAAAAAGTTCAATGCTGCCATCTAGTGCTGTACCACAAAACAGGGATTACCTTATTACCATTAATAGTTACAGAAATTCTTCTCCTCACAGCTCTTCACTCACAGTCTACACCTGCATGAGCTCAATAACTACTTGGTGTACCCTGACTGTTTTGGATAGATTTTCATCATCTGTCTTGGGGGCTGAGACACTTAATTCACATATAGGGAGCTGAGCCCATTTTAATCAACAAAATGAATATAACTTACTAAGTAGAGCCAGGATCACACTGCAGATAATTTCTTGGCGTTTCCAGCCAAGCCCTCGTTGTAGAGGAGGGAAGAAACTGCAGAGCCAGGGTCATGCTGCAAGCCCTGCATGGGCCTTCTCACCTGTCCCCAAACCCACTCCTTAGAACTGCTCTTAACATAAGTGTTGGGAGAATTCACTGAGAAAAAGCCAGGTGAATTTGCTGCCTTCAATTTATTGACTGGCTCAGGATGAAACTTGGAGGGTTTGGATTATTCTGTCTTGATCCAGCTCCAAGCTGTCCCTCAGGTTTGGATCTGTGCTGGGACATGGTCATGACTGGCCTGATCTTCTAACTGGGAGCACCACCTTCTTCCCACCTCCTCTCCACTGCACCAAACACGGCCTGTTTGCTTTGCTTTCACCAGTGATCCATTTCCTACCTTCCACAATCTCAGCTTGATACCAAGCACCTGTGCTTTGTTCTGTTCTCGAAATCTGGGCACCCTTTTCTTGGAGGGATGTTGTCATTGTCAGAAACCAGCCCTGAGCCATGCTGGTATCCAACAAATCTCCCAAGAGCAGGCTAGCCTTATGACTAATATTTCCTTTCAATCAAAATAAAGATTGCCTTACAGAATTCTGTTTTTTCTTTCTCTCCCAAGGTCTCAAGCTACTCGTTTCCGCTGGCACCAGCCTGCTCCTTTTGACAAGCAGCAAACGTGGGCAATCGATAACGTCTACATCGGGGACGGCTGCATAGACATGTGCAGTGGCCATGGGAAGTGCACACAAGACAACTGTGTGTGAGTGCCATCTCTTCCCTGTCCTGCCCAGGGCTGCAGCATTTCACTCCCCCTCTGTCATTCTGATGAATTTGCAGGAAAAACTGTGATATAATTCTACAAAGGAAGGTGGATTTTGCTGTTAAAACTGAGCAGGGCACTGGGTCCACTTGGGAATAGAAGTAACAAGCAGAAGGGGAACTGCAGGGGTTGGCCCTGCCAGACCTCTGACTGTCCATGCTCCATGTCCAAAGCAAACAGTCCTTTCCTCAGTGGCAGTGCATCACCTCTGCCCTTGCCTCTGCTGCATCAATTCCCCTCCCACCAGGTAGGGAGAGGGCACCCCTTGAATTTGCATATCCCTCTAGAGACATACAGTCCTGGAGCAAGTGGATAGGAAAAAAACCCTTCCTCCACATAAAAGTCACTTCATGTGAGTAGATGCACAATGACCGGTCCTCTGCTTAGACTAAGGAAGTCCTTTATCCTCCATCTATTGATTTTCCATATTGGTTTTATGGATGCTGCCAACTTTGTCCCTGAGCTTTTTGGAGTGGCTAATTCTATGTAGCTAATTACAACGATAATGAAACCAACATAATGGTGTCTGTTTGGTCACTTACATCAGCACAAGTTAGAAAGAGAATCACTTTTTCTTTTATATTGTTAATGTAAATTCAACCAATGATCTCATTTCACATTAAAAAAAAAAGACACAAGCCCAAGCATACACCATAACATCTCTATTAATACAAATTAGCATTGGTTCCGAGCTTAATTTACTCCATTTGAGATGATTAGATATAATTGCAGAACAATTAAGGATTGACTCCTTGTTCCCAAGGGATTTCACACCATGTCCCTGTGCTCTTAACCTGGTGCAGGGTGCAGAGAACCTGGGCTGAAGGTGAGACATATCTACTCAGCAGGATGTATGCCAGTTCTTCACAAGGCCAGATTTTGCTTTTTGACTAGTCTTGATGGTCTGATGACTCTGCTCCATGGTAGGGTTTGCCAGGAGAGGCAGACTGGCTTGATCCTCAAACTGTTTGCATAACAATCCCCACAGAGTCCTGCAAAGCTAGCAAACAAAAACCCCCAGATTTGCCTGTCTTGGCAACAGAGAAATACCTTCCAGATGGATGTATTGCTTTTTTTCCAGCCACAAATGGCAGCAGAAATGGGAGAATGGTTGTATGATTGCACTGTGACTGTATTTCTTAGAAATATATTTCACTGCAGAATAGACATATTATTGTGTTCTCCTCTATCCTGACAACACTGAGGTATGAAGACACATTATCCCTGGTGAAATCTCATTGTAACAGAACACAGTTCCAAGCTGTTATCCAGTCTTTGACACATTATAAGAGGAAAAAAAAAAAAAAAAAAGGAGAACTATATAAAGATAAGAAAGCATCCATCTACTAAAATTTTACAGAAACTTGAACTTTAACATTAACAGGACATTTTTAGGTTTGGCACATTCTATTGGTTTATTTATCCAAGCACAATGTATTTCACTGCTTTTACTATGTTTGGGAATGTACTCTGTAATAGAAGCTTGAATATGGACTGCACAAAACCTTCAAAAAAGTCATTTTTGTTTCATATTAGCTACAAAACGCCAGATGTTTGAAACCCCCACATACCAGTTGTGCACTAGTAAACGATGCCCCTCTGCAGAATGAGATGGTACCTTAATAACATGCAGAGCCTTTGCCAGCTGATTTGTGCATTTGTTTTGCTCTTTGCAGCTGTGATGAGCACTGGGGTGGGCTGTACTGCGACGAGCCAGAGATCCCCCTTCCCACACAGCTGAAGGACAACTTCAACCGCTCCCCCTCGAACCAGAACTGGCTGACAGTGAACGGGGGCAAGCTCAGCACCGTCTGCGGGGCCGTCGCCTCGGGGATGGCTCTGCACTTCAGCGGGGTGCGTGTCCAGCTCGCTCCACTTCACACTATAAGTGGGACTGATTTTAAAAGTGAAATAGCAAAGCGTTTAAAAAATAACAGCATGACATGTCAGACATATAAAATATTTATTTTAATTAAATCATTTGCCTAGATGAAGGTCAAAGTCAAACAGGTCCTACAGATTAGGGTCAGCCAGAAACACTCCAGGAAAGCTGACACTGTGTTGTTCCTTGATATGCTGCAGCTAGGCAATTGAGATATAGTGTGTGTGAGTCCTGTAGAGGGGCCTTTGAAAGTGGAGCTGGTAGGTTAAAGAACAGTATAAATATGTAGACTTTTAATTTTCCTCTTAAGACTCTCCTCATAGCACTTTAAACTTATCATCATTATATTGCAAAGGTTTCACATTGTTGTCTCCTTAGTGCAAGAGTTTCAAACCTCCTCGATGTTTCTTGTAGGCAGCTCCTCCAAGCACTGACTCTTTCTTCTCGCAGCAGCCAACTGACTCCAATTCCCCTCAACCAAACAATCCATTATTTTATATCACTCTTCTTCTTATTGGCTACAGCTGTGTCCTGTTAAAGTCAGGCCTGCTCCTAAGCTTTAATAATTAGCCCAGCTGCAACTCTTTAGGGGGTAAGATTACTTTCTATACTTTATATTCTATCCCCCTACAAAAACTTTCAGACCAGAGTTTGGTGTGGCTTCTAATCAGACCACAGAGGTAAATTAATAACTAGCTATTTGCACTTTTATGACTTGCACATGGTCCGTGACAATACAGAGCCACAGAAACACAGAATGGGCTGGGTTGGAAGGGGCCATGGTGGGTAAGCTGGTCCAGCCTCCCTGCCCAAGCAGGGTCACCCTAAAGCACATTGCATTCATGTGTAGCCTCATCCTTCAGATGTCTCACAGGTGGAGTTTTCAGAGTAAGCTCACAGTAAAATTTCCTAGGTTAGCTACATATGTACGTGTATAACCCTGACTGCTGCTGAATTATAGTTTGCTAACAAATAACCTAAGGATTATAAAAATGATGAAGTAGTATTTTAGAAACACATAAAATTTATGCCTGTAGATCTCTTCTGTCAAATTTATAACTAAATTCAAACTGACAAAGGTTTTCTAAAATAAACTAACAAAAGCATTACATTTCCACTTCATTCCAGTAGGACTAAGTAGACACCCACTAACAGACTAAGCAAAGTGAAATATATAAGGTGTTGTGGAAAACACACATACTAAAATTGCTTTGCCATTTGATTGTTTGCATAAGTTGAATCATTAGCACATGATCTGTGATTCATTAATTCTGCATGGAAAACTTCATGATTTACAATGGAAGCATGGATTTCTGCAGGTTTTTTATTAAGAGGAAAGGTGAATAAATTTATGTCTTAAACATGAAGGTACAAGTAGCAACATATGTAGATACACAACAGAAATTTTTAAAATGAAACATGACTGACATGTCTTCAGGGAAAACATATATATATATATATATATATATTGTTCTGTTGTAGGTTTACCTTTAAAATAATTAATAAAATTTTGTACAATCTTAAAATTTTTGCAGCATGAATCCACATTAATAGTGACTGCATAGTCTAACACTTTTTATGAACATAAATTTTGCCAGACAACACCAGCCAACATATTTTTTCTTTGCTTTTAAGGGCTGCAGCCGTATGTTAGTTACAGTGGATTTGAACCTCACCAGTGCAGAATTCATCCAGTTTTATTTCATGTATGGATGTCTGATAACTCCAAATAACCGCAACCAAGGAGTGCTGCTGGAATATTCTGTGAATGGTGGAATCACCTGGAGCCTCTTAATGGAAATTTTCTATGATCAATTCAGCAAGCCTGGGTTTGTAGATACCTTCTTTCTGCCTGTGTAAATTTCTCTGCTAAAGTCAGGTGGTCTTGAATGTTTCACCAGAACCTGTGGGATATATTAGTGCCGTGGTTTGGATGTCAGGTTGGGATGTACAAGTTTAGCTTGTACAGTCCTAGAGGTGTTTATTAATGGCCTTGGTGCATGTATTGAGAGCATCAGCATCTGTGCAGCTGCTAGGCCAGAAATGCAAGAATACCTAGGAGCCTGTAGCAGTCTGTTAGATTTGCAAATGGTTGCAGGAAGATAAATTAATAGCTACTGTAGTGATGTCCATCCTGTTTTTAAAGCTCCTAACCTTTGCAGTTTATTTCTTTATTGGCAAGATCATAAAATCAGTGATTGTTATAAGTTAGTTACAAAATGGTGTGGCTAGGAGAAACTGCATTTCTGCAGTTATCCATCAGAAGGATGGATACACTCAAGCCCTACTTTCAGATGTTTGTGAGAGTCAAATCATGCATATATGTGAGCTGACCATTTTCTCACTGACTAATTTAAAAGAGTCACAGAAAATGGGGATGTGAGGGACCCATTATTTGTTATTTTTTTCAAGCACATCAAGAATCACTAGCACTTTAATTGGACATGAGATTTCAGTGTACTATTTTCTACTGTTGCAATGGAACAGATAAAACTATACTGGAACATTGCTATCTGCTGAATGGCTCCAGGTTGAAAAAAGCAATCTTTAGTTCACTTGCACACTCTCCTTCTTAACACTTTCCTTAATAAAGGCCTTATGGCCATACTCTGCTGGTCCAGACCATTGCATTCAGTCCCATAAGGACACCTGGAGCAAGTGACATTGTTCAAACCATGCCACAGTCTGGGTGCTGACCTTTTCCACCTATCTCTGAGCCCCTGTCCTAGGGATGACATTGGGAATGATCAGAAAGCTTTTTGTTTCAGAAATATCTCCTAGAGGAATCTAGGCTAGAACAGTCTTCTTTCCCAAATTCCACGTATTCTAGGAAATATCAGGAATGGACTTGGTCAAAGCACCCAGCACAGAGCATTGCAAAGTGTCCTCCTCCCGCAGCTTTCCTACAACTAACCCCCAGCTTTTATTCCAGCTTTGTGAACATCCTCCTTCCCTACGATGCCAAAACCATCGGGACCCGCTTCCGCTGGTGGCAGCCCAAGCACGACGGGCTGGACCAGAACGACTGGGCCATCGACAACGTGCTGATCTCAGGCTCGGCCGACCAGCGCACGGTGATGCTGGACACCTTCAGCAGCGCCCCGCTGCCGCAGCACGAGCGCGCCCCGGCCGACGCGGGGCCCGCCGGCAGCACCGCCTTCGACATGGCCCTGCAGGACAAAACCACAGGTAAAACTCCCACCTGCATCCCCATTAGGGAGCAAGGAGCCAGTGCAGCGATGTTCAGGTCTTGCTGAGCCTCTGACTCTCTGTGTCACTGTGATGGTGACTGTTGAGCAGATTTCCCGGTTGCGGCTAAAATGAGGCCTAGTAGGGGTAGCGTAGGAGTTTGGGAGGGAGTGGGAAATTGTTGGATTTCTCAGGTGTTTGTGGCAGAGGCCAGTCATGCTATGCAGAGGATAAGCCCTACATCCCCAGTTTGGTTGTAAAGTACAGCTTGAAGGGGAGCAGTATTGGCTTCTGCCTGTCCATGTCATCAGCTGATAAGTAGGAAGGACATGATTCCAACTCCTTCTCAGCCAATGAATAGGACAATTCCATTGCTGTAGAGGCCCTGTCTTTTGATTTTTGTTTGCAAAAAGCAAAATGAAAAGATGCAATGCAACTTTTTTACTGCATGAGTTTATTTAGAGGGTTAATTTATTTTAAAAGGAAAAAAAGGTAACTTAAAAGTGACAGGTTATTCTAAGCAGATTTCTTATCCTGAGTGCCTGTTCCCTATTTATTAACTTTTTAAAATTTTCTTTAAGGAATTTAAAGTTACATTTTACAATTAAACATTGTCATTATCGTGTAAGAGTTCTATCGTCATTACATTGCAAGGGTTCCATATTGCCAGAGTTTTGTACCTCCTTGATGTTTCTTGTAGGCAGTTCCTCTAAGCACTGACTCTTCTTTGTCCTCACAGTAGCCAACTGACTGCAGTTCTTCCCTCAGCCAACCAATCCACTCTTTTATAACACTCTTCTTATTGGCTACAGGTGTGGCCTGTTAAAATCAGGCCTGCTCCTAATCTTTAATAATTAACCCAGCTGCAACCCTTTAGGGGGTAAGATTACATTCTATACTACCTTTATTTACCTATATTCTATTCCCCTACAACTAAACTTTATAGAAGATGCATTTTTGTGTGTTTATAAGGCTTATTAGCTACCATTTCTGGGATACACTTTGTGCAGACATGTAGGCAACACCCATTAAAAGGCTCTCCCAAAATGTTCTGTGCAATAGAAGTTCCTATTTTAAGTAAGTCTCAGATCCTTTCTTCTTTAATATTAAAAAATTATGCTGTAATGCTCGTCTAAGTGAGCAAGCTCATTAGTAAGCTTTCAGCAAGTAAGCTGTAAGCTTACTTACTTACTTACTCAAGTAAGAGGTGCTTTCAGCAATAAATGTAATACATATTTACATGGGAACAACGAGGTACTGACATTCTCAGGAGCAATACTAAATAATTCTCATGTAGGCTGAAAAATAAAGCTATGAATCACCTTTTGTGGTTAACTGTTTAATTTATATTGTCACTGTATATTACTGACATTGCCATTTATTTTCAAGTGAATGAACACTGGTTATTCCATGATGATTGCTCAATTGAGAGATTTTGTGATTCTCCTGATGGTGTGATGATCTGCGGGAGCCACGATGGCAGAGAGGTCTATGCAGTCACCCACGACCTGACTCCTACAGAAGGCTGGATTATGCAGTTCAAGGTAAAATCTGTCTGCAGTAAACTTATTCAAAACCACACTTTGTTCCAGGTCTAAGTAGATCTTTCAGGAGGAAGGATGATGTATAGGCCTACACAGGAGCCATTCCCTGCTGGGGAAAATGTTGTTATTAGGCCATCCTCGTTTTTCTCACTTACTCTGTGTTGGTCTCAGATGTGACAC
The DNA here is from genome assembly GCF_051311805.1 of Agelaius phoeniceus. NCBI lineage: Eukaryota > Metazoa > Chordata > Aves > Passeriformes > Icteridae > Agelaius > Agelaius phoeniceus. Next base: position 60,899,806 of record NC_135269.1, read on the forward strand.
ATTCTTCTCTTCCAGCACTGCAGTTCTATAGACATTGTGTAATAAAGATATTGCAGATCTACCAGGTGGCTGTTTTGTTACATCTGCTGGTGAGGGAGAAGCAGCTCCACAGTAGTTCCCTCTGCTCCTGGGTTGTCATGCACTCACATCAAACCTGCATCCAAGCTGGCCTTTGTACACCCCTTTACTAAATTAAGGAAATAACCCAGCAATATATGGAAATTACAAGAACCATTTGCACATCCATCCATAAAGATGGTCTCCCTAATCTGTGACCTTCCCTGAAATATTCAAATCTCAGGTTGTGTGGGAGGGGATATTAACTTTATTTGTTATGTGGCACTGGCACATAACAAATGTCTAAGGCACAAGTGTCAAAACCTGGAAATCCAGAAATGTGAGCTATCTAGAAGAAAACAAAATTCACAACATAGTGTCTGTTCTCAGTCTTGAGAATATCAAAGAGATCTGCAGGTGACCAGTCACTGGTAACAGGCAGTAACAGTAACAGGCACTGTTACTGCTGTCATTTCAAGCAAAATTCTCCATTCAGGTTTTCAGGTTCAAACATGTTTTTAAACTCGCCCACCACAAATGATTCTTACTTACTGATGGTATCTTTTTTATTAGGTGTCTGTTGGATGTAAAGCCTCAGAAAAACTTGCACAAAATCAGGTCCATGTGCAGTACTCCACTGACTTTGGCGTTAGCTGGAGTTACTTAGTACCTCAGTGCTTACCAGCCGATCCAAAATGTTCTGGGAGTGTCTCACAGCCATCTGTCTTCTTTCCCACAAAAGGATGGAAAAGAGTAACTTATACACTGCCTGAAAGCCTTGTGGGCAAGTAAGTATGAATTTGTTACTCATTTTGTCTTTTGAGTTCCTGGAAACACAACAGGACAGCTGCCTATTCATTTTCTTTCAAGAAAATTGCAAATAGCAGTGTTCGTGTTCATGTTCATTACATTATGGATATCTAAAAAAATCCATTTCAATAGGTACTTCCACTATTTGTGGAAGCTCAGAAGATAGTACAGTCATGATTATATTGTGTTTAATCACCTTTTTTCAATTGAGCAAAGCTGTTTTATGACTTTGTCTGGTTTTCTTCATTCCTTTATATCTAGTCCGGTGAGGTTTCGGTTCTACCAGAAATACTCAGATATGCAGTGGGCCATTGATAATTTCTATCTGGGCCCTGGCTGTCTGGAAAACTGTAGAGGTCATGGAGACTGCCTGAATGAGCAATGCATCTGTGATCCTGGGTATTCGGGTCCAAACTGCTACCTGACCCAGACACTGAAGGTAATTTTATTGCATGTTTTAAGAATGAATTTTGGCATGTGTTTGACTGGGAAGGAGAGAGAGGAGAGATTGATCTCACTGGAAATTTAGCTTTGATTCCTGTCAGCCTGAAGACATTCAAACGAATTTTCAGCCCTTCCATCAATTTTTTAACAAAACTATTACTGCATTATTCAAGAATGGGTTTGTTGCTTTGAAAATAACACTTAGCCTGAAAAAGCTGTGATAAAGTTCATTGTTCATCTTTTAATCATCATTATAGGATGTAAATCACCCTTGCACATGTGGTTGTATTTGAACAAACTAGAAATATTGTCTTTACTGTGAAAGAGCTTACTGAAGTAGGGAATAAAGGAAAATGGCATAAAATTAGAAAATTAATTCACATGGCTGTTTGGCTGTTACTCACGTTACCCAATAACAATCAAGTGGACTCTAGTTAGATATTGCTAATTTAAAAGTTAAAAAAACCTAACTTGTCAGTTGTCATGTAATTTGAATTATTATAACCTTCTGTTGTTCTTCTGAAATACTAACTACATGAACAAATGTAATTTTCTGTTTGCAATTTTTAATTATATCATCATATTAAGGACACTTGGGATAAAATGGTAGCAATTTTAGGGGAGTTTTACTGCTAACTCCTTAATGCCAGGATCTCTGGTTTTGCTGAGGAAAGATATAGAATATTTTTTCTCACATGCATACAGAAGTCCCCCTACTGTTGCCCTCTGCCATCAAAACCTTGCCACACAAACTCAACATGTTCATTCATTTGCACATGCTGCATTACCTCCCAAGTATGTTAAAATCCAGCCCTAATATATTTTCACATTTAGCCAATTCAGTTGAAGTGGCTAAATATTCAGCCAGAAGTGATTATGCTCAGTCACCCTGAGAAAAATTTAGTGTTCTTGAGCCCTTCAAACATGTTAGGTCAGTTCCAGCTGTGATTGTCAAAAAACCTTAAAATCTTACTTACCTGTGCTTTATGTTAAATACCTTACTTACAGACCTTCCTGAAAGAGCGCTTTGACAATGAGGAAATTAAACCGGATTTATGGATGTCCTTAGAAGGTGGAAATACCTGTACTGAGTGTGGAATTCTGGCAGAAGACACAACTCTGTACTTTGGAGGTGCAACTGTGAGGCAGGCTGTCACTCAGGACCTGGACCTGCGCGGGGCAAAGTAGGTCATGGCTCTGTGGCATTGTCGTGGGGAGCTCTGTCATACACTGCAAAGCAGCAGGCAGCACAGCTGGTAGCTCTAGGAATTCCTGGGCCACCACAGGAGCAGCACCCCCTGAGGCAGACACTTGTAGCAGCCACAGGGCCTCCCTGGTGGTCATTTGCTCTTGGGGTCTCTAGCTGGTCAGAGTGACCCCGAGATAATTAGAAAGTCTCTTTTCCCAGCCTGATGGTCAAAGAAGGTGTCAGAGCTCTTAATTTCTTGGTCTCAAGGTTGGTTATTGTATCTTATCTATAAAATTCTTTCTCCTGACCTGACGAGTTGACTTACCAATACCTATGTTAGACAGTGAGCTTCTACTCTAAACCAATCTAAAAGTGAAAACATCACAGCAGAAGATGGAGGCCAAGAAGAAGAAGGAGAAAGGCAGGACATGCCCAGATTCCTCCATCTTGCCTAGATTCCTCCATCTTGCCCCCTGAACCCCATTCTAAAAACCCCAAAAATCTATTTTTCACCCCGTGATAAATTCACTATCATTCTACTTAAACTGTCGTGGCTTGCAGATCTTCATATAAGGTTGGTCATTTTCTCCATGGGTCAAAATCAAAACCACAGGCATCTTGGGCTCTGTGCCAGGGTTTCTGAGCCCCCTGGCAGGGGTCTTGGCAGTCCAGGACAGCCAGAGGGATGTCCTGAATTCCAACAAGTTGCCTAAGATAGGAAATGCCTAGTCATGATGACTGGACCAAAGAAGCCCCTCTTCTGCCTTCAGACCTTCGTTATCTCTCTGTAAGACAATAAGTCACTTTCACCTCCACCCTTACTACTGGACTGTTTCCCAAAATCCCTATACCCTATATAAACCCCCATTTCTGCACTGTTCAGCAGAAGAGCTGTCACTGTCACCCTTTGCAGAAGCTGCCAATAAAGACACCTCTGTGGAACCTCATACAGCCTTCTCCTCTCTCTCCTATGTCTGCCGAGGCACTTAGCAAGCAAAGAGCTGAAATCATTAAGAGCTGATCTCACTCAGGAGCTGAGCTGCTTGCTAAGATTGCCTGTGGCTGGGAGCCTGCCTGACTGACCCAGTCAGATGGAGCTTAGCAAGACTTTGCTATCCAGACACCTACAGTCTGAGAGACCCTGAGAACCCTCACCATAACAAAATAGACACTGAGGAGATTATGATTCCCAGGGCACTGGGGTTATGATTCTCAAGGTGCTGATGCTTTCAGATGAGTCACAAGGCTCACCCTAGCACAGTGGAAAGGGTCTGACAAGTCCATGTGAAGCAGCAGCATTTCTTTGTCCAGAAATGCCATGGAATCAGCAACTTCTGTCCTGCAAAGAGGCAAGACACCAGTCACCAGGGCATCACCCCTGGAGGCACCAGCTGTGTCTCTCACTGAGCTCAGAGCAGAACCTCTGCTGGTTGTTCTCTCCTGGGTGCCCATACAAGATCCATTCCATTTCTATGCTGTTGGAAAGGATGACTTATCAGGAAAGCAATGGAACTCTGTCAGTTTAGACAGGCTAAGGACAGGACATGGACAATTTCAGCATCATTTCTCTTGACCATATGGCTTTAATGAAGCCACACACTCTGACTTCTTAAATTTTGCAATTTTGCTGAATTACAGGAAGGAAGGGGCCTCAGGGAGTCTCTAGTCCAACCTCATGCTCAAAGCCAGGTAACACAGAATTTAGGGCAGTTTGCCCACAAATTTGTCCCATTGGATCTTTAAAAACCTCCAAGAACAGAGATCCTACTGTCTGTCTGTACTGTAACACTTGTACTAGTGTTCAGTTACTCTGAGTGATTATTTTTCTTTTTTTTTCCCCTGTTAAATCCATTTGGAACTTCCTATTTTTTTCAGAGTATGACCTCTGGCTCTGAGCTCTGGTTCCAACCTTGCCTCATTTTATCTGTCCCTCATTGATATAAGGGCACCTTAACACATGGTGAGCTCCCATTCCACCAGGAATCTCAGGGAACTCTAAGCATAGCAGCTTCGATTCAGTCTGTCCCTGGCTGATATATTTGCAATGGGTTACTCCCAGGGACAGTTCTTAGTTGAATTCCATGAGGTTCCCATGAAAACTTTTCCATGAAAACCTTTGTAATACTTGTGTATCAGTGTTATTTGCTAAAAATGCTGGGATTTGGAACAATTTCAGCATGTCTGTTAACAGAAAGTAACCTCTGTTCGTGCAAGTCTAACAGATGTGATCATATACATTTACTCTTAGGTTTCTGCAGTACTGGGGGAGAATTGGGAGTGAAAATAACATGACAACATGCCACAGACCGACTTGCAGAAAGGAAGGAGTGCTGCTAGACTACTCCATTGATGGAGGCAAGTACATACTGTATTCACAGCTGAGCTACAGTCTGGTTCTGTATCCACCCACCATGAATACCTGACAAGTTGTCAGAGATCCAAAATAAAAAGCTAATTCTTAATTGCAAAGCTATTTTTGTCCATGTGAAGATTTTTCCCTATCTAAAAGTTCCATCTATTGCTCAGAAGTTTTCCATAATCTTCCTGCCTTATTTCAGTAATCAGTGGCTTCCACCCAAGCTGATTATTCCCTTTTACAATTGCAAGATTACTCTTGGAGTGAGTAACAGTTGCCAACTATCCTTAGAAGTTAAGCTCTATCAGAAGACCATAGCTATTACTTTTTATTTCCTATTATCTTACTTTAATCCTCTAGAAAATTCTACCATATGCTTGGTTTTATATCACTAAACCTGCATCTTTTCATTCTAGGGATATCCTGGACTTTGCTCCACGAGATGGATTACCAAAAGTACATCTCAGTGAGGCACGACTACATCCTGCTCCCCGAGCACGCCCTGACCAACACCACGCGCCTGCGCTGGTGGCAGCCCTTCACCCTCAGCAGCGGCATCGTGGTGCCCGGCCCCGAGCGGGCTCAGTGGGCTCTGGACAACATCCTCATTGGGGGAGCAGAGATCAACCCCAGCCAGCTGGTGGACACCTTTGATGATGGTAAAACAGGCTGCCACACTCATCTCTGGTCTGGCGTTATCTGTTCTTGTCTTACCTGAGCCCTGTGAGCTTGCAAGCGGATTTTATTTTATTTTAACTCTGCACATTTTTCACTTTGTAGTCTAATGCTGTTTATATGCTATTCTTCATGCTATTCATAGAAGTGTGTAAATATATGTATGTATGTATATATATACACACACACGTATATTCCGACGTATATGTGTGCACATGTTTGCACACAAAAAAAATTTTCTTTCATTCCAACTCATTTCATTTAAATTTCTGGTATTATGCTTTTATCTCTTCATATTTTTTAAAAGTACTGTTATTTAAACACTATAATTACCTCTCTGGCGATGAATGTCTTTATTATGTCTCTCTTTGTGGCTTACTGTGTGTCATTACAGTTAGCATAAATGTAGTGTCCATATCACTAAAGTACTCTGTCAAGTGATTCTTGGATTCATTTCTAAGCCTTGATGTTTACCAAGACAATGCAGTAATTTTATTTTACTCATCTTTATAGAAGGCACTTCTCATGAAGAAAATTGGAGCTTTTACCCTAATGCAGTCAGAACTGCAGGGTTCTGTGGAAATCCATCATTCCATCTCTACTGGCCAAATAAGAAAAAGGATAAAACACACAACATCCTGTCCTCCAGGGAGCTCATTATACAGCCAGGATACATGATGCAGTTTAAAGTAAGAAATGTTCTCTCTCTCCAAAGTAAAGAACACAATGAAAATTCATCTAATGTGTCTCCAAAAATTATTGTTCTTCCAACTAGGATGCTCAATTGGATGAATAATTAATAGTGACTTTTTTCCTATAAATTAAAGGAAAATATGAAGTGTAGGTAATGAGAATGAGAAGGGCTGCATGAATGTAAAATGTAAAAATATTCCGACTGTCTGTAAGCTGTTGGGGTTAGTCAGAGGAATTGGAAGTCTAGTACCTTTTTCCTGAAATTACTGGATCATCAGATACAGTAGGAATCATTTCTAAGGTGAGAATAGATGCCATGCAGAATAATTTTCCCCTAATTTGTGGAGGAACAGAAAAAGTAAGGGAGAAGGCTGGAGAAGAGCATCATATGGAAAATGGAAGTATGTTCAAGTAGAAGTGCCCCCTCTACTTCCTTGTGTCATGGCAAATGGCCTAAAGCATCAGAGAAACATTTCTGAGTACTTTAATTTGATTTGAGGTAGAATTCTACCCAGGGCCAAAGGCAACAAGTAGTTGTTTTCCAGAAATGTTCTTGGCTGTTCCCCAAGTACCCTGTCTTAAACTAGGAACTAACATGAAAGTAGGGTTATCAAAATACTAATCCATTTTCTTATTATGTTTTTTTCTTGCTCTTCTATTTAACAAGATAGTTCCAGAATTTACCATCTTCCACTGATCAATATTTTCACTTTTTCTCAACGTCACTGCCTATTTTATATTGACTGTCCAACATAATCCCTAAAGCACTGCTTCTCCACTTAGCATGCCAAAAAATTATATACAAGAGGAGTCTCTGAATTTTTTTACTACTGAATGTCAAGACTGCCTCCAAGATGCTTATTTTACCCAGCCTATCATCTTTTTCCTCTATTTTAAGACCAAAATTTGGATAAACCATCAGCATTTAATAGTTCATATTACTAAACTCTCACTGCAGAGATTTTCTTTCCTGACCTTCTCCCCATTTTTCTTCACTGCTTACAGCAAAGATTTTATTTCTAAACTAAGAACTCAGCTCTAGCATGGCTTCTGTTTGGTTTTGAAATTTAGCATTGTAATGTACACTGGGTACTGTAATCTTTCTACTGTAATATGGAACAAATATGTCTATTATTTTAAATAGAAAAATTCTGTTCCTAAATTGGACTGATTTAAAGTTTATGTCCACATGTTTATCATTATGAATTTTAAATTTCATAGGTGCTTCATTTTTGGAAATGCCAAGGAACTGTGATATATTTTGTTTCAGAAAAAATGTTTGTTTAGATATTTAATTTGGACTTTAGAAATGAAGCGTTAGGATTCTGTTAGGAAAAAACAGTAGCAAGGAAGTAAAATTCTTTAAATAAAAACAGTATCTGAAGTACCGTGTCCTTTGTTTTCCATCCACTTTTGATGGATTTTACCCAAGTTCTAAGTTGATAATCCCTCCTACCCATAATAAAGAAACAAAAAAATGAGAACATAACTTGATTATATATCACTTTAAATGTCTACCTGACTTGTTATAGCAGTTCATTTTATTTGTGCTATAGATCGTGGTTGGCTGTGAGGCAAATTCTTGTGGGGACCTCCACTCAGTGATGCTGGAGTATACAAAGGATGCCAGGTAAATGACAGCAGAATACACAGACCTGAAAAAAAAATAGTATGACATTAAAAATGTAGAGAGCTTCTATTTATTAAAGCTTTGCTTTGCTATTCATGTTGTAACATGAATTATTGTAATATGCTTTGCTATTCATGTTGTAACAGAATCTGAACAAAGCCCATGTGCAAGCACTGGGATTTGTCTACATAACTCCCATAAATTCTCTTTATATTTTATCCCAGACCTTGACAGATTCATGGCATTGAGCTTGTAGTTACAATCATGAGCATGTTCCTCTTAAAAATGTGCTCACAGGAAAACACATTTGCAGGAAACTAGTAGGATACAGGACCAAGCTGTCATGAATTGGGAGTTACTGAACTCCAAATTGGTCTCTAACTAGCTAACAATAACACTGCCTCATGAGCTGTAGAATAGCACCATGTTATAATTTGTAAAAATGAAGGTATATTCTGTGCTCAAAAAGCTGTGGGTGAAAATGTAGCAAATTCTATTGGGACCCTTATGAACACTGTAAGAAAAAAGGCTAAGGAGCTGCCTCCTAAATAAATCCTGTCACGCAGCCCAGAGCAGCTGTATGTACCACCACCAAGGGCTCCACAACACTCAAACGTCCCCCTGGCTGCACCTGTGCTTTGACCTCTCACCTCTTGTTTATTTGTGGCTCCAGAGCATGGAAACTATTGCTGACAATCTCCTGTTTCTTTAGTAAGACAGGCAATGTCATGACCCTTAGAAATAATCTGTTCTCCTTTCATTATTTTTTCAGTTGTTCTAAAACTTTTTTCTCTTTTTCTTTTTTTTGCTTCCTGTAGGACAGACTCATGGCAACTTGTCCAGACACATTGCCTTCCATCCTCATCTAATAGCATTGGCTGCTCCCCATTTCAATTCCATGAAGCTACCATCTATAACTCTGTCAACAGCTCCATGTGGAGAAGAATAACTATCCAGCTGCCTGACCATGTCTCATCCAGGTAGGCTCATGAAAGGTTAGCTCACTGTGGACCTATAAAATGACAGCTGTCTTGCTGGCATGGTTTACTAGGAACAATTGGTGAATTAAAAATTATTCCTTATTACAGATTTAAATTTGATACGTTACTAATTGTGGAATTCACATTCTCTGAAAAATCCCTTCGCCCAGGATTTTTCTCCTGGGAAGCTGAGGAGCCTCAGAGAAAAGGAAAACAATTCTTATCTCATTTGCTTCTCCTGTGTTGTGCTCACATGTGGAATGTGTTTGGAGATTGTTTCCCCACAGGTGATTATTTCATTGGGTTCTGGTGTGAGTTGTTTTGACTTATTGGCCAATCAGGGCCAAGCTGTGTCAGGACTCTGGAAAGAGTCATGAGTTTTCATTATTATCTTTTTAGCATTCAGTAAGTATCATTTCTGTGTTATTTAGTATAGTTTAGTATAGTATTCTTCAATATAATATAGTGTTATAAAGTAATAAATTAGCCTTCTGAGGACATGGAGTCAGATTCATCATTTCTCCCTGCCACAAGGGTCCCTGCAAATACAATAACTAATGTTCTTCAGGAAGCTTTTTGTTAATAGACGTCACTACTGCCAATTATGCAGCAGGCTGGGTATTTTCCCCTCACATGAGGGGGCTGTGACTTCACTTAGAGAAGTCAGCAAATGTAACATTTTGGTTACATTTGCTGCTGGTGTATTAGAACATCACTGTACAGGTGTGTTTAATTGCTATGCATCCTAATGTAGTGTTTGGATGTTGTTATTCGCAGTGCAACCCAGTTCAGGTGGATTCAGAAGGGAGAAGAACTGGAGAAGCAGAGCTGGGCAATCGATCACGTGTACATTGGGGAAGCGTGCCCAAAGCTCTGCAGTGGCCATGGGTATTGCACAACTGGAGCCATCTGCATCTGTGACGAAGGATTCCAAGGTTACATTTCTTCATTTCTCTTCTGTACATCTACTACAGTCTAGTCCAGCTCAAAATTAAACAAAAAGACAAAGTGATGTATCATGTCCAAATTCATCACTGGAATGTCTGAGTAAAAATCCAAAATTAATAATTTGTCAGGGTTCCAAATAACAGCTTTTCCCCCTCCTTACTCTTTCCATATTGAGCCAGGAGTCTCTCCCACTTGGCACTGTATGGAAAGTCCACCCAGCCCTCATTGAAGGCAGAACATGGCTACTTGATTACCCAGAATTGGCTTCCACCCCATGCTCCTTCCAAGGGTGCATCCCAGAGGATGTGCAAATGGGATCCAGATGTTGGTGACTGGCATCTGTAAGGGACTCTGTGCCCCATCAGGACAGAGTGTTCTGCTCTAAGCCCTCAGTGCAGCTAAGCTCATGTCTAATGGTACCTGAGTGCCCTTGGTAAGCTCTAAGTGCTTTGTGGGAGTGGAGCCAGTGTTTAATGTCTTCCAGGAGATCCTCATAACTTTATAAGATCAGATCCCTTCCGAGTTTTTAGACATATTTGCCTTCAACCCACAATTGGGTTGGGTTTCTCCTATTGGCATCAGTGCAAAACAGGAGAAATTGTATTGCAGTTCTTGAAGTTATACTGCTGTAAAAATTAGACTCAGCCTCAATTTTGTAAAAATGACTGCTGTATATCAATGTGCATATTATTAATGGATCTGCTGAAATATATTCAGGCTGTCCTCACACTGAATATTGAGTCACAACCTTGAAAAGAATTACAATGACCTGTAACTCAATTTTCTCCATTCTTTCTATTTTTTGCATATTTTACAACTTCATTGTGTCATTTTTAGGTGATGACTGCTCTGTTTTTAGCCATGATCTGCCAAGTTATATTAAAGATAATTTTGAGTCTGAAAGAGTCACTGAAATAAACTGGGAAACCATTCAGGGGGGAGTGATAGGGAATGGATGTGGACAGCTGGCACCCTATGCCCATGGAGATTCGCTCTACTTTAACGGATGTCAAATAAGACAAGCTGTGACCAAGCCTCTGGATCTCACCCGAGCAAGGTAATAGTTTGAGCCTAAACAGCTCTTTTAACAATTCATGAGAAAGGAAACTCTTCACATGGATGTGCAGCCATGTGGGCCAGTACAGATGAGGATGGACTGACCTGGCAGTGCCATGCAGTTGGATGTGGCTGGCAGAAAACATTAGGGTTGGCAAAATGCTTTGTGATTTTGATTTGGGAGATGGAGAGTGAGGATGTCAGATGAAAAGGTCAGATGTTTTCATCATGCCCAACAGAGCACTGTCTATGTAAGCCAACACTGACAATGAAGCTGTTGGCAAAGACCGGACACCAGACTGCCTGGACCAGTGCCTGATCTGATAAGACAAATCCCATGTTTGTATGTGCCTCCACAAATGGTTATGACTAAAGATGTTATTTAGCAATTACAGGGTCATTTTCTCATTTCAGTTGTCAAATAGAATTATATTCACCTGGCAATGAACAGGAGTATGTTTTTCATCTATTGAGCCTCTTTGGCCATGGAAAAACAAATGTAAACAGCCTGTGCTGGCTCTTAGCAGAGTGACAGCTTTCACAACTGGTTTATATTGAGTTGTCCAAAGCAAGATTAGAAACAGGATGAATTGGCCAATGGGCCAGATATAAATCAGGCTCTTCTCTTCTTACTTGAACACCTGGGTAGAATATGATATATATATATATTTTTAGGCACTTTCTTATATTCAACCTTTATTTGTCCTTCTTAAACTTTTCATACTCTCATTTACATGTTTGCATTTTTATCCATCTCAGTTTTGTGCAGATATATTGCAAAATTGGATCCTGCCTGCAACAATATATTATACATAGCAAACTATTATTTTGAAAGGGGACCTGTGTTTTAAAGATGTGAGAACAGTTTATTTTGCATGTTAAAGTAATGATTCTTGAAAATGCTACAAGTTTTGCAATAAACCTAAAAATACTATTGCTCCTGTTTGAATAATTTTGCATATTGAAAATATTTTTTCTCTCTGTGTTTTACAGCAAAATCATGTTTGTTTTGCAAATTGGAAGTATTTCACAAACAGACAGTTGCAATACCAATCTGAGTGATCCTAACACTGTAGATAAGGCAGTGCTCCTCCAATACAGTGTAAATAATGGAATTACATGGCAAGTAATTGCACAGCATCAGCCAAAGGACTTTATACAAGCCCAAAGAGTGTCTTATAACGTTCCCTTGTGAGTACCCAGTCACATTTCATTACCTCTAAGTGCACAAGTTACATTTCTGCTAAAAATAACCTATCTTTGCATCACTGTTGAAGAAAAAAGGTTGATGAGAGGGTAAACAATGAAGAAGACTTAAGAGGAAGGGTGATTAAGAAATTCCAGGCTAGTGTTTATCAATGCACTTAAAAAAAAACCAGAAAGAATACTTGTTTTGAAGATTAGGAGAAAAAATCCTCCCTACCTGTGCGCATTTTTACCTATTAAGTGTTTTACACATACAATATGTTGATGTTCAGTGACATAGATACAATTTGACTTTGCTCTCAGTTCCTGTTGGGGGATAGGTAGGGATATGCAGAGCACCAGTAGTCTGGAGCTCTGACAGGCTCTTGTGTTTGTGTGACAGGGAGGCACGAATGAAAGGAGTCTTACTGCGCTGGTGGCAGCCCCGTCACAACGGAACAGGTCATGATCAGTGGGCTTTGGACCACGTAGAAGTCGTCCTGTGAGTATCAGCTTCACCTCATCCCACCCCACCTCAGAAAGCACTGAACTTTCTCCAGCATGACATGAGTATTAAGCTCATTAAGAACCATTGTGGCCCAGGGAATCCTTTCTGAAAGGGAAACCTTTAAAATCCTATCTTTCCTGATGCTCTGCCCTGACTGCAACAGTCAGTAGTTAAGATGGACACAAAGTAAGTGTCACAGCAGGGGGGTGTGTGGAAAAAATCGTGGAAAAATGCAGGAGGGAAAGTGGGGCTTTATCACCTCCAAGTATTGCTGTGGTCCTGTAATGCAGCAATGACTATTAAAAAATGATTGTGCTGGGACATAAGAAAGGATATCCTGTTCAACACTGTGCTGCCATTTAAGGCTGATCTATATCCTTTCAAAGATAAAAAAGATTCTTCTGTATTGTTCATTGCACAAAATAATGTTGTTGTGCCTCTTAAAAATTTGTGTTAGCAACTAATGCCTTATTCATTTCCTTTTTTTAGTAAGAAGGATACTGTTCAGAAACAGGGTTCACTATATCAGGTTCCTATGGTCCGAGCTCTATATTCATCCCCTTGTCAAGATTTTACCAAGTCTGCACCCTCCTGATTCTCCCATTCTTGAGATGGGTTTCGCTGGCAGCTAACCCGTTTTTCCTGTGTTGCACCACGAAGAGATGACCTGCTTTTTCTCTAACAATTTAGTTCCAGTAGAAGTGAAGTGCTAGTGGCTTCCCGGGCAGGAACTCATCGCTGGCAGTGGTTGGCAAAGAGAGGCGAGCCTGCTCCATATAGATAGGTTCAAACATTCTTTTTATTGAACAATGTAAAAACAAGCATTGGAGAAATAAGGCTTAGATAACCTCTAGACCGTGTAATTATAGCTATGAGGTTTCTGAATTAGCAGAGGCACTGCAAGTAATGTTTTTTAACAGTAGAAAAGTGAATTGTCTGATTGGTAGTTAGTCCTGTTCTCCTTTCCACCAAGAAGCACCAGCTTGCATGGCACTCATATCAACCCCAAACCAAACTGGTCCCAACACTGAGTAACTGTACACCCTCCACTGCTTTTACACACCTTGCTGGGCTCTGCTTCCATAACATTAAGCTTAAAACTGGAAGGAACAGAGGAGAGAAATGGATATAATTCCTGGTTTAGTCAATCAATGGCTGTATGATGCTGCATCAGGAAAGATATGGAAGAGTATGAGCCTGCAGGAAGGTCACCATGTTTAGGAAACCATTGTAAGGGGAACTGGTCACTCTGAAATATTCACAAGTCTTTCTACCTTGTAGTTAAAAATAAAATGAATGGAAAAAACCATGTAAGAGAAAAAAATAAAGTATAATGTTACCCATCAATCCAAGCACTGAATTAGGGGCCATAAGTAGGAATAAAACAGATCTTTAAAAAGTTATTCTGAGGCTGAAATGTGGAGAACTTCTCTGACAATGAGATCTGCCAGTCTGTAGACTTAACACACAAGTTGAGTGATAACAAGAAGTCATGTATATGTTATACTAGAATGGACATAGCAAGTAATCACATCTTGCCAAGAGAAGGAACCAGGTGGGCACACAGGTCTCCTCCCTTTTATTATTTTAGTCCTGTTAAAGAGCTTTAAGGGCTTCTGAAAATTGCTGTAAATATCAGGCTAGAGGCAGAGGATTTCCACCCTGTTCAAGTGACATCTGGTACAATCCACAGACAGACCAAACTGGACTGATTTCTCCCTTACCAAGCCCTGTGAAACACAGTGCCATGACACCTTATTTCCCAAAGGCCAGATGTAGAGTTCCAGTCCCTGCTAACTACAACACGAGACATACTGCTCTCAGGAAGTGCAGAATTCCATGCCATGGTGCATCTGGTTCCTATACTGGCATGTGCTCAGACCTGACAGCTGCATTTAACTCCTCTGTTTTGCTTAACTTCTATCTGCACATTGTAATTCATCAAAATATTCTTTAGGCCTCCACAAATTTATTTGCAAGTAACCTGCAACTTCCTTATCAATAAATACTCTCACCTGGGTTCTTCTGTAGCTCTGCTATTTCACTTGGTCACCTCATACTGATCAGTTTACCCTCAGTACTTCAGTTTCTTCACCTGTTAAATGATAAAGACAGTCACCTCCATGAAGGGCTTCAGGGTATCAGCAGGGAACCTGGATCAGTACTCACCCTAGATGATCCTGCACACACCAGGGCTATCAGGAATCACACTGTGACTACTAGGGATAGGACTTGGCTTCCATTCTTAATATTCCTTCATTTTCCAAGGAAGGGTACAGAAGCACTGCCGGCTTCTGGGAAGAACAACCCCCCTTTCCCAGGCAGCTCTGCAGCAAGAGAGAAGGAGGCAGAGTCCTCTGGGTGCTCTCCCTTCCCACCAAGATTGCCAGGGGAGAGCTCTGTGGGCAATAGCCACCCCAGGGCTGCAGAGAGGCACAACCTGAGCTTGAGCCATTCACCAGGGTTTGTCTCTTCCCATTAATTCTATAGGGAGTCATTGGAGAGTCAGTAGGCTTCTGTCTGGCTTATTCATCCCAAAGCTAGGATACTTTAGGAAATACCTGTGCCTCCTAAATTGGAAGTAATTTCTGTTGGAACTCTGGCCTGGTCTCAGAAGGCCATGAACATCTCTAGATATGAACCCATCGATGGTCAACGTCCAACACAGTCTGTATTCAGTCCTCTTACAATCCTGCATTCCACCACCCACCTGGGTGACACCCCATACACCTCTCCAGAGCCATCAAAATTATCCTCACTGGCTCTGGTTTCAGTCCTAGATTTTCATCTTTGTGATCTGTGTACCCACGTTGATGCAACAGGCAAGCCTCAGCCTGTGAGGTGTTGGAGCAAGGAGCCAACTTACACTAGGAGGTGTGGTTTGGGACATAGATAAATTCCTGGCTTTCCACACATCTCTTCTTGTGTTTTCTTCCCTACCCTGTGGGGTGACAGAGGTCTCATTTTCCCAGCCTGTGTGTTGGCCTGGCTGCCTGCACCCCCAGGTGCACAGCTAGATGCTGTGCCAGCTTTCCCTCAGCCCCCAGGCAAGTGAGCCATGCTCTCCTTGAGCAGGCTAAGGGCTGCAGGGAAAGCACCTCCAGCAGGCAGAGCTGATCTTAGGAAGGCAAAGAAAATAAGGATTTTCTTGGTTTCATTTCCCATCCAAAACAGGGGATGTCCCTGCTCCTCCCTAGAGTACTCACCCCAGGGGCATATCTGTGAATGTCTGCTTCCATGGCCCAACTCTTCTCAGCAATCCAAAGGCTTGCAATCAGTTCTGTCCCAGGCCTAGCTGCCAAGTCATAGTGCAGATACTGCTGCAGCTGAAGCACAGCCAGGGTCATGGCACTGTTCAGTTCAACCAATTTCTGAATCAAGGGCCACCATCCTCTCACCAGCAAACATGCCTTCAGGATGCCATTTCTTTGATTCCATTTTGCCCCCAAGAAAATTGCTGTGGGGAAAAAGATCAACCTGCAGATTATACATGCATGCAAAATATCTGGCAGTGATAAAAAAGACCAAAGATGGATGCTTTTGCATCTTACTTTAAATCATTCCACTTCTGAATGAACTCTTTGAATCACTCAATAAAAAGCAATATTTTTAAGATTGTGATGCAGCTGCAAATGAACTTAAATTGAGCACCTCTTTTAAACAGGTGAAACCAAATATCTGTGTTGACAATGTTATACGTTAAATTGAACTTGCCAACTTAACAACAGTCAGTGTCTGTCCTGTGGTGGGGAGAGGATGCAAGTTGTTAAGTTGTCCAGTCCCTTTTATAATCCAGTGCTGATTATTCCTCATTAGTGCAGCGTTTTTTCTCTCCATTTGTAAAGAAAGCTTTGGGCCCAACTCTCATGTGTTCCATGTGGCTCTTCTTAGAATAAGAAAGTATTTTATCCCAGGCTTAAGAAAGAGTTTTTCTGTGCCCCTGTACTTCTGCCCTAAGAAGAGCCCATGTCGGATTCTGCATTTCATTTGCACATTGTTTTTCCCTGGAAGCACAGCTCTCAGCCTGCCCACTGCACACACACCTCACACCCCCTTGCATGTGCATTACACAACTGCCATTTCTTTGTGTATAGGGCAGGCCCTTAGAGACATCTCATTAACTTAATTAAAAGTCAAAGGTACTGAGAAATAAAGGATAGTTATAAGATGAACGCTAAGGGTCTGAGATTTTCTTTACCCCAAAACTTGTAATGTGATCCAAAGGAATATAAGTTGTGCAAGGAATGCAAGAAATGTTATCCCCACCTACTATTTTATGGTTAACTGATAGATAACAGAATGAATCCCTCCATAGCCATCACTCCATGCTCTTCATTGTTGAGATATTCTCACATTTTTGGCACAAATGATTTAGTGAGAAGTTATGTTGCATTTGGTGCAAAGAATGTTTATCCTTATTTTGGAATAATTAAATACAAATTGCATATTCTAGATTTAACCAGAAGTTAAATACAAATTGTATATTCTAGATTTAATAAGTGTTCATGTGGAAAAGCATTTTCATCAGCTTCCTTTTTTTTAGTAAAAAGAAAAGATTTGAAAAATGCGTTTAAATTAAGTATCAACAAATTTATGATAAAGAACATAAGTAGTTCAAACATTAGGTGACTATCTGAATATTCACAACATTTATGCCAAATTTAATATGATGCGGTTTGTGCTTCTATGACATTTCTATTATGTTTCTAAAAAGTGCATGCTGAATTTTATAGAAAATAAAAACCTAAACATTGATTTGAAAGCTGAGGAAATAATTTGTTCAATTTTTATTTTCAAAAGAGATGAAAAGTCCTATATTGCCTCTAAACCTCATCAGGGTTTTATGACTAATCACAGTGCTGCATGCATTGAAAGGCATTTTCTAACTTGTGTTGTATTTCATTGTTTGCTGTCATTGGTTTTACACTAGAATAAGGTAAGTACTTTCCCTGAATCAGTATTAAATATATGTTTCTGTTACAGCTACAGAGTAAGCTTTCACAAAGTTTTGTCAATGATGGGTTGGTGGAAAATCATTTATACTCTGAGATGTGCCATTTAGCTCTTGAGGGCCCTGATCCTGCACTGCTTCCTCAGTGAGCATTGGGGAAGTTAAACTTAGCAGAAATTGTTCAGTAGATTGTGCCAGTGGGAATAATGTGCAGTGGGAATTTCACCAAGGCTGCAATGGGACTTCTCCATCTGCTTCAGATAGGGTACAGTGAGACCTGCCAATGGAGGGCCCCCAGAGCATTGTATGAGCAGCCAAGGGGCAATTCCCACTTTTTTTTTGCAATAAATGACCACAGAGATGCAGCTGCAGTCAGGCAGTGTATGCCAGTCAATCTGCCCCTTGGACAGAGAACCAGAGTCCCCAGGCAGTGCTTTTATTCACATAACCCAGCTGCTTTGTGCTGCTGCAGTTAATGGACACCACTCACCAGTATAGCTACTGAGCTCAGGGTTCAAGTGTTGACTCCACCAAAGCCAAAGAATATTTGCCATTGATATGAGCCCTCAGTCAGAGCACGTGACTTTTTCCATTACAGTACCTGCCTAACAAAGCATTTGTAATTCAGCATCAAAATTTACTCCAAACCTAGTCTTGAGGGACATACTTTTGCTGTGTTCTAAGGCTTTTTTCATGTTTAATTTTGTTATTCAATTTTTTTTTTGTTTCTATTTTGTTCCTGTTTTGTGCCACATCAATTAAAAACACACAAATAAGGAAAGACATTAGTATTTACTGGGGTTGTGTACTGCATATTTTTCACTCAGTTTGGCTTTGGTCCATTTTCATAAACTTTAAATTGCAGCCTTGTAGTTCAAATTGTAGTTTAGAAAACATGCAATAAACATAATGCTCTACTAAAGACTAAGAGACTTTAGTCCAGAGAGACTCCTTCTCATAAATTGCTTTATTGTAGGTGTTTTTTTCAACACGCCCTAGATAGTTTTGTCTTTGCTTTTCTGCATTGGCTGCATATTGCTTTCATCCAACTAGCACAACTCCAGGTACTTCCTTGGAACATTTTTTAGGGTTTCCTACATAAATTCAAGCAGTATTATCTTCTATTTATTTTTCAGTAGTGCACTCAAAACTCTCAAACAGTTTGTACAGCAGTCACTCCTGCTAATTGTTTTGGGTTTTTTTTGCTTTTTGCTCCATCAGTAATACACAGATAATTACTTTGGATCTGAACTTTTCTGACTGACTGATGGTTCAGTGAATGCACAGAAAAAACAGAAAGCTCAGCAGGTGCTGACCAGTCCATTACACACTCCCAAAGTGTCTTCAAGTTGCCACTGATTCTGATAACCACACCTACTCTGATTTTGTGGTGCAATATGATACAATACTGTAATGCATAGGGTATACATATTTACCCATGGAAAGAGTGAAAATCATAGTATTTCTACAGCAGGGATCAAGGTTCTTCTGTGGCATTCAACCAGTAGTTGGAAAGTCTGGCTCATGTCAGTGAGAACAAGTTTGAACTACATTAATGCAAGTTAAAAAAATCACATTGAGTTCCTGAGAATTTAAACTTCTCTTATTTTTCACACATTGCACTGCTATAGTACTCAATGTAAGACATGAATACATGCTTCTTTCTAACACCTTGATCATCTTCCAATGGAACACAATTATATTCATAAAAAAAGTAGATCCCTTCTACATTACTAGGTAAGCATTTTTTTGTTCCTTTTTTTCAATTCTTTC
Organism: Agelaius phoeniceus; assembly: GCF_051311805.1. Taxonomy (NCBI): domain Eukaryota; kingdom Metazoa; phylum Chordata; class Aves; order Passeriformes; family Icteridae; genus Agelaius; species Agelaius phoeniceus. The sequence continues at coordinate 60,919,061 of NC_135269.1, forward strand.
TTTTCCTTTTTTTTTCTTTGTTCATTGTTTTAAACATCTTCATCATCCCTTTAAGGCCAGATACAAAATGGTTGGTCATTTGAAGTGAAATAGAGGCCAGGTGCACATAGCAGTGTCCAAAACCAGTCCTGAACATCTCTGCTGAACTTTTGCTGGACATAGGCAGACTAAAGACAGGACAGAAAAGGCTCCTGGGACAAGGACTGCAGCACAGCAGGTGCCCCATCTGTCCAAGTCTTGTCCAAGCTGAGGCTAGCAAAACCAAGCTCACTCCTAAATTTAACCAGGTCCAGAAAAGCAATTTTTTCAGCCAAACACTTTGGCAGGCTCTGTTTGGTCCCATGTACCCAGAGCAAAGAGCAAAGCTGCTCAGAGTTGGGCTGTGCTTTCTCCCAGGGCCATCTGGTGTGTTTTGGCTGCAGAGCAGCCTTCTCCCAGCAGATAGGGGCTCTATCCTCACCTCAGGCTCAGCATGCTCTCCTGAGAGGTGGGATGTGGCTGTGAAGGCCCTCTGTCTGAGGAACCACCCACTTTCCAGGCAATGGGAATTAAAGGCAAGGGAAAATTAAGAACTTCTTCAAGCTTCATGACCAATGGCAGCCACTCTCAGGAGTGGGTTTGGGGTCATAATTTCCCTCCTGCCTTCATCAGTGAGACAGCTGGCATTGGAGCCACGGTGACCTTCCACCCTGAGGACTTAAGGACCAGAATGAACACTGATGTTCAGTCCTGCTTTGCACTTGAGCTACCAAGCGGCTTTAAAGTTACATAAACTCACCACTATCAATCCCTCACACAAAACTTACAAATCAGCACAGACCTTTCCTTTTTACTTGAATAAGCCAACATTAACCCCTCTCTCAATTGCCAGATGATCTAGAGCTCTACCTTACTGTGACAGTGCCAAAAGTTGAGCAAAGTGTACATCTGTTTTCTTTCATTATCACCAGGAGCTGGTCTTTATTTCATTCTTGCATGTACATTCCAGTGGGGGAAAAAAAATAAAAAATTGCAAAGCCTTGGAAAACTAGTCAGGAAATTACTTGGATTTACTTAGAGGTTTATAATCTAGATTTTGATATGACAACTATTAATCAATTTGGTCAATTGTGTTCAAGATTAGCTCATGAAAAGGGCATCATTTTGTTAGACACATTTTTAGGTTAAATTAGCATACTACAGCAAAGGTTGGTTGTGGTTATGGGAAACCAGGTATTTTGCAAAGCATACAATTACTCCTTTTTCCTAAGGGCCATATTCACTAAAAATAAGCTTATGCACTAGAGAGGAAAGTATGACTTACTACATTATGAGTATTCACTTCTTACTCACAGACAAAACTCACTTGTAAAAACATTCCTTGAAACCACAAATGGGAGATTTGTTGACTGCAGGTCTTCACAGATCTGCCCTCTCATGGTTCCTTCTTCCCTCAGTGGGAGAAGTAGAAACTTACACTAGGTGGGATGGGCCTTGTACTCCAGGTAGGTCTTCCAAACAAGTGTGCCTTCTTAAATTCAGCTGCAGTTGGGCTCTCTTGCTTGGTCTCCTGCCAGACATGATGATGCTTATTTCCCAGACCTTCGTTTCAATTTGGAAGAGGGTGCATAGGGGAAGGAAACATTAATCTGAATAAAAGTATTGTACTTCACTTTCTCTAAGGTAAAAGAAGATAAAGCTTTTCTTCTGTTCTCAAGATAAAGCAGTTAATGATCAAAGAGAGAAGGATAACTGGAGTATAAAACCCCCATAGAGAAACGTTATGAAGTGAAGTTTTAGTGAATCTGGCCCTAGGCAGCACCAGTTTTCATTAGCTGAAAGCTCTTAACCTTTCCCTAAGATAATTTACTGTAAATGAAAGCCAAGTGAGACAGATTCTCAATTGCCTTGTACCTTTGCAGTTTAACAAAGGGTGTGATTCACACCAGTTTGCACAGACTTGAAAAGTTGTGCAAGGACAAAGAAGAATCAGTCCCACTAGCTCACTGCTAGAAAAGAATTTCCACTACATGTGAAAGAAACTGACACACTTCTCTTCTTTCACCCTTTGACAGCACTCGCAAACAAAATTACATGATGAATTTTTCACGGCAACATGGGCTCAGGCATTTCTACAACAGAAGACGAAGGTCACTTAGACGATATCCATGAAGAAATGAGAAATTTATTTTTTTTTCCTCCCAACATGTGATGTGTTGCTTTCCATTCTTTAAATCTAGCACTGCATCTGGTATCAGGACTTTTCCGCAACTGGCTTGATGAATAACTGAAAGCCTTTTTCAAGACAGAGTATACACCACTTTTTCGCACTGTGAACTAATGAGAAGTGACTTATTTTCTCATAGGTAAATGTTTTAATGTTGATGTGTCTGTGAAAATTGTGATCTGTTGTAATATCCGTTACAGTGGCAGTATTGGAAGTAAGCAACTAATTCTGTTTAACAGGAAAAAAAGTTTAAGCACAAAGACTTTTCAGATTTTATGTTTATAAAAACCTACATACTAAGTACAGAATTTAACATTCTTTGTCACATAGTTATTTAAGTGCACTGTATTTCAGCTCTGTGTCATTTTAAATGATTAAGTTATCATTGTTTGTCCTCTTCGTATTCTCTTCTACAACATGACACATTGGCACTGTATTTACTTGTTTTGTTGTTGTAATATTTTTGCTGCTGATTTTTTTGGCTATTTACCTTCTTACAAAATGTATTTAAAAAAATCATCTAAGTACCTAATCCAGAAGAAAATTGCAAAAGTAGTTGTAAAGGCGTTGATATCCTTCAGTCTTATTCTTTGATATGTCTGTTGGTTAGCATTGTTTTGTGGATAAAAAAAAGAATGCTTGACATTAAACTTTTTTCTACTAAGGATTTGTGGATTAAGCCCCAAACAGAAATTCCCAATTCCCTGTCTAAATGTAGTCAGTTCTCTGAAACTGATTTACTTACAGTAACTGCCATTTGGTGTCTGTAGTAATGAAGTGATTTGTAAGCAGTGAATGTTTCCTTGTGTTCTCTTTGGTGTTTGTTTCTATTGCGGGTCATGTTTGTATCTTCTGATAAAGTTGTATCTACACCAGCAACGTTATAATGCCCCTATAGCCCTGAACTGTCTATTATCATAAATCAAATGCTTCACTTTATGGTGAACCAAGCTAAAGATCCATGCTTCAATAAAGATAATGTCAACAAAGAATTCTGATGTTAGACTTTTCAAGCCATGTGGGCTTTACATAAAATCATAAACCAAATTCTTCCACTAAATACCTAGATTCTAAACATTAAACAAACATTAAAGTTATTTTTAATATTTAGCACATCACACTGAACAGCACTTTGCAAGTAGCACAAACTAAGAGATCTCCCCATCCCACCTATGGGGATAACACAGCCCTTGGAACAGGTCCTGGAGCAATGAATGAAGCAGGACCACAGAGCAATACACACTCTCGCTTTATCTGCAAACCAAAAAATGCAAACCGCTGTTCCCAAGCTCTGAGAACAAGAGTGTGGCACCTAAGGAACCTTGTTCCAAACAGACCAAGCTGGCAATTCTTAGAATCATATGAACCAATAAGGTTGGAAAGGACCTTTAACATCAAGTCCAACTGTTAACTCAGCACTGCCAAGCCAGCCACTAAACCATGTCCCTAAGCACCACATCTACACATCCTTCTAACACCTCCAGGGATGGTGACTCAGCCACTTCTCTGGGCAGCCTGTGCCATGCCTGACAACCTTTTCAGTGAAGAACCTTTTCATTATATCTGATCTAAACCTCACCTGGTGCAACCTGAGGCCATTTCCTCTTGTCCTGTACTTTGCTACTTGAGAGAAGAGACTGCTGCCCACCTCACCACAGCCTTCTTTCAGGTAGAGAGCAATAAAGTCCTGCCTGGGCTTCCTTTTCTTCAGGCTATAAAAAATCACAGTTACCAGAGCTTGTCCTCAGCAGAGAGAAGTATCATATATACCTGCTGTGCTCTTACATCTTGCACATCTGCTTCTGGCACTATACCTGTCTGAACCAGAATGATGATCCATGTTCAGCTGAACCATGTGTTTAATTTGTAGGAAGTTTTTGACCGCAGGTACCGAGCTGTGCAGAAAAAAAAAAGAAAAAGAGGTTGTTCAGTGACCAAGTAGTCAACTCCTTGGCTTGATCAAAATTATGACAGACCTTTGGATGATCTGGAAACTTGCTGCAACAGTCCAGCCTCCTGCAAACTCACTGTACTGGAATGCTTTGTGTACTTTCAATTCCTGAAAAAAGATAATGGTTCTATTCAGAGAAGTAGCAGGAAGACAAAACATGAGGGTAATAAGAATATAACAATTTAATGTTTGGGCAAGTGATTTTAAAATATTGTAGTAAGATTTTTGCCCATTGAACAAACAAAACCACAAGATATAAACATTCCTATTTTTAAGATAACTTTATTTGCTTTAATATGTCAATAGAAGGGTGGTAGTTCAATCTAAAATGCATGTGCAGCTAATGTGCTTCCAGGAAATCAATTTATTTTAAAGATTTAGATACAATGAGGCACTTTGCCTGACTTTTCAGGCAAGACATCAGCATAGCCAGAGAAGCTGCTTTTCACAGTTGTATTTATTTCCTCTGAATAATGTATGCAATCACAACCACAGAGGGATACCACAAAGCATTTTACCCAAACTCTCCACAAACTCTGCACTGGCTTTTCTCTTCCTCACTGAAGATTCCCAAGTGGTATTATCATCTGCCCTATCCAGACTCCAGGAAGGTCTTCCTTAGATTTTCTCCAGTCCTACAACACCCCACATAGCACACACATATGGTAGACTAATGTGGGTTTTTATATTTTGCCTCCCATATGGCTGAAAGCAATGAATCATCTGACATTAAGCAGTTGTTAAAATAGCAAGGGTGGCACAAAGGATGATCAATGGCAATAAATATTCTATAAAGTGTACTTATAAGCTTATATACTGGTGTAAAACTTTTGCAGACATAACTATGAAAACTGATTTTTAGTACTTTTAGTATGCCTTATAGTCTTCCTTATTTCTGCTATCAGCTGACTAAGCCATGCTCCAGTAGAATAAGGAGAACTTAAGAGAAATGAAACAAAAGTACAGAAAAATGAAACTCTGACCCACTGGATTTCCTGAAATAAACAAAACCTGAAGCTCTCATAATTTTGCCTAAACATTTTTCTCTCAAGCTTTCCTCATCCAAAGATGATAACATTTTCTTAATGGGAGGAAATGTGCAGAGCACCAATATTTTTGAAGAACCAAATCCAGCTTTGCATGATCTTGACAATGTACAGAAAAGGGTAGTAATTAAATAACACAACAAACACCCTCAAGGACAAGACACTGTCAAAGAACAAGGTACCAGCACACAATCTGGGTAAATACCAAACTAGCCAACAAAACTATAGAAGTAGAATCAACAGCATAAAGCAGTTTTAAAAAATGACATTTTGCATTGCATCAGGGGAAGTGCTTGTGAAAAAACACAATAAATATAACTACGTCTGCCAGTGCCGGTAAAGTAGACAGCAGTTGGCAGCTGTTGAGCCCTTCACTTAATGCAGATATAAACAAGTTAGAGAGATTGCAAAGTACTGCAGCAGAAACAAGACCCTTGAACCCATGAGCTTCCAAGAAGAGAGAGTTGTTTAGTCTAAAAAGGAAAACATTTGGAAAGAGATATGACAACATCCATAAACATGGTTCTATGTTTTATTTACTTGCTAACCCTTTAGGGCAAATGTTACTGGGTAGAAATGGTGCCACAGCATCACCTCATCATTTATCTACTGCTAGTCAATGGATTGGTTATTATCAAAGCAGGAAGCCAGTGTGAGGCCCCAGATAAAACCCACTCAGATCAGCTCTGTGAGGTTTAACTAGTGACTCAACACAGGAGGAACAGGAACAAGCCAGCTGCAGAGGGAAGCCACCTCCACCCTGAGCTGGTAAGGGAGCCTTGGAATGGAACAAGGCCAGCAAAAGAGCTTGCCTGTGTTCAGCATGGCCCTAAAGAGCTGATTAGGGCTGCTAGCAACCCAGAGCAGCTGAGGCCATGCAACCACTTGCAGTGCTTCTGTGAAGGAGCAGACAAAGCATCCACCACCCATAGGTGGTGGTTCTGTTGCTGGGAAAAAAGAGCATGAGGTAGGAGCATTCAAGCATTGTACAGGTGACGTGGATTGATTGTCCAGTGTTCTCTGTTGCTGATGTTTTCTGACTGTTGCCTTTTCTTCCCCATGTTATTCCTGGTTCAGCTAAAAGGATTGAGCTGGCAGTAAGGCAGTAAGCCTAAAGACTGAGTTCCTGTGTGGCTAATTACAACAAAGCCTGATGGCAAGACTTTTAGCTGGCACGCAGCAAGGCGAGGCCAAGCAAAAATGCTGTTCCATGAATGGAAGGATACCATACTGGAGGATGATGATAATGCTAGGTTTATAAACAAGCAAATTTCTTAAACTTTTTTAAAAAAAGAAGAGAATGTGGTTGTGCTTTTGAGCTCTGCTACTCAGGGGAGGTTTGTGCAAGTTAGTGGCAAAGAAGCAATGTCAGAAGGCTCAGCTGTTTCCCTGATGGCATGCAGGCCAAAGGCAGAACTTGGGGAGGTACTGGGAAGTCACAGGTTTGACACTCTTGCATTAGGATGATTTTGCTGATACCATGAAGTTGGCTGATATCACCAGGTCCCTTTTTCCCTGCACACTGATCACGTGCATACACACAGCCCTCTGCTGATACCCTACAGCTCCAGGAGGGCTAGAAACAGCACATGCAAAGACTGTATAAACAGGTTTATACTCACACCTGGACACCCAGCTCACTCACTGATTTAAATCACACACTTCTCAGGGGAAATTTTAAATTACTTGAGTTCAGCCATTTTCAAGGAACTTCAGTGCAAAGAAAGGAAAGTGTCCCGATGTTTAGGCCTCTGCCAGAACAATTGTGGTATTATGGATAATAACAAAGCTTGACATGAGTTATGTGTCTGTATAGGATGTGGGTAGCAACTAATTAACAGCAGCAGTTTGAGAACCAAGCCTACTGGCACTGACATCAGTGGGAAAATGCCTGTTCATCAAATGTGTTTCACTTCGTATGGAAATGTCCACCTCAGCCTTACTAATTCTGGTTTGACCTGTCCTAGCACCCGTGTAAGACTCCAAATATACAGAGGGATTTTTCTGCCTTAGAAAGTTATCTCATTCTCAGAAGATACATGAGGGTAGTTAGGGTGTGGTGGGAAGTGAGCCAGTTGATGGAGCCCCTCTGACCCATTTGGAATGTTCCATATGGGAAGTGTATGCCAGTGACCCAGTGGGAAGTGTCAGAACTCTGCCCTGCCAGCCCCTCAGCTACCTCCCCTGCCCATACCCACCATCAGTGGCTGCTGGAGGAAGCTGAGAAATAATCAGCCCAACAGCTGGAGCTCCTCTCCAGGCAGCTGTGAGTGCTGGATCTGCACCCCACAGCTTTCCTTATGCTGCTGGAGAGCTGTGGTTCCTGCTGCTCCATCCCCTGGGAGCCAGCTGAGCCCCCAAAGCTCACACTGAGCCCCCAAATCTCACACTGAGCCCTCTGTCATCACACAGCTCCAGGGGTGTGGGTGCACCCTTAGCTATCATTCCACAGTTACCCTCCACAGGAGTGTTTTTACTCTCCTCAATTGTCTTTATTGTTTATTCTGTATTAACTTTCCCTCTCTTTTCTTGTCTTGGCCAAAAATCCTCTTTTCATTTTGCTGCTACTGAGTTTAGCACTTTATTAATCCCTGTCCTTGTCCCAGAGCTGAAGAACCACAGCATCTTTTAGCATTTTACACAATGCTGGAAAGAAGCAATAAAAATAATTATTAACTTTTGAGTGCAACATACTAAAATGTACACAAGAAATTAAAACCAGCTTGTATTTAAATGCAATCATTGACACAATTAGTGTAACATAATCCTCAGGATTACTGGAACATTCAAGATGCTTTATACCTGGGGGGACTTTTCTAGCAGGAAATGTGCTAATCTGTGTTCGTTTGAGGCTTTCTCTTCTTTCTCCTTGTGCAGGTCTTCCTGTGGTATGTTACTGCAATGTATGTTTTACTGGCAACAAAGCACATCAGAATTTCACTACCAGGCCACACCCTCATAAGTGAATTACACCTGCATTCTAACACAAGGCTACAGATTTCCAAGTTCAGGAAAGAATTAGCTTTTGGATAAATGACTGAATCAACAAACATGACTTACCCAAAGTATCTTCACTTACCCAGTTCTGTATAAAAATGGCATCCAACATCAGTCAAAATGAAGTCTGATGTATGTGGCATTATCCATTACTGAAATTTTCCAACTAAATGCCTTTCTGTTACAGCCTGTTTTCAGTAAACAAACCTCATATTTAAAAGGAACTTTAAAAATGCTTTGACCTTGAAATTTCTCAGTTTGACAATACTGAAATTTAAAGCACTGTATTTCAGCTTGAATTAATTTAAATTTTATTTAAGTTACTCTTACATTTTTACAAGAGCTACCATGTAAAGGAATCATTTGAAGATTTTTAAATACTGTCCTGTAGACATCAGTTTCACACATTTTTTCATGCCCCTAATGCATAAGAGGTTCCAAGTTGGAAAAAAAAACTTCTACAAACTCTGTGTACAAACCCAAATCTGGGAAGTGGGAAAACATTTTTGTCTTGGGCAAGAGAGAGCTATCATTATGACAGAAAACATGATAAACCAAGGACTCAAGAGATGAGATCTGTGAAGGCATTTCACTACTAATTCCTGCATAATCACAATGAAATTCAAACGTATGTATTCTTTGCGCCCCTGAAGAAATGAAAAACCACACCGAGATAGATATTTGGGGAAAATTTGAGCAGTTCGGCTGGTCAGACACAGGAATAGATGGCCCAGGGAGGTGGAGTCACCATCCCTGGAGGGGTTCAAGAGCCCTCAGGATCCGGCGCTGGGTGATGTGCTTTCGGGGTTACGGGGGCAGGGCTGGGTTGATGGTTGCACTGGTGATGTTAAAGGACTCGGTGATGTCGAAGGACTCTTCCAGCCCTGCTCAGCGCAGGGTTCCGGGGCTCCGTTAACCCCTCCGAGCGAGGGAGCGCGGCCGGGGCAGGGCCCCCGCAGGCCGCGCCGCTGGGAGCGCGCACGGCCCCGCGGCATCCTGGGACTCGTAGGCCGCGGCGGGGACGCGCCCGGCCGGGGCTGCGGGGGGACTACGAGTCCCAGGCGCGCCCGCGGCCGCGGGGCGGGAGGGGGCGGGAGCCGGCAGGGGCTGGTGGCCGCCCGTGCCCCTGGGCTCCTCACCTTGGAGCGAGCGGCGGCGGCCGCTGCCGGGCTGGAGGAAGGCGGAGGGCGGTGAGCGGAGCGCGGCCGGCCGGGCGGGGGTGAGCGGGTGAGCGCGGGGTCAGTGGCGGAGGGGGTCTCTCCCCTAGAGCGGATCTCCCGTGAGGCGAGCGAGCCTCGCCGCGAAGAGCGGCGGTTGGGGTCGGGCTGTCCCCACGCCTGTGGCTCCCGCTCGGTCACCTCGGGCCGGAGGGAGCCTGGGGGTATCGCTCCGTATCGTCCTCGCTCCCTTCGCCCGGCGGAGCGGCCGGAGCCCCGCGAGCGGCAGCCGCGGTCCGGGGGCAGAGCCGTGGCCGGGGCAGCGCCCAGGGGCTCCCGGGCAGCGGCGGCACCCGCGCTGCTCCGTGCTGTAAAACACGCTCAGCACCCAGGGGGAAGCCGGAGGGAGGGTGAGAGATCAGTCATTTCCTCGTGTGGCGCCTGCACCCCTCCGACTGTAAGCTGCGGCTGTCAGTTTAGGTCGGAGCGGCTCTCCCAAGAATTCTTGTAACAACAGAAACTACCTGTTCTGCGCTTGAGTACTAGCTTTAACCCAAAGACCTTCAAAACCTTTCCAAAACCCTGATTAAACTATTCCCCCCCCCCCAACCCCTTCATGCCCTTCCACTTTTCAGGCAAAGAAGAGAAATTTGCCTTTCCTATGTCAGTATTTTTCAGCTTCACGAACTGTGGGAACATTTTGAACTCCTTACAAGGGATCAGTGAAAGCAACTAGGAGAAGCCAGCCAGAAAAGTAAGTAGGCTTAAATTTGCTGTGCTCGTGCCCATGCTGCTATTGCAAAATTTCTGGTTGTCTGAAGATTGAAATATGATTGAAAGCTGGTTTTATATTAGTGTGATGCTTCGAAATTTCAGAGGACCCAAGTGGCTGTTGCAGCAGGCATTTAGGGATAGTCCAGTAGTAAGAAAAGAAAAAAAAGATTCGATTGCTGCCATTATTTCTGGTGATGAATCAGCAGAATATACATTCATAATTCTTCATATCTGTCACAGTAATACAGTTATACAGCATTGGGTTTAGTGTCAATGACTGACAACAAGGGTCTGGGCACAGAATATTTTGGCTGAAGTTTTCCCAAACGAAGACTAAAATCTGCAAGCAAACTTTTAAAATGTCTCTTACTAAAAGTGCAGTAACAGGTATTTTGGGTTAACAGGTGTCTTGATTTATATAACAGAAGTTTCATGAGTAGGATGCTACTTTACTGCTGCTGTAGAAATAGAAAAAGTAAGGTTATTTGCTGTTTCAGAACAAGCGCATGCAGGTGGCTTCCACTGATCTGTGGGGATCACCTCTTGCCTTCCTCAAGGGACAGTTATCACACTTTGAAACACTTGGTTTCTGACAGTCCTAAGCCTTCCTAAGACACGACAGATGTTTCAGTTCTGCATTTAGCAGTATTTCCAGACTGAAATGTTTTGTTAATAGTCTTGCACTGTATTGTGAAACATCTCTGAAATGTAGTGTGGGAAAGGTATAGGAAGAGAATGGAGTTTCACACATGCAGAGCTGCTGTTGGTAGCTGATAAAGCATATTAATTTGCAATAGCATTTACTCCCTTGTAATCTTGAGGGTATTTAACTCATCAGTCTCATTCTAAAAGCTTCATTGCATTTAGAGGTATATTTATGGGGGGAGTTGGGGAAATATTGAGTTATATTCAGAACCAGATTTCAGTGAAGCAAAGCTCTAGGTCCAGTAAGAAACAAGCCTGCTGCTGCTTGGGTTCTAAACGAAACTAAACTTTATTTCCTCTCAGTATTGTGTCCAGAGCTGATATGCTTTTATTGCTCATACTGTATAAACTCTGTGTGCAGGGTAACAGTTTGCCTAAAGGCTGATATAATTTTAAAAAGTACAGATAATTGAGCAATCTAGGTGAAAGGCCTAGGAAATTGTCATATTTTTAGCCTCTGGCATAAACTCAGCTTATTTTCTAAGCTGAATACTTACTAAAATGCTCTGTTGGATTCAGCCATCAGATCTTACAACTTGGAGCACTGAACAGCCTTTGCATCTTGCCTTTTGTTTGGAATTTCTAGTCCATTACTGTGGTTCAAATCATATCTTCAGCACACAGTTTTTCATGCTTATAATAATCTGTCCCCAAAAATTCAATGTTTTTAGAACTTAAATATTCCAAAACCACATGGAAAGATGTTATTATTATATTAGTGTGATGCTAAAATAATGGAAAACAGGCACAGATTTAGCACATGGCTGTCACACTGTTGCTCTTTTGCTAATAACTTAAGAAAGAAGAGCTGAATGTATGTTTATCTGCTTTGACTGTTATAGTAGAGACAGACCAGTATTATCTCGAACTACCACTAATTTGAATTGCAGCTGTAGCCTCTGTAAATGTAACCAAGACTTTTGTGTATCCACTGAGCTGCCTAGAAAAGCACAGTCCTTTGAGCTCCTCTGCCTCTCCTGGTCTCTGCCCAGTGAACTGCTCACTGCTGTTTTTTCTTCTATTTTATTGCTGATGCATTTTTCTGTAAGATCTGGTTTTCTAAAGCTTTCTTTTCTGGTGTTTTTTTTCTATTGGATTGTTTCATAGCCTGTAACTTTTAGCCCAAGAAAACCATGCTGAATCTAAAATTCTCAAGCTCTAATTAGCCTATTGATTTCCCAGTTATTTTTAATGAATTAAACACCATCATTATTCACATGTTTCTTTCCCTGGAACTGTTAGTCAGCAGAATGTTGTCTTGCTAGACAGTATTTCTTGATAGTCTTTCTTGATAATAATTCTTCACATGGCTACAAGACCTGCCATTGCTGTTATTTTATAACCAGTTACCTATCTAAAGCTTTTTGCTCTTTAGAAGTACAAACAGCAGCAAAGTGCAGATCTTGTTGTTATTCACCATGTGCCCAGGTAATGGGAAATCTATACACAAACAGGCAATGTCAAGTATTTCCATGGCTTTGAAGATATGGCTGTAAATTTGTGCAGGCAGTTCTGCAAATTAGTTGCATTAATAGGATTTAGATTTTTATTTATGATTATAAGAGTACATATATGACCCACTGGCCTATGCAGGAACTTGGACTACTCTTCTCAAAATGTTGCATTAACTATTTATTTTATTTTGTGCAGTAGCAAGCTGGGAAAACCTTCCATGTGACAAACAATAGTGTGATTGCCTTCCTGGGAGGTCTTTTACAGTCTGTATATTTATTGCTTGGGTAGAATCTTTTTTTCTCCAGCCTTCTTTGAAAACTTACTGGTTTTGCACAGGCAGGGGATCAAGTTTTACTGCTCTGCTTTGACTGTTGCTTAGCATTTTGCACACCCAATTCTGTTTGTGTTCTTATATTGTTGTGGTTATTGGGGAGGGTGTGTGTTAGCTAATTAATAGATTTTAATCTGTTAATTGAAAATCTGAGATTCTGACACATAGGCTGGACTAGATCAAATTGCTCCTTTTAATTTATTTTATGGAAATTAGGTTCTGAAGCAAGGCTGAGATTTCAGAACTCCTCAGAAAACCTCTCATCCCATGCTGGGTGGGGCTTTTTGAGCAACCTGGTCTATGGAAGATGTCCCTACCCATTGCAGGGGTTTGGAACTAGGTGGTCTTGAAGGCCCCTTCCACCATTCTGTGATCCTAAGGCACAGACAGAATTTTCCAATCTAAATCAAAGATTGCTGAGTCTGTTGTTTGAAACATCCTTGTTGAAGTTCAGTCTAGCAGGGACAGATCAATTAAGCTCAGTTAAGGATTGAACTGATTAAGGATTACAAAATTTCTACCTGGTTTTCATGAAATAGAATTTAAAAAGCTATACCCCATGCAGGACAAAACTTGGATTGCTGCTCAGAGGTGCCCACAGGGAACTGCCTGTTCCTGTTCTCAAAGAGCTCTGCTAACCTCAGGCAAATCTGAAGAGTCACATAAGGAACAAAACTACAGATCTATCACAGATACATACAGGCAACTGTAATGTCTTCTCTAAATACAGAAGTTTTGCTGCTGCTACCTTAACTTTATAGCATAACATGGTTCAAGTCCTTTCCCAGAGAAATCTATACCTGAATTCATTTACCACTTCAGCATCTAATCCTGCATATCCTGCTTTACCAGGATCCTGCCCCAGCTTCAGAGTTTTGACATAACATTGTTTTCTAAGCCCTTGCAATTTCTTTCAGGTTTACTGTTTCATTATCTACTGTCTTTAGTTGATTGCATTTTTCTTTTTGAAATTTTGCACTGTACTTGTTTGCTTGTTTTCAGTTCCGTATTATATGATTCCAGTTTTATTTCTTTGCCAGTTTCATGCTTAAAATCAATATATATGATCTCTTTTTGGTGCTTCATTTAAGTCCATATAGCTGAACGGGTGACCTGAGTCTAACTAGCTGCAGTTGTAGTGAGTCTGATTTTTTTTCCCTGTTTTCAGGTGACATTTGTTTCTTTTGCGTATGTGTTCCTGAGAAGGAAGGAAAGGTTCTTGCAAGAAGAAATCATTAGAAAATTACTCAGTGAACCTTTCTTCATTTCATTTGATGATCCTCAGCCCAGATACCCTTCTTGCTCTTTGAGTTCCTTCATCAAGACACCCTGTTCTAGTGTAGCTGTTGCAGGGATCTGTCCATGCAGGGTTGTTCTGCCACATACACTTAGAGGGTCATTTGGAGACAAGTTCAGCTCCATGAGGGCTGATCTTTTTGTTTGTGCAGTTAAGAACAGACATGGAGCTGTCTCACATTAAAATTTCATTTGCCACAGAAGAAATATATGTATATATATATATATATATATATATATATATATATATATATATATATATATATATATATGTACTAGTACTTTGAGAAATTTCTCTACATGTTCTTTGCTTACAGTGCATTTTAAAATATTTCAAGCAAAAGCAGTGTTGGCCTGTGTTTGCTGTGCACTCATGGCCTTTAGGAGTAATCTTGGCATCAAAATATTGAGGAAGGTTATTCCCACTGTCTGGCATTCACCTTCAGATCATGAAGCAACACTCAAGTACATAAGAGACAGGAGAATGCTATTGTTTAGATAACATCTTAACCAAGCAACAATTGCATAAATGGGGACAGGATCTATCATATGTCATGTTCTACTTACTGCTAATGTGGTATTCAGTTTCATGCCTAGTGCAGAAAAAAACCACAGAAAATGTGTGTTATGAAGTAGCTTCCAAGAATGAAATGTTTGCAGATCCTAACATGGATAGGGAAGTTCTCAGAACTATCTGGAGAAGAGTTGCAGCTTTGAGAAATAGTTAGTCATGCTGCTTTCCCAAGGAGTGGCTGCCCTGTGCTGAAGTTCTGTGTTGCCTTTCAGAAGCATCAGTTCTTCAGGAATTTCTTCAAGCATGGCAGTGGCTGTAGCCTGTTTTACAGAGGAGCAGATCCTTTCAGAACATGTTAGAAAGACTGCCTTGTAGAGGATCCTTGGAGACTTTTCAAAACCTCATGTTACTCAACTAATGGTAGTTACTTTATGCCATGTTTTCAGCAGTGCAACTGGAATATAAATTTTAATCCCATTCTAAACCCTCTCTTTCTTCCCTCTCTGCACCCTAGTCATTTCTTCCTCTGACCATGCTGTTTTATTATCCTTCAGTTTCTCTGACTTGAGAGGTTTGCACTGTAAACATGATGACTGAAATGATTTTGTTATAAATAACAGCCTTCTATTTTTCATTGTTTATTTTTAACTTGATGCAGCACTTGAGAGGGTAGTGATCTGTGTAAAGAGTTGATGAAGCAGATAGGGGAGAATTCTTCTGGTGGCTTTTCTGTAGAAGGAACTGTAGCACAGAATGAAGTAATTTCTTTCTGCACAGACACTTGTTTACTGTCTGCATGTTCCACTTTGCCTGAAAAAAATGAACCAGTTGGAGGTCATTGGTGCACTGAGATCACAAGAAGTAAAGAAGCTATTCTGGCTTAGCTTGGTGTGTATTCATGATCTTGATTTATGTTATCTCCTCTGACCAGCTGGAGGTTTATGAAGAAAACTGCTCCACCAAAGTTTTTGGCAGTGGATTTTCTCTGGAGATGAAGCTGGCTAATGATTACCTGTCTCTGAAGTGGTGGATGTCCTTATCAGTTGGCTTAACAAAGCATAATAAAGGGGTCATCAGCCATGCTACCATTCTGATTAACTTACTGATTCCACTGTCACTAGCACCTGCTTTTGGCAAAGGGAAGGAGGATGGCAGATGAGGATCCAAGGTCACTGAAGGTGCAAAAAGCAGAAATAAGAACGATCCTATTGCTGTGGGTTCTCATGGTCATCAATGTGTTTACATTGGAAACAGAAGCCATCTCTTATCTATGTCTCAGGGGGAAGGAGACCAGTGTTCTGCTGCTCAAAGTGCTCCAGCTGTTTGTCTTATGTGAAATGGATTATACAGCTCAATCGTTATAACAGGTCCTAAAACATTCTGTTGATGAAAACAAATACAAGATTGCTTGTTGATAAGAGATAGGCCTAAGACACTAATGAATTCATTATTCCATGCAGTAAACTTTGGGGCCTGAAGTATTTTTTGGCAGGGAGCATGAAATATAAATTACCTCTTACCAGCTACATAATCATCTTATTTTAAAATAGATATATATCTTATTTGTTACCACTTTGAGAGAAGGATCTTTATGCTCAATGTTATTATTATGCTGTTAACAGTGGCTAAGATAGAATCATTAGAGGAAAATGTATCATACTGGATTTAACAGCCTGAGGAAGATGGGGCTGCTGCTGCTGCTGCTCCATAACCCCAGATCCAGCCAGTAGCAAGGCTGAAGATGTGTTTCCCATAAGCACACACATACACAATGTACTTACATCTGTACATGGCAAGTCATGCATATCAGAGAGGCAACAGCTTCATCCCCTCTGCTCTCTAGCTAACAGGATGGAGGTCCAGTACTGAGAGTGTATGTACACATGTAGAGATGCATCACACATGTGCAGGGTGGATCCCTCCAGCACACAGGCTCACACAATCTGCCTAGTAGCTCCTTCATCCCAATTTCCCCAGCTAAGCTGGACATGTGAGCCCCAGGGTCATAGCCCCACTCCAGTTGTTGGTACAACCATCCCATGTGCACATGTGTGGCTGACCAGGACTTCTCAAAACCCCTTTTGCTGCCCCTGAGTGCTCTTACTCTTAGAGATGGGCAGATGCTTTTCACACCCAGAGCTGGCAGGGACTTCTAGGGTCCCATAGGTGACCCTTGTGTACACTCTGGACTGGTGGTGATGAGCTTTTGATAGGCTGATGGCTCATATGGTGGCCCTGGCAGTAGCTCACCAGGGTATTATCCAGGTTTTCCATCCTGCTGTTGTTCTGAGTAACATTAAAGGTGTGTGGAGAAGCTTTTATCACACAACCAAACACAATTTATGTAATCATCTCACCTTTCTAATGATTAGAGTGGACATTTTACCTGTCTAAAAGCTGCATAGAAATTTAAGGTCTTGATTTATTTTTTTCCCAAAGGTTCACTCCTGGAGTGCATTTCTTAGATTAGGACCTACACAAGGAAAATTTTGTTTGTTTCACAAGTTACCTCTAAATTTTGCATAAAGGCTTCAGGTTTAAAAAATGTACTTGTTAGTGGATTTAATGGGAGGAGTGGAGGAGGAAAGAGAATTATGAGAACAATCCAATAAAATCAGGAGAACACATTCCTTATGACCCCACCCAGTCATTTTACACCTTTGTGTTTATTTGAAAAACAATTTTGTACTTGTCACTGAGGGTGAAAAGTGGAAGGGCACTGGGGAATGAGGCCAGAGAGAAAAGAGAAATGAGCCATTATGTGGTTCCTAAAATCACCTGGTTTTTTGTCTTTCCTCTTCAGAGAGTAGGAGCAGACCTTGCAATAACTGTGTTTTTCAGGGTACATTTGGAAGAATATGTTTTACATAGAATGGCAGTATTTCCACCAGCCCTTTGGCTGCTGGCTGTCACCTGCATTTGTAAGCTTGAAGACACAAAATATTTCATAGATTTCTTAGCTCATGATCAAACTTGAAGTCTCTAGCAGAGGACATACTGTAACACAGTACTAGTACTGTCCACCTGTGCTTTTCTGCAACTTAAAGCAATTTGTGCTTCCAAAAGAAAGAGGTTTTGCCCTTGTAAAACAGGCAGGACAGTGGATTTGCTGCTGACTCCCCCATTTCCTTAGGTAGTTCAGACACATTCAGGTTAGATACACGTTAGGAGAAAAAGTGCCTGTTAAAGCTGCAAGGGTCACATGGTACACTGTTCTTAATGTCTCCAACTTCTTGCTTTTTTCTCCCCATAGTTGTATTTTGAATGCAAGGAACAGCAGCCAAATCTCTGTTCCTATAAATTTTATGGTTGCACTTTGATTCACGTGATTTGGATCAAAAATTATTGTCCTCTACAAGAATCAGTGCAGATGGCTTGACAGACCTCCTTTATCAGCTAAGATTGGAAAGAGAAAGTGCTAATTTATTACTGATAGTGTTATAAGTTCATGTTTGCCTCACTTACTTTTTTTCTTTAACACCTTCAATTTGATAATAGCAGGAAAGATATAAGACAGGCCTTTATCAGTCAGATAAAGAGTTGCCAACTCTTAAGTCTTCTGCATACAGGTTTTACCTATTTCAACTCAACTCTTATCTGGCTGATAAGATTAATGACAGTGTTTCTTACAGCTTTTTAACTTTATTCTTGCCATGAAGTTCAAAGGTTGGAGAGCAGTATTCCACTATCCACCATTATGTTTCTCTTCCTCTGGATAAAGGTCTGGGAGTTTTCAAAAGTCATAGCAGTAAGCTTTCTTTCCATGAAAATGGCAGTACCTTGCTTTTGCTTTTTTTCAAGCATTGTGAGAATGAAGGGCAAGACTCAGTTTCTGGGCCTTGGATAACTGTGGTGGCAGTTTGTCATGCAGCAAACACATGGAGAGACATTTGAACCAGTCATGAAATGTTACTATTTTGCTACTCAATAGACAATGTGTATCATCTCTCATAAAAACAAACATCTCAGTCTTGCTCTCTGTGTACTTTTGGAAAAGAGAGGGATGATACTGAAGACTTTAATTGTTGCTGTACTATCTACAGCATAGCATTTTAGGTTGCCATCAAGGAACATGCTTATGCAGGGCTGTGAAATGACATGAAAAGAAAGAGTGTGATATATCCAGCAGTAGTTTTAGGTAGATATAGGATCTCTTTTAACGGCATGTGATTTGTTTTCCATGTTCCTGTGTCCACTGTGAAGGTAAAGACAAGATCCTGTCATATCCTCCCTCAAGTTACTTTTGTTTTAGCTGGTTCTCATGATTCAGTGCAGTGTAACTTCCTTATTCTAACAGAATCAGAAACATTCAATCTGCAGTTTAAAAACCTTCAGATTGAGTGATGGTGAAACTTGGGTTGTGACCTCTGGTAGTATTCCAAACAGACTCTTGCCATGATCTGAATAACTGATTTAGAGTTGGGCCTTGTTCAGTTAGTCAAATACAGCATTTGTTTAATTTATGTTACCATGAAAAACAGAGGCAGGATGGAACTTTTGTTGTTCTGTATATGCTCATAGTACCTGGAAGAGTTGGAGCTTGTGTACAGAATTGGAGACCTCCAGATCTCTCCAGGTCTAGATTTATGTTACAATCTCATGTGGCTCTTCTATATATTAACCAATCTACTTGAAGCTGAACAAACTCAAAGGTAGAAATTCAGGACCTGAATTGTTTGGGGTTAGCAGGGCACTGTCTTGTGTTGCTGTCCTTTGTAGCAGAAAGAAGGCAGGGTGTGTGTTTTTAAAACTGTGGCTAAAAATGTATTGATATTGCATTCTCATTTTATTGGAGAAGTTTGGCCAAAACCAAGTAATTGAACTGATTTGGTCTGTTTCTTTTGCATGCAGTTGCAGTTTTTGTTCTGATTTGAGTGTATTTTCTGTTTAGGACTGATTAAAATTGCTTCTTAATTTGTAGATAAGGCAAATGTTGCCAGAACACCTCAATTAATTACTAGAGAAGATAGATTCTATGTGAATAATGACATAAGGGACCATTATGGAATCCCAGAATGGTTGAGGCTTGAGGGGACTTCTGAGGATCACAGATTACAACCTCCATGCTCAAGAAGGATTGCCTTTATTTCATACAATAAAGCTGGAGTCAATCTAGAGTGTGCAGTAAATGAAAAATTACAATTTTAGTAAAAATATCCTTTTGTGGCTGACAGCATAGGGGAAATATTGCTTATGAAATACTGAGAACTGGAGATGCTAGGCTGTGTCAGTTCTAGGAGAGATTACCAAGACCTGAGTGGAAAATTCCCGCACTTTGATCAGAGTGAAGACATAGATAGCAATATTGATATTTTGCTGATGGTCTGACTGTATTTGCTGAATCGGAATGTTGGACCAATCATGGTTGGCTTTGTCTGAGTGCTTAGGTAGCAATTTGTTTAATTTCTGCGTGGTAACCCTTTCCCAGAAAAGTATTGATGTACAGCTAAAAGCAGAGCACCCCTGGGTTAGCAGCCTTGGTTGAAGGCAAACACATGCTTAAGTGACTTGCTGGACCTGAGCCCAAGGCCTTGTTCACAACGATGGCTCTGTTTCCCGCTGCACTCACGTTCTGTCATCGAATGTGGCACTAGCCAGCATAACAGCATAGCAGTCCTGTCACTTTGCTCAGAACTGGGAGTGAGTTTCTTGCCCAGGATTTCTGAAAGCAGCAAACGTGGGGCAATGGAATTAGCAGAGTGTCTTTTAAACATGTTAAGATGTTTGTGGCACTGAATCAGGCAGACAAATAGATCTTTACAAACCTTCTGCCTAGTTTTAAAACTGGGCACATCTCCCGATTCCTGTTTCAGTCAGTGCAGATTGAGAATAGCAGTAAGTGGCACATCCATTGAAATAATAACTGTTTGAAAGTAGTGAATTGTGTATCCTTGAGATGCTGTTTGGAAAAAGAAACTTCTGAAATAGAGAGGAAGGCAGATGGGTGGATGCAGGAAGCAACTGACAATCTGGAAGAAAGAAGTGGGTTTCTCAGTGTTGAAGTCAGAGTTCTGTCTTTTGAAAATGGACATGCCAGTTTGTGACTAAGCAGGAAGTAACTCAGCAATAAAGGAATCTCCCTCCTACAGTGGTATATTCTTTAAAGACTGAGGGAAAATCCAGATAAACATGAATACAACCTTCCAGGTTAGTTTCATCTCTTATTTACAAAGAAAATAATGTAAAAGCTTTCATTATACAAGAGAAGCATAAATTAATAGCTTTCATATACTAAAGACTTGAGTGTGATTTATTTTCCTCCTGCTGTTACAGACTATTTAATTAGACTGCAATCACAGTTCTTGCCTCTAGCTTGTTAAAATACATTATTTGAAAGGAAATGCCAAATCTGAGGTTAAAAAGGAAACCAAACTTATTTTGTCTGCACCCAGGTTTTTTGGTGGAGACCGTGGAACTGTTCCTCCTTCACTGCTGGTCTGTGAGATCAACTATGGAACATGCTCAAGAACAAGAAGTGGATCTTGAGCAAACCCAGATGTATTGTGTGCAGAGACCAATATACAACCAGGAGCTCCTGCAAGGACAGCTGCACAGGCGACAGAGAACCCGTCAGACTTTAGGGCAGAGGATTGCACATTCTTGTCGGTAGGGTTTTTGTCTTGTCTTTGTTTTATTGGTTAGAAATACTATAATTCTTAATTGATTCATGCACTTAGCCGGTAATCTCTTCAAAGAAACCTAAAAGATAAAACCACTAATTCTACTTTGACCATTCAGCAAGACTGGGAAGAAGCTGTCTATGTGCTTTTAATGTTAATGTAGAACTATATTAGAAAATGTTGGATAAATTAGTTGAATTGCCTTCATCAAAGTGCAAAAGGAAAATACACAGCATGGGAATGTGAAGTATTAGTCAGATCACGTGACATGAATTCATAAGACCCAGAAAATATCTGTCCTTATGTGGAAATACTTATAGCCAAATTTGTGCTTCACATGATCCTTTCACAGAAGAATGGAGATGTGTGATAGCTGTGTAGAAATCTAAATATTGGTCTAATAAGAACTTACTAAAGGCATTCTCTAGCTTTTAATTAACTGCCTTGGAATATAAGTATCATCTGGTTAGATGTGAAATGTCTTTAACTGTGGTTCTCTTGTTCCATGGTACCAGGGGATTTAAGGTCTCATTAGCTTTATATTTATCCATGCTTCCTTTGCAGAGTTTTTTTCCATTTCTTTCTCAAACGTTGTTCTGCAGGACAACAGAATTGCTTTTCTATAAAATATTCCTGTTTACATGATTTGACATTTGGAGATTAGCTTTGGTTTATGGAATGACTTCAATGGTAAAGACATTTAATTCTACCTCAGAAAACTTGTCTGTCCTGAATTAAAAGAAAGTGGATCAAAATCCTCCTTTTTGTGATACAGTCCACCTAACCATGGAGAAGTGTGGATGACTCTCACTTTTAGCAACAAGCTTCTTCACTGTGCAATTCAGAAATGCTAACAAATCCATGCAATTCTCTTGCAATTCCCCTAGACAGAAAAGCACTCATACAATCCCTGTGTTATATTTTTAGCCAAGATTAAACTCACCACAGTACAATCAAGGTATGATGCAAGGCATTTCTGGGTAGAGATATGTATTTCCTGGCTCTATTCATTTGTCATGAGTCAGGGTTTCAAAAGGTTAATAGCTCTGGGGAGAGTCCCAAGGGTCAGTGCTGCTGGCTTCAGTGCCTTTCCTTTCTGGGTGAGGAAGGGTTATGCTCTCAAATAGCCTGAAAGTGGGTCTGTCAGCACTGGTAGGGATAGTAATAAGTACTGGTTAAATTAATAGATTTGCCATGTTTAAAGATTAGAAATATACAATATTATAATCAAAAAAGTATACAGCACGCAAATAGTAAATGGGAAAAAGCACTGCAGAGTATTCTGATGAGTGAAAACCACATGAGTGACCTCCAGTGGGAAGTAAAACTGTTCCAGTCTATGCACATTGAGTTTTGTGCTCCAGTTTTGTTCTCTTCTCTAGTTCTGTAAGGTTTGTCAACAGCACTAACACGTGATTAAGAGCTAAATTAACTGGAGGCATAGTTGTTTGTGCTTAAGCATGTCCAGAAATTACTGTCATCAGGAGTCTGAGCTTGCCTGTAAAGGAGCTGTTTTCCTGTATAGGGATGAAAGACAATTTTTGCAGCCTGTTTGTCCCCTGCTAGTGTCTAACTTTCTTTCTGCTTTGTAATTCCAGTTGTACTTCTAAGAAAGCCAAGACTCATCTTTACAATTTCTTACCAATTTTAAAATGGCTGCCTCATTACCCAGTGAGGAGATACTTATTTGGAGACATTATCTCAGGTATTAGCACTGGGGTCATGCAGCTTCCTCAAGGTGAGTGTACCTCTGGATTTAATTATCTCTTCTTTACTTTTCCTGTGTGTGCCCTTATGGCAGTTCTTGACATCCTGAAACAGGTGCTCCTAAGAACAGGATGTGTATCTCAGGGCTCTCTGTGGAGATCAACATGGATTCTGCAGAGCAGCCCAGAATGATGATTCCCTTAAAACTGCAAGTAGTGATATGCACCAACCCTGAAAGAAGCTCCCTCTCTAATCAGTATCCACAGCTCTCAATGGCAGACCAACCTTTCACAGCTTAAGTGCATGTCCAAACTTTTCCTGAATGCACCATATTATTTACTGATCTCATTGTCCTGAAAGTCATGGCTTATTTCCTGCAGAGGGTAGCAGACATATAGACATTATATTTCAGGGAGCAACTGAGGCAAAGTAACCAAACTAAATTTGAGCAGAGAAGAACATGCAAGAATTCAAAGACTGATCCCTAAGGCTAGAAGTCACCAGTTCACACTGGAACCATAGTAGCAGGCAGCGATTTATGTGATGGAAATAAATCAAAAGCATCATCTGTAACAAGACTGAAAATCTGTGGAAATTTCTAGTAAATTCTTGGAAGTGTCAGCCTAAGTGGAGCCCAGTTCTGAAGCAGGAGTAGGTTCTGGAAGACAGAGAAGTCCAGTGTTCACTATTCTGTGTCCATTCCAGCTCTTGGTGAATGGACCAGTAGAATCTTTTGTTTATCCCAGCATTTACTATTAGCAGTTTCAGAAGTGTTAGGAGTTTAGAAAGCAACAGCACTTCTACAGCAATATCATTATGGGGTGCCCACTGCTCTGGGAATGGCAGCTTCACAGTAGCTGCCACAGTCTCAGTAGATTTTTCCACAATGTCTTGGGGTCAAGGAAATTCTCTGATTTGTGCAGAGCCTTTTCCAGGGGGTGTTGTAATTAAGCATAAATAAGTTTACTTCTGTGTTGATTTATTTCATATTTGCACTTCACTTGTTCCACTTTAGGCTGAGGCAGGTCTGAAAAAGTCATCTGTAAATCCAAGATTTTAATGGGTGGTAAAGAGTTAAAATAATTAAATACCCTAGGTTAGGCTCTGCAGATAATTTCTTTATTTCTGTATCTTCCTGGTTTTGTTTAAGTTTTGTGATTAAGGTTATTTTTATTTCCACACATGGAAGCATAAACTTATCTTAAACTGATAGCTAATGTGGTTAACTCTCAGGCATATCTGTCATGTACTAGACACAAACATTGTCAGTTGTATTCTGAAACATAAATTTATGTCATGACCTGAAAGAACACTCAAATGTAAGTGGTCAGCAGTGAACTTTGTACTTAATTTTGTGACTCTTTTTAAAAGTAAACATTATTCATTTGGCGCCTGTAGACATGCCCTTAAACTGCTCCTAATCTTTCCCTTTCTAAAAACACAAAAGTTGAACTTTCAATTTTCTGGAATGGAAGTAATTATAGCAAGCATGGGTTCAAAGAAGCCTGGGAATCATTCCAGGCAGAACTACAATGACCACGGTGTTTAAGCCATGGCCTCCTATCAGGTCAACATCTCTTTATTTCCTTGGCACTGACAGTCTCTAAAAATGCCAGTACAAATGAAAGGGAATAAAAGGGTATTCAGATCAGGAGCTTCACATGGACCCACCCTCCCAGTTTTGAACACTGATTTTCAGTTCTGGTTACTTGTACTGTTAAGTTCATCATCCTATTAAAGGCCAGACTGTTACAGTACAGGGTGTTTGCTGATGTCAGGAGAGGTACCCCTTGGGTGAGAGAAGATATGTGGGAGGAATTTCACAAGTACTCAATGAAATGCTCATTTGAGCAAGAGAATCGATGATCCCATCAGTCCACTTTTGGTGAGAATATGAATTTTTGGTAAAGACTCAGATATTGCTGAGGGCTAGAACAAGGCCCTATGACTTACTACACTGCACAAGAGCACTTGGATGGCACAGATCCATTTGGTTTAGCTCTTTTTTTTTGTAATGTGATGCTTTGTCTCCCAATTTAAATTATTAGGGAGAGGTGTTTTTGAGTATCACTGGGTGTCCATGATGGGTGAACCATTGCTTCTGTTTGGAATTTGCACTAACCCACAGGTGTTACCAGCCTGCACTTGTGAGAGTGCAGAACCAGACCAAGCCAGGATGCAGTGTTTTCTCCTTGAGGCCCATTTGTTCTTTTCTGGAGTCAATTCTCATTAACACAAGCTATGTAGAGCTGTTGTTTTGGCAGGAACTGCTTGGGACAGTTGTGTGCCATATCACATGATGTACACCCCTTGCTTGTGAGCCTGGTCCCATGATTAGCACAGCCTGAGTCACACAGGGGGTGGGAGATGTTCTTCCCTGGTGTCCCTTCGAGCTGTTCCCCCCACAGCTCCACAGTTGTGCTTGCCAGCCCCCACTACAAATAGGAATGATGTGGATTGCATTCCACTGCATGGGACTGTACAGGGCTTAATGACAAAAAGGACTTTGTTTTTGGGAAGGATACCAGACTGTATAAGCTCTGTGACCTTACAGATTGTCAGAAGTTCTCTGCTTATTTTACATGTTGAAGCATGTTTATGTGGAAACATAAACTGTTATGTTATCCCAGTCATTCTGGGGTGAGGGAGGAGGAAAGTGTTTAGTCAGTTAGGGGTTGCCATGAACACCATGTCTGATGGGAAAAGGAAGAAAAAGTCAAATGTGTCCCACTTGTTATGAGAGTTTGGGTGTTTCTAACCAGATTCTTCTGCAGATGAAAACAAAAGCAACAAAAATCATTTGTTGGCCATTAAGGAGTGCTTGCACCCACAAAGGCAAAACAGGCACAGAAGTGTACACACAAACACACCTGCAGTGCCTGTAATTAGACTTTGGTTTCCTCACTCAACCCATCATGTTTCTAGGCACTGCCCTAGAGTATTATACATTTTAAAGACTATTCACTGAAAGATCTCCTATTTTTTAAACCTGGGACAAGTCTCTAGATTTCCTATTAGGTGTGTTCAGTTGTAGTAGACTTAAATCCCTTAAATCCCTTTGCTTCAGATGTTTTATTTTTGTTGTTAACTTATCATACATATTTGTGTCTTGTTTTCTAGGTTTAGCCTATGCTTTGCTGGCAGCTGTTCCCCCAGTATTTGGCCTATATTCTTCATTTTATCCTGTTTTTCTGTATACTTTTTTTGGAACCTCCAAGCACATATCAATAGGTATATCTGTATATATAACTGAAACTCTATGTGTATGTGTGTATTTTTAATAAAGCTGTAAAAAATAAAATCAGAGAAGTAGAAAGTATAGCTGTTTTCCATAAATTAAAATTTAGGTGCATAGGAGAAATGCAAATGTGCAGAACATAAGCAGTACTTTTTATTGTTAGCTTATACATTTTACATAGGAAGCAGTAGAAGAGCATCTTGTATCAGATTAGATATAAAATGTGTCTTGCAAACTCCTGAACTATGATTTCATTGGTGTGGCTAGGATGAATCTTTAAAGTGCAAAATAGAAACTGAGATTGAAAAAAAATGATGGTGTTTACCTACTGCAGAGGTGTATGTTCACCATCTAACTGGCTTTAATGGTGCAGAGTACTGGAGCAGATTTGGGGACTAAAAAATACATTATTAAGGTAGAAAACTTTTATTTTAGTTTAATTCTACATATCTCAAGAAGAACAACTCCTAAATAAAAAAAAAAAATTGCCAAGATTTTAAGCAATTGTTTTCCTCCTCCTCTTATTTCAGGTACCTTTGCTGTGGTTAGTATGATGGTTGGTAGTGTTGCTGTGAGAGAAGTGCCTGATGAAATGCTTTGTCCGGACTCTAATACTACTAATACTACAGCCATCCTTGAATTTTACAGTGCTAGGGATGCCAAGAGGGTGCAGGTAGCTGTGGCTCTCGCCTTTCTTTCAGGACTTATCCAGGTATGTGCTCACAGTTTGCTGTAGGAGCAGCTCCTGCTGCTGGACTTGCAGGGGGTGCTGAGTGACAGTGGGTCCCTGGTAACCAGACTTGTGCTTCTGCACTGCTCTGTGTGGGACACAGGCTGCTTTATGGCAGCCTCATCACAGAACTGGGGACGGATGCATTGGAGGCAGGGCTTTATTGGCATCTTAGCTGGACTGAAAAAAAACAGGATTTTCCCCCTTTCATTTTGTTCCTATCCCATCAGAAAAACTCAACTGACGTTCTCTATTCTGTCCATAAATTCATACAAACAATGCATACATATATACATACATACATACATATATACATACATACATACCCATATCTCACACTGGACCTGCCAGTGGCATGGAAGATTGGGTGCATTGAGGGCAGCTTACTGACCTGTGGCTTTAGAAAAGCCAAGTTCAGGTTTGTCTGGCTTGGGCATTGAGGAAAGGAGAGGGGAGGTGTATGTGTGCTATACCCAGACTATAGTGGGAGTCACATGGTTGACTCTTCTCTTTTTCATTAGCTGTGTTTAGGTTTCCTTCGGTTTGGATTTCTGGCCATCTACCTGACGGAGCCTCTGGTGCGAGGATTCACCACAGCAGCTGCAGTCCATGTCTTCACTTCCCAGCTAAAGTATCTCCTTGGCATCAAGACCAGCCGCTACAGTGGGCCCCTCTCTGTTGTATATGTGAGCAACTGCACTTACTGAACATGCAAATTCTGTGGTGGCTGGACCTAATTCCTAAGCTTTTCTTCCTGTTTTTTTATATTATTTGGCACTAAGTAGAATAATCTTCAGTATTGAACACAGGTCATTAAGTGCCATAGTAATACATCAATATCTGAAAGTGCAGCCCAAGTGTGACTTGATAGATTCACACGATCTGAGATGGGCGGATTTTGGGATTCTGCTGAATGCAGTTTCATAATATGAAGAAATATTGTTCATTGAAGCAAATCTCTTGTGCCTTGGAGGGAAATGTGCTCCTGAAATGCTTCACTGTAAATCAGGCACGTTCTGCAAAGCTAGGAAATGTTACTCTCAGAATCTTTCCACTCTTAAGTGGAAGAAAAGGAAAGATCTCAGATGTCTGTGAAAACCTAAGCTTTTGAGCAGATTGGTGGCTCAGCAATAATGAAGCTTCAGGATTTCATCTACATGTAGGTTACAGAAAATGCTTTGTGGGAATCTTTTTGTATGTTTGTGCAGATAAAACAAACCTTTGGCAAACAAGTCTGCATTAATGATTAATTTCAAAATTTGCTGTTCAGTTCATGAAACTGGGAACCAGTCATACTAATTGCCAAACAAATAGAAGGGAGGTTATAAATTCAAGATGCATACTACCTGGACATCTTGAATGTATAACATCCTGACAGTTGTAGCAATTTTCAATCTGCATATCTCTTTGCTAAGATACAAAGAGTATCTTTGCCTTATTTCAAAGACCTCTCCAGAGGTTATTTTTTTATTTTAATGCAGTGGAAGAAGGAGGAATAATCAGTATGGGCAATTATTTACCCTCTAGTAATTTGTGTATTCCAGCAGGTTTTTTTTCCTAACACCCTTTTAGAAAGCATTTTCAATTAAAAGGTATTTGGAATAATGGCCAGTTCAGCAGCATTGCAGGATCACTGTTATTTAACCATATTGTTATGGCAACCTCAATGGTTCTATCAGCAGCTTTACTGTTTTAGAACAGTTTATGCAGCTCTAAGTAAATGTAACTTGCCAAAGAATATTTGAAGGTATTAGAAGGAGTTTGCATTTATTACTTTCAGGTAGCTGCCACTGAAGAATATGTGTGAAAATGTTAAGGATAAGAGACATGGTTTAGTTTAGGCTTTTTACCCCATTAAAGTTTTTTCTCCAAATGTTTGCCCCCTTTAAGGAACACTGATATTGTAAATGATTCAAGTGCATTTCTCTCACTGAGATACTCTAGTCTTCTGTGTTTTGTAGGAACAATGAGTATTTTGGTGAGGCCTTCATTCACTGTGGTTATAAATTTACAATGAAACCACAGCTGAAAAGCAATGTATAATTTGCTCTTCTGTGGCAAATCTCCATGAAGATTCTATTTTCTTAAGACTAATTATGATACTTCTGGTGTGTTACAGAGCATAGTTGCCGTGCTTTCAAATATAACAACCACCAATATTGCTACAATGATTGTTGGATTAACGTGCATTGTTCTGTTGCTGATTGGCAAGGAGATCAATTTCCGCTTTCAGAAGAAGCTCCCAGTTCCTATTCCTATGGAGATCATCGTGGTAAGCCAGTTGGGAAATTCTATGGCTAAATTATATAGCTGTTCTAAAGCTGTAGAAACTGTCTCATGTTCTATCTTCTATCTGAGCTCAAGAGTAACTTCCATTGAATATAATTCATTTGAGCCTTGAACCAATTGAAGGTTTGGATTCTCTTAAAATTAAGAACTGGAATGCCCATATGGAGAGCATAAAGGCACAAAGAAGAGTTGAAAAACAAATTAAACACCCCCAGTTCCCTATAGCAATGGGTAGATGTAAAACCCTCTCTATCCAGGAGTGTGGGCTCATGACTGATTCCCTGCAAGATAATGCAGAGTGTCTGAAGTGGCATTTCCCACTTGGAGTCCAAGAGCTCTGAACCCTTTCCTGAAGGAAGATGCTTACAGATGCCTGTGAGATGCCTGCAGAGGTTCTGCAGGGCTTGCTTGCTTTTTGAAATGCAGTAGCAGAAAGAAGAGCAAGAACCATCAGGACTTAATACTTTTTCCTTTCTCTGTTTCTGAGAGTGATAACTGGCTGCAGCACTGATTCTGTTTCAAACAACTGTTCTAAAATACCTGTGTAAAACAGACTATCATAATACACACAAAGCCTATAGCTCAGACAAGCTTTTGCCTTTAAAATTATTTGATTTGAAAATGAGTTCTCGGATTACTACAGGTCTCATAAAACCTGCACATAATGGAGTCAAGAAAGGAAATAATTGAAGGTATGGGCACAATCTAGATAGAAGGAACAAAGAAAAGGGATGCTGATGAGAGATGAGTGAGATATGTAATAGGGTGGTTTTTGATAGGCAATAGCAAAACAATGTTCCTTTCTTTGCTGTTGCATCAGTTCTCTTTGCAGGTAACAGGCTATGCACATGCAGATAAGTCAGTGCACACAGGCAGGAGTGTCCTTGCATTTGATTTTTCCAATACACTCATTTGCCTGGGCTTGGCTTAGGCAAAGGGAATTTGAGTGACTCATATCATACCATAGCGTGTTCCATTTAACTTTATACAAAAAACTATAAAATCAGGATGAGTTGGACATGATGAAGGGAAAATCACAATGCTTCCTCCTTTTTATCTGCTTTTTTAGCCCCTAACTCATAGAAAACTGACTGACAATAAATGTAACCCCTTGTGTTTATTAATCGTAGTCAGCCAACCTTTATATCTCTTCAAGTGGCTTTATCTCTTTTTAGATAATGTTTACAAATGTGTTTGTGGATTTTTAGGTCATTATTGGCACAGGAGTTTCAGCTGGAATGAAGCTGCATGAGTCATACAAAGTGGATGTTGTTGGGAATATTCCTCAAGGGTAGGGATGATACATTCTTACTAAGACTGTGTCTTTTGCTTATAGTTCTTACCATATTAATTTATAAATCTTAATTTCATCTCCAAGGTTACGTGCACCAGCAGTTCCTGACATTGAGCTAATCCCAGCAATATTTGTGGATGCAGTAGCAATTGCAATAGTTGGATTTTCAATGGCTGTATCAATGGCCAAGATCTTTGCCCTTAAACATGGTTACACCATCGATGGGAATCAGGTAAAAGTAGCAGAGTTGATTTGTTGAAAATTCTCAGTAGCACCTTTGTTGTATCATTAAAGTAGGGTGTGGGTGTAATATTGGCAAAAATGAGGATTTCTTCAATAGTGGAATCAGGCCAGATTTTTGACAGCCTACACATTTAAAGGCCAGGAATTAATGTAAATTCTTCTTCTGGCTGTGTTTAAAAAACCAGTTTCACTTTTAGCTTCATTTTGGGAAACCTGCTTCTGCTATACTTGGACATATGCATGACTATTAATTTTTGGGACAGGCATTACTTGGCCATACTGTCCTGATGAGCAGCTGCATTTTCTCTGCTTTCTGTAATAGAGCAAAGCATAGAGGTCCCATGTGATAAATACAGTACCTTATGTGTCAAAGAACTCTTGTTCTAGAGTCTAAAAATTCCAATTATGTTTTATATTTTCTTTTTATTCACACCCATTCTTTTTATTCTTATATTTTCTTTTTATTCACACCCATTGCAAATGGGCAACATTTTCTGGGGCAGCAATTGGCCCTGTCTGTACTTGGCATTCTGAGTATGATTTGAGTGATAAGGACTGTGTTTAGGACTCCCTAAAAATAAAATAGGTGTCCTCCTCACCTACTCTGGCCTTCCTGTGCAGTTTAGAATCAATACTTCAATTGGATTATTGGTCTGTATCATTGTGGTGTCAAGGGAGGCAGAGCTTCCCTTGACACCACAAGGGAATCTCATCCTTCATGTCATTGTGCTCTGTTACCCACAGAGAGAAGAGGACAAATCTGTAGCTGCATGAATGTAATAGGCTCTATTTATCTTAAACATAATCATTGCTGCCCTGAGTTAAGCATCTAAATCTTTTCCTCAGGAGGTGCCAGATAGTCCTTCACCTGGATGTTAAACTGTAGCACTCCTTGTCACAGTAACAGTGCATGCCAAGTGTTTAAATGAATCCAAAAAGGATTGTACAAATGCAAAGAGAAAAATCTCATTGAGGACTGTTGGAAATGTATGACTCAAATCACTCAGTTACAAATAACAAGATGCAGAGTAGTCTGGGGAGGCTTCATTAAAAACAAATAATTTCTTAGGCATCAGAAATGCAGTACTGAGGTAGACAGAGCTCCTGACCTCACCCATGGGAGCAGTTCTCATGTGGGATATTCCTGAGGAAGCAGCAGACACTCATTGGTTTTTCCATGTACAGCAATGGATTACCACTCATGGAAGCACAGGCAGGGCTGCTCAGGCTTTTAAACACATAGGGTGGGAAGCAAAGAAAGGTGTTTGCATGAGAAAACATTTTTCATGTATATTCAGGGTTAAAATTCAAATTATCCCCAAGATGAAGAAATCCTTAAAACAAGCAGTGCTGTCATTCATTTTTATTTTCAGTCCAATTAATTCTTTTAACATTTTGGGATAGGAAATGTCTCCAGCATTTCATCAGAGACTTTATTTAACAGATGACTACATGCATCAGCTTGTGCTTGTGTGAGAACTAGAAGTATAAGCTACAATTAGGTTGCTTATGCTCTACAATGAGGTTGCTGGAAAGCAATGTAAATAAGATGTGGTTGTTACTGTCTGTGGATAGTTCCAGCTTGGTACCACTGCTAAGTATAAGTGTATATTTGGCTTTCTTTGCTCTATTGTTTAACACAGGAACTTATTGCCTTGGGAATATGCAACTCTGTGGGGTCCTTTTTCCAAACCATTGCAATCACATGCTCAATGTCTCGGAGTCTTGTCCAGGAAAGCACTGGTGGAAAAACTCAGGTATGTAGAATCCCAAATCCTGAGCCAAATGAAGTTTATTCTTTGGAGCTCCAAAACTCAAATCTCAAGCTTATCTAGATGGCTATATTTCTCTGCCTGAGCCAGAAGAATTAACTGGAGTTTCCCATGTTTCAAATCCAGACTGGGTCAGGATAGAAAGTGGCATGATGGGCAAAATGGGTGACATGAATGGAAGGAATCAAAGGTCATTTGTACAACCAGCCTTGTTGAAAGCACAAGGAGTTAGCTAATCAGTAATATTTTCCCTTGGGAACACTTCTGAATAATCTCTGGCTTTTTTTTTGTTCAGATTGCAGGTGCACTCTCTGCAGTTATGGTTCTGTTGGTGATTGTGGCTATTGGATACCTTTTTGAACCACTTCCACAGGTAAGGGAGTTTTGCATATTAGGCATTGCACTGACTGTGAACAGAGGCCCATGAGTATTGCTAAAACTTGAAATTGTGGGAGAGTTAATAAACAACAGTTAGGCTTTGATCCAGAAACCTTTAAATTTTGTATGCATTTCTGCTGTAAATTAGCCTAGAAATAAATAATGTTTTGAACAATTCAGCATGATTTTTGTTGTTGTTTTTAGTATTGGATATCCTGGACTCTGTCTTTAGAACATAAGAATACCTTCAAGCAATTCCCCTTTAGAACTGTTTAGGTTGGAAAAGACCTTTAAGATCATTGAGTTCAGCTGTTAACTCAGCACTGCCAAGCCCACCCCTGAATCATGCCCCTAAGTGCCACATCTACTTGCTTTAAATGTCTCCAGGGATGATGACTCAAATACTTCCTGGGTAGCCTGTTCCAATTCTTGACAAACTCTTCCATGAAGAAACTTTTCTTCATATCCAGTCTAAACTTCCCCTGGCACAACTTGAGGCGATTTCCTGTCATTCTGTCACATTTTATTTTGCAAGAAGAGTCCAATCTTCACCAGGCCACAACCTCCTCTCAGGCACAGAGAGTGACAAGGTCTCCTCTGAGCCTCCTTTTCTCCAGGCTGAACACCCTCAGCTGCTCCTCATCAGACTTGTGCTCCAGACCCTTCCCCAGCTCTGTTGCCCTTCTCTGGACTCTCTCCAGCCCCTCAATGTCCTTCTTTTAGTGAGGGCCCCAAAACTGAGCAGAGGATTTGTGGTGTGGCTTCACCAGTGCCGAGTACAGCGGGACAATCACTGCCCTGGTCCTGCTGGCCACATTGGATTGCAGCACAGGAATTCTGGGTTGAAGTTAAAAAGTTAAAAGAAAGTCACAGTTTGGCACAGTAGAAGGCTAGGGCTGGATAATGGCTCAGCATAATGAGTTGGATTTGCTGCTGTTTGTACTTATTTGTATAAAAATATATTCATGTGAAAAAGTATATTTCTGACTTAAAAAAAAAATCTGTTTCTGGTGATATGCAAAGGATGATACACAATTCCTGTTTCTTGTTGTAGGAGTTGGACCTTGGGTTACAACCATATGACTGTTGCAGGAATTGTTTCAGTATGTTGTAGAGAAACATGAATTTGAGATTATAGTCTACTGCTTCAGGCACTGTAAGTGTAGCAGCATGAAGTGTAGGAGCATGTGATTTCTCTTGCTAGGAAAGAGTAAATCAAACTGAACCTAACTGGTTTGCCAATTCTGCAGCTG
Source organism: Agelaius phoeniceus (assembly GCF_051311805.1). NCBI lineage: Eukaryota > Metazoa > Chordata > Aves > Passeriformes > Icteridae > Agelaius > Agelaius phoeniceus. The sequence goes on from NC_135269.1 coordinate 60,953,017, forward strand.
CAGTAAAAACACATGTCCACTGAACTACCTGAAAAGTTGTGGGGTTTTGAATAGAACATCTATTCAGTGGACTTATATTAGTTATAAAGCACAGAAGTAGTTATTTGTGATCCTTTGTAGTTCTTATTTGGCACTGGGTTTATTTTGCTTCTGAAAATTGCATTTTTGTAATGTTCTTAGACAGTGCTAGCTGCAATTGTCATGGTGAACCTGAAGGGAATGCTTAAACAGTTTGCAGATGTCATGCACTTCTGGAGAACCAGTAAGATCGAGCTGGTGAGTATTGCACAGCTCAGTGCTTATATTTTACTATACTAAATTTGTTGCTATCCCCAAAATGGTTTAGAAACTTACCAAGAAATTACAAATTAGTGTTGTATTGCAGGTGGACATAAGTCAGGAAGCTGTAAGTACCCTGGGAGAGTGATCTGTTGGAGACAAGAATATTTTTGTTGTTGCTCAGCAATCTTGTAACTCAAGTCAGAAATAGTTTGGTTGCAGTAAAAGCAAAAGCTCTGGCAGTTTTGCTATAGAAACTACCCTAAAGGCTGTGGGGATGTCTGAGAAGAATTTGAAAACAGAATAACAAAGAAAACCACATGAAGGTATTTGCCATCTTTTAAGACAAACCAAAAACCTGGCTGGAGTGGGCCAGTGCTAAGAGTGTATTGGAGGGAACATTTTGGTGGCATTTCTCTCCTGGATGAACTGGCTGATGGAACTGAGTTAGAGCTACTTGCAAGCCTTGAATATTTTTTTTTATCTTAAGGTTTTTGGAGTCTGCTGATGGTAGAAGAAGAATCCTTGGAGAACAGGACTTAAGGCATTAATTAATATGTGACAGTTTGTCATATGTTAGAGTGCCTTGAGATTTTATGCCCTTCTGAAAGGTCAAGGCAATTCCCATCTGGCATCATGATGGGTTACATTGCAGCCTGTTCCTGGTCAGAAGTGATACATAGGTTTTGTGGTTGGGTTCTGCTGTTGTTTTTGTTGTTAACAGGAAAGAGGATGCATAATAATTCACACCTTTTTTTTGTTTTAGGCCATCTGGGTGGCAGCTTTTGTGGCTTCTCTTTTGCTGGGACTAGACTATGGTTTGCTTAGTGCAGTTACATTTGCAATGATCACCGTTATTTACAGAACACAAAGGTCAGATTTCTTCTTTATCAAAATTAATGTTTGCTGATCCTCTTTGTGGTTTTGTTTGCTTAAGGGGTGCAAATAAACAGAAGTCCATCCCACCCTCTTCAACTGCATGCTGAATGGAATTTCCTTCCTAATATAGGTCATGCCCTTTGGCTCTGATTCAGGGTTCACATTTTCTTTTTCTGAGAACAAAATTTTTAGAGAGCATGAACTTGTACTCTCAGTAATAAACAGAAGATTTTCCATTTCACATAGTGGTTAATCTTCTTGTTTATTTCTTTTAATGCTTAGAGTTTAGAACTTTAAATCTTTCTGCCAGTTTCAGTATGATTAAGTTTCGTGTGCACTAATTGTCACAGACACAGAGCTGAGGTTGTGTCAGGTTATCATGGGATGAATGCTTAGGTATTTTAAAAAAAAGTTCTAAATTGTAAAATACAGTGGCTGTTCTAGTTTTCAAGTCACTTCTCCCCATTCAAAGTGACAAAGCTGTTATTGTGAAAAATTTCCAGGTCTACAGTGAAATGATTTCTTGCATGTGTGGATAGGACTGGCATGTGAGGTTTCTGGGTTCAGGGTCTGGGACAGGTGGAAACTGTAAAAGTCTTGGTTCTGTCTGCACTGGAGTGAAAGCAAATTGTGAAATTTCCACTCTGCATAAATAAGAGTATTTTTCTGCTATCTCTATACAGTTTTATTCTTGCAAACAGAACAGTAATGTACTTTGCTGTCACAGTTCTTGTGAGTTGGGAATATTCATCTGCTTAGGCATTGTCCTGGGAGCAGAGTGGCTCTTCAAAATTGCAGCATGTTTTCTGTCAGTGTGAGCTTGCATATTTGCAGGACAGTCAGTAGAGTTGCACCAGTTGGTGCTTGTGACAGAGAATTTGCTCTGTCCTTTTGCATGTTCTGACTCATGCTTTTCAGAAAATGACAACATTTCAGCACTAAGCTTATAAATTGATTTTGCACTGACAGAAACAACTTTCTTTTAATTGTATTCTGCCATAAACTGCTCACTGCATTTAACCATGTTTAGAAAGTCCTGTACCAGACAGGCCCTGCAGAATGGCCATTTAAAATAAGTTTCAGTCTGTGTTAAACACTCACTTTTCCACTTTGTAAGTGATAATACAGAGATATTTGTTTCCTTTCTCTCTAGACCTAAATACAGAATCCTTGGTCAGATTCCTAACACTGACATCTACTGTGATGTGGAAGAGTATGAAGAGGTAGGAACATGTTCTTCTGCATTGAGGAGTTTATTTCAGTGGAGCAAAGACAGCTGTGGCAATTTGCTGCTTTGTCCTACCACACTGCACATGCAGTGCTGGCTGCTGAGCATTCACCTGTGTTGAAAGGAAATAAATAGATTTGGGTTTAGTAGTAAAAGTTGCTTTGTTCAAAATGTGAGCTCTTTGTACTGCACGTACATTTCACCAGGCAGTGACCAAAAGTACTTTTATACTAGTTCCATTGTCCCAGTGTTTAGGAATACCACTGCTAAACCTGCTATGTAAACAAGTGCATACCAGGCCACCTTTTTTATTTGTGTGGCAGTAGTGCATGGAATCCATGGAACCCAGGATCCAAACTTGTATGTTCTTCAGAATTGCACAAACTGTTCAAAACAGCATCCCCTGCTCATTAAATATATGTGATTAATGGCACAATTGCTCATCATGCACTTAGCTTCTCATAAATGCCATTTTGTTCAACCAAAAGTTGATGAAAGCATTACATTTTTCAGTGCAGTGGATATAAATATGCTGTATTTATTCCCAAACAACAGCTACAATTTTCTGCACTCTCTGTGTTCTCAGAGATGCTGCTATGAAAGTTACATCGCCCTTTACTGATGAACCAGTCTGTAAAAACCTATGGACAAAGATCATGCAGTTCTGCTTTAAATATGATGCAAAGCAGGAGTATGAGTGCTCACATTTAGATCTGTATGCAAAGGAGAGCAGACTCCCTTTCTGTTACACTGAATGCAGTCAGCATTTCCTCCTGGTAAAGGTGGGGCTGGCAGCATATGGCAGGCTGGGTCTGTGCTGCTGGCCAGGTCATTTGTATGCAAAATGTCACAGTTCAGCCTGTTTAGTTAGAGATGACTGCATTGAAAGGAGGGAGAGAAGTGAATATCCAGACCTGTCTGAAGGTCTGGATAAAACCACAGATCTGAGAGGTTCATTTTCTTGGTACCTGGGGAGTCAAGAAAGAAAAAGAGAGAAAAAGGGAAATGAGTTATTAGGCTTGTTGAAAGGGAGGCTAAAAGGAAGCAATTCTAGGAGTGCATGATTTCCTCATGGTAATATCAGCTGCAAATAGCAACATGAAAGAACTGCAAATATTTAATTTTTATGGCTGTGCATTTTGGTGTAATATAGAAGGAGAAATGTTACCAGGCATTGATAGTGTGCAGTATTACACTGGGAGAGGGGGAGGTTCTGATCTCCTGGTTGCCTTTGCTCACAACAGTGCCAACCTTCTTTATCTGGCACATGCTTAGAGCTGTCCAGGGTTGGCTGTTGCACTGCTGCACGTTCATGTGTCTTGTGATTACACAGGGGCCTTTATTCTGTTTAACTGTTCACATCCAATATTTTCCTTAGGTTAAAGAACATCCTGGAATCAAAATATTTCAAGCTAATACATCTCTTTATTTTGCTAATAGTGAGTCATATACAAGGGCTCTGATAAAAAAGGTGAGTAAATTCTTTAATGTCTGTGTCCTAAAAATTCAAACTGGCTTCTGAAACTTGCTTGTCTTTCAGCTCCTTTAGTGTAGCCCTTAGCACAGTGTTTCTCAGCCTGCAGCCCCTGGTGATGTGTAAAATATGAGAAGGTTATCCTCCAGCCAGCTACAAATTATCTTAGGAAGCATCAACATGGTGGGAGGGAATAAACAAAGTGTTGCCTCATACTGACTGCTCGTGAATGGACAGTGGTGGGTGCAGAACTGCTCAAACACAAACTGGTTAAACCTTTTTTTTTCAACAGGAAAATAGTTTCTGAGCTGAAAACAAAATGGGAATAAAAGTTTCCTTGTTGGGTAACTAACTTTACTGGAGTGTAAGACATGGAATACTGTGGGCATTTAGTGCCTCCCACGGGCAGCAGATGAGCTGCAGGCAGGGTGTGCCTCACTGCCTGTGTCACCCCTGCTGTCCCTGGGTGGCAGTGGCAACAGCAGAGCCCCTGACCCGGTGACAACTGTGCCTGTACTAACTTCTGAAACATTTTTCTGTAGCTCCCATGGCGAGTCTTATACAAACCAGGTGGGTGGTACTTGCCCTCACAAAGCAAGAGATATTGGTGATTATTGCCCAAATGCACTTCTCTCCCCTTTGCCCTCTGCACTCCAATCAGCATTTGGTGGAAACACAACACTTTCTGATTTCAAGAAAAGAATGAGATGCATCTTTCCCTCATCTTGTTAACACAGTGCTTGCCAAGATGATTCCTTCTTTACACTGTTCTCACCCCCACCAAGGGAAGCTGGAAAATGCAGGCTTCTTGTTTAAATTTATGGCAGTGATTAATTCGGTGCAAATTGATACTCCAGTGCCATCCTAACAATGGTACTGAATCTCCTCTGATCATACTTTCTTCTCCTGACAGACTGGAGTGGACCCTGGTGCCTTATTAAAAGCAAGGAAAAAAGCCCAGAAGCGCCATGCCAAGGAGATAAAGGCAGCAAATGAACAGAGAAAGAAAGCTGTGCTGAAGCTGGTGAGCTCTTCTGTAAATATTTACCTCTGCTTTATCAGCTTACAGGCTGCTCTCAGGTGCTACCACTCTTGTGTTTCATACAAGGTGTGCTGCTTAGGGAGGAAGTGCTGTGCAATGGGAACAGGTGGCTGAAGGAACAATGTAAGGATCAGAGGCTCACTGCTATATTGGATAATTATGTTGGACCTTGATTGCATTCAGGTAGCACAGAGTAGCACAGAAACTCTCCACACTGTCATGCTGTCTCACCAACAGTCATGTTGGCAGAAATCAAAGGGACTCTGCCCCTCCACACACACTTGGAATAATAATGTAGGAATAATATAGAATAAAATTAATTCTAATTAGCAGCCCCTGTAACAAGAAGGTGCCATCCCCTCTGCTAATCCTGGCATGGCTCAGATACACTGAGAAGGGTTATTTGGGACATGCTTGTACTTTTATGCATATCTAAGTTCACCACCATGGTGGGAGAGGGTGTGTGATTTTACCATGGGAAACCTAAAAAAGGCCTAACTTGAGAGCCCAGTTGCTGTTTTTTATTTTGAATATATAGGTCTTGATGGAATCAGCCAGGGATAAGGCAAGGAAATGCAGTAAAAATGTGTCAGTAAAGTTGAACAGGTGTCAGTGTTTGAAGGCAAAGAGTAATTCAGTCCTGAGATAACAGCTTTAAGCTGCTTGATTGTTAAAAGGCTGGGCATGAGAGAACAAACCTTGATATACACAAGATATGGAAGTGTGTATGCATGTCAGGCCAGTTTCTGTAATGACCAGCAGCTTGTCAACTTTTAAAGGCTTAAAGAACACCAGTGAGGGGAGCAAAGGGGTGTACATTGAAAAAGCATTGATTGCCTTTAAGCTTTATTCATCTTCTCTCCCAGACGAACGACGTAGAAGCGGGTGTAAAACATGAGATAGCAAGTGATGACTTACCTGTGAATGGAAAATTTGCAGATTCTAGTGTACATGACATGTCTCCTGATGAGCATGAACATTTTGTGGAGCCCAAATCAGATATTCACTCTTTAATCCTGGATTTCACCCCAGTGAACTTTGTGGATTCAGTTGGAGCAAAAGCACTAAAATCAGTAAGTAGAGTTTTTTTCTCCCAGAAAAACTCACAGAAAACTTTTCAGATACCTAATAAGGAGCCTGTCAGCATGAGACATAACTGCCTGCTCAAATACAATCCAGTATCTTAATCACTGGTTTAATTTTGAAAGTTTTAGCTGAATACTGGGGAATGTGTACTCTGCAGCTTTCACAGTATTGGGCCTCCAGAACTGTGTATGATGTGTATGATGATGTATTATCTGCATTTAACTTCAGCTTACCTCTGTTGTAGATTATAAAAGAACACAACAAAGTTGATATATATGTCTGCATTGCCGGCTGTAGTGGTGAGTTGAGATTTTTGTTTTTGTGAGCTTTATGGGAGAGATTGAGTTTTAACTCCTTCCCTTTGCTCCCCAGTTTCCTGCTGCCAGTAGTGCCTCAGTAGTATCAGCACTTCACATAAAATTGGATTTGAGGAAAAGCAAGAGCCTTAACTTTAGTGAAAGTAGAGCACTGATGAAATGAGCTTTGTGAAGAGGGGATCCTGCTCCCATTTCTTCCTGCTGGCAAGTTGTGAATGCCACACAGAACTTAGTATCTTGAAATTGTAGTGATAACGTAATGAGGAGAAAAGCCTGAAATGTTCCAATATCCAATATTTGGGATTGTAACATCTTCTGCCAAGAATAGGCCTCTGTCTATGTCTGCATAGGCATAGACTGCTTGGAGTAGTAGTAGCATGTGATGCACTTGACTATTTCAATTTTTTTAGTAACAAAAAGTAAGAGAACAATTCTCATCTTCCTGATATGCCATTGTCTTCCATCCTTGTACTTAAGTGTATGTGCTGATGCCATGTTTGGGTTTTGTTTTGTAGGCCCTGTTATGAATGAACTGACAAGACTGAATTTCTTTGACAAAAGTGTAACAAGAGAGTTGCTGTTTCACAGCATTCACGATGCTGTCCTTTCCTGCCAAATGAAAGATGGGTCTGCTGCACAGGCTGGCTCTGACCTTTGAAGAGTGGCACTGAGCAGAATGGGAGCCAGGTTTATGCTGATGGAGATTCTTTCTGAATATTTAATTTGCACAGTTTGAAGAGAGCCTGAGGCTTTTTGCACCTATGGGTATGGGGTGGTGTTTATTTTTTGTAGGAAGGGTAGAAAAGGAAATGGAAGCCTTCATGCTCTTGAATTTTTTCCTTTGATCAGGGTATAGCCTTCCAATAATAAACAAGCACAAAATTATGCAAGAAAAGAAAATTCAGTGTATTTTGCTGTAGTCAGAATCTGGTGGACAAGGTGACATTCCTATTCCTGTTGAGGAAATGGGCACTTTAACTCACTACTCGTGGGATCTTGCAGGAGGTAACTGTTCTGCAAGTGCAATACACTGTACCAGTGTCTTTAAATAACTTTCTTAGATGACTTTTAAAGCCTGATGTCAACATCTGCATGTAACAGATTGGTTCAATTTATAATACTCTGCCAGCTGGATTAACGAATTCACACTGGTGGCAGGTAGCTGCTGCTGTTTTTAAACCTGGATGGTAGAGTTTTGGGTTTTTTTTAAATACCTAATCTGTCTCAGCTATACCCAAATTCTTCATTTCTGCTCTAAGTGAACTTGAAGTCAGAAACTCATTGTTTAATTATTCCATTATCAGTATAGTACTTGCACTGCCAAAACTTGGCTAGGCTTTCTAGAAAACACAGCTGATTTTAATCTAAACTTAATTTATCTTGAAAGTTTAAAGACAAAATTGGTTTAAGACAGGAATGAAGCCTATTTAAGTTAAGAACTGATGCCCTATATGCAGTCTCTTAAGCTGGAATGAAAATTTAAGCAAGGTCTAAAGTCTCACTGGTCAAAAAAAAAAAAAAGAAGATACTTTTCTGTTGCCCATCTTCCTCCCAGTGGTGCTGCTTCTGCCACAGCTTTTAAGGGCTTTGAGAAACAGAGTTCAATAGAACTCAAAAATGATGCATGTTTGGGTTTCTAAAAGAAACAGTAGCATGGGGTTTCTCTTTCTGTTGTCAGCCTGACCACTGCAGTACTGTCTCAATTCAGGTGTGAGGTGAAAAGCATGGAAATCATGCAAAAGAAATCTTCAATGCCCCAGTTTCCCTCACAGCAGTCACTGTGAAGCTCAGCAGAGGCAGGAACCTAAAAGTGTTTCTCTGTAGGTTATTTTGACAGCACAGGGCAAGTGGGGCAGCAGTGACATTTCACTCAGCACCCTCAAATCACAGTGCATAAGGAATTCAGACACTTTCCTCACCTCTGGTCACAGAATGTAATATTCTTATTTTATTTCAGGCTCTTACACTTAGGGCTTACTTCAGGTAAACATTTAGGGCTTGCTTCAGGTAAACTGTTTCCAGGGACCAGGGGAGTTGGGGAAGATACTTTATTTCCTCAGACTCCCCTGCCCATAAGGATGGGAAGCTTTCTGCATCAGAAATTGCTGCTTAGCTGGAGTTCCAAGGATGAAGTGCATGCATGTGAAGACATTGTGTGTGCTTATTTAAACAACTTTTGGTACATTTTATAATGTTAAACTAGTTCAACAAGCCTTTGTATCTACATACAGTATATTTTTCTACTTTCAGCTTGTTGCAGCTTCAGTTTTTAACTCTCTAGTCTCTTCAGTTCACTTTGAAATCCTGTCAAGTTCCAAAATAAAGTAATGTCACTTGTCAAAATTTTCCACTTTGTCTTGGTGAGACTCGGTCTGAGGGACAGGCTGAGAGCCCCAGATACAAGTGTCTGATGGCAGGACAGGTTTCCACCTCCAGGCAGTGTTCCCTGCTGTGCTGCTTCCTGCTCTCACTCCTGCCACCCCCATGCAGCCCTCTCTGTTTCAGGCCTCACAGGGATACACAACTAAAGCTGGATCTCCCACCAGAAACAGATGCACTTCCCAGGGAGCTGCTGAACTGCTGGACTGAAAACCTTTGCCCAAGCAAGTCCCACATCCCAGACCATGCAGAACAAGTGCTCCTGCAACACCCCCAGCAGTGCTGGTAACTCATCGTGCAGAACAAAAGTTTCAGCAGCTTTTGCTCATCTCTTCCTGTGTTTTGCTGCCACCAGCTGAAGCACTGCCTCCCCCTGGCAGCCTGAGCCAGCCCCTAAAAAGGGAACCCAGTTCCTCTTCCCAGCACTGATTAACAGACCACTATCCAAAAGTGAAATCCTATCTTAGGCTTGTCAGTGCCAGAATAAACAACCCCAGGTCCTTTGACCTTGTGACAGGGCTCCAGTTTGTCTGCAGGGACAGGGGAGTGCCTCCCCCCTCTGCTGAAGCCCCACCACAGCAGAGAGCACTGGATGGCCTGAATCTGGCTGGTACCTTGTAAGAATCAGGGTCATGTTCCTTTCCCCTCCTTTTTTTGCAAGAGCACTGATGATAATTCAGGATACCTGGTAAGATCCAAACCCTTTCTCCATACTTCACTTACCCTTCTCAAGTAAAAGCTCCACATAATTTCAAGTGCTGCTCCTGGTAAACAGAGATGCTGTCAGTGCTGTTTTCTGAAAATGAGAAACATTCTGTCCCACCAATAAACTTGCATCCCTCCCCAAAATGTTCTTCCTGAAATGACACACAAATGTTGAGATTGCCCAGGTTTCCATATCAAGATACTGACACCAGCCAGAATCCTACCCCAGTCCATGGCTGCATACTCTCCCTATTGCACACACTTCCTATTAAAAAAAAATAAATAGAAGTGGCTTCATAATTTAAGCTTGATAAATTGATGGGTCTCATTTTGATACAACTGGACAATAAAACTTCTCCCACTTCCAAGACAAATCAGTTCCCAAAAGCATTTTTTTCCCCTCAGCTATTTCTTTAAGCTCTTCCCCTAAACCACTTTAATGCAACACTGGAAAGAAAAGGAAAATGGAAGGCTGTTGTTTTTTGATGAGCACACCCAGCTCTACAGGACCTTGTCAGATGGATGAGGATTAACCTTTCAAGGCTGCCTGTGTGGCCAACAACTCCCAGCCACTGCTCAGCTATGGAGCCTGTCTTGGTCATCCTGTGTGCAGCAGCAGCATCTCAGACAAGTCACACAATGTATCAAAGTGCTCACTACCAGACTGATGTCAAACTTCACAGCAGGAGCAGGGAAAAGGAATTTTCCGTCCCATAGCACTAAGAAATTACACCTTCCTCCTCCTTGACCCATTTACTATTTTGTAAGACACAACAAACAATCTCAGCAAAAGGGATAGAAAAACCACTGAAGATAAAAAAAGCCAAGCTGTGATGGTACCAGAGCATTCACCAAGAGGAGGAAAAAATGTCCCTTCATGTTTTCCCTTAGCTGGGCAACGACTCAGAGCACCACAAGTGCCTTGCCATGACAGCTCCTGTTTTCGTGGGACACACAAGCACCTCTCAGCACACCCAGAAACAACAGAGGCATTCAGGGGTCTTCCAGCACCTCTATGGCTCAGATTCAAGCTCTGGGGTGTAGATGGTGACCAGACATCTAAACTTGGGATGTCTGACATTGCCCAGGTATCTGATTTAAAATTAGGCATGCTGCTGTAACCTCACTAAGATCTTTTCCCAACAGCAGCAACAGTCCACTGGAGTAGAATACTCACAATGAACACACTCCTACTGTTTGGAACACTCCATTTATTTCTAGCTTCCAAGAACAAAACACAAATCACTATAATTGGATTTTTGTTCCACAGAAAGTTTTGGGGGAACAGTAAGAGCCTTCCCAGGTGTTAGTTGTAGGTCATGTAGCGGGGGGTAGCGCTGAACTTGGCGTAGGATTTGATGACTTTGTTCACCGCCTCCAGGAAATCCTTCTCAGTGGCGATCTTCCGGCGCGCTCGGATAGCGAACATTCCCGCCTCCGTGCACACGCTGCGGATCTCGGCGCCTGGGAGACAGACGGGATAAACAGCTCAGCACTGACTGCCAGGGGACACAGGGCACACAGAGACCTGTCCCAGTAAAGGAATAAATCCATGCAGCTTACCGGTGCTGTTAGGACACAGCCGAGCCAGCAGCTCAAACCTGATGTCCCTCTCCACGCTCATCGAACGAGCGTGGATCTTGAAGATGTGAGTTCGCCCCTGAGGGAAAGGGAGGAGGACAGAGGTGTTCATGGCATGAAAGAGGAGATGACTCCAGCCTGCAGCTGTCTCCCTCCACAGCACAGGCAAATGGAAAACACATCTTGTATTTGCTGCCCAACTATGGTTTCCCATGTCTGGACTGGAATGTCTAAGTGTCCATGAGACTAAAGTAAGAAAATAACTCTAAAAAGGGCTTTCATCATACAAGTACCTCAAGACATCTCTCTCAAAAGAGCCAAACAAAACACATTCCAGCTTCTGAACTAAACTGTGGATCTGGTTAAAGGACTTTTTCTCTGTTGAGGCAGAAACATACAGTGATTACAGCTGCCTACCATGGCTTCTCAGCCAGGACAGAAACTGTGCAGTGTGGAAAAATCTTTGGCACATCTTTAATCCCCCGCACTTCCTGTAGCTTCACATAATTTAGGAATGCTGTATTTGCTGATTCTCATAAACTTCCAGGCAATGATGCCCTAACTTAAGAAACACTCTGCTATCAGAACACACTTAGCAGTGAAATAAAGAGTTCTCACCTCAAGATCAGGCAGGCTGAACTCTATCTTCCTGTCCAGCCTGCCAGGCCTCATCAGTGCTGGGTCCAGAGTGTCAGGTCTGTTAGTGGCCATGAGCACTTTGATGTTGCCCCGGGGGTCAAAGCCATCCAGCTGGTTGATGAGCTCCAGCATGGTGCGCTGCACCTCGTTGTCACCGCCGGCGCCGTCATCGAAACGAGCACCTGCACAGGAGACACACAAGCTTCACACGGGGACACAGAGTGCCACAGTGGCTGCAACACTCTGGGACACCTGGGAAAATGACTTTAAACTGGATACAAGTAATTGTGATGAATTAAAAAGGTCCAGAGTATAAAAAGGCCTCTATCTCCCTACCTAACAACCGGCCAAGATGGTGGAATTTACCCGTGTAGTTCTGTTTGTTTCCTCAACCAAAATCATCCTTCTCCCCTATCTATGTAAGAACTGTTCTACTTTCAAAGGACTTCTCTTTTGAGAAAAATTAATAATGTTCAGGAAGTAACAAAGATGTTGAGTGTAGTCCAGAAGCTGAAAGAGGTTTAAGTTAACAGTACTTTTCTGCAAACAAAATACGGAGGTTCTTCACTTAAGTTCGAATAATGTGGGTGTTCCAAATGTGCAAAAATGGCTTCCATCTGGGCTACATAAACCACTTCTGACAGCTTCCTGGACACAGGGTATGCTGGGGTAGTAGTTTTGCTAACTCAGTATTTACAAGCACTTTTCTTGAAATGCAACAATCCAGATACAGAACTAAAGAAAACCTGGAAGCTCTCACAGGGAAATAGCACTGTAGCTACTACAAACATACCTCCAATGGCATCAATCTCATCAAAGAATATAAGGCAAGCTTTTTTAGTTCTGGCCATTTCAAAGAGTTCACGAACCATTCGAGCTCCCTGAAAGCAAAAAAAAAAAAATAAAAATCAAGATTTTGTTAGAGATTTTAGGCACATTAAAGGAAAACTATCAAAACCAAACTTTTCATGCTTCCAAGTACTTCTACATTTCCAATGTGAAAACTCTTTTTATTTGTTCACATATATAATGGGAGAAGTAAAAAAAAGCTTAAAGCAATTTATAAAGGACATAAAAATTACTGCTCTTAAACTGAGAAGTACAGATGAAGTCATTTACCTCAGGGCCAACTGAAAAACAAGTGGCAGAGTTGGGAGCAGAATCCTAATTCCAGAATCTTCCTGAACTTTGCAGATTGAACTCTGTACTGCAAAATGCCTCTCATAAGTGACAGCAAAGCTGAGGTCATGTCACCACTGCCTGACCTGCAGTGATTTGGCTGATGGCTCCTGCCCCTGCAGCTTCCAAGTACATCCACCCCTCACTCCCAGTGTGGTGTCTGGTACCCACAAGGGAGATGTGCAAACCCCTCCAAACTCCATCAAGTAGTTGCTCTTACCTCTCCCACATATTTCTGCACCAGCTCAGATCCAATCACTCTGATGAAGCAGGCATCAGTCCTGTTAGCCACAGCACGGGCACAGAGCGTTTTGCCTGTGCCAGGTGGCCCAAACAAAAGCACTCCTTTGGGAGGCTCAATTCCCAGGTTCACAAATCTTTCAGGCTGTAACAAAGGGAGCCAGAAGGCAAGGTTATGTGCAAATTAAAGATTATGTGCATCAAAGCATATATGCAAATCAAGGAAATCATTGATGAAGAGCAATGTAAACGAGGCTGGGCTGGATTTCACTTGGTAAAACCTGACTTCCTTTCATTAAACTGGTTACACTCAGTAACTCTGTCTTTTCTTGCTTTTCCAGATGCTCACAGATGGCCAGAATACTTCCAAAATAATAGAAGCTTCAATCTGGAGGTTACTTACGTGAAGCAGAGGGGTTTCCACCACCTCTCTCAGCTTTTCAATCTGTTCTTTACAGCCACCAACATCACTGTAAGTGACATCAGGTTTTTCTTCTACCTGCACAACAAAGAGGTGAATGAGCAGTTACCAGCCTGGTGCAGCAAATCTCCACAGGCTTTTAACAGCCCACAACAAAATCCAGCGAAAGGAATCACAATTACAAGATAAAGCCACGTCAAAATAAGTAAAGGCAACTCTCACTTGCATCATGGTGACTGTGGGATCAATCTTTGGAGGCAAGGGGATGTGGATTTGGTACTTGTTTCTGTCCACCCTGGTGAGGAAGCATAAAGACTATTATTGTAACACTGGTTAAGTAAAGTGTTATGTAGAAACAACTCTGTAAATGAGAAGCTGAATTCTTGAGCTGTTCTTTTCTCTGGCATCAAGACAGCCCAGCCCTGAAAGTTAATAGTCAGGTAGGCCAGATACTGGAATTCTTTCTGTAGAAAATTTTAAGGTTTCCAAAACTATTAATTCCAAAGTATTTTGAAAAATAAATTTCAAAATATCCCACAGAGCAAACTGGGAAAATACTGACTCTTAAAGTAACAGGTTTTACATCCTCAGTGAACATTTCCTGGCTGCTTTGAGTGTGACCTCAGAGTACCAAAGAAGGAGCCTACAGAGGCTCCCTGAAAGCTGGGACTGCTGGGGCCTGAACTGAAAAAGTTTCTGTCCAATGACACATGGATTTTGTCAATTTTTGTCAAAATAACATCAAAACAAGATTCCAGCAGAGCATGCAGGTGAGTTACTGTCATCCAAGAGAAAGACAGTAGTGGTGTAATTTCAACCACTGCAAAAATTGGAAATGAAGGCTTGCTGACCTGTCAAACTACAACATGAGAAAACTCAGAGAAAGCTTCAGTCTGCAGGAAGACTCACAAGAACAGAAAGACTTTGCATACCCAACTCTCATGCCTTCTTCTATGTCAGTAGGTGCCACCTGGTCACTGAGATCCACCACGAACTTGGCAAATTGCTTGACATTGATAATGTACTTGGGATCCTCGGAGTCTGCATTGATGATCTTTGTGCACCTAACACACAGACACAATTGCACCTCCAGGCACACAAACTGTGTGCTAAGCATAAGCATCAAGAGAGTCACATTTTCCAAATACACCAGAACACCAGAATGTTGTACTTGTGATTACACCTTTACAGCCTCATACAACAACTGCAGAAATAAGTACAAGTATGAAATACATCACACATCATTACAGTTCCCTTTTGATTCAGTGGTAAAAAGCACTTTCAATATGCACAACATGGACTTCATTTTTTAAAAGAAGTCCACACCTAAGCTATAAATCAGATTTTTAACACTATGAAGCTCCACTGGAAGGAAAGAGTGCTCTCACCTTGCAACTTGCAATGGTTGCTCGCTTTGGAGAGTTTGTTTATCTGCAGCCAGATCCCAAAGGGCAGGAGGAGCCAAGCCAGTGTCAGATTCCTTGATTCCTGCATGCAGCACAGAGAAGCTGAGGAGGAAACACCTAACTGGGATGTCAGCCATCCTTCCCACACCAAAACCTCAGAGATAACCCTGCAGGAAGCTTTTTGAGAGACCTCCAAAACAACACACACCAAAACCTCAGAGATAACCCTGAAGGAAGCTTTTTGAGAGACCTCCAAAACAACACACACACATATCTTTGATGGATTTCCTAAAGAACAAGTTTCCTGAGGAAACAGCCTACGTGACCATGCCAGCTGAACATTCAAATCCCAGCCTGGCCACCCTCCCAGCCAATTTTGCAGAGTGGGGATGCTTACAGCAGGACAGAGCATTGACAGTGGACATCTACATTTCACTAAAGGAGTGAAACTCTCAAGTGTTTTCACTGAGCTCCAGTGCAAAGTATCAGAAACTAAGGGATTCACACAGATGAAAAACCCCACAAATCTTCCAAAACATGCATGTAACAAGTACCATCTCCATTATGGATTTAAAAGAATCAAGATTATTTTACAAGAGAAATTTTGGTCTTCCTGGCAGAACTCAGAGCCACTGCAGGATTAGCAACAGAGCAAAAAACATACATCAGTGAAAGAAAAATTAGAAAACAAATTAATTGTTACTGTTATCACTACTTCATTATCTGGTGTCAGAAAGGGGCATTTGTTTTGTGCCACCATTATATATAAAAACCACAGTTTTGATTAAAAATGTGTTAAAGTACAAAATAACAAAATCAGATGTACAGATTAGCCCTGCCCAGTTGAAAAAAACATCACCCTAACAAGCAAAAATTTCACACTACCAAATAAAGAACTGTGTTCTTTGCAGAAAAATGACAACTAAAAAACAATGCAGAAGTTGTTGGAAATCAACTTCTTACAACACTTGTTTTGGTACCTGTGGCTCCTCTACTGAAAGCTTTCTACAACAAAAACATACCAGTGAGCTCATTGATTTTCTTAAGCAGTTGTTGAATGTCATCTTCTACTTGCTTGATCTGCCTTGAGTACGTGCTCTGGCCCTGGAAAAGGAATACCATGGAGATTTCATAAGCCAAATTATCTCATGTTTAGGAAAAAGTGACAAGAGCTGCTGCCCATCAAGAAGTTCAACAGACTGTCTTGGTGTAACAGCCAACCAAGACAGATGACAGCCAAAAAAGACAGAATTAACCTCCAGTAACAATATTTCTGTTTGCAAAAGTGAAGTGCAGATACACACAACTGACCAACTGGGAAGGTGGGAATTTTCCATGTTTGTAAACTTTAATAATTTATTTTTCTTTTAAACCTGTTCAGCCTTACTTTTTCAAACTATTTCTCCTATAGTTTAAAAACTACTTAGTAAATTGATATATACAGAGAATTCAGAATACACTTTCTGAACACCATCTGTACAAGTGCTTTAACTGCCTTACCCAACCTTTCCATCATTCACAGAGGACACCAGAAGGCTCAAGGGGCAAATCAGAATTCTTGCTTGTAATAAAATGCTTTTTTTGATCCAGATCTGCCTAACACAGGCAGATTCAGACCTGAATTTGCTGAACAATATCTCCTTTGCAGATCACTGGCAACAAAAAAAAGAAGCTGCAGTGGGAACCTGCTGTATTTCAGAGCTTTGTAAAGGAGTCTTGGTGTCAACAAAATTCAGGTTTCTGCCAAACATACCTAAGCTGCAAGTTTCATCTTTCAGGAGTTCTTTTGCAGACCAACTGTACTTCCTAGTGTAAAGGGTGGATTGGCATTTTAAGCCTTATTGTCTGTGAAAAGTGCATCCCAACATTATGTTCTTTTAACATGATGGCTAAAAGCAAGTCCATTTGGCAGGAAGGGAGTCTTAAAATTATTTTTTGTATAAACCAAGAAAACTGGCCAGTGAAAAAGCCCTAGTAAAGCCCTGGCTGTTAGAGAGCTATGGCAATCAGCAATGAGATACAAAACAAAAATAGAGAAACAAACCCAGGATTATTTTTAGTGTTGCAGGCTGCATCTCATTGGAAGGTGAACAGGGAGGGAAGGTTTTGGCAGGAAAGAAAAGCACCAGGAGAAGCAGAGATACTCTCTAGCCCTCCCCTCCTGCACTGTATTCCCCCCAGGAACTGCTTTGTGTCTTTAACACTCCCACAGCTGTGTGCTACTTACATATGTTTTCAGCAAGGCAATATCTCCTTCATCAAGAGCTGAAACAAGACAAGAGACACTTAGCTTCCAGTTCTGAAAACAAAGCCAGCAGTATTAATTCTGCTTCTAAAGGATCAAAATATGTATTTTGAAGAGATTCTTTTGAGCTTCCACTTTTCACTGAAACAAAGTGGAACAAAAAAAAAACCATCAAATATACAAGAAAAATGAAACAAGGTCTCCAGCTACTCTCTTCAGTCCAAACACCTGCACCACTCAGAGTCACAGCAAGCAAGCCACTTCAACTCTGCTTCACTCAGAGGAGTGTCCCGGCCTGTGACTGTTCAAAAACGGGACTGAAGGTATCACAACTTCATCTTTTCACCTTTTTATTTCTAGATGTTCAAGAAAGCATCAATGAAAAACTGGCACCACTTCCTACTAGCAATGCCCCTGCACAGAGGTGGCTCCAGTTCATTAACTAAGAAAAATACACCATTAACACTCCAAAATGCACTCCATTAACTAAGAAAAATACACCTCTGCTAGTGCCACTCTGCCACACCACTCTCACATCACTTGCCATTTAACAGACTTTCAACACCCTTCCCATCCCTGTTTCCTCTCTTGTCTAATTCCACTCTTTTTAAGACTCTTTTGGAGCCCAAACCACACAGAATTGGTGGACATGGCACTTGGTGCTATAGTCCAGTTGAGGTGTTAGGGCATAGGTTGGACTTGATGATCTTAGAGGTCTCTTCCAACCTCATTATTTTGTGATTCTGTGGTGATCTGGGAGCAGCACGTGTTATACAGCATTCTGAAGACCTTCTATGTTTATCTGTACTTCTTTCATGACTATTTGTACCACCCCATTGATCGTTTTTTATAGCTGCTGAACACTCTGTTGCTATAATTTAGAAATCTTTCTTGAATGGGAATAGTTCAAAGTCCATCACTAATTACATTTTGCACTGCTTGTGCTTCCAGATGCTTTATTAAATATTTAATAACACGAAATAAAAAGCCACAATAAGTTAAAACATGAAGGGCAACCAGCAACCTTCACACCGTGCCGATATCCTCGGAAACCTCGGCCCCCTTCCCTCTCCTGATTCCCGGAATTCCGAACGACAGCGGCAGCACAGGGCAGCTCTGGGGCGCTCCCCCCGGCAAGAGAAAGGAACTTTCACGCAATCATCAAGGTTGGGAGAGACTGTCATGAAGTCCAACCATCAGCCCAGCCCTGCCCCTGTAGCCCCGACACCACATCACCAGCGACAGATCCAGACAGACACTCTTGAGCTCCTGCAGATATGGTGACTCCACCTCCCTGGGCAAGCTGTTACGATATCTGACCACCTGAACTGCGAATTGTTTTTTCTAATATCTAATGTGAGTCTCCCCTTCTCACCTTTAAGCTATTTTCTCAGTTTCTCTCACCGCGGGCACGGCAGAAGAGACCGGCCTCGCCTCACCACAGCCTCCTTCCAGGGAGGTGTAACATTATCGTATCACTTTTTGTTGGGCATTTAATGTAGACAAGTAAGTATTAAACCACAAAAGGTATTTTTCCTCTCACGATGAGGAAATTCGACATTTTAGGAACCTTTTGTAAAAGAACAAGACTTAGAAGGCGGAGGGTCCATTCCTTCCCTGAGAATCTCTGCGGCTTCCCCGGGCAGCCCCACGCTCCGCACCCGGGGCCGGGCAGGGGCAGCCCCGCGGGCCGGGCGGGTCCCGCTCCCCCTCAGCACTGCCAAGCTCAGCCCTCACAGCCCGGTCCCCGTGAGGCCCGGCCGGCCCCGCTCCCGCTCGGTGCTGCCCAGCTCAGCCCTCACCGCCGGCTCTCCGTGAGCCCCGGCCCAGCTCAGCCCTCACAGCCCGGTCTGCGTAAGGCCCGGCCGGCCCCGCTTCCCTCCGACCAGCGGCGGCACCGCCCGGGCCCGGGCTGCGGGTCGGGATGGGGAACGCTCCCGGGGCGGCGGCCGCAGCGCCAAACCGCACATTGGAGACATTTTTAATCCTTTTTAGTCCCTTTGCCCCCGCCGCTCCTCCAGCCCCGCCGCTCCTGGCACCGACATGGCCACCGGCGGCGCCGCCCCATTCCCGGCCCGGGCGCTGCTCGGAGACCATCCTCGCCGTCCGTGGGCCCTCACCGCGGATGGGTTTGTCCTCCTTCTCCTCCTCCTTGGTTTTCCTCTGGTCGGCTCCCAGGTAATCCGGCATCGCGCCCGCCCGCCTTACGCAGCACCGCGCCGCTTCCGCCCGGAACACAAACCAGGGTGCACCGCGGCCCGCGCGCAGGCAACTCCTTCCCCCCGGCGCCGCGGCCGCCGCCGGGAGTTCCGCGCGGCGCCGCCGGTTCACCCTTCGGCCCGGGGCAGCACCGCCGGTGCCGCCCCGCGGGAGACGCTCCGGCCGCGGGGGCGCTGCGGGGGCGGCAGGGACGCGGCAGGGCCCGCTGGACCCGGGCAGGGCCGGCCGGGCCGCTTATGGCGCCGCACGCCGCCGCCGCCCCGGAAGCGCTGCGGGCGCCCCACGCGCCGGTGCCGCGGCAGGCGCAGGCCGCGGCCATGGCGCTGCTGCGCGGCCCCGCGGCGGACGGACAGCGCTCGGCCGTCACCAGGCCGCTCTCCGCCGGTAGGTACCGCGGGGCTGCCCCCGGGAAACGCCGCCCTGGAGCGCCGGGCTGGGCGCTGGGCTGGGAAATCGGCCGGGCTGGAAGAACTTTGGTGTTGATTTGAGTTTAATTGTCTCCGTCTGGCGTGCGGTGCCGCCGCCGGGATCGTTGCTGCCCGTCTGCCAGCAACAAGTCTGGGTTCTTCCGAGGGAGGGGCCTGGGAACGGGGAGCGGGAACGCGGGGAAGATCAATCCTAATCTAATATCACTACCGCGGGTGCCTCCTCCGCCGCCAATAGGACCGTATTTAATATCTTTTGACACGTGCGTCCCTTTAACTCGAAATCACCTTTCCAGATGTGAGAGCGCGGCGAAGCGTTGGGAGCTCCCGTCTGATGGGAACGTGTGCTGGTTCCTGCACTCTGGTGTATGTGGAGCCAAAGAAAAGATTTAGAGATCTGTGATGCTGTGCTTGTGGGGGTTTTGATGGGGTTTAGTTTAAAAAAAAAACAAAAGTAAACCACAGAAGGTGAAGTTGCTTTTATGTTTTTGCTTATAGCATCAGTACTCTGTCAAGTGGAACCTGTGGGAAGATGGTTTGAAGCATTTATTAAGAGGAGAAACATAAATGTTTCTGCCTCTTTCCAGGAGCTAGAAGATGAGAAGGAACTTTCTGAAGAATCGGGGGATGAAGAACTGCAGCTTGAGGAGTATCCTATGTTAAAAACTCTCGACCCAAAGGACTGGAAGGTATTCATTCAGTCGATATGGGTTACTGTCACCTAGTTTGGCCCATCAAGGTTATATGCCATGCCCAGGTGCTAAAGATCTCCTTGCTCCTCCCCTCCTACACTCATGTGAATCAGTTCATGTCCCTTATCTTAATATCTGGTGTGTGAAGGCAAACACATCAGGATAAGATCTTAGCTTTGAGCTGCAGCTTTTTATTTTACTGCCTGAAAGTATTAAGTGTCTCTTCTCCCTGTCACCATCTCCTTTATTCTGGAGTTATAGTGGCACTCTTAATATTAACAACAGCAATTCAGTTTTCCAATAACTGAATTTTCTAGTGCTTCAATCCAATTTAGATAAAGCTACTTGGATTTCTATGATAGTGGCTTAATTTATTGATATTCAGTTATTCAGTAATTATTCAATAATTTATGACAGTTGTTCCTATAGTCTTTTCCCAGTTTTTTGAGAGAGGGAGGAATTCTCCCTCTTGCCTTTAAGAGATGGGGAGGAAAACTGCTTTTCTGTATGTGTTGTGGTGTTTTAGGTTGTATTTATGAGTGTTTATTAGGCTTTGTGGTTCTTTTCTCTCAGAATCAAGACCATTATGCAGTTCTTGGACTGGGAAATATACGATACAGGGCTACGCAGAAACAAATCAAAGCAGCTCGTAAGTACCTGTCCCTTATAAGCAAAACCTTTTTTTCAGATGTGCACAGTGAAAATACCTGCATGTTGTGAACAAGGTTTTTACTGTTTCCTAGGCCTAAAAGTCTGACTTGTGTTGCTTACCAGCATCTTAAATTTTTATCACAGTTCTGAAATCCAGAAGCCTAAATGGAGGGAGTTAAAAAATTTCATATCTCTGTTTCTGGGAAGTGCAGCAGCATTCACAGGCTGTAGCATTCTTGCTAAATTTACTTTGGATCATGTTCAGAACTTCAGTAAAGGGATGGAATACAATTTTTTGTTTTATCTGAACTATTTTGTTTTTCATTAGAAATAACAACTAAAATGACATTAACTATTTTTAATTTTTTCAGTTATGAAGGTAACTGTATACTTACAGATACTAAAGCACTTTGCTAGGTATAATAAAGTCTCAGACTTCTTCAGATGTTGAGGTAGAATAGAAAATAGAGTTTCTGAGTTGTGGTGATTTTATGTCCCAGCAAAGATGAAGCAATGTTAATTCTAACTATAGTTTTAAATCAAAGAAAATTCATTAACTTTTGTTTTCTGCCAGATCTGACTGTTTGGTTTGTATTTTTATTTAAGTTTTGAATTAGAGAAATGCCAATTGGAATTACTGTGTGACTTTATAGTTTGAAACTGTTTCTGATTAAGCATTTCTAACTGTAATGCATTTATTTGTTAGATAAATCCATGGTTTTGAAACATCATCCAGACAAGCGAAAAGCTGCAGGGGAACAGATAGGAGAGGGTGATAATGATTATTTTACTTGCATAACTAAAGGTAAGCAATTGATCTCGTTTGTTAGATACTCTCTCAATCTACTTGATCATCAGAAACATATTTGTTGGCTTCATTAGGATTTTAAGGAATTGTCAATGAGTAAACAGCTGGAGGAGTTCTTTTTCCATTGTAGAAAACTGCATCAACAGATCACATTAGGTGTAACTTCCCAGTGGGTAGAAGCAGGAAGGGAATGCAGCTGACAGATGTTTGGCTGCTGTTGCAGTGGTGACAAAATGTGACACTTGCAGCAGTGCACACACAGATGAACCTCTGGAGGTGGCCCCATACCTGGGATGAGCTAGTGAGCCATGGAGCAATTCCCCACAGGCACCAGCAGCAGTTGGAAAATCTGAATTCTAATGTGCCTGCTCTGACAACAGAACATGTGTTGATTTGATCCAGGTCATCAGTTTCTTCAGCTGCTCATTTGTGCCCACAGATGAGCAAGTGAACTCAATTTAATAACATTTCCCTCTTGCCTTGGTGGTGGACTCAGCAGTGCAGGATTAAGGGCTGGACTCTGATTTTAGAGGCCTTTCCCAGCTTTAATGGTTCTGTGACCCAGAACACCACTGCTGGCCAATTCCAAACCCATAGGGGCTGTTCTAGGTCTATGATTTACATCTCCAGGAATGCTTGGCTTTTTCATTTATTTTAAACAAATTTCACTCAGTAAGGTTGGAGTAGGAGGAAATCTTGGAATTTGTGCTTCTAAACTTCCTTCTCTGAATGTCTCCTAATACTAGTTAGTGTGAGATATGTTAGACAAACTAATATTTTCAGCCTTCTTTGGAGTTTTCAGAAGGAGGAAGGTTGCCAGAGGAAATAGTTTTTCTGTTGCAGTCCTGTCAGAAACTGTCAGATATCTATGATGAGATACCTGCACATGAGTTCAGGAAAATGCTCTGTGTTCTACATGCAAGGAGCAAAATATCATAGAACCTTCCCTCTTGACTGCTTACAATCCAAGTTTGGGGCTAGACAGAAGGGAAAGCACAAAGTAGCCAAGAAGAGGAATAATGCTGTCAGGCAGCATTTTGGAGGAAGGAAATCCAAAAATGCAATAGTAGGAAAGGGGGACCTGGAGTAGGAGCAGACAGTAATGAAACAGGGAGGAGAAACTTGGAAAGGTGGGAGAACATAGGTCGGACTCAGAAATTGGTCTGACAAAGGAATGTGTGGGAGATACAGAGCTGGGGGAGCTGAGTGTGTGGGAGTAGACCTGGGGATCTGTTGGTGGAAGGGACATCTCCTGAATGGAACAGGAACCAATGGATGTGCACAGATTTTCCAGCACCAGGAAAACGGTGTGAGGGTTACTGAGGCAGGAGAATTGGGGTCATTTGGAGTGTTGGTGGAGGGAAGTCCTTTCCCAGAGGGAAAGGGCAGACTGGCAGACAGCAGCTCACTGGTGGCCACTGTCATTCCTTCATCTCTCCACTGAGATCAGCTTACAGCACTGCAGAGCACCAAGCTCTGCTCCAGGTTATCACCTCCCACATCAAACCTTCATGGTGCAGTGTCCTCTGGCAGGGGTGCAGGCACAGAAGTCCATGAATGATTGCAATACAAATTTGATTTCTTTGACTTTTTATTCTTACTGAAAAATAGCGGTCATTGTAAAACGCCACACTTCCTTGAGAAAAAAGTAAGAGTACTGAAGCTATAGTTTTTGTGATTTATAGAATATAAAATTAGTAATGTGATGCTCCACAACTGCTGGGGTGTAAGAACAGGAAAATGGGACTGTTTCCATGTTTTGGAGAGTTTGTGTGGAGTTCTGTATTCTATCAAAGACGGTACAACTTCATCATCATTTGCAAAAATTCTAATGAATGGTTCCTGTTCTTGCCCCTTCTGACAACACATGAACTCATGCTCTATGCCCTAGTAGACCATTTTGTCAATATATCTGCAAGGATCTGGTGTAGGATAAAAGTCTGAAGATGTCATGCCCAAACTCCCAGCATCTGAACAAAATTTACTGCTATAAAGTTAAATATTGTCTGTTTTGTTACATCTTAATGGTTAAATGTGTCCTTTTTATAAATGTTTTCCTCCTACTTAGTTTAGCAGGAACAGACAGCAATGCTTTTTGGTGTCACTAAAATAATTAAATATCAAGCTCTACAAGAACACTACAAATAGATCAAACACAGATCTGAGAACATCTTTTTAAACATTTACAACCTTATGTCTGGTAACTTTCAGCTTATGAAATATTATCTGATCCTGTGAAACGACGAGCATTTAACAGCATAGACCCAACTTTTGATAACTCTGTACCTTCCAAAAGTGAAGCAAAAGAAAACTTCTTCGAAGTTTTCTCACCAGTTTTTGAAAGAAATGCCAGGTAAGCTGTGTCTGACTGCCTCTGCTGTTGCTGGAGAATCAGCATTTGCAAACTCTTTTGACATTGTGTTTGTAACAAGAGATGTATTAATCCACTAGAAATGTAATACAACTAAAATAGTTGCAATTATTTTTTATTTTATTTTAAAATAATCTGAACTGTTAGCTGATGGCATTGAGTTTGACCCATGCAATTCTTCAAAAAGTTCTCAGCTTCCCATTACCTACTACCCTTTTTGCACAACTCATTGTTTCATCTTAAAATTACTTACAATACCAAAGGTTTGTGTGCTCCTGATAAAAATTCCTTTTAAAAATTACTGTCTTCTGAGAGTGAGACATTAACAGAAGACAGTAGTTACAGTCATGATTTAGCTGGTTAAAAGAGAAGACAATTGTAGCTGTCAATATTTGGTAGTTCTCTATATTGTGTGACTTTTTTTCTTCATTTGATTCATGGTTGACAATTAACTTGGTATTAAGCTTGTCAAAATAGAAACTTGCCAACTTTTCCCTGTATAAAAGGGCTTAATTACATGAGGCACTTTACAACATTCTGAACAATTATTGTTTAAACTAGTCTTACTGAATCTTATTCCATAGACTTCAGACCTGGATCTGTGGTTGTCAGATGAAGTTTTTCCCTTTTCTGCAGTGAGAGTTAATGCTGTGTCATGGAACAACAAATTCTAGAGCCTGTGGAAGATTTCCCTAGAAAAAAATGCAGTGGGGGCCAAGTATGCATTATTCCCTTGTACTCCAGTAGAATGTGTGGGAGGCTTCCTGTACCCTGCCAGAGAGCTGAGTTATTCACAGAGCACTTTGTGGCCACTTTCTGTAGGCTCCTCTGCCAGAAGAATGTGTATGGAGAATTGAATATCCACAAAGATAGCTTGTGCTCCATCAGGTCTTCTTGAGGCACAAAGCAGGAGGCACTCAGGCAGGAGAAGGTTGCTTTTTTGGGGAAACTCACCCAAAAAATGCCCAATCTGGAGGATACTTAGGAGGAACTCTCCTGTTCTGTTCCTCTTTCCTGGTGCCCCCTCTGTGTTGGTGGGAGAGAATCTCAGGTTTTGATTCTGTGCTTAACAAATGCCATGTTATGAAGATTGTATGTATTATTTCTTGAATATATCCATGTATTTTCAGGTGGTCAAATAAGAAAAATGTACCTAAACTTGGGGACATGAACTCCTCATTTGAGGAGGTAGATGCATTCTATTCCTTTTGGTAAGTCAGCTGGTGCCTCTGTTTCTATTAAAGACATGCAGTATAAAGGGCTTGCAGACCCTTTGGTGTGTGGGTTGTTTGCTGTGGGCTGTCCCAGCCTCCTGATGTCACAAAATTACCCCATAGCTGTTTGTGCCTTCCACAAACTGAGCCAGCTTTCTCCTGGCTAATCCATCCACTTGTAAATTCACAGTTGCAGTGGGAATTTCTGACCATGGTGGCTGAGAACTGAGCTGACCCACAGACTGGAGGTCAGGTTTATCTCACCTAACCTGTGTTTTTAGTGGAGACATCTTAGGAGTTTACGCTCCCCTAGCAAAGGGAGGTGTGTTTAGTCCAAAAAAGTCAGTCATGTTTTTGGCTTGCTTTACCTCCTAAATATGGGTGCTCACATCAAGATGAATTTCTCTCTGAACTCTACTGACTGCGCTGCATTTCCACTGCATGTGACAGAAGTGTAGACAGCTGTAGACATTTAGAGTGGGCAAGACCAATGCCATCCTGAAGTAGGCTAACCCACAGTACAGAGAGGTGTAAATCATATCCTGCATTTTGACTTAACACAGTGGAATCACTGTAGGTGCAGAATAATTGTAAATTATGTATTATAAACTGTAAACATCAGTACATTTGCCTATAAACACATCCAGTAAAAATGTAGCTGATGTTTAACAGATTTGCTGTTTTTTCATTCACTTTTCTTTTTCTTCAATTTATTTTAGGTATAATTTTGATTCCTGGAGAGAGTTTTCCTATTTAGATGAAGAGGAAAAAGAAAAAGCAGAATGGTATGTAAATAACAATAATTTTGACAGGAGACTGAGAGGTTATACAGCAAGATTTTCCAACTTCTCTTAGACTGTAAGTCATAGGAAGAAAGGCAGCTGAGCCAAGTCTGAATTCCACTCTCCCAGCTTAGGGGTCAGTCATGGAATTTGAACTGAACTTACTGTGGGCTTCTTCATGTAATTGAAGTAGTTCCTGCTTGCCTCACAGAGGTATATCTGATGTGCTTTGAAATGTGTGTTCATTTAAGTCCAGACTTTGAATTCCTGCCAGTCCCAAGCACAGGTTGAACCTTGAGCCAGGACAGAGTGGATGAGCATGCTGGTATCATTTCTCTCTTTAACTTGTACTGAGAAAGTGATACTTCCTAGAATTTGGAGAGGTGATTTCTGATGGCTTGATGCCAAAAATTACGTATTAGTTGATGTAGTGATAGTTGCTGAATTACTCAAGACCATGTTGCATTGGAAAATACATTGTGGTTTTATCCTTCCTACAGTTATAAACACAGAGTGTTCAGGTTGGAGCTTTGGTCTAACACAAATCTCACAGGACACAACCTCACTTAGTAATCCTTGTGATCCTTAGTAATGATTGTGAGACCATAATTTGCATCGTATGCATCTCTTCTTCCAAGTTTGGCTAGAAATCAGTTTTGTATTTAGATTCAGTGGTTGGCTTTCTTCCTGCTGGAAACTGCCATATTTAAGCTGTAGCTGGGCATTTGTCTTCTCTTGTGCCTCTTCCTGCTGCTGGATTTCTTGAGCCTCCCCAGACCCACTGTTCTCTCTCCTGTGAGGATTCTGTGAAGGCACTGTAATCAATTCCCTGTCACTTGTCCCTGTGGTACATGACACAGATGAACCTCTAGGCTTCTCATTGGAACAGTCTTGAATTATTTGCATAGCTCTTTTTTTCTGCTCATTCCTGTCATTAGTGTCCTTTCTCAGTCCTTTCTCAAAGATGTTTAGACAAATGGTACCTAGTCTGCTGTACTTAGGAGAGAGAACTACATTACAGCTGCTGTTCACATGGTCATGATTCTTGCTACCCCTTCTTGCCAAAGGTGATGTTATTCATGTTTTAAAGCTTCAATCTATTTATATTAGTCTCCTTCTCAGTTATAGGGATTGTTTTCTTTGTTCTGAGGTAGAGTGGTTTGGGTTTGGGTTTAAATACCTCATAGTTCCAACTTCCCTGCCCCCTCTGTTGTTCTCTATGTGGCTGTGTGGATGAGGCTATAGAACCCCACTAAAAATTTGCCTCTTTCTTGACAGCACTGGTAAATATTTCAGATTATTTAGTCAGCCCATCAATTACCTGAGCTGTATTTCAGTGGAGTGAAAATACAGGGTCCCAGGGTCAGGTTTACTCATCAGAAAACCTACCTCTTATATGGTATACAGAAACAGTAGAGAAATGTCATTTACCCAGAGTATCATGCTACTTCATGGAGTGTTGTTCCTGTGCAGATGAGTTTATGTGACATGACTAAATTCTGCAAAACGAGATAACTGTGGCATTGTTTATACTGCTGTCCTTTAATTAAACCCTATGCTAGCATTTCTGTTGTTTAGTTTGAGTTTAATGTTAGGTAAGCAAGTGGATTGCATTTTGAAAATAAAGTCCATGATCTCATTCCCTCCAATGACAGATAAACAGCTTGCTTTGTCAGGTTTATGTAACTATGTAAACACTTAGCATTTTGTACATGAGCTCAGAGCCTGAAACTTAACTTTTTGAAGTCTATTTTTGAAGTATTCACAGAAGAACATCTGTGTGGGGGGAACTATTTAAGAAGCTTGTTGATGAATTTCTAACAGTGGCACTGTAAAGCATTAGCACTGAACTATGCTTTCCCTTTTAGTCGAGATGAAAGGAGGTGGATTGAAAAGCAGAACAGAGCTGCCAGAGCATTAAGAAAAAAAGAAGAAATGAACAGAATTAGGACTCTTGTTGGTGAGCACACAAACTGCTGTTCTTTAAAGAGAGATTCATTAACTAACTGTGGAAGTCTCCTGCTTTTATTCTATACATGATGCTTCCTTTCTTCTGCCAGACAATGCATACAGCTGTGATCCCAGGATAAAGAAATTTAAGGAGGAAGAAAAGGCAAAGAAGGAAGCAGAGAAGAAAGCCAAGGTAGAGGCAAAACGAAAAGAACAGGAGGCAAAAGAAAAAGTAAGTGAAGTACTTTATTTGGGTTGAAAAACTGCTTCATTCACACCTGCTGCTTCAGGTTCTACATTTGCAAGAAGACTACTGACAGAATTATTGGGGTTCAAAAATGTGTTGTTGTTGATGCCTGTGCAGCAGGCAGTGCAAGGCTGGCAGCCTTCTGACAATGAGATGGAAACAAGGAATGCAGATCTGCAACAAAACACCTTTGAAAACTGAGTTCTTTTGTTGCATACACTTCCTGGCTTCAAGGCAAGCATTAAGTGCATAAAATGGGTATGTCTGCTTGCCTTGTGCATGTGGTTTGTGAGTGGTTGGTTGGTATGAAATGCTTTGAGGAAACAGAACGTACTTGATAAATATGAACAGTTTGGAGAAGATGGCTCTAAAAGTACCGGAATGAAAGGGAACTGCAAGGTGCAAAAAAGTAACTTAAAAGACATTAGAACACTGCAAAATATGTCAGTAATGATGCAGGAGAAATACTGGACCATGAAGTTTATACTCCTGAGGCAGGAGTAGGAAATTATGCACAGTTTTGTATCTTGGTTGTAGAGGAAGTCAGGATTTATAAACTGAGGGTCCTCACAGGGAGTACTTGACTTAATGCCAGATGGTATAATGTGTCATCATCTCTCTCAAAATTCTTGGAAAACCAAACATTAAAGTATTTATGCATTTTAAACTCCCAAACACACCAACAAACCTCCACCCAAACCAGAAACAACACATTTTGATGTTGGATGACTGAATGACCCTGTAACAATGTGATTTGGATGATTTTTTTACTTGCATTTTTTTTCCTTTTGATTGCAGCAAAGACAAGCAGAATTAGAAGCAGCACGGTTAGCAAAAGAAAAGGAGGAGGAAGAAGTTAGGCAGCAAGCATTAGTGGCAAAAAAGGAAAAAGAGATACAGAAGAAAGCAATCAAGAAAGAAAGGCAAAAACTCAGAACAACATGCAAGGTATTTAACTATTATTACAATGAAATACAGGTTACATCAGACAAATTACTGTCTTTGCTTAGATCACACTGGATCACATGTTTGCTTGTTCTTAGGGCTGGAGATGGGTATGGAAAGTGGGTTTACTAAAAAAACAAAATACTAAAACATACTTACATGCATATGAGTTATTAGTAAAGCTGACCAAATAGGTCCAAACACAGCAGTGGCTGAAGAACACTGTGTGTTAAGCCTTTGTCTGAAGGAATAGGACAATAAAGTTCAAGAACTTTGTAGAACATGTATTTCTGCTTCCAGAACTGGAATTACTTTTCTGATAATGAGGCAGATTGTGTTAAAATGATGGAGGAGGTGGAAAAGCTTTGTGATCGTCTTGAGCTAGCAAGGTAAGTCTTCCTGCTGCTGCTTTCTGCTCCTTTTGATACCCATCTTTCTACTAGCTCTCCATTGTAACTGAATAATTTATTTTTAGTCTGCAATGCTTGAATGAAGCACTTACATCCACAACAAGGGAAGGAGGAAAGGCGGCTGTAGTAAAACAGGTAATTATGCTGAGTGTCGAATCAAAGTAACAGAATAACTTGTGAAATCAACCTGTCTGAAGTGAAGTAAGATACAGCATAGCTGCTGTGGAATCATGCTTGGTAAAACACAAGGACTTGATTTTCAGAGTGCACAGGCAGAGGGATCTCTGCTCCATTTTACATTGTCCAGTTCATGGCTGGTCAAATTAACAGGGCCAGCCAAGAAAAAAATACACATTTTTATTTGTAAAGAACACAAAACCTACCTCTTATATGGTATACAGAAACAGTAGAGGAATTTCATTTTGCCCAACAATGTGTAGCTGTTCCCTTGAGGAAGGAGGGCAGTCTCTTCTTATGCAAGAAAAATCCATGTCTAGTGTCTGTGACTTGGGGATAGATCCACAAAAGGACTTAAATGTGCTGCAGGCTGTAGGCACTATAAGGGCTGGTAGGTTGGATACCAAGGAATAGGAAATGCAAGACACAAGAATCAAAATTTACCAAAACTCAGCAAGGATCTGCCTATGTTTGCCATCAGGGAAAAGCTGCTTGAACTAAAAGCTGAACCTACATCCTGCAGAAAGAGTAAGGTGTATCCTCATCCACTGTGGATACACAGCTGTGAACTTTTTTCCATGGTGGGGAATATGATCTGCCCCCATCCCAGGGTCAGGTTTACTCATCAGAAAATTTAAGACTGAAATGCCTCTTATTCTGCAGGGGACTGAATTCAATATTCCATTCTCAAGGAAGGTGTTCTAAATGCAGGACAGTCCTCTTTCTATCTGTTAAAACTATTCTGCTAAAAAGTTTCTATCAGGTAGCTTTCCTTTTGCCAGGAAGGTTTTATGAAATAGGTTTCTTGCTCTTGCCATTGGGCATCCTGCCAACAGCCATAAGTGCACAGCTCTTCTAATATTGCCAAGATTGGACTGGGCCCACTCACAAGCTGATGATTAAAGATGTGTCACACCACAGTCTTGAGATGTGATTACAGGTCACAAAAATCTGCAGTGGGTTAACTTAAGTAGTTTTTAGCTAAAAAACTACACATGGCCATCTAACCCTGAGTACACAGTTAGTAACTAAAATCTGGAGCTCACTGTAACTTAAAAGTTCTCCATTACTATGGCTGCACTGATATAATCAGGCTTAGATACCAGTTAGGCTGGAAGATTTGAGAATCAGTGTATTCAACATGGAGGTTTAATTGCCCTCACTGGTCTTAATGCTTTTGTGGATCTGTCCCTCTAAGTCAAGTGTTAGCCTAGACATTCATACAAGATTGAAAACTTTTGCTTTAATTCTGGGGGTATTCATTTAATTTCCTAGTGAACCTGTGATGGATTTCTGCTATTAACTCTTAATCTTTAAATCCTAAAAATATACACATGAAATGAAGGGAAATAATACTGGAACAGATAAGCTTCTCTGTTTCCTTACATATAATACACAGAACAAAAACTAAGCAAAATCCAAGGTTCAAAGGAAGTCCAGAGAGGGGGTTGTGTCACTGGAAAATGTAATAATAATTCAGTAAGTAAATAAATAATGCTTATTTGCAATCTTTAGATAGAAGAAATAAATGAACAAATAAGGCGAGAGAAAGAAGAGGCAGAAGCTCGTATGCGCCAAGCAACAAAGAGCTCAGAAAAGTCAACGACTGGCGGTGGAGGGGGAAGCAAAAACTGGCCAGAGGATGATTTGCAGTTGTTAATTAAAGCTGTGAACCTCTTTCCAGCAGGGACTAACTCAAGGTACTTCTCGGGTTTGGTGCTAAAAGCCCTTATTAACAATTTTTAATTCAATAACAAGCATAATAAAATATTTTCAGATCATCCCAAGTACTTTGTCAGTATAAGGACTCCTAAACATCTTTATTTCCCTTGGCTTGAAAGCAGCCAGTGGTTTCTTTTTCCCTGGTACCAAGCTCTGTGTGTCACTGGAGTTACCTCTGGCCCTGTATCTTGTTTCCCCCCAGCCTTGGGCCTCAGTCCATTACCAGGATGGTGCTGAGGTGCCTGTTTGCAAGGGCTTACTCCATGGTAGGCTCACTCCTTAAAGTGGAGAACAAAACCACACCAGTGACTGGGGTGCAGCTGGGTAGGAATACAAGTGTGCAAGCTGCTTCCAGGGGCTCCACAATGAATGTGAGGCTGGTTTCTCCTCTACATGGTAGGAGGAAAATATCCCAAAATAGCAGTTACGTGCACCAGCTTTCTTCAGGGGAGAGCCAGAGGAAAAAGGAAGGGCTGAGATTTACAGAAAGCAGCACTGGCACTCAGCTTACTGCTAAGCAACGACAGGAGCACACTTTAAATACTTTTTTCCCAGGAATGAAATGCCTTCTTCCATTTAGGATTACAAAGATTTCAAACATCCATTACAAAATTTGGATGCTTACTGAAAAAAACCATACTCCATGGAGATGATACCAGTGCCTGTTTCTGCAGTTCAGCAGTCAGGGCTCCTGTCTGAGCAGCAGTACCTACTGCCTCCATTTTCTAAGAATCCACTAGGAATAATCTTGGGACTAGGGCTGTTCCAGCTCTCTCCTGTTTAAGCCCCTTTACTTGATGTTTAGTTATTTTTATGGGGGCAGAGGACATAGGGTTAGTAACTACTGAGCCCTTCAGTGCAGCCTGCAGTATTTAATGCCAGAGGTGTTTAGGGAATTCAGGATAACCCCATCCTTTTTCTGTATTGGGAACTGAGGAGTTCACCCAAGCTGATTGCATTCTTCAGTTAGTGACTGAAAGCTTTCCAGAACAGCTACTCTGGGATTTTGCACATATTTAAATATGTTTGAACTTACTCAGGAGTTTATAAAAATGTGCACAGGAGCTTGACCATAGCTTATATGAAGATAAGGTATTATGTAATATGCTGGTTTATCCTTTCTGTTCTTGCTGTAGGTGGGAAGTTATTGCCAATTATATGAACTTGCACTCTACTACTGGAATAAAACGAACAGCAAAAGATGTCATCAATAAAGCAAAGAGTCTCCAAAAGCTTGGTATCTATATTACCTTATTTTTGTAATACATGGTCTGCCTGCTTCTGTACAGCTGAATTTTCTGTGACTGGAGCTGTGTTTCTTAAGAAAATCCTCTGTACAGCCCCAAAAGCAATGTAGTTCAGATGGAGGATTTAGAGGAGAATTTATGTGATTCAGTGTTTTCATCCTAATGGCTCTTTTGTAAGTCAGCACCTCACAAGCAACTCTCAGAAACTCTCTTAGTGTAGCTTGATGCACTGATGTCTGGGACACATGAAATAGCAGGGCTCAAAGAGAGATAAATGGGCCTCTCAGAAAGCTCCCTACAAAGGAAGGCATCTAAAATAAATGGAACTGATGAAGCTCTAGATATTCTTTAAAAAAATTAATGGAATCCAACACCAGAGTAAGACACCTAAATGAATGTGGCTCATCTCCTCTTCAAAAATGAATATAAAAATGAAAAATGAAGCAGAGAGAGCTCTGGAATAAGGTCACAAGGAAATTACACATTTCACTACAGAAGGAAAAAAAATCCACTAAATTTTCAAGAGATTTCTGCATTACAAACCACAGAGTGGCACAAGGAGCACCTGGATTTTCCTGCCTCTCTGACATGGTCATACCCTGGGCAATGCATGAGTTTTGTGCCACAGCCCTTGAGAGAATAATCCCTCTTGATTTTGGGGAAGTTGCAGATTCAGGTTTAAGATTATATGGAACAGTTATTCCTCTGACCACTCTAAAGCATGATAAGGGTTGGAAAACCTGACACTGAGAAAAGTTTATTGGACCCTGAATGATTTTTTTTAAATCTACCAACATCTTTATAGTCATTTTAATGTAAGTAGAAATTGGGGTTTATGATTTTGTGATTATTGTAATTAATCTGCTAGAGAATGTTGTTGTTGTTGTTATTACATCTAGCTTTAATAGTCTTCCAATAATTATTCTCTTTAATGTCTGTTGTTCATAGACCCTCATCAAAAAGATGATATAAACAAGAAAGCATTTGACAAATTTAAAAAAGAACATGGTGTGGTGCCTCAGATGGACAGTGCTGCCCCCTCAGAACGATTTGAAGGTAAAGGTGAAAAGGGAGCCCTTCTTGTGCACTTCTCTCCCCTGGGTCTCTTGGCATGAAAGTAACCCAGAACTTTCTCAAGATTTGCTTACAAACTTTGACAGCAAATAAGTGATCCCATCTCTGGTGCCAGATTTGAGGGTTTCTGGTACACACAATACACCCCAAAACTTCAGGGATTTTAAATAAACTATAATATGTTTTACAATATTTTCTAGACTCTTTTTAAAATATCTCTCCTTGCTGTCATTTCTGCATTTAAAAACAGGATCACCTCTAGATTCATCCCCTTGGACTACAGAAGAACAAAAACTTTTAGAACAAGCATTGAAGACTTATCCAGTAAATACTCCTGAAAGATGGGAGAAAATAGCAGCAGCTGTTCCAGGCCGGTCAAAAAAAGACTGCATGAAACGATACAAGGTGAGGTCCCTCACCTGCTCCTGGGACTGGCTCCAGGCCAGGGCTTGAGAGAATCCTTTGCTTTTGCTGTTCCATGAGATACTGTCCCAGAGACAGTATCTGACACACGCAAAATGATGGAATCTTACAGGAAACTTTTTAGTTTTGGTAACTCAACCCCAAAAGAGCAGCAAGGAGTAAATGTTCCTCAGTGAAAATAGTGCCTCTGGAAGCTGGGAAGGAAAGTCTGTGTCAGGAAATTTGTTTTACAGTTTGACAGCAAGCTCTAGTAGATCAAGTCCTATCCCTAGCCTCCTGTAGGTAAAGTTCCTGCTACAGGAGCATTGACCTTCCATTAATTGATTTGTTTCTAAGGGAAATTGCTCGACAACATTAAACTATGTAGATTTCTCATTATGTTGAGAAGTAGAGTGTTTCACAGTGAATATATGTAGGGTTCAAAACTACAGCATTGTTCACATGTGTTTAGTTAAGTTTCTTTTTTCCCCACCTTCTCTTCAGGAACTCGTGGAAATGGTCAAGGCAAAGAAAGCTGCTCAAGAACAAGTGATGAATGCTACTAAAGTCAAGAAATGACTCTTACTGACAATCCTTGTTTTATAATAAAAATGCAAATACTGTACATGTTTCCATTCCTTTCTTCATTATACAGAAACACAGGAGGGGCTGGTTCTTGACTTTTAATCTTCTCAAAAGCAACCCCAAAGTTTTAAAAGGGTGTAGTGGATTTGTTGGGGTTTTTTTTGTTGTTTTCCTGGTTTTTAAAGCTAAAATATGCTGAAGTTCTTGTATTCACTACTCACGACGCCAATACATGCCACTGCAGATTTTGCTATACTCTGGAAGTTGTTCAATTGGACCTGGAAGTTAAAGAAAGTTGGCCATGACACATGCTCAACTCACAGCAAGTGCTCTGGAGGGGTTATGGGAGGATAGGGAAACTTAAATCACATACCCACGGCAGCAACTGCAGGATGCTTATCATAGATGTACTTTGTGCAGATTTCTCTAATAGTCTGGGCATCTATAGCCTAGAAGGGGTAAAAGAGGCATCTTTGTTACAATCCCATCTTAAAACCATTTCTGCTCTTAATTCTGTATAATCAAAGGGAGCAGGAAACAAAACCCTTGGAAGTTTTCTCAGTTGGAAATGTTTTCTCAGCTGAAAAAGAAATACAATTTCTATGTTGTTACTTTCTGTAGCAAGTAATTTTCTTGATGGCCTTTTAAAAGTTGCAACATGAGTGCCACTTACTTCAATTCTTGCCTCAAGTTCTGGAATTGGGATTCGGCGCTTGTAACACAGCATTTGTCTTCCAATGTCTTCACAGATTGGTGTGGACCCTAAAACAGGAAAAAATCCTTCAGTTATCAGCCTATGGCTCCACAAAGAGTAAAAAGTTCTCATAAGTCTCACCATCAAGTTGTAGCAGCATATTTGTCTTTAGAAGATTTTTTGCTCGAGCTACTTCATTTTCTGTAACGCTGGTGCAAAGTCTTATCCTGAAAAACAGTTTCAATCCAAAGGCATTAAATAATGGCAAGCTGTAGCACCCTGTGAATTGCCTGTGATAAAGAGGGGCAGAGGCATTATTGCACCTACCAGGCACTACTCTTCTGTAGACAAAGCTGGTAAGACAGCTTGGAAAACTAGCCATGGATACAAAGCAGCAGCCTAAAAGCAGGGGTTTTGGATGCATATCAAGATACCCAAGAGCAAGCTCTTTCTCTTAGAAGAGGTGTATTTCATTTTATTAAATAAATATTTTGAGGTAAGTGCATTGTGTACTTGTTATCTTGAGAATGGAGGTTGCTAAGAAAGTAGAGCCAAGCAACTGGGTAACAGCAATTAGCTAGAAGGCAATCCAGCTTCCTGGTCCTCTCTTGGTGAGGTAATAATTTGCCACACTGCCTATGGAACATTTTGTGAGGAGAGGGGGATGCTGAATAGAATTTAGTATTAAGCTATTAAATAGCTTAATACTAAATTCTTGTCCCAAGAGTTGTCTGTATCTTCCCTGGTGCTAAGCTGCAGCAAACAGAGTCAAAGTGATAACCTTTTTCTCCACCACTTAACAGGGATTTCATAGAATAATGGTATATAAGAAGTGATTTATGTGATTAAAGAAATCCCTCATTTTCAAGACTTGTTTCAACTTCACCCACTTTAAACCAAGTGCTTTTAAGTAACATATATGTATGTGTTTTTAATAGCATCTGCAGTTCAAGCTTTACAGTCATCTATGGACATCCTTCAAAACAGATTTAAGCCTCAGATGAATGAATATTGTCTAGAATCATAGGTTTCAAAATTCCATATGTAACAGCTCAACTTTCCCTGTGTATTCACTAGAGCTGTCTAACACCAGCACATGATACATCAACTGCAGACTAAAACTGTCTGGTAACTGCACATTCATTATTCTCATCCACAAATATTTGCTCTTTCAGTGGTGGCACTTGCAGCTCACAGGCTGCACAGTGACTGAGTAGTATATTAAAAGGTCTGACAGTTTCATGACTTCTGTCATTTGCCAGTCAAAAAAAAATCCCTGCTGTGTTTTCTCATGCAAGAAACAAAACCTACATCTTAAGCTATTCACTCCAAATAATGGTGCCAAAAACTGGGTGCTGGGACTTGGCTTTGGGTGCCAAAGTTTAGAATTTGATGCATTTGTTGTTCCCAGGCAAGCCCAAGCAGAGAAAAATATTCTCTTTATTTTTGAATTGTATTCCTCCAATAAAAACAATCTTTTCAGAGAAACAGTTGGTAGCTTACCATTCTTTCTGAACAAAGTGCACCATGTCCTGAATAGTGGATGGCTCACAGACCATATAGAGTCCCCACAGCCCTGTGTCAGTGTAGCAGGTGTTGAAGGACTGGAAACTGTGACACAGGTTACCTTGGCAGGCAATCTGAGCAAGTTTACTGGACAAATTCTGCCGAGGCAAAAGAAAAAGATATTACTTTGTGAAGTTTTTTGAAAGCTTACTAGTCACCTCCATGATTTCCCATTTTCATGTCAATGATGACTGAACTTGCAGTAGTAGCTACAAGGTTAACTATCAGCTCTTCATTTCAACCCTTTTTTTCCATGTAATATCACATTTCAAAATAACACCCCAGATTTGAGCCAAAATCACAAAGACACTTAGGTTCAAGAAAGGGACAGTTAATTGGTGATACCCAGAAGTGTGGCATTCACATTCTCTGAAAATGACTCCTTTGCCCAGGATGTTTCTCCAGGGAAGCTGAAAGGCAGCGAGAAGCCTCAGAGAAAAGGAAAACAATTCTTATCTCGTTTGCTTCTCCTGTGTTGTGCTCATGTGAAAGGTGTTTGGAGATTGTTTACCCAAGGTGATTGCCTGATTGAACTCTGGTGTGAGTTGTTTTCACTCTTTGGCCAATCAGGGCCAAGCTGTGTCAGGACTCTGGAGAGAGTCACGAGTTTTCATTATTATCTTTTTAGCATTCAGTAAGTATCCTTTCTGTATTCTTTAGTATAGTATAGTATTCTTTGACATACTATAGTATCATAAAGTAATAAATTGGCCTTCTGACAACATGGAATCAGATGCATCATTCCTACCCTTTGTTGGTGGCCCTGCATTCACGATACAGAGGTTCTGATGACATACAGGTATAAAATATCCTACATTCCATGAAGGCTGGCAAACCTCAAGTCACCTCTACTTTGGTGGTTTAGAACCACTTCCCAAGACTCTCCTACATCCTGGGTAACAAACCCTCTGAGACTCACAACTGGATGCCCTTTTCTGTCCGGGTAGTACCCAATTCAGGATTTCCCACCAACCTCAGCGAGAGCAGGATGGTGCTTGCAGGTTCACTCACCACTCCTCCTCCAAAGGAGCGATCCCAGTTCCCTATCAGAGTGTTGGCTACCATGAGGGGGATGGTGTCAGGGTCTGCCCAGCCAGCTGCTTCCACGGCAATGGCCAGGTGTGCCAGGGGCATCTTGTCATCCCTTATCCGGATCTGCAACACAGCACAGCAGCTCCAGCGCAACCTGCACAGGCTCAGGCACAGGGCAAGGCAAACAACAGAAATCACACTTTGCCACTACAGCTGGATTACAAAACATGCACTAAAATTAAAGTATATGGAGATTAATTCGACATCAGCCTTAACTGCTCCCCTGGGGCAATTTCAGATCATTTTGCCAATATACACAGAGAAGCATTACAAGTCATTTTACGACTACCAGCAGCAAGGAAATCTGATGACTTTATAAAATCTAAAAAGAGATGGGAATAGAACGTGGATGCCTCAGTTCTCTGCCACATCCTTTAAATGAGTGATTCTCAATAAGTGGAAATGCTCCAGTAAGAGGAGAAAAGGAAAGTAGGAGCAGGGATATGGAAGGTATTCCCCCAGGAAGTGATGAAGAATAAAAAGTGGTGGCAGTGAGGCTTATCCAAGAGAGAATGGGAAGTACTGCTTTGGAAAGCAGCTACTCCATTGCCAGCACTGGGGGCAAGAGACCTTTTCATGTGCTGAGTCTGTGGCAGAGCAGCCCTCTCTCCTCACCAGAGAGCACATGTCAGGGGATGTAAGGGCCAGCCCAGAAAGCCACCCAGCAGCTTACCTCACTGCCTGTGAAGCTGCAAGGTGGCAGGGGTGGCAGTCCTCCTTCTGGAGCAGATGGCAAGTTTCCAAAATGGCACTTTGCCAGGTCAAGTAGTTCATCGTGAGAGACCCCTGGACAAAGGTATTTCACATGCTTTGTGATGTTACTCTGTAAACAGTTATTTACACTGCTGCACAGTTTAAAGACTCAACCAAGCAGTAATTTTTTGTGCCCCTGCATTAATACCCCA
Source organism: Agelaius phoeniceus (assembly GCF_051311805.1). Lineage (NCBI taxonomy): Eukaryota > Metazoa > Chordata > Aves > Passeriformes > Icteridae > Agelaius > Agelaius phoeniceus. The sequence continues at coordinate 60,992,296 of NC_135269.1, forward strand.
CCTTCAGATTCTTCACACGTTCCCTTTATACAGAGCAACATCATCATGATTCCCCCTTCTTGGTTCTCTTTAACAGCCTTCCACTAAAACTACATCAAATCAAGCTCTTTGCTCTCTGTGAAGTCTCAATGTTATTTCTTTCTCTCTTCATTCCTTTCTATTCCCCTCTTCACACCTTCTAGGACCCTTTTTTCCTCCCCACATGGAAGAATGACTTTGGCCTCCAATTCACTTCTTGTTCCTGATTTAAGGCTTCTGGAATATTACTGACAGGAAAAGGGAACAAAAGCTCAAAGGGTATGAATGTACAAAACACACAGGGCTACAGAGGGCCAACAACAAACAGGACCTGCTGAACAATGGGTGATTCACCATGTGGTTCCTACAAACTCAGGCCATGGTTTCAAGCACAGTTTCATGTGATCAAGGGTGAGTATCCCATACTGACCTCCAGCAGCAGCCAAGACCATTCTGGGTCCTTTGTAATGTGTTGTTATGTACTCCACCAAGTCATTACGATTTATGGATCTAGAAACAGGAAAGAAGACAGCACTACTGAGTCAGTAAAGTTTACTGGAGTAAAAAGAGAGAAATGTATATAACAAAACAATTATCAAAACAATTAGAAGTGCTGCCAATGTTCAGAGCAGAGGCAGAAAGCTAAAATAAGGCTGACTTTCTAAAAAGCAAATACAAACTGAATAAAAAGCTCTTCTAGCTTCCTGAGGAGTGAGAATTCCAACTCAGCCAGGTGGAGACAGGATGCACTAATTTAATGATCTCCTTTCCTTTGAAAGCAAACACTGTGTGCTTACAATAATGCCCAACATGTGATCTATAGGAAAAAGAACTATTTCCAATTTTGTGCCAGATGCACTTATAAGAAACAGGAGAAAAATATGGCAAAAAAAACCCGAAGTCATGCAGAGAACATCTGAAGTTCACATACCCTTTGATGCCTGCCTACAGGGAAATTAAGGCAATACAGGGGTTCTACTTACTGAATATATAATTATATATATTAACATATATATATATATAAAATTATATTCAGTGCAATTTCAGCTGCCCTCCAGTATAAAAATGAAATCTGACACTGTTCTCTAAATTTTTAGATAAGTCTCTCAATATATAAAAGTTGCCACACAATTAAAGACAGATGTAGTTCTGGACATACTTGATATTTTCAGTGGGTCCTAAAATGGTCCGTCCTAGGGCTGTGTTCTGGTAGGCTGTGGCATGAAGGTAATCAAAGACAACTTCCTGCAAATTGGTTTCAACCTCTTGCATCTCTCGCAGTATAACTCCTCGCTCCCGCTCAATCTCTGCCTCTCCCAGGGTGCTGTTCTGAATTATGTCAGCAAGAATTTCCACAGCTGATTGCAAACAGAGATGGAAATGAAAGAAGTATTTTCAGACTACTAGAAAAATCTGGTTCCAAAAGTGAAACCCACTTCAAAGAGCAATAAAACTAGCAAGGGGACAGGAAGAGAGAAGTCCAAAAGGTATCTTATCTAAGGACTCTGAAGAGAAAAATATTTCAAATATAAGCGTCCCTGCTGGCTCCTCTCCAAACCCATATTCTCACGTTCTTTTGAAGCTCAAGAACAGATTTTTCACCAGGCAAGGGAGGGACTGTAACACTGCAAAAGCATCATTCTGTGTCATCTCACTGGAAGCTGGATAAGCATGTTGTTCTTTGCAGCTTTTCTGATGAATGAGAGCAATTACCTCTTGGTAAGTCTTTTGAAAAAGCCTTTGCATAATACACAGTTTGTTCCCTGGACGTGTACGCGTTCAGATGAGCCCCCATGTTCTCAATCTCTAGCTCAAGGTCTAACTGAGATCTCTTTTTTGTTCCCTGAAACAGAACAATAACAAAATCACATTAAACCCTTCAAATCATCTACTCATCATTACTACTTCTTGTCTGAAAAAGTCATGATCAAGAGAAAGAAAATGTGTTCTGGAAACATAACAGGCATACTAATCTTTCCAAGCTTGAAAGTCAGATATAAATCCTACTGTGTTCCCAAATGAAAATAAACTGGCTAAAGGGTGACTGTGTCTTCTAAGACTACTATAAGAAGGTAAAAGTGAGTTAAAAATTAGATCTGTGTAATCCATAGTTGTGTAACACATAGAACTAGGATCTTTAGCTTCATTTTCTAATGGAAACCAAAATCTTAATTGTCCATGTTATTTTTCTCATTCCAATTTAAAAAACTTATTTATACAATTCTGACAAAGTTTTTATCATTGATCTTTAAAGATAAATAACTTAAAAATTCATTGTAAATGTCTACATCAATATTTACACTCACCTTGAAAGCCATATGTTCAAGAAAGTGAGCAGTTCCATTGTTCTTCTCATTTTCATATCTGCTTCCAGCATCAATCCAAAGTCCAACCTCAGTGAAGAAAAAAAAAAAAAGTCATTTTCCCAGCTAACAGCTTTGCTATGGCTTTTTCCTTAAACAGAGCAGGTTTTCAATAAAAAGAAAATTTTCATCTTCCAAAAAATTTAATTACAAATCTACTAAAGCCTTAAGACTTCTAAGTCCTGGCTTAAGTTCTAGGAAACAGTTGCTAATAAATATTGAAATGCAAATGCAATTTAGTTCCATGAGGAAATGAACACACTGGAAGAGACATAAAAACCCCTTCCTTTTGTAAGTCACTTACTGTGCATGTTGAGAGTCCAGAGTCTTCAGAAGCTACTTGCAAGCCATTTTCCAAAGGACTCACCCTAGTTTCAGGGACATTTAAGATTACTTCTGTTGCTGCTTTGGAAACTGTGCACCTCCCTGTTCCAACATGCACACCCTGGAAAGGAAAATCATCAGTCACCTCAGATTGTTTAGTTATATCCAAGGATGCATTTCTGAAAAATGTATTGCTGAACTCAAGCATTAAGTCCATGGATCCTTCTTAAAGCATGCATTTATAAGGGAAAGAATTCAGGACTGCTATTCATCTCTGCTTCACACAAGGGAAGCAGTAACCTGAATGAGAAACAAGCCCTGAAGATAAGCACAAGTGAGGAGATGCATCTGCTGCCTCCAGGCTGACACAGGAGCTCATACTCCCATCAGCTGATACTCCCAGCCACGCTTGCTCCCCACTGCTGCCAGCAAGAGCCTGCAGGACCTTTACCATCAGGAGTTCTCCTGAGTACCTGCTTTCTAAAGTGAACTGAGGTACAGCCCAAGGGCCTCTGCCAGGACTGCAAATCCACCAGCCATTGATCAGAGCAGCTCAATCAGGGGCCAGTTAAAGCACAATAAATGAGAGCAGGGTAGAAAAGAAGGGAAGCAGTTTTTCAGAAACAAGAAATGCAAATATGTTTCCCAAATTCAAGCAAACAGCTATCTCAAAAACTGTGATTTCAAATGTTTCAAATAAACAAAGATTTCTCTCCCCATGTAACTGCCCTAAACATGAAAGCACAAAACCCAGCTCTCAATCCCTCTTCCTAAAATAGATTAGATCTCTTAAAACTCACTTACTTCAGAATCTCAGCACAATTTAAGTTTGAAGAGAGCTCTGGAGGTCTCTAGTCCAACTTCCTGCTCCAAACAAGATCAACTTGGTCAGAGCACTTTGCTCAGGACTTTTTGCACCTGGGTACTGACAATCTCCAATGGTGAGAAACTGCACAGCTCTGTGAGCAGCCTGCTCCACTGCTTGACTGCCACATATCCAGTTTTTCCTCTCTTGTTTCAGCTTACACCCATTGTCTCTCATCCTGCCACTGTGACAGGCCTGGTTTTATGTTCCTTCTAGGTGCTGGGCACAGACTCTTCTCACAGGTCCAGATGAAGCCATGGCTTCTCCAGCCTGAACAAGGTCCGGACCCTCAGCCTCTCCTCACAGGGCACATGTTCCAGCCCAGTTCATTCCTGCTGAGCATCCCCGGTTCCCTGACACCGCCCTCACACTGCGGAGCCCCGGAGCGGCTGCCGCACACAACCCTGAGCAGCGCACACCGATCGCTCACTACACCTCCCGCCGAGCACCGCGCCGCGACTACAACTCCCAGCATGCACCGCGCCCCACGGCCTCCAGCTCCCCGCGTCCCCTCAGAGGCGGCCCGGGCACCAGTGCTTGGAGCCTGCCACGCTCCCCGCGCCTCCCTCCGCTTCGCTCCGTTCCCCTCCCCGCCGCCTCACCCGCTGCGCTGCACCGGGCGCTCGCACCAGGCGGGCGGACCAGGGCAAGAGAAGCCGCCGGGCCGCTGAGCGTGCTGCAGACGCCGCCATCTTGAGTCTGTGGTGGGCGGGGCGGAGCGGGCGGCCTTTGGGGGCGCGCAGGCGCGGGGCAGTTCCAGCCGCCGCCGCCGGGGGGCGCAGTGGGGCAGCGCAAACCGCATAGCCGCGTCCCGGGGAGGTGGGACTCGGGAATCGGGAATGGGGAATGTCCCGGGTGGGAGGGAACCCGCGGGGACCGCCGAGTCCAGCTGCTCGCCCTGCACAGGCCAAGCCCAGCCATCCCACCGTCTATCTGAGAGCGTTGTCCAAGCGCTCCTGGAGCTCTGTCAGGCTTGGGGCTTGGTTTTAATGGTCCCGTTCTCCTCAGTGCCCCAGAGCAGGTAGGTCAGGAAAGCATTTTCCTGCCGATATCCCATTATGGCCACGTTCAGCAAACACAAAGCGCTGCCTTCAGCTCCGGGAGCTGCCGTGGGCACATCCCTGCGCGCTGCGGCTCCTGCGGCAGGGCTGGCTGAGGGCGCTGCGCTTCCTGCGGGACGCACCCGCTGTGGCTGGGAAATCCCGAGGCTGGAATAACTTGGAGTCTTCTGGGAGAATGTGTAACGGAGCAGAGACACTTGTCACGGATAGCAGGGCTTCGTGCAAGCAGTAAATGCAGCGCCCCGCCGAGCCTGGGCCGGCGCTGGTGACAGCACCAGACCCTGGACTCCAAAGGGCCGGGAATGGTCCCTCCCAGCTGCCGGCGGCCGGGACGGGCTGGTGGCAATGATGCTTGACAGGAGCCACATTTGGGCTGGGAAAAGCTCTGGAAGTGTACCAGTGGAAGCAATTTCAGTGCCTAAGATTGTTCCTGAGCACGTTTGGAATGTATGGCTGTAGATAAATAGGTACCGACATGCAAGAAGCAGCGCTCGGTTTTGACTTTGTGGTTAAATTTTTTACAATTTTTAGGAAATTTTCATTTGGCTAATCAAGCATTATCTCAAAAATGATGGAGAACCAGGGTGAAATTCTGTTATTTGTCCCACAGTATGTTGAGTGACACAATGCAAAGAAACAAAATACTACTTAAAAAAAAAAAAAAGAAAATAAATCTGTACTACCTATGCTGGGGGAAGCAGTGTTTCTAGGTACCATTTTCCTAACCCATTCAGGATTAATAAAATGCTTCAGATACCATTTGACACAGTACTTCTGACACTCTCTGTACAGATACCACAAACCTTCCCCACCTTGCCTGCTCTAAGAGGAAGAAATCTCAGCTCTGGGCATGTGATCAGGAGGAAGAGGTTGAAAAGGGTGGGGAACTGTGGATGTTTCTGATCAGCAGGAAGAGATTGAGAATGGTGGGAACTGAGGATGCTCCTGCTCAGGATGAACCGTCTCCTGCAACTGCCAAGGTCCTGCTGCTCAGAGGTGATTCTAGAGAGCTGTCAGAAGTGTTGCTCCCTTCCCCCTGAAACCTTATCAGTCCCATGCAGATTTTAGGTGACAAAATCCACCGTGACTATTAAAGGACACTGGGGATTGTTGGTAGTTCCTGGGCTGGCTCAGATGCTGAAGTGTGACAAGGCTCTGAGATTTAGCTTCTCAGACTCCAAAACATGGACCAGTTTCAGAAAAATCCACTGTATTTTAAATGTATAACTACTGGGGGATATTTTGTGTATATAGGAAATTTCTTACTCCCTTGGCAGTTCAGCATGAAATTGCACTGATTGCCCTAAAACGTTTGCACTGCCAGTTTGTAAGCTCTGTACTTAAACAGCAGCTTAGTCCTGCAGCTGGGCTTGTCCAGTTTCTGTCACAAGGACTGTAATTGCATAAAAATAGTAAACCCAAAGCATGATATATTGCATACAATTAAAAATGAAAGTGACACTGTTGTTAACACAAAGGTTAAAATACAAACCTAAATACCAAGAAACCAGATGCTTCCTAATTTCACAATGATGCCTTGACCTCATATGGAATGGTAGATCTCTTACTGAAATTGTTACTGTTACTTTGGTGCCTGGGCTATTTTAGTGCCCACAGAGCCTGTGTAAGAAGGATCTTGTAGCTGCAAAGCATGCACATCCTTTCACCAGAGGATTTACATTGGAGTCAAATTAGTTTCCATGGAATAGAAAATCTAACCTTACACAAAACTAGCTACTTCTTTTTTTTAGTTTTGTTTCTCCCATTTAGTTAATGCATATTCAAAAGATCCATCCAGTTCCTGCATTTTTTTAATTTCAGATAGAGCTCTGTCAAGTTGTAAAAGAAAAATGTAAAGCACCAAACTGTGCAAATGAAAATTAAAATTAAGCTTCTGTTCCATTTTACAGCTAGATCTAACTGATCTCATATGCTGGGATTTATCTCAAAGATGCTTTACCAGATTTCACTAACCCATTATACATCCTAGAAATTTGAATCCTTGCTAGACATAGAATTACAGCTTAAGATAAACTGATTATCCCCATAACATGTCTCCTACTTAACAAAATAGGAGTGTCTCATATGTAAATGTAATCTAAAATTTAGCATCCAGCAAAGGCCATTAGAGAGATGCAATTCTAAATTAAGGAATCTTATTAACCAGCTAAAAATGCAACAAAATAAAACATATACTAGTGTTCTAACAGTAGAAGCTGAATATGTAAATATTCACCACTAAACTTTTATAAAACACAACTTTTTAAATGGTTTTAACAATTTTATTACAATGAGATTATTTAGAAATGAGCTATTATAACAAGGAATGCTCACAATATCCCTCTAGTTTAGCTAGTATTATCTTCAGCTTCCACATGGAGAAAATTAGACCTTTCTTCATAGTGCTTGTGTATCCAGTATCAAGCAACAATGGAATAGAAAGGCCAAGGCTAAAAGAAGAAAGTTCTATATAAATTATGTCCTTGTCATCAGCATGATAGATAAATAGTTGCCTGCTAATTCCAAGATGCCATAGAGCCTCTGAGTGGATTATGTAGGTGAGGGTCTCAAGATGAAAATCTAGTTCTTTGAAATCCAGATTCCAGATTTCACCCTAAGTATGGGGGCTTTGTATTTCACACTAAGTAGCTATTTTAGATCAGCATCCCTCCTAAAAAGGTGCCTGCAAAAGGACCAAATGGCACTTTTGGTTTTTAAGCTTAAAACTTGTCAAGAACTCCATTGAAACCAGTAGTAATGCACAGTCTGAATTATACAGTTCCAACTGGTTTTCTGAGGAAATAAGGTTTCCATGTTCATTACTGTGCAACATCAACCAAATGACACACATCTCAAAGAAAAAGAGATTCCAGGAACCACCAGCTGAGGAGGTGCTGCACTATCAGCTCACACATGGGAGAGACTCTGCCCCACAGAAAAAAGATTCAGCTGGTGCTGGTGCCAGCACTCATAGATCTAGCTTGTTGCTTCTAGAGTAACATTTCTACTTTATTAAACAATTCCATGTGGTAGCAGTGATATAAAGAAGAAATCTGTTTGTGCATACCTGATGTGTGTATAACCATAGGTCAGCACTGGGGCTGAACACAACATTGTGAAGCCAACACTCCTGTAACTCTAAACTAAGATGAAAATCTTGGTATGAGCAAAGAAAGCATGATCTTGAAAGGTCTTTCTTTCAATTGTATATACAAGTATTTCTTCTGAAGTAAAGAAAAAGTTATATCAGCAAGACACACTATCATGATCAGCTGATTACAGAAGTACTTGGGAAGAACTACCCTGTTACAGGCTGATCCAGCCCCAGAGCAAGAGGCCACAGGAGCTAAGCATTAGAACAGCACTGCTCAGGAAAAAGAACTTCAGAATTGCTGAAACCATCCCACAGTAAACATTAACAATTGAAATTGCCTTTGGCTAAACTGCTGCTTAGTGCTGTGTTAGCTTTTTGTAGAGTCATCATGTTCACTGTTTATTTACAATCTACTATCTTTTTAAAGCAATGATACAGTATTGCCTTTAATGAATATGCTGAAATCCAGCTGCCAGGAATTGCCTTGATCTCAGCCAAGCAAGCAGAATTCAAACAAGCCTAAAAACATGGGCTCAAGAAACAATACATTATTTTGTAGAGGAGTGGGCTGGGGGGCTTTTTGGGAATAAAGCTGTTGTGAGAATAAAAATCAAACTTTACAGACATTATGGTGTCTGATTTTCATGCCAGCTGTTCACTGGCCTCTAGCTGATTATTTTATCAGTATTACCTAGAAGTTACCCTTCAGCTAATTAAATTGCAATAGCTTTTCTTTCCCATGGTTAACCACTGGGCAGCAACTGCAAAGGCTTACAGGCCACTGACACTGGTCTTTTGTGCTCTCAAGCTGCAAGGAAGACTGTCTAAATTAAACATAGAGGCTGTTGGCTGAATTTGTAACATTTCAGTTGCTCATTAACAGAGCACTCTTTTGAAGCTGTTGATTAAAAGCTTTCTTCAGGGAATATTACAGTATTCTGTCTGCATGCAGTTCTCTTTTTTCTGGTAAGTATTTATGCAGTGAAATAAGTCTGTAAGTGCCAGACATCCCACTACCTGACAGCTGAGGGCTTTTATCAGAAAGATAAATGGAAGGAGTTTGGATAGCTCATAACAACAATTTTTCAAGAATAACATGCCAAACAAATGATTCTGCCTGATGCAATAACTCAACAGGAAATCCTGTGGGTAAATTCATCTGATTTAGCTAAACAGATAGATTTCTTCTTGCCCTTGAGCAGACTCACTGCAGATTAAGGATCAGTCCTTTTTTATTGCTTTTGTTTGTATTGTACACAAGTGTCATTTCCATCTTCCCTGTGACTATAACCACATACAGGTTCCCTGTTTTAGAGTGTTATTCTGATTTGATGGTGGATGAGTTTCCAAAACTCTAACATTTATTTCAACTTTTTTCTTATTTTAAGAAAGAGTCACTTCAGACAATACTTTCTCCAGAAAATAATTTGGAAGTCACCTTAGTCTCTGGTATGATTCAACTGAAACTAACACATTGAAAACTGAAATTAATGCAGTTACTGAAATGATTAGAATTTGGCACCTGTTCAGGCAACCAGGACAGCCACCATTCTTTGATTCTCTGATTCATTCCTCCTCTCTTCAGAATTGTTCAGGTAGCAATGCTGTGGGCATTTTTCAGCAACCTGTGGAAGTAAAGTAGATTTTCCATTACCCAAAAACGCTGCTAATGCCACTCATCACAGTTTATAATACACTAAATGTACACTTACATGCTATTGTAATGTCCAGATAACTGAGTTTTCTCTTTTATTTCCTCTCTTAAAACCCGTTTTCTCACTCTTTAATTCCTATATTCTTATTAATGCTTAAGTTAGCCAACACAAACTGCAGACCATGTAGTTTTATACTGATAATAATACCATGTGATGACAGACTTCCCTAAAATAGTCATTGATCCAGGGCAGGTTTTGTTTAGCTATCAAGCTCCCTGTTGGGCTCTAACTGTGGAAACAACATGTATGAGCATTCTGCTTTACAGCTCTATCCAACTTCCTACTTTATTTCCCAGCCTGATTGATTGCCATCTTGTTGTTGCCTCTCAGGGTTCATCACACTATTGCATGCTGGCCAAATGTGTGTCCCAAAACTCAGCTCTCTGTGCTCTAGGGCCTCCCTTGTGCTCGTGTACAAACCTTGTGTCACTCACACCTCAGCTGTATAAAACAAGTCCTCTGTGCTCTTCCAACAGTCAGTGGAGGGAAGCAGGCACCTCGACTTTTGGGTTATCCTTTGTACTCTGGACACCTCTCCTAGGGTGGTTACCTAGAAATGTCTCCCCATGGTGCCTCCCTCCCCACTGATTGGAGCAGAGTGAATTACTAGTTCAGCAGACTAAAACACCCGACTTCCAGGCAGCTGCCCTCAGGCAAAGTAAACCTTATCCTGAACTTCAGGCTAGGAGCTCATTGCATGTGTCTAAATATCCCTTATCTAAATATCAGATCCATATATTTTAATATATTAGAGGATATTATACAGGTTATACATGCATTTTCTCAAGGGCACAACAAGTTGAACTTATATTTAGTAAGGACCTACAGCATTTTAATGCTACAGCAGGAGGCTGGAATTTTTGCAGCATCTTTACGTAGTTTTAAATACTGAGTGCTTGCCATTAATTAAATATAAATACAGTAATCACATGAGTATTCTTTGAGTTATTTATTTTATATTACAAGAAGTTTATTTTTTTTATGCATGCACATATTCAAGGTTCAAGACTGTGTAGTAACTGGATTTTGTGCTGATTTTAGTGTGATGAACAACTACAATGTAGAAGTTATCAAGGGAAAAGCTAGGAGTGTTGACAGATGGTTGGGAAAGAGAAAGTTGGGGATTTTATAAACTGAGAAGCTGTCAGGAGTTTGGAAATGGGGAATATCATTGCTCAGATATTTATGCTCACATAAGAGGCTAACTTCTTAGAGCTCATACTCAAACTTTTAAATTTCAAGTTAATAATCTGATTGCACTGAATTTAGTCACACATTTCACTAAATATCCTTTTTTCAGACTGATTTCAGATTCACTGGCCTTTTTTACAGTCCTTTGAAGGAAAACAATTTCTGAAGCTTCTTAAACCCACTGTGCTCTATGTCCCAGATTGATGCCTTTCTCAAACCCTATTATAGCCCAGAATGGCAGACTACCATTTTTTATGGGAGACAGCTGCTTTTGCTAGTCATTTTCTTCCCTGCCACTTTTCCACATTTTTCTTCTCACTTCCAGATGTTTGGCAGCCAGTGCAGTGCAGTAATTCCAAGAAAGCTTCCAAACATCTACTGAACCCAGACAGTGTGCATGCACAGGTTTTCTCTGTAGCTGATGTGCACTGTGAGGCTTTTCCCTCACAAAAGCCATGCAACTCAAGGCTCGTATGCTCAGAAAATCACCAGGTTTGCAGTGTGAGAATTTCAGTGTGTGTGTGTTAATAAGTTGCTTTGTAAACAAGCTGGTAGTTTGCAATGTCCAGAAAACAAACAAATTGACACGCACACATAGAGATCCAGTATACCTTAAATACTTTTGCTTCCATCTTTGCCTTTGGAACTTCAGATGCTGACTGTGAGGCATGAGAGTACCTGTGTGCCACTGAAATAGATTTTTGTTTTTTAAATTTGGAAATTGCATTTAAGTTTGTAAGAAGTGGGTTAATATGAGAGGCTTAAGAGATCCACCTAAGAGGCATTTTCAAACATGACATGGTCTTCATGGCAGATGTCAAAGGAAATAAGGTCTGGAATAGGAATCCAAGTCATTAGTACTAAGCAGATCCAGCAGAATTAGGGGATGGGCAGTTCCTCTCTAGCTGATTGCAGTTACTGCATTGATAGCAATGCATAGGGGTTGCACTAATTCAAGCATTAGCCATAATCTCGTGTGTTTCTGAGTGTGCCTATCAGTCATCCTGCTGGTCTATTAATGCTAGCAGATCTACTTTTGTATTATGTAATGTATTTATTTTATCCTGAAACATTCTTCCCAATAAAAAATAAACCCAGAAAGCTTCAGAACTTGCTTCCTGCTGCACAGTGCACAAATTTCACAGCTATTCCTTTTGTCTTTTCCACTTTTTTTTTTTTTTTTTTTTTTTTTTTTTTTTTTTTTTGTGTATAATAAACCTGTATTTTCCAGTCTTGGCTTTCTAGCAGTGAAATGACCTACTTTTCAATCTTTTATTTTAGAATTATAAGTGAAGCATTAGGAGTATTTTTTAGTATGATTATATATATATATATATAATATATATATGAGTATAATTTGATCATAAAGGATTTATTGAGAAATTCTTAACACTGTAAATCTTCTTGGAGCTATTTTGTTCCACTATTTTCCAAAGTTTTCAGTAGCCTGTGGAAAAATAAATGAAAAAATGTGGCATCCTGATTTTTATTTCATCCATATAAAGTACTCATGCATTTCTCAGAAATTTATGGATTGACCCTCTCTGTGTCTACATAAAATCTACCTCAGAGAGGTTGTGGACTCCCCATCCCTGTATGTGTTTGAGACCAGGCTGGATGGGACTCTGAGCAACCTGATCTAGTGTGTACCCACCCATGGCAGGAGGGTTGGAACCAGATGATCTTTAGGGTCCCTTCCAACCCAAACCATTCTGTGATTTCTCCCCCAGTCATGTATATTTCAATAAAGACAACACATCTACAGAGTCTACATTAAAGTACTAGGAACTATGTGCATAGTTGAGATTTGCTACCTGATCTTTACAGCCATAGACTCTAAAGTCCCAAATCAAAGTTCAGCACAGTCAATGAGACCTTCAACTTAATTCAAAGTGCTTGCCTTTAAACAGATGACTTGACTTGCATATAATGGTGGCTGACACAATGAGAACATGGAATGGAATATTTCAGTTGGAAGGGACCAACAATGGCCATGCAATCCAACTGCCTGACCCATTCAGGGCTGACTGAAAGTTTAAGTGTGTGTTGTTAAAGGCATTGTCCAAATGCCCCTTAAACACTGTCAGGCCTGGGGACTGACCACCTCTCCAGGAAGCCTGTTCCAGCATTTGGAGAGATACAAAGTGTTCTTCATGTCCATTGATATGGTAAGTAAAAGCCTTAAATTGCAACTTGAAGATATCAGTTATAGTTTACAAAAAGCTTTTGAACTATAAAAAATGTCACACAGTAGCTGACTGGAGAGATCTGAAGAATCAGCATAACTGCAAATTTTCAAGGTCAGATTGAACAAATATCTGTCAGGAGCTGATTAGATAGAGTGGATTCTTCTCTGAAGCAATAGGATGAACTGGAAAACCCTTTCAGATCTCTTTTTTAATCATGTCTTAAGAAGCAACTCCATTGTCCTCATTACTAAATTGGCATGAAAAAATGAAAAAGTGTACCAGTGTCACCTCTCCAAGTTTTCTTAAATTCTGCCAAGTATTTTTTTTTTCTACTTGTTAAAATCCTCCCTTCTCTCTCCCCAACTTCATGTGCTGAGCATGATGCCATATGGTACAGAATATCCCTTTGGTCAGTTGGGGTTGACTGTCCTGGTTGTGTCCCCTTTCTAATTTCTTGGGCACCCCCAGCCCATTTGCTGGTGGGGTGAGGTGAGAAACAGAAAAGGCTTTGACTTTGTATAAGCACTGCTTAGCAAAATCAAAAACATCCCTGAATTAGCAACACTGTTTCCAGCACAAATCCAACATTTAGCCCATACCACCAGCTACTATGAAGAAAATTACCCTTTTCCAGCCAAGACCAGCACACTTAGTGACACAGGTACACAGACGTCTTTCTGCAAGGCTTGAAAACACATTCTTGATCTGCTTCATTTCACAGCATCACAGAATACCCTGGGTTGGAAGAGACCTTAAGGATCACCTAGTTCCAAAGATCACCACTTCCATAGGCAGGGACACCTTCCACTAGTCCAGGTTGCTCAAAACTTCATCCAGTCTGGCCTTGAACACTTCAGGGATGGGCATCTATGATTTCCCTGGGCAAACTGTTCCAGTGCCTCAACACCCTTGAAGTAAAAAATTTCTTCCAAATATCTAATTTAAACCTATTTAAACCTTTCCATTTGAAGCTGTTCCCCCTTGTCCTGTCACTACACACACTCATAAAAAAATCTCTCTCCAGCTATCCTGTAGCTCCCCTCCAGGTACTGGAAGGTGCCTTGAAGTCTTCTCTTTTCCAGGCTGAACAGCTCCAGCTCCTGAGTCTGTCTTCATAGGAGAGGTGCTCCAACCACCTGCTCACCTTCTCTGGACCTGCCTTAACAGGTCCACATCCTTCTTATGCTGGGGACCCCAGACCTGGGTGCAGAACTCCAGGTGCAGTCTCACCTCTGACCTGCTGGCCATGCTGCTTTGGGTGCAGCCCAGGACACATTTGCCTTTCTGGGCTGGGAGCATGCACAGCCAGGTCTTGTTGTGCTTATCATTTCTGAACACTTCCAAGTCCTTCCCCCCTGGGCTGGCTGCTCTTGATCCATCCCCTGCCCAGCCTGTACTTTGCCTGGGATTTCCCTGACCCATGTGCAGGACCTTGTACGTGGCCTCACTGAACTTCATGAGGTTCACAGCTCATGCAAGTCACACTGGTAGTGAAGAATGCTGAGACCAGCCTGACTTAGCAATCCCAAAATTGAACATTCAGAGGAAGAGCAATGTTTCCCAGCAGAAACTGGCACCTCTGAGGATGTGGCAGAGTTCCTGGTAAAGGAGCCAACAAGTGATATTACTGATAATGTAGCCTGGAGACAAGTGACTCATAGTCAATCACTTTGTACTACAAAAGCTCAGTCCCTCTTTTTAATGGCAGGGTTTTCTAACAAACCCCTTCTGACTGTGTGGGGAGACTCCTCCCTTGGGTGGGGACACCCCTCAAGGTTAATCCTCGAGGCTGAGCAAGAGATTTGCCCACAGGCATTGTGTGAGTGAGTAACATCAATTTCCATAATAATTATTTTGCTAGCTTTAATATCATTGTTTCAATATTGCTTCAATACATAGTGCACTATACTATGTAGTAGTAGCTACCTATACTGTGCTGGAAATAATTCTGATTAAGGTCTTTTTGTCTTTTCATCATCATAATTAATTTAAATTCTTAAATTCTTACCTACCTTATTCATATAAATGTATTTGGTTTGCCATCTTTAATCCTGTGGGACAAAGTTGTAAAAAGGCTCAATTACACCATATAATACTTTAGAAATAAACCATTGAAAGTCTGGGACTAGGACTGGATCCAGCTCCACCCAGACTCCTTTTAGAGAAGGATTTCAGAAAGCAAGAGGGTTCTTTCTGCACCTTGTGACTCAACAGGGCAAGGGGGTCTTCCCAATAAACTTTGTCTGAAGCTCCCATTCTGCCCCTGACACTCTTATAACAATTACCTTTTATAAAATAACACAATTATTTTGTTATCTGACTCTAAAAGCATTTTCTATGGAAGCATTGTGTGTAGCACTGTAATGTAAATGACTCAGCATAAATACCTGAGTCATTTGTCATTATTAATTTTTTTTTAAAAGCAATCTATACCAGAATACTCAGAGAAGTATCCATCATTTTCCAAGTTTTAAATGTGATATTTACATTCCCTTTAGAAAAGACAATGGCACTTTCTCACCTTTTTTACCTTCAGAGAGTTTCATTATCAAGAACCCACTATCAGCAATTACTTATGCATTTTAAGTAACAGTTTTGCATTTCTGGTCCAGTTTTGCCAAAAGTGAAAGACTCAGTTCAGATGCATCTGTTTTCCAGTGACATCTAAGATTGCTTCCTTTCATTTATTCAGTGAACCAGCTGTGTTGACTGATGTCTGAGAAATCAAGTTCAGTCACAGAACAGTTCCATTGTAGTCAATTTAGTTGCAGCAAAGACCAATTTGACCCATGGAGCTCTGTATATTGTAAAAGGTCATGCAGCCTGTCAGTAGTTCAGACAGGATTCAAATAGAGGATCCTCCTGAATCCCAATTCAAATGAGACTCTTTTGACATCATCACAGTGTCTACATATTCAGACTGACATTTTGTCACTCAGAGCACTGCTTATCTGTTGCCACACCAAAAAGTGACTGTCATGGCTTCAGCCACATGCCCTCATTCTTTATTTCCATTTATTTATAACTCTCTCCTCTATTCAGTGGCAGCTGTTAAAACCGATGTGGATTTCCTTTCTCTCTCCCTCCTGGGAGCTGTGGATGAAGAAGAGGTTTCAGACACATTTCAGGAGGGCAGTAGCAGGGTACTGACCTCAGCCTGGGAACCCAGCAGTTTCATTAGTGCCAGAGCAGCAGCTTGGCAGCTGAAAGCAGCTCCATGTAGCACAGAGCATGCCTGCATGGGGTGCTGAAAGTCATAATAATACTCCAGTTATTAAAGACCCTCACTGAATGTAATTGTTTGGATAATGTGATTTATTGAATCCCCTTCTAGTCCTGTATATGTATGATGTTTGTATGATAAAGTTAAAAAATGTTTTATGGAGGCAAGGAAAAGGATGGTCATCATTCTGAATATCTACAAGCAATCACAAGGAAGCTCTGACTTACTTCATTGCTACACAGCTTCCTTATTTATGATTATTTCCCTACAGTACCTTTAAATTACTTACAAGGTAATTATTTTTTCTTGTTTTCTCTTTTCACAATGTATTTTTCATTGTAATATAAACCCTAACTTATTTGAAATTATTCATGTCTGTTACAATGTCATCATGATATTTCACATAAAACAAAACCAAAATGTGCTTTTGAGCATTACCTGTAACTCAGAAGTTCCTTCTCAACAGTCCTCAAATTTGTCAAATTCTTTATCATGTAAGAGAGTTAGATTCATAATTGTAAACATAACATTTACAGTAATTTCATTATTATATATTTATTATATATAAATGTTGTACACAGTTCAATTTAATGTTTTGATTAATCATTACTGTGAAGCATTTTGTACCTATGTGTGTGCATATACATACATACATATATGAGCTGATTGTGTAACACTCTTTCATTGGGTACCTTTGATTGTGTAACACTCTTTCATTGGGTACCTTAACATCCAACACAATTTGAAATTCTGCTTGCCTCTGCCTGCAACAGGTGCCAAGTAAATTTTCCCCCTTAAGTTCCCTCCTGAACAGGGTGGATACCATAAGGGTGGTTACTTCTGCACGTGGTAATTAGAAGGGGAAGGTCAGGCTTTCTGGTTATGTCCCAATATGGGCCAGCTTTGCCAGAGAGGCTTTTACTAGCTTAGTAGAATTTCTTTTGGTGCTAAATTTCTCTGCTAGTAAAAATTCCTGTATAGCCAATATTAGAGTGGTGAATTTTTTTTTCTAAGATAGTTTATTTCACTCAGATATCCAGCACAAACTGTTTCAGCAAGTGTGGGGTTTTGTCAGCAATAAACTGTATCTGCACTATAACAGTAAACATTGCCCAGTATATAGCAAACCTCAGCCAAAAGGGATTTTGAACTATGACTCGATATTCTAGGATCAAGTGAGAGATGGCACAACATTTTTACTCTCTCATCTAGGAGGATTTTCAATTAAGTTCAGATAGTTCAGTTATAAAGCTATAACATTTTAACTGTAAGAATTTCTATTTTTTTTCTTGCATTAGATTGTGCTTCAGTTACTGGCCAAGATGATGAGTATCTTGCTCTGACACAGCTTATGTCAACCAACTAAATTAGACTTTGTGAAAAAGACACTAACACTACACTTGAGAGATCAAAACAATATACTGATAAACTTCAGTTGTGAAGAAGGTTAAATCTTTCATCAAGAGCAATTTTATAATCAAGTTAGTCAAGCTGTCCTGTGCATGATTAATGCACTATCTCTAAGGGAAAGACACCACTGCAGATAAAATTCATGAAGTACTAACCGTGTGATTCTAATTAAGATACAGGTTGTTGCATTAAGCAAATTAAGCTAGTTTAAGGTACTTATCCTTCCAAGTAGTTAATGAAATGGTATATCCCAAAAATTTCAATAAAAAAATTATTCTGTTTAAGCTGTTAAATTTCATTGTGAGGAAAAAGAAATGCACTGACCCCTCAATAACCCCACTCTCCTATCCCTTAGTGTCCTCTCTGCAGTACAAAGAAGCTCTCATAACTTTTCTACTTTCATAAACAGAGAACAATATAGAGGGTCAGTCTGAGTATTAAAAGTGCATGAGTAGCCAGGAGTACATGCCACTGGAAATAAAATTATTAAATCTCCATTTCTTAAGACGAGATGCCAAGCAAAAACTCTTACCTCATGCACAGATGGCTGGAACTTTTCCATCTGTCAGTAACTTCTGGCTTCCAACCCCTGCAGGATCCTAACATCAGTCCTCCAGGCATATTAGCATGTCTGGGGAGTATTAGGAGTCAGAGAGATCCCTGTTCTGGGTTTACACAACTACTTCAGCACAGATATTCCCTTGGGACTTTTCCTCAGTTTAGATGTGTTTCTGTGTATAAGACACTGAAAAATCAAAACCCACCAAAGAAGCCGTACTAGACTGAGATCTCAACTGGCTCCAGGGAATACTGAAGCAGGAAAGTATTTTAAATCCTGGTTCTGTTGAGCAGCATCTCTGGAGTGGAATTTTCTCATGTTGTGCATGCTGGTGTGGCACAGTTGGTAATACACTGATATACTTCTAGCAGTGTCAGATATTACTTGAACAACAAAACAGTATCATTCTTCATCAGGCATGTTTCCTTTTAAGCTGAAAATTGCATGCTGCACAGATAGCAGGTGTCTTTACTTACAGCCTCCAACCACTGACATCTGTATTTGTAGTACAGAAAAAATGCATTTACTAAAGCAGAGCCTCCCAAGCTGAGGATTTTGTAGCACTTGTGATCACAACACTGTGATCGCTACTTCCACACCACATGTGGAGCCAGAGCTGCCTACTTGGAGATACTCAGCTGAAGTGTAGGATGAGCACCCCAAATCTGCTACTGTTGGAAATCAGCTACTACCAGCCTGCAGGGACTTACCTAGTGGCTTACACAGATTTCTATCCATAGGCAGTAATTATTACTGTTAATGGTCATTGATCAGAACAGCTTTATTATCTAAATCATTCAGGAGATCTTAGTCTCCATAAAGTAGAAATAACTTCAATCAATATAGATTTGTGTTCAATAATTATGAGTAGAATTCATTGCTACAAGGCCAGCTTAGCATTAGATATAGTGGTAGATGAAATAGATCAGGAAATATCAGGCAAGAAGGAGCAGAAGTAAGAAATAAATTAGGAATTTCCACAGGCAAAGGTCAGCAAATCTTCCTGACCATAAGCAAGCAATATATATCTGTATCACTATGTAAAGAACATAGAAAACAGATAACTCACACAGAACAAGGCAGCTTGATAGTTTTATGATTCCTTTACCTTAAGGAAACTAAGAGAATGACAGATAACAGAAGAGTAAGGCCCATATTTCTAGTCTCCCAAGACATGCACTGAGAACTTTGGCCTTGAACATAGCTAGGATTTCTTTACCAATGAACCATATACCCAGTCCCAAGCTTAAAGATAAAATGGACATAAATGTGTTATCTGAGCCCCAGATAATCTTAAATTTCATAACACTGCTAGATAATATGGAGTGTTTTTCACATCACACCTGCATAGCTTTGCTCTTTGCCGTGCACTGTCCTTAAGGAAGCAAAGAAATATTTTTAAAATACGTATTTATTTCTGAGAACCCAATTCCTCTGGGTTGGCTGCCTCAAAATGCCTCAATTCTCGCCCATAGCCTGGAAACTTCAGTCAGACGTGAGCAGGGAGTGAGGGGATGGTTGTAACCCAGCAGGTGAAGTGACTTGGACACGAGTTTTACCTTCCATGGCCGAAGGGATACAGATTCACACAGGTGCCTGCAGGATGGGCTGTTCTGCCCGGGCAGCGCAGCCCCCGTGAGTGCCGGCTCCCCGGGGATGGCGGCACTGCCCCGGGCTGCCAAGACAACCGAGCCCAGGAAAATTTTCACCGCAGCACCTGCTGGTGGGAGCGCGTTCGTGCTCCCGAGCGGGACTGCAGGCAGCGCTTACCGCCCACCGGAGCCGGCCAGGAGCGCAGCTGAGTGCTTCCCTTGTGCCGGGGCCGAGAGCAGCCCGGCCTCCAGGGGCAGAACGTGCCGGCAGCTCTGACACTGTCCCGCCATGGCTCCGGGACTCCCCCTGTCCCTCAGACGCGGCCCCCCGCCGCCATCTTGCTAACGGCGCCGCTCCGCTGTGCGGGGCCGGGCTGCAGGGTGCCCTCTGCCCGCCACGGTGCGGGGCCGGGCTGTGGGGTGCCCTCTGCCGCCACGGTGAGGGGCCAGGCGTCGCGGAGCCCCGGTTCGCCATGGCGGGGCGCCGGGCGCTGTGGAGCTACTCCGTGCAGCTCGTGGCGCTGCCCTCAGCGGCGGGCTGGTCAGGTGGAACGCCGCAGCCGTTCAACAGCTCCTACCGAAGACCTACGGAGCGGCCGCCGTGGAAGGGGTGGAGCGGCACCATGGAGGAGGAGGAGAAGGAGGAGAAGGGGGACGAGACTCTTCAGGGGCGGCAGCAGCAGCCTAGGTGAGCGGCGCTCCAGCGGCAGCAGCGCTCTGGGGCCGGGGGTCTCTGCCCCCGCGCCTTCCTGTGAGCAGCGGGAAACCGGACCGAGCCGAGCGGCGGCTCCCGCCCCGTGCCCGTCCGGAGGGCAGGCGCTGCCCGGGCTGCCGCCGTTAGAGCCCGACTGGCGGCCGGAGGAGCGGAGCACCTGCTCCGAGCGCGGCAGCGGGGCTCTCCAGACACACACACGGTGCCGAGGCCCCGCCGGTGAGTGTGGGGGGACCGGGCTGAGCCGCTGCGGGAGGCGGTGGGGCCGGTGAGTGGGGGGGGGCCGGGCTGAGCTGCGGTGGGAGCGGGGTAGAGCGGGCGCGGGCACCCGCTCGGAAAAGTTCGCGGGTGGGCGGGCGAGGTGCGTGGGGCCGGCGAGCCCGGCTCCCGGCCGGGGAGAGCGGCACAGCCCGGCTGCCCACGGAGCTCGGCGTGTGGGGCCGGGGAGGAGCGGCACAGCCCGGCTGCCCACGGAGCTCGGCGTGTGGGGCCGGGGAGGAGCGGCACAGCCCGGCTGCCCACGGAGCTCGGCGTGTGCCCCTGCCCCACTCCCTGCCTGCCGCCCCGGCTGGGCACAGACCCTGACGGGCTCCAAAACCGGCTGCGACCGGGGCATCCTTTCGCACTTGCGAAAGAAACCCTGCAAGGATAAAAGTCCTGCTTTCGCTCCCAGCGCAAGGCTTTCGTTTCTGTCAATTGACAGTAAAACATGCTGCAGCAGCGCTGGGAAAGAAACAAGTTATATAATCGCAAAAAAAAAAAAAAAAATCCGCTTCGTAGTGTTGGTGGCTTGGAGAATGTTTTCTTTTGAAGAGGAGGCACGAACAGATGTTTCTGTTCGAATTGTATAGTGCGAAGTGGAGGATATTAAGGAGGTCATTTAATGTAATTAGTGCAGTCAAATAATCTCAATGATCGTCAATTATCTCTAGCTAGCAAGGGTTTGGGGAAAGTGTTAGTTGACTGCGTGCAGTAAAATTCATGAACTTGTGCAGAAATGTTTTTTCTGGTGACGATTATGATTTCTTCCATTTGCTAAATGGTGATTATGTAGCAAGTTTTTAGTTTAAAAGCAAGTACTTTTTGTACTTAAGTATTTTTTTCTTTAATTCTCAAACTGCACGGACTAAAGTAGTATCAAAATTAAAGATAATAACAGGAAAACCACTTCCGTTTTCTTGTAAAAAAAACTTTGAAAAGAGTATTTTTTTATTCATAGTAGCAGCTATATCAATTAACAAAGTAGGAAGTTTATCTTACTTTGTAGATAACATTTTGAGGAAGACAAGAATATTATTCTTTTTACTTATTAATTCAAGAATTATTGCAACAGTGGCTTTCAAAATACCCCAAATTATCTCAAACTGAAATTCCTATTATAAAAAACAATGGGAATTTTTAGTACCTGGAGGTTGGAAAGCCCTGTTTGATTCAGTTATGGATGATGGAGAGTTGTTTTTGGGAGAGGAGGGAAGTAAGGGATGACAGTGAAACTGTTCAAATATAAATAACAGTTATTCAGCTTCTGCATGGCCTCAAATCAAACGAGATGTGAAGCCTTTTTAAGAGGAAGCAATCCGCTGTTATAATTTTATTCACTTGCATTATCTAAGCAGATTTAAGGAATAACCAGGAGAAAAATGCTATTTCCTTAGCCTTTATAAGCTCAAGATTGAACCAAAACTGTTAATTCTTCTTTCAGAAATAGCTTTTAAGTTCTTTTCAGCAAAAAGGAAGGCAATTATTTTGTCTGTGATGAGAAAAACAGAAATACTGCTATATTAATTAGTGTCTTCATATGTAACACTTGCAGTGAAATTAGTTTTGCTTTTTGTCACATCTATGAATCTCCCTTTAACTGATCTCCCTTTAATTTTTTTTGGTCTATTGCTTGAACTCTATAGGTTGCAGTGTGAGCTCCACTTCTAATACATTCAGAGTCAGGACCATGGAAAATCACTTGATTGCCTTGTGCCTAAAGATTCGAGCAAAAAGGATTTTTCTGTAAACTGAATGTTGCACTTAGTTTAAATAGTCTTAGAAAATTTAGGAAAGAAGTAATGTGTTATATACTCTTGGCATGTAACATCTTGGTGTTTAGCAGCTGTACAAGGAAGGGATGGTTTGGGTTTGATAGCCTACAACTGTGCCCAAGCAGATAAACCTAGCAAAGCTGCTCAGGGAAGGGAACTGGGCATTGCCAGCTGACACTGTGAAAACACTGCTGCCATCATACCCCTGCTGGGAAAGTTTCATAAGATGTGTGAGTGAAAAATTGGGTGTTAAAGAATGTCTGCCAAGGGTTACTTCTTCTGTAAGCCCTGTTAACTGTGGTTGGAGCTGGAAGTCCTACTGCCTAGTGAATAAGGCTTATGGTATGACAACAGGTTTTATTGCTTAAAATATTTGGAAATATTTTTGTCATGCTTTGGACTGGTCTTTGTAGGAAGGTTTGTAGGTGATATTCAACTGTTTCTCATAAGAATGTGGTAATAGCAAGGTGTTTGTGTGTCTGTTCAGATGTGTTCACATAAAACACTTTGTCTCCTTAAAACACCTGTGTATTTAGGATGGTGCCTTGAAAATTAGTAGATGGCTCAGATGTTTGTGTTGGAAGTATGCCTTGACTCTTTCATAAGAAAAAAAACCCAAACCACACAACTTCTAGTATTAACACTTCTGTTGTTGACTAACAAGTAAAGCATTTTGTTTAGAGTAGTGAAGACATTGTAATCTAGAGGTGTGGGGATGGAATCAAAGGCCCTGTATAAACAGGAAAAAAGGGTGTAATGAAAAACATTTATGTATCATAATGTTTCCAGTTTCCTTCAGGATTGATGTTTTGCTGTGGCTCTGTACGGTTCCCTGGAATTTCTTCTTAAAATGGATGTGTGTTTCAGTTAAAGAACTATAAGGGTGCTGTACTGGATGTGTTTTCTGACTTTCTGGTATCAAGTTTGGATGTTCAAAACTTTTGTTATTTGGAAAGGCTGGTGACCTTTTGGCTTAACTTGTTTTAAAATTGGCCTTTGAACAGGTGCATTGAAGAAAAGTATCTATTTCAATTAAAAAAAAATTTCACTTCCTTATCTTACCCGACCTGGAAATTATTTGATTGGATTTCAATAAATTTGAATTCAAATGTTATAAATAGTTCTGTAAAATCCATATATGTATGGGGTGTATGTAAATATATAGAGGGAGAGAAAGAATGTTGTTAGGACAAGCAAAAGTTGATTTTATATTGAAAATCAAGAATAGAAAGAATTTAGGGAAGTATTTTCATGTTGCAGAGAAATTACACTGGATCAAATGTACCTGGACCTTAAACTGAAAAGAGGGAATCAAAATAGACAAGCCTTTAAATATGAATATAAACAAAATTTTATGACTGTCTATTAACTTAAAAATAAAATGGAGTTCTTGGGTGTTGCTGCACTTCCTGGACAACTAAGGTTTTATAGAGTTGTAAAGGATTATTCTTGGTGTGAGTCTAGAGGAAGTTTGCATAGGTGTTTGTTCCTTTCTGGCACGGGGAGACAAGGAAAAAGAAAATTAATAGGCTTAGTAAATGAGGTGGAGATAGCAATTGCACACATAAAAGTTCTGGAGTCGATGATAAATGAACTTTAGATCCTACTGTGCCATGTGGATCCTTTGCATCAAAGCTTTAACATGATTTCTGTTCGTTTTTAGGGAAACAGTTCTTACCATGCCTCTCTAACCACATGCTACAAAGGACATCAGTTTTCTCCCACAGCATGTTGAAGTGGAGCCTTAATTTCATTACATGTAATAGCATTTGGGTTTAGTCATATCTAATTGACATGAAGATGTTAGATGGAAAACCTTTACCCTTAGGATGGAGTGTGAGCTTGTAATATTTTAAAACTTTTTAGTTAAGAAAAACATATGCTAACAGCTTCAATGGCATCATAACTTAAAATGCAAACTCCAAGATGTAGAGGCTGTTAACACACAGGAGTGGCTGAAGTGTGTTTTTAAATGCTCAACTTCAAAGTTTGACAATCTTTTCTAACAGTAAACCCCATCCTGGCAAGGTGTGCCTCTGTCATTGACTGGAGTCACATCAGTAACCAGCTGAAACTCATGAACTGCTCCTTTGCATAAATAGTTACACCAGTGCAGCTGCTGCCAGAACATTAAAGCTGGGCTCTGGATCCTATAGCTGGCTTGGTGCAAGTTTTGTGTTTGCTCTTTTGGAAAAGCTTTTTTGAAATCCATGGGCCATCCATGGAGATTGTAGCTGCTGTTGGAATCCATGACTTACCTGTACAGCTGTGTGCATATGCCATCTACAGTCATTTTTCTGTTGGCTTAAAAATTGTCTGCATCTGATTTGTGACCCAGCCATTGTCTTGTGTACCATAACACAGCTGTAATGCACAAACCTTGCTGCTGTGGGTCAGCCTCAGTCCTGCAGAGCAGGTAAGAAATCTTTGATTCTAGCTCTTGTTCTTTCAACATTCTTCCCTATAAATTAACTAGTCTTATGAAACTAGTTGTTTAGGGAGAGCAAAGGAAAGCAATTTCCTTTCTGGTGTAAGAGATTTGACTCCAGCTTCCCTTTGGTGACTGCTTCAGCAATAGCACAGAATTACACTGCTCTTGTGCTTAATCATAATGATAGTCTAGGCTGCTCTTTCAGATGTGATGGCCACAAGCCAACTCTTGGGTTCTTTTATTCAAGATTGCAGTAAAAGATGAAGGCAGAGAGGAAAATAATTTATTTTAAAGGCCTATATCACTAAAGAAATGGGCTCTTGGGTCTGTCATCTCTGTTCTACTGCATGTCCCCTGTGGACAGCTACTGTCATATCAGGGATCACAGCCTAAACAGGATATGCATGTAACAAAAATCTTCTCATATTATCTACAGATCATAGACATGTTTGGGGACTACAGAATGCTCATATTGGACGGGGACGGTCAGCTGGGGCACCTGGAAACAAAGGGAAAATAGCTATGTATTGTCCCAGATCCAGGATCTTTATTCAGTGACACAGTGCCCCAGCTGGTCAGATTTAACCCAGCCTTTAGAAATGATTGGCTCCAGGGACTCCTGATGGGCCTGACTCTAAAGCCTATTTGCATTTGTATCCAGAGGCATCCAAAGGTGTAGCTGATAGGCATGAATAACTTTCTGTTGGTTTAGTTCCCCTAATGAATACCAGCAAAATAGAGGTGGAATGTGTAGTAATGGGAGTGGGCTGCCTTGTGGGTGGTAGGTAGCTATTGAATGTGCTTGGTTATAATATGAAACATTACTGTCTAAGGAGGTAAATGGAGACTGGCAGCATCATCAGTACTAAGTGCAAATGAAACCTTGGAAGAGAATAGATTGAAAATGAAAGGGTAGGAGGAATTGTTGAACCTAACTTGGATGTATGTGAATCTGAGCCACACAGTGAATTCTAAATGGAGGGTATTTAATGAATTATTTTTTCTAGGCCAGTGCTGGCATAAGTAGTTTTTGTTTACAACAATATATTCCTGTTCTCACCCTTCCCTGTCCTAACCAGTTTGTTGGTATAAACACTTGCATGGTTGCTCCATGATGCAGGTGAAAATTAAGTGCTTCTCTAGGGATGGTAAGGTAAGAAGTGATGATCAGCTAGATTAGTTTCCTAAACAAGTTTACCATGTGGACAAAAGTATTTGTTTTGGCAAGCCTGGGTGAGTAGTGAGGACAGAAATGGATTGGCTCATGGTAGTAGCTGCTTAAGTAATACAGCTGCTAAAGAATAAGCCTAACAACAGATGACCATGGATAGATGTCTCACCTTTTTTTCTTTATAATCTTATTTTTCTCCATGATGTCTAAATAAAACTTTGCTTTGTTTTACTGTTGATCCTCAAAGCTAGATAAGAATGATAAAGCACTTATTCTCATTCCATGAGGCTGTTTATGGAGAGAGCTATTCCTTTTTCTGTTATCAACTCTTTTATTAATCTTTCTTGAATAGTACACAAGGACAGTGTAGAATCAGGATACTTAGAGATATGTTGAATGAAAATTTTGCCAACACTTTTTGTTGCTAAGGATTTTTAATGTGATTCAAATAATAGAAGTATTCACAGATCAGCTAATGCAAGCTTGAGAGCTCTTTGTGTGAAATCCTAATAACAGCAGCATCTGGAATAATTGCTGGTGCAACTGCTGTGTAGTGATAAAAAATAGGTATAGTGAAAGAGAACTTCAAGATGTTTAGCAGTATACAGTTCACAGAAAGCTCAGGTTCTTGTTCTGGTGAGTCTATAATGGTAAGATGGAACAACTTGAAGTACTGCACAATAAAAGTTTAAATGAATTCAGAATTTTCCAGTCTCAAACTGTTCATTAATTAAAGCAGCCAATTTCAGAGCTGAAGGGAAAATAAAAGCAGAGCCAAAACTTAGCTGGCAGTCATTTGATAGTAAAGCTTGTGGGAGCCAATTACTTACATGGTCTCTAGCGTTTGCAAATACCTTTCCTTCTAACTGAAACAATTTTTTTTTGTTTTATTTCAAGCCAAAATCCTTGGGTTTTTGCAGTCATTAAAAATATGTCTAATGAAAGAAAACTTCAGAGTTATGTAGCTGTATATGGAGAAAGCTCAGAGTCTTGTTTTGGTAAGGCTGCAGTGGTGTGAGTTTGCTGGGAATTATCTCTCCTAGGTGATCATTAGTGCAGCCTAGTTCTGGATGTAGTTTACACAGAGAGACAGTGTAGTAAACCCCATAGATTTAGGAAAAGCACCATGGAGGATCTGAATAATAGGAATGCTGAGGCAGCAAAGAAGTTCCTGTCTCCATGGACATCCGCCCCATAGCCTATCTCTGTAACCCTATAAGGCAATGTCATGTTAACCCCTTACCTTGGCCAAGCTTGGATCCTTTCCAACCCTATAAAAGCAGCATACTGTACCCCATTAGGGGAGAAAGAAGAGCAGAGACCCTTCACAGACCTCCCCAAATAAAGCCATCTCCATGGAACAGCCTGCGCCTTCTCCTTCTCCTCTCTCTCCGTCTGCTGCAGCCTCCAGCCAAGGGCAAACTTACCTAGCGAGCAGGGCTGAAATCCTGAGAGCTTGCCTTCACTATAGAGCTGAGAATCACTGAGCTTGCTGGGGGTTTGAGCCGCGGCGTTGGCATGAGTGAACTGGCTTCAGGCACCCGGTCCCACTCAGGGACTGAGCTCCTGAGCGCTATTGCTCTGCCTTAGGGTAAGGCCAGTCGGAGGCTTTAGGAAGACAGTGATTAAAAATGAACCAAACCCTTTACTTCAAAAAAGCAGAGAAAGTCAAGGTATTTGGGAGGCTATGGCATGTTACCAGGCAATTGTGAAGTTTTGGGGAAGTTGTTGTGTTCTGGTAAACCATAGCCTCGTAGTAATTCTTAACCTGTCAGGCCTGTGGATTTGTTACATAAGGACCACATTTCTGTGTAGCAAAGAAGGGTAAGTCTGTTTTGCCTGACTCGATGCTTTGTAGCATGTTGTGCATGGCTCTGTGATAGTGGGGGAACTACATCCATTGCATTTATGGAGCAGCAGATCTGGAGCAGAGACTGGGTGGAAAAGGTGAAGACAAGAGATTTTATGGCTATGTTCACATAATTTGTTTAAAAGACCATTTAAAAAGAAAAATTATAATGGCAGAGTGCTTCTTGTAATGTTGTTGTATCCTTTTGCAAACCTTATTTTGAAACAGAGCATTAAAATATTTAGCTAATTTTTTCTTATTTTCCTAAATAAACACAAGGCTCATAGCCAAAATATTTGTATCCAAGTCTTCAGTTATATAAGCAATGCTAAAATAAACCATTTACCCAAAACCTGTTGTCCTAAGGGCCATATCCTGTTGTAAGCCAGTGTAAGCCAGTTTAGTGGGATGTCAGACATGGATCCTCCATGCCATGTCTTGCCAGATCTACAACTTTGCTCTTCCTTTGTGGGTTACGAGGGATGCCTTAGTATTTGATGCTGGAAAACCTGATCTGTGAGCTCAGCATTTTGATTCATGTTAAACTTTGTCTTATTCATCAGCCTGTTCTGTGTTCTTTCCCTCTGTGCAGAACACCTTCTGGCCTTGTGGATTTGGATGACTAATGGTCTTCTTTAGGAGTTTGTATGTTCTTGGTTCATTTCCTCTTCTGAATTCAGTTGAAAGAGCAAAGCACCTCTGAGGACAGAGAGAGAGGGAGTGGTTGTGTCTCTCCTGAGCCCCTCTTACAAATAGTGTCAATGCACTTGCCCTCTGTTGGGGTGAGTTGCCTCATCCTGAAGGATGGGTTCCATTTGCCAGGAAGGCTGTTTAATGGTTTTAAGTGGAATAGTAGTTTTTCTTTATGTTTAAAAGTATAAAAAGATTTTGTGTAGAACTTTACATAACAATAAGCATTCACCAGGGATGTGATCCCTTCCCTCTGTCCCTCCTAAGGGAACAAAGCTCTGTATCTCTATAGCTCATAATTTTTGCTGCCATTAAAGTAGTTTTTCAAGTGCCAAACTATTGTTTTTGGGTAGGAAGAATTTAGGAAAGCTGGCAGAAAAACCAACTGATTTCTGATTGCATATTTTCTAGTATTTAAAGTATACCTGCTAAATTTCCTTATCTGTAGAGGCTTTCTTTTGCAAAAGCATAAGAATCTCCTTGGGCTTATAATTGGTTGGGGTTTATTTTAAGCTAATGATTGATTTCTGGCTTTCAAGAAATTATCATCTTTTCCTTCTATATAAGAAAATTATGTCATGAATATTGTAGGATATATTTAATAAATTTAAGTGGAACAGAAACTATCTGGCAAGACTGATACTTCAAAGGAACCTACAGTTCATCAAGAATACTTTAACTGATTGTAAATCTGTCCCCTTCTTATGCATGTAAAAGGTTTAAAGTATTCTGTGAGCACTGAGGTCTTTTATCCCTTCAGTTGCTTATGGAATACTAATGAAAGTAATGTATGTGCATCATGTGGAAAATATGTTGGCAGACAGATAGATACCTGCAGTGCCTTAAATGCTTTGGCATTGTCTCTGTTTAATCAGCAGAGTCGATCCCTGCCTCCCTTAGGGGTTTATACTTTCAGAAAAAGATCAAAGGTTTCTATGAAGGTTTAAGCAAAAGTAAAATTCACCTATTTTAGAGATGAATAGATAAAGAGAAGCTTAAAAATAAAACTTTAGGCACCCTAGTCTCTAATATAAAATGTCTTGTAGGAGCAATAATTATGGTAGTCATATACCTTTTAAAAATCAGATGTCTGAGATGTTAAGAGAATAATTTCCTGGAATTAAGTACCTATCTGATTGAACTTTTGTGATCTGTTTTCATGATGCTTTCTAAAAGAGTAGCTGTTTTATGCTGTGTCTGTGTGCTTTGCTAAATTAATAAACTGACTTGGCATCGAAAATGCTCTTTGAGGAATGTAAAAGACAACCCAAACCCAATTCTTAAGTTAAAGTAACAGTTAAAATATTCAGTGCCATTTTTTGGGTATTCTGTCTGCCTTTTTGTGGCACTGATTCCTTGTGTTACCATTTACATCTGCTTAAAATGCTATAGAGCAAGTTGAGTGTTTCATTGAAGGCTGATTCCGGGAAATGTTTAGTGGAATAGAGGAAAAAAGCCTAGAAATAGCAACAGCTAAATTTAAATTATGATTCAGATATGGTATCCTAATGCTAAACAGGAAATATGTTAGTGGAGTGGTTTCAGTAAAACTGCAGGGAAACAGGAGTAAAAAGCAATTACATAAAATAAGATTGTAACCGGGGTAAAAAAAATTCTATCAGCTGTGTTTTCTGAATGCTGTTCATGCTTTATTTATTAGAAATGAATTTTGATGTGTTAGTATTTTATCTCTACTGTATAGCACAATAATGGTTATTTTGTTAAGAAAATTTCACAATATTTATCAATTGTCATATTATTTGCAGCTGATACCATACTTAGTGTTTGGTTGTCAGCTGCTGCTGAAATAGCAGAAATGGACTCTGCATTTGAAGTTGGAGCATCATCAGCAGATGCATTTGGGTTCAGTTTGCTGACACATGTGTGTAATATCTTAGCTGAAATGTTGCAGTGAACACTATATTTAATTTTCCCTGTAACTGAGCTTATGGGGCCAGAATGAGTTATGCAATTTCCAAGAAAACTGAGCTTCAATTCTGTTCTCTGACAGTGTTGTTTGCATGGACTGCCTTGCCTACATCTGCCCAGTGCTCCTGAATGTACAGCTGGAGTCTGAGTATTTGAATTACTGAAACAGTGGATAGGACAAAACTGTCCATCTACTAGATGTGGTGGATTTTCCACAGGATGAACTTCACAATTTGTTATTAAAAGCTATTCCTGCAGCTAAGCTGTAAATAGTGTTGTCTGTTCATTACTAGTTGTCTTCCAGTTTTAATTAGGTAGAATTTGTAAATGCCAGAAAGTTGTGCACTCATTAAAACAGTAACCATTTTTTTTTAAGCTAACAGAACAGTGTATTTACTTTCAACCTTTCAGTTGAAAGTAAACATAGAAATTGAAACATTTAGAATAAATTGAATTGGTTTGGCAACTTCTAAAATAAAATAGGGCTATTTGGTTTTTCTACCTCGGGTATAATTCAATTACATTTGTAAAGTCTGCAACACAAAGTGCAGTTTGAAATAAGAGAGTCTGACTACTGAGTTGGTGGTTTTCTAAGAAATGTACCAGAATCGTGACTTCATAGAAATGAGTTTTTTCTCAGTTATTTTCTCACTTTTCTATATTTCACGATGGAATTAAGAGTGAATGTTGCAGCTGTGATTTAAAATATTTCAATTTCCTGTGGCCTTTCACCGGTCAGTTCAATGTGTATCAAAATTGTATTTGAAACAGTTATTTACCTTTATAATAATAAACTTCTTGTTTGTTTTAGATAAAATACTAAACAGTGCCGAATATCTCTTGTGTTCTGAGTTTCCTGCATGTGTGTTGGTATAAGTGTTAGTAATGCTGCACAAGACTGCAGTTTTTACTACAAAACCAAGGCACTATATAGGCAAATCCTAAGGTAAGGTACAGTTCCAGTGTCTCTTGCACAGACTTGCAGGATTGTGTTACATCAGGCACCAAATGTCATAAGTTTCAGGAGGAATGACTATTCTTCCAAAATGTAAATTAAGAAACCCTTCCCCCTCATTTTTGCAGTTGGTAGATAATAGTGTTAGTATCTGAAGCTGTGCATTCCAGGGAGTAAAATTCAGCCTGAACTACAAAGAGCCCTCATGACTGCTTGTCACAGCATGTTTTGGAAGTCTTTTGTGTAACAGCGACTGTTTTAAAAGCATATTTTGTTGATTAAAAAAATACAGTAGATCATAAAACAGGAAAGGCGGGCTTGTTCCTAATGTGTGTGAGAACATTCAGTCTTATGAGTGTTGATGCTAGACCAAGAAAATACTGATTAATATAAAATTTGATTTAGCTCTCCTGAAAAAGGTATGGATAAGAACACAGATGAAGAGCAGCCTTCAACTGCCTGTAACCAGTACCCTAAGGAAGCAGTGAAGAAACGTCAGAATTTGGGTCGAGGTTCCGGGAGCAATGATTCTTCCAGGACCTTCAGAAAAAGCTTCAGGCTGGACTACAGATTAGAAGAGGATGTAACTAAATCAAAGAGGGGCAAAGATGGGAGATTTGTCAACCCGTGGCCAACATGGAAATCACCAACCTTGCCCAACATTTTGAAATGGTCCTTCATGGAAAAAAATAACAGCAATGTGCCACGCTCAAAGCAGGTGAATACTTCCATGTTTTACTTTTGTGAATAAGACTGCTTTTACCTCTGCTCTAATCAATAAAATAGGACAGTTTCTAACTAATACTCATTAGGCATCTTCTGGAGACTTTTCTAAGCCTTACTTTTCTGATTTTATTGACATTTTGTTCTTTTCAAAAGGTAGGTTAATACTTTCTACCTCTTTAATTTTTATCTCCTTGTTAGTTCCACATGCTTTAATTTATACAGCTCACTTTATATTTATAAAAACAAAAAAAAATTGGCGCCCTCAGTCATAAACTAGTTACAGCCATTCCTTTTTAATAGGTGTTGCTTTATGAAGCACACTATTAACTTAATTTGTGTTGCATGAAATAGCTTATTTCATGACATATCCAATTTTTAAAATTTTGCCTTTTTTTCTAGATGGCAATTTAATACATATGTTGCATCTTTTGAATGAAAATGTAATAGTTTCTGTCACCTACTTATGAAAATACTTACAAATTTGGTTTTTTATGTTTCAGTACACCAGGAGAAAAAATTGCATGTATTAAAACTAATCTGAGCAAGTATTTGTACTGAAACACTTAAAGTACAGTGCCAGTTCACTGGGTAACACTTTGTTAACACTGGGTTATTTGTTGTTGGTGAAATGCTTTTGTCAGGTATTGCATGTAAAGAAGGAGATAGGAGAAGCTTCTTTCCCATGAAGAGTAATGGGTACTGGAAAGCCATGGGTTATTTTTGTGGTCACAGGAGGTATGAAGATGACTAGGTTTTGGCAGAATTACTTCTCAGTGCATTTCTGATGTGTTGACTGTATTTCAGAAAAGCTGTGCTGAAGGGTGCACAACCAAGGACAGTATTTGTTAACAAGCAGGTGTTAATAATGCTTTTAAGCATGCAGGAAGGTATCACAAGCTATAAATCTAACAGCCAGTATTTATCAAAGAGCTTTCCATTCTGTCTTACTTGAACTACCTGTGAAGGAAAGAATTCTATCAGTTTTATGGACAGGAAAGCTATGTTAGGCACTAATGCATGATGGTTTGGGGATGTTTAAGGAACAAATGAATTGGCTGTAATATGATAATAAGTAATTTAACTTAAAAGAACAGCAAACTTGTGTCAGTCTTGAGATGCTGTCCAGCAAATTTGGTGTCTTCTTTGTAGTGACAATGATTGCATCAGTGTGTACAGCTTTCTAGACTGTGTGCTGCCCACATTTCCATGAAATGCACACCTGTAAGTTTTCAGTTGCCTTTGACTGCTGCCCTCCTTGGTATGAGTAGAACAGGCTTCATGTCTTCCCAGTGCCAGTCAGAAACCTGGGCAGTGACTGAGGTCCCTTGAAGGCAAAGCTGAGGTGCACTGTGGAGTGCAGAGCTGCAGCACTCCCCTTTAATTTACAGTTTGTCCCTACAATAAAGGATGATCACAAAGAAATCTACAAGGCACCAGCTGAAAAGCCAAAAAGCCATCTCTCTGACCCAGCTGGGATTAATCATGGGCTAATTTTTTTTTTTTTTGCATAGGAGATCTTTTAATTAGGCACCTGTAATTATTCACAAGTTTGGTGAAGTAAATTAGAAAGAGAAAAACCTAGATAGGGATCAATGAAATGCACTTCTGGAGTCCTCAGCCATTTTGATGCTAGTTTCAACCAGTTTTCTTCCACCCCTACATCAGCCTGTGAAGTGCATCTGAGCTTGTATAAAATTCAGACGAAGGGCTCCATACTTTATTTATCACTGCTAGATGTCACATCCTCTGAGCCAGATTCCTGCTTCAGTTTCCACACTGAGTGAGCCTAGTGATGCCCTGCTATGCTGGGCAGGTTCAGTTTATCTGTACCAAGTGCTTTGTGTATGTAAAAATGAGCATATTATCCAGAATATGTGCTTGTACTTCACTGTGGAAAAGCTATATGTATTATAATCATGCCTACACAACGAGCCTCTATCATCATCCAGAATGCATGCACTTTTCATATTTTCATTACAGACTTTATTATTAACTTTGTTCAGTGCTGTTGGAGGATCTTTCATTATTAGTTGTTGGATCAGCAGTTTAGATTGTTCTCATTTCTGTAAATCCTGTGGTATTCCAGTATGCACTAAGCACCAAAAATCCCAAGCTAATCAGCTAGTCTTACCAAAGCCTGTCATGTGTTTTTTCTTGCTTTGCATTAGGAGGGCAAGAAGAACGGGGAGGGGGAGGGGACACAGCAGGAGGAATTTTTTATATTACTTGAGTAATGAAGACAAGACAGTATTAAGCGCATTTTACTTCTGTTGGTAGCTGATTTGACATAATTGCTGTATTTCAAAAATCTGTTATAATTCTCCTAGTTTTAATGTTTCTGGTTAGTCTGACAGAACAAAATGTATTATAGCAGGATAAAAGTTCCATAAGATACATATTTCATTCATTATATTGCTTTATCCTGTTGTGTGAGTTTTAAGTATTTCATGTGAAGTATACTGCTAATAGAATTTGTGGTTTAGTTTGAAATCTTACGAGTTGAGTATTTCTTATTGCTTTAAGGGGATTTTACTGTGCTTTTGTAAAATACTAAAAAAAAAAACCCAACTAAACAACCCCAAACACAAATCATATGCACTGAGAAGTAATGTTTTGGTGTGATTTACCATGGTAGCTCAACAACATGCCTGGTTTCTGATCTCATCCTCTGAAGAATCATTGCTTGGATCAGAGGCCTGTGTATCACAAACCTGGAGAGCAAAAGCTCTGTACAGGTTATACTGCCTTTGTGCTCTTGGTTTGTCTTGAACTTTTGTTCACAGAATTTCATTTAAATAGGTCAGGACAGCAGTTGTTTGGACTGTGCTCCTCTCTATCAATCTTCCTGTCTGTGTGACTTTTACAAATGCCTTTTATAGTGATTAGTTCTACCTTTAAATCAACTATTCTAAGGACTTGATAGCATCAATTCCACTACATCCCTGTAAACCTTTATTAATAGTGCAGATGTGTTATGGCTTTAGGCAGCCAAGTTCCAGTCAGCTGCTTCCTTCCACCCTCCACTGCTTGCACCCCAGTGGATTGAAAGGGGAAAAATCAGGTAACTTGTGGGTTGAGATAAGGACAGTTCAATAGGTAAAGCAAAACCTGCATGCACAAGCCAACAAAGAAATTTATTCTCTTTGCATGGGCAGGCAGGTGTTCAGCCATCCCCAGGAAAACAGGGCTGCCTCCCATGAGACAGTTACTTGGGAAGATAAACACCATCCACTCTGAATGTGCCCCACCTCCTCCTCTTACCCCAGATATTACTGCTGGGTGCAGTGTCATATGATATGGGATATCTCTCTGATGGATTGGGGTCAGCTATCCCAGCTTTGTCCCTCCCAGCTTCTTGTGTGTCCCAGTCAGCTGGCTGAGATGCTGTGGAAGCACTGCTCAGCAGTAGCTGAAACATCAGTCTGCTGTCAGCACTGATTGCAGCACAAATCCAAAACACAGCACTGTAGGTGCTGCTGGGAAGAAAATTAACTGTACCCCTGATAAAACTTCATAGAATATGTCTGAGTCCCACTTAGGAACTGATGATTTTTCACACCCACCAATTGGCCAGTTCCAATATTATCCATTTAATATTGTTTATTAATATTGCATAATGCTAATTTTAAAAACTAATTTGTGCCAAATGTCAGCAAAAATAAGTGAATTAATTTAGTTCTGAGAAAATTCGGAGTCTGACTCTAAAACCAGCTACTTAAAGAGAACATTTTCCATTAAAAATGTACTAATTGACCTAAATTGCATTATGACGATTCATTAAGTTCCATATCATATCAAGAGTTTTATTTCTTTGATATAATCTGATCTGTTGACTTAACCATATGTAATTTGTTGGTTTGTCCTAATTTCCATTTTGAGTACGATGTTAGTTTTGTGTATATTTTTTTAAAGTTGAAATATCACAGTATAACACTTCTGTGGTTCAGATTTCTGTGGCCAATGTTGTTCCCATGTACTTAGAATAAAATAGAAATAAGAAAAGGATGGCTTCTCTCTTGGTGAAGCAGCCATTTTTCTCAGTCTAAGATTCCTACTTTTCTTGTATGAACTAAGGGGATGAGTTGTACTAACCTTATATTCAGCTTTATAGAAGGCTATCTATTTCTCAT
Source organism: Agelaius phoeniceus (assembly GCF_051311805.1). Taxonomy (NCBI): domain Eukaryota; kingdom Metazoa; phylum Chordata; class Aves; order Passeriformes; family Icteridae; genus Agelaius; species Agelaius phoeniceus. The sequence goes on from NC_135269.1 coordinate 61,028,526, forward strand.
TCCTGGAGACAGTAATGAAACTTCTGCAGTAAGCATGTCTTGTCCATTAGCTCTCAGAAAAAGCAATTTCATGAATATTTTATTATTTACAGCAGAATTGCAGGGGGATGGAGATGTGCATGCTTTGTTGTTCCCAACATATGCCTTCCAAATCAATAAAATATTGTGGAGAAAGTAACTTCCCTGAAGCTGTCAGGACTGGTTTAGCAAGGCAACTCCTGGAGTTCTGAACTGTCACAGCATCAGCTGGACTTCTAAAGGAGCACAAGGTCAGCTCTGTATAAAGTCACTGATAGTGCTAATCTGTGCTAGGCTGAGAGAATGAGAGCAGCAACCACGGCAGGCAGAACTTGACTTGGAACCAGAAGTGCTGGGACATTTGTGATTATGAGGGAGAGGAATGCCAGGAGTATAGAAGCTGCCCTAGCACATGAAAATTCTTGTAAAGCAGAGTGAGGAGTTCAGACCATGAATGTTTGGGAGGAGAGCCTTAGCCACATTGTGGCTAACCTGGAGATGGTCAGGAATTCTGAGAAGACTCTTTGGTTGTTTGTTTTTTTAATAGGAAAGCTCTTATTTATTATGTATAAAACTTCTGCATTAGCACTTCAACCAAACTGCAGTGAAGACCATAACTGTGGTTCAAAATGAGAGAATGAGTGGTGGTTGTGTAGTGACTTTCAGTAGGTAATGTACAGCCATGGCCTCCTTTGTGCCAGGATACACACTGAGTCAAATTGGAGCCAATCAAAATGAGAGCTGTGTATTTTTTACCTCTGGATTAAGTTCAGCCAGTTTTCTGACCTCTCATAGTCAAATAGGGACTGCAAAACTTGTTAAGCTGGAATAAGAGAGGAGGTGGTGGAACCTTTTCATAACCAAGCATATCTATGTACCTTAAGGTTTATCTTAAAAGTTATTTTGTTTTTTATGAATGTTCATTAAATTCTTGGCAGGATGGGAAGGCACAATTGTAATAGCTAACATTAGCCGAGTGAAGTTAACCTTTGTGTGCTACTTCTAGATGTAATGAGGATGGACAGAAAGAGGGCCTGATAAAAGTTAGCAGAGCTTTTGTGGAGTGTGGCTGGGGAACATGGCATTTAATTTCATCTGTGACTTACTTGTGCTAGGACTTAAGGGGATGCATTATTGAGTTGCATGAGCTAAACTTGAGTATTTGTTAAGTAACACTCTGTGCGTGTGTATGTATACATATTCTTTTTCAGGTGGAGGAATCCCTTCCTGGGATGCTGTTAGTGCCTTGCAGTGCTTTCATTGCAATGCCCCCAGACTCTATCAGGTCTTTGGGCCTGAAGAGGTACTCTCTTCTCTTTCTTGACAAAGAAGTGTAAATGTTGCAAAAAACCTAAAATTAAACGAGGAGGAAGTAGCTGGGAAAATGGACTTTAAAAAGGCATCTGGTGTGTGCTGCAGTTCTCTGCATAAAAGCATAAACAAAGTACAAGTCTTGACAGTATAGATTTGTGCCCTGTATGCAGTTTTTGTTCCATGGCCAAGTACATTCTGAAATCTCTCATGCATATTGTGTTCTTTTTTGCCAGGAACTCGACAAAGAACTCCCAGTGTTACAACCTTACTTTGTCCAAACACCAGAAGATGCTGGGAAGACAGGAGCTGGTATGCGAGTCACGTGGCTGGGACACGCCACCGTCATGGTGGAAATGGATGAACTCGTGTTTCTCACTGACCCAATCTTCAGCCAGAGAGCTTCCCCCATTCAGCTCTTGGGTCCCAAGCGCTTCCGAGGGCCGCCGTGCACGGTGGCGCAGCTGCCCAGGATAGACGCGGTGCTGATCAGCCACACCCACTACGATCACCTGGACTACAACAGCGTGGCCAGCCTGAACGAGCGCTTCGGGAGCGAGCTGCGCTGGTTCGTGCCCCTGGGGCTCCTGCCCTGGATGCAGAGGTGTGGCTGCGAGAATGTCATCGAACTGGATTGGTGGGAGGAGAACTGTGTCCCTGGTCACGATGCGGTAACTTTTGTCTTCACCCCTTCCCAGCATTGGTGCAAAAGGACTGTGACAGATGATAACAAGGTTCTCTGGGGCAGCTGGTCTGTCTTGGGACCTTGGAATAGGTTTTTCTTCGCAGGAGATACTGGATATTGTTTTGCTTTTGAACAAATAGGTAAAAGGTTTGGACCTTTTGATCTTGCAGCCATCCCCATTGGAGCTTATGAGCCAAGGTAAGAAAATCAGAGCTTGAGCAATATACGTAAATGAAATGATGCACTGATGACAAAAAATACACCCAGAAGTTAAAACTATAGCTGTACTTTTAATAAAGTTTTTGGAGAGTTTTTTCTTCAGACTTAAACAGCAAAGATGAATCAGCAGTCTTTCCTCCCTTAAAAATGTTGAGTAAAAATCTGGAGTTACTCTGTGCCTATTTTTCTGAAATGGCACCATTTAATCCAGCCCATTCCAGTGTATGTCATTTGCTGCATTTTTCTCTTGCTTCAGTGTTTGCAACTTATCTGGAGACAAGGATGACTTTCTTATAGAGTATGAAAAATCTGTTTGCTCAGGAGAGATAACTTTTTTCCTTTTGGAGAAAACATTTAGATGATAGTACTCATATGATTCTGGAAGGAAAGAATGTACGGACTAAGAAAAAAAGATGGGAATCTAAATAGCATGGTAAAAAATTCTGTATCTTTCAAGAATTGCCAAGTTCTCTCTTCTGTTTTGCCTGTTCCCGTGGGCTATCTCTGGAGCACACACTTTTTGGTGTGTACTGCTGGCACCAAATTTTTTTTAGGGATGGATTTAAAGTTTCAGCCCTAATGCCTCAGGGCACCAGTAGTATGTCCTTAACCTACTGAAAATAGAGCTAAGAAAATATCCTTCAAAAAGAGAGTACAATCAATGCACTGCTGTTTGATGGGTATGGTGGTATATGTTAGTTTCTTGATCTTGAGTGTTCTGTATGTTGTCCAGGTCTACATGCTTATGATTTTTTTGATTAGGTGAGCACATATTTATTTTTGTACTTTGCAATGGCAGTAAAGGAGAAATCTTGCACTGGATTAGGTGACACAAAAAAGTGCTTCTTTGTTTTGGTAGGTGGTTTATGAAATACCAGCACGTGGATCCTGAAGAAGCAGTAAGAATCCATATTGATGTTCAAGCAAAGAAGTCTGTAGCAATTCATTGGGGGACCTTTGCTTTAGCAAATGAGGTAAATTGCAACACTAAACATGAGTTCAGACTTCCAAGGACTAGACAGTCATTAGTGAAGCTTTGCTTGTGCAGTTTAACCTACATATCTGTAAATGTAAACTTAAAATGTGAACTTTGTATGAGTGAAAATTGTTACTCTATATACTGCTGTTCAAAACAATGCTTAGCTTTTCATAACCAATTACATAAAATATTTCCATGGTTAAGAAAGTACAGAGTTATTGAAGCAAATGGTGAAGGATTTCTGATATCCAGATGCTGAGGAGCATAACAGATGAGGACACATGCAGTATTATGCATTATATTATGCATTAATAAAAACAAACTGAGTGGTGCATCACTTGGAGATAGTAAGAACTGCATGCCAGTAGATCAAACAGTATTTATTATGTCTGTCTAGTAAATATATAAGCAGTATTTTTAATAGTTGATTCAAAGTTAGAACCAGAAAGGATATGAGAGAAATTAGTTATTCTGAATTTTTGATTTTTAAAAATGTTTTATTCCCCTCTACACCCCCCAAGTCCACAGATCTACTACGAAGCTTACCCAGATACTTTCACAGCAACTGAAAGTGCAGTGAATAGAAAGTATCTTCATTTGTTTTGATATTGTTTGGTAGCTGTCTTTCAACTTTGTTTTTGCATCAGTTGTACCACTTTATCTCCCAACTAATTCCTGATAGTGTGATCACTTGATCTGTCAAATGTTCTGTCCCACCTATGCTCCGTCCCAGCTGCTCGTGCACCTCCGTGCCACAGCATGGAAGGAACATGGGATAGAACGTTTCCTGTCCGCAGTGTTTCCAATAAATTGTGTTGCCTAGTGCCCGCGGTACAAAAGTTACTGTGTATTTAGGAGCACAGAAATGGATGATTACTCCTTGACGGCGCCTCCCGGCGATGTAACAAATGCACCGCGGTAACTTGGGGGGGGATCGCTGCCAGCGCGGGCTGCAGAGCGGGGAAAGCGCCGGCTGCTGGCGGGCAGCGCTTCCCACGGACGCACCTATTGCTGCCTTAAGGCACCGAGTTGGGGCTCACAAGCTGAGCCTTGCTAGTTACTCTGCAGCTGTAAAGCAGCGTTCTTATCGTTCAAAAATCTAAAATGAACCCAAACGTTTTCATTTGGAAAATATCCTCCTCCTCCTCCCCCGTTTTTTAGAGATTTTTTTTTCCCCTTCAAAAAATGTTGCCGTGGTATCTTTTCCCTCATATTATTCTCATTTTTTTTCAGTATTACTTGGATCCTCCAGTTAAATTGAATGAAGCTCTTGAAAGATATGGCTTGAAAAAAGATGACTTCTTTATCTTACGTCATGGAGAGTCACGGAATTTGAATACAAATGACCGGTTTGAAAACTGAAACAGTGTCAGTTCCTTGTAAGCCCCGTTTGATCTGAGCTAATGTAACAATACTAACATAATGTACACAATAGATTTTTGAGATTGAATTGGATTTCTAAATGCCAGGTTTGTCAGTTTCAGAACTAAAGCTTGCATACCAATTTCATGACAAATTTTACTAGTTATATTGTTTATAAATTTAGAGAGGTGATCTAAAAGTGGTTTATATATTAAGTGTTGTCTGGGAAAACTTGCTCTGATGTACACCACTGATAAAAAATTATTTTTAAACTCTTCATCTCACCTGCTGCAGCAATAATAACTTCAGCACAGAACATATTCTTAGGATTAATGGCTGACTTGAATTATTCCTTGTTAGACTGTCATCTCCCACTCGTTAGTCTTCAGGTTGTGCCCTGTACCTTGATGTACAAGCTTCATACAGCTTCACTGTATGTTTTGTGGGGTGAAGTCTTCCAATACAGCTGTGTTGTTTAAGCACAAGCATGGTAAAATTGTTTCACTCTTCATTTTCATGTATTAATGAACCACAAAAGCTGAATTTTACATCAAAGAAATGTGCCTTTTAAAGAAAGAGATAATTTAATATTGCATCATGGATGTGTAAAACTAACTGCTGGCCAGAATACCTGCACACTTTTATTGTTTTGTCTATGTTTTTATGTTAGGTCTGAATGTGTCATTTGCAGCACATGAAGTGGAGAAACCTCTTAATGTCGCTTGTCCTTGTATTAACTCAGCCTTTTTCTAAGTACCTTTTTTTTTTCTCCCCAGTAGAAAATCTTAAGCAAGGGCTGTGGTATTTTTTCTAATAGCTTCCCTATAATTTTAAAGTTGAATGAGATTACAACATTGTTCAGTGTTATAAAACTTGGCCAAATGTGTCTGTATCGAATTGTCTTGCTCATTTTCAGAATTAAAGCCTATTGTGGCCAATAAAAAGGGTTGTTATTCTCCTTTATAATTTCATTGGCAAATCATGTTTTGTGTATGATTTCCTTTGGTCTGTGGGATATGTGGGTTGGTTTGGGTTTGTTTTTTTGATTTTTTTTTTTTTTTTGCTATTGCTGTATATTTTATTTTCATATCCCACGAAGATAAATATATATTAAAAGGACATATTATTTAAAGGCATGAACTTCTGTCAACTAATTACAACCAGTTAATGATATTTCATGGTAGGAACAACTGAGGTAATCTCTTAACTATAGACAGTTATCAAAACTGGTTTAAAACTATCCTGTTATTCAGTGTTGGGTGAATGAATGATGAAGTCTCTTGTATTCACACAACAGCTTCAATCACAACTTGGGTGATACAATGTATGTTACCGTTTGTAATTTTGTGGAGGACGCCAAGCTGCAAGAAGTTTTGAGTACTTTGAAGGACAAGTTTAGGATTAAGGTTGTTAAGAAAACAATGTGGGTTATTTTCGTTTCCTGTTTTTATAATCATCAATAGGTTATTCTGTAAAATTACGTACTTCAGAAAGAGTGGAACTAAAATACAGAACACCTAGCTAGGCAGCCACAGAGCAGAGATACACTGAGTCACATGGACCAGAAACTAAATGTCAGTAATGACATGTTTTGTTTTGGATCTGTTAATTTACCAAATTTGTACCTAGAATGGTGAACGTTCCGTTCTGCTTGGCGCTGCTAAGATTCCACTAAGGGTGTGAGGTAGGTGATAAAAAAATGAGACATCTTTGCATAAAGGCACATTGGAAAGTCTTGCATGATTTCAAACATCTCAGCAGCATTGTTCTATGAAGAAAGCATTTAAAAATAGTTCTTTCTAGACCAGAAAAAGAAAACTGAGACAACACCATAGCAAGTTCGCATGTATTTTTAGAAAAAGTCACTTGTTTGTGTCAGCTGTTAAACAGCTAAGAGATCAACTCTATCAAAAAGATGATTGGAAAAACTTATTTTTAGGTTAGAGAACATGGAAAGGGACATCTAGACATCTCTGTTGTTGAGCTTAAGAAACCATGTATCAGCTATACCTAGAACAGACTGGTCCTAATGTCTTGTCAGGAGAGGGGAGTGCATAAATTCTTAGTGTCTGGCATAGTCTTTTCTTAGTCAAATTCAGTTGCAGAAAACATTAAATCTACAAAAAGTTGCAAAACATTAAGTGACTGTAATGTAACTTGCTTATTACAAACTGTGCAGTGTTTTAGGAGCAGTGGGAAGAATAAAAGGAAGTTCACTGTCAATGCAGCCAATTGTCAAGTTTCTGACTGGGAATCATGCCAACTTCTATTTCTGCCTTAACTCTATTCCTGGTGAGTTAAAACTACCTACGTGGATAAATTAGATATGTGTAGCTTTACCCCTGTATTGATCAGGGCATGGGTGTGTCACAGTTTCAAGGTCATATTTTTCTTGCAGTTCTAGCTATTTGCAAAGTGACCTTCTGAAAAAAAGTATCTATTGTAGTACAGAAAGAGAAGATGATAATGTTTTCTCAGAGCAGTGAGGATGCTAAATTAGAAAGATGAAGCACTTGGTAACAGTTTAGGTGATACAGTTCTCTTAAAAATGGAACAAAGTGGAAAACTTTCCTAGTCTTTACATCTGACACCTCTTTTAGTTTCGCTGTAGTGGAAGTTTTTTAGTAGTTTGGTTTTAGAAGTATTTTCCAGTATGTTTTCTGATCATCAAGGAAACTCTGTTCAGGTTCTTTTACAGTGATGTTTGTATGGATTCCACTTCATTTTGAAGTAATGCTGGGTTGATGACTAAAACTTTATGTGGGCTAATTCTGCAGAAGCACTCATTCCAGTGATGCTCTAATTGCAGGAAAAAAAAAGGAGTAAAGATATCCAAGGAAAGGAAGCCCAAGGGCTGCTACAGAATTGGAAGCTTTTGTAAAAATGTGTATGATACTGCTCCTGTAGACTTTTTTTTAATAAGAATGAGAATGCTGAATTGCAATTGCAGATAATCCTTGACTCCTAATAAAATACTTTTAAAATATATGTCTCCTTTCCCTAAAGTGACAATTTTAAAGCAATATAAAATCCTTTCAATTTTTGTTCAAGTGTAGAAACCTTTCACAGTTGTGGTTAATTGCACTGCAGTTTGGCTAAATGGAGTGAATATACTAAGCATACAAAAATGGAGTTTAAGAATAAATTCCATACAGGTATGATGAAAAAACCTAGGTTTGGTGACTTTAGTATGCAGCTTTCATTGAAGATACTAATTCTGTAGGAAGCCAATGATAGATTGGTATTGTTTTTATTTAATATTATTTTGTAAGATTCAGCTGTACCATTTTCATAGGTAGACTAATAAAATATAAATGCCTAATCTCCAATTACTACATCTTTAATGCACAATTCTAAGGAGATATTTATTCAACAGCTGTAAATACTTAAAGTAAAAAAAAAGTCTTTGATATTGCAAAGGACATTTTCATTGACTTCCATTTAAAATGTTCATTTTACATATAAATGTTTTCAAGTTTTAAACTGTTTGCCCCCCTTGCATAAATGTAGCAACTGTGCAGTGGTTTATCAGTAATAATTAAGCTATTGCTTTTCTCTTGCTTGTAAAAAATATCTGATAGTATTTAGGGCTTTTTTTTTTTCCTCCATCATTGTTGTATTGTTTACTTGTTGCAGGCTTTCTTAGCAAAGAATTGCCAAGATTAGATATTTTCATTAGGTCAGTCTGTTTTAAGAAAACAACACTATTGTGTTAATATTCTCACAACTTGTTCTTTCACTTCTGTGTCAGGGTGATGCAGCAAAGATGCCAGTCTCTGAGTGAATGGGGCAGAGTCCCTGCAGAGTGTGAAGAAAATTGAGTCTTCACTGTATTCTTCAGTCTTGGTGCCTTCTTCGTCCTTCATGTTCTTTTTCAAGTTTGCTGCAAAAGCCAGGGCTCGAACCAGAATATCTCTGTTTACACAGTTGTCAAAAAATAACACCAATGATGGCACCTAGGATATTGAAGAAATAGTCCATACTTAATCACCAGCAGTAAGTACATGGAACTAAATTACACTTAAGAAAATGGAAAAAAATGTGCACCTAAACCATTTCATACAGAAATTGTATGAAATCCCAGTGCACTGTGAGCTCCTGTCAGAAACTTGCACAGTGTGCATATTTTCTCTCTAGAAAAGACTGGCCTGTGCATCAATGGGTCAATAAATACTTTGTATTTTCAATCTCCAAAATGTGGCTGTCTAGAAAATTCCCATTTGGAAGAGAGGGTCTCCTTTCCTTCTCAGCCACGTTGATTTTGCCCTGAATATTTTTGTTAGCATATCTGATAAATGAAAAATGATACACCTAACAGAAAATTGAATATTTAGCTACGCTAACCTCATTTGAATAATGAAAAGACAGCATTATCTAGACTAGGTTTGGCTCATGGCAGATAGCTCACAAATAAATGCCACTGCACGTTTTAAGAAAGTTACTTTGGGGACGGGGATGAGGATGCAGCACCATTCCAGCCCCTGACTTTGTGAGGAATTGAAACTAAAAGAAACCTGTGTGCCAAGGCCAACACAGCAAATGTCACACAAATTTCTCCATGAAGAAATAAGTAAATGCACAGGGAAAGAGCACTGAGAGGCAACAGTTTTATGGCTGCATTTGAATAAAGGGGTGGGGATTCCAGTGGAACTTGTTGGGTTTGGCCCAGTACATTGGCTATAGAAACAGCAGTTGAGAAGGATCACTTACAGTACCAGTTGTATTTGATAGTTTTCAATCTTTACACTGACTGTGTGTCTGAAGATAAAGTTTTGGGTTCCTTTTACATAGCACAAACTGAAGTTCATGGTATTACCCCTTTGGTGGAAAGGGAAGGTTAGAACAAGCTTCTGCAAGTTATTGATTATTTGGAATGTTGCACAAGAAGTACAACCAACCGTCTCCAAGTCCCTGTGCATCCCCCTCTCTTAGTACAGTATCTGTATTACACTACCCTCTGGAATAAAGCCACCTGTAAAAGAATGTGCACTTAGCTACTGATTTTAGCCAAGCAGTGTCTAGAATTTATTCTGGAATTGCATATATATTTCTGATACATTAAAATTCTTCTAGTGCATGTAATATTTTAACTGGTACACGTGTGTATATGCCAAAAATAAAATGAAGAAGCAAGAAACTTACTTGAGCTCTGAGAAGATGTCGTGTCATGGCTGGGTTTGCAGATAAGTTCACAAGTACTTTCAAAACTTGAATCTGAAGTGAGGAATGTTCAAGTTCATTTAAAAGCTCCAAAACAGTAAGTAAAGCTTTAATGGGTGTCAATAATGTCAAAGTTGACTTGGGGAGGAAAAGGCAAAATGGGTTAACCAATATCTTGAGTATTTTGGTATAGGGAAAACCAAGGTATAGACATGTTAGAAGCAAATTCAGATTGACTTAAGCATCAAAATAAGACAAGACCCATAAACGAGTCCTAGGCCAAACGCAGAATATGTTTACAATACAAAGATGTTTAAGTACTGCATTTAAAATGATCCAAAGCATATACAAATACACCTTTGTGCTTTCTTGGACCTTGTGATGCTAGTCTTTTAACACTAGGAAAAGGCCATATTACTTCCTGTACTTAAGTACAATAGGTGTTTAGTGGAAATGAGTTTTTAGGAAAACTGGTTTTGATCGGATAAAGCAATCACGTACACTGATGGTACCACAACATCTTGAATAAAGCTGAGTTTGGTCCCTCACTGAAGCTCATTTCAGTATTACAACAAGTCACAAATAAGCAGGATTTCCACTTGCAGTCACTAAGGTTACCAGAGGTGTCATAAGCACAACAGAACTAAAGTCCATAGCTTAGGATCACTGCTTGGCATGTTTCCCTACAGAGATTCATGCATCAGTGAAGCCTTTCCCATGCAGGTTCTCCTTGCTCTGTGATGCAGTAGCAATGTTTAAAGCAGGAGAGAATTCTGGAGTTGCAATGGTAAAGGCACCCTGCACTGCTTTGGCAGAGCTGTAGCCTGATGGCTCCACTACCAAGATTCCCTTCCCTCCCCCGTTTTTGAATTTATATTGTGAAACTAATACAGATCCATATTTTAGTGCATAAAATCTGTTATCATTAATGAATATTTGTTTTTTCTTAGCACAGTTTAAACCATTTTACCAAAATGTTAAGAAACAAGGCAAGCAAAGCAGCTTCATAAAACAGCTTGTAAAAATAACACTACCCAGTACCTGTGTCCTTTCAGTTCCTTCTGAAAGCAAATGAAGAAAGCATGGAATAGAGTTTATCATCTTTTGGTGGTAGTCACTGGTAACAGACATATTTGTCAACAGCCTGAGTCCAGCTAGCTGCACATCAGAGTTCAGGGGAGCTGACTCAACAGTCCCACAAACTTGTGTAATAAATACCTGGGGAAAGGGGGGAGGAAATAAAGAGAGAACAGTTCTTAATAAAAGCATATTTTCTGTCACAAATAGTATCAATGGCCTAGCTACAATAACATAACTGCTTCCTGAACATTGCTGGCTGAATGGCGAACGTCCTTGGGAACAAATACGTTTTTATTCTGAATATTTCAAACATTTTAGTGGCATGATAGAAGCAGACCATGCAGCATTATGCTCACTAATCTTCCTGAAACATAACTTGCTCTGAAAACTTAAATTGCTTTGCCTCCATCTCAGAAGTGACACAGCTGCCTTAGGGAGTTGTTTAAAAAATCACTTATAAATAACTAACATCTTAAATATTGAGAACAAGCTAAGGACAAGCTTTGAAATGAAATCCTTTCTCCCAGCCATGTGGTGCATTTACTGGAGCACACTGCAGGAACAGTAATAACAACTGACATTAACTACTATTTTTACCAATTTTTCTTCTGGATGGCAATATACAATGAATCTTGGAGTCCTAACTGAGGAAAAAAGTAATTTACCCTTACCAAAGGAGTTATTTTCTACTTATACACCTAGACAAATATTGACAAGCACTACTTAGTAAAAACTGCCTATTGCTAAGGTGCTGCAAATACCACATGCAGTCACACTACCTTTTTCTCAAGCTACTGAGACTAACTAGTAAGTCTTCAAATCTGCCTCAGCTCACCACTTGGACACTTCTTGATCTATTGATTAATCAGATAGATTTCTTTTTTCTTGATGTTTAGTCCTTTCATATCCATAGAATGTACTGTATTTACCAGTGGAACTTATTATAATTTATACATGCTTTTCTTTTAAGATGGAAGTATCACCTGAAAAATTGGTCTTGTACAAACCCAGGGGCTCAATTCCTCTTTCCTTCTCCCTCACCTAAGGAGTCCTGGCAAGTTCAATCTGCAATCCATTCTGTTAAACAGCCACTGGTGATGTTCTAGGCATGTTTGGAAATCATCTTACCTCCCATAATTTTGCTATGATCTTGGCAGAACAATCTCCCTTTAATAGTATTTTGTGAAAGCTGAACACAAACTGCATAAGTTCCTCTTTTATTTTAAAAGTAAATGCCAGTGAAGCAATGCATTTCTGAGTTACCCTTTCAGTCATCCAGATCTGCTGACTTGTATATCTATCATCAAAGCATTTTGGCATCCTGGCTTGTATTTAACAAATATGCTGAAGGACCTATACTATCTCTTTGCCTTGGTTACTTTGGTTTTTCCCATTGAGGATCTTACCTGTATCTCTTCCTGATTTTTAATATTCATACTCAAATTATTAAGTGCATTTAGTGCTTTTTCTTTAACTTTGGGAACGCAGTTGGAGAGCATCCCTCCAATAACAGAAAGACCATCCAAATTTCGGATTACATCCTGAAATATAGAAGATATTTCATAGGATTTTTAAAAATTCAATTAAAATGCTGAAGCATTCCCTCAATGTCTCCATATTGACAAAAATGAAGTATGTGAATGAAGAATTCAGAATTGACTGCTCTGTTTAAAGAAAGTGTTAGCAGATACTGCTGTATTGCTTTACTGAAACTAAGAAGGGTCCTGCTTTGGAACAGAAGTATTAGTTGCTATTATTTGACAACAGTACATCACCTTTGCTTTTAAAATCTGGTCTGCAAAGCATGCTTAAAGCGTTTTACATTATAAAGAATAAAAGGAAATTACTTGATAATGAGTTAATAGAATAACTAAGCCAGATTGCAGTACCTAAAAGTCCTGCCTAAAGAGGACAGAATTTCAAGATGTAGCTTCATATTATTAGAAGTTCTGAAACTTTTTCCATTACACTTGTTTTTATTACTGTTTTTAATCTTTCTCACTTAGACTGTAACTGTCTTTTTAAAAAAAAATACTGCTCTTAAAAAAAAATTAAATGGTCTAATGAGCTTTATGCTTCAGTTGCATTCTAAGAGATTTATATTAAGAAAGCCATTTTGAGAAGCCAGAATAGATGGCAATCATAAGTAGCAAAAAGGGTGGGACCTTGGAGGTTAAACTGTTAAAAAGGCATCAAAATTGGCATCCAGCTCAAAGTTTTTCTGCATTCTATGTCCCAATGATTTGGAGATGCCTCGATAGTTGAAAAATTGCTAAATGTGCAAACAGCACACAACTTTGTGAGGGGCAAAAAATACAGTTTATCTCACTAAACTTTAGATCTGAACCAGAAAGTATTTAACCCAGTATTCAACCCTTTCATTAACATTACATAATTGTAAGCAAACAAAAGATACATTTACAGCACTTTTGAAGTTCAGGACTTTAAGTGGTCCAAATATTATAATTCAATAAATTCTGTGAAGCTGATGAATTATATTATTTGAGCCAGCAGAAATTAAAGCAAGACATTAAATAGATTTTAGAGCACAAGCTGTCCTAGCTTTCAGTCCTGTGTCACTCTTTAGCAAAACAGCAGCTCTCCTCTGCCAGACTGGCTGGCATTGGACACTGTTGTTTTCTACAGAACAATACTCACTTGATTTACAGAGAAGGCAGCACTGTTGCTGAGAGTGATTAAAGCTTGCTCTTGAATTAATGGATCATCTGTGGCCTGGAGCAAATGAATAAGTTTCTGTAGAGCATCCACATCCATGGTATGGGTTGACACTGGAGGACTGCTGTCTGTCAACATTTAGAAATTAAATACTTGATACTAAGTTTGAGACATTTCACTTAGTTGCTACTTAATGATTTTTACAAAGCTGAAATTTAGCTCTCAGTTGTAGGACATATTGTTCTAATGTTGTGCCCAATCATGTCATGGTAAAAGGACTGTTTTATGACACTAAGATTTCCATCCTTTTTCTGAGTCCTCTAATTACCTCTTTTGAAGGTGGAGAATAAAAGGAACACACAATTAGAGGTTGCAGTGAGTTACTTCCTGGTTAACCAATAGCAAATTTCCTCTGCAAAATTATTAGGAATATTCACCAAACATGGTTTGGGGATTTTTTTTGTGTCCCAAAATGAAATGTGAAAATCTGTCTGGGCGCTGTAGGAAACAAAACTTCCAGTTTACAGACTACTACTTCCAGAAATTACAATAATGGCACTTTGGTAGTATGCTGAGATCCTTTGACAAAGTAACAGCCACGATGTTAGGAACTCTGCTGATCATGGCATCACTCAAAACACGGAGGAAGGCTGCTTCTGAGTCAGGATGATGTAATGGAGTACCTGACCTTTATAAAAGGGCAACAAATGTTATCAAAGGCCATTTCAGCCAGGTTGGAGGCACAACTATTTAGCCAGCTGAAGAGCCATGAAACCTGATCTGTGACTGCTGGACTAGTCACAGCTTACTCGAGATGACTTCTGAGAAGCTAAGAGGGCTTTAAATTCCACAGCTCTACATCAGCATTTGGCTAGGCAAACACCATAGTATTCTTTCAGGGTTTAAAAAAAAAAAAAGAGATCAAAGTTAATTATGATGATTCAATAGCTCACTTCAAACATAAAATCGTTTTTCATCCTCGTCTAAACACATCCCGCTTAGCTTTGAATTATAGGGGGAACACAAATAACTGCAATAACATAAGTAAACACACTGATCAGACGTACGCTTTGGGGAACTAATAAAAAAAAAATAGGTTTTCTAAAAATAAACCACACTCCAGAGTGCCCCAGGTTGCCACACGCCTATGGAGGGCCAGGACTCGGGCTGTGGCACCGCCTCTGTCAGGGCGCAGAGCCACCTCCGGGCCCCGAGCCGCGCTGCAGGGCCCCGCGGAGCCTCCCCCGGCCCCGCCGCACTCCGCAGGGCCGAGGCCCGCCCTGCCCCAGCCCTCACCTGCCGGCGGGCCCCGCTCGGCCGCTGCTCGCCGCCCCCGCCGCCCGCCCGCCGCCAGCCGCCACAGGCAGTAGCAGGCGCCGGCCCCGAGCAGCAGGGCCGCCGCCGCCGCCCTCACCGCCGCGCCCCGCGGCTCCCACATCGGCCCGGCCGCGGCTGCGTGGCCCGCGGAAGCCACCGCCCCATCCGGCGCGGCTCAGCCGCGGCTCTGCCCTTCCCTCGGGGCTCGGCCGTGGGGGCTGCGCCCGAGGTGCCGCGGGGATGCCGAGCGCACAGCTCCGTGTGCAGGCGCGGGAGAGGCTCCGGCGCTCCGTGATAGCGATGCGCTGCGGTTTCTGTTCTACAGGAGGGAATCACCCGCGGTCCGGGCCGGCCTGGTCCCGCAGCGCGTTCCCAAACACGCTGCCCCTTGGGAGGCCGCCCGCCGGCGGGAAGGGCGCTCCTGCGCCATGGCCGCCCTGGCGGGGACAGGCACATCATCCCCAAAGTGCGGGACCGCCGTCTCCGCCGCCCCTGGCCCTCCGCCACCCCCTGGGTGTCCAGGCGGTCGCAGCCTGGTCCCACTGGAGCCGGTGGGACCACAAACTCCCCTGTTGACATCTGTGGCAAGGAGCCACCGCCACCCTCCCCCACGGAGGCTCCCCCTCGGCCCTCAGCAGAGCCCTGGGCCCGGCTCGTTGCGCCCCTCAGCGCTGGCCGGGGCATCTCGCATCCCTCCCACTGCTCTCCGCTGCCTGGGACATGATTTTGTTCTGCTCGTTTTGTCGCTAGCATGCTTCAAATGATTTATGAAAACTTTGGGAACAGTAACAAGATGGAACAAAGCAATTCTGCTCTATAATCTATGTTAAAAAGAGGATTTAAATGAAGACGAACCTGGTGAACTGCATTGGCACTTTCCCTGTTACGTTTAACTTCTGTGTTAATTACAGAAGAACCTCTAGATTCCAGCCAGGTAATTCCTTCCTCATGAGTGCAGGGGCTGCAATCTATGTTTTCTAACCGCGTGTGAGTCGCAAAGATGACACTGGATTGTGCTTCAGATATTGCATTAGGTATTCTTGTTGGCACGAGAGTAAATAGACTTCATAAAATTCCAGAGAGTAAAACTGGCACAGCGTGAAGGACTGTGGGGGGAACAGGGTTGGTAGGTTTGCCCTTAGAATTTGCAACAATTTTGTGATTCTCTGTGTTTCTATCTTTTCTTCCCTGTTTGTCTTATTCACCTCTGCTTGTTACCAAATCTGCAGCAGCTGTTTTTCAGTTTCCTTCAAACAAAAACAAAAACAAACAAAAAAAAAGGCACAATGCACAAATGCAAGTTTAAGAGATATCCTGATATGTTTAAGCTGCCAAAATAGACCCCATTTGCAATTGGCTATTACAGCTAGGATTTCCATAGAAATACGAATAAAGGAATCTTGAGCCAATTACAATAATTACAGGGCAGTGCTGCCATGTAGACTGAGTACTTATCCTGGGAGTCTGTCTCTAGGTCATTCTTTGCTTTCTAAGCACAAAACCCCAAAATATAAGATGTACCACCATGAGGTGTCTTTCTTGATTCAGCACTTTAAAAAACAGCTATATCTACATTTCCAAGCAAAAGTTATAGCATTATAGCTATAACAGCATTATAGCAGCAGTGAAATTAAGTTAATGGACTAAAAATGAAAGAATTAAGGATAAGATTAAAGGAAGACTGTTTTAAAAAGAACCAGTTAAAAATTACCCTGTGTAAGATATTTTTATCCTATGTTTTTCTTCTTTCTTGGATGTTACTTGCTGATATCTAGCCATTTTTCTTATTTAATTTTCTTATATTTTAATTTCTTTATGAAGTTACAGGATGCTTGGTGTGAAGATAAATGAGATGATACTGATCCTTTTATTAAGGAACATCAAAGCTGAGACCTTTGAACATTTATACACATAGTCTCAAAGTTAAGGATGTAGAGTTATAAAATGGACATTTACTTAAGTCTTTTTATGATGAGGTTGTGGTTTGGACATGATCCAAACAAGCTGAAGTCCAAGTAATCTTGTCCAGATAATTTAGGATTCCCTGCTGGATCTGAGAATTTCCTTCCTGTCTGATTTCTGTCTGTTCTCATCCAGATTTACTTTTAAACAGTATTCATTAAAAGTCAGGCAAAAACTGTAATGCTGCAAACACTCTTGTGGGTGACAACTTCACTGTAGTTGGTAGCTGTATTCTTACAATGTTAGAAGTAAATATGGATGAAGAGCTGGCCTAAGATTTTTCTGCCCTAGGACCCAAATTAATTTTGCCATGAAGGGTAAATGGCTAAAGTATTAAGAAGAAAGGGTGAAGATATTGGGGATGGACTTGTGATTGCTTGGCATAATTGACACAATTGTTTCCTGTTTTGCACCTAGTCCAAGGATTATTCAAGAGTACTTGAATGAGGATTGCAAGACAAAGTGTTATAATTTCTTCCTTATTTAATTAATATTCTCAAATGTTAAACAGAGACATTGCATTCCAGTATATCACTGGATAGACTGGATTTCTTGTGTTGGAGAACTTTCAAAACACCCAAAGGAGAAGAAGTTGTCTGTTTCTTTGAAAAAGGGGGGGGGGGAAAGGCAAACAATCTATGACACAAACTTGAAATAAAATATGGCAGTCACATACTGGCTTATCCAGCAGAGGGAGTAGCTTACCAATGTTGGGAATGGCTTTGGGAATCTGCCCATAGGAAAATTCGTGGTAAAAAACCATTTAAGTGTTTATTATTTAAAACATTGCATGCCATGAATTACAATGATAAGTGATGCATTTCTATTTTTTTAACATAGTCAACAATCAGCCACACCTTGCAAATTACATTTCTGGGAAGAGGATTGAAAAGATGCTAAGGTTGAATTGGTGTGTTGACTAGTGTTGTAAATATTGAGATGTATAAACTGAAGACAATGGCCTTTAATTTTGTCTTCACCTTTTCATATTGGTCTTGACTGGGATTCATGGAAACACAGAAGAGTTTGGGTCGGAAGGAACCTTCAAAGAACATTTAGTACAGCCACCCTGCCATGAGCAGGAACAACTTTCTTTCACTTGATCAGCTTGCTCAAAATACTGTCCAGCCTGACTCTGACCACTTCCAATAATGGGGCATCCCAACGGCCTCTGTTCAGCTGCCTTCAGAGATGCCTTCCAATTTACATTATTGTCTGTCTGTCCCTTCACATGGACAGATTAGAGCATGGATGGCCTGTTGGGCTGTTCCCTCCACCTGCCTGCCCTGCTCTCTGCCTCTGCAGGCCATGGGGCAACTTGCCAGGCAACTTGTCTTTTTTGCCTCTGTGCCATGCATGGCTTTTGCTCTTTGTCCACAGCATGGGTTTGGTTTAGAGCCTTCCTCTTTTTCTTTGTCCTCTCACCATGCTTCCTGAAAAGGATTCAAGCACAAGCTCCCCATTAATTTAGTAAAAGCAAGAGGCCATATCTTGAAAGGAGAGTAATATTGCATGCCATGTTTTGACACTTTTAGCAGGCACAAGAACTTTTTATCATTTCCAATAAATATTTACTTAAATAATTGCAATTTGCCCATACACATTATACTTTGAATGTTCTTGCTGCATGTGAGCTGAAAGTCCAAAAGTAAATGATCCATGTCCTTTAGCTGATAGATAAAGATAGCTAAAGGACAAATGAGAAAAAATGGTTCATTGGTTATTGTGCATTGTTACTAAAAGATAATGTAAAATTGTATAAGAAAACAATCCTGAAAAGCACATATTTTTTAGCTGCATTTTGTTTTCTGTGTTAGTTACAGGATCAATTTTTGTCCATTCAACATATTCTTTACCTCATAGTATTAAACTTGCTTTAGATTCCGTTTCTTATTAAGTAAATAAAATTATCCAATCTTATATACATTCTTTTTTTTAATGCACATTAAAAGCAATGAAATTCTTTGTAGGAATTGCTAAAGAAATGCTACTTATTTTACTATCCTAAACTCAGAAGTCTGCCAATGGAATTATGCTGATACATGCAATATTACCTTTAAAAATTGAATGAAAGGGAACTGATAAGAAGTAAAGTACTGCAAAATGCCTCTATTTTGCATTACTTTAAAAGATTCTGGTAAACTGTTGCTTATTTTAACAGCTTCAGAACTAGATGATACTTTGCTGTAAATACAAGGAATTAATTTGCAGCTTCTTTTTGCAGTGCTGCTCTGTGGTGTACTTATTGTTCATCCAGAAAATCCACTTACATTTTTAGAAAAAAAGCTCAGAGAAAAAATGGCAAAGGGATACTTTCTTATGAGACATACTGAATTATTTTGTGTGTGTGTGCTCTGTGGTTTATAATATTGCACTTGGACTTTTAAAATATGCTAATGGTACAGCATCTATGTAGACTGCAACTTAAATGATAATACTGCTTTTTGCAAATATTGATGTCATATGGTATTGCAAAAACAGTAAGACCATATCTCTAAAAATATAGAATATATTTTATTTTTATATCCATGGGTTTGGGGGTGTTTGGGTTTTTTGTCTACAGAATATTTAATGAATATAGCCTCCACTTAATGCTCCTCTTTGATTAGTTGATATATTAAACCCTTACTTTTGTGGTAATCAAAACTGAGGTGATGTTAAGTGTTTTAACTTCATTGCTGTCCACAGCACCAGGGATGAACCAGGGATGTGGCTTTCAAGCACTGCATCAGTAAGTGAGGTATTTCTCATTTTTTCTGTTCTCTGTGTGTTCTTTCACCCTGTGAAATGAGCACAGCATGAGATAAAAAAAAAAAAGGATTTAGTTTTGTTTATACTGGAATCTTAGAAAATAATTTGATATTTCTTGCTTTAATATTCTCTGCAGTTTTCTGATTGAAGCTTTCAATGGGATGTGAGTAATAAATCCTTCATCTTTGGATCCACTCACTAAACAATTGAGTCAGTAAGTTGGCATGAAGTGTGACTGGATTTTTCTCTTGATTATCTCTGTATGACTGTGCTCAGTTTTGTCTTCTGTTAGTACATCTGTCCTGAGTTCACAGCAATTACATTTCAGCTGTTTCCTCTTTTGCTGACTATTCAGTTAGAATTCAGATCAGTCCAAAAGTGGAATGCTTGATTTATACAGTACACATATACAAATACAAACTTGTTGCAGTCAAATCCTCTCAGAGATTTTCGTAGGAGTAAGAGCAATACATGAGATAAACCCCAGTGTTTTCTGAGGCCCATTGCTTTTTGTACTTTCAAAGCATCATATTTTCTTTTACAGTGGTATTTTTAGCCCATAGTCTTACACAGTTTTGGCTTTCTAATAATTCAGACAGGTTTATTAAAATACCAGTTAGAATCATGTGGTAAATGGCTGACATAAAAATGGGTCATGAAACAATTTTAGGAAAGAGTAACTCAAATATTTAGTATGCTAAATAGCTGAACACAACTGATTAAAAAAAGAGTGAACATGAGAGGTGAAAGCCTGAATTTCAGTTATTGAGCTTTCCTTCAAGCACAGAAATTACTTCTGGTTTGTATGCTAATTTTACTTTTTCTTTAACATCTCTGTGTAAAAACAGTAGTATCATTTGGTAGTGAAGTACTTCTAACTATACACAGAAAATTATACTTGAATGTCCATCACCTCAAATTAGATCCTTTAATTTGCAAAAATCAACATGAAAAAGACAAGATTTAATTTTTTGTGTGACTCAAAACATTTATAACACAGCACTACTTTGTGTACTGCCATAAAGTATTTTTTAGATGACTAAAGAATTGTGTGCAAAAGAATTGTATGACTTTTACAACAGAAACTTAATGAAGCTTTATTTTGGGTAATTATATGTATTTTTCACATACTTCAGGAACGTCATAGGAAAAATCTTTTCCCAAAGTATTTATGTTGCTCCTTTGTGTGAGGAAAAAAAAAATCAGTTTAACACAACAACATAAAGTGAAATTACAAACTTAGATTTGGTATTAATTTCCTCTGATGTTATTCTGTATTAAAACTCCTCAGTTCTGCCTTTACTGCTGTTCTGAACCTGACACTTCTGTACTTTAATCAGCTCTGTTTGTGAGATATATGGTGGTATACCCAGACATAAAAGGACAATTTTCATTTAGGTCTGAAAGTAAACAATCTGTGTTCTCTTATGCTCTTTCTTTGGTTTTCTGTGCTTGGGATTAGGAAGATCATGCTTTATGTAATCCAAATTTTCCTCTGAAAAATGGGGATAATACCTAGATATGTTTTAAAATATGACAATCACAAGAAATAAACACATCCACTGATTTCTTTGTTATGTGTACAAAATGTGATGATGCTCCATTTAGAATTAGGTAAGGTGGGTTATTTTGTTTTGAAAAGCTTACAGTGCTTATTACAGAGGTACAACTCTGCTAGGAACACTGGTGTAAATCCTTACTAAGAACCACAGAATGACAGAATTGGCAGGGAGGTGAATGTTTTCAAGCTGTGCTGTGGTTAACCTTGGTGCAGATTTGTCCAGGGTGTTTTTAGTCATTTTAAATATCACAGGTGTTGGAGACACACCAATCTCAGCAGGCAGTATATTCCAGTACTTCATAATCCTTTCTACTACAAATATTTTCCTAACACAGTAGCCCTTCTCGCAAAAATAAAAAAAACCACCAAAACCCCAAACCCACCTTTTTTTAAAAAATCCTATTGTCTTGTACAATAGGGACATGGAAGATTATTAATTTTTCCTTCAGTGCAGCCTTTCTAAGATTGTCTCAGCCTAGAGTTTTGTTAATTATCACATACATTGGACTGGAACAGAACATGCTCCATTTATAATCTCTCCCAAGAATGCGTTGGGATTTTTTTAATATGATACAAGAGAGGTTTTGGCAAATGAATGTAGCCATGGAAAGTCTTACTCATTCAGCAACTCAGATACAGAGAGATACTGAATTTTAATATATCAGTGATATATGACTCATTTGAAATACATTTTTGTTCTGAATCTAATTATTTTTGATTGCTTAGCCTGGAAGGAAAATGGGACTTCTACAAAGGTTAAAATTGGTAAGATATAAATTGAATTTGCATTCTGTTACACTGGGGATTTTTGTATTGCCAAGGAAATATGAATAGCATCTAAGTAAATGTATGTATCTAGCACTTTTAAATTATTTTCTATTAACACTCAAATGTCCTCCCATAAATACAGATCTGTAGTGAAGTACAGATGACAGTAACAGTACTTTATGGCAGTGGTAGCAAGTGAAATTTATTGCTCAATACTTCAGAAAATTACAAACAAGTAGAAGTTTTATTAAAATGAGTGGATGAATTGCTACTGAAAAATATCATCAATGTGTATTTTATTTAAATTCTAAATAATAAACATCAGTTCTATTCAGAAGTTTATGTTGTTGAGCTTGACTGCTTTGAATTTTACGGCAAATTGCAGTGTTGTGGATTTTACTTCAATTCAGAAACTGTAATAAATTACTCATTCTGTTTTACAGTTCAGAACATGGATAAAATAAAATTTGCTGGAAAGGAATGAGAAAAAAGCCAGTGGAAGATGGCTCTACAATAAATCCATTATAATATCTAAATATTAAAAATTATTATACAGAAGTGGAACATGTGTGTGGAGACCAACAAGGAAAAAAAGACATGTAAGCCTAGGTAGCTGGTCTGCATAAGACAGATAATACATAATATATAATCTAAAGTTATGCTGTGTAAATTAAATGTTCTTGGTCCAACAATTTACCTACCTGTCTTTTTGCAGGTTGGGCTGTGACAACTTGATGCCATGAGTGCCTGGAGAGACAGGTTCCTGTGTTCTGTGCCAGGACAGATGGTTCTGGTTCCCTTCTCCCCAGACTGAGCAGTGGTAATGTTTGGGAGGTGTTAGGGAAATGGGGTGTATGTCAGGGAAATGGGGTGTTTGTCAGAAGTATGGGCTGGAAAGAGTTGGGATGCTTTTTGGGAGGTGAAGAGTGCAGTGATAGGGTTAAAACAGGAGGGATCACACACTTGGAGTCTTAGCTTTGATTAGATGGAATGCATGATGAGAGGTGAGGATGGTGTGAAAATCAAATTAAGAAAGTCAGAAGACAAACTGGTATCTTAAAATACTTAAAATTGTAGTCTGACCAGATTGGGCTGGCTAAAGATGTCCTGTTTCTGGAAGGTATCAGGGCATTCTTGGGGAATAATAGTTTCAAATTCTGTCCATTCTTAATAGCAGTTGCACTGATTGGTTTGATTTCAATGATTAGGTTAGAATGCATATAACTGAGTCATTTTTTAATTGTGTACATTTATATTGTGTACACTTTTGTAGACAATGGGTCAACTAAGTCACCTAAACACACATTTCTGGTACAATTCAGCATGTCCTGAGAGCTAGGGCTGTGGAACTTGGGGATAAGCTACAAAACAGTAGCTTTATTGGCTGTGTAAAGTGCAGAGGGAGCAAAAATTATTACAGAAAAGCAGGAAGCCTACCAAAATGCTTCCATTTTTTATTTAAAAGATTGCAGCTCCCTTGATCCAGAGAGAATTGCAAAACTGTGTGGTTGTCACCTGTGTGGTTTGTTTTTCTTGAGCTATTTTATTCAGTATGGGAAATGCAGAAAGAGCTCTTCTCTTTAGGAGACAGAGCAGAGGTTTGCTCTGGCTGAGTGCCTGACCATTTGCTGCAGAAAGGCAGAGCTTTTTCCCTCTTCCTTTGTCCCTCTGTGAATCCTCATGTTCTCTTTTGTGTGGACCCAGAATGCAGATACAGTCTCCTTCAACAGGAGATCATTATTGGGTGTTGGGTCCTCCAGGCCAAATATGCATTTGCTCTGAGCATTCACAGACTGTGGAAAATAAAGCATGCCTGAACTTTTCAAAGTTCTGGAACTTATGATTAGTGGCCTTTATTGTCTCTGGCACTATAGATGATGTTTGGTGATGGATCATTTCGAAATTACAGGCTATTTAGTAAATATAATTATTAGCACACTATCATTTATTCCAGCTTTCTGTTCTGCTCCTGTGCCAACAAATTTGTGAGTTTTTACTGATGGCTGGACAAGATCTGTCCTCAGGGCCAGCTGGGAACCATTTGCTCTGTAAATTACAGTTTTCTAAAAAAGGTCAGTGATACCACAGTACCCTGATGTTGAGTTATTGACAGAAAATAATTGCTGTGTTTTAAAGATGGCTGCTGTGGTCTTGATACTGAGTTTTAAACTAGGTGGAGTTCTGAAGTTAAGGAAGTCATCCACATGTCCAAATTAAACAGACTTTTGGTTACAGAAGCCCAGGATGGATCCAACTATATTTATCGTGGATGCAGGTCTTGGAAGAGATGCACAAGAAGAATTTGCTATCAAAAAGGCCTACACATTTCTATACCTTAAAAAAATCTTTGTAAACCCCAACTGCATTCTGAATCAGCTAAAAATCTTTAAAATGAGCATGGCTATAGCAAGTTCCAAAAATTCTATGATAAGAACACAAAGCCAGAAAACCTGGAAGAAGTGAAGAGAGACAGCTTGTTGAACATACTTTGAGGAGCAGGCAAATTACCTGAATTGTATTACCAAAGCAATTAAATGCTGGTGGGAAAAGACACATTATCAGTAATTTTCCCACTGATTTTTCCATTTCTATCTAATGAATTTGTAGTCTATGGATAGTTGTGTAACTAATATGGAAATATTCTTCTATAAACCATAGTGGCTTCTTTGCTGTGTTTTCATGCTGATATCTTACTATTAACTTACATATCTTAAATTCAAACTTTGGAAATATTTAAGAAAAAATTCTCTTCAGTGACAGGATATGGGATAAAATTAAAAAGTGTTTTTTTATTTTTGTTATCAGCCAATTACCATATCAAGTTTAAACTGCTGCCATTAGTGCATTATTGTGCAGTTATAAAGGTAATTACATTACAAGCATGAAGTTTTGTTCATATAAAAGTTGATGATGAAGGATGTTATTAACTGTGTCCTTTCTGGTTTCATTTTTATAATTAGAATTGCAGATTTTAAGTGTTGCCTATCAGATATTTCAGCATGTGATGGTGTAATTCAGTACTGAAAATGGTTGTGAATATGTGACATTTTAGCATGCAAACATGTAGAAAATATTATGCAGAAGTGACATCCATGTGTGTTATGTTTGAATCTTTGAGGTTGCTGTTCTTTTCACTAGCCTAGCTTTAGGTAAATGCTACCTTGCTAGGAGCCCCCTGGGCCTTCTCCAAATGAACAGTCACAGGTCTCAGCCTTACTAACAGGGAATATGCTCCAATTCCATAGCCATCTTTTTGCCCATTGTTGTACTCCCCCCAGTGTGTCCACGTCTCACATGTACTGGGAAGCCCAGAACTGGACACAGTACTCCAGATATGGCCTCACTTGTGCTGAAGGGAAAATCACTTCTCTGGATCTCTTGGCAGGACTCCTAATGCAGCCCAGGATACCACCCATCTTCTTTGGCAAGGGCACATCACAGGCTCAGGTTCATCCTGGTGTTTAGCAGGACATCCAGGTCCTGTTCTGACAGCCTGTTTTCAAGCTGGGCTGCCCCCAAAGTGTTCTGGTGCCTTGAGTTGTCCCTTCCCAGATGCCAGAATTTGCACTTGAACTTCCTGTCAGCCCCTTTCTCCATCCTGTCAAGGTCCCTCTGGATGGCAAGCATGACCCTCCGGTCTATCAGACACTGCTCTGAGTTCAGTGTCTTCTGCAGCCCTGCTCTGTCTCATTGTCCAGGTCATTAATGAAGATATTGAATAGGACTCGCCCCAGTACTGACCCCTGGGCTATACTGTTAGTTACTGGCCTCCAACAAGAGGCTCACCAACAAAAAAAACCAACCCCCCCAAAAAAAACCACCACCAACAACAAACAAGCTAAACCCACCCCCCCCCAAACTAACTGTGGTCCTAGGTTAATGTGGTCTTCACAAATAATCAGTACTTGATTCTATTGCCAAATCAAAGTCCTTCTAAATGTAAAAAAGCGTCTTAGTTCTTCCTGATTCTGTGCATGTAAGTACATGTGACCGAGGGTTTGGAGGTTAATTCCATTTGTCACAGCATTTTGCAATAGTTTCAGGTCAGTAATATTTTTCTCAATATGTTTGTATGTTCCACTTAGCAGAGAAATGAGCAGGAAAACTAAAAGCCTTTATGATGATCAGTGTGAGAGGTTTAGTCCTAGTGTGAAAGTGTATTTGATTTTTAAGGAATACCTGCATCCCAACTGTTACTCATCTATCTTATCACAAAGAGTCTGAAAATATCTTGGAAGTGTTTTCATGAGAAGAAAAACTAGGCAACATCCCAAACATTTTTGATTCCTGGCACAGTATTTCTGAAGCAGGAGAATGTTACTGATTGAGTCTTTTCTAGCCTACACTTTAACTGAATTCAAATGCACAAAAAGAAAAGGAAAATGTTTTTATTTTCAAAATAAAAAAGGGGGTTTTATGTTTTGAGACTAGAATGCATTTATTATTTAAATTATTGAAATTGTTGATGCAGCCTATAGCAATTTGAGTGATTTCTTTTGCTTTAGAAAATGACTGTAGTTATGGGTGAGAATGATTTTGTCTCTAGATTGGTGATGAAAAAGAAAAACTGGCTAAGAATAAAAAGTATTTTGGTCATGGTTTTGGCTTTTGTATTACAGGATAAAATGATACCAGGATGCAAATTGTTTAGTGACAGAATTTAATCCAGTATCATGAATTTTAGGAGCTAATAAAGAAAGCAAGGCAAAATAAACCATACACAGCCACATCACCTCCTTTATAGGTGTTGTACTTAAAAACATTAAATACTTCTATGATTGTTTTCCCTATGTATTTGGGTAGAAAACTAAAATCATTGTAAGTTTCTTGCATCTAGAGCTAAAAAATAAGTAAAGAACAGTTGTGATAGAATTACATTTTGTATACAAACAGCCTTCACTGGCCCATTATTTAACTGATTCATATCTAGTGTTGATTATGTCTGTTGGAGTGTCAGTATGTTGATTGCCATCCATTTTCATTTATCTTACTAAATTCAATTCTTGTCTCTACAAAGCTTGCATTTTCCATTTTTGTAGATAATTAATGTTTTCTGTAGCCTCAAAATCAAACATTTTGTCTATTTACATCTACTGAGTGCTATTTTAAACTATGTGATGAATCATATATGACAGTCTACAGGGGCTTTTAGAAAACATTGATTTTAAAGCTGTTTCTTCTATCTTTGAAGATACACAATAGTTTTTTTTTTAAGCATGAAATGCATTTTAATCAGTATGCTATTGATATTTAGATTAACTACATATGTTTTTATGTTGAAACTCACTGGCTAGCTATATTTATTATATTGCCTACTTGTACCATTTTTTTAAGTTCTTGTGGATGGTTTAATGTTGATGCAAAACTATCTATTTTCTTTTAGAGATTGAAAATCATATTGAGATTCTTTTCCTTTGACATTTTTTCACCTAACCAACTGAGTTGAGCTGTCTCTTCAGTTACAGGCTACCTTGCCATTCGAAATTATCCGAGCTACAGCTCTGACCTCATCTTTCAAATAAATCCAAGATTACACAGATTTTGGCAACATGCCTTTATTGTTAATGTTAAAAAAGGAATTATTTCAACTGTGGGTTAGGTCTGTTTGTCTGACTAAACATATTTGTGGGGTTTTCTGGATAAATTAATTATCTGCAATTTAAAAAAAAATTGGCTTTGTGTTCTCTTTACTTTGGCCTGTGATGCTTTCATAAAATAGAAGTCTTTGTCTAATATCTGCATGTGAATGTCAATATGATTCCAGCTCAGACTGTCTTTGGCAAATCAGTGTGTTACTGTGCCAGAGAATATGAGTGTATGAGATGCATGGGTTATGGCTCAGCTGTTTGTGGTATTCCTCCACCTACTCAGAGATCGTGGAGAATCATTTGTCTTCCATGTGTGACTGGGAACTGCCTTTAAATGCTGCCATTAGTATTCATAGTGCAGGAGCTAAAATTTCCTCAGAAGCTTTTGAAGTGTTTTATTTCCAGTATTGACAGACATATCTATTTTTCCTGTATTCTGTCATGGAAAACATGGCACAAAATGATCTTTTCTGTGTTTTATGTGGCTGTGTAGAGAAAGGGGCACTGCCTCTGTAGAGCACTGTAGTTCATCCTTTAAGGCAGCACTCCTAGGACATGCACTGCATGTCAGGAAGACAAGTCAATTGCCTTCATGCAATTTTATCATGCAATTATTTCCTGGCTTTGGACAGAGAAAGAAGGGAAATCGAGAGAAGTTATTGAAAGAAGAGACCTAAAGAGCTTATAAAAGAAGAGGAAGGCCCATGATTTTCTTGTAGACATGGAAGCTCTTCTGGGAGCTTTTTGATTAAACAGTAGAGAAACACAGAGATGTCAACATTAAATTGTGTTTTGTGGCTGTGGTGTTTGATGGAGGTTGTACTTTACAGTACATTTTTGAGGAGCTCAGAGAAATAGCAATTAACCCTGTAATGCTGAAGTTTTTATCAATTGTTAGTAATTTCCCCCATATGTATGTTTTTCACATATATTATTGTCTTTTTTCTTGTGCTGCCTCCTTCTGCACTACCTTCATAACTCCTGTATGCTTTTTCTGTTCATACAGTCTTTTCTCAAAGAATATGAGTCATTGCAGGAGATCATGCTAACCCATAATATCCTTGCCCCAACCTCCTATTTCTATTGTTGTGTTCTTACATTATTTGTAGTTGCAACTACTGCAATTATTGTTGTCTATTCTGCCACATCCTCAGTGGGGGTGTCTCTTTGGGAATCCCCAGGGCCTTCAAACAAGAGCAGTTAGGCCACTGCATGTGGTCCTCAGTCTTACCCCACTGCTCTTTCAACTGGTACTTTTTGCTGACCTGAGAGATCAGAGACCGCTCACACAGATTTTTTGTCTTATATTTTTCTTTTTTCTAAAACTTCTCCAGGGTTGTCTTTTCTACCCAGACTTAGCCTGCCTTAAGCTAGCTTTTTTTCCCAGCACTGACTCTTTGCAGAAATTAACATAACGTGGTCTATAAATGCATATTTTCCGACTCAGATTTTCACCATTGGCTGTGCTGCCAATAACAGATGTTCTGCTGTGGTTTTATTGCCTGTCCTTTTCAATCAGACCCAGTGGTTCTATACTGAGATAATTCTCCAAAATTTGAGAGGAGGAGGACAACATTACTAAATACTTGCTACTATTTGTGGCAGACTTTCTTTTTTTACTTTCAGCACTTTTAAGTTTCCAGAATATGCCCTATTTAGTGAATGTTACTGGCAAAATGGGATATTCCTCTCTGTTCTGTCTTATCAGGATTAACCTTTAACAGTGAAGATAATGCTTAAGATATTTCCAGGAACAGGGATGAGTCAGATACTCTTGTATTTTTGCTATAAAGTTTTTGAAGGATATTGTGGAAGAAATGGCTAAATTACCCAGGTTGTCAGCAAAGCACCATTAAATTATTCATATCTGAATAATGGAGAACATAAAGGAATGCAAATAATAATGGGATGTGTTTGCTTTGAGATTCTTTGGCATTCCTACCACCCTTAACATCTTCTGATTTTTTCCTTTATGTTGTTCTTTTATTTCATGTTAGCACTAAAGCACTGAGTGCTATGTCTTGTAGAACAAAATGAGCCACCTTTGGGACTCGTGGTCAAAGCACCAGAGGGATGCAAAAATACCATAATTGTCTCCAGATCTTTAAAGGAGCAAAGTTTCTCCATGGAGTCTTCCAGAACTTCTTCCCTGATAGTCAAGAGAAATTTAAAGTTTTGGCCCTGAATTTCTACTCTGCATGTACACATTTCTTAGTGATCTAAGTATATTATGCAGCAAGGAATTTTATCTTTAGATATAAATTTTATCTTTATATCTCATCTATTTAGCTGAGGCATTTTTTCTGCCCTGTTGCTATAGTGTTAGAATGATCACAGGTTTTAATCAATGAGTATTCACATAGATAGCTGTTTGACAAGGATGTTCTGTAACATGCATTTTACAAATGAGCTGAGAGAAGAGTGAACTTAGAGAATGTCCCACACTCTGAGCTATCAAAAGCATACTTACCTTCAGTTTGGGTGGGCACTGATGTGCTGGATGCAGACCACAGCATCCTTCATGTAATCTTCATCAGGTAGAAGTGATGGCACATAATCTGTGTCAAACTGATACAACAACAACCTACAATTCTTCCTAGAGAGATTTCAGCTCTGCTTGCCTCAAAAACCAAACAAAGCAATTATGAGCATGTGGAGCTGGATCTTGGGAACCAACCATGTCTTGGCTACTTATCATTTCAAGGCACCTCAGGTATGGAAGAGGCAGAGGCTCAGTTATTCATTCAGGACTGAGGAGGAACACTGGTAAATCAGCAAGTGAAACCCACCTTCTGTGTTTGAGTCCTAATTAGTATAACAACTGCCTTTCCTCTTTTTCTGGAATTGTATTTAAGGTTAGTCTTAAGTTTGGTTTTTTGGCCTACAATAAAACAACAGGAAGTCGATATAAAAATCTTAGAAACATTTTCTGGGAATATTTTAGGAAACTGATAGATACAAAGAACTGTCAATACATTCAAGAAAAAATGGGTCTTGGTCACAATCCTGCAGCTATTTCTGTGTGAACACATAAACTGTGTTCGTACATAAGGCAGCTTCTTCCCACCATATTATGTACATTTGTGTCTATTGATTTTTACTGTATAGTTTCAAATATTTGCCAAAGTATTTCACAAGAGTGTCCAGAACAAATTGTCAAAAACAATTACTAGATGAAGGATGCTGTCGAACTAATGTCATTCTGTAGTTATTATTGGCAATATACAAACATCTTTGTAGGCAGATAATCCTACAAACCAACAGAATAATTAGAACAAATGTAAACAGCATGTATTTCTTTCTCAAAGTATCAGATATTTAAACCTACTAAGGAAAGGGTTCCCTTATTAGCCTATCACAGTGACAATTACTCCATGTTTCTTTACTGTCTGAACTGTTTGCTCCTTGTGTCGTTCCCATTCCTCATCCTCTTTGTCCAGATCAAAAGTTTCTGGATAAACAGGAAGCTTGTCTTTTGGGCATTCCTCATAATAACTTCGGACATATTTTCCAACAGACCATCCTTTGTATTCCTCAGGCATTTTGCATTCTAGGCCATTGTAGTGAACGTTGTAGTGATGCTTCAGCCAGTAGAAAAGATAATGTATGTTGTAATCACATCTCCAAGGATTGTCTCTCAGCCACAGTATTTTCAGAAAGTAAAGATCTTCCAGCACTCCATATTCAAAATTCTGCAAGCTGTTGTTTGATAGATCCAGCTCCTCTAAGTTATTGAGGCCTGAAAAAGCAGCTAATCAATAGAAAAATAGTTATTGGTACCTTATAAAGTTAACTTAGAAAAAAACATTCATATCTGTGACAGGAAAAACATTCATATCTAGAAGAAGAAAAACATTTTTATAATTTTACAGCTACTGGGTTTTTTTGTTTTATTTTGGCTAGAGGCTATAAAAGGATTTGTCAAACATTGAATTTTAAAATATGGCACATGCCTTCAGAAGTGAGAAATATTAGAGGAGTTGCTCTGCTGATAAAGCTATAAAACACTTCATGAATGTGCCTGAGTGTAGCATAGAGACAGTGGAGGTGGATGAATGCCTGATTTGCTCATTGAATCCTGTTGTTATTGTCATGATACAGAAGTAGGAATATGGAAACTTATTATCGGACACTGTGCAGGGCCAGAGGTTTTTTTGTGTATACAGGTATTTGTGTGCATGAATAGAACCTTCAAATTAACATTTTAAGAATTGGAATGGAGTAAACATGGAGCTTCATAATAATGCTTGTGAGTTACATTTCAGAGAGCAGTTCATACTTTTTGCAATGACACTGTTTCATTTAATAGCAGAAGTCTTAATTTAAATAAATCAACTGTGTAATGTTAAACCTCACAAGTACTATTTTACTGATAGTAACACTTTCTGATGCAGTTTAATTGCCAAGATAGTACTAGATAAGCCCTTTTTTGCATGATGAATTTTCTCTCTCTTTCTCTCACCCTGTTTATATCTGCTTTTGTAATTAAATCCAAATGAACATAGGCTGTAAGCAAATTGCCATTAAGGACACTTGAGTCCTAATAAATTTAAATAGCAATAGTTATAGTCCTATAACTTAAAAGCATTTCTATGTAGTGATTTTTAACCAAAAAGTATTTAAATCCTTTAGTTTTGTCTGTTATTTTATCATACAATATAATTGAAAAGTAGCCTCCTTATATGTAATATTTTCTTAAATGTGGCAAAGATATTTTAAAAATCATTGAACTACTTAGCATTTTGGAAAACTGTTAACCTTCAGGTTCCAGAATTACCTTTTGCACTTGGTTAGTTTAGCATTCAGAAAGGGCAAGTGAAATGTGTCTTTCTCTATTGATTTTTCTGATGAATATATTTCAGTGCAAACCTTTACTCTATAAATTGAAATGTAAAAAAAGGTAAAATTTGCACCAACTTCTAGATTTTTAAATCCTTCCCCCTCCCACTCAGTTTATATCTGATAAACACAGTATTTAATAAAAGAGAAATAATTTTAAATGAGTATTTAAAATTATTCTTACCAGGATCAATGTATGCTATTCCATTACTGTTTAGATTTAATATCTTCAGTTCACTGACATCTTCAAACTCCTTGGCTCGTAGCTGTCTAATTTTGTTGTTGGACAAATCAAGTTTAGCTATATCTGGAGGCATGTTGCCTGGAACTTTCTTTAAATCTTAAAAAATGAAAAAGACACAACTTGTATCAGCTTTGGATTATTCTTACTACTTAGGTATTACAGTTGCATGCCAGACAGAGTATTGTCAGTCTAACATTTTTCTTGTTTTCTTTCCCTTTTATCCCCTCTACTAGTGCCGCCATGTTTTTTCAACTTCTGAATCTCATTCTTTCTTTACTTGTACCTTTACATTTCATGTGAAAATTGTTCTCTTCATTAGTGGATATAGTAAAACCTCTGTGATTTATATTTTTATTTTAGTAGAACTAGACCATTCACATAGGAATAGGGTAAGTAGTAGCCTATTTTATACTAATATATTACTATATATTTATATTTTATACTAAACTCCTTGCTTTCATTCAAAGATGGTCAAACAAGAGACACTGCTCATTTTGTTGTTATGACAGTGTAGGATTAGAACACTCATTGAGCAAATATAAAAATCCTGGAGATTAGGTTTGTTAACATTACCCTGAGAGGGTTCAAACCACAGTCTGCACTTCTCAAGCATGGGCCCTTACTACTGGAGTAGGAGCTGCTCTTTCTGGAGTTCTTTTGCAAGGAACACTGTAAGGATTGATTGCTTAAAAAAGAGAAACCAGAGTAACTATATAACAAACCACCCAGGCAGCAGAGTGGCATTTTGTCTGCTTCTCTCTCCTACTTCTATCACTGGCAGTTCCAAAGTAGCTGAGGCCCTCTCAGCCATTGGTGTCCATATCCTTACAGTGTTCCTTGCAAAAGAACTCCAGAAAGAGCAGCTCCTACTCCAGTAGTAAGGGCCCATGCTTGAGAAGTGCAGACTGTGGTTTGAACCCTCTCAGGGTAATGTTAACAAACCTAATCTCCAGGATTTTTATATTTGCTCAATGAGTGTTCTAATCCTACACTGTCATAACAACAAAATGAGCAGTGTCTCTTGTTTGACCATCTTTGAATGAAAGCAAGGAGTTTCTGGATCTGTGCTGGACTCTGTGTGGTACTTCTGAACTTCTGAAGATATCTAATGACTCAGGTATTTTTGAGATGAGACTACAGCAACATAGCAGAGTCTTCCTGCCTTATATCTGATTATAAGCAGAGCTGTGGTATTATAAATACATAAATATTATAACCACTCCAGCCTGCTGTGGTTGGATTGCTTCCTGCTTCTGCAGATGTCACAGTTTCAGGGCCTATTTATCACCAAATGAATGCAAATAATGCTTGAATTTAGAGACTTGGAGAGTTTGGAAGGACTAGAAAGCAGACTCTTTTTTCAAGTGTCCTTGAAAATACAAGTTCTTTGTAGAAATGCAAACAAACTGCTTTTGCTTCCTTACTTTTTTGGCTTTTTTAGGGTTGGTGGGTTTTTTTGTGGTTTTTTTTTTTTTTTTTTTTTTTGTTGTTTTTTTGGGTTTTTTTTTTTTGGGTTTTTTTTTTTGTAAAACAGAATCAAGGGCATAGAGTATTTCATTCTGGAGTCCCACAGGGTCTGGCATATCACTGGTCTGACAAGATATAAGCAAATTATTTTTTAAAAAAGGGAACATACACATGGATAAATATATTTTTAAGATGTTTCTTTCATGAGGTTTCTGGCATTAATTGAAAGTTCCTGACCTGTTGTCCTACCTCTTTAGACATACTTAGTAGTGGTAGAGCAAGTGCTTGTCATTCCATTCCTTCCATTGTAAAGGAATAATGGATTGCAGCTTTTCATGTCATCTTACCGGTTTGTTAACTGATGCACTTTTTTTTTCTATTCTGAATTCTTGTCCACACAGATTTAGAGATGTTTTTGTGTTTTCCCTGGATTTTGTGTGCATTACACTCCTATTTCTGATGAAAATTCCAGTGAAATTGTGCATCTGCTGTACAATATTTATATATGAAGACAGTAAGTACAATGCTTTCATCAAAGATTGCCATATGTTCAGAAATACCAAATATCCATGGATATCTGCATCCAGCTGTCAAACATATGCACAGTAGATCTAGTACTTCCAAAAAGTATTGAAACATACTCAGTGTGTCCATGCTAGGCATGGATTGACATACTTTGTTCTTGACCTGGAGGAGGCAGTCCCTGTACCCCCTAGTATTCTCATGTAGAGGTTGAAATAACTTTATTCCTCCATTATTAATATTAAAGACAATAAACCATGCTTTCAAATACCATAAAACTCTTTGAAACTCCCATGAAGATCAAATCACATTAAATGTTTCCATGAACTTAGAGAAAAAAGTAAAATGTTTTTCCCCAGAAGTTTTTAGGTATATTTGTGTATTCAGGTCATCTCTTTGATACCACTAAGAGGGGAGAGTGTAAAGTCAGTCTTTGCTTATAATAGAATTATAATTTATGCCTGGGCTTTTTTCAATAACAGTTCACTGAATAGTAAGAGTGATATAAGATTCTATGAAGGACAATTAAGATCATAATCTATAATCTAATTATTAAGATGTTATCTACAAGGAAACATAAGATAGGTGAACATTAAAAAATAATAAAAGCAGCATAAATCATTAATTAAAAGATGTAGTAGCTTCATGGTAAAAGAAAGAGAAAATTGAGCCAGACAGACAAGAAAAGAATGTACAGGGTGAAAAAAAAATAAAGAACACAGGCCATTTTTATGAATACATAGTAGATAAGCCATGTAATCAATTACTGAAATCATTAATCCTTGATATTTAGATATTATCTACTTATACTGAATTCTGAGCTTTTCTCTGGCATAAAGGTGCAACTGAAATTTTTATATAAAATCAAGTTGGTCTTAAAGCAGATAGAAGTTCAGCTGAATAAAACATGCAGGCTAAGCTCTGCTAAAATTGGGGAAAAGGTCTCACAATGTTGGCTGCTTCAAGCCATGCTTCTTCTTTCAGAATTGTTATGTTAAAGAATTATTCTCCTCTGAATTGTTTTTTTTTGTTTGCTTTGTTTTGTCGTGGGATAAAATATGGGAAATATAAAGGACAAATAAGTGTGCATTTTCATGTTGATATATACCCCATCTGGTTTACCCTCAGGGCTTAACTGTGGCTCTTAGGGGCCTGAGAAAGATTTAGAGATGGAATGGATCCAAGTGTCTGCAAAACATTTCTTGAAGTCCCTTCAACTTTGAATTGTTTGCTGGGTGCTGGGAGGAAGGACACAGAGGAGTTATTTCTTTATGAACAAAAACATAAAATTTCTTCCCTTAGTAGAAGAAATCTTGTGCAGCAAATGTGAGGATGCAAAGCCTTTCCTTTGCAATCAGGTTCCTCTGGGCATTGAAAACACAGCTGGCTGCTCCAGTCCTGCTTCACAGCTCACCTCTGTTAAAGTTATTGCTATCTTTGTGTTTGTACAATGGAAGGAAGAAAAGACACTGTGTGCTTGTCTGTATCAGTTCAACAGTTTCAGCAGAGCTGTAATCTGACTGATTAGTGTGTTTATAGTTGTACAACCAGACTAGTAACTTAAGTAATATGCTTAGTTTTAAACCTGTTGATTTCTGTTAAATACATTACAGCACTAAGGAATATCTGTGGAATTTGGGCTGCAGAGCAGAAGGAAAATGCAGGAAGAATTCCTGCTTATTGCTGATACTTATAAGAGAAAAAAATTAACAATATCAGTTTAAGCAAAGCGAGTGCTATACTAAGTTCATTTGAAGTAAATAACATGCGAATAAATGTAGAAAGGATTAAATAAACAGAATAAATATATATCATATATATATAAATCATTCATTCAGTTATAATGACAGATACAAACCTTTTCTTCTGCAGTTCAGAGTTGTCACAGGAAACACATACATGTGGCACAAAGAGGAATCAAATTCTGGTTTGGCAGGTTCAGGTTTCTCCCGTTTTATGTTTTTGGGATCCTGCCTGTCCTCTTCACTACATAGCTGATCAGCTTTTACCTGCTTTAACTTCTGATTTTTCAGTTCTACTGGGTGTGCACATTTGGCATAATTTCCCAAATTCCTGTTTGTTGGAACCTGTAGCATTGTAACAAGAGTTTCTAGTTCACAGCTGCAATGCCAGGGATTGTCATAGAGACGAAGGTAGTTTAGACTGGGTGTATAAATAAAAATCTCCTCAGATAAAATCTTAATTTGGTTATGCTGAAGCAAGAGCGTGGTAAGTTTATCCAAACCATAAAAAGCCTCGCTCTCAATTTTTGATATGTCATTCTGTTGTAAATCCAGACTTTTCAGTGCTTTATACTTAGAAAACATATTATTCTTTAATTTACGAATTCTGTTTCTTGCTAGCAGCATGTGTTTTATATCCTCTGGCCAATCAGGTGCCACAAAAACCAATTTTCTTTCCTGACAGTCTAAGTATTTCTCATGAAGATAAGTGTAAATATCACATGTTAGGTCTCGGGCATTGCGTTTAACAGTGCTAGATGCTCTCCTTAAGATGTTTTCCCTTTCATTGTTTCTCAAACTCCTATTCCTTGTCCTCCTACAGTCAGATGCACTACAAAGAAGAATTAATAATATAATAGTGACTACTTGCATCCTGACATTCAGCTGGTCTCAGTTCTTTTCTGTGACAGCTGGAACACTTGAAATTTTTGGATAGTCCGAATCAGTGTTGTACAGATCTGAGGAGGCACAGCTGGGCTTTGTGGGTTCCCTGTGTTGGAAGAAAAATAAAACATTAGGACAGATGAAATGGGCATTTTCATGGAGGATTGTATATAATATGCAGTCAAGTACTCGATCATCACACTGCTTGGAACTTCACAAATACTTTGAAGATTTAATGTCCTATCTCTTTTTGTTTGTTTGTTAGTTTTTACTGACTCTGGTCTACTGTTTTTCATTATGATTAAACATGGGAAACTATATGGACCAATTTCTCACTGATTTTTGTTAAGAGATTCTCATGTGTTCAGGAAACACCATCAGGGTGGACCTTTTTGTATTCAAGTTAATCTTGGAAGATGAGCTCAAACAAGGAGTTTGAAGCTGGTCTTTTCCAACTTCCTGAGTGCTGAACAACTGGAACACATACAAAGTCAAAGCCATCAGACTGCCAGTTTGTGCTCAAGGGTGGGCTTGTTTTCAAGTCATTTTCTCAGGATTGTTTACCCCAATTTTTGGGGTTTTGTGCTTTCATCTCAGTAATCTGCTGCGACCATAGTTCAGGATATTTGCCCAGATAGATTGAACCTGTATGAGGAATTCTTACATTTATGTCATACTCTGAGAATTTGAACTGTTCACCTTTAATATGACAGTTTTTGGCTTGGTTGGGTTTGGTTTTTTGTGGTTGCTTGTTTTCTTTGGTTTTTTGTTTTGTTTTGTTTTTAATTTTGTTTTGGGTTTGGAGTTTGTTGTTTATTTTTGGGTGTTTTAGGTGAATTAAAAAATTTGCAAGACTTAAATATCTGTGAATGCCAGGGATTAAATATAAGAAATACAAACTCTTTCTACAAACTCCAAGAAGAAAGATTTTTTCAATTGCTGTGGCTATTAGGTTTACAAATCTTCCTGATAAAAAGTAGAGACTTGTGTTCTTAAGTACTTTAAAAACGGAGTTTAGTAGGATTCAGAGATAATCCATGAATCACTGGTTTTCTACACTACCAGGGCAAAATGATATATTCAATCTCAATTAATTTTGATAAACAGGCTTCAAAACTTTACCAGTCTGGGAGGAGGGGTTTGTTGTTATTATAAGCTTGGAGTTGTCAACACTACATTTTAATCCCGTATTGTTTACAATTTCCTTTATTCCTTCAGTAGCCACTTGGGCTCTACAAATGTCTCACTAAATTCTTGATAGTTTTAAGAGGTTTAATTTTAAATGTGTCTAAGAATGCAATCACCATTGTGTATTTGTCCATTTTTTTCTCAGTTTAACATTTTAAATTTTAGCTTGCTTCCATTATTTTTTTTAAATGTTTTTTCATTGCTCTTCCTTGATGGAAAAAGAATGTTTGACTTTGCTTTATTTAATAATTTCTTAGAAAAGGCAATGTTATAGGCAAATTTTTCTTATAATAAATTAATCTAAGAATAACATTAATATTTTGTTCAGAAATTATGTTTCTTAACATATTCATGAATTTATAGGCTATTTCTAGTGTTAAGTATATTAAAAAATAATTTGTATCATTTTTAGCCATTTTTTAGTGAAGTGTATATCCAGTATTCTAGCCCAGAAACACCAATATTTTCACACAAGCTTTTGAAAATTACTGTAGGAAAAAATACAGCTTAAGGCCTTCAAACACAAATGGTTTAGGATAGTCAAGTTAGTGATGCAGGGGCTGCTTTTCTCCCCTTATCAATAGATCTAGTAATCTATCAAATTAGTGCAGAATGCTTTGCCCTTGATAGACTCATGCTGGCTGTTTGCTGTCACTTTTCCATCCTTTGTGTGCTTGGACAGGGCTTCACGGAGGATTTGCTCCATAACCTTCCAGGGACTCAAGTGGGGCTGACTGGCCTGTAGTTTCTTGGAGCTTCTTCCATTTCCTGAAAATGGAAGTGACATTTCCTATCTTCCAGTCATCAGGAATCTCCTCTGACTGTCATGACCTTTCAAAAGTGAGTGAGGCCTCTCAATGACAAGAGACAGCTTTCTTCCTCTTGGATGCACCCTGTCTCATCCCATTTCCTCAGGTGCTCCCTGACATTAACTTCCTCTATGACGGGTATTGCTTCACTCTCACAGACTCTGCTCACAGGCTCCAGCCAGGCACCTGGGAAGCCTTCAGACAGGCCTT
The DNA here is from genome assembly GCF_051311805.1 of Agelaius phoeniceus. Taxonomy (NCBI): domain Eukaryota; kingdom Metazoa; phylum Chordata; class Aves; order Passeriformes; family Icteridae; genus Agelaius; species Agelaius phoeniceus. The sequence goes on from NC_135269.1 coordinate 61,067,869, forward strand.
AGCTGTAAAAACCAAGGCTAAAAAGTAATGGAGTAGCTTGTCCTTGAAGATTAACCAGTTCTCCTGAGCCCCTTTGCCCTCTGGGGCTGTCTAGTGTGAGATCCTGTTAAACAGAACCCTAAACTAGCCAAAATCTACTAACAAGTTCAGGGCTTTTTCTTCTACAGTTTGTCCAATTTTCTTCTGTCTGGATTTTGAACTTCTCATTTTCTCATTTCCATGGCTGCAGTAACCAAAACCATTTAAGTTCATTCAGGCTGACATTCCCTCAAGCTCACATTCCTTCACCTGTTGAAGAACACATTTCCTAGACCACTTGTCAGCCAGCTGGATCAAGAAATTGTCTTCAACATACTCTAGAAGTCTTCTGGATTGATCATGCCCAGCCATATTTTTTGGCAGCATATAGGAGTGGCTGAAGTCTCTCATGAGTGACTAGGGTGGGCAAGAGTAAAGCTTCCTTCAGCTGCCCAGAGGTTTCATCCTCTCACCTTGATGAAACAGATCAAGCAGTCTGCAGCAGATCCCTACCACAATGTAATGCTCATAGGTTTGGCTTCTAATCATTACAAATAAGCTCTTAGTTGACTTGTCACCCATTTCAATGCAAAGCCCAGGCATGATTTTGCATAGAGTGCAGCCCATCCTCAGCTTTCTGGGCTGTCATTCCTAAATATTCTGGAACCTTTCATTACACGCCTTCAGTTGGATGTGCATCTCTGGAGTCCCACTGAAATCATAGCTCTGTACCTGTGCATGGACTTCAGTCCCTGCTGGTTGATTCCCAAGCTGCAAGTGTTGGTGTTGAAACACTTAAAATAGACCCCTTTGTGCTGCTTTTGCATGCAAGGTGTCAGAGATTTTCCTCATCACTATTCCCCCCAGTTTTCTCACCACTCCCTGTGCCTTCACTCCTTACAGGTTGTGGTTATCTTCCATCTACATACCTGTTTTTACTGATGTATCTCCTCTCTCATATCCTTTGTTGCATGAATGGATTTCAAAAGCACAAACTATCTTTAGGATTGGCTGGTATTGAATTTCCAGTTATCTGGATGGTGCTTTTGCCTGATAACTGAAATAGGGAAAAGATGGTCACAACATGGAAAAAGACACAGGCTGAACTATTGCATTTTCATGTACAAGTACTGACTTTTTGCCTTTGCATTATATTGACATTTATTGTGAAACATTTATCATACTAGGACATTTGTTCCCATTATATAAGAATGGAACAATATGAGTAATACCTGTTCTGCAGGTCAATAAAATATGGAAGCCTTATAATTACTCAAGTTTAATGTTCCAGAAGGTAGAACTAAACAGGAAGAATTTTGTAAATTATATTCTATTAAATTCTATTACTGGTTAGAGAAATATACAAGAGTTCATGGAGAAAATTCACCAATGGTTATAGATACCAGGATTGGCTAACAATAATCTTGGTTTAGCAAAATGTGTTAACATATGCTAACCTTCAATCAAGTGATAAGTCCCTTGTGCTCTGTAGGACTGTATAGTGTAGGTATCCTTTAAAATTATAAAATGACCATACTTCAAGGTAATAACAGTAGCATCACATCTGTCAGTATTCTACTTTGAGGCTTCCAAAGAAAATGGCTGAGATGTACAGAAATTATTATGGTGATTTAAAGATACTTACTCAGATTTTTTCCCTTAGAGACATACATATACATACAAATATAATTTTAATATACTTCTGGGTACTTTTATTATTCAGCCAGTTTAAGTCTGGCTGAATCTGTTGTATAGGGATAGTACTATTTAAATAAAATCTGTTGTATAGAGATAGTACTAAAGGAACTCTGCATCTATTAACAAGGTAAATTACAAAGAAATATGAAACTGTTTGCTTTAATTTTGCAGGAAGTTTAGAGGCATGTGTAATAGAAATACTCTTATTTGAGTTATTTGAAATAAATGCCCCATAAATTTTATTTATATAACAGTCCTTTTAACTTTTTAGTATATCTAAAAATATATGCTAGATTCTCTTATGTATTGCACAGTTTCACAAAACTTTTAAAAGAAAGTGCTATCCAAAAATTTCATGTTCATGTCCAGTTCCTCATAATGATGCAAGAAGTTTGGAAGTTAGATAGGTTAATAAAATTTTTTTTTTGAAAGAGAGGATTGTGGGTAGGTGCATTGTGTGAGCCAAGGCCTTGTGTGACAACTGCAAAAGAAAGAGTTATTCCAAACTGATATTTGGAAGCTCAGTAAGCTGAAGGCAGAGAATTTAATAGTCTTTAAAAAGTCTGCCATTCCTGTTTCAGGGGTATCCCTAGAGACTCAAGGTCTGCCTAGCAGGTAGAATTGCTGGATTAAAAGCTGCCATGGAAGAAATGAGGTGAGCTGTTCACAAGAGCAGCCATCACAAAGATGTATATGGATTTGAAAAATAGCTTTATATTCTCTTTCCTGTGAGGAAAACAAATGTATGTCTTTCAACAACATCCCCATGAAGTTCAGAAACATGTTTTTCTTTGGCATTTGCATAATACATTTAGACTTTTGTTTTTCTTTGTCTGAAATGCCATATACTCACATAGCTAGCATTTGTTTTGGCAAAGTTTTGCATTAGTGCCTCCAACTCTACCACTCATCTCATCAGTATTACTTTTATTATAATCTGTGTTTTTTCCATGTTGGCTGATACTTTGTGTTTTTAGATTTCCATATATTTATGCTGGACTTTGGAACATAATTTTTTTGAAGTGTAAATAGCAAAGAAAAATTCTCCACTGACAAAAGACCTTTTGCAGTTATCTTGAACCTTGTTAATATGAAATTTTCCAGTCACACATTATGTTTCTGATTTAAAACCATGAGATTACACTCTTTGTATTGATAATTTTGAGACAAAAAGCAAAGCTCATTGTTTCTGAGATTATGGGGATGTACAAAAAGCTGCTGTCCTGTGAAGAATTTGATAGCAGACAGATTTTATGACCATTTCACATGGCAATCCTAAAAGCATTAGCTCAGCACAGGTTCTGTGTACTGTGGTAACTAACACAAAGTGCTTAGAGGTGGCAGTATTGCATTTCATAATGCTGCATGTGAATTTTGCTGTGGTGTATCAGACATCCTTTATTGGAATAAGGAGCTGGGGAAGTTTAGGGGTCATTTTTTTATTCTCTCATACTATTCCATACAAACATTTTAGCCTCCATATTGCACAACAGAGATAGTTAAAATTTCCCTCTGAAAACTTCTGTCACATATGGTAGACATGAACAGTGTCCATCAGGAATAAGTCAGAAGGTGAGTTTGTCAGATTGCTTTAAAACAATGATCCTGAGACTGCAAATGTCAAAATTAATTGAAAAATTTGTATGACAGAATTCCTGCAGAATTTAGCTGTAACACAAACCAAGGATTTTTGGTAGTCTGTGTGCTCCTGGAGTTTAAGGAAGATGTCACTTTAAAAATGGAAAAAGAAGGCATGTGTTAAAATTCTCAGATTGGTGATATTGATGATATGACCAGTAAAGGAAATCAGTATCTCTTCAAAGTTTTTGTGGGGTTTTGAGTCTTCAAAATACAGCAAGAAATGCTTACCTGAATCTTAAACTGTGCAGCCTTGCAGCAACATATGCATTAAAAAGACTCAGAGCTACCAGAGTGTTTACCCCAGTCTCTCAATTTATTATCTATTTTATCAGATATATTTGGAAATGTACTTCTCCAAGTTTTATTTTTCCCCACTCATTTCTGTGGGATATCACACTGAAATGCAAAATAGCTCCTCTTTCTACAAAGAAAGATAATTTTATACTTAATATGAATTAAACATTTCCATTTCAAAAAAAAGGCACCACAAATAACACATGCCTTTAGATTCTAATGTCTGTTCTAATGCACATTGTTGGGGCTTTTTTTCATGAAATGTAAACTTATAGTTACTTTCTTAATATTTTTGTTGTTTTTTTTTTCAAGGGCATTCTTTTTACACTTCCTCTTTGCATTTGTGTTCAGCATGTATTGAAAGCATAAAGTCAATTCCAAAAGTAAAGTAAATTCCTACTCTATATTGAAAGCATAAAGTCAATTCCAAAAGTCAGTATGCCACTCCTTAGGCAGTCAGCTCCTCAGTGGGAGTTCCCATCTTCTTCAAAATGCCTAATTTTGCTGACTTGCACAACTACATGACTACGACTAAATGTCTACCAGAGCAGAAGGTCCTAATTCTAGGTTTTGATTTTCTGTATGCTTTCATTTGTGGTGCTTGTGGTAATTGTTATTTTTTCCAGTTGGGAATGTCATTCAGTCAAATTAATACTTTTCAGTAGAATATAAACCTGCAGCTGGAAATTTAAGTAATTTCAGAGTATAGATTCTTGATTTTATAGAGTGCTGTTGATTAACATTTTCCACTTAGACAATTTGCTTTCTCTTAACTAATATTCAGTATAAAGAAATGTTTTCCAAAAGAACTGATCAAAACCTAAAATTACATTACTCACTTTTGTAACTGTAACTCTTTCAATTTCCAGATTCTTTTAATAGTACTCTTCTAAATAATTATACTACTTGAGAAGTTTAAACTACACATTTCTGCTTTTAGTATCTTTTGATAGAGATCTGGTTTTCATTTCCAGCAGGCACTGCTTGTAAAATCAATTGCAAAAGCAGTCCAACAAACTTACACTGAAAAGTCATACTTGCAAAATATGCACAAAGTTCCAACTGATTTTGCAGTTGCTTAAGATAATTTTACAATGTTACTGGACTCATATGGTGAAATATCTTGCATGGTAGTGCTATTCCCCACTAGTTTGCAATACAAGAGCAGAGAAAAATGCAGCAGAAGAAATGGGCTTTCAAACTTCAGCAAGTAGACAATTCTATTTCATATTGAACAACTTTTCTTTACAGTAAGTTTCAGAAAACTTTAACTATGACATTTTATGTTCTTTTGATTCTGTATCATGCATTTGTAACAAATTACTCTCTTGTTTTTTGTGGGTTTTTTTGCAAAGCTTCCCCAGTTTACAGTAAATGAGTTTGGCTCACTGCAGAAAATTCACAGACAAAGGTTTACCATACCTGCACTCTTGCAAAGGCTGTCACAAGATCATCTGTTTGGAAATTCCAGGTTGCATTCAGGTTTGTAGTTCACGTCTTTCTTTCATAATGTGAAGCAGAGGATCCTTTATATGACTGGCAGCATCCAGCATTCATGGTATACTGAGGTTGAGCAAGCACTGCAGCAGCCTTCCAGGGTTTTGAATTACATGACTACAGCTGTTTAAGTTTTACTAAGGAATAATAGCACTATAGGTTTGGATCACTTCCAGCAAACTGTCAGATCTATAAACAGCTAGTACTTACTGCATAATGAGAACAAGGCTTGCTTTTTGTAGCCATAAATAGACTAATTTTGTGTCATGATTAGTTGGGAGTTTATATCTGCAGCTTTAAAAATGCAGTTTTTACTAAGATAATAATAAAAAAAAAAAAAGCCACCCTGTGCTGGAAAAAAATACAAATTTAAAGTTGATATCCTGAGAAGGAAGTTAATTAAAAAGTGAACTTTTGTTGCAGTTTTACATTGGTTTAATATATAAATTGAAGTCATATTTATAACTGCAATCTAAAAATAGTTTTGTTTTGGATAACATTAGTATCCTACTAAACTTGTAAAGAAAACAAAGGTTTTAGAATGCAGTACTATTTTAGAAACTTTCAAATATATACTGTATCTTGAAATATATTCCAAAAGCAATATGAAATGCCAAATTGTAAGACAATGAAGTTCTCCTAATATTTAAGTAAAGACTCACACATGAATTTCATTATAAATTGAGAAGATTCTCCATATAACAAAATACAAAAATGCAAAATGGTAGAGATGGAGTCTGAGGAATATGAAGGTTTAACTTTCCATCTAACAAAACCTTTCCAGAACAAAGGATGAGGCAGATGGGGCAACAGTCTTGTTCTGATTACTCTTTACCAAGTGTCTGTTTCTTGTTCATGAGAATCATGCTGAGATTGTTGTGCAGTGACAGGGTGAAATTTGAAATGAGGACTGAGGTTAGAGGAAAGTTAAGAACTACCTACCTCTGAGTAACTTTTTCAAAATGCCAGTAATTTGCTCTGTTTTCTGAAAGCATCATTCCTGCTTGCTTAGAAGTGTCATCCCTGCTGTAGGGATCAGCCTCTAGAAAGCATGATCTAATAGTGCTCAGGGAGAAGTGATCAGCATCAAACAGGGAAAACCACAATCCTCCCTACCAGAGGACAGTGGGTTTGCTTGCCAGTGTGTTTGAGAGCCCTGAAAGGAATTCCACAGCTTTCTCCATTTTTGGATTCTGGAACAGTGCTTAATGGTTATGACCAAGTACTTAAGTGAACAGTTAAAACCAAAAAAAACATCACATTGCATCACAGTTGGATAAAGGATTTTAAAAATATTTTTTCCACCTCACTGGATGAATGAAACCAAAGGGAAATTTTGTAAGGCTAACATTTCAGAATTAGTTGGAAAACTGTAGAGGAGTTATACTATTAACATTGAAATTATGCTTAAAATATTCTATAGAATGTGTATTTTTAATTTTTTTAAATTTTTCTTGTTTTTTTTTCTTTCATTTTAACATAACAGTTCTTTTTATATTAATTGTTTTATTTCCATTACTTCTGTAGGATTTGAATGGTTAATTAGAAAGCCCATCTGTAAAATGTGTGATTATGTTAAGGATCACATAAGTAGCAACTTAAAGACCAAGGCATTTAATTAGCTCACTAAAAGAGGGGCAGAAAAGTGAGAATTAAGCAGACATTTTCTAGCCCATTGCTACAAAACAAGGCAATCTTTTCTTTGACTATTATGTCCATACATGGCAATAATACTGGATAAATTGTAGGGATGGGGGGTTTTACATAAAGTCATGGTAATTAAAGTTTTATCCATATGGTACAGGCAGTAAATATTTTTGTTAATGAGCTTCAACATATTTTCATAAAAATATAGAGATTCTCTTGTGTCTTGTTCAAAAATCACCCTGTAATACCATTGACATTCTCAGAGCTCCACCTAGAAAGCATAAGATCTGTTTGTTCTCCTTCTGAAGCTGAACAGTGCTGGTGGAAAATTTTCTGCTATTAGACACAAAACTGGAAAGACCTGAGGGTATAAAGAAATTGCATGTCATGCCCAAAATGTGTTACAGCAGTCTGTCACTTGCTGTAGGCTACCACAGCTGGATAAGAGAACACAAGCCACTAGGAAAAATTCATTTGTCCCTTTCGTTTCTTGACATCTGCTTTGCAGGGGTGTTGGAGAAGCCTACATGTAGACTTCACCAGTTTTCAACATCTGTGTTCCTCCTGCTCCAGCTTCACTGGGAGAATTCTCACTTTGCCAAATTCTGGCTTCTTCAGACCTATCAGGCAACAAAAAAGGGGCCATCACTTGGGGAGCACGTCTGAGCTATGTTCTTTATTTATTGAAGAAGAGAATGATTATTTACATTTCCTGAATACAAACTTGTGTAACTGATGAATACTATAAGTTAAAATGCTCTGTTATTTATTTTAGGAAAATGCTAATTCAGGAATATGTTAATATAAGCACTTTTTTTTGGACAGTGGAAAATGAAAAGAAAAATAACATGTGGAGTCGAGCCATCGATGTAATGTGCCAAACATCTGAAAGGATGTCACAATTCATTTTATGATTCTTGACAAACACAGGATACAAAAAAGATAGTCCCATGTACCCCAGAGAGTACTTCCTCAATTCTAAATGTTGATTTTCAAATTTCTACCCTCAGTTATTGCCAATACTGGAATCACGAGAGTGTTTCTTCAAAATCCCTTCTGTGCTGCAGACAATGTTCTGCCTTGCAGGCTGGATTCCACAAATCCAATCAGTTCTGGGAGAAAGAATTGTAAAGGAGTGTATGTGTAGCAGAAGAGCCAAACCTGAATAAAAAACCTGTGTATCCCTATTCTTCAGAATAAGAAACTATACAAAGGTTAAATTAAATGAACTTTGATATTCTTATAAGCATTTCATCATTTCACTGCAATTATTTTCTAAATCCATGGGGACAGATCTTTAGCTGTGGTTTGCTCCATGTTTCTTTTTTGTTGTACTTTCATTTCAGATCATAGTATACTATTATGCAATCAAGAAAAAAACCCAAGACAGTAATTTACATATTAGAGTGAAAACTCCTACAGACAAGGAATTGTATTTTACTTATTTACCTAATTTTATTTACTTTTATATTTTATTTTTGCATTCACTTCTGATCTGTATATGCAAGAACAATAAGACATTAATAGAATGATTTTACTGAGTCATGCAGAAAAAGTCTCTTTTGCAGAATTTTGTGGGACCTAAGATTCAATAACCTCAATATTCTTCCTCACAGTTGATTTTATAGATGAGGTTTAAGTGGGATTTTACTCATCTGGGGTGAGGAATACAGTATTAAACTCCATATGTATCCTAACATTAATTCTCAGGCCAAGCTGTTCACTCTTGAGGCAATCTATTAAACACAGAAATTCCAAGTGAGCTGAGAAAGCAATTATTTTACTAAAATGTGCAAGAAATCTCACATTTCTGTACCTTATCTTCGAGAGTGCCTGAAATTTCATAGAGAATCCACAGGGGACAAAGAAAAGAAATTTAAAGTTTTATTGTTCTAGAAATAAAGGAAAGAGACATACAATGATTGCAGTAAGATTTAAACGTTAATTAATTTTATTTAATCTTATCTCAATGCATATTTCACACTGGAACTTTCTCAACCTGATGCCTGAGATCCATTATCCATTTTCAAGTAAAAACCCAGTTCAAGTGAAAAAGAAATTAGAAACAATTTGTGCAGTGGTATTATTATTAACTGCTTCCCTATCATTTGGTTTGGCTTGCATGGAGGAAAGCACTAGATTTCTGCTATTTCTGGTATCAAATGTCTATGTTAAGCAAACAGTGGTTTTCCAGATAGAGATTAAAAGTCCTTTAGACTGCATTTAACATTATGCAATCCTTACTGAATTCCAGAAAAAGGCATGCTATTTCTGTCAGAATTGCTGAGTTTGATCTGATTACCTGCTACCTACCATCTCTCCTTTTGAGAATGGGAATTTCACTTTATTTTAGGCATCTAAGATAAGGTAGTGACTAGAAAATTAACTTAATGTATTTATATAGAAATTAGAGAGTGGGAGAGGTCCCCAGAGGTGATTCAGACCTGTCCTGGGATCTTTGTTGCTCTTTGCTGTACAGAGATCCCAGGATTCTTATTTTTCTGTTGTTGTGCTGCTTAAGAGCCAACAACCAAGAGGCCTGTTGCAGAGTTAGGTAAACTCTTGCTTTAATGACTTGGTCATGCCATGTTAAAGCAATTGGTGCTTCTTGACCAGCAGAAAGTACGGATTTCCCAATTCATCCCTCAGATATTCACCATTAAGCTAATCTCTTTCATAGATACTGAATATTTTGGGGTGAGGCAATGAGACAGGATTATGTCTCATTGCATATACCAATAGTGAGTAGAAAACTGGAATTGGGAAAACTGAGTTTCATATTCTGTCCTGACAATTAGCACACATCTTTCCCTTCTGACATTTATCTTCTGATGATCACTACCACTAGAAAAGAGGACTGTCTGCCTTTGCTGCAGTAGCCCTATACTGCACCTTGTTCTTTTGCAATCACTTGGGGTGGGCAAACCCAATCTATCCATGCTGATGGTGAGGTCTGCAGTACTATCTGCTGATCCTCACTGATGTGTTGCCCACATCAACCACATTCTCAAAGCCACAGTGTCCTTTTGTCCAACAGACACATCTCAGTTGGACATGGGATGAGAGCCTGGAGTGCACCAACAGGCTGTACATGCTCTGACCAGCTTGTGGTTATGAGATGATTCTTTCTTTATAATCCCCCTGCAGCCTCAGAACAAGATTCTGCTCTTTTTCCTTCTTCATCTGCTTCTTAGAGTACATCTGTTCCTGGAGAAGCCTGATCCAGGATAACACAGCTGCACCACATCAGACCCCACCTTGAACACAGCCAGCTGTCAGAGGCATGGGACTTGATGGGATTTATATCATCATGCATGACCAGTAAAATGTTTCCTCCATTTATTTTGATAGTAGGGTTTTCATTCTGTCATTTTGCAGGCTGTTACAGACCCACTGTAGAAAAACAAATATGTTACACTTGTCCTGAACTCAAAACACAACAGATTATTTGCATCCACAGTGCTGAAAGTGCCAGTGTGTGTTATGAGCCACACCATATTGTCTGTATGTCTGTCTGTCTGTCTGTATGTGAGATCTGCACAAACACTTTAAGTCTAAGAATACATTTGACAGACACGAAGCCAGTTTTTCTCTGGGCTGGCATCCCTTTTCACAAAGGAAAATGTGCAAAGAGTGCCACAGTCATTGAAGAAAAGATTTTAACATCAAAGCATTTAAAACAATTGACAAAGAATCTGTTTTAAAGGCCACTTCAGCCTGAAAATAAAGAGCAAGCCAACCTGGGCATAAGTTAAAAGATGAGGCATTATGCCAGAAAAGAGAGTCTGCCTTGATTATAACTTAAAGTCATTTACTCCATTAAAAACATCTCACATGCAAAAGGAACCCAAATGCTAAATTTTCAGAAAGAGGAGCCAGAAACCCAAGGTGTGAATCTCCTCACTCAGTGTAAGATAGAAGTAAAGCAGGCTTCATTCTAGTTTCCACTGATAAGTAGTAGTGGGGACCAGTCACGTGCTACAAATGCTAGAGACTAAAAGTGTAAGAACTGGGAGCATGTCCTCATAAAGTCATGGTAATTAAAGTTTTATTCATATGGCACAGTTTAAATTAAAGTTTATCCATATGACACAACAATCCACCAGCGTCCTGGTGGATTGTTACCATACTGAGGTGTGATGGGTGATCAGCTGCTGCTCAGTTTCTGGCTTGCTTTTCTGTGACCATCTCCTGTCTGCTAGTGGTGTCAGACAACATTCATACCCTGAGCAAAGCCTGTGCCTTACACTGCTGCTCCCCTCAGGCAAGGTAGCCAAGCACCTCAGGCTTCTGAAGCAGCTGGAGAGGTGGGGCACAGCAAAAATCTCTCTCAGTCTATTTATATTACAAGATTCCTTCTTTGGATTCTTCTCTCCACAGGCCTTATTTGGTACCCAGGAGGACATGCCAGACTACTTTTTTTCCTGTGGATGTTTTGCAAGTGAATTCCTGGGGCTGTAGTCTGAGCTGCACAGGGTTACTATAAAATCATATAATCATTAAGGTTGGAAAAGATCTCTAAGATCCCCAAGTTCAACCATCAACTGTTATATTGCACACCTTCAAAAGCCTGGAAAACAGTGAGATCTCTACATGCAAATATCAGGGGGACTTCATGGGGAGGAATTGTTCAATCTATGCTTTGTGTAGAAGCTGAAAAGAAACTGTCATTCGCACTGCATTTATATGTGAAAAGAAACACTCTGTATGCCCAAGAGTGAATGGACATCTATTGAATTTAAGCAGCTAAAGAATTGTCTCTCTGGAGTGATAAAAGGAATAAACTGAATTGACAGATGCATCAGTCCATTTGTGATTTCATTGAATATTGCACTGTTAGAGTAGGCAGAGCTGTTGTTGTGGTTCTGCATGAAGGATTCTGTAGAAGAGCTCAATATTATTGTGACTGCAGAGGACCTTTCCTTGTACCCACTCTGAATCTAACGCACATTTTACTGTGGATCTGGAAAGAAATAATGAAGATATTTTATTACATTCAGAACTTGCTTCAAACTGAATTTCAACATCTACCATAGGTATGTAAATTGTAAGGTTGGGAAAACAAAGGCAGAATATTGAGACAGTAACATTCATTGCCACTTCCATAAATGGTTCAGCTGTAGAAAATGTTGAACCTGACTTTTGCTTAGTTAGAGGACACATTTTTTTAACAGATCCCTTAGATTATGTTTAAATTTTAGAGCAATATGTATCTGTTTTTCTTTTAGTGAGATAAATGCCTTTCTTGTTTTAGTGAGCATCTATGTGCCTAGGTAAGATGTTAAAGCATTGAGAAGATCTCAAGCTTTTCCTGTACTGTTTTTGTTAGGCTTGCTAAGATATAAATATTTAATTTCTTGTGTAAATTTGAGCTGATGTCTTCAAAAATACTGCCAATGGCTGCAATTAGATTCAAGATCTGCTAATCAGCAAAATGTTAACTCTTAGAGAGAGATGTATTTGTTAGAAACTGAAAATAAACTGTACTTTTTGAGAAACTTTATGATGTTGGAAATCATCTATCCTCTCAAATAACTTCAAAGTAAGAATCAATTCAAGAGGAGAAGTTCTAAACAAAAGAATTTTTTACTGTCATTGAATTTGCTTATAAATCTTGCTCACTTGCATTCACTGTCAGAAAACTTCAATTGTCTTGTCTTCTTTTTTCATTGGTATGTTTGAATTATGGTCTTCCAGTTTATAAACAAGAGCATTTCATTTCTTTCAGTGGTTAAGCAACTATAATATGTGGAAACAGCATTCTGCTACTGATTTTGATTTTGCCCATCAAAAAAGAACTGCCAGGCTTCTGCAAAAGTGATTGTTAACCATATCACTGTCTCTGGTGTCTGCCATACTTCATGTCTCCAGGTACTTGCTTCTTTTCCTTGTTCCTTCTTTTCCTTGTTCCCAAACATAATAACCCTATGGAGAATTTCACTGGTTTATGTACCACTCACTCTCTGGAAGGCACTGTTACATGGATTTTAACTATTTGTTTGAAATTTTAACTTTTTGATATTACATGGAGAATATTTGCTGATCTTTTCCCCTACATGACATCATGAACATATGGATGTTTAATTTCACCTTTTTTCTTCAAAGGCTCTGGTTGAAAAATGTCAGCAGGTAATGTCTGTTGTCTTTCTTGACTCTCCAAAACTTTCTGACACAACTTTTAAAGCCCTTGCAGAATGTAAACTTTTGAAGGTCAGCATTGAAGGTTAGTATAATGATAAAAAATCATTAAGATTATGTATTTTTGCAATTCATTCAGATAATTTGAAATAAATCTTTCAGCTGATTTCAGTGGGTATTTGGATCATGCTTTTAATGTATGTCAGATGTGTAACTTGCATCTTAAATATTTCGACTGGGAATAACCAAAATACTGATTTAAGTTTCAAGCTGATGAGTAAATGCTGCCCCTACATGAGGCACATTCATGTGGCTGATTGCCAGTGGATTACAGAGTCTGGTGTTAAGATGATTTCACCATTGAAGTATATTCTTGTACTGAATATGGCAGACTGCAGAAGGCACTGGATCACATCAGATTTCTGTAATGATTGCAAAGGGATTGTACTAAAGTTAATTTTACTTTTAATAAGTCCTGTTAAAACACCTTTCTGCTTTAAAAATAAATTCTTAGAATCTAAGTATAGATATCTTAATGTTTTGAAAAACATTTTATACATATAGCTTTGTTCCTGTATCATGTTTTCAAAAATTCATTCATTGTTACTCCAGTTCAAACAAAAAACAATTAACCATTGATGTAGTGTCACTTAATTACCATGGCATATTATAGTACTGGAATGTGGCTATGAAAAAGAACATGATAACCAAAGACAATTGTCACAATTCCATTGTCACAAATCTCTTGAAACTTGGATATTATTTAATTTTGTGAATATTGAAGTAATGCTTTTTTACTATCTAATACTAAGAAATAAATAAAATTGACAATTTTTTACCATTATCAAGAAAACATGGTAATGCATACAGAGAAAGAATATATTTTCTAGAAACAAAGACAAATGGAAGGGTTAGGGTTAGGGTTCCAAAGGGTTAGAGTTCCAAAGCTGCACATTTGATCCCTGTTTTGTGATACAGTGATAGAGTCAAGGGTGAGAGAGAACAGGGAAGACAAAGCTTACAAACATTTCAAAATTAAAAGACCTGTAAAATAATACAAAGAAGTTGGAATTACTGTTGATCCTAAAGTTTCTGACACCATGAGAACTTCTAGAGATTCTCCTTTAAAGTGTAATGGACGCTTTTTTTGTGCCTGTTGGCATATAAAAATCTGATAATATTGCCTGGAGGAGCAAGTGAAAGTGCTGGAGCAATACCACGTTATCCTGTTGGTAGTTTAGCTGGGCAGGTGGGACAGCTGCCTGCATTTTCTGGTTTAACATTTAGCAGGCTGGGTTTTCCAGTCTGTCAGCCAAATCATGGGCTGTGAGTGTGCTTGCACGTGTCTATTGCTTCTACTGCTAAAGAATGGTTGGATTATCCTAAAAAAATTTTTAAGCACTAGTAAGGGTATTGTAGAAATCCACTCATTTTATTGCTTTTCCAGGCACTTTCAAATGTGTCAGCATTAGCAAAGTAACAGATTTTACACCTAAACTCATTGGTGTGTTGACCCTGGGCTCCAGGTACCCACTAAAGCTGCTTTACCACTTCAGTGGACAGGACAAAGAAAATACAGCAAAGAGCTTGTGGGTCAAGGTAAGGACAGGGAGACATCAGTCACCTGTTACTGTCACAGGCAAACCAGACTTGACCCAGAGGAAGAAATTAATTTATTGCCAATCAAATCAGAGTAGGGTAATGAGACATAAAACCAATCTTAAAACACTTTCACCCCACCCCTTCCTACTTCCTGGGCTGAGCTTCACCCTTGAATTCTCTGTCCCCTCCCCTAAGTGGCCCAGGGGGATGGGGAATGGGAATTTTGAATATACCAAATCAGAATTCCTAAATTATAGGAAACCACCACATGTGAAAACCGAAGAAAGAAAATTAATAGATCATGATTTTTAGAATTAAGAGATGTGAGTAAAAACATGTCTAAAAATGGACCCAGGCAATGTAGTGGCTCATCTCCCTGGCACATAATTCCAGTTTAGGAATGATGGCATTCTTGTCCTCATGTATGATAAAGCAGTGTATGGCATGTGTTGTCACATAGTTGATCAGCTGTGTATTCATGCCTTGATTATTAAAAAAGTTATAATGTGGCCATTTCAGCTCTCAATCTCAGTGTGGTTACAGAATATTAACCTTTCAAATTCAGTTGACTTTGTTGCCAGACTCAGCATTCTTTATAGACTTTATAATAAAGAAGTTGCATTTCTTAAATTTATCTGTCCTCTTGAATGAAAACCAACTGCACTGTGAAATAATACCCAAACTGTCACAGTGGTTGACTTATTGCAGGGTGACTTTATGAATTCTAGCTTCTACTGTATTTTATGATCACACAATGAGGCCCTGTTCAGGTTATCAGTTCATTAGTAGCGCTGGGACTTTGGGATTTGCAGTGATTCTTTGTGCTGCAACAAACTGTACAAGCCAAAATATGATTCTATCCTACAGAATTCTGAGATTAAGTTTTTATTCATCAGGGAGCACAAAAGAAATTCTGGGAATGCATTGAAAAGCTAATTGTGCAGTAATGTTAAACATACCAGAGATCTGAACTGTATTGAAACATCTGTAGTTTTGAAAGACCTGTAGTCAGGTATACAAATCTCTCAATTTGGCTGAAATCTTTTCTATCTACTTCATTTTTATAACCTCTGTGTGTGTTACAAGTTAGCTATGTGCAAGACATGCAACTGATTAAGTGAAACACTCTGAGGAAGGACTCAGGTTAACTCTTCATGCAGGGTACAGAACTGCTATTGCACACAAATGCTGCTGGTGCACACAAATGCTGCTGCTGTGCTATAAGATCATTTTTCCTTAAAGTTATTTCAGTTCCTTAAATTAAAAAAGTACATTAGTGCAAATGAAATGTTTAAACAGGTTCCGAGTCTTTTTAGATTTGTTTCCCAAGCTCTGTCATCTGGAGTGGTGATCATTTCTGAGTGCTGGAACTAATGGAAATTCTCATTATCTCCAACAGACTTTTTTTCAGAAAGCTCAGTTTTTCAGCCATTCCAAAGAGCAGCATCTTTCTAATTAAGAAATTAGTTATTCTGACTCTTTGGGGGGGTTTAAAGGTCTAGTTTAAAAATGCCATCATTAATTTTTGCTTATCTTCACTGTTGGCTGCTGAATCCAAACTGCATATTGACTTGTACAGATTAGGAAAAGTATTGATTATAAATATTGCCTGCATTTATCTTTTGGGATCAGTGATGGAGTGTAAGTGTAAGGCCATTTCTACAAGGTTCTTCAGAAGTTAAGCTGAGAGAGCTGAGTGTTAGCTCCAACAGAGGCACTGCTCTCCATTGTGGGCTAGAAAACAATTGCCAATGAAAGAATTACTAACAAAGTATCTTCAATATGTCAAGCTGCTAAAACTGGAAAGCAAAAAAGAGCACAGAGGGGAGTCAGGTTAAACATTGGCAGGTCCTGCCTTGTGAAAACTGTTACTTTTACTTTTGGGACAAACTCTTTGCACCGAACACAGAAATCTAATAGAGTCCTTGTCAAGATAACTTTCCATAGAGACTACTCACTCAGTCACTGTCCAGACACAATTCTGACTGAGAACTTCATTATTTGTCTGTAACACAAAGTTTGTGCAAAAAAAATTGGAATGTGAAAAAAAATATTATAATGTCTGTATCTTTTATGGACGCCAGAAAGTGAAAAAAACTTAAGTTAAATAAAGAGGGTTAGGGAATCCAAGAAGACTTCACTTAATGTGCTCATTTAAAATATCACACAATTATATCTGAATGAAATTTATGCTGCCTTGAATTTAGTCCCACATGTTACAAAAAAAATGTTTTGTTTCTCTTTGCTTGCCACAGCTAGCCTTTTAAAATGCTGTGTTTCTTCTTACTCTAGTTTCCCCATAGCACAACCCATGACCTTGGCAACAAACCAAGCTTTTCTGCTTACACTGTGTTGCTAAGGCTTGCAGTTTTCTCTCTCCCACAAGACAGATAAATTGAGCATTTTAATTTTTGTAATTTCTGAGAGCTATGGTAGGAAAAAACCTGTGGTTATATCTGTTTGCTGTATTTAAGATGTAAAATTCATGCACATATAAAATAAATACATTAATTATTAAATACATTTCCTACTCTTAAAACTTTACTTGATAAAAGGAAACCCATCAGTCTGCTCTGTAACAGGCTACTATTTGTATGCTTTGGCTTTATATTATACTTTTTATTAGCATATAGAGATCTCTGTCAGCTTAGGCTAAGTATTGGTTGGAAAATGCAACAGAGAGCACAGTGTTTCATGTACAGTAATCAACACCCATATGCTGTGTTAAATAAAGAAAAATTGTAAAGCTCATGTTCTTTCCAGCAGTCTGTGCTGTGGATCTCTCCTGCTTTTCCTGTCATGCTCTTTAGTGTTTAAAACTTAGAAGGTGCAATTTAGATTTGTACTACATAAGAGGATTTTCCTTTCTGTTTTTCCAAATGACAGCAGAATCCTTCTGCCCCCCAAAGCAGAGCAGAATTTCATGCAATAAGGATTGACATATACTTATGGGAACATAGGGCAGAAAAGATACAATATAGTTTCTGATATATTTGTGTCTCAGGTATAACTTAATCAAAATGGAAGTTTTTCCCTCAGTGTTGGTGCCTTTTTCTTCTGTTGCTACTTCAAACACATATATTAAAAGTCTAATGTTTGGAGGAGTTTATTCTACTTATCCTGAGCCTACTTCTCAACTGAAAATTGGAAACTGAATAAAAGTAATCACTGCACATGTTCAGATTTTGATATTGCATAGAAAGTTGTACATTTTGCATGAAAAAATATGCCTAGGGAAACTTGTGAACCCTAGCTAGAAAAAGGGAATTAATTCATATCATGTTTAAGTTGCATGTTGCTTAAGTGTCTTGATAAATAAGACCATTCATTAACAAAACCAAATATGCAATGAAAAGGAACTGAACTTCAAGCATATGAGGAACTGGTGGCATAATGAAGTTTCTCTGCTTTTCTCATTAGGGCTTTGACTATATTTCTCTTACTCTCAGAAAATACATAACATTAAATTAAAACCCCACACAATTACATTTTAAATGTTAATTTTTTTACTCTTTAATTTTAGAATTCATCCCTTTACATTTCAGAAAATATTTCCTTTATTCAATTTTTTTTTAAACAACACACAGTTTTTAAGTCTCAATAATATTTTTTGATAGTAGGACATCTGGTTTTGTCATTCTTGAAGTACTTGAGATTAGTTTCTTAAAATTATGGGAAACTTAAAAGAATTTTAGCAATTAAAATATTTGAGACAATTCTTTGAAAAAATAAAGCAAGAATGCAATGACAGAGCAAAGATCTTGAGTTCTTTGAAAGACAGATAGTTTAACATCCCTGTGAAGATTCTTTTTTTTCTAGCTATCCTTCCATCCCTCATTGTTTTGCCTCATGTTTTGCTCCTCTAAACTCCTTGCAATAGGGACTATAGCATTTTAAATTGTGAGTATGGTGAATGTGTCCATGAATGCAGAGATAACATTACAAAAATTTTAGATAACACTCTAAAATTATTTACAATATATGCAAGGGATAGGAGCTTCTATTACAGAGATGGTAACATCAGCACTTAGGACCAAAATCCATCTGTCTCAGGAAAGCAGACTCACTGGAACTGCTTCCATGAGATAGAGAAGCAGCTCTAGTCACAAATTTTATTCTTACACTCTCCACATGTTTGTTAAAATGTCTTGATTTCTCCCCAATGCCTACATGACAAGGTTCTGGCAGCTTTGCTCCAAGGGTGATTTTGAGAGCCTGCAGCTGCCCCACTTCCCTCCTTCCAACACAAGCTGCTGATGCATATGGCCTGGACCACCCATATTCCTGGGATATTAGAAAAGCAATTTGGTATAAAAGTATTAGGACATTTGAAGAAAATGTCTTTAATCAAGCAGGATTTAGACAGAAAAACATAACAAAGAATAATAAGCTTAGTTGACTCCTGAGTTACATAAAGCATCCAGGAACAAAAACAGCCCTGACATAGGCTGAGGCAAGCTTAATGGAGAAGCTTAATATCAGGGGTGAGTTATATGCAGTGTAATAATAAGAAAGAAAAAAATAGCTGAAACATAAAAAATAGGTACAATACTTTAAAAATAGGAACAACTGTGAATCACTTCTGAAATCAAGGATAAAAGGATGCACAAAGTACACAGAGAAATATTTTCTGCTTCTCCACTTCTGTGGTGACTGTCATGGAAGTACAGTTTGTGGCAATTGGGATGGGGCTGTGGCTGAGCCTCATCCCCAGTGGGCACAGCTGTGAGCAGCAGGTGAGCAGAACTGACAGCAATGAGCCAGGGGGTGCCCAGGGGCACTGACCAACACCAAAGGGAGCAGAGGGCACACAGGTGTAAAGCATGTAAGATGAAGAATAGAAAAAGGTTGAGCTAAAGAATAAGAAAAGCAGATGCTTGAAGCCTTCTGAAAAGGTGTTGCTCTGCATGGGCTGATGCTTGAAGCTTTCTGATATTGTACGGTGATGCTCTGTGTGTTGTGGCTGCCTTAACTGCAGCATGTGCTGTGACACCCTCATGCATGAAATTTTCTGCTGTAATTATTTAAGGCCCCATTCTCTCTTCTCGATGAGTTGCTGGTGTGTGCTGTTTAAAGTTGGGCATGCTTTGCAATCACTGGGTACTCCAGAATAGAGGTTATATGAATGAGTAAGCACTTAGCTCCATTTTCACTTCTTATGTGTTAATGATCTTCAAATCCTGACTGGTCCTGAAGGCCAGGCTGCAACACAAATATTTACTTGTATTTTAATAATAAGTAAGTTTCTAAATAGGGGAAGAAAACCCTGCCCAATACAAAAATGGCATTTTGACTTTCCACAATAATCTAGAGGAATTTTTTAGCACTCTTAGCACTCTTTTAGCACTCAGTGGGATTCTGAATCTGCAGTGACTCAAACTCACAGTCTGGCTTTGCTTTTTAGTCTGTTAGAAAATTAGGCTATTAGGACTGAGAAACAGTTAGCCTTGTAACAGTTAAGAGAAAGATATCATTTGGTCTAATAGATATAACCAGCTACAGACTGCAAATGAATTAGTTGCATTTGATTTCCAAAGGAAAGGATGTGACAAATCCCACACATTCCCAAGGCAGGGAAAAGAAAAAGTTAAAGTACATTTAAGTGGACTCCAAATTCCAGCTTGTTTAGGAGACTGGAGAAAGAGAGCATTTAATCTGGAGACTTAGAAACTTAATGCTACAAAATATAGGAAATACTAAAACAGAGTCATTGTGATCAATGCCAGATGTGCCAGCACCTGGAGTCCCAATGCAAATCAGCTGCAATTAAAAGTACTCAGCAATGTGGAAAATCAGGCTTGATGTTGTTACAGGATATTTTTTCACAATGGAATCCCTGTCATCTGGACTGTCTCAAGAAACACTGGCAATCATAGTTTGTAAACTATGACCTGGTCTAACCACAAGTGGTGTTAGGTATGGAAATTGAATTTTATGGCATGTGTTATACAGTGGGATTTCTACACTGCAGGAGAAAAATGTCCCTGCAGTTCCTGAAAACAGGTCTGGCCCACCATCATATTAGCTCAGGTATTAGAAACAATACAGCTACATTTGCTTACCCATTTCCCAGAGGTTTTTACTATGTGAATCTGAACTTTGTCCTGACACATATGAATTTTTAATAGCAAAATGAATCTGCATGATAGGAATTGCTTTTTTCTCTTCTAGTGTTCAATCCATGACACTGGTGCCTGACTGTGGCTAAACTGTGCAGAAATCTGAGCATTTTAAAGGATAATTTAGGTACTTGAATAGTAAATGGCTCAGGTATAGATGGTGGGAGACACCTCTTAAGAGCTGTCCAAGGCCTGGAGTCACATTGGAGTCAATCTGTTTGGTTTGGAGTATGAGCAGGAAGCAACATCTGTATATCTGTGGAACAAAGATACATTACAGATGCTGACCTTGAAGGTTGCAAAGAGATATGTGGACAGAGATCTCAGAAGAAGTTGGAAATATCCTAGCACATGGTTATTGTTAGAGAGAGACAAGACATTCATTGTAGTCTGCAGTAGAAAGGCAGAGACTTTCAGCATGAGAATATAAATAATGAGGAGTTATTCCTTGGTATGTCATAGCCTCAGGTGGCTTTTGTCTCTAGCAAGTGAAGACCCTCACCAACTGGTACAGTCAATAGTCATTTTCTTACCCACAGAAACCATGGTGGAATAATAATAAATTATGTTCTGCAAATGTCTGTAGGCCTTATGATATAAAGTAACTGAAAAAGAACAAAAATGCAAAAATTACTTGAAAAAAATAGCTGTTACAGAGGATCAAGAAGTTTATTTTTAAATTGTTTTCAAATGGAAATGACAATATGCTATAGAAGAGATGCTGGACAAAGTCTTCTCTTTCTCCATAGCAATGGAATATGCATCCAAGATACAGGAGTAAGTTACTGACACTAAAGGAGAAATAGGTTTTTGGAGAGTAGGTGATTCTAGAGTGGGTGGTCCTAGTCTGTGGCTTGCACAGTATTTGTTTTGCCAGAATCTGTTTCCAGGAGTTCCAATATGATAACTCCAACCATATCTTCCATAAATGTGAGGAGATTTAGTATAGAAAATGAAATTTTCCAGAAATAGGTGAATATCCTGGATGGTGGTCACTGACATTTATCAAGGAATAAATCAGAAAGTCTAATAAAACTAGTGCTAATTGATGCCTTTGTATGTATGTTAGATACAAAAATAATAGCTTAAAAATTCATACAGATTAAGCTTTCTGCATAGAGATTGTTTGAAGAGGTTTCTTTTTGGAAAGATGAAAGTTTCATAAATTTTATGTAATATCTTAATGACATTCCTTGTCTTTCAAGTCTTCACTCTTTTTCTTAAATCTGTAATTGTTAACAAAATGCCTCAATGTATTGATTTTCATTTATAAAAATAGTTTTTCTGTGATTTAATGTCACTTTAGTAATATAAAATGATTATAAATTAACGTTGAAGTGATAGCAGCATTAATTGTCATGTAGCAAAAAAATCTTTATTATATTCTTTAGTTTTTCATTAGCAAGTGCATTAAAGTGGTGTCACTTTTAAGTAAAGAAAAGTGCAAGAATTATATCCTTGAGATCACACCTATCAGACCATGAGTCTTTGCTGTAAGAAATTCAAGTTCTGGCATAAAGCCATTTTAGGTTTAAGCACATAACTATTTTATTGTCTTGAATAGGAGTACGCTGGTCAACAAAAATTTGAAATCTGTGGATTTGCACGAAAGCTGTTGAAAGTAGATTTCACCAGACAACTGCGTCTGCTGAGAAAAATGCAAAGTTTTGTGTTTTCATAAGTAGCCAGGATTGGAAACTTCTTTTATTGTTCCATTTTTTGTATCTATCCAGCTTGTGAGATTTCAGGAATCTGCAAAATTTGAACTCCAGCCGCACTCTTCCAGCATTATCATTACAGTGTCCACATCTGGGATCCAGACACTATCTACATGTGCCTGTTTTTTCAGGATGATGCTTCCTCTCTGCCTACAATTAGGCAGTGCTGTTCACAGCCTAATTGTAGATAACTTATTAACCATATGGAATAAAGGGACAACTTTTTTTTTTCCAGTAAAGCTTACTTTATTGATATGAAGTACAGAGATATTCTGTTGTGATTATAAAAATTAGTTTTACAAAATCAACACTTAATTTTCCTTTACATTAGAGCATTTAGGATCAGAACATTGCCCTGTTTCCTGGTGTAGAAGCAGTAAAATTCACAAAGCATTTTCAGATCCTTTTGCAGTCCTAATGGAAGTCCTTATTGTCTTGAATAAGGGGGCTGTTCATACACTTTTGAGTGTGACAGCACCATTTCAAATGTTGCCTTGTAGCCATAAAGCCCTTAATGGTAAGGCAGCAATTTTAAGACATTTGGTCTTAGCAAGTAGTATTTTGTTCTTCCAACAAAAAAACCCAAATAAACCAAACCAAACAAACAGCACACCTCCTCCCAAAAAAAATTGTGAAAAGTTCATCCACCCCAAATTGTGGAGATACGTAAATGTGTTTTGGTGGAGGTATTTCACACACATTACCATTTTTCAGTTTCTTTGTTTCTCAAGAGGTAGGAAAACCGATTTTTTCCCCCTTTCTCTATTAATTTTTCCAGATTTTTTTAGGGTTTGAGAGCTCTTGGTTGCCATGGAAAAATATTGGAACTTTCTATATCACAATGCAAAAACTTCAGTGACAATGGGATTCAGGTAAAAACTTTGCCTTTTTCTTGGTGTTCCCTGGAAGCACCCCTAGTTCATTAAATTAACCATATCCAAAACCGATCTTTTGTTCTGCATGTCATCCTTCATTCATCATAACGCCATTCTACACCAAAATTCCCCCCTTTCATTCCTACAATGCCATATGCCTGAGATCTGTTCAATTTTGCCTTGAAAAGGGTGAAGAGGGGACAGCTTTTTGCTGTTAACTTCCATGCAGAACCTAGTGGGCAGGAAATCAGCTTAGTTTGAAAATTCAGTATGAAGAGGAAATTACTGTTTCCAAAATGTATGGTTCAACTGTGAAATTTCTCATCCTTATCACGGATTGCTTGAAGTTTACCAAAATCTGTTTGGAGATTTGAAAAACTCAATATGATTGCATAGATTTACTTTGTATTTTACTTTGTATTTCCAAATAGTATGAGAAATAAACACTAGCGGGTAACTTTACAGTAGTAGAAAGAACATCTATCTTGTTAGGAACTGACATCCAAATAAGAGCACTTGTTTTTGTAACTGAGAATTGTTCCTAACTATATATAACAGAAATGCTTAAATAATATATTTTTAATGGTCTTAATTTCATGCCCATAAACAGTTGCAGATCATAAGGCTGCAGGTACAGCCAATGCCATCACATAATCCCAGTCCTCAGCTTCTACAGTTTTTCCATTACAAATCTTCAACATCCACCATTTTATAGCCATATATTGTAAAAATGAGTCAGTTGTTGTACCACAAGAGCTACATCTGGATTGGATCTTGTTGCTCAATGTACATGTCAGTCCATTTGCTTCTCTAGGAATAATTCTGACTCATCTTTCATGAATGTTCTGTGTAAAGATCCATGTTTTCACTAATGACCAAGTATGTGCATCTTGTGTACCTCATGGAAAGTCGTGTGGTGCCAGTGCTGCTGCTCTCAGAGGAGAATATTCACTTCTGTGTTGTGCTATGCTCATGGCCAAGAAGCTATTTCAGGTGTCTCATTACACAGAGAAAATAAAAAAAAAGACTGTTAAAAAGAAGGGTTTCTGCTTTCCCTGGGTGCCAAATGAATTTGAACTTTTTTGAGGAAAAAGCAGCAGCAGGGAGCACATGTAGGAGTTGCAGAAGCCCTGTTTTTATGGATCTAGGGAAGGCAGGAGACAGAAGAGGAGATACAGAGTAACTCAAAACAAAATAAAAAGTCATTTTTGGAAATTGAATCAAAGGATATGATTTTATGGAAAATTTGCTGAGGGTAATTCCATTGTAATCCCACTGCCTGTTCCTAGGTACTATAACAGAATGTAAACACTTATGAGATCCCATATTTTGAAAACAGGATCCTTGTTCATTCATAATTCAGATGACGCTCACTTAATGAACAGCAATTTAGTATTTGACCTTTTCATTGATGTTTGTGTGTGTCCTTAGGCCTTATTTATGCACAATTAAAATTGTGCAATTAAGTTGGAAAATTATGTTTTCTTCATATGACATTTGACTTTTTATAGTGACTAAATGTCTTGTAAACATAATTTACCCTCACATCCTTGTCTGTTATTTTCTCTATAGATATATAACGAGGGACACAGAGATGAAGTGAGCAAACAAAGCTCCATCTCTTTTGATTGCAAATATAATTTGAATGTTATTTGCAAAAGCATGTAGGGGTAGACCTAAAGTTAAGAGTAAATTCAGAACCTAACTTTGAAGGATATTTTAAATAAGTATGTAGAAAAGCTATGCTAATAAAAACAAGATAAACATATCTAACAGGCATTGAAATCTTGGCTTCACCTTGTGTTACATACCCTAGCTGAGAATGTAGTGATTAAGTCATCACATTTGAGGCCTAATTCTGAAATGATTGCAGTTTCTCTTGCACATGGATGAAAAACATTTAGTTGCTGGGTGTAGAATGTTTCTGTATTACAGGTGAAAAGCAGCCCATAAATCCAAAATTGAAATAGGAAGGGTAGAGAAGCCAATTAATAGAGATTCTGAATTTTCCACTTTAACCAATCCTAGATTCAAACACTGACACTTCCAATATTTTGTAAAACAAAACAAGGACCCAAAGCTGAGAAAAACTGCCTTGATATAGCGTACCAATAGACAAAAAGAAAACGAAACCAGAGTGAAGATACAGACAAAAATCTTAAAAGTACAGTCTATGAAACAAATTTCAGATCTGATAGGTTTCTTTGCAGTTATTTAGGTAAGACTTATGAAAATCACACAGAAATACATAATCTTTTGTCATAATAAAAATAATATTTTCTAGTGATCAGCCCTGTGTTATTGTGTGAGTTCCTATGTAACATAAGGAAAAATTAGCTGTGTGTTAGTGGCTGATTACTGCAGAGGTAATTTTTTCAGAATATATATAATATAAATATAAATATATAATATTTGTGCATAATAAATACATGCATTTTTGCGTATGTGCACACATTTTATTTATCCATGTGGTGCTTACTCTTTTTACCTCAGGACTAATTCTTGAAAGCTTTGAAAAGATGTATGCAACCAGTGGTTTTTATTCAGTATACTATATGTACTTCTTTGTTCTCCCTGTAGAGGTAGAATTGCTATTCCAGCAAATGACAAATTACTCTGGCCTAAGGCCAAGATTAGCAGGCTGGAACCTTGCTCAGTGACACATTGAAGGCTTCTCACCAGGGTTTGAGGCTGGACATGACAGAAGAGGAGAGATTCTGACTAAAGATAAACCTCTGGTAGAGCTGCAGGCTCTACCTGTGATCCTAAATGTGACTTTAAGCAACTCTTTTCAAGAGGTTTCCAGAGAAGGTTTCAGTAGAAGGTCTAACTTCTCTTTGTAAGCCTAGAAATGATGGTTTTCAGGCTTGGAAAACACTCAGGCTGAAATGTAAAAAAGTTTTGGAGTGCAAAGGAGAAAAGTGCATTTTAAGAATCCAAGTGACCTTTCACAAGAGTTCCATTGTTATTTTCCTAGACTGTCTGCTTTACAGAATAGATGAAAAAGCTAGTATTTGAGTTATAAAGGTTCTGGAATTGGAGTCAGTAGTGCCTGCACATATTTTTTCACTCTAAAAACAAGGATAGAAATTGTAGTCAACCAGTATCACAGTTAACTGGCCTGAACTCCACAGGGCAAATCAGAGCCCAGAACTCTTGAGTGACAGTCCTGAGGTTCTTACCCATTCCCTTCCAAAAAAAAAAAAAAAAAAGTAATTTATACAGGTACAGTTTTCTGTTCATTTAAAAGAGAAGAAGAAGAAGTTGTTATGCACAAAAATGGGCATTTGCAGAGAGCAGTAGAATGAATTTATCTGGGCCTGGTTCTCTAAGATCAACATTTTACGTTCTGGGTTGTGCTCAATTTAAAGAACCCAAATTCAACGTGGTTTAATACATACAGAGGAACTTACATAAATGTTAGTCTAATGAACCCACAGTATAACATATAAACAACTGAAAATAGCCCCTTAATGCATTTCTTCTTTTTCTAGTGACATTCCCAGTCAATGGCAGAATGACTTCATTACTAATGAAGGGTACCTAGAGAACTGAAGTGTGGAAAGTGGATCAAAGGATTGATGCACAAGCATTTAATTGAGTTCTGCAAGGGCACAGAATACCTGGAACACTGCCCTCAGCTGACAGATGAAGCTGTGAAAACAATGGCATTTCACTGCCACAGACTGACATCTCTCAACATAGGAGGTTGCCCAAAGGTATGGACAAGAAATAGGGTGACAGTTCTGGGGTTGCTATTGCAAAGAATTGCTTACTATTTCATCCAGAAATTTGACCTGCTGGCATCATTCAACTGCTTTTCTGGGAGTTTTAAGATTTGAGACTTGCCTCTTGGGAGTATTTGGCATTTTCTAATGGTTGCAGGTACAGTATAAAGGTGTCCACACTGTATCAGCTAAAAGTTTTTCTCTCCAGGACTTGATGTCTAAATAAGGGTGAAGAGAGAAGAGCTTTCACATTATATATCACTTCCTGCAAATACTCTCCCAGGTTCTGGTGTTTTGGGTGCTTTGAAAGGATTCTGGCTTTGTTTTAATTAGTCTTGATATTTTCATGCTTTTTTTTTTTCCCCAGTTCTTTTTCTGAACCCAGGTAAAGCCTAAACTGGGGCATTAGAACTTAACACCTGTTAAGTATGCATTGAAAGGCAGTGGCTACTTTGAAATAATAGTGCCTAAAACTGAAGCACTCAGGGTTGAAATTAAATTATTTAGATTAAGATTCATCTGCAGTGAAACTTAGTTCTTCTTTACCATGAACTTCTATTACAGCACTTTTGCTTCTTGTATTTTCTGTATAATTTCTTTTTGACTAAAGCCTGGCATCTCAATTATCTTTTTGCTGTATCTGAAATGTGTGCTCCCTTTTGAAATTCTGCTGTTATATCCCTTCCTTGTACTTTCTGACTTAATAGCTCTGGCTTTTGTACATTTAATTACTTATGTTGTTTTAATTTTTTTTAACAGCAAAACAAAATACTTGCCTCATTTTGAAAATAAGCATACAAACACAATTTTTAAAATGCTGATTTCATTTTTTGTTTAAATTTCATGGGAAAAGTTATAATGTTGCTTCTGTCATTATCACATGGCAATGAACAAATTTATTACTACTTTTGGAAATGTTCATCTTGAACTATCCTTTAAAATGTTGCCACTCAGTGAACCAGTTTTCCTCATTTTTTCCCCATTGAAATGCCTATGTCCTATTTCCTTCCACAATAAGTCTGCAGCCATCACTGGTCCCTGCCTTCTTCCTCACCAACACCCATCTCCATAACCCCTGAGTATTCTTCCAGTCCTCCACACATCCCCTCATTCCCTGCAGTGGCTGAACACAGCTCCTGCACAACAAATTTGAGATTATTTGACCGACTAATTAGCCAGCCCTAAATTTACATATTCTCTGATCAAGTTGTTTGCCTTCCAAATGTGCAGAAGTTTCTCAGCCTCTAGGCCAAAGCTCACTGGCTGTGTTTCAGATCTGGGAGGCCACTCTCTATCTTATACTAGCCCTTGGCTTATATCTTACAGATATTACTGTACACCATTAATTATTATTTACAGGGGTCCTAATCTCCTGTGTCCTTTGGGTTTAGATAGACATTCAGCTATTTTTCCACAATGAGAGTGGTAATAGAAGTTGTGCACAGAGGTCATGCCCAGCACATGACATACCAACACAGGAAAACAAAACAAAACAAACACCATAAAATGTCAGTAAATACATTTAGGCTGGCAACTGGGAGATTTTTTGGTTATCTCAGCAGTGAATCATGAAAGAGCTTTCTGAGATGGGGCAAACTGTTAAGGAATGTTATTATGGCTCTTGGTAAGGGAATGGACTGGTCACATTTTGCAGTTCCTGCAAATGGGAAAAGTGAGTCAACTCAGTGACCCAGTAATCCCCTTCCAACACTTTGTTCCTAGATGATATCTTTTCTTTAAACACTTATAAAGCCAATCTGTTAAATGCTAATACCCTACTATTTTCAGAAGAGAACATTGAGACTCTTCCATATAAACCTACCCATAAGTTTACAAGTCTTTGTTTGACTTGAATCCAGCTTGCAGCTCCATAAAATGAGATGGGTACACCTGTGCATGTTAAAGCTAATGGGTCTTACAAATCCTTTGGCAAACTGTAGTGTAAATTGAGTGTATCCAGCTGCTAAGTAAAGAAATATTTTCCACTCAGAAACTGTTTAAAAATGGTCAGGAGATGAAAGTCAGAATGAACCTGTTCCAAAGGATATATGTTAATGTGTCCTGCAACATCTTATTTTTAAGAAAAATAGTTTAAAAATTAATATAGAAATATTAATATATAATAGAAAAATATTAAATTAACATAGACATATATGTGCATTAAGAATATTTTGAATATGCTATGTCGGTTACTCTAAAATTAGAAGAGTATATCACTTTAATCCTATATTCTGAGGCAAATCAATTGTCTTTCAACAAACTCCAGTGACTTCAGTGGAGGTGCTGTGAGTCTCCATGTCATGGTTCTCTATGCCTAAGGCAGCTACAAGTCATTTTGCAAATGCTGATTGTATAAAATATTCAGCAGTTCTGTTCTGAGCCTTATTCAGGGAATGAGCCTGATTCAAGGGTAATTCTTATTTCGTAGGGAAGAAATGAAGTTGCTGTGGGAAATATTCTACACATGAAAAAATACAGCAAGAACTGAAAATAAATCTCTGGTTAAATAAATTGGCCTTTTAAATATCTAAGTTCTGAAGATACAATAGAATGAACAATGAATTCTGTCATTCAGTCCTCTAAAGGGAATAGGATTCAGGGTATGACAAATGTAGATTTTTCTAAATGCATCTGATACCAGTTACTGACTTCAGAGTCAGCAACTTTTTTAAAAATAAGAATATGAATCTACTTTAAACTATTTTGATCTATTTATTAATCTATTGCAGATCTTAATCCTAAGCATATAAATAGATCTGGAATAAGCAAAGCACATGTACATTGCTCCATATACCAGGAGGACTGTCACAGTGTGCTAACTTTTTGTTCCACAACCCCAGGCCCCAGCTTTATCTTGCTGCCTTGTCCCTTATAGATTCTCATGAGATTGGCTGTTTAGCACAAGTGAAATCCTCATCTCTCTTTCTACCACCCCACTCCAGTGATTTTAATGAAATGTCTTAAACAGGTTTTTACTATGGTCTTTCTTGATTTTTGGTCCTGAATGAGCAAGGTAATTAAAGCATGTGCATAATGTATTCTTGACTGTTCCCACTGAGGTCAGTGGAGTAATTATTAGCTTCCATGGCTGCTTATGTACCTTGAAGACTGTGTGTCATGTTTTTCTCAAATTCACCTTCCAGCATTAATGGCAATGAGTATCAGTTCCTGAAAAATGGACTTGTGAGGTGAAACTAAGAACCTGTGCTTCAGAGCTAAAAAAAACCAACCACGCATTCAAAAATCTTGGTGTGAGACACTCATTTGTAACAGAGAACTGAGCTTAAAAAGTCATAAAGTGCATCCTCATAATTTAGAGAGAGCAATGCAATAGCACAAATAATAAATGCTTCTATATGCTGCATGCACATATATGGGTGGGAAAGTTAGACCATTCTCAGTAGGTGAAAAAAACCCCACAATATTTAAAACTAGACTGCAATCACAGTTAACCAATATCTAATATTAGAAAGTGACAGTTTCTGTGGAGCCTCTTGCAGAGAGTCAGAATTCTGCTGTGCCAGAAACCTTACTTCAATTTTAAAACATGCTTTTCCTACCAATCAGACACTAAAGTTGTGCTCTGGGCATTTTTTTTTTCATCTATTCAATACTCTTCTAAATTCTGTATGTCTTGTTGGTTCATTCACAAATGATTGACACATGTATCCAACACTTGGCTGCAGCCTGCCATTATCTCCCCTTCTTGGACATCTCAGGTTGCATTCATCTTACTGACAATACCTGAGAAATCTTTGGAAAGGCTTTGAGCAACTCCAGATTCTCATAACACTGTACTGTAGAAAAATTACCAAGAAAATATTTTCTAATCTCACTTCAGAGGAGGTTGTAAACCCCAAAACATGAGGTTCTTTTCTTCACTGGCATCATGGTGCCATGCTAGGGATCTGGCTTGACCCATCTAGTTTATCTAGGGGGTGTCCCTATTGGTGCCTTAGGACTCCTGTGGTGTGGCAGGGCTCTCTGCATGTTCCAGTGTCAGCCAGAAGTGAGCAGAGACACAGACTCTGTCTCTCTATGGCAGACAAAGTCCTCTTAGGGACGTTTCTGCTGGCAAAGGACACTTGGGAACATGAATGAGAAAACCAGGCTGGGATTAATGCTCTCAGCCATCTCACTGTCCTTGAGCTCACTCCAAGGGTCTGTGGGAGCCTGTTTCCCACCAACTGCATGTCAGTATATGGCAGTAGATTTGTGCCTGTGCTCAAAACACAGCACGGTTACAGCAAGGGAGTCAAGCTATGGTGCTGTGACCACTTTCCCAGTTTGTTTTTTACTGACCAACCTCTAAGAACCTTCTCTTAAAGTTCAATCTGATCTTCCCCTGACACAGCTTGTGCCTTGTCACTGGTCAGCACTTCCCCCTCAGCCTTCCCTTCTCCAGGATGAACAAGCCAATTGACATAAACCGCTCCTTGTAATTCTTGTGCTCAAGACATTTCACCATCTTGGTCACCTTTCTCTGGATGGTCTCTAATAGTTTAATGTCTTTCTTGCATTGTGATGCCCAACACTGCCCACAGCACTCAAGATGAGGCCCCTAGTGCAGAGCAGAGCAGGACAATCCCCTCCATTGCCCAGCTGGTGATGCTGTGCTTGGTGTCACCAGGACACAGGTGGCCCTCCTGGCTGCCAGGGCACTGCTGGCCCATGTTCAACTTTCCATAGAACCAGACTCCCAGATCCCTTTCTGCAGGGCTTTTTCTGCAGCCTTAGATCTCCCAGGGTGTATGTATAACCAAGTTTACCCCATCCCAGGTGAAGGATTGAGTATTTGCTCTTATTCAGTTTCATGCAGCTGGCAATTGCCCAGCTCTTCAGTCTGTCCTGAGCTCTCTGTAGCTCCTTTCTACCCTGCAGGGAGTCTAGTTTAGTATCATTGGCACACTTTACATTTAATTCCTGCATCCAGATCATTTATAAAAACATTACAAATTGAGCACTGGTATCTGGCCACTAACCTGATACAACCTCATTTACTGTAACCCTTTGAGCCAGTTGCTCACCCAGTGTATTATGGACTTGGCTGGAAAGTTTATCCAGGATACTTTTGGAGACAGTATCAAAAGCTCTGCTAAAATCCAAACCCACCATATCTATTGGCTTCCTTTGGTCAGCTAGGTGGATGACCTTGTCATAAAAGGAAATAAAGTTGGTTAAGCAGGACTTTCCCCCCCTCTTGAACCTATGGTGGCTGTGCCCAGTGGCTGCATTGTCCCAAATATTTCTCAGTTACTCTCAGAATAACCTTCTCTATACTTTTACCAGGCACTGAACTGAGATTGGAAGGCCTGCAATTGCTGATGCCTTCCTTCTTTACCCTTCTTAAAAACTAGGAGAACTGAGTTGAGTCTTGTGAGTCTCAAAAGATGTGGATTCAATGCCCACCACCCTTCCATGGGGGTTAAGAGTATCACAGACCAGGCCCTGAGCACCTAGAACAGCACAGTGGCCAGACATGCCACAGGGCCTGAAACTGGAAAGGAACTGAAGTTTAGACATGGTTGATATATCTGAATAGATAACTTAATAAAATTTTATGAGAGTAAGAAATATAAAAGGCCATCCTATATACTCAGCCTGTAGCAGGAGAGCTCTAAGTGTACTTTAACAGGTCCTCTGTAAGTACTGTACTGCCTGCTGAGCCATTCCAGGGTTTAATAGCTGCTTTAGAGACCACAGGACCAATACACATACTTAATAACTCAAAAGGTATTTCCAGTGTGCTTCACACTTTCCAAATCCTCCTCTACTATTTCCCTGTCCTACCACAAACAATTCTGCTGTCATTGGTCTTATTTTCTTTACTTCTCTCAGATGCAGTTTTCTCAATGTCATCTCAGAAGTTTCTCCTTAAAATCTCTACTTCTAATTAAACACTTGTTAGATATAGAAAGTACTTTGAAAGATTGGTAGGCAACAGTAGTAATTGAAAAAAAAAATAATTCAGATTCATTTAATCTCTTCATAATTTTCTGATTTACAGTTTTTCTCATCTTAAACCTCAAGGGTTTTTCTTTTATCTTCAGATTACTGTTGTTGACTTGTTCATTCTGTGACTTCATATTTCTGTTTAGAGCAGCAACAGTGTGCCAGCCCTTTCTGATTCTGCTTGCTTATCCATCTTCCTGTAGAACTGAGATGAAATGGGAACAGAAACTTGTGCAAATTCCAATTTGTGCTGGGTGAGCCATCACCAAGGAGCTGACATGACTTCTCAGAAACCCATTTGCATTATTCTGGCCTGGGATGACCCAGGATTTTGCCTCTGCCTAAGAGTCCCATGTGCAATGGGTTCTCCAAAGGTCTTGATTAAACTCTTCTGACCCAGCCAAGGAATTTCCCAACCAGTTATTTTTACTCTAAAGATAACCCTGGAGAGTTACACATCTTTGCAAAACAAAAAGGCAACCACGAGACACATGTCTCCACCCAGTGTTATCTTTGCCCTTTTTGTGATGTTTAGAACTAGGTAAACTTTGCCAGCTTTATTTTCTTGAGTTTCATTTTCAGGACAGTGGATGGTTTTTTTCCTTGCCAGCCTCAGTCTCTAACCCTTCACACCACTTATTCAGTGATAGGAAACTCCTATCCTGCACCATCTGAGTCTGGGACCACACCTACAAGCTGGATTGATATACAGAATAATGCAGTCCCAAACATTTTTTCCTTGTTCTTTCCAACAAGTCCAAAGAAATCCCGCCCTAGACCTTGCCAGGCCACAGAATATACTGGGAATGATATTCAGAAGATAAAAGTGAGTTCACAGCAAGATTCTGATATGTTCCACATCCTGCATGTTTCCCAGTTTGGGAAAATCTCTTTTTTTTTTTTTAATTGCAGTTCAAGGTCAATATGGCAACGATGATAAAAATTTTATCTTCTGCCAATAACTACATCAAAAGCACAGTAAAATATGGCATGATTCTAGAGTGAGTTATCTTGCAGTAGCTTTTCAGCAACATCAACAGCAATGACAGTACTGTCACTTCACATATTTCTATAAAACAATGTGTTTGTTTCACAACCTGTATGTTTTTAGTAATGAATGACAAGCAACAGATTGTCAAAAGAACTAAATCAAGCCTTAATTCTCTGTTTTCAGCTAACTCTTAAAACCATATTCAGCTTCTTAGATTTTCACAGAAGGTAAAGGCTGGTTTCAGGTGTAATTTATGTTCGGAGGATGTGAAACCGACATCGTAGAGAAATTTCATTCTCTGTTTAAGCAGATGGAAGAGGTCATCTATGTAAAAATCACATTCATCTGGAGAATTAAACATGCTAGTGGCTTAGGTTCTAAATAAGCAATAGAAGAAATATGTTTTTAGTTTAAAGTTGCCTTAAAATATCTGTGGCATAAAATACTACTTCATTGTTCCAAAGGAATTCCCCATTATTTATTGTTAAACACTAACCAGTCCTAGCAGACATTTCTTAATAGACTAAACCTTGCAAGTATTGAGTCATATCTCTTGTATTGTGCATATTATTTTTCTTTTTTTATTTTTACTGTTTTGATAGATTAAAATAGAAAACATGTGGAGCCACAAAGTTCTTCAAGTTTCAGTCCAATGCAACTTCATAGGAAACACTTATGGGCTTTCAATTGTTCATTCTTTCCAGTATCAGGTAGACTTTGAGATTAAATTTGCCAACATACTGCCCTCCTTCCAGGTTTAATAAATGTTAGAAGGAAAAAAAGGTCTGTGGCCTGGTATCCTGCTGCATATTTCTGTATCCAGAGGCTAATGACCTTTCAGTTAATCCAGTTTCTAAATGGCAGAAAGAAAGAATCATGGATAATCTAATGTGGAAGTACATAGTGCTGGTGCAATTTATTTCTTCTGCTAGAGGAAAAACAACCTAACTCTCTGCTTTCTAAAATGTAGGAAAAGGTGGTGTCAGTTTGATTTGCTTAAGACTACTCTTTAAGACTACAGGAAATCATACTGACATCTTTAGAGAAACATTTCTGTTCCCTGTAAAACATTCTGTGTTAACATTTCTAGATGCAAAATGAGAAAGGAAACATGTCATTGACAGAGAAGCCAGCTAGTCTTGTAATTTCCCCAAACTACATCTCACTGTAACAGTTTGGTTCCCCGAAGAGATCTTCCCCGAAAACTGTGCTATCAACAATTCCTCTTACAATGTTTGCCTTTTAAACAAAAATTACATTAGGTCTTAATAGTTACAATACATTTGACATTTGGAGAAGACTTTAAATTTTGTTTGGTTTTGTTGTTGTGTTTTGTAATGGATGCTGTTGGTTAGAAAGGAGATTCTGCAAGAACTCACAGAATTTCTTACATGTTATCCAAATAGTCAGGTCTCAGTGCAGGAAAGATCCAACAAACATGGAACTGGAAATTAAGACCTCCTACACACGATTTGGTAAAAGACCAACAACAATTACTCCTGTCTTCTGTTTAACAAGCAACAGAAATACAGTACAGTCCTCTCACTGACTGCAATTCTCCTTTTGGAAGTGACACAGAGGCTCCTGGAGTGCCATGTTTCAGCCACTGAATGCACATGAACTGGATGCCATACAATGATAAAACTACTGCAGCTGACATGCACCTCAGAATACTTCAGATCCTATGTAGACTTACCACATTTTGTAACCTGGAGCATGCCTGCAGAATGCTTCCTGCTTTTCCCATTAGCTCCCTGCCTCCACTTGCCTTATTTCTCCTGTACTTGTACTATGAACATTTCTCCCATGTTTGAGATTTTATTTTCCATTACTTTTACTATTGATTGGTTTCTGTAACCTCAGCTCACTAAGTTTGTTTTTTTTAAAAAAAATCTCTGCTTTTTATTATGATGGACCCAGTCAAAGAGGAACAGGCTCCCCAGGGCAGTGGTCACTGCCCCAGCCTGACAGAGCTCAAGTGTTTGGACAATGCTCTCAGGCACATGGAGTGACTTTGGGAATGGTGCTCTGCAAGGCTGGGAGTTGGACTTTATGATCCTGGTGGGTTCCTTCCAACTCAGCCCATTCTGTGATTCTGAAAAATTGCTGAGTTTTGGAATGGCTCAGGATTCAGACCATGTTGCAGAACTGTATTTCCCAGTTACCCCCTCTCAGTAAAATGGAGTCAAACTTTGGGTAAGGATTCAATTAGAGGTATTCCAGTGCTGCTCAAGCCCTGTGTTTGGGCCAGTACTTTTGTCTGACTTATACCAAGAAGAGATAGTTGTTTTGCCAAAGATAACTGTCATTATTGGCTGAAATACTTTTATTCATCAATTGGCTCATTTAAGACAGTAAGTAAATAAATAAATAAATAAAATAATCAGGCTCTCTCATAGCACAGTATATCTTAAATAAACAATCTTTTTACCATGTGTTGATGATTAATGAATGGCTGTTTCTGGCAAACCACTCAACTGTAGCTCCAGGCATGGGACATCATAAGTTTCCAAAAAAGTAGTAACAGCTCCCCTTATACATGCTTCAGACAGCCACTATACATTGCAGTTTCCATGAAAAACAGGAATTTGGACTTGGATGAGTTGATTTTTTATAGGTCAGAGCTTATAGCTCATATAAATTGTGCACACATTCCTCAATGGCACAGGCTTCCCTAATATAAAAACAGATGCAGCCTTGTGTTCATGTGGTTCATAGAGTGTGTCAGTGTTGGACATTTTATAAAAAAAATATCCTGCAGTGGTTGAAAACAAGCCCTTCTTGCTTCACTAATTCTGTCCCTTTTCCACTCCTGCCCACTTCCCTTTCCTGCTGTAGTGGTGCAAGCATCACAGCTGGGCACATCTGCCCCTTGTAACCATCTCCAGCATTTCCACTTTGGGAAACAAACACAAGAACACTGTAGCAGCATTACTGACAGATAACAGAGCCCTTCAATTTGAATTTTTTTCCAGTATTGTCTGGATGCTGTATATTATATTTTTCCAGAGCTCAGGAGTTGGCCAGCAGGGAGAAAGACTGTCTTGATGTGGCTGTGACACACCAGATCAGGCTGAATCTCTTGGAGAGGATGGGAGCTGCAGCAGAGTTGGCTCTTCCCCAGGAGCCCTGGAGTACCCAGCACAGGGGGAGGCTGGGCAGGAGGGTGCTCTGCTCAGCAGGACCAGGCTGGCAGCCAGCTCACACAAGGCATGGAAAGAAAGAGACATTCACAGCACTGCAAGTGGTGGGTTCCATTTCTTCAGCTTGGGAAGGTACTGAAAATTGCTGGGTTGACACTGCCAAAAAAGAAGGGAGAGTTGCTTTTCTTCTTTTTAGAGTGTCTCACTCAGGAGGCCTGATTTTCTCAAATTTTTATCCAGTTTGCTAGTTTTGTGCTCTAATTCTGCAAAAGGGCAGTGGCCACAAAATGTTGAGGAGGATCTGAGGGGTCATGGGTAGGTTTGGGCATCACGGACAACTCTCTTCTGGTTCAGCTCTCACAGAAGCTGCAAAACAAAACAGCCTTGGGGCAGGTCCAGAGCCAGAGCCAGAGCATGCAGGTAACCACAAGGCTCCTGTAGAACTGCCCATTGTGTACCCAATTCCATTTCTGAAACAATACATGTTAAAAGACGTGGGTGACAGAAGATACCTACAGTAGAGAGGCTGGCCAAAAAACAAGCAGAAGGTGAATGAGGAAAGGGTAAAAGTACTTGGAGGTGCCACAGATACTGGTTCAAATAGAGAAACAGAGGGACCTGCACAGTTACTACAGCCTTCCTACAGAGCCATGAAAAAACACCCTGGAGATGCTGTAATACCTTCAGGTGTAGCTGGTTTATTTATCTTGTTTGGTTTTATATTTTCTTCCAAAGACAATGTTATTATTGCAGTGGCATCACCCTCTCAGATCTGTGTTCAGGCAGATGCTGACACACTAGAGCAAGTGTGGATGAAGCCCACCAAGACCATTCAAGTGCTGGAGCATGTGATGTGTGAAGAACCTTCACAGAATTGTTTTGCTACATCCCAGGAGAAGATCTGAGATGGAGGAGACCTTATTGCTGCCTCTTACTCTCATCAGAGCATACAGAAGAGAAGACAGAGCCAGACCATTGTCAAAGGTGCACTGATAGGACAAATGGCATATGGAAAATTCTGATCACTTTCTGATTACAAGGAAACTTTAATTTTTTAACCAGGAAGCTGGCCAAACTCTTGAAGAGGATCCCAGAGACTGTGCAAGCTTCATCTCTAAAGATATTCAGAACTCATCTGGCAAAGCCATGACTCACCTGGAATAGTTGGATACATTTAAAGCAGTATCAGGTTAAAACATTCTCCAGAGACCTCTTCCAACCTAATTCATTCTGTGACTCTATGACCTAACTAATTAACTTCCGGTTTCCTTTCCTCAATAATATTGATAGCTTTACTTAAAGCAAGGAACTTTTCCTCATTAAACTGCTTTTAGTGTTCTTTGTAAAAACAACCTCTGAAAAGTTTTGTCATTATTATTTTTAAATCTATGCTCTTGTCATTATTATTTTTATTTTTTCATTATTATTTTTAAACTCTTGTTGCAGACAAGATGTCTTGGAATACACAGCTGAACTGGAGAAACAGGAACATAACGATGCTGACCATCCTTCCTGGCTTGGATATGACTGGGATGGTAACATAATCACCTTCACCAAAAAAACACAGATCAGAGCCTGAAAAAACAAATTCTTCAAAATGAAAAATGAAGAAATTGTGCAGCATCTCTACAGTTCAAGGGTTTTTCTCTAGAGCATGAAAAGACCACTGTGTTATTTTTTCTTAAAACTAATCACACTTTAATAAAAGGCCATTTGTTGCATTAGTAAGGAAGCATAGCAAATCTTCTCACAGGAGTATGAATGCCTTCAAGCAAGACAGCTGCACTCAGACAGCACTGCTAACTCTCAGATGTTGATTCAAGCTGTCTTCATCTTTCAATAATGAAAGTTTTTGTAGTCCTGTGCAGAGTAAGCAATGAATAAATCTGCATGTGTTGGAGGATTTGTTTGCCATGAAGGTCCTCTCCAGGACATCAACACTCTGACCCCCAGAGCACTTCACACTTGATGTGGCAGGTACCCATCAAGTCCAGCCTTCCTGAGGAGAGGAGAGCAGTGAGTAGGCAGTGACTGCAGGTCCTTTAATATACCCAAGCATTTAAGCACAGTTCTCCACTTCTCAACAGCCACTTGTGCACCCAGAGCCTTCATTCTCATAAAAGCCTCTTGGGCTGAGTCCAGCTCTCTGAACAACCTCATGTTTGTGTCTGCAGGTCTGAACTGTGGGCTGGCTGGCAGCTGAGAGAGCAGGAGAACCAAATTAAAGGGCGGCCAGATGAAAAAAGTGTTTGAGTATAAATTTGCTCCAGTTACAAGAATGTCTTCTCATCAAATGCACAAAAAAAGATATATGGGCACACAAGGGGTTTGCCATTCAAATTCTAATTGCTGATAACCTACTCATCTTCCCTTGTCTAGAGATAAATACAGTTTCACCTCATTAGAGCAGAACAAGACATTGTTCAATGCCTTTGGGGAAACTCATAAGGAAGAGTTTGTCCTCCTTCAACTCATTCTTGTCCTTTATATTAACATTCTAGCTGGTCTCAACATGTTTTAGCTTGGAATTAATATAATCAGTAGCTTTAGTGGTAGCACAATTTTTCTGCTGGCTGATTTAAACTTCTTTAAGCAAGTAACTAACAAGTCTGATGTTTAATTCCTGCTAGATTTAGAAAATTAATGAATTCAAAGTCTGAGTTTGCTTTCTTTTGAATATGGAACAAAGAACATGTTTTCTTACTATGTTCTCCCTTAAATTGCTGATGCAGCAGTCTCAAAAAACACAACCTTAATCTCAGAGGCTGACAGTCTTTGTATTTCAGGTGAGTAATGGGACCATTAAATGGATCCAATCTTGTGAAGTACCTACTACACTGTTTTCATGTGGTGTGAATTTTGAGGTACTTTTTTCACTTTGGCTGCAGCAGGGCATAGAAAACATTAGTTTCAAATATTTTTCTGGATATCCAAAACCATTATAATTTATTAATTTTATAAATTTTAAAAGTTTAATAATAACTCATACCTAGTAATATTGCAATGCCTTTAGTAAAACTGTTAGAAATGTTTTATATATTACTGTTTATGTTAAAAATACATATAATTTGTCATATGCATCCTGCCCACCTCATCCCAACAAGCAGTACACAGAACAATAAACAGGAAGGGGAGTTTTTAACCTCCCTGAATTACAGCAGATATGCTGCCCTTGACTCTTGAAGTCCATTAGCCAGGGGCAATTATATCTCCTGGGGAATCCTGTGGCAAAAGAAGTTAATTTCATAATGTACCATTATGCCTTAAAGAGCATACACATATATACAAAACATAAAGTCTGAATTCTCTCCTGCTCCTCACCATCCCCTCAGCTGGCAGGGATTCTGACATTTCAGCTTCAAACCCAAATTTCACTACT
Organism: Agelaius phoeniceus; assembly: GCF_051311805.1. Classification (NCBI taxonomy): domain Eukaryota; kingdom Metazoa; phylum Chordata; class Aves; order Passeriformes; family Icteridae; genus Agelaius; species Agelaius phoeniceus. Next base: position 61,108,309 of record NC_135269.1, read on the forward strand.
GCTTCTATAAGGTGCCATAGAGATGCATGGAAAGGCTTTTAAAAGCTGCATTTATTTTGCTGTGTGCTTGTTTTACAGTAACACAGAACCCTCCACAAAATCAGACCTGCCCTTGTGCAGCTTTACCTGCTTCCCTCACCTTCCTCTCTGCCTCCCAGGAGCTTTGCAGGACAGGGCTCTCAGTCCCTGCAGACAGAGCAAACCAAGAGATTCCAGCTCTCAATCCAAGGGAACACTTCCCTGCTAGGGCAGCTTCTCCTTCAGGGAAATGCTCAGGTGGAGGAGTGCTCCTCCTTGAAATCAGCCAGATCCATGGTACTTTTATTTATTTTAAAAGTTTTTTCTTTGCAGATGAGCAGTGGTAGACAGAGCTGGAGTTCTTCTTTCTATCCACAAACCAGAGGTTCAGGATGACACAGAGCAAGTTCTGCCATTTCACAGAAGTATTTTTACACTGTAAGTACTCATCACTCAGGCAGAAACTGCTCAGGGTTCAAACACCAAATGAGAAAACCACATAAGAACCACACTGAAAGTGATTTTTTCCTATCCATGATACAATTTGGTTGAAGAACATTCTCTGCATTTTGCATAAACCAGCAGAATTCCCACAGTATTGAGACATTTAATTTACAAGTAAACAGAGCTTGCAAAGCATGGCATCTTGGAAGTGTTGAAAACACTTTTTAAAATTTTTAAATGACAATTCCAAACTTTTGCTTGAAAGCTATCAGCTTTTAAACTGATATGGTAGGTGGGTCAAGTTACATGAATACTGAATATGTAAGATCATCTCGTTCCTAAAAGGCACTAAAAGTAAACCAGACTGTTTAGTACCAGCACTGTCACAGGCAAATCTTGGGTTAAAATTCTCTCATTTTTAATAGTTTCTCTTTTATATGAAGAATATTCATCCAAAAGTTTTAATAATTTTACAGAAATGTTCCTTTGTAGTTTCCTGATTTAATCTCTTTGGCCTATTTCACCTTTAAGAACTCTTCAGCTTGACAGACTGGATCCAGCTTTGGCTTTTAAGACACACTTTGCCATTTTGTGTGTCAGCCTTAATCCATTTGTCTGTTTCATCCCTTTGATTCATGTGACCTGGAAAAGAGAGTTGTCTTAGTTTAATTTGACACACAGTAAACATATCATCTTCACATTGTCATTTTTTTACAAGCTCCCTGGAAGCACTTTTAGCCCTTTGATTTGGTAGAATTTGTGTACTTTTAGCAGAGACATTTCCTTCTTGATACAGTTTTTTTTTTTTACATTAATCTGATTTCCCACAATATATCTTTACAATAGAACAGTGTTTTTTATTATATAGTACTGCACTTTTCATTCTAAGCTAAGAAATGTGTTATGGTGGGTTGACCCTGGTTGGATGTCAGGTACCTACCAAAGCCACTCTACCACTCTCCTCCTCAAATGAACAGGCCAGAGAAAGCATAACAAGAAGCTCATGGATCAAGATAAGGACAGGGAGAGTTCAATCAGCAGTTACTGTCACAGGGAAAACAGACTTGACTTGGGGAAAAATTAATTTTATTTATTCCAAATCAGCTCTGAGAAGGATAATAAAAAATAAAGCCAAATCTTAAAAACATATCCCACTCACCCCTCCCTTTGCTCCAGGCTTAATTTCACTGCTGATTTCTCCACTTCCTCCCCACCAGAGGCACAGGGGGACAGAGAATGGGGGTTTTGGTCAGTTCACACATCATCTCTGCCACTCCTTCCTCTGCAGAAGGAGAGCTCCTGATGCTCTTCCCCTGCTCTGCCATGGAGCCCTCCACAAGCTGCAGGAGGATCTCTGCAGCCCTGCACACTCCAGGGGCTGCCCCAGGGGAATCTCCTGCCCCTGCTTCTGCACTGGCCTCCACATCAGCAGGGCTGTTTCTCTCACATGTTTTCACTCCTTTCTCCAGCTGCTGTGGGATTTTTCCTCTTTAACTGTGTTATTCATCATCACTGATGGGCTCAGCCCTGGCCAGTGGTGGGTCCATCCTGGAGCAGGCTGGTGCTGGCTCTGTAGGACACAGGGGAAGCTTCTGGCAGCTTCTCACAGAAGCCAGCCCTAGAGCCCCTCCTTGTAACCTTGTAACCTTGCCACACAAACCCTACAGGTACTGGTAACCTTGCCACACAAACCCTACAGGTACTGGTTTTCTCTGGGACAGGGTTATTTCTTCTTAATAGTAGCTAGGATGAACCATATTTTAGATTTCTGCTGAAAACAGTGTTGACAATATATAAAATTTGTTATTTCTGAGTGGCCCTTCCACAGCATCAAGGCCTTTTCTTCTAATATTGCCCTGCCAGAGAGGAGGCTGGGGGTGCACAAAAAGCTGGGAGGGGACAGAGCCAGGACAGCTGACCCCAAATGACCAAAGGGACATTCTGAACTGTATGGAGTCATGTTCTGTATCAGAGCTGGCAGGAGGAGGAGCAGGGGACACTCACAGTGATGGCATTTGTCTGACCCAGTACATGAGATACAGTCCTGCTTTCCTGGGGATGGCTGAACACCTGCCTGCCCTGGGAAGTAGTGCAAGAATCCCTCATTTTGCTTGGCTTTTGTGCACAGCTTTTGCTTTATCCATCAAACTGTCTTAATCTCAAAGTCTCTTTATGCCAACCATGACTTTTCTCTCTTATACTTTTCTGCTTGTCTCCCCCATCCCATGGTGGGGAGTGAGTGGTGACCTGGTGCTCAAGAGCCAGATCTGGTTAAACCATGACTCTACATGAGATACTGATCTGGCTAAGTAATTTCAAAGATTTTAAGAGCCATGGTAAGACCTGATTGTCCAGATGCCCGGACATTTTGCAAGTATTACTGTTTCCTTATGATAATGGCCTAAAAAAGCCCCCACAAGCCTGAGGTATCTGTCTTCTTCCAGGTTTCACATAAACTTCAGGCTGTATTCACAGTCATGCTCTAAAAAGCTCACTAACAAAGCAGAGAGTTCAACTCAGTCTCATTTTATAATCAAAAACCGGAGACCCAGAGAGAAAAGTAATCTTCCAAATTTATACTAAAGATTTGTGTCCATATTGGGAATTAAACTGGGATCTTTAAAGTGCCAAATCAGTGCCTTTATCACAAGATCAACCTTCACTTCAGTTTATCTTTACAAAATATCATTTATTATTACTTCAGTGTTCATTTAATTGTGTGAATTCTAAGTTTAGAATAATTTGAGCTTGGAATAGCAAGAGGGATGGCAGGGAAGCAGATTCTGAGCCAATTTTGCAAACATGCTCTGCTCTAACCTGTAACACAGCTGAAATTAAATTCTGGCCACAGCAAGAACAGTGGCAAAACTCCAACTGACATCACTGCACTGGTTTCCACAACTCAGGCCTGTGTGCCAGAACTTTTCAATAGCATTTCAGTGCTTTAGCAGCTCTAAGTGAGATTCATTTAAGTTTATGGGCCAAACCCACAGCAATTCACAACAGGCTGAGGTATGGTTTGGAAGCACAGAGTTCTCAGAGAGGTCCAACAATGCCAGAGTCACTTCAGTGTGCCTTGTTATCAGACTACAACATGGCTTCAGGTGTCTCCATGGGGATGTCTTAATACAATTTCTGCACTCCTCACTGCTCCAGACAGCAGCAGTCTCAACCACACTCAGTGCCAGTGTCATGCCTACAGTAAAGCAGAATCCACAGATCTCTACTCATCATCTAATTGCAGACTTAAATCTGTGATGAATCACCAAGTTGGACAAATGTGTTGTATATGGAATCCATTAAAATTTGAAAGTTCAGTTCCTCAAAGCTTTCCTGAAACACTGATTTTCAATACTATTGTATGAGAGAGTATAGAACAAAAACTAAAACAGAATCTGTCTTTTAAGCATACATAAAACATACTTAAAACATTTCATCAGTCTGGTTTTCAAACAGAAAACAGCCTCCAGGTGACAAGAAATTGAACCAACAAAGAAGTACAAATGAAAATTTCAGCTGATCCTTTAACAGAACTGTAGAACACTAAAAATACATCTTTTTCTCCAAGGGAAATGCAGGGCAGAGATCTATTTCCAGAATATTGGAGTGCTTGGTCCCAGTTCCTCTCTCTCTCATGTTTTTGTGACTATGGCTTGTACTTCTGTACAAGAAACAAACACTGAAGCACAGAATCAGTGCTGTAAATAGTTTCATGCACAGCTTACACCTTGGCAAAAAAGTTAAAGCAGAGTTTAGGGAGCACAGGAACAAATTTACAAGAGCCATTTTAAAGCTGAGTTTCTGTCTGAGCTCTGTTTCTCATTTTGGTTTTGCTATGTGAATGTAGAGAAAAAAATTGTTCCTTATACTTCTGGAAATTTGCCTGTGAGGCAAGTATTAAGGTTATTAAGCCCATCACTAGTAGGAGGTTCAGTTATTTCCTATATTTGAATTCATTTGTGTATGAGGCACTAATCAAGCAACAAGGTTTAATTGGAGACCTTTTGATGACTGCTTTGGTCTTAACTGTACTCACTGCTTGTACTCCGAATACCATGAGAGCATGAGTGGATTTTGAGGAAGACTTTATTAGCCAGATTAAATCACAAAAGCACACAGCCTCCTGGACTGAGAATGGGGGGAGAGGTGAGGGAATTAATTTCAAAACCTACCAGCAGTCAAGACAGCAGCAGGAGTTCAGGAGAAGCCACAAACTATTATGCTGTGTGTACCTTTCAATTTAAAGCCCAGGAAAAAGGGGGTGGTTTTTCCCCACCCCAGTGTGTGGTGTTTAAAGAAGGTAACACCTTTGCAAAACTTTAGAGTCAAGTGCTGACTGTTTCTCTACTTGTCTTCCTGGAGAATGGAGGAGTTGAGAGCTCTATTTTCATAGCACAAAACATAAGAAGAGGATCATATTTTAAGTGTTGTTCATTGGTAGTGTTAGGACTGTGGTATATATCAAAAGGTTGTGAACAGCTTGAGTTGAATGCAAGCTGAAACCAATAAAAATCTGTAGGATAGCATCTCATCTAATGTGTTTAATAAAAGTTGGATGAACTTTCTATTTGACTCGAAGGAATGTAATCTTTTCCAGATACAACCTGGGTCTTTGTTTATTTTTTTTTAAGATATTGCTTAAGGATCAAGGCTTCACAGAGGGCAGTGTGTAGAGGGACATTATAAAACAAAGCTCTTCCCACTCAATTCTAGTGGCCAAGAGTCAATAAAAACTGCTTCTAAGAAAGAAGGAGAGTTCTGAAGTGCCTTGAGAACAGACTAAACAGGGGGGGCATGACAGCAGAGAGTGTTACTCCTGGGATTGAACTGCAATGCTGACTGCAACAAACCCAAGACAGCTGCACAGTGGGAGCACTTGTGCAGCTGGTAAGCTTCAGATAAAACCTGGAGTCTCAGCAGACTGACATAATACAAGCTCTTTCACTTATTTCCCTTTTAAAGGCAAGTTGCTTGTCTCATGTTATTCACTGCCCCTTCAGCTGTGTTTGTATTCAACCCTTGAACTCCAGGCAGCTAAAAAACACAGACATTACCTTGGAGCAAGCAATACAGAATTTCTCATAATGAAGACTCTTAACCACATCCATCCATGTGCTTTGTGCAGGGTACAAGAGACTGATGCAGTCAGCACCCTCTGGCACATTGGCCTTAAAGCAATCCTAAAGGGAAGGCCACAGCATTCCATAGGCTGCTCTCCCAGTACTACTGTGTGAGGGACCACTGGGGGAATAATCACAGTGAGAAGTGATTATTCCTGATGGCAGGAAACATCTGCCTAGATCCCCTTTGCTCCAGCAGGGAACATCAGGCAGATGTCAAAGTAGTAATATTTCAGTGCATGCCTGAGTGAATGACTGTTGTAAGGAGAAAGGTGCTTCTCACCACCACCTATGGGGAGAACCAGGCAGGATGAGAAGACCTGAAGCATGTTAGTAAGAGAAACCTGAGAAGTCAGAGATAGGACAGAAGTGTCAATGCCCATCTTTTCAAAGGAATCTGGTAATTACAGACAGGCTGACTCTCCAGAGGCACAGCAAGGCCAGCTAAGAAGTTCTGCAGTATTAAAAGAATAACTGGATACTTAACTCATAAGGTAGAGGCAATGTGAAAATTTTCACAGGGGAAAAGGAGTTAGAGGAGTCAATGGGGGATTTCCTCTGCATGTCCTGTTTACACACCTGAGGAAAGGCATGAATTAACATGGGAGATTTCTATTACCTGCAGGGCCACCAGAGGCATGGCTCAGGGGAACACTGCTCTCAGGTGGCTTAGCAAAGCTCTTGTGCTGTAGCCAGGATGGGATTAGTACCAAAACCTAAAAGTCCTGTTAACTGCTGCAATTGCTGTCATTCTGACAAGAACTGGGAGCAAGTATGTCTCAACTTGGGAGAAAACCAAAACTCTCAAAGCATATGCTCCTTGTGTAAGGACAGAAAACCACAGAGGTTTGCCCGTTGAGAAGGTAAAAACAGGGAGACACAGTAATAACAGCAAACACCCACAGCCTCTGAGGAGCACCTGGGACATGGTGGGACATTTACCATGGAAACACACAGCTGCTGCAAACCAGATGAATTGCCTGCAAAGTTAAAAGACTCCTCTGCACCAAGCAGATGGCATCAGGTGAAAGGTTGCTACTGGATATGAACTTGGCACTAGGACTGGGGCAGGGATGGAGAAACATCCAAAATCAGGTGAGTCCCTGGCATCACTCAGAGATGAGATTTACATGGTTTATTTTCCAGACAATTAGGTTTGGAAATTGACACCATTTGCTACAAGGATTCAAATAAAGTCTCTGAATGACTGCAAGAGTTTTTCCACCAAGTCACAGTGGTCAACACACAAGTTGGCAACCAAAGTGGCTGAAGTGATTCCAGTGTCTGCATTTCATTTAGACCCCATCCACCCACATGCCTGATAACCTTCCTTTGCTGCTGTGGAGTGGGTGGGAGCAGATGGTCACATCAACCTGAGACAAGAAAAAACAGGGCTGAAGCCTCTCCTGAGGAAGCACTGAATTTAGTCTGAGATGCTCACATCACCTGGTCTTCACAACCTGCAGTACTGACAGTCCTACTGCCCCCCAGACAAGTGCTACAATCAAGTTTACCTTGCTATTTAGATAAGTTTCCTTTACCATAAGGTCAAGTTATAATTTTTAGTCTTATTGCCAGTCAACAGAACAATTTATTTCCTTATTTCTCTGTGGCAACTTCTTATGCACTAGAAAAATGCATCTTCTCTTCCCTTTATCTTCTGAGACAAAACCAGAACTTTTCAGTCTTCTCTTGTTAATCATGATTTTAGGACTCTGCTCACATGTTCTCCTTTAGAGACTCTACAGTTTCAAAGCACAGATACTCAAAACTGGACACATTCCAGCAAAGTATTACTAATGCCATGTAAAGCCAAAGGATTATTTTGAGTTTTACAGAACAATCATGTTAACATGCTGTTTGTTTTCAATGGTGTAACACTATTGTTTCCTGACATTATTTAAATATTGCTCCTCTCAGGACTACACAGGTAATTGCTCCTACCTTTGTACTTAGAACCTAACTTATTGGAAAATGGCCTAAAAAGCATGTAAATCAAAATTATATGAACTTTAACCTTGACCTTCAACATGTTTGCAACCCCTTTGACATATTCAAAGTTTCTTTTCTGCTTAAATATTTGATACCTTTTAGCCTCCTATTCTTTCTCTTACCACATGTAGTGTCTATAGCTAATTACCTCCACAGGCATAAAATTTAAGAACACAGGCACACCTGTGAGACAGGGAGGAGGCAGACATTGAGCAGGAAGGGCTTCTCTTCTTGCCAGGGCAAAGAAAGAACACCTTGACATGATTACAATCAGAAATTACTGGAATTACTCAAGCACTGTAAAGGCAGCCAAACACTTCCACTGATGGAAGCTGGACCAGTGCTTAGCATGAACTCTGCTTTTGTAGCATTTCATTATAGCATACATACTGCTTTCCAGACTGCCAATGGAAACAGATGCCTTGCCCTTGAAAATTACTTCAAAGAATAAAAACTCCCTGTCACTGCTCTCCAGTTCCCTCCCTTTTTCAGCAAGTGTCTCCATTTTGCAGGAAAGTCCCTTCTTTTCCTAAAAGAGCAAACCCATTTCCCACTGTCATCCCTCTGTCTCTGGAGCACTCACTCCAGACTTCCATCATCTTGCTTTCACTAAATCCCACTCTCTGGCTGGCTGGCAAACCCTGGATGGGGATGCTTGTGGGGCTGTGGTGCACTGACTGCCCTCAGGGTGCAACTGGAGGGTGATGGTGCACATGGAAACTGCTCCAAAGCAGCAGGGAAGGATTTCCTAGAGCAGCAAAGTGCAGGAAGAAGTGACTGTTGACCCAAGTCTGAGTTACCCAAGAACTCTGCCCTGTCTTCCCACTGGACAGCCTTCTCTAACACATTCACATATTCCCAGAGGCAAGTACAACTTCCTAAAAGGTCACAGTGCCTGTGGTATTCACGAAAACTGGATTTTCTGAAAAATCATCTGGTTTTAAACTAATCTTTGAACTCAAAAGCATAAAACTCCTAAACTGCCATGCTCTTGTGATACAGTTTTTAACCACTTGGCAAAGCTCCTCTTCACTGTCTATTTTGCCTTTCTTCAGTCACAACAGCAGGACAGCTATGGACCTTGTACCTGAAACCTCAACAATGAATAATGGTCCCAGGATACAGAAATTGTATTAAATGATTTTCAATTATTTGAAAATCTACTTGTACAAGAAAATTACCAAATATCACCTTTAGGAAGAAGCAATTGTTGATAGTGAGGGATCAAGTGCAGAAAGAATACACTGTAAGGTGAAGAGAAATAGAAGGAGGAAGTATCTCTCTTTTTATGTAACACTGTAACTTCTTTAAACAACCGATAATCATTGGCCTACTGCTGCTGCCTCTGCATAATTCTTGATGATTTCTGTGCCTTTGGGACTTGTCTATTTGAGAGTTAACTAATCAGAGTTTCTGCTTTTGGCCTCAAGTGCCAAGATCATTTCCATACAGAACAGTGGTTGAAAAATTGCATCTGCTTCAGTGATGACTGTCCCACACAAACACCGACTGGGTTGTGAAACCAGAGAAGTCATTCAGCTGTGGATATTTGAAACACCATTCTTATCTTTAATGTTGCCAAAGTAGCAGATGATTAGAGGCTGGTGGTCCTCATTCACTGAGAAGTCTTGTTTTACTGCTGAGGTGGTTCATTGCCCCAAGTCTTGCTAGAATCTGGGGTCCTTCCACGGATTTCTAGCCTGACAACCTCTAATTGTGGTTTTTGTAGAAACTGTATTTAATAACCACTACTAAATTTAAGTGCTAGTTACTGTTCCTAGGCAGGAAGAGATATATAAGCAGGCTACATACTAAAATTATATAATTACACTTCCAATGTTTTCCTGACTCTGAGATCCCCATCTTACATGGGGGAGAAAGAGAGTTTTTGTGCATATTTTCTTAGGTTTAAAACTCCAAGCCTTACCCCATCTGCTGCCACAGCAGGTCACACTGACATAACATGTTCAAACACTGAGCTGGAGCCCTCAGACACACTCAGTTGATGTTTTCTCTAGGGCAAACTGTGTAACTGGTAAAAGCAACAGCCTTAACTTTTAGATACAACATCTGGAGTGGGGGAGAGAAGTACACACCCTGCCAGTGAATTGTAAAACTCTTTTCTAAAGCAGGAAACAGCAAGACCCAGGATTCTAAGCTCAGTTTTAAATGCCTTACAAGAATAGTTCCAGTAATTGCAGGTACCTCTCCACGTGCTGTCTCTATTCCTCCAGCTCCAGCTTCTTCTGCTCTTCTCATCTCCCCCCATCATTTCTCAGCCTATCCTGCACTACTGGACATTATTTATAAATATGCCATAGACCCCTTTTATTTCCCCCCTTTGACTCAGAAACAGACAGATTTTTAAAAATTATTATATTTTTAATATAATAGATTGCCTAGGAAAGTCTATGTGAGTTTCTAAGCCAACAAAGCAATGGGTCAAATTCAGCCCTGGATTATCTCCCACAAACTCACTGGACCAACACTAAGGAGGAATTTGGCTCTAAGGCTTTTGTTAGAAGAAGTTGATTACATTCACAAGTCATTTACCAAATAAAATTTTCAAGTTATCCAGTAACATGGGGAGTAGAAGAGCACAAGCAAACATCTGAAAGTGAAGCAGATTAAACAAGCAGCTGCCAAGGGCAATAAACTAATAAAGAAATGTAGATGCCTTTGACTTAAGCCAGACAGACATTTATTGGAAGCCAAGATTAGTAAGCCTTACCACTTAGTGTTACATGATCATCTTTGGAGGCACTTTGTGTTTCTTTTAACTGGATCTCTGAACTCACATCCACTTTTCTTCCAGACAGCTCTAAATAGGCTTTGAGAGATGCAGGTACCTTGACTGTAATTGAACCTGGTATAAAATTAAGTGCAAGCTAGTTAGTTTAACCCTGAAATAGTCCATTATTTCACTAACTTGATTCAAATCATCATTTGGCTGTGCTTGGTTGGTTTTTTTTTTAAAGTCTTCAGAAACAGTAACCTCTTTTTTTTGGTCATTGAAAGGATAAATGAAGGTATCTTCATTTATCATAAACAGAATATGTCACATTTAGAAAATGGTATCACAGAATTTCCTTCACAGACACGAAAATAAATAGTGACATACACTACAAACAATATCTTTTGGTAGAGGATCTTATTACAGGAATGACCAAGGGAAGCAAATATGATAGATCTCACAGGTATCATGACTTTAAGTTCATCTTCTAGTTGCATATTGATATTCCAGAGCAAGGACAGGGCATCAGACTTGACAAATCACCCAGTCACTGCATGGTGAATGAAATGAAAGAATACATGAAAGAACTGCTCCTCTGGAAGGATGGGGTGCTGCTCACTTGCTGTGAACACTGGCAATTGTCTTTGCTTTACTGCTTAGGGCCAGCTGTTCACATCCTCCAACAGATGCAGTCTCAAAACTGACTTACCAGTTTAGACTGTGCATCACCAAAATGTAAACTAGTAGCAAAACTGCAGCTTTGGTGGCCTGAATAATTCTACTTTGAGATTAAAACCAGAAATTCTGACTTCTGCTTCCCCTAGATATGTGCATCTATGCATCAGACCAAAGGCAGACACTGGGCCCCCAACCTGGCCACATTAGTCATTTTGGAATAACTCAGTCACAAAGTCTGAAAGCTCTCTCCTACACATTAGATCAAAAACATGAGAAATTCAGAATACACTTCCTTTTTATGTGTTGTTTAAGTTTTTGCTTAATTTCAACATTTACTGAGGAAAACATAAAACAGTTTCTTGACATCCATCCCAGAAGCTTCAGCAGAACATGGTAAGAATAACAGCAAAGAAGCACCAGAAAGCAACCCTGGTTGAGCAATTTACACACAGCAGAATCACTTGCCTGTGACAGCTCTGATGAACAAATAACTTCCAGTATAATTTAGGCCTGCATTTTGCTGGATACACAAAAGCCTTAGAATAAGAAAGGGAAAAGGTCTTCATCTTTGGGTCCTCTTTGGAGAGTTGCTCAGTGATGACTCACAAAAACCAGCACACATGCAGCTCATTTAGCACAAGTGGGACATTTTCTACACTGCAGCTGTCGGCAGTTATTCTGAATTTACAGGGTAAACAGAACCAGAGCTTCAACTTTGCCTTTCAACTAAACTGTGCTGCCAGAAGAGATGTTAGAAAATATTTTGAAAATAACATTAATTAGCTTTTATTAAATACATTCCTCTTTTCTTCTAGCTCAAAGAGACATTAACTTAGCAAAATAAGTGATACTAAAGGTAACCAAGAAATAATATAAAAATAAACTTCTTTGCACTAATGAAGCCAAAAGAGATTGTACAGAAAGATGCACAAATTCAATTTCAATTCATTGACACCATGAGTCCCATTTTGAGTAACTGTTTGGATTTAACAGGGCACAGGCTTTGTTTTACAGGAGACAGAAGTGGACCAAACCACCTGAAGTGTCTGACATGACATTACAGTCAAGTTTAGAAATGCTGTGTTGTGTTTTGGCTTGTTTTGGATTTTTTTTGTCTGTCTGCATTTTGGGTTTTTTGGTTTTTTTTTTTCCAAACTAGGATTAACAAGATCTATTCAGGGCTCTGTAATTTACAGTATCAAATCTTCAGAATAGCAAAACTACGAATTCAACTTTAGGTGTGAGCTTTTAACTGAGAAGAGGAATTTAAGTGAGTAAGCAGGAGAGAAAATGAAGGAAAATGGTAATGTAAAGCTCTCCCATCTTTGCTTTTCTGCCTTCAAATTTTCATAGTAGGACATTTCAGTCAGATGGCAAGAAAAATAAATGTATGTGTGTCAGTGATCACTGCACATACAGCATCAGGGAGAAAACTGTGCTCAAGGCAAAGGAACACTGTAACCCTAGTCAACCTTGCAGAATTCTGCTGGGCATATTGCCAGACCAAAAAGAAAAACATTGAAAAACACAAACACATTTAATCCATCTTAAGTATTCTTGTCCCTGACACAGCTTATTGTGTTTTAAGTATTTATAGATATCTTCTAATAATGATGCAAAAAAAAAGTAAATAACCAACAATTACAAACTATTCTTTACAGACAGATAAAAACCAAACCCTTATCTCCTTTTCTTTTACATCAAAATCTGCCAGAAAAAAAAAATATTTAATTTATTTTGCTAACCTTTCTGGGATTTCAGATCCACTTTTCTTAATTGACTGACATAAACATCTATTGTCCCATGATATGTAGAAGCTTTTAGACTTCCATCTGATGAATCTAAAAAACAAAAGAAAAGAACTTGTGTATCATTCACTCTTTTAAAGTAAACATTTGCCAGAATATTTCTTTATACCTCAAACTGATTTTTATCAATTCTTTTGTGTTTGAGAATAATAATTATATTTATTAATATTCATAATAATTTACAGATTATACATCATATACATAAACATAATAATTTACACACTGTCAGCCTTTGCTTAGGATTTTTCAGAAACCTCTTATTCTGTCTCCCCACTCCAGAACTGGGGCACACTCTGGTCCTCAGGCTCTGCAGTTATTCTACATTACAAGGGCCCAACTGCAGTGCACATCTTTCTACAGGAATGTCTTGATCTTTGTGTGAAAATCAAGCATGAAACTTGAATACTAAGATCTCTTTTAGCTTCCAAAAGAGTTCATTTGCTCAGACCCTGTGCAAGGAGAACTTTACCCAGGAAAGGTACCCCATGCAGAAACCAAGCAGCTGTGCACTGCAGTATCTGGTTACACAGAAAAACTGAACACAGGCTTTGTGAAATCTGATTCACTGCATCTGCACTATCAACAAATGTTTAATATGTGCAGGAAAGCAGCACTTGTTCTGTGCCCTGGAATGGAGAGGTCTAAATTTTCTTTTGTACCTTATTAGCAGAAATTTATGATCATACAACTTTGCAAAGAAACATTTTTACAAATAGAAAGCCTTTAAGAAGCTTTAAGTGTACACTTGAGTAGTCTTTATTTGCAATGTATTCCAATTTTAAACACACAGACTTCCAAAATATTAAGTGAAGTCCCAAAGAGTTCAACTACTTTCAAACTACTGAGTTCAAACTACTGAACAAGCTCATACCTAATAAGAATTGCAAAGAAATTATAAAAAAAAATAAATCTAGAGGAGCATAAAAAATTACCTTGGTATATGAGGAAAAGGCAGTTCCTGAGAGGTATTTTTAGAGACAATGCTAGAAATTAAAGTATTGGCAAGAAATCCTGAGACACTGACAGAGACTGGTTTCTGAATATGCATAGGAAAAAACCCAACAATCAAATTGTTAGAAGTAGCCAAAGAAAAACTGAATGAAACTTCCCATTTTAAAAAGTAAAAGCATTAATGAGAGAATGAACTTGATTAATTAACAAGGATGTCTCATATTACCATTTTGTGCTTGCCATACAGTTTTAGCTCTAAGTGAACTCATCTGGAGCTTTTCTGATCCCGGGTTTCAAGCACAGATGCCAAAGATCAGGGCATTGCTTACAACAGCAAAAACACAGAAAAGAATCTTTATCCCACAGCTAAAGCTGATTTCTTTGGAGGGGAAAGTGATCAAAAAAACCCAGCTAATCCTTACTTAGTCAGCTGAGAAACTGAGAAGGGCTTTGGCTAAAAAGAAAACATTAATAACTAGAACTGGATGCGAATGCTTCTGCCATTTCAAGACTGTACTAAAGAAAGTCTGTTCAAAATCTGAAAAAAGAAAATTAACTCTTCATTAATAATGGAGACTTTTGCTTGTCTAAGTAAAAATGAAATATTGATTTTAACTGGTGATTTTTTAAAAGGTTATTCATAATAGTTGAAAAGTTAAAGTCATTAGAACTGGAAAATTTGACATGCATCAACCTTTTTAATGCACTTTTTAAGCAGTGATCACTACAAGTTTTCATGCAAAGGCTGTTTTTGCAGGTATTCCCCATCAAATTTAGTAAGAGCCAATTACCAACTCCACATAACCTTGACAGAAATTTTGCTGGCAACAGATCCAGGAAACATCCAGCCTTTGACTCCTCTGCTTTAAACAGAACCTATAATAAGTGCCTTTATCTATTCTAGGAAGGAAGAAGAGTCTCCTGTGACAGAGGGAGAACAGCTACAAACAGCCCACATCCCACCAGCTGAGGGTGCTTCAGAGGGACAACATTTATCCACTGAAGCCTTTCTCTTTCCACTTCCCAAATGCAAAAGCAGCTCCTGTGTGATTCTGCCCAGCAGGAAGATAACTTTTGTGAATCTGCAAGACTGAACAAAGTGTTTTTTCCAAGATCTTCAATTAATAAATATAAATAAATTAATAAATATAATTATAAATATAATATAAATACATGTGAGAGACTGGACTGTGTTTGCAGAAGGCATCAGCACAAATAAAGGATGCAGGAGGAGGGCAGGAGGGACAGGCTCCCCAAGGCACAGATTTACCAGGAAAGCCAAGAACAGCCTGGAGGGAAATGGAACACTTTTCCATTGAGGAACACTGTTTTGGGAGGATGACTTGCCAGATTTTGCCTCCCAGAGTACCTCACTAATACAAAGTTTCCTGTGGCTGAAGAAACTTCAGCAGGGTTTCAAAACCACCAAAAGCTTGGCAGCACTATCCAAACACTAAACCTGACACTACAATACTGCACAGTAAACAACTGTTAAGCTTTGACCTATGGAAGTAACATGAAATATATTTTATGGAAACAAAAGAATATGATTTATGTAATGAATGTTACAGATTTGATATTAAATACAAGTGTGCAGATATCAAATTTTGATAAATTAATAATACCAAGAAACACAGGATCGTTCACCAGTTCTGCAAAGTCCATAAAGATCCTGTTTTAAGTTTGTGTCTCTAACTCTTAACAAATAAAGGGGAATAAAAGGAAAATGGATTTAAAAAAACCCAAAAATAAGTGCCAACAGAGTGCACAAATATAAATAAATATTTCAACAATGAAAAATTACCCTATACTAAGAAGCATAGGCTGATAGCATAAAATACATAACAAATAGCAATGGAGACAACACATATTTTATTGTTATGACAGATCAAACCTAAGGCAATTTATTTTCAAATATATACCCAGTGCTAGCTGATATTAATGTGAATAACTGAAGGTAAAAATAAAGAAAAAATGTATAGTTGAATTTGAGTTTGCTAAGGACCAACAGGGAAAAGGTTTTCTCCAGGTTTTTCAAGGGGGAGAACAAGGACAAAGCCTTTTACTGGAAATAGAACAGATGGTCAGTCTTGTGCAGCTTTAGCTGTTTAAGAATTTACTGGTACTAGAGAAAAAAAGATTTAAAAAAAGGGCACAGTGAAGCAAGATGTCCTTGGAAGGACAAAAGTCTCTGTTAAGTTTCATGGAAATAAATAGAGCTTGAAGAATAAAAGAATAAAATAAGTCACATAACTTGACTGCACAAAAAGATCAGTGAAAGGCCTACAAAGGTAATACTTAGCATCCCTTTATCAGCCTGGAACTAAAGAAAGGATTAAACACAAGTGATCTTTACTTAAATCTAAGCAAAACCATGCTTTTCCTAAGAACACCTAAAGACTGATTTTGGTCACTGATGTTACCATGAACAAGGTCAATCTCTATAGGAACACAAAATATCTATTATTATTTGATTATAGACTGGAGGAAGCATGAAATTCCAAGGTATCTGAAGTGTGATGAAGATTGAATTCCTGCTCAGCTAGCTATCTAGTATTTCTTATTGATAGTAAACTGGCAAAAATTCTTGGTTAATTTTTTGTTCTAAAACTGTGATATGAAAAGTATTGTAAGAAACTGAAATGTATTTACTAAATAGACTTCACTATTATTTATTATTTAGAATTCACTAAATTGCACACACAACTAAAAAATCCTTAGTGGTCCTGACCATACTTACCATGGGGACCTGGCAGAACAAATGATGCAACACAAAGCAAAGAAATCTCTCAAGAAAACAATTCTTTTCCTAACTAAATTATCCAGGCTATCCTTTTACCTATTAATGAGCTATTTTCTATCCCAGTTTTAAATTATACCCATTGGTTGTAAAGGCTCTTTTTGATAAATTACTCTGCTCCAAAAAAGCCCAACCAACCAATCAACCTGGCTTGCCTGGTTTGGAGAAAGGAAGCTGGGGTGAGCTCATTGCTCTCTGCAGCTTCCTGGGCAAGGGAAGGGCACAAGGAGGTGCTGAGCTTTTCTCCCTGGTGTCCAGTGAAACCTTGCATGGGAATGGCTCTTTTTTAGGAAGGATTTTTGTACAGAGAGAGTGGTCAAACACTGGAGCAGAGCTGGTGCCCCAAGCCTGTCAGAGTTTAAGAGGCCCTGAACAAGACACTCCAGCTCTTGTTGGACTGGATGGGCACTGTGGGTCCCTTCCAACTGAAATAAGGGATAAGGCCTTCAGCAAACTGGTTGAGTAGGAAGTGCTCTCACATTTTGAGAGTTGGAAGTCTGGATCTTCAAAGACTTCTACCTTTAGAAAAATCCATACAAATACCAGGGATATTTAGTGCTCTTTAGGAAAAGATGAAGTCTATCCAGTGCTGTCAGAATTGAAATCTGAAAAATAAAGTTTCTTCAACAGTAAGAGTGTCTCAATGCTTAAACTGAACCTGGTTAGTTAAGGAAAATAATCATCATCTGTTGATGGAAAAAGCTACCTCCTATATTAAGAAACCTTTCTTTAAACACTCTTCGTACCCTGTGAGTTTATTTAAGAGAAGGAAAAACAGCCTAGCAAGTTGAATTTAATTTTGTGGTTTAATGACTAACTCATAAGAATGTGTCTTGCATTCATTTTCCAGGAATGTTAATACAGAGCTCTTAGAAACATAAGAAGAGTTGTTAACAGTCTCTGAACACATCTTAGAGATGGTCCCTGAAACATGCTGAGTGAGTGACTACACTTAAAATCTTCAAGATCAGGGCCTGAGGAAATCCTTCTACATTCAAAAGATACGCTGAGCCTTGTCTAAGATTCTGTTACTTCAATTTCCTGCCATATCAATAATTAGAATCTGAGTTTCTCACTTTGTGTGCTATCAAATGCACTGCTATAAGGTACACCATAACACATAACTCTGTTATCCTGTCATATAAATGGCCAGGCTCCCAACAAAAGGTTTATGAGCTGTTTTCATTTCTGAAGGGAAAACTATTGGCATAAGAGTTTCAAAACACTGAAATTATCACAAGCCTTCCCATCACCTCCCCAAATAAGTAATACATCAATGATTAGCTTCCTGATATAAAAATTAAACATAGTTAATCACTGATAGCAATAAGTGTAAGAGAGAGAACTACAGTAAGGGCACAACTGCATTTGATGTAGACTTAAGCATTTTCTTGTGTCCTTTTATCCCAGCTATAGCTAAAAGATGACAGCTAGACTCAGTCTCATTTTGTGCAAAGTCCACTGAGATCTTGTGCCTTGCCCAACCACAAAAGGCTGACTTTGGAAAGGGTCTTATTCAGCCACACTTACCAGTGCTACTCCTGAAAAGGAGGCAAAAACATCTGTGTGAAATAACCTCCTTTTTACCTTACTTAAATATGTGAATATTTAGCCTTTAGCAAGGAGAAGGGAAGAGCAAAAGACACAGAGAGAAGGCAGAACCTACCTACTGTGATACTCCCTCTTTTGGTCTGAAGGTTGGTATTACCTATAATGAAAAGGGGAGAAATGTTAAAAACTATTATTGAAACATATTATTTATTTATTATTAATATTGTTGCTTTACAAACAAAAGTCTCAATATATATGAGTTATAATTAAGTGATTCCAGACAAGAAAAACATTGAGTGAATTCAAAGATACCAGCTGGATTTGAGGGAGAAAAAAAATGTAGAGAGGCATGTGCAAGGCTAATGCACAATATTACCTTAGTTTACTTTGGGCAATTGTTTGTTGATTGCTCTGATGCCTGCAACAGCACTAGAGATGATTTCAGTTCAATTGCATGAATAATAAACAGTTTCTATTTTCCTCTTTTATATACCTGTACTCCATCTCTGCTGGAGGGAATCTTGTGTCATCTGCAAAGGCAACTTCCTGGACCCACTGAACATTTCCTACTCCCTCCAAACCTATTCTTTTGTAAGAGTACACAAAACTCTTACATTTTGTAAGAGTTTTGTGCATGGCAACCCCTTGTCAACATTTCCATTAACTTCAGCTGGAGTATGTTGGACAAAGTGGAGAACATCAAACAAAGTGTGTAAGGCACAAAATGTAGAATGATCTTCCACTGAACTTGCATCACTTTAAACAGGCACAAGTGTTCCAGCCTTAAAATTTCAAAATACTTATTCTGCTCTTTCACCTACAACATCAAGAGAATCTGGAAGGACAACAGATGTACCTCCTAACAGAAGAGACATCTATCCTATTAACAGTCTAACTAAATTGTACAAACTTCTCATTTCCATGCATGAACGTGTCACAGAAAATGCCCTAAATTAAAAACTAAAGCACACCATGTCATCCCTGCCATTCTCTCATCCTCCCAAGAGGAAGGCAGAATGAAGACTAAGGCTGATCACAGAAACTGAGTGCAGTTTAGCAATACACAGTAACCATAATTTTCAGATCTTTCAGAAGAGGTTTTAAAAATTGCAGATGGATAAAGCTCTACCCTATCTTGTGTAATTACACCATAGTAAATAACCATTAGGGCAGAGTGCATTCCACTGGATATGACCTGTATTTTCCTTAGTGGTTCATGGGCTGAAAGCTAGAAAAGCAGCCTATCATCAACAGTCTTAAATTCATCTTTTCAAGCACATACTGTACAAAATACTTTGGAGTTCTAAAAATCAGAGCAGAAACAAAAGCATTTTTCAATGACCTTGAAAGATGTTTGGTTCACTCTTTGCTGTTTATAAAAGCCATGCTATAATCATCCCATCCTTTTCCTCATTTTATCACGACTGGCCCTTAGTTTGGTACAACCTACAAAAACACCCAGGGTTTTATCAGCCAGCAGCTCCCATGGAGCAGCTGAAGTTAGATCATTCTGTCAGCACACAGCCCCTGGGTCTGTTCTTTGTTTTTCTGGGGGTTTTCTTACCTGTTTTCATAAGTAGATCCTTGAAAAATATTCAACATATGGAAATCAAATTGCATGTAGATACATACTCATATGGCAGAATCACCAATGCTGCACAATGTCAACACATTCTGTGAGGCTGCACTTAGAATATTGTGTCCATTTTGTGCTTTCAAGTCAAGAATGACACTGGTGTCCTTAACTAAGGCCAGAGAAGGCTATTGAGAAGATCAGGGACCCAGACCAAGCTAGAGATGCCCTGAGAGCATGTTTGTTTTGCTTTAAAAGGAGACGGCTTAGAAGGAGTCTTCTTGTGGCCTTCAACTACCTAATGGGAGGGTATAGAGAAAAAAAGACATTCTTCTCATGGTGATGCAGCAAGAAGGAAGAAGTAGCAATAATAGATACCAGTAGTAATGGAAAGTATGATTAAAAAAGGTTTTTTCCCCATCAGAAATATAATTCAGGAGTGGACCAAGATGTCCAGAAAGTTCATACAAACTCTGGACTTGAAAATACCCAAAGCTCAACTAGACAAGGCCTTGAGCAAGCTTGGTCTAACAGAGCCTACTTTAAACATTAGTTGGGAAGGAATTTGATATCTAATTCAAATTTAAACTGGATTTATAAAACAAATTAATAGTTAATGCAACTCAACCCAAGACTTTGGGACTGCTGCCAAGAGGGGTTTCCTGTTCCTCCCATGTGCCCCTTGGTAGAGAGGCTTCACTGTAATGGTATTGGCTCTCATAAAGAAGAAATTCCTCAAGATCAATTTCTTCTTCAGGTGTCAACTCAAAAGCTTAATAGGGCACCTGACATCTCTAATGCCTGTACAAAGGCTGATGAAAATTACCCAAAACAAGCTTCTTTCAAAACAATGCATTCCCATTTGCCAGAGGAGCATGAAGCATGCAAATGAGCAGTTGTGAAAGCTCTACCAGTGTCCTGATATTACAGCCTGAGTTTCAACCACAAAATGTGCCTCAGACAGGTTTGTAAAGTCTGTGCTGCCCTAACTTCAATTTTCCCAGTGCAAAAGCAGTTAAATCCAGCTTAGTTTTGTGCAGGATGTGCTGATTTGATGCCACCTATGGTGTCAGCTGCAGGGAAATGGTGACTTCAATTGCCCAAGAAACAAATAATCTGTCCAGGTGTTTTCAGACAACCATTGCAATTGAGCTACCTCATGAGCAAAACTCAGAAGTCACCATTTTTTCCTAGCAGAAATTTATAGTAGGAGTTATCTTGTCTGCTCATACATGTTTGTGTACTTCAAAAGCCTTGGCTATTAAAACATGATATTGTACAGAAAATATTTTTCTCCTCAAAAAATAGGGTAAAATTACCAAGCAAATGTTAATGTGCAATTTTTTTAAAAAAAAAAAAGCTAAAATAACATTAGGTGTTCCAGGCCTATTTAGTAGAGAGGTCATAAAAATAATCCTGAAGTAACATAAGAAATGGCTGCATAATTTGGATACAATTCTATTTGTTTTCACATTGTTCTTCAGCTTAATGGCAACAGGCATTACTGAAGAAAGTAATTTATTAGCTACAGCAGTTAGGATTTCATTTTTGCAACAAGAAAATAAAAATTAACTCTTGAATGTGCACAAAGACTGGGCTTGCTCACAAACTGACCACTCCACAATATCATTATACTGTATAAAGTTAGAAAAAGCCAAACCAGCACAGTTTATCAGACAGAAGTTCCAGAAATAATACAAGCCTACATGTTAGAAAAATACAATAACAGGAGAAAAAGCAGCTTATTTCTCTCAGTGCCTGCTAAAATTAACTTTACCTAACAGGTTTAGAAACCATTCTCACATTTAATATAAAGGGACAGAGCAGTTGCTCCCTTCAAGGAAGAAAGAAGTAATTTCTCAAGCAAGATGACAACATAATTTCTTAGCAATTGTAGTAAATTCTTTTTAAGGGATATAGCTGAAAATCTGGAACTCTGACAGAGCTGAGTAATTTTCTTTGTGCATCTTCCAGTTTGTTTTACTCAATGTTAAACCACCACAAATGCATTATAGCACAGTCTGAATTCAGTGGGAGTTTTGTTAAATTAGAAGACCACACCAGATTTGAACCTCAGCTGCTGCTTGAATAAAATACTCTGTAGTTTATTAGTTTTTGATCTAGGGAAAGGACACCAAAGGGTGAATGGTTTAGAGACTGCTAAGAAGTTCTAAGAACTTCTTCTAAAAACAGAAACTGTCACCACTCTTAACATAAGATGCCAGCAAACACACAGGGTATTTCTAATAAAAACTTCTAATTACGACTCTCTCCTACAATAGCTCTTAGTAGATGATCTGTTTAAGAGTTGCTTTTCCTATGAAGCAAATAAAAGATGGAGAGAGGAGAAGAGAAGCCTGCTGACAACTTTTAGTATCATTTTCAGGGCTGAATTTTAGAATATTTTTATGTTCTTAGTATGTGTTATTATATGAAAGACATTTTTTTCAAATAATATATGCTTTTTGCTATTAATAAGTGTGCTTATGAAACCATTTTCAAAAATACAGTCTGCTAGGTGGCAAAAAATCAATTGTCTCTAAGAGATAGACCTGTTTTACTTGCATGCTGTGCACAGCTGATTTAGTGCTAGTCCACTGCAATGGTGCATTTGTTACTGTGAACATTACTGAACACCTTCAAAGCAGCTTAATTTGTGACAGACTTCCTTCTTACCATGAACACTTCCCAGCATAATATCACCAGATTCTGAAGAGAGAGATGCTGATTCTGCATAGAGATATTTCGTTTTCAGCAGCCCATCTTCAGTAGATATATTGATGGTTGTCCCCTGCAGCTTCTCTATATTTACACTCTAGGAGAAATAAACACAATCAACAATTTGTCATCACAGCTTGAAAAAGCAGTGGAAGTGACACTGTTAAGACACAAAACAAATAGAAAGCAGTTGTTGGTGCAGGAAAAATGGAATCAGGTTCTTGGCTAAAAGCTACACAAGACAAAACAAAAAAACTTTCCATCCAAGAGCTCTGACTTAAGAACTAATGATTCTTCACAACATTCCTAGGAGTTATTACATCCATAGTTTAGGTGAAGAACCCAAGTAGTCACAAACAGATGAAAGAAAAGCTTAATTTAATTTTCAAAATTAAACACTTCATTGTGAAAAGCAAAATGAATTATTAACTTTAATTATGAAGACTGAATCTTCATACAGCACTATGATGCTTGGAGCATTGATGATCGATTTTCTGCCACCACAAATTGAAACACCCTCTGTCTTTGTTACACACAGCTATTTATGAAGACTTTTAACTGGTTTACTTTGTAGATATATCTTTGGTGAAGGTTTGCAAAAAAGCTCCACCCAGCTGCCCTTTTTCTCAGCATAATTTTCCTATTACCTTGGTTACTCAGGCTTCTATTCTTGGACTTAAGCCTCAAGACATACCAAGCCTTGAAAAACCAGGGATAAGATCTCCATTTCTACTTCTTTGCAATAGAAACAGAAAGGATAGAATACAAAAAGTTGCACTATGGATTTGGGAAATAAAAGGTGACAGATGAGATTATCTATGTAAAAGTGGTGAGCCACATGATAAAACATCAATGTATTTGAACAAAACAGAACAATTGACATACTTGTGCAACAACCATATGAAACTGAATTCTGTTCTGTTCAGTTAAATTTGATTTATGATGGAAGAATGCAATAGTTCATACCTGAACCCCCACTAAATTTGCTTTTATTTTGCTTATGCAGACTTTCAGTGAATTGCACAAAATCCTTATTCATTACATGTAACAATACATGGCTTTCCAGATCAAACTGTGCCTCACTCAAATTATTTTGAAATCCTCCTTGTCATTTTAGCATTGCCATCTTTTGCAAAAAAGGTTGATATAAGAAAATAAGTCTGTCAAGCCTTCCAGTCAAATATTATGATAAAGAACAAGTTATAGATTAAGCACGAGATAATCTGACAAATAGTGTTGCACAAACTCAGTGCTGCATTGTATCCCAAAAACTGAGCTGAAGAGGCTGGGTTACTATGGACTATATGACAGCCAAATTATACTGTGGCCTTAGCCATCCATTCATACTGAACTACTAAATTATAAGATTACACAATGGACTACTGGCTTGAGACTTTTGCTATGATGCTACAATACTGATTAGATCCCCAATAATTTAGTAAGATACATTAAACTTTAAGAAAATCAAAATGCTATGCATAACCTATGGTAGAATTAGAAATATGTGACATTCAATGCCTACAATCACTGCAGGTGCAGTGCTACAGACAGAAATAAAATCCAGTAACAAAGGCACAACTTGTCACTACTGAACAGAAGCTTTTCATCTCATACTGCTTGCAACAAGATAATAACCAGAGATTTCAAACATTAAATTCCATTGCATCTGTCCTAGGGATGCTTCCCAAAGTGCTGCCCCACGCCCCAGCCCTGCATGGCAAAGTGCAAACCTGCTCTGACACGTGGCCACACAGCAAGCAAAGGGAAAAACACTCTTGTTTTAGGCTCTATGATCTCACCTGTTCTAAGAGTTACATGACTTGCAAAGAACATTTCCCATTTGAGGGACATCACTGATACCAGCACAATGAAAACAATGCAAAGCACACTTTCAGGGAGAGAAAGAAAAGAAAAATATCTGCATAGTTTGGATACAAACTGGCTGCCTTGTGGCAGTCCTAACCAGGCAAAGGTTACCTCTCTTCCTATAGAATGCAAGTTTTAACTCTGTTTAGATATATTACTTTGTTTACAATAAAGCACTTAATTCTTAAATAATCTCACATACCAACTCTTTTACCAGCCTCAACTGCCTTTCTTAAAATTGCACAGTAACAAAAAGAATTGTCTCAGCTCCAGATCAAAAGAAGTTACTATAAACAGTAAAACAAAAACTACCAATACAAAGGATGTTTGTTTCAGAATAACCCAAATCAGGGTAGGGGCATGGAGGAAGGGGAAGTCAGATTGCTCAAGTATAAGAATAAAAAAGTATTTTAGATGGGGAAAGCATGGAAAAATAGGATTGCTTTTCAATGAAAATAAATATGCTTTCAATCCCAAATTCTTTAACTCTTGTGGAGTTTTGGCAGAACATAGATGTCTGGCTCAACAAAGCCAAGTGTTATAGAAAAGTCTCCATGGCACAGATTAGCTAATAATTCCCCAGGCAAACAAATTTCTTTATTTTTGTCCATTGAACCACCAGATTTTCGGGAAAAAATTCCTTCCCTTGGGCATAGAGCCTTGGGGGTGGCAGTTCCTGAAACTGACCACATGCTCAGGTTTCATTGGTCTCATCTGCACAAGTCAGACTGAGAAGGTTTTACACCTGAACACATTTTCAAGATAAAAACTGACATCTTGCTATGTTTAAATAAGACATATATGGCTCCTTCTCCACATATTTCTGCTCTTGGCCTTCCTTTTTCTGCTATCATTGCTCAAAAGCTTTACTAGTGTCTTCTCCCACTTCCCCCCACTAAAAAATATTAATTTTCCAAGTGCTTAGTGCCTTTTACCACATCCTCTCCCTCCCCACCTCCAGGAGGGGGCTGGAAATGCTGACAGAGCCATAATTACATAATGATGACTGTAACTGATGGAAGAAACATCTCATACAAACACACAGAGGAGACATAAGGCTGACTGATTATTAACAGAAGTGGCCAGCTGAGAACAGAAATCTGTCCTTCCTAACCACACTACAAAGTTTGTTAGTGAGAAGTTCAGTAACATAAGCCAAAATATTGTTCTGTAGCTGTGAATTCGTGCTAAAATGACTCACTTCACTCAAGTTACTACAGCTTTACAACTCTAAGATTGACTTTTTGTAATATTACATACTACATACAAATATTTATGATCACAAAGAAGGACTTCAACTTAATCTGCATGACATTTGTTTTATTGTTTCAGAAGGATGATGTTTCTGAAAAGAGCTAATTTTTTAAAAAGCATTTAAAGCCTCAAAGTAAAACTATTTTCTGAACTATATTTTCCCATACAGATACATTATTACATTTATTACATAAAAGGCATTCTAGCACCCACTTCCACAGAAACACAGATAAATTAATGCTGGGAGTTTTTGGAAAATCCAATGGCAAGTTGCTTAGTTTCCAGCAGGACATCAAGAACAGCTCACAGCTGGCTCTAGGTGAGTGAGCTGACCTGGGAACCCACAAGGGGCACAGCAGTGCCAAACAGCACTTCACAGAGGTGACTTTGGGTGCCTGGAACTCACTAGTTTGGGCTCAAATCTATCCTGGCAAGGCAGGGTTACCCCACTCTGGTTCTTCCCAGTGCTGCTGGTTAAAGGGTGTCCATGGATTCTGCACACAGCCAAAGCCACCCCCAGCCTTGGCCTGGCTCCCCATGCTCACACAGCAACACCTCACACCCAGTGAATCCTAAGGCAATTTAGGTATTGGGATGGACATTACACTGCCTAAAACCAAGACTGGCTGTGAGAACTGCAGGGAGTTTGGCTCTACATTCCTTTAAACAAAGGAGACTTGCCTACTTCTGTCAAGAAACAAAAGCAGAGTGCAGTAGTTTGTGGTTAGTCTCATACTGCCATCTACTGAAAAAAACCAAGCTAGTTCTCAACAAAAATGTTCTCTTTGTGATTCTTCCCACTGCATCTCACAGCAAGATTACCTGTGATTACATTTCCTCAGCCACATGAAGTCTGCCAAACCTTCTACTCTTCCAGTCTTCCATAACACTAGAAGTGTGCAGCATTTGCAAAGATCAAGCCACTATCCATGAGACATTAAAACTCCTGAGCCTTCTGCAGAGTCCAAATGCCTACATATTAGCCAAGGAGAAAGTTTAAGAATGTCCTGAGGGGTCTATATAATTAAACTGATGGGTTGTATCAGTAGAACAATCTCTGTACTGATGGAATGATCACACACTTATTCCTGCTTTCTGTGGAGCCTGTTTATCCAAATTAAACACAGGAAAATATAATTTAACAGACAAACCTAAGAAACAGTGCAGTTACAATGAGAGTTATTTACATATTCTTCAGCACATTTTTTTAATTCAGTCCTTTTACAACAAATGAGGAGGATAAGCCATTGAAGAGAAAGTTTTACTTCCTACTTACCCCCTTTTCTGTTGCACAAATATCTGTATTTCCATAAAGTGTCCCAAGACCAATTACTTTGCCACCATTTGTCCTTATATCAATTTTATGGCTCTGAAAAAAAGTTTAAAAATCATACAGTTAGGATAACTGGTTCTCTAGTTATGGTTATCTTGTTTTTCAAGTTGTACCACATTAACCACTGGAAGCCTCCTTAGTCCTGCAAGCAGAACCAGATTCTACAGTGTTTCACTGCACACAAATTCTAATTCAAATTGTTTTGCTTAAGGCAAATCTCCAGTTTTTAACAAATTAGCCAGGTTTCAAGTAACAACTGTTCTATAGCCCTTATACCTTCCAGCTGTTGCTGCATACAAACAACAAGAGAAAAAAAAAAAGTACTGAAATACACATAAACCAATCTCAAAAAGCCAAAAAACCCCACCAGGTCTTGAGAATAAAATACAGCCATCTGTAAAAGAGAAAAAATCTTTAAAAATTAGATTTAAATAAATAGATTGTTCTCTCCTTATACAGTAAGATGATGAATTAAATGTTTCAATCTGCCATCACAGTTCCTTTGAGGCAGGTACACCATGCTTGTTTCAGAATAATGGTTAAACAGCAAATCCTCCAAATATGTAACTTGAGGAGAATATGGGGACTTGCAAGATTGGAAAAATTAGTGTATAGCAAGGGCTCACCAGTGTGGCCACTGATAGATCAGTAAAATAAAACCACAACATAGACACTAATTCTCCCCATCCCAAATTATTAGAATATCTTCCTTAAAAAAAAACCAACCAGGCTTTCAGAAGTAGATATCTCTGGAGACCCCTAACAGGCAGAAGGATTTGCTGAGAGAAGAAACCAGTTACAGTGGTGAAGCAGCTTTTTCACTAAGAGGAAATATTCCACCAGCTGAAAGAAAAAAGCACTAATTTTTCATAGGGCTTCTGTAAGCAAGGGAGAAAGGTTGGAATAAGGAAGAGGCAAAAGGATGTCAAGACCTTAACAGATGGCAGAGGAAAAGCAGAAAAATTTGTTCAGAAGAAGAAAAGGACACTGGTGCTGGATGAACCAGGCTCAGACAAGGTGTGTGGGGAGGAAGCATGGCAGGTTTTCTGCCAGTGTGAGTGAGATGCCTGGAAATTCTTGTTCTCACCAGCCCAGCCAAGGAGTCAGGAGTAACTGAGGAACATGGAAGCACAATTAAAGGGTCTCCCTGGTGGCATTGTCATCATAAGAGGCACAACAAAAAAATTTAAAAAGAAGAAGTACTGCCTTCTCAATCAAGAATTTGTGAATAATTCATACTCTGAAGAAGACCAAAATGCCATAACTCTGTTTTGGAATTACTATTGCTATCAGTTGATCTAGAGACTTGGAAGGAATAGGGTAAACTGGACTTCAGCCAATTAAAAAACAACCACCACCCAAACAAAACAAAACAATTTAATAAAATTACCCTCAACAAATCTCACTGGCTGGGTAATGTCTACCACAGCAAAACTGTGTGTAGTTTTAATTTAAAATCCATTAATAAGCCTCATAGAGACTCCTCCTTTCTGTTCAATTACTAGTATACATGGTTAAGCAAAGTAGAGGTCAAATCATTAAGTCTTTTGTAAAGACTCTATAGACTGTATATAAAAAAAGCTTTGTATATTGTATAGAAAAAAGTTGTTTTAAATTACAGTTTATACTAACAACTTCTTGCAAGTTAAGAAAATGAGCAGTTGTGAAGGTGTTTGCTGGTGCTCTTGAATAATACCTACATGACCAGATTTTTTCATTTCAAGTCATTTATCAATAATCTTTTCTCTCTCCTGTAAAGAAAGGCTCTCCTGCTTTGTTAGTTAATGAGGTTTGTTAGTAACAGCAAACCACCATTAAAACAGCTTTAATCCATCCAGGGGAGGGCACTATCACTTCAGTTTGCTCTGTAAAGCAAATTCCCAGAAAGGGAATCAGCTCTTATGCTTCTCTACAGCATCTGGTCCATAACATTTTTAGTAGTTTTGGAAAAAACCTGAAGGCTAATAATTCTGTTTCTCCCAAATAATTCTGCTTCTCTGATAACACAGATTATAATTCCTGAAGCTTTATTAGAAAAAAATTAGTTTGGTCACCTTACTAGAACTACAATACTTAAAAACAAGATTAGACTAAAATCCAGCTCTTAATTTTTAAAATTCAAGATATTTCACATCTTGGATTGCATTTGAGAGAAGATTCCCAGAAGATAAGTTAGTGGTCTTTCCTCAAAACCATCTTTTTCCATGACACCAAAAAATTCTTGATGTGATGGCATACCACGATTACTGTCATTATTACTGGCTAAAACCACTTTGTTTTCTCATACTATGCAGTTTCTCATGCACTGTTGTTGTCATTATTACATAATAGAATAATTTTTAATGCAAAGTTTAGGTGGGCATCACATAGTGCTATTAACTTCTGTAAGATTTTAGGTATCTTTATTACAGTAAAATGTTCAATTACACAGAATCTGGAAGGTTCAAGTTATCTATAGTTCCCCAGCTGCAGAGCACACCTACCTCTATTGTATATTACACCCCTCCCTAAGCTCAGTTTTCCCTACATCTAAAATCATCTCTTACCACAATACAGAAAAATGTTAAAAAATTTCTCATATCTCAAAAAAAAATTGACCCTTGTTTTGAATTTATACCAATTCCTGCAGGTTCAATCCCAAACAATCAAGTGAATTTGATTCCAAATAGCACCTAAGTCAGATAAAGTGTGATTAATTTTACAACAGCTTAAGTCAGCAAACTTGAAGCCTCAAGACTGAAAAAACAACCTCATGCCTATGATACATACAGTATATACCAGATATATTTCAGTCAGGTATTTTGGACATGTAATGTCTAACTTCTGATTGAAAATTAACTTAAAGGGATTGTCAATAGCTCTGATATAACAATTATTAAAAAATAAAAAAAAATCCCACACACATACAAAAAAAGAAATCAGCAGCAAGCTGCAAAGTCTTGATTGAGCAGGCACAACTATTAACCTACTAGACAGGAAATCCCAGTCTATTATTTTGCTTTGAGGGGCAGGGGAGACAGGGATCAGGCTCACTGCTGTCACTGTTCCTGCTGCCTTTGGCTATCACAGGTACATGGACTTCTGACTCCTCCTCATTCACTGGTTTTGACTTTGTGCTGCAGTTGTATGCAGTAATTCAAGGTGAGGTGCTGTATACAGAGCAATAGGAGTGCTGCAATGAGAATTCCAGAGTACTTCTCATCTCCAGAGCTGGTATTTAACACTATATCCCACCACAC
Source organism: Agelaius phoeniceus (assembly GCF_051311805.1). Taxonomy (NCBI): domain Eukaryota; kingdom Metazoa; phylum Chordata; class Aves; order Passeriformes; family Icteridae; genus Agelaius; species Agelaius phoeniceus. Next base: position 61,138,388 of record NC_135269.1, read on the forward strand.
AATCCCTTCTCAAACAGTGGGGGAGGGGTCTTTGTACCTTTATTGACTGCAAGACACTCGTCCCCTTCTCTGTTTCTATTTTGCAGTTATCACATTCTATTTTCTGAATCTTCACACAGCCAGTCCCTGATGTTTTGATATCCAAATCTAGAATTAAAAGAGTTTTATCAGCAACAGAAAGAAAAAGTCAGATATCTTTAACATAGTATTTGATCATGTTACACAGTGTAAGAGCCTGAATGAGGGATATGGGACTCCCTGCAGCTCTCCACAATGCAGTTTATTCCATCCAAGAGTTACAGCAGCCCAGGGTGGTGGGTGACAGAGCCTGTGCCCACAGCTGTCAGCTCCAGCTGCAGGCAGCCCTGGAGACCCTTTGGTTTTGGTTACAATGCATTATAGACTTTTCTTTGCTGAGCATCTTAATACAGTAGAAGCAATCTATACCTTAACCTTTATCTATAGCCTATCATAATTACTATAATTACCATATTCATGTTACTATTCTCCAATCACTACAAGTTAGTACATTACAGTTTAAGCTGGAAGTTGTTTTTCAATTTTCTTGCAGTGGAAAATTCTGAGACCTTTTTTCTACTTGCAGCATTTGCTGACTTGTTTGCCTGGGCTATCTTTCTGCTTGGTAAAAACATTTTCTTGTTTGAGGCGGGTTTATCCTTTGCTCTAAGCCATAAAAACCCCTTCTAACTAACACACCCTTTGCCTCCTTGGTCATCCAGTAAGACTGGCTCAGCAATTCTTTTCTTCTATATCAAAACTTGCTTTCATTTCTATTCCTTCATCAGACTCAACATTTAAAAATCTTTCTCCTAAGCATACATATCTGTGAGACTTTCTTGTCACACTTTCATCCTTCCCAACAACAGAGTAACCAAACACAGTAAGGAAAAAAAGCAGCTTCTTTGTTACTAAAAACCTGCTTGCTGTGTCTGGCCATGCACTTTGAACAGCCTGAGTAGCCACTATCAGCTATGAACACTGAAAGTTTAGTAAGTCAGAAAGTTTGAGCCATCCAACTCCAAGAGAGAACATTAAGAAGAAGAATTACTGTAACCTGTGGCAAGGAATCAGCAGGGTGTGAACCTTTAGTGAAGTCTCATCTTTTTTCTTTTTCACTCCATCTCCTATCTCCCCTAGCCACCAATTCCATTAGAAATTCTACTTATGCACTTGGGCACCCTGACACCCTCTTTGGGGTAGAAGGCTGGCAGGTGTCTGAGGCCACAAGTGAGAATAATGAGGTTCAACAGCACAAATACCCAGGCCTTGCTGCTCCACTATCCAAAACCAGGCAGAGAAGTATTGGTGTGTGTCATTCTCCCCAGCCTTTGCAAAGCCTGACATTCCCCTGGCATGAAGAAGCACGTTTGCCTCTAGCCTGAGTCACCTCACCTTGCTACTGTTCATAGACTCCCACAAAGAAAAATCACCAGGTCTTGTGGATAGGATGCAGGGGCAGGAAAAGCAATTTTCTGCTATTTGTCTCACCCTTGGGTTTAAGGAATGGGAAGAAGTTTTGACAATGTACAGTCTGGGGATTCTGTCTATATTAATTTCTATTAATGACCACTATAGTGGCTGGCAAAAGGTAAAGGCAGGAGAGGAAAAATGTGATTTTGTTCTTCTAAGGATAAAAGGTAAAAAGAAGAAAAAGAAGAATTGAACAGCAATCAGAAGAGTTTGCTGCAAGACACAAGTGAAGAACTGACAGGATCAGATAGTGAGTCCCATCACTTCCTAAAGGAAAGGAGATTATTTAGTAAAAAAATCTTCATTTAACCAAATGTGAAAAGTGTTTCGTTCACTGCCACTGCCTGCTAAGGTTATCAGAAAGACAAAAAGAATAATCAGACTGTGCAAAACAAGCTCTGCCCTGAGGAGATTCCCAAGTCAGAGCTGTGAAGTGTCCTCCTGTCCTGCCTCCTGGAACCATGACAACAGTGAGCTTGCAGACCACAAAGATGAGAGACTGAGAGCTCCAATTAACAACAAGTGGAAGTTTTCTCACCTGACAAAACCTGACTAGGAGAATCCAAGAGACAGACTTGAAGCACAACATCTTTGCAGCAAGCATCCTCCTTATGGCTGCAGTAAGCCCAGAGGTTAAATTTAGTGAAGATGTAGACCACATTCAAAGGTTAACAATTCCTTAAGGAAAAAGGCTACAAGAGGTAGACTGGGAAGCAATGTTGTTTTGGAACAAGCTGTCTTGCCCAGACTCTCAGTTCATCCACTGGACAACTGCATGGTGCTTGGGAAGGTCTACAACCAAGACTTCTGCTGCTTTGCTTTCTGAGAAGAGAGTCCCAAAAGCCACTTTGCTTGTGCAAATCTTCAAATTCAATCAGCTTGAAACCCTCCTGCTCTTACAAGGGACAAGGCAAAGGCTTGAGAGTGCTCAGTTTAGTCATGATACAAACACACTGAGACTTTTACAAGAATAGAGTTAATAGAAAACCTTCTGATCCTGCAGAGCATACTATTGCCATCATTTGAAAAGGTGGGTTAGTAGTGTAATCCTAGCTGTCAAAGATGGGTGCTAAAAGAGGACCTGGAAGTCTGGAAATTCAAAAACAAGTCATTAAGAAACACCAGGGACTTCTGGAATATACTTTGTGCCTTGACTCTCTGCAGTCACACCACTTTGGTAGCCTCTATGTAACAAAAATTAGTGGACAAGGAATTGAGCTCCTCTGTCTCTTTCCTTCTGAGTTCCCAAACCAAGGATAAACAACTCCATAAAGAAGCAGACTGAATGCTGGATAATATTGCCAATGAAATTTTAACAAGGAGGAACAAGATACAATCTGTTTCAGTGCCAAAACTCCAAAAATAGCCAGTTTGATTCCTCCCTAGCAAAGACAAGGGCTGAAGCCAACTTTAGCCACATAAACCACAAAGAATGCATGAAGATCTTTGTGGTGTAAAAGACTTGTATCAGAAATGAAGGTATTTAGGAAAACAGAAACACTTTGGTATCAGAATGTAAGCAGGGGTACCCCAGGGTATTTAAGCAGCCCAGTTATCAAGCTGCCTTAAGCTATAATACTTGAAATAGACTGGATAATTATGTCTTTTCTGATGACTCAGCAGCCTTAGAATTATCTCAAATTATGGTTATGCAAGCCCTCAGTACAGTTTACTTCTGCATACTCATGCAGTCAATGTATAGTAACCAGAAATCAAAGGGCTGGTTTCAGGTTTAATTAACACATGCCAAAATAAATAAGCCTGATTAAACAGAAATTCCTTGACATCTGCCATCAGTGAAGGTTAGATGTATCAGAGAAGATTATCAGATCATGTATGGTATTGAAATCCTATAGAGCTCAAAAACAGACACTAAGACAAACAGAGGATCTTTTGGTACTTGCCCCACTAAGCTGCTTAGAGGTTGCCTTGGTTTAAAATGCATATTCAAGCTCAGCATCTTTCACACATGCTCTTCATTCAGGCTCTAAGGAGCTTTAGATAACTTGCAGCTTCCTGGATAAGCTCCAAGAAAAATTGTGAAAGCTGTTATGAAATGCCTTAACTTCCAAAGTGAAGAAAACAAGCAAAAGCTGAAAAGAGATTCACATCAACCCCTCAACTTCTTGCAACTAAGTGATTGAGAGAGCTCAGGCAAAACCACCTGAGCAGAACAGAGCTAACATCTTCCTCATGCATCCAAGGAAAGGCAGAGAAAAGCCAAAGTGTTTGCACAGCAACAACAGTTCCTTTCTGGTTTGAGATGTGTTTTTACAAGAGATAAGATCCTTTGTTTATGCAATGGAATTTAATGGATAATTATTTTCTAAATGAATAAACTGAGCTACTCAAGCACAAACTAATGCTCAGAAGATAAAAAAAACCCAAACTAGAGCTGAAAGGACACTTAAAAGTAGAATCTAGACACTTAAAAGTAAAATTCTACTTCACTGAGTAGAAACTTAAAACACCCAAACCCCACACAGTTACATTTCTGTAAATATATCTCTAGATGCACCTGGATGACAACAACAATACATCATGCTAACCATGGGGTGACAAAGAGCCACTTGTGGAAGGACATTACAACCCACAGATTGTCCAGGGAACCTGAATTGCATGAGCTTACCACAAACCCAAGTGGAACAGCTTAGAAACCTACAAAAAAAAGAAAACCTGTTTCAAGAAGAAAGCCCCTAAGACTGCCTGCAGTGTTGGCTGAAATTCAGAATATAGTAAGAATCTCAAAGACAGGAAAAAAGTGAAATTATTGTTTTCCATCAATCAGGATTTATTATCAAGACTTTCAGGAAGATTCCTCACATTGCAACCCTTTATGAAGGCTGAAATTCTTCACATCTTAACACAATGAATTCTGCACCTTGAGAATAACCAGCTCAGGAGTGACTTGTAACAGTCACTCAGAGATCCTGGAGAGACCAAAATAGTAAAGGACTGCAGTAACCAGACACACCTGAGAACTGAAGGGTAATAAATGAGACATTGGGTTTGTTTCATTCTCAGCAATTATGGGATGGACTCTGTGAATGTGCTACAGACAAGCCAAGGTAATCTTTGTGCTTGCCAAGCAAGGGAGGGGAAAAAATAAAAAGAAGAGCTGTAAGATAGCAACTGAAAATTCTCATGTAAGAGTCAAGGCTACAAGACTCTTGGAGAAGACAGTCCAGCTAGAGTTCAATGACAGAGTCAATGAATAAAGAGGTAACAGCTGATCTGTTTAAGAGAACCAACTCGGGTTTTCAAATGTCTTTAACAATTCCTTAGTTCCCTATTGTCTTTCAGCTATAAGCTGTGCACCACCTTCAACAGTACAAGAAGCTGGAAATCAGCACAAATAGCAAGGCTGAAAACTTGTATCAATGGCATCAAATTATTCAGACTAGTTAAAAGCTCACTGACAAATTGCAGGAGGACCTTGGAATACCACATACTCAAATGATAAAGTAGCAGGAAATTAAACTGTGGGACTCTGACAAGAGTTTACCAGGAAGCTCTTACCCTGAAACTGTTTCTATACACTCAGCAGAGACCCACTGAGGTGTTCAGCTGTATCAGGCTCTGAAAATCCTGTGATGAAAACAGTTGACAGCTAAGAGAGTGCTTAGATGAAATATCATTTACATTTGTTCTGTTCTTACCCTTCCCTGAGCATCTGTTTATGACCAGAGGCAGAGCAGTGGTTGCTGGAGTCATGGTAGGAATCAGCACAGCCATTCTGACAGAGCAAAGCACACTGAGGGCAGGAAGGCTGAGATTATATGCACAAATATTCTCTATTTAGTTACAGAATATTTGTGCATATATTAGTTGCTAGGAAACAAAACAGACCCTAAGTTGTGATAAACATATGTAAGAAACACCCCTTCAGTTATAAGCAGTGTTTAAAAAAATTAAATTATAGGGATGAGTAAGACCGGAAAATGTGAGAATGATGCTATGTCAAACCCATAGAATTTCTCCATTTTGAATTATGTACAGTTCAGGTCCTTGTAAAAGAAAACAAGAAGAGAAAAAAAGCACATTGCAGAACTTTCCCTAAGACAGAGGGTGGGAAAAAAATAAAGTAACATAAAAGGTGCAGAATGCCTTTGCTGTATGTAACATCCTATTCTACAAAAGTCATAGATTACATGAATGAAGTGTAAGTAGGGTGGGATTATTCATCATTTCTCATATCACAACTGCAGCAGGGCATTAAATAAAATAAAGCAGCAGTCTTCAATAACTTTAAGAAAACAACACACCAGATGCATTGTACATCAAAGTTCTTCCACCATGATGAAACATTCTGCCCTGTATAGGAAAATTGCCCAAATGCACAGGAAAAAACCAAAACCACATTAGTGACTGAACACAAATCTCTGAGTCTGTACTTCCTAAACTCAGGGAAACTGTCAGAACTTTACCATCAGTTCAGCAGAGATATTTATTGGCTTCAGCCACTATAGCTGCTCTCCCAAACTGTGTTCCACACAAGAAACCCTGCACAGATTATAACCCTGTGCCCAAAAAGATAATGCAACGTTTGTACCGGACAAGGGAGCCCTCCTTTATTTTATCTGCACCGTTACCTCCCAGGCTCCTCTTTCGATCCTGCGGAGAGCCCTCCACACACAAACCCTGCCGGAGCTGCTGGATGCTGCAGCCCTGCTCCGTGGAGCAGGCCCAGGATGGCAGGGGTGCCCAGGATGCTGCCCAGGGGCCGGGTCTCTCTGGAGCAGCCGCTGCCAAGCACAGATGTCAGCGAGCGCTCCGAGTGCCCCTCACCAGCTCAGGTTCCAGCACAAACCACTACTGGCAAAAAGGTCACCAACAAATCGCGTATCCCAACACCCAGGAACACTCCAGAGAGCTCAGGAACCACAGCGGGGCGTTCTGAACCAGCCAGGGCGCGATGCCGATTCCCAACACCGCCTTCCAGCCAGCCCAGGCCAGGCCCGCTCCCGGTGGGACCGCCGCGATCCGTGCACCTCCCCTGCCCTCACCGAACTTCACCGGCGTCCGGACGTCCACGGCGGTCTTGCTGTCCACGCCGTCCGCCACGATCGCCACCTGCCCCAGCGCCTCATCGTGCTCCACCCGCACCGGGTCCCGCTCCCGCTCCCGCCCGGGGCTGCCGCCGCTCACGGACACCAGCACCCGGTCCGCGCCCGGGTAGCGCTGCGGGTCCAGCGGGCGGACGCTCACCTGGCACGGCAGCCGCACCCGCAGCCGCCCCCGCGGGCTCACCGACAGCGCCCACTCCCGCGGCGGGGGCGGGCCGGGGCCGCTGCGACCGCGGCGGGGCACGGGCGGCGCCCACTGCCCGCCCGCCGCTCGCACAGCCAGGGCCGCCCAGCGCGGGGGCAGCGCCCTCATTGCCGCCGGCAGGGCGAGAGCGCCCGGGAGCCGCGTCAGGAGCGCCCGGGACCGACGGGACCGGACCTGACGGGACGAGGCCGCTCCCGGCGGGCGGCCGTGACCCCCGGCCGGTCACGTGGCGGGGCTGCACGCGGGGAGCGGCACCGGCACGGCCGGTAAACAGGCGGTGGCTCCGCCGCGAAGCCTCCTGGGAGTCGTAGTTCTACAGCGCGCGGAAGGAACTACAGCCGTGCCCACGAGCCTATCGGAGAGCGGGGAGGGCGGGGCACTGCCGAAAGCCTGCTGCTATTGGGTCACAGGGCGGACGCCGCAGCCAATCAGAAGCTGGGGTGGCTGAGGCGGGCGGGAGGCGGTGCGCGGGTCGCCATAGTGACAGGGACGCCACTCGGCCGGGCCGGGCCGGGAGGGAGCCGAGGGAGCCGGGACTGGGGCCAAGAGAGGCAAAGCCGCGGCTCCGACGTCGAGGGGGGAAGTAAGTCAAGCGGTGCCGCCACAGCCTTTTTTGAGGAGTCCCTGAGGGCCGGGGGTGCGACCCCCAGGCGGGCCCGTATCGTGAGGAGATGGGGTCCCGCGGCAGCCCGCCCCTCAGGGCACCTCAGCCACAGCCAGCCTGCCTGTGCTGACATGTCCCCGGCCAGCCCGGTGTAGGAGCAGTTTGACAGATGTGTTGGAAAACCAGTTATTTGTTGTTGTTTTTTTGAAGTGATAGCACAAAGCACCAGAATCGCTCTGTCAGTAACTTTTGGTCAATATGTTAGGTGTTGTACTGCTTTTTAGCAGTTCTGAAGCCAAGCAATTAAATATTTTCCTGAGATCTCAAATAAGCCATAAGACAATTGTCCTCATAGGATTTATAAACAAGCAGGGAAGCACTTAATTGAGTTTAAAAGACTCCTCTGGACTTCATACCCCACATTATCATCGTATAACAATTTTAAAAAATGAGGTGGGGCATGTGGGCATTGGATGATGTACAGTCAGGGGCTGAATTCTAGTAATAGTTGTTGTTTACTGCCAATAATGAGAGAAAAAATGTACAGCAAGCTGCATTGTTTTAGCAAAATTGCAACACAAGTAATAATGAAATCTGGGCCTGTTACTTAATTCCTGTCTCCCTTTTGCATTCCATGTGTTTCTTTTTCATAAATAACCATGCAAGCATGATACTTAGTCATCAAATACTTTTCATCTCATTAGCCCTATTTCTATTTCTGTCACCGTCTGGCTTTGATTATTTATGAATATGAACTGACATCTCAGTGTCCAAGAGGCAGGAAAATTGCCCTATTTTTTTGGTCCATCAGTAATTTTCACTGCGGAAAGTTTAATGAAGATTCACATTCATCAGTTAAATTATTGCATTGGTTTATATTACTCAGTCTCAAAAAATCATTAGGCTAAACACAAAAAGGGGCTAGCCTGTTTTATGACAGTCTAATATACAAAAATTGAATTCTAGAAAGTCAAAAAAGTATCAAAAATATCTTGGGACATGATGGAGGCTGCAAGGTTGTTTTTGGTTTTTTTTCCCAAGTCTTCAGAAATAGTGGATTTGGGGAAAAAAATCTACAAAATTCTCACCTTTGAGACCAATCCCAAATGTGGATGTCAGATTGTTTGTCAGGGGGAAGTTGTTACAGATGTGTAACAAGTGCGTTGCAATGCGCTATAACCCCGCTAGATGACAGCCAGTTCAGCCGATAACTCGCAGAACTCCGTGCTCCGATTGCTCCGGGGAATCCGGCCCCGGGTACCGTGGGGTCACTGCTGCCCCCTCTCTCCCTGGGTCAGTGCTGCTGCTCCTGACCCTGGACTCCCACCGCCTCTGAAGCGGCAGTGCTGCCTTCCTAAACTCCTTTCCTCCAGGAGCTTGGTATTTGGTGCTCCTCACACAGGCAGAGCTTTATCAGTACCCACAATCTGCACTAAGCTGGGCTCTGCATCGCCTTTAATGCTGTCAAGCTTTGCATAGTTGAGAAGTTAGTTCAAGAAACCATTCCAATATGTTTAAGCCTCGATTATGTTTATATTTCATTGTTGCTGCTGGGTTTTCTCATTAGATACAGTGTAAGCATGCATGGTTAAAAATACTGAACAAAACAGATTAAAAGTAATTGCCAGGAAGAGGTTCTTTCTCCATACATCTGAAACCTCATGTGTTTAATGTTTTATTTATGTCATCTATATTTTTTCCTATATTGATTCTGTTTAACTTTCATGCTTTTATTTGGATCAGCTGTATAGCATGTAGCAGACTCCAACAGTGAAAGAATATTTATTTATTCATTTATTCATTTACTTACTTGTTTCCCTTTTTCATTTTTTGACTTGTCATTTGCAGGAAAAGAAAGCTATATCAAATTTATAAGTGAAGATATAATTAGAACTCTGCTTTTGATAGCTACATGATTTCTTAGTGAATTACAATCCTTATTTGCCATTTTATTGGTGTTGTATGCCAAAGAATATTCAGTATTTCATGCAAAAGACCAAAAAACCCTAGAACTCATGGAAGTTCTATAAAGTGATTTAAAATAGATTTTAAGCCAAAGTATTATCAGATGCACTTTTAGGCTAAGGTGAAAGAGAGATTTCAAGGAAAGAGAAATTATTTACAGGGGAGGCTGTAGAAGGAATGCATTTTTCTAACTTTTGTGTTTATCACAGAATAATCACAAACTGCTGCAGGTACCCAGAGGGTATAAACTTAGTCTGCCTGGGCAGGATTAATTTCACCCATTTGCTATAATTGTAATGCAGAAATAATGTGACTTGACTTCTCAGGAAAATAGGGCCACCTGTATTTGTACTTTGAGGTTTTTTTAGTGGTGCATTTCTGAACTGCTTCCTTGAATCTTCTTAGTTCTTAAGGTCTAGAGTTCAGTAAGTAGGCAAATTATGTTTTGTTTGTTTCCTCCTCTGTACTTTAGCATTGCAAAGCACACAATGGTTTGGATTTCAGGGATTTTCTTGTTTGTCACACTACTAGAAGTTTTCTGAGGAAAGTTAGTTCCTCATGGAAACTATGTGAAATGACAAATCTTACCATTCAAATTCTCCTTATCTTAGCCATATCTAATTAGAACTCCAGCAGATAAAGTCTGTGTGTGGCTCAGGGTGGTTCTTTCCCAAATAGCAGAGACTTGAAAACAAGGGAAAACAGCAGAACTTACGAAGGAAATGTTGAGCAGTTTAGGTAGAAATTGTTATCAGTTTATGGTGTGCTCTCATTTCCCCAAAGTGGTGAGGTTGTACAGTCTAATCAAACAATCCATTCTGATTCACATGCCTTTGATAATGTCCTATTGTACATGAAGTAGTTTTAGATTCAATCATTGTTTAATATTGTTTAGCATTGTTGGCATGGCTTTGTTGTTTCAACTCATGCCCATTCATGCTGAAGCCAGACTCTGTCCAGTTAAAACAGAAGGTCTTCTACTTTAACATTAGGGAAAAGGCATTAAAAATAATTTTAGGGGGTGGAAAGAGGATCACTGTGTGATAGAATAAATCTATGGTGCTCCTCTTATTAATATTACCTGTAGGTCTCATCCCTTCTCTTTCAAGAGGATATGGTAGAACTGAAAAAGTTTTGGAGAAGGATAAGGACAGTGGAAGGCAGAGAAGGGCTTTCATGCCAGTGACAGCAGGTGGATTGTCTGCTTCAGCCTAGAAAAAGGATTATCAAATGATGATTCAACATTAGAAATAAACCTACTGGCACAGAAAAGTTGTGATTATTCAGTGACTCATCCAGTAAAAGGACTAGGTGACATCAAGGAGCCAGATTCAACAAGAAGTACCATGTCATGCCAAGATAAAATGAAAATCTCCATCCCCCTGGATTTTAGCAATACTGAAAGTTTTCAGTGAGTTCAAGGAGAAAGGGGGTGGGTTCATAGAAGCATCACCACACCATGACTGGTGGGTACTTCTCTCCCTCCCCAGGCATCCAGTTGTAGGCTGGAATTGTGCAGAGATGTAGGGGGATAGAATATAAGAAAAATAAAGATAGTGTAGAAAGTAATCTTACCCCTAAGGAGTTGCAGCTGGGCCAATTATCAAAGATTAGGAACAGGCCTGACTTTAACAGGCCACAGCTGTAGCCAATGAGAAGAAGATGCTATAAAAGAGTGGGGTGGCTGGGTGAGAAGGAACTGGAGTCAGTGGCTGCTTTGTGAGGAGGAAAGAGGGTGTGCTCTGAGGAGCTGCCCACGAGAAACACCAAGAAGGTATGGAACCTTTGTGCTAGGAGACAGCAGTATGGAACCCCTGCAATAACATGACAACACAGAGATAGGTGATTCACCTTCTTACCTGGACCTGCATCTCTTTATGCTTAGAATAAAATTTTACTGCTTTTTGCATCTGTCCCTCTGAAAAGAGTAAATGCAGCTAAGTGTCGACTACCTGAATTCTGCACTGATTTGTGTATGAACATTGCTGTTTGCTAGAGAGAGGCAGAAGTAAAGAAGCTGAAATTAGTTTGGGGAATCTGAGTTCAGACTTCTATTATTATTATTATTATTATTGCTGCCCTAAAGCTGTTTCACAAGACAGTTCTCAGCCTGATTTGACCCAGGTTCCAAAACAGCCTTGTAATTCCCGTTCTCTGCAATTCTCTGTCTTGGATCAAGGCTGTGATATTGTTTGCAGTTCTGCAGTTTGAAAACATCCTTACTTGTTGGGATATTCTGTGAAGTTAGAAATTATGACAACTTTCACTCCTATTTCAGTTAGGCAGTTTATTTACCAGATCCTGCAAAGACACAAATGTTCTGCCTTGCTGTTCGAAGTTTGTAGATCTAATTTTATATAAGCTGAATAATATATTTAGTAATGTAGCAGGTAATGGAAGACTGCTAAACTTATTTTAATGTCCCATAAACCTACATATGTTTTGTTTATGTCTGCCTCCTCTTAAAAAAAAAAAAAGCTGAGGCTTTTCTAATGGTTTTACTCTGTCTCAGATTCTTATAGTTGTGTCTTAACTTAAAACTATAAAAAGTTTAGTTATAAAACTAAATTTTTCAGAATTTTTCATATTCAGAAGGTTTGGTTTTTTTTATTGCCTCCCTGCCCAGCAGACTGGAGTCTTGTAAGGACTCGTGTACTGGGAGGAGGTATATTTTTGACTGATGTCAACTGTATGTTTCACATACAATTACTGATGAATACGCCTACACCCATGAAACTCTCATATTTTGGCATTGTTCTACAAAGAGTTTCCCTCTAAGTTCTAAGCTGAGAGGAGCAAATAAAGCAACAGTAGCCATAAATACAAAATGTACATGCTAAAATGTTCAGCAGTTCTTTACAGATAAAAAATCACTTGCTATTTATAAATGTGTGTACATGTTTATGTATAGTAACTTGGAGTTTATTTCTTGGCCTCTATGATGTTTACAGTTATTTCACAATGTTTTGACTCCTCCAGGAGGGAGCATGAAATTGCTTTTTTTTCCATAAGCAAATACAGACACTGAAAACTCTCTAGAAGTCAAAATGTTCCTGAAGGAATTCCAAACAGTACTGAAGAAAGTAATAAACTTGCCAGTTTAACTTTCACTGCCATTATAGACAAATAACTTTTCAAAAGGTGCATACAAACAACCCAACACTTTTGTATCCATTTTCCACCACAATTATAAAAAGCAATTATACTTTTCTTAACTGTCAGCTTTCTGGCTGTGCAATGCCAAATTACACTGTCTGTTTCATTGAAAAGATCTGGTATATGTTATAGAAGTAGTCTCAAAATTTCTTCTTAATTTTATTACAGTTTTAATTTTGGTTGTCCTTGATTTATAGTAAGATTAAAAGAGAGCACTCTTTTAAAAAAAGAGGAAGGTCTCCCACATATTATGTGAAATGCTAAATAATGTCAAGGCTGCCTAATTTGAAGAGGATTCTGCAACTTTGGCAGCTGGTATGGGTTTTATTGTGATGTGGGTCCATAGCAGAATACAATAGCCTCTTCATAATAGCTAATGTAGAAAGACCTGCTGGTATCAGGTGAACATTTGCAAAAGTCAGTTATCTTTCTCCCAAAATTTTGCACTAAAATACTGTGATACTGATCTGTCCTTTTCTGTCATCTAAAACAACTTCAGTGAACTTGTGAAGGAACTCTTGAACTCCTCCATTTCCACTTTGAACTGTTCCTTGCTCTACAAGTGCTCCATACCTCCCCTCTCTCACAAATGGCAAGATTTCTGTGTCCCTCTTCCCCTCTCCTCCCTCTGTAAGATGCTTATTGCCTCTGGTGGATCATCCCATGTCTCCTTTATCTTTCTCTTGTGATGTTTTTGTCACCTTTCACATTTCTTCATGTAAAAAGTTGGTATTTTACAACTCTTTGGATATACAAAACATGCTGTTATGCCAGAAGATGGGTTTTGCAGATATTAACTCACATTTGATGTAATGATGAAGACCTAATTGATGGACATTGCTGATTTATCAGGGTACCAGGAGCATTGTATCCCCTTGTATTCTGCCTCCTATTTCCCTTGCCCACTCTGGCATTTTCACACATCCCAAAGAGTTCTGATGATTGAAACTTGGGAACATAATTCTCAAGTGCTGGACCAAGATAGTAAACACAAAGTGAAATTATAGGAACTTTATGGCATTAAGTCCAATCTTGCTAAGTAAGTACTGAATGTCCTTATCTGTTTCTAATGGAAGTATCTTAGAGATTTCTATTCCTATATGACAGATATTAATATGGTATTTTTCTATAATGTAGATATAGCAAAATTGTTTTCCAACAACCCTGCTTGCTCCAACCTTCTTTAATTTCTCTGTCTGTGCATTTATTAAAAGACTGTGTTACCTAAATGGAATAAGAGCTTTCTTCAGGATATTTTAAAAATACTCAAGGGTATGATAGAATGATAGCGCAGCCTCTTGCATGAAGTCTTTCATGAAGTTGTAAGGGTAGAGTTATCTAATCTGCTCACATGGTTTGAATGTGGGTCTGACATGTTTATGTAGTGGTTTTTACACTACACATTTATCTTTCACAATCCCTGGATCTAATGAACTGTATTGGTGTTTTTGTTACTTTCTAGACCTTTAAACAATGAGTCAGGCTGATGAAGGAAGTGCTGCTGACACAGAGCTGGCAACTGAGAATGAGTCACCTACCTGTGAGGTGACTGCAGCAGCTCCTAGCCAGGAGGAGGAGGAGGGACCCACTGGCCTGACAGCAGAGGAGGAGGAGGGACCCACCGGCCTAAAGGAGGAGGAGGAGGAGGGACCCACCGGCCTAAAGGAGGAGGAGGAGGAGGGACCCACCGGCCTGACAGAGGAGGAGGAGGGACCCACCGGCCTGACAGAGGAGGAGGAGGAGGGACCCACCGGCCTGACAGAGGAGGAGGAGCAGGGACCCACTGGCCTAACAGCAAGTCCTGCATTTCAGTGTTTAGATGAGGTACCATGTGCCCCAGATTTCTCTGTCTGTAGCAGTACAAAGTAAATTATTTTGAGGTGTATCTTTTCTGTTAATAATTGAAGGTTGTTACCACAGACTATCTATATCATCCCCATTTCTTTGACTTTTTTCTAAGTGGCAAGACAATTTTGTGAAGCAGTGTCATATTCTTGCTGGGGATGCTGTGCTTGATAGAGAACGTTATTGTTTACAGTGATCATGGCCCTAAGGGAAATGAGAATACAGAGATCTTGGTTTTGCTCTTGTAGTATTCTATCTGTAGAGGTAATTGCATCGTGATTTTTAAAAGGCTTGGTAGCTTCAGGAGAAATCGCAGGTAAGTGGCTCCTGAGGCACTATTAATTGATGATGGTGATAGAAGAAGCCTTTTGGAGCTCAGTTTCTTTTGTGATTTTTTTGTGTTAAGGAGTCTTTTGAAATACTAAGTATTTAAAAATTTTAAATATAAAATATATATCAAATGGAATCCTTATATATGTAAGGCCAGAAGAGTTATTAAGAGATAATCTAATCCAAATTTGCCACTGAAGTAGATTCTTTGCAGATATTTGTCTTATTTGTTCTTAAATCTTTAATTGGTGGAGAGAGCTCTTTGTATATCCTTTTCCAGTATGTCATCATTGCCAGGGTTTTGTAAAAAGTTTTCCCTATATCCCAGTTTAAGTTTCCTTTGTAGTGAATAATGTAGCTTTCTTCTTGTCTTTCCCACATGAAAAAGGGAGACCTGCCAATTTCTGCCCTTTTTATAATAAAAATGTATATCTCTATCTTGTATCCTTATCAGGCTTTGTTCATACTTCATGGTTTTCTTGAAGTTCTTACCTAAAATTGCTTTACCTTGGACTCTTTCCATCTTGGATCTGTCAGATCAGTTTGCTACCCTGGCTCTCACTCTCTGCCTGCAATCTAAGGTCAGGAGAAAGGACGTGGCAAGAATTTGTAGTGAAGGGGAAAATAGGGCTGGACCTTTCGTATCCTGCTATTAGATCATACTGAACATAGTTTGAAGCTGCTGTTTTCAGTCCAGTGCCAGTGTATGGGGAGCCCATAGATTCCAGTATTGTTGCAGCACAAACCCCCTTTATTCTCAGTCCAAGGCAGCAGCAAAAGTGCCCCCATGCCCCTTCTAAACTGTATTCTGCATTTTTTCTTTGTTTTCCTTATTTTTAATCAAGGTGAAAACTAATTTTTCTGGACTTAATCTAGAAAATTATTAGATTATTTGCCTGATTTTTTTTCTCAAAAAATCTTTCCAAAGAGGTTATTCTGCATATCAAATTTAAAGCTAACTTGTTTAACGCTGATAACACTGTAAGCCGTTAATGGCAAATACAGGAAAAACTTAGTATTTAGAGTTGTTCCCAACTCAGGAAAAAACATGCTGTGGAAAAATAAAGTAAGAAATTTGCATAATATTTCATAAATGAGGTCTTCTGGTCATTTTGTCAATTTCTAGAAGAGAACTATGACTCATTTATTTTACCACAATTTTTAACAGTTTGCACTTGTACTTCACTTGTGAGTTTGGCTTTTCATCCCTTATTCACATTTCTTCTCTTCCACTGACGTATTTGTTTTCTTTTGCTGAACTTTATACATAATTCAGGGTATATGGCTTTGGTCACCACAGAGGTTTCTTGCATTGATGCTGGCTTCAACTACTTGGTATAGCTTTCAGGATTTTTCCACAGAAGAAGAGTTGTATCATAGTATCTCAGTTTCACTGACTGGTCCTTTATGCCTGCACAGCATGTACTTACCAGAAGGGACACCTTTTGTTATTATAAGATTTCTTTAAAAACAGATATATACCCTCTTCCCATCAAGCCAGTCTTGTTTTTCTCATGTAAGCAGCAGATACTCAAACATACAAAGAGCGAGAATTAAAACATGTATGCTATCTCTCCTTTATTTTTAATAAAACCTTAATAGTAACATTGTTTAGCTTTGTGGGTTAGGTAGAAATATTAAGAACTTGATAGAGTTCAAACAAAAGGCACCCAATTAATCATGACTTCTTTTCACCAAGTGTTTTTATTTATTACCAAGCAGCTATCTGTTCTGCAGAATAGTGCAGCTGTGAATGAAAAGTGCTTTGCTGCTCTCCAGATCCAGTGAGTGGTACCTTGTTTGGAAGGTACCACAATAATCCCTTCCTGCTAACAGACATCATCCATTTATTTGCTAAATCTAAACATGCAGAAGAATAAACTCCTTTGGGAGATTTTCCTGACTGGTCTATTGTAAACTGCTGCACTCTATATCCTATAAAATGATCAGTGTCCCCTTTCTGATACCAGCACCAAATTTTTCATTTGTGCTGCTTTTTTTGGTGGAAATTGTCACTATTATGCTACATTTCTTCATCTCTGATGTCCAAGTGTCCTATTGCCACCAAGAAGCAGAAAGAACCTTTCATGAATATTTTTCATTACTATGTTGAAGCTCAGAGTCTTTCTGAGATTAGTGGCTTTATACTCCTGACTGCCAAAAGCGGTTGAACTGCTAAAAAAGATGCTTGCCAAAATCTCAGTTCTGGTGGAAACACAGAGCAAAATCTCAAGAAATAAACTGTATGACAAAGAATTCTCAAGCAAATTTTGTTTCTGATTATCTGATGCTGATTCATGCCTGTCTGCTATCTGTAAGAGCTTTAATGTCAAAGAATGATGCATGTGTTTGAATGTTGTTTGAGGGGAGAAAGGTGCCTCTCATTTTTCCCCTTTTTCTCATCTGTGCTGCAGGAAAGAAGAGAAAGTCACATAAAGGTTGGCTACAACCTTCAAATATAAATATCAAGAATCAATATTTCATATAATTCTTCAGTGACATAGACACATCTAACAATGCTTTTCTAGAAATTAGAGTTGTTTTCAATTTCTTTTGGTAACAAGCTAGTTTTTGTCTCCTAACTTAGGTTAAATGGTGAGTGTAAGCAAGTTTCCTTTAAATAAAAAGTTTCTTTATGTTTAAATGAAAATTTCCCTAGAAAAGCTACCTAAAAGATTAAGATAGAACTTTTTTTTTTACATAATCACCAATTTTAATTTCTGTCCCTGTACATATTCTGTAATGTGCTTTCTGCTGTTATAAAGTGTGATCATCACTATATTTTTGCATGGTAACTATAGCAGTGCATAATTTGTTTTAGTACTCACCATATATGTATGTGCTCTATCAAAGATATAAAAATCTCGACACAGCTTAGTATGTTTAAAGCAAACAACATTTTTAACTTAAGCTGATCCTGGCACACTCCACATGACAAGCTTCAAAGGCTCCTGGCCCAACAAAAAAGCATATAAATATGTTGGCACAGACAGCTGAGACAGATGTTGTCTCCACCTCCATGCACAGGAATCTGACTGCTAATGAAATAAACCTTTTGGGAAGTCAGCTAGGGATGATAATGTTTCTGTAAGCTAGAGTGTGGTTTTTGCAACAGTTTCCAGCAAGTAGGAAATAGTTTGTATTGTGAATGTTAAAGCAAATCTTTGTTGCAGGAAAGTTGACTGTTCCTAGAAAAGCTGGAGAGGAATTGGGTGAATTTACAGGTGCTTTCAAACAGCAGGAATGGGAACAGAGCTGGTATAACATGCTCATTCTACAGAGAGGTTCTTTTTACCAATAGCAGGTGATACTGAGAGGGGACTAGGCCAGGAAGTGGTTGGGTGTGTTTGAACTATCACAAAGCAGATGGTATTTCTGTTCATTTCTGAAAAGCCTGTTTGAAAATTATGATGTCTTGGTTTTTTATGCTGTTATAAAGTGAAGTGTGCAGATTTCATACCATACGGAGGAACTAGAGCTCTCCATTGTGGGGCTAGGGGAAGGAATAACCTTTAACTGTAACATCTTCTTGCATTTTGGCCTTTTCTCAGCTGTTTCTGATACTCATAAAACTTGACAAGTATATTGCTATGTTGTTTTCCAAAGCTGTCTCTCCCTCATTTCTCACTTAAAATGTGTATTTGGGACAAGGCAAATTTGTACTAAAAACTGGGTCTACCTGGGATTGTATGTCAGCACAACCATGTGATGAGGAAGCCAGAGCAATGTGAACCAATCAAACATTCAGTAAAAACTTCATTGGTGGAGAATCATCTGTTACACACATGAGGTTACTTAAAAGGTTAAAAAGGGGGTTCCTGATTTACTTATTTGAAGCACCTGTGTCCAAATACTCCTGAATGAACAGAGCCTTAAATATCTACATGAGAAAGAATCCTTGTATTTGGATTTAGCATATGGAGGTTAAACTGGAGAGTGAGGTGGAGATGCTTTTGTACTCTGTCTGAAGAAAGGTATGAGAAGTTTTGTTTCTCAAAGTGTATCCTGCTTTTCCATAAAAATCATTCACTCCATGTAATTGCTTAAAAGTGTGTAAAGCCAACTATTATTTTGTACAGTGTAATTTTAAATGATGGCATACTATTCCTGCTGAAATGTAGTCTTAATTAAACTTCCAGTTTGTCTTGATTATATAAACATAATCAGGTAATTTATGTTCTTTTTTCCTGTTATTATTTTCCAAATGGATTACTCATTTAAGATAAGAAAAAGCTTATGGATGAGGACTTAAAAAATAATACTGCTTTCATAATTTCCATGTTCTCATGGCTTGTGTGAAGGTTGGACTTGACATACCAAGTTGCATTCTTCCTGCTTTGGTTTTTTTCATGACATGTAACTCATAGAAGCTAGGTAAATTTGGCACTTTTGTTTGATTTTGATTTAATTTTTCAACAGGGGTCTGGGTAGGGACTGGCAACCACCTTAAGTTCTTTTCCAAATAAACACATAAAAGTAATTTTTTTTCCCTGCCAATTTGTCAAACTACATATTGTTCTCAACTCACTCCAAGTTTGACTGCAGTCTTTCCCAATTATCACAGTTAAGGAAACAGGTATTTGCATTTAAAAGGGAAGGGAAAAGCACCAGTGCTTTCAAACCTTCTTTAAGTTTCTTCTCTGGTTTGTTTGGGGCTTTTTTTTTTTAGTTTTGGTTTGGTTTTGTTTAAGCAATGTGTAGAAAGCCAAGACATTACAGTCTGCTTGGCTAATCACACTGAATGGATGGGCTTGTGCCTTTATATTTTGGAAACAAGCCATAGGAATTTAGCTAGCAAACCCACTGTTAGTAATTTTTTTCCACTAAAATTCACTATTTAAATATTATCAGGATTAAAACCACAAGTGTCTTCATAGGCTAATCAGTGTTATATAGATGTTTTCCATAGACTGAAAGACATGTTTTGAATTATTAAGCCTTAGGCAGAGATCAAGGGCTTTTACTTTGTACAAAAAACCGCATGATTTAATTTGGGGTATGTATTTGTATTTGTGTTCACATGCTTTGGTGATTCTTGTATGTGATCTGAAAGGTCAAAACATTGCTTTGCTTCTCCTGTTTCATGTTAAAGATGGAGGTTGTGTAAACTCTTCATTGGGCAATTACTTTTTTCTCTTCCAAAATATGTATAGCTACAAAAAATATCTGAGATTTCAGCCCTTGGTATTGTCTGGCAGCTGAAGGCTCATAAAACAGATCTCTAAGGAACTGTCATTACTAGCAAGTACTCTCTTGGCATGACATAGTCATCTGTGTTGGTTATTGGTGTTTTCTTACTGCTTTAATTTTTACAGAATATCAATAAAATTGTTTATGAGTAATTTTTAATAGTCCTTATGTACATATATGACAGTAGTACAGCTTTAACAGTGGGATGTTCTTATTTTATTACACCAAGCAAAAACAAATAATGTTTGCAACAAGGAGATGGAGTTACACTTTGTAAAAAAAACTAGTGCATATTGACAGAGATTCAGCTACAACAGTTCCAGGCAGGTAATAATCAGATTTCTGTAACAGCATTACACTTTCTTTCTCTTTTTTTTTGGTTTTTGTTTTTAAAGTCATTAGACAAAGCTTTTGCAGGTGATTTTAGTCACATTTGCTTATTCTGTTAACATTTCTGTGTTTTACAAAGTTTCCTTTAAGTAAGATTTAAGAAAGGACAGTTTCTCTTCTTACAACTTTCAAATGGAATCTTGTCGATACCATAAGTCACACTTAGCTAGTTATCATATAATGAATAGGAACAAATTGTGCATTTCATGCAAAATGATTGAATGTAATCATATGCAATTAGATATTTACTCTTCTAACCAACACTTCATCAGTTGCTTTTTTTTGTTTGGTTTAGACAACTATTTTTTATCCCAAAATAAATATTCTATAGCTTCAAAACATATTCTCAAGCAAAGATGATACATCTTGCAGTTAAAACTTTTCATTGCTCTTTAAAATTGAAATATAATAAACCAAATTACATTTGAACTCTCCTTCAAAGTATTTACTTCTTTAAAATATATATTAATATTTTACAATTTAGCTATTGCCAGTGTTCATTTGCATTACTTATAGCCATAATACTTTTGTTGTAATCTTAAAAAAAAGTAGAGATAATATTTATAAAGTATTAGGTCAGATGTGTACTTGTATTCTTTTTTTTCATGTCTCTTAATCTAAAAAGCTATGCCAACAATGACCACACTTATTTGATAAATGCATAGAGTTTTAGTGTAGTTTTTCTGCATCTCAGGATTGGTGTAAGCAAGATAGTAGGATAGCCTCTTGCTAAGATAAGTGGCACCTCCACTCAATGTTGGTCACTATCTTTATAGAGACATGGTCTAAATATGTGCAGTCAAACTTGTGCTCACTATCTACAACGCGAGATTTAATAGCAGTATCTCTAAATTGAAATTCCTGCACTATTTGACAAGTTCATTTTTTATTTTTTATATTTTAGAAAAAAATCTTTGATCATATATTCTCTTTTTTGCTTAGAACTGACAGTATGTTTTTATGTTTCTGTGGCTACAAAATGTGTAGTCTAAAGGGGAGAACAGTCTTTTCTTATGTTACAAAACATTTATAATTTTCAGTTTCATTAGAATCTAATGATATGTAGAATGAGAATTATTTGAATGAGAGCTTGAGTCTCTACAAGAGCATCTTGTAACATTTAACTTACCTAAAGGATTCAGGAGAAAGCAAAATGGCACTGGAAACTCTTTGTATGTATTTAGAGGCATTAATGCAAAGAATATGGATTCTTATTGATGTGTCTTCCTCCTGCCTGACTACCTGCCTGCATAAATGTGCCACAAGCTACATAATGGCTCCTTTCTCCTACAAATGACAAATAGGACCTTGAGCTTGGAAGGAGGAACCAAAAAGAGCAAGAATGTTGTTGTTCAGTACATACTCTCTCCATGCGTAGACGGCTTAGTGTGGACTTGGCAGTTCTGTGTTAACAGTTGGACTCAATGATCTTAAAGGTCTTTTCCAAACTAAATGATTCTATGATTTTATAATAATTTCCTCAGCTTTTATTCAATTCTTCTACCAACTTTGAAAAACCTTTGATAAAGGGATGAAATTTGAGGAATCATTAATTTTCTGTTTTCTTCAAAGCCTTTTTTGTGTGTCTTTGGGCAAACCATGTGGCCCTCTGTTTTCTAATTCTTTAAAAATAATAATTTTCAGTAGTTTTCCTAAATTATATTGATGTTGCTGTGGTATACTTTTGAAGTTATGAAGGACATATGATGGAAAAAGACTGTTTTAGAGAAACTAGGGGGTTTTTTTGAAGCATTGACAAATTTCTATTCAGAGTTACCTCTGAATTATTTTCAGGTTAAAATGTAGGTCTTCATTCAGACACAACTTGTGGAAGACAATAGAAAAGTTTTAAATCATAAAATGTGGTATATCACAGTCAGTAAAAGCACCAAAAGCAACGTTTAGAATATTTACATAACAAAACCAAGACCTAACTGGTGTTAAGTTTTAGCAATAACTATTCGGATATTTTAATTCTGGTTTTAATACATTATATGGGTCAAACCATCTCTAAAAAGATTATGTGGAAGTATGTTGTTTTGTCTAGAACAATCTTTTGCCAAACATAACTGAATACTTGATTTCTGAGTATAATACTGAATAAGTACAATTTTGAGTGCAATCCAATGCAAACTAGTTAAGAGAAATGTGTAGAATTACTGCACAAAACTTTTGGGTCTGATCATGATCTTTACTGACTTAAAGGGTTGCCTGTATCCAGTGGGAGTATCATCAGAAATGCCATGCCACGTACCCCAGAAAATGCCATTGCGAACACCTTTGTACTTCTTGTGGTAGTACTTGCCGTTGAGATTGGCTGACAAGCAGGCATCAAACCACCAGCCAGAGCTGTAGTAGGCACCACAGTTTCCTGAGGGATACCTGTCATTGTCCTTGTCTGGGGTTGTAAAGAACTTCTGGTCATGGTTGTAGTGCCTGCTGTAGTGGAGGGCGTCTCCGGCAGTGCCGCTGTAGCCGTGCACGCTCAGGCGGTACTTGAGGTACTCGTTGGCCACGTAGAAGTGCTCGTATTTGGCATATTCTCTGATCCCATTGAAATCTTCCAGGTCGATTCTCAGTTGCATTTCCTGGCTCCTTGTCAGGAGGTGAATTTTGTCATTGCCTAGCCAGAACTCCCTGCTGAGGTTTCCAAAGCCATGTTTGTAGTCATTCCAGGTTCTGTTGAAGTTAGTGCTGCCATCCTGACGCCGCTGCAGCACTGTCCAGCCGCCTCCCTGCGTTTGCATGTCACAGTAAACTTCAAAGCTCTCGTTTTTGGGATCAGGGCTAATCCTGTAGATTCCATTACTTCTTCTGCCTGCTGTGTAATGGTCAGCACAGTCTCTCTGCATTATTTGTATAACTGGTGAAAGAACAAGTAGTGTTAGAATGAACATAATTTCAATTTAAAAATATAACAGATTTTTACCCAGACTGATATGGTGTACAGAACTTGCATTGGAGAGGGTTTTACATCACAAATAGTGTTGCAACAATTTCAGTTTTAGGGAAAAGCACCTTTTCCATCAGATTTACTTTATAACTGATATCATCTAGGATCTCTGCATCAGATAGCTGACTAAAAAACCCAGCTAAACTACATTTTTTAAGCAAAATGCCTAATACAAGGGTGTTTTGATTATTTGCTTTCCTTTTGTCCCTTTCTCTACTCTATCCTTTTATTTTCTCATGTAAATTCAACCTGATTTCTTCAGTCCATATTTCTAATGCTTTGTATTTACACACTTGCTGCCTTTTGTATTTAAATGTATAACTTCACAACCTGCCTAAAATTTGCAGCTCCATCTGGCAGTATGGCAAAGAAAGAGCTTTGTCCATATGGGAATGATGTTAACCTGGCTATTGTTAAGTAAACATCATTTGATAGAGAACATAACATCACTAGGAATGCTTTGTGTGTCAATGTTGACTGTACTTTAGGAAGCAGGAAAAAAGTAATAAAATTGTTGCATCTGTTGTAATTGTGTGAGTCCTAGGAAGATGAAGGTGATGGTGCTTTCCTGTGTATGTGGCATTGCTGGGTTTACAGAAAGGAAGAATGTTAGCATCTACTGTTAACAGTGCCTTTTTCTCACCAATAGCTGATGTGTTTTATTCAGAAGAAAAATACCCCCAGGTTTTTTCCCCAGAGTGAAAATCCATTTTTGATCCACAATGTCATCCATTTATTTCATTCTGTTCAACAGCATGGTATTTGAATTCCCTATTCTTACGAGATATGGAGAGCTCTCAGAAGTTCTCAGTTAAGAGTCAAAACTATAATGTTAATTCCTATTGCAGATTTGAATGTATGGTGTATTCATGTTCAGATTCTGTTGTAATTTTTTCCTAGAAAATTTAAACAAACTGCTTCTTGAAAGGGAGGAGTGATCTCAGGCTGCAGCAGGGAGCAAGACTCAGGACTTCTTGTTTGCCAGAAAAATGGACATTTATGGAACCACAAAGTATAGGCGTCAAAGGCTTTAAAGCAAATCTAAATCCCCAATAAATTCTCATTTATTTCACTGAGCTTTGTGCAAAATCTTTGGTGGACTAAAGTTCAGAGCAGTTATTAACAGAGAATATACATTTCAGATAAAATGCTGCTATAATCCAATTCAACTCCTATTTAAATAAAGGTTTACTATTACTTTCAGTAGATGCAGGAATGGCTCCTGAATAGGAAAAAGTTGTTTTCCTTGCTAGCTTTCATAATGAATATATTGCTGCTACAAATGCTTCTAGCATGTTGTTGTAAAATATAAGGAATATCTCTATGAGCATGTGTCCTGAACACTATCCAGCAATTCAGTAAATGTGAGGAATATGAAAAACTAATTTAGTCTGTTATTTAGTCTGTTTTGAAGTACTGTACTTGAATGTGATTTATTACTCATTATTAATATAACAAAAATTACTCATTACTTTTGTGAATGTTTGGTATCTTAATGAACATAATTTATTTGTAGTGATTTTTATCTGATTTGATTACTAATATAGTAAGAGCATTACCTTTATTATTACTTATTTCCTCTTTTCAATGAAGAACACTTTCAAGAATTTCAGCTGTACATACACTGTACACTTGCAGATCCATTTCCAATGTGTGTAGATAGAAGGACAATTATTTTTTAAGCTTGGATGCTAAGCAAGAGACCTAAAGATTAGAATGCAGCCTGCTCTTTCTATGTTTTGTCTCTCAAGAGCTTTATCTTCTTATGTTTGATATCTAAGTGGTAGAATACCCTGACAATCTAGGGAGCATTTCTTGTTTTCAAGGATTGCTATATGCAATATAAAAACTTTATAACTTTAAGAAAACCCCTCAGTCTTAAATAACAACAAATATTAGAAAGAGAGCATTGGTTCTATGCCTTTATTATGAGAATTAAATATTAAAAGAAAAAAGTGGATTTTTTCAGTGATAACAGCTGTTTTCTCTTTTATGCTGGTTATATATTAAATTTAAGCAAAGGGTTTAGTGTTAAAATGATGATACATATGTTACCCAGTCGAGAAGTGCTGTTAGTAAGCTTTTTTTTAGCTGAGCCTTTCAGATGTTTGCTGTGATAAGAAAATTATTATCCATTAAAAATGAAGCATTTTTCTAGATTCACTTGATGATTGATGATGCCTGGCACCCCTTTTCAGAGTATCTGCAGTTTTGCAGTGAGAAAAAATAAAAGGCAGTTTTCTAAGAAACACCTAGAGAAAATTTAACCCTTTTCATCCAAGGAGAAAATGTTTGTAGGTCACTGATGTTTCATATCTCTAATGAAGGGTATTATGGTGTAAAATAAAGTTAATTTTTCATGTTTATTTATTAAATTGCAAAAAATTGTCCTTTAAAATTTAATGTTACTAATCCCTAAATGAAGTCCAATCCTGGGAGGGACTGAACACCTGCAGCTCTCAGTAACCCTCTAGTGGCCGCTGAAATGTTTTACAGGAGTATAAATAAACACTTAAAGAGCCGATACTTGTCAAATTAATAACACAGCTATTTGGGTAAAATATATTTTAAATTGTTTCCCTAACATTAGTGAAATGCACTGAAAGCTTATACAGCAGTAAGAATTAACAAATTACATACCAGGTTTTGCTTGCATTGCTGGGCAGTTAGAAGAACATTTGTTATCCAGGTTGTTCACAGCAAATGTCAAATTTGCAACTTTGCTGTCAACATAATGTTCCACATTGTTCATGTTTATGAGGCTCAGCTTCTCTAAACGACCCTGCAGTGTCTGAATCTGGCTCTTTGCATTTTTTAAGCTGGTTGCCATTCTGTTAACTTTGCTTTGCAGTTCCTGTACTCTGTTATCTTGGCTTTCGCTGTTTTCTGCAGTGTTGGGTAGCAGGAATTCATTACTTCTGTCTCTTTCCTGGTTGTCATCTGCTTGCAGCTTGCAATCTTGGCAGCATTTTTTCAGCTTGTTTACTGATTCTTTAAGGGTCTGTACTTCTTTGAGAGTCTTCTCAAGCAGTTTGAATTCTTTGGGTATCTGGATGGTCATCGGAGGCAAAGTTATCTGATAAGGACAATCCTCTCCTTCATCACATTTCTGATTAGTTTTGAGCTTTATGGGACAAGCCTCAGTAAGTTTTGCTTCTTTAGCATTCTCTTCTTCTTCTAAAATAACTGCAAAAACATTTGTCAAAGCAAGGAGAGTTGACTTCAGCAAGACTATGTAAATGAGGAGCTTCATCTTCACTGACAAACTAGCAGTATGAGGAAGTATGCAGAAGTGGAACAACTTTATAAGGGCAGCTCGAAGCCTGTGAGTTATCAGACAGCCTACACTGTTCTCAGAAATGGGTGGGAGTGCTTGCATCACGAGTGATTAATAGCAGAGCAAAGTTAGGTAGTGCTTGCAAGAGTAGCACATTTCAGTGAATATTTCTGACTCAGAGCTAGTGTATGTAAGCCAGATGATGAAATGCATGTGTGCTGGTAAATTATGCAGTTTAATTTAATTCCTTGTTGTACATGGATTTTCTTTTTTTGGAAAAAAAGCAGGTAGGGAAAGTGAAAACCAGCCTTTTTCCCAGTTTGAAGTTTATCACAGCAATAGCTTTACTGACAGTTAGTCCCCTTTTCCTTATTTTTTAAACTTTATAGATATATTCATATAAATTATTTAAAACCCCAAACATGTTGAAACACAGGTATAGTTTTGGTTCCAAACATTTTTCAGAATAGAGTCACAATTTCAGGAGGATGAACACTACTTTCTTCTTACTATTTCACCTAGCCCACCTTAAAATAGTTATCTGGAATATTCATAATCTCTATGGCACAGCACAGTTAAAATTCACTATTATCTAATTTGGGGTACTTCTTATTGAGCCTTTTTAAATGAAGGGAAGTGAACTTAAGATAGTTTCCCCTTTGATATTTCAGATCCTACTTGTTAGACTAATTCAAAGAAAATCCTGATGTTCTGTTTAATGTCCCAAATTTTAAATCTACAGTGAGGCAGAGACCTAGGGAGGAACTCTCTTCTGTTTGAGGTATTGCTCTTCTTTTTATTGTGCCTCATATCAACTTTCAGAGTTAATCATATACTTTACATGACTGATTGCTCCAAATGAAATATTTCTCCAGGTGACAATTGCTGTTTGCATTCTACAGCCACCTTTGCCATTCTCATGTGATACCTGTACAGTTTTAATGATCTATGTAATTTTCCTTTAACCTCAAAACAAGGCTACATGGATATGCCTTTATGCATTCACAGCTCAGTCCAGAGTCAAATAACTTGCATAAGTGTAGGGTGTTTACACCAGTTCTTGTTTAATTAGTCCAACCTGTACCCTTTCTTTCCCTAAATACTATTTTAAATTACTCATAACACAGATTAAACATTAAGCAGACATTAGTCACACTTATAATCCACAAGTTCATGATCTCTGTAAGGTTACTAGCTATTATTCACACCACATGCTTATATTGATAGTACAGGAGGGAGGCTTGGTAAAAAACCCTACTTATTTAATCCCTGCAACAATTCCTTCAGATTCTGCATAGCACATAAGTTAAAGCACTTTCCTATGAGATGGGTTTTGAATATGTCTTTCTTGTGTTCTAAATGAGCATCCCAGAACCTGCCATGATGCTTCTAGTTATGTGACAAAACTGTATCTCCTCCTGTCAGATCTTAATAGTTCCCCAGCAATGAGGTAAAAGCCACTCCCTGCCATTCAGGTGTAAGATACTGACATCACTTTGGTTTTATCAAAACTGAAATGTTTGTATAAGATAAAATGTATGATTTTAATTTGCAATCAAAATTTTTAAATTTTTGATTTGATGCTAATTTTTCATTGTATCAGTCGAAAATCAGGTGTTTCTGAAGCCTTGTTCTTGTGTATGGTTGCTACTGTCAAATGGAGAAAAGCTGTACCAGCCTCTTTGGAGGGGCTTTAGAAATAGAATAGAATTCTTAAATCCTTGTTATTTGGGAAGCCACATTCCCCCCCACACTCTTGTTTGTTCAGTTTACAGTTAAGTCTGCTATCTGCCTTGTGACTTTGTACTGGAAAAACTGTTCTGTATCTGTAAAATGAATAATAATTATCCTTGATAGACCACATTCTATTATTTGCCTTGAAATATTTAAATGTATAACAAATATTGTTGTAATTTGTGATTGCTGCACTACATTGAAAGTCTAAACTATCTTTAGAACTTTGTAACATCTAGAAGGGCAGAATTTTTTGCCTATACTGAATGTAAAAAGAAAGTTCAGACAGTAATGTGAAGAATCTGAGCTTTTCAGATATCTCTGTCTTGAGACATCTATTCCTTAGTCCCATATACATCTTCCTTTTGGGATATTTACTTCCTCCTTTGGATGATACTTCAGTAATCTTGAGTTGCTCTATTATGCTCCTGATTTCATTCTTGGTGTGATGTTCTCCTCCTAAGCTGTCACCAGTCTGCCTGGAGTCCAGAAGATCCATTTCTCCTCCAGTCTCTCTGCTTCTCCTACCTGGAGCACCCTTGTAATTGAGTAGTGACTTCCTGTTCTGTCAGGGAGTGTCCATTCCCACCAATCTGTCACATCTCTTTTCTTTCTTCAGGAACCCAAAATAGTATGACATAGCCTTTTTTGTGTTTCATGTCTCCTATCCTTCTTGGAATAAATGAAGCAAAGTTTCAAATCTGAGTTTTTCAGCAAAGAGGAAGGACACTGAGTAGTCTTAAACTGATGCAGTGTAACTAATGGCAGAAATATTGGACCAGATTTAAACTAAGACTTGCTGTTTGTTTATTAAAAAGTTTCTTCCCAGATGGGGTCTCTCTAGATCTAGAGTGTTCTGCATAATACAAAAAATTTTAAATAAGTTAAGCAATCGCAAACCCCACAAGTCAATCTATTTCAACTGTGAAAAGATCTAACTGAATAACAGCTGATGACTGTAACTGAGTCTTTTCTGCTAAGGTCTTTGCTTTTTACTTAAAGCTAATTTTCTTTTCACTTTTAATCTCTTTTAGTCTACGTTTTAGGAATCTATTTTTTTCCTGTGGACTGAAGAGATATCTTTATCATACAGACATCTTCCTAAAGACAAAGAAAATAACTGACAGCTCTGAAATTCTACTGAAGTTTTTAATGCTGTTCACAGAACTTCCCAGTGATTGCAAGGTTAAAGAAGTGATATATTTAATTTTATTAGACTTGTCTGAGATTGTTTATCCAAAGTTTATCAAAACCAGCATGAACCATTTCCCATGAATTTTTAGAATAAGGTTTTTTTCTTTTTCTGGCAGATAATGGAATGTAGGTCAAGCAGAAAACAACAAGGCTATGAC
This sequence comes from Agelaius phoeniceus, assembly GCF_051311805.1. NCBI lineage: Eukaryota > Metazoa > Chordata > Aves > Passeriformes > Icteridae > Agelaius > Agelaius phoeniceus. Next base: position 61,167,946 of record NC_135269.1, read on the forward strand.
TGTAGGCAGATGTTAATTTAACTAGTGACTATGGCAATTTAAAACACAACAGCTTGGCATCTGTTTGATTTCTGGCTTTGTTCTGGGAGTCAACATCTCCTGCAGGAGAATTGCTGCAAAATATCCAGGTTTTTTTTAAGCAGCTTAAATGATTGGTATGTACAAACCTGAAGTACATTGGGACTCATTCATACAAACCATTTTGGTGGCAGAGATGGAATGTGTTGAGATTCAACTGCTGCAGTAATATTTCTGATGTTTTTGTAGACTTCAGTGATTCTGTGATATATTTTGACCGAGAAAGAGAATGACAAGTAATTAGATTAATTTTCAGGTTTTTCCACAATGTGGAATGCATACCAAAATTCCATACTAGAAACAAGTTTTGATTTAGAATTCTTTCTGATTAGCTAAGTTGGTTTTTTTAACTCAGTAGTCGTTCTTCATGCAAGCAGTCCTTATGCTGTCCACTGGATTGTGGGACTACCTATTCAACTTCCTCATGTGTCTGTAAGAACACACCAGAACACAAAAGAAAAGGCAGTCCTATTCCATTTGATATATTAAATGTTCTTGTTCAGATACAGATTACATAGAAGTCGTGGCTGCATGGCTTTCCTACCTGCTTAAATTGTTCATTGCTTTATTTATAAATTCTGGCAGCAGGCAGAAAGGCACACTGACAGACCATGGAAGCAGTGGATATGATATTTATATCAGAACTGTAAATATAATGCACATCATAAAATTCATATGGTCAAAGAAAATCACTCCTTCTGTTAAGGCAAGGACCATATTTGTAAAGAAGGAGGTCCACAAAACTATGTTCTTATTAATTCTATTTATCCCATGACATCTGATTTGCCAGCTCAAAACCTCTAGTTTACTGCTGACTATTTCCTTTATCTGTAGCCATGGAAGATGCTGTAGTTAGTTCAATATACAAAGAGAATAAACTCAAATGCACTTTCAGAGTGATGTTGTACCAAATACAAAAGCCTCTCCCTCCTTTGTGTTTTCAGAAAAATTCCTTTCTGATTCTGGCAAACCTGCTCCAAGAAAAGCAGCAAGTGTAAGACTGTGCTGGTTACTTACTATCCTGATTTGTAGCCAAAGGAAATTTGAGGACAGCAGGAAAGGTATGTCCTTTCCTGAAATGCCTGTCTTACCAGTCTGCTATGCCCTCTTTTCTGAGCCCTGCAAGCCTCACTTGGCCAGCAGCATAGTCTCAGCCACTGTACCATCTTGATTGTGGCTGATGTTGATATTTTCCATGTAGGGATTGTTTTTTCCCGTGAACTGGGCAACAAAACTACGGTTATGAACTATGCCTTGGGAAAGAATTTGGGATATTATTTTTTCCTAGTCATTATTTGTTAGTTTTAGGAGGCTCTTCAGCAGTTTATTTTTCATTAAAAGATGCCTGGTTCATCCATCTGTAATTAAAAAAGTAAAATTGTAGAAGTTCAGTGTAAGGCAGTACAGTGTATCTACTGTACATAAGTGTATTTATGATTTGTGCGTATGCCATTACTCCCACCTGACTACATTTTTGCAACCAATAACCTCATGGCTTCAAGTGTTGTTGTTTGTCACCTAAATTAAATGTTTAAGAAACTCAGTGACAAATATTTTTCTACTTGAAAAGCTAATAAATAGGCTTTTTCTATGGACTTCCCATAATTATTCTGAAGTCTACTTCCTGTAATAAATGTATGAAGTTCCAGGTGAGAGGGATGACATCTTATTTTTAAACTCCACTTACAGTGTCTATTTAAAACCATCAGTGCATTTTCCTTTACTTTCTATAGTTGTAACCTTTCTCTAGAATAATGACTTGAGCAAGGCATATCATTCTCTGAATATCTGCAGTATAGCTATTTCTGTGTGTGCTTTCAATATTTCCCAATCTCCAAAATGGAATGCAGAATTGCATACCAATAACTACAATTTATTGCAAACTATTTAAAGTCTTAAATTAGTGACTGTTATCTTCTTGTTTTAAAATACTTTGAAATATGTGCTGAAGCCTGAAATGTTGTTGAGTAGAGAAATTATAATTTTGTAAGTGTTAATCTTCCATATGTGTATGAATATTTGAGATTAATTGAAAAATGCATGGTGACTGAATAAAAAGTGTACAGGTTATATTTCCTTGTGTTGTGTTTGGGATTTTTAAAGATTGCCAGAGAGGTTCCAAACACAACCTTTTAACTGTTTTTCCTTTATTTTTGGATGCTTCATCTTGAAGTAGCCAGGACATGATCTTTAGAATTAGTGAGAAGTTTTGAACTTGCTCTGAGCAGTGGGCTAAACTTAAGGAGGAATCTTCAGTTCCCTTAGTGCATTATCATGGGTCCAAGATTTTGCCCAGATAATTTGGGTGTACCAGGCACAGGCCAGCCCAACACCTGCAGATATCCCTAGCTCTGTGATTCTGTGGAGACTGGTATCCAGCAATATGGACAGAAATGCAGGAGTCATAGCATGGGTTCAGTGTGCTTGTACCTGTTGCCCTGCTCCAATGTTGAAACAATCCCTGGGAAGGTGGTGTTGCCTCCTCCCCCAAACAGGGCACACCTGAGCCGTGTGCTGTGTCCAAACTGTGTGGCTTCATGAGGATTTTGACAGAGGAGGCAGAGCTCTCTGTTTAAAGAGGAGAACTTACCCTTTCTCTTTGCTTAATGTTTAACCTTTAAATAGTATATGAAAGAGGTAAGAAAAGATCTTCAAATAAACAGCACAGAAGGAAAATTCCAAACCTGACAGAACAGACTGGGCAGAAGAGCCATATGCAAAGGGGCTAATACTATACTGAAATCCTGAGTGTTCACAAACTATAAAATATATTAATCCCTTGATATTTTTCTCTAGTCTTCTATTAGGAGGCAAAAGAGTTGTTTGATGAAATATTTCAGATATTTGAAATAGCAAGTGAATATAAACTGTTGGAAATTCTGTGTTAAAATTACGCTAAGTGTAGTCACAATCTCTTGTTACAGTTACAAAACCTACAATTTAGCATGAAGGAAGGAAAAGTGTTATTATTCCATTTGAACTTAGGATACATTTTAGTTGTTTGGCAGTAACTGCAAACTTAATTTGAAACACGTGTTAGCTACATCATTTCTCCAAAATGCAGAGATCCTAGGTTCTGCTGAAATTGAGTATTTCCTAAGAAGCCTCAAGTGCTTCACTTTAATAATGATTCTGGGTAATTGATGTTAAGTGGTAATTTCTTCGTGGTGACTTTGTTTATCTTCTGTGCTTTTTTTGTGTGCTTTATTTATCAAAAAACTGTGAAGAGTTAGACCAATATTCAGATTCCAGCATCTATTTATGTTTAATATTTGGCTGAATTTTATTCATTTCTGGAGAGTCCCAAAAGAACTTTAAGAGCCTTGAAATTTGAAATGGAAAATGTGCCTAGAGTTCTTATTTGAGTTAGAGAAAACTTGTTTTGGAATTTCAGATGAGTTCCTTGCTGCATTGTTTTGAGCTGACTGTCAGAAAGAATTGAATATAATCTGATAAAATGGAGAATGCCCACTGCACTTAATGCAGAGTGAGGGGGTGTTGATCAAGTTAGGGCCAGATTTCACTAGGTTTGCTCTCATGGATGAGTTCCTCATTTATCAGGTGGGTCCTCTCCCTTCTGTGGTTTTAATTCCCATTCCTATTCTGACATATTCTCTTTCTTACAAACATTTCTATCTACCTTCCATGCTTGGAGAAACTACTGTGGTCTTAGATCCAGGGGCTCGTGTGCCTGAAGCCAAGCTGGAAGGATATAAAAGAGGTACCTCAGATAGTGCATAACCTCACATAGTGCTCACTTTTTCTTGGAATTTTCATCAAGAGATTTTGAAGACAGGTCTGGTGGGGAACTGTTGGTAGCAAGTGAGTATGAACTTGTAGAGAGAAAAGTTTTTCATTTGTACATAACAGCTATCTGAGCATAAGTATGTTCTTCTTTTCTTATGGACTCCTATATTTAAATGAGTCCTGCTCAGAAACAGAATATCTACCTTTTTCTGCTAGAAAAATATTAGGGAGATGTCCTTGCCTTTCACCTTTTCTGCAAAATTTTCCTCCACATTTTTTTGTAATAGGATAGAATTGTCCAGCACTTTGGGACTTTTCACTGATTGAAGGGAAAAAAAAATTGCTTTGGAACTTGGATTTGGGTTTGGTTTTGATTTGTTAGATTTTGTTTTGTTTTGTTTTTCTGGTAGAAAAGCCAGACTTCAAATCACGTAGCAATATAAAAAATTGTAACAGTTAGAAAATCACAAGAGCAGTTTAAGGGTAACAATATGGTAAAATAAACATAACAGGAATTTTGCATTAAAAGAAAAAGATTCAAGTAAATCCAGTAATAAGACACATAATTCCATGTAATTGCATTTATGGGAGTATGGGGAAATGGAAAGCAGAAAGTTGCCAGGCAACCATTTGTTAAAAGACAAATCTTCATCCAGCTTTCCAGTAATTCTGCATTTAGATAAGGAAAATTTATTCTGGTTTATCCAGATGATTTATCAATGTTGAGTGTGTTTGAAAATGTATGGTGTCTCAGTACATTATAAAATGAGAAAGAAAAGCAATATACAGTTAAGTACAGCTGACATGGAATGGAACTGGAAGACTCAACAAGTCAAGAATATTTATCCAACTATATTCCAGACTCCAGATCTGAGATCACCAGTATAATAAAATTACCTCAGTTCTTACAAGGGCATTATGGTTAACACAGGACTAAAAAAAAAAAGTGATCCTCAATTGCCATTTAGAAGCCCTTTTTTTTTTTTTCTCACTTCTCCATCTTCTCACTCACTCTTTTACCTTTCAGTGTAGCAATGTAAATAGTTACACTGAGGAGACCTACATTTCACCTACCCCAACAATGTGAGAGCTTCCAAGCAATAAAATGAGCTGTGAGTGCATAAATACTGTTGGTTATTTTAGCATTAATGTGAGACATGCCACCTTGAAAGAATTACATATCTTTACATCAGGGGCATCATCTCTTGTCTGGTTTTATCATCACAATGAATTCAATTTTTCTAGAGTAGGATCACATTTGCTCTCTTCTTCCACAAACTATTTCTTCCCCTAAAACAGTTGCCTCTTTCCCTTCTGCCCTCCCAAGAATCTTGGAGAAAATGGTATACCAGACTTTAATAACAAATCCTGGGACCAGGGTAGCCCAGTGCTGTCTCTTTGATGGCTCTCCCAAAAACACTGTGGTAATGGGAACTATCTGGTAATGAAACTTTCCAGGAAAGTGAGACCACTGCCTTTGACATGCTGGTATGCCATCCATGCAGCCTGTCCTGTGTAGTGCTCTATGCTGCACACTGCATAGGACCAACCTTCTTGAAATAGGGCTCTTAGCTCTGAACTGAACTGAGAAATTAGGTGTGAAATCTGTAAGAAGTTTATGAACATAAAGAAGAAGACACAGCCTCCAGGACAAGCAAGTTTATTTCTGTGGAAGCATTGTCAAACATGGTGTAGATCTGCAGTGAGAACCTAAGCAGTAAAACAACCTGTAATTCACAGGTGCAGATCAGAGGAGTGTGGAGAGAGCACATTAGTGACATACCACACAAACAGGGCAACTATATCTATGTGTGAGGCTAAGAAATAAATGGGTTGAGAAAGGGAAATATTTTCTTTCTCACAGAAGACCTAGATAGTATTTTGAACTTAAGTGAACAGTATCTTTGATCATACAGAATGCCAAAATAAATATTTGAGAGCTGCTTATCTTTAATTTCATGCAAATAAATGAAAGGCAGACCTTCTATTCTTGGGGTCTCAGGGAGCAAAGATTGTCTTTGCTACGATGAAATATTTTGAGACAAATCTTAAAAAAAACTTGAACAATCATCAAGAACATATATACTTCCTTTGACATATTGACATATATTCTGCTTCTTGGCCAGAGGATTAGTTCTAAATGGTTTCCTCTGAATATTCTGAAGATTGAATTATAACTGGTAGTATTTTCTTGGTGCTGCAGTAATTTCACTTCTTATTTCAGGAGATCTGCATAATCACATTTCTTGGCAGGGTCCCATAGAAGCTGCAGGTTTGACTTGCTGCCCGACCAGGGTAGCCATGGACTTTTATAGAGGTGGATCAGCTTACATTTTTTAATTGGATTTAAACTGGTTCTCCTTACTTGTGACCAAAGGAGGGGGAGAAAGGTTTTCTAAAGCAATATCACCCAGGAATAGTGTGGCCAGCAGGACCAGGGCAATGATTGTCCTGCTGCACTCAGCACTGGTGAGGCCACAGCTCAAATCCCATGCTCAATTCTGAGCCCCTCACTACAAGAAGGGCATTGAGCTGCTGGAGGGAGTCCAGAGAAGGGCAGCAGAGCTGGGGAAGGGTCTGGAGCACAAGTCTGATGAGGAGTGGCTGAGGGAGCTAGGGGTGTTCAGCCTGGAGGAAAGGGGCCTCAGAGCAGAACTTACTGTTCTCTACATTACCTGAAAGGAGGTGTAGCCATGAGATCAGTGTCTTCTCCCAGGTAACAAATGATAGAGCAGAAGGAAATGGCCTCAAGTTGCACCAGGGGGGTTTAAATTGGGTATTAGGAAACATTTTTTCACTGAAAGCGTGGTCAAGTGTTGGTACAGACTGCTCAAAGAGGAGTTTGATTCACTATCTCTGGAGGTATTTAAGACCTGTTTGATCTTGGTGTTTGCTGAAGATCTGCACAGGCATGTAAGGCAATGTGTTCTGTTGCCTGGGGATAATCCAGCTTTAGCCTAGCTCCTATATTTTTTTACAACCCTATTGCCAGCAGAGACACTTTAAACCTCAATTTTGCCTGTGTGGGCCAGTGGGTTTATACCAAAACTGAACCAGTTAAGCAATGAAAAGTTACTTAGAGCCTGAGTTCAAAGTCAAGACAGAATTACCATGAAATATTAATACAGACAGAAAGTCAGAGAAGAAATGGTACAGTCCAGGTAGCCCTGCAGTTGTGATAGAAACATTCTTTATGTTCTTATGTTTATGTCTTGAATTTTTATGAAAATAAGCATTTTTTGTCTGTTTATTTGATTTGGTGGTGTATTAATTTTTGTTATGTTACCAAAGTCTGTATAAACTGAAAGGCTGCCAATTACAGTTATAAAAAGTTGCAGCAGAATGAAAGTATTAGTGCTTAGGAAATTTCATAACTGTCTGTTTGCCTTCCATAGCTATTTTCTGCTGGAAAAATCACAGACACCAGAGTAGCTGAGCTGAAGGAACAGTACACCCTGCTGCATGAGGCTGTGATAAGGTATAATATTCCTTTTTAGACTTTCAGTAGATAAAGAATTTGTTTTTCAAGTACTTTCTGCTCGTGCTGAAGCCTAATAATCATTTAGGGCTTTCTTAGAGTTATAGTTCGTAAACAGGAAACCAGAACACAAAGTTGAAAAACACTATTATTTAATAGGAACTTTCAAGTTAATTTGGGGTACTTAAATGCTTGTTTGAAACACATCCTTGTTTCTAATACAAACATAATAATATTGGGAATGGATGTACAGATTGTAACAGACAGCATACCTGTAATTATCAGTAAAATCAGCATCATGATATTCCTGTTACATTCTTGTAATGCATGCCATAATATCCACTGTATTGACAATATTTTATCCCACTTTCACTGACAGTCAAAATTAAAAACTTTATGGCAATTCTGTCATTAAAACTAAAGCCTAGTTTAAGTATCCTAAAACTAATTCAGGTTATAGCCCCTTATTTGGATGATGCTGGGATTTGCTGTGCCTCCTGGCAGTCTGAATAGCAACAAGTGCAAAGTAAAGTAAATTTGAAAAAGGGTTCTCAAAATACTTAAAAGTTTTTCTTGAGGATAGCTGAGTCTTATGGTTTTGTCTTAATAAAATGGAGAGTTTGCATATGGTTCTGACTCTGTGAAGCATCACGTGACTTTATTTCAGATTACTGAAATAGATAGCAAATCTTTCTGAGAAGCAGAGTTAAAAACAGCACTTCAGTGTTGTTCAGGTTCCTAGAAAATACAAGAAGACTTTCCTAACTGCTCAGATCTGAACATATTTTGTGGTGTTTGGATTAATCGATAGAGAGAGTTTCTACCACACTGGTGTTCACTGAGCTGAAGCAGAAACCAGTAGCTGCTAATTAGTTGATTTTCAGCCAGTGTTAGTTTAAAAACAGTCTTTCATAGGAAAAATACAAACATATTCCTATGTATTTTTATGTATTTATACAGTATTCTTTTTTATGGTTCATTATGTAAAGGCAATCCCTTTGTGAGTATAACAAGTGGAATAGGGCCTGAGTGTAAACAGCACTCAGCTGTCCTTTCTGTCACACTTAAAACTACCCTTAACAGAAGGTACCAAAAGCATGAAAATATTAGATGGCAGATTACATCTCTCATTCTTTCCATCATTCTTACAGGAGTATAAAATGGCCATGCTTCTGTGAGAAAGTGGATCAGAGATCATGATGCCCCATTCTGTATTGGATGTAGTTGTGTGTCACAGCAGAGCACCAATGTGTGAGCAAGCACTAATTCTCACAGATAGATTTCTCCTAGTGCTAAAAGAAAGCAAGGGAAATAGATTACCAAAAATAGATTATGATCTCCAGTATATTTTAAGGATATCAAAAGTGGGATTCAGGCATCAAAATTAGGATTCAGTTGTCCATGTGTTAACATCAGTAGACATGCTTATCTGAACAAGGTTCCAAGGGTCCCTTAATACTCTATAAAAAGAAATAGGGACCACACACCACCTCCTTATTCAGACACCTGCAAGGGTCTGGTTTTCTCCATCAGCTGTAAGGATTGTCCTGGTGGTAAGTGCAGTATGTGTGTGTATTCTCTTCCTGCATAGAACCCTTCACAGGATCAATACTGCTTTTTAATTGTTAGTTCTTCATCCTAACATGTGCTGTACAGTTCTGTGGATCAATAACTTATTTTTTCACATATTACAGTTAAATTCAATCCCTTTCCTAATTAATGCCCACCTGTCCTAGTGTTGTTGCAATGCCATGTTAAGACAAATGACACAGGATGAGGTTTTCAAGCTCTATGTGTTTTTTTCTTTCCTTTATTAGCATATAAAAATCTCAAGGAGAAAGCTTTATATATCTTGAGCAGCACAGTTCCCTTTGACAGCTGTGCCAAACTATTGCAGCTGATCTCTCTGACACACAATGCAAATTTGTCTAATATCATGAATGCAATTAGTCTGTGTGCAGGTAATTTCCAAGGCTGTTGCCAATGCACACAGAGCTATAAGTGATAAGTGCAATCCTCTGTTTAGTGGTAAATTTATTTCTTGCTTTCAGTTTGGCACAATTTGGCATTTCTAAAAGCTGAAAGATGTCATCTGGCAGATAACATCTATGATACCTTTCTTTAAAGTCTTAAGTGGTTTTGAATTTATGTTTGCTGAGAAGAAGCTGTCATCCCATTGTGGTGCTGTCTCACCCATCTATTTTGTAGTAAGGCTGCATCTTAAGTTGAAGTATCTGATCTTGTATTTGGCCCTTGAAAACCTTTTTAGTCACTCAAATATGTGGCCTAATTGTAGATTTTATTTATATTATCTCAATTTAGGAACCTAGTATGAATATTCTGTTAACCCAAACTGGAAGATATTCAGATAATAAAGAGGATTTATCAGCAGATTGGGAATCTTATTTTCTTAAGCCTCTGCTAAATCACTAATTATTTCACAAATTCAAAAGCTGCCACATCAGACTGCACAAACTTACTTTTGCAGTCATGGGATTCTGTATGTGTATATTGTGTAGATGTGCTTCTTCAATGACTTCTTCATTGTCTTTAATTAAATTCAAATCAACACATGAAAAAATACTGTTGGCATCTGTAGAGAGCAAAATCTAAATTCAACACTCAATTCTTGTTTCTGTTTTTCTTTTTTTTTGTTATCTTGAAAGAATTAATACTCAAAATTTTGTTTTTATGAATTCACTTACATGTTTATGTAACTGTATGTAAAGTGTATATGTTGTGAAAGAATTGTGTTTTAAATTGTATAGTACTACAACCAATTATATTTTCTCCCACAACTGCATACATTCTGTTAGATTTAAAGAATATTTAAATACCATATAGAATCCAGTGTCAATAAGTCTGCTTATTTTTTGCTTAACATATATGTGTAAACACATGAAATTATTTGTTCATGATGAAGGCACACTGGTTTCTCTTGAATTCTGTGGTTTTATTATTTTCTAGTTTAGAAACAGGAAGTTCTTATCTAGGGAGTAACGTTGCTTGAATCAAAACTTTTTCTGCTATATTATTTCAACTATATTTGTGCAGTATCGTCAGTTTCATATTTTATATTTTTATCATCATTTTACCATCTCACCCCTATTCTTTGGTGTGATATGTAATTTCTCTTTCTGTTTAAGCCATAAATGTCAAATTTGAGCCAAAATTTATGTCTAGAGTTTCTCAATATGAGAAATACTAAGTTCATTTGTTTACAAAAAATATTGCACTATATTTTTAATTAGCAAAACACAAGTGATAGAGTTCTTCATTCATTCTTCTACATAATTTGTGACTAATTTTAGTAGACCATTATGTTATTATTCCTCAATAGTAATATTGAGGAGGCATACACAATATTTCTGTAGCATAAAGCATAGGTTTATGTGTAATGCATTGTATATGAATTTTCATACTGTTATTCCCTTTAAGAATTTTCCATAATAATCAATGTATTTTACTAACAGCCTTTAGGATGTTTTTCAGCAATCACCACACAAGTTTTTAAGTATATTATGAATCACCAGTCTCCAGACACTGACAGGACTTAGTTTGTTGTTTCTGTGGAGCTAGTCTGGTGATACAAAGCAGATCATTGATCTACAGGCCTTATTATAAGCTTCCACAGATGTCCACAAATATATTTTCAGCTTTTGTATCATTACCTGAGTTATTTCAGGTCTTGGTGGCACTACAGCAGTAGCAAGATGTAATTCATCACTGGGTAGATGTACCAGTGTTTATTAAGAACCTAAAGTTGCCATATAGTCCAGACTGGGCCTTGTCCTGGTGGGTACTTCACTATTATAGGTCCCCACACTTAATCAGATCTAGCCTTTGGCACTTCTTAGGATAAAATGGATTCCCTCTCTCTTCATTTTTGTCCAGGAAGTGTTAGACAAATAAATTTGACTAAGAAACAGTCTGTCATCTGGTTAAAATTAGATAAATCTCACTCCAACTGTAGGTATGCAGAAAAACCCCTCTGAGACCAGATTCCACTGCTCTCATGGCGTCCTAGGATGATTTGGATTTGAACAGAATTCAGGAGGTCCAACCTCCTGCCCAAGGCAGGGTCAACTAGGAGATCAGGCAAGATTATACAGATCTTAATTCCATCTCATCTTGAAAACTTTATATTAAATATTATAGGTATGTAAAGAAGTATAAATACAAAGCTTGTGCTTCACATTGGCCAGTTCTAAACTAGTCTATTGAATGCAGTTTACAGGAATCTGAGAGCCAGCTGTTGCAGGAAGCTGAACGCCTGAGTGCAGAACTGGAACAACAAAGTGCACTGGAAAAAGCAGAAGAGCTCTCTGAAGAAGCTCCCAGTGAAGGCTCCCAAATAAGGCAACAACTTTTCAGCTGCCGAAGTGAATACAACGCTATTAAAGGAAGAGTGCATGAAAACCGGTTGAAGATAGAATGGTAGGTGAAATTGGTCAAATGCTGCTCATTTGATCATCGATAATGTAAAAAGATGAGCAATAGAATAAAAATCATTCTTCTGTACATTTTACATGGACACATTTCTTGATGGCTGTTGTTAACGAATTGCCACAAACTTTCCCCAGTCACAGCAACATGTGATGAATAAATTTACCATGGTCAGATTTGTAGATAGTTTTAAATTTAGAACATGGATGGGGTTCTTTAAAATGCTGTTTAAAATTTACTGCATTGGATGAATAATATTTAGGTGGGGAAAATTAACATGAGCAAATCTAGCCTAGAACACCTTCAATAGAAATGTTTAAAGTGTCTCAGAGACCTGTTGGCTTGGATTTTATGGAACAATGTCATAAATAGACCCAATACTATTTTTAACATCACTAGCACGGTGTGTTCAAATTTTTCTATTCAGGTATTCAAAGGGAAGTACTTGTATATTTTAGTATTAGAAAAATGATAAATTTGCTATGGAAGGAGTGAAATCTTAACATTTCTATATAAAGACAACAGTCCAGAATTAGCTTGGTATTGTATACATTTCAATTATCTGCATACTTTATAGTAAAATTACAAGCAGAAGTATTGCATTTGTAAAAATAGTGTACCTAGGCAGATGAAATCAGATTTTTATTTTGTGGGGGACTTGCTAGTTTTACCCATCTTCAATCCAGCTGTAGTGTCATTGGTGTGTATATAAACAGAAGCACACAGTGTCAGCATGTCAGCAGTTAAGATTATTATTCTGCAAGGAAATCAGTAACACTGTACACACTGCATGGAGCAGGTTTTGCTGGCAATTCTTTCTTCATTTTTTTTGGTTTTTTAGAGCCAAGTGTTTGCTCTAAGAGAAAAAGAAACTTGAGAATGAAACAAACTGGGAGTGGGAAAGAAACATGGAAAGCATCTGGAAAAAATTATTTGCTATGAGATAACTAAGAAACATGAAATTTCCTGAAATAATTATTAAATACAGAATTTATTGCAATTTCCAAGCAGTCCAGAAATGAGTTCTTCAGAACAGCTTTTTAACCATTTGTCCTCATGCTTTTTAACCATTTGTCCTCATATATCTTTTGACCATTTTTCTCTCCTTTTGCATCAATTTCCAAAAAAATTATGAGGATTTATATGTTTAGGTAATATTTTCCCATTCTATATTTTCTACCTCCAGTGAAAATGAGAACTCTATACAAAATACAGTGTAGGCATTATTCCAATTATCCTTGCACATTTACTGGGTTAATTTTATATATGAATTGAATATCTTGCTGATTAAAAATCCACTTTTTGTGTCAGTCATGCTGTAAAAAAATGTTCCTTCACTGTAGTAAGAAACTTTTGTCTTATGTATTGTCAAACCCAGCTGTACAGTCTGGCCAGAGGTCTGTGAGGTGCATTATCTAATGGAAACCAAAAGTGCAGCTCCAGCCTCTTGTGGTGTGGGCATTTCATGAGCCAAATTCATGAGTCTTCTGTGTTTGGGAGTCCTCAGCTGACCCCTATTCCTTTGAACTTCTCCTGTCTCCTCCAGAACAAACTTCTGACACTGCAACACGCTGGGCAAAGCGTTCCACAGATTAACTACGTAAGAGCTGCCACCTCCTTACTTTTTTAACCTGACCCCTACAGCTTCATTTAGTGCCCTGCAGTTCTTGTATTGGATGAGACAATGAGCATCTGTTTCACTGCTGCAGAATGGTTTGATAGATCTCTTTTGTACAGCCCTTTGCCCTTTTAATTTATCAATTTTTCAAACTCGGGAGCTACAGATTATTTAATTGTTCCCTGTTTGGAATCTGTTTCATGCCTGATGGTAGCATTGGGTCTTATGTGTGTTGTGGATGTGCCTTGGTTATATGTGGATTTGCTTACTGGGAGAGAATTTCCAGAAATATTCAAGAAATTATACTGATTCTGAGTTGGACTAGTCTAGAATGAACAGGACTAGCACAACATGTGTGAAGAATGGGTGAGTGAATGTAGTGAAGAAATGAGAAGTGGACTATGAAGAAAACCAGATTATTTGTGTGAATACATGTTTGTAATGAAGGGATGAGTTTGGTGCCTGTGAAAGAGTGAATGTCCAGAATAGAGTTGTGAGTAGCAGGTGATCTAATAGTAACACTGATGTAAAATGAAGATCCATATGCTTGTTTGTTTTATCCAAAGAGTAAAGCAAGGTTTTCTGAAATATTTGGTGCATGGACAGTTTCACAGAGGGGAGGGAGGCTCCATCCAAAGTATTAGAAGTTTGCTGTTAGGTTGCTGTTTGGTTTTCTTAATTTCTCAGGATAAAAAGTCATGGCCCAACCTCTCTTGGCCCTTGATCTCTCTGGAACACAGTTTCCCTTGCTGTCCAACTGTGTTAATACAGTCCCAGCTGTGCTTGGCACTTGCAAGTAAATTTCTCTTTGGGAATTATGACTAATGGCTGTTCAATCTGAAAACAAACATGTTGTTTATTTACTTTTGTATGTATAGCAGGCAGGGAACACGGAGGGGGAAAGGTTTAGAAGGGTTTATCTGTGTCTCTTATCTACTGCTTTATCCTTTTTTTAGAATGTCTACTCAGACATACTGCTGAGCTGGAAGTGAGAAATCTGATCTTGTTTCCCTGGTTCTGCAGATCTCTGTTCCCCTGTTTCTGTAAACCTTTATTTCTCTGAAGCATCCCTCTTATCTCTGATGACTTTATTTCCTGCCTTAATTCACTTTCTCTGGTATCTAAGAGTACTTGGCACCTTTTTTGAACTCTGATTCAAATCTGACAATGACAACATTTCTCACTTGAGGAGTCATACAGATATACCATTAGCAAAAGTCTCAAGGTCTCTTAATATTCCATACTCTTCTATCCCTATTTAATTTCTTCTTTGCTTGCCTCTGTAAACAATTTTCCAGACCTTTCTGAACAGCTGAAGATGATGTTTCATTTTCTGATTTAGTTCTTTATTGTTCCAATGAATAGTCAGCATTTCCAGAATAAATTCAATTGGTTTCAGCATTGAAGTATCATCAGGTTTTCAGGAATTTGGTGACTTTTTCATAATTTCAATAGGTGCATGAGGTATTCTGTGTATTTCTTGACACACTTCAGCTGTCAGGGAAGTCATCCTGAGGGTGACTGCATGTTTGGGGTGTGTTCCCACTGTAGGTATGTGCCTCCTCTCCCAGTTTGTGGCCTGGTCTGCCCTATGCATGTACTGGGCTCATTGCTGGTGTGTCTGCCTGAGAGCTCAGGGGGAGAACAAGGGTTGGAAAGATTTTACTGAGCTTGTAAAGCTTGGGCCACCATCCCAAAGTCAGAGCTGACTCTGGGAGTATTCTTCCTCTTAAAAAGTGCTTGGCAAGGGTAATAAAGTAAAGGGAAAAAGAGTCATCTCCACTCAGTTCTGCTAAAATTGCATTCAGAGCCATGAAACTTCTTCATATAATTGATAAGAAGCCTCAGTAAGTAAGAATATAGATCAAAAAAATCAAATTAGTGGAACAAGAAGGAAAGAATCAGTGTGATCAGCAAGGATTTGTTCTGGCTTAAGGAGACATTTTACTTTAATGTTTGTGTGAGTCTTGGAGTTCTGATTTATGAGACAAAATAAAGAAGAGCTGGTTTTCTTTGTTACACAATGGTATCAACCGTTGTTTATTGTTGAGAAATAATAAATATTAAATCTAAATATATCATCTAAACAGTTAATTTAAAAGTAAGCAATTAATTTGTACTAAATTTATCTATAACAAGAGGTTTTAGATTAAAGGTGCCTGATGCTTGAAAACTTTTATTTGAAAGCCTAGGTCCAATCTCCAGCTCTTACAGTGATTTGTTCAGGTATCAAAACAGCTCCTCACTGAAGCACTCTGCAACTGCATGCAAGTCAGGATTGCAAAACTGATTTTGTCCTTGTAGAAGCATTGCAAATAAGGAAACCTATTTCAACACTTGTAATTATTTCTGCATTAGTCACTCAATAATTAGAAAGTGAAAAGTTAAGCTATTATCCATAGCTTCTCTAGTAAAGAATTACATGCCATAAGTAAAATAAATAACACCACAGCTGAAGCTATCAGCTGGTCTTGTGACTGCATTTTCTGGTACCTACAAATTAATTACAGCTCGTAGCCTTACAGGAAGCTCATGCTGGCAGCTTGTCAGCTGGGATAACTTCTACCTGTGGTCACTGGATTAGAGTTGTGAGGTGCCAGACTCCTTCTGGGGATTTCCAGGTAATCCCAGCTCTGAGAGACAGCAGCTGAAGGAGTTCGCTTTCTTCCATGATGGGACTTCTAATGCTAACAGTGATGTGGTTATTTTGTGAGCTGAGGAAGTGAAATGGACTTCTGTTGACAACTACCCCTACATTTCTTAATCTCTCCGTCTTCATTTTTTTATTTCTGTGTCAGCTTGCAGCTGTAAATGTCTCTCAGGGAAAAATCTGGAATGTATTTCTATTAATGACCCAGTTTTCCAACTGCCTTTTCTTAACTCATTACAACTGCACTTCTGACAGCTTTTCACGGACAGTACTGTTATCAGGCTTCATGAAAATAAAAAGAGCAATGTTAGAAACATTTGCACACATTAATGCCTAGACTTAAGTGTTTTATCTTCTTTCCATTGTGTGTATCGTTAGAGGTATAACAATGGTAATAATAAAATCCACATGATGTTGAAAAATACATCCACCAGGGAAGGGCTAGAAAATAATGGGAAATTTAAATGCCTAATGCCAATTGTAGCTGTTTTGTTTGTTGTAATTGCTGTCTAAGTAAAACAGTCATGAGGTTGATATCCATATAACAAAGATTAGAAGATTCAAATGCTAAATGGAAGAACCTGAGTTTCTATGCTTACATTGAGCTTCTATGTTCATCTGTTAAATCAGAGACTAAACTTCAATTATTTGAAGAATCTTATTTGATTTCTAAATGTGTGTTAATCACCCTGCCTCCCCTTTAGAGTCCACAGAGAGATATATATTATCTTCAACTGGTAATTTATGTCACCCTAAAACAGTCACCTGGAAACTGAGATGACCTGCCCTTTGGAGGTCCCAGTTTTTATCCCTGACAGTAAGGAAGCCCTGGAGTAAGGATGCTAGCATAGGGCTGCCTGGCTTCTGGCTTTGGGCAGCTGGATCAAACTCATTGCTCAAAAGGGAGAGATTTAACTTACTTCTTTTTACCCACTTTTTCTTTTCACACTTCCACTGTTTTTTGTGTGGAAGTACTTGGTCTGCCAGCTGTTTAGGTAACTTGGCCCTTGTCATTCACCGTTGCCTTTGTTTATGTCACAGAAAATCAAGTGTTCAAATCATTTTACTTTTGCTGGATGGAAAAGTCTTTGTTGTGAAACTGGAATGGTTCCACAGGAATCTGTCCTCATGAGTGAGGAATGTGACAAAAGAAAACAGTGTCAGCTTTGCTCTCCCTCCTGATCTTTGGTATTGCTCTTTTGATCGTCCAGTGTGAAGGAGGGCACAGCACAGACTAACCACAAGCCCTGCAGTACCTCTTTAATCATTTTGCACAGGACTTTTTTAATAATATTTTGTGGCAGTCAAAAGTTATGGATATTTGTGCAAAGTGGACATTATTATCCTTAGTGTGATTATGCCAGTCCCAAGGAGTTCAATTAGAAGTACTGCCAAAATGGGTTTGTAATATGATTTTGGAATTTTTGAATTTTTTAAATTAATTTTATCCGTTTTGGAGGAAGATTGACTTAAATTCAACCTTTTTCTTTAAAAGCTTTTGTTTTGCAAACTTGTTCACTCTGTGTGTTCAAATGCTGGCATTCAAATTAGTTTTTAGTCTTTACCAGTCCCTGTTGAGGCATACTTGTGGTCTGCCCATACAAATATCATACATGCTGTATAGCAACATCTACCCTCTGTCTATTTTCTCATTGCTCTTCATCTGAGCTGGAGCTTCTAATTCATGGGAAAGATGTTGTGTTGTTTTGTTCTGTTTATATTGCAACACCACCAACCCAGTTCTCTTTTTTTCACTATTTCCTTTCCTTAACTAGAATTATGTTTCCTGAGACTTCCAGGTATAAGCTTCACTCCTTTTGGTGGAAGACTCAAATTTAAGAAAGAGTTTATTGAGAGAGTGGGAGTGGTGGCATGGAGGAGGGAATCTTAAATCAGCCCTGCTGAAGGGTTGGGCATAAGGTCCTAGGGATGATGCTCCATGAGGTTGGCTGCTGGGAGACTGATCTCTGTTCTCATGCCCACACACTTTCTAAAACCTGAACCACTACCACCATGCAAAGTCTTGCACTGCTGCTGGAAGGTTTCAGAAGAAAAAAAAAAAGAAATAGCAATCAGCTGCCTCTTTTCTGTATCAGCCACATTATGAGGTAACTGTAACAGCTGCTTTGGGTGGGTGGGGATGCCCAGGAGTCCCTTGCCATTGTTATAGCTCCAAGTGACACAACTGTTTTATGTTGTGTCCTCTTAATTCTTCCCTAATTTAAAGAGTTATTTATTTTACCGGACTGCCATGAGTCTCAACAAACATTGACCAGCACGTGCTCCTACTGGAGTTATAAATTTAAGCACTGAAGTTGATCCTTTGCTATACCTGGGACAGAGGACTCAGGGAAGTTGTTTGGCTGTGATGGCATAGAGACTGCTGTAGCCCATTTACCTACACAGGAGCACAACTGTTCTGGGCATGCCCTGGGGATGCACCTTCAGAAGGAATCATTTTTTGTATTTGGCAGTATTTACCACCTGCTACCAAGAAGCTCCCTATTGTAAATCCAATAAGCTTGTTGGCTGAGCTCCATTTTTATAATCATTCCTTCACCTTTCTCAGGGCAGTGTTACTAAACACCCACAAGATCTAAGAGCTTTCCTGTTTTTTCCTTTCTTCCTTCTTCACTTAGCACCTGTCCCGATTGTTGCCTGAAATTAAATTGCAATTTTGGATATAGGTTAAGATCACTGTGACTATTCAATTTACTTTTCTACCATACTCCTTTGGCTTAGCCTATAACCCCTGCCACTTTTCAGGACTTTTTTTTCACAGGATCCAGTCCAGATTTGAGGAGCTTCAGTTACACTTGTCTCAAGAGTAAATGTGTATGTGAAAACATTCATAGGAAGAAGATTTCTCACTAGCAGCTGCACTTTCTTTGATACTTGATGTCTTTGTGGCTATTTATTACCCATCTCCTCTTTCCTTTTGCCACATTTCTGTGTTAACATTTTGTTTTCTGAGGTTGAGAGGAACTGTGGGTGTAGGGTGCCACTGGTAAAAGCCAAGGGTGAGTGAGGCATGAATGCACCCCTGCAGGAGGCAGTCAGTCTAAGAAAAATCAGGTTCAAATTTTTAGATGTGTGCACTGTAGAAAAAGATTTGTGCACCTCCATATAGATATACCCAGTCCTTCAGGAGCCCCAGTCACTAGTCAGCAAATTTGCTTTGAATCTGAGCACCTTTCATGCTAATTCACTGTGTGTTTTAGTCTAACACAGAATAGGCTTTCATACTTTTTTACCATTTACTGTATTACAGTAATGATTATTCTATTACTAATATATTTAGTTCTGCTTTGATTTTTACTGTAGTTTGAGAGAAGAAAAAAAGCTTCTGGAAGATGAATATGAAAGAATGTCAAAAGAAAAGGTAAGTATGAAACATGAGAAAAGCAGTGTTTTATGTTCTGACAACTAACATATAAAAAAATCACAGAAAATGTTTTCTCAGTGTGCATTTCTAGAGTTTATTTTACATAGAATATATAGAAAATATATTTTAAAAGAAATAGATTCTATAGGCTATATTAGATCATTCATTTTTGATAACTAGTAAATAACTGATTCAGAAAAGATCTGGAATTTTGTTTACCCAAGGAAATGTTTACTATATTCAGCAAATAGGTACTGCATGTAAAGGTAGCTGCAGGTTTTTGGTTCTAGGATGTGAACATGAAAAATGCATTTGTAGTCATAAGTCCTGGGGAATATATGTGGCTTTGTTGGAAATAAATTCTGTTAGTATTGAGAGAAGAAACACTCATCTGGTAAAAAAAATACATTTCATATCTTGTCAATAAAAATGTTATCATCATTCAATGTTAGTGAGTCTGTGTTATCAGAAACCTGCAAAATGTAAAAGGGAAAATACAATTAATCTGGTCTTTTACTTCATTTTTAAAGAGAAATGATAAAGTTCAACAGTTGAAAGAAAGTTGTGATGAGCTCAGCAAAGAAGTAATCCAGAGGAAAGCAGAAATTGAGTCAATAAAAGAAGCTGTTTCATCCAAAGAAAAGATGATGTTAACAGATGAGGAAGAAATGAAAAAGCTTCAGGAGATGCATACTTATTTAAAAGTAACACAGAACTAATTGTGCCCATGTATCTGTGAGTGTGTGTGCATGTGTGTGTATGGGTCCATGCTTTGCCCAGAGGAGCACTGAATCTTCTGGGTGTTGTCATTCCAAATTCACTGTGCCATTATATTAAATATTAGACCATTTCCCAATAGGCATGAAACATGCTGCTGTGCCATATCCTTACTGCTCCTGTAGGAAATACTGAGTCATGATTTTGATTCAAAAGTGGTTTCTATAAAGACATCTTGGTTATGTTGTGTTGTTTTAGGTTGCTCAGATTACAGTTAATACAGATTTACACTGAGAGTTAAAAACATATCTGGGTCTACTTCCTTCCATGGTATAAATAGCATAATAAGATGTATTCATTATATTCAAGCATAATTTTTATCTTGAAGATACACTTAAATTGTAAACATCAATATTTAGTTTTAAAAGTAGGAGCTACAAATCTCTGGGAAAAACTCAAACAGTTAAAAAATGTTTCCTACTGATTTTCACAGCAGTTCTAAATTCATATTACTGCTATGAAAACTCATTAGCTTTTGAAGCTATTAATCAAACCTTTCTGTTTTGTTACTAGGCTGAGCTAGTTAGGATCCTTGGTGTTCCAAAGCAACTTGCAAAAGAAACTGAGAAGTTGAAACAGAAAAAAATGTATGTTTTTAATAAATAATTCTATATACATGAATATATATATATATGTATGACTTCTTCTCATCCCTTGGTTATAGAAATGATTGAGGATGGTTGTTGATTAAAATTAGGATCAGCATTTAAACTAACAATTCCCCAGCTGACAGTGTGGCCTGAGCTGCAAACCCATTCTCCCTCAGTCCTTCTGTGCCAGCTGTGGAGTCACAGCTGCTTTGCTGTAAGGTGCTGACATGAGCTGCAGTCTCTAATGCTTCATCAGGGGAAATGCAAGCCAGCAGCCAGCCTTTTCTTCCTCTCTCTCATGAAGTTGGGGTTCTTCTCCTCTGAAGCATGGCATGTGCTGTTTCTCTAAGTGTAAAATCAAATTAGCTCTGTGCAGTTTCAGCCAGGTCACCCACAGATCCCAGCAGTCCCATTGCCATCCAGATGAATGAGGGTTTTGTATCCTGTTTATGCACAGGGTTACACTGAAGTTTGTCTCCTGCTTCCAGTCCCTATCTGTAATAACACATCAACTGTTTGACTGGTAAATTTCTCAGGTTTAAAACTTGTATGATGGTTTTCTTCTACATTTTCCTCACTACTCTGCTTAATGCAACTCTGCCATCATAAATCTGAGAAGTTTGCCCTATAGTGTTAGAGCAATTCTAAAGCAATTTCTAAAACCTACATTGTGCAGATTGCTATTAATGAATTTTTTAAATGAGTCTTTATATTTGTGTCACATCAGAGAATAAACTAACCAGAGTTCCCAGTTCTTAGGAAGAATGTTTAGAAATGTCACACCCATGTATGTAGCAATGTTGGCAGAGATCAATTTCCTTGAACTCTTTTAATACTGTCATGGTGCTAAGCTGTCCCATAACCCCATGGGGTTATATCTGCATATTTATTGTTGGACTATATTGGAATTTGAAGGTTCTCACTGTCAGATTTAAAACATTTGACATATATTATTGTGAAACTATTTTGTATGTCCACAAAAACTGGCAACTTACATTTTGTCTTTTAAATATGCATGTGGAAAATTTAACCCTTACTGCTTTGTTAAAATATATCCACAGTGATGCAGAGAAGCAGAATGAAGCCCTTAATGACCAAATAGAAGAATTGAATAGCACCCTGAAAGCCACTGAAAAAAGGACTGAAGAGATTTTGCAAGAAAAAAAAGATGTAATGAAGGAAATGGATGAGAGACAATCTTTGATACAAAAGAATGAACGACAATGCAATAATTTGACAAAATTACTAGAAATTAACGCAGAGAAGGAATTTGCCATCCTGTCAGACAGGTTAGAGTTACAGGCATGAGCCATATGGAAAGACTGAATGATTCTCTATTCTCAAAAGTTTGTCTTTTTTCTGTTGTTGCTTCTATTTTCAAGTTTTATGCTACAATCTGTGCAAATTACAAATGTTCAGGCTTGGTTTTCACTTCCGAAATATTTATATAAAAATTTGGAATATGGAATTTAGGATCTGACTTGAAGAAGAACATCAAAAAGCATAAGCATTTGATAAAATCCTATGAGATTTTGTTCTTAAAAGTGAAATATTTTAGAGAGATTCTTTCTTTAGTGCACACATTTTCTTTCCTGTGTAACCCACTGAAAGTAATTTGAAGAAGAATGAAGTATTTCAGTATTTTCATTTTCAAATGAGGCTCATAGATGTCTTCTCTCATGTAGTCCTGAATTTCAAGGGGATTGGTCAATCGTCTTTCCTTCAATTACAATTTTATATTTACTTGGTAAAGTAAATAAACTGTTAGGTTGAAGGCAAGCTTCCAATGATTCCTCCTTTGCAGAGGGAGATGTATAGTTGTAATTCTGGCCATGTGCTCAGCAACAATGCTCTTGCTTTTCAAGCTTTGTATTGAAGGCCCATGGCATCTTATTTTGAAATGCTCACTTAAACTAAAAAATGTTTTCTTCTTCCTATATGTGTTAGATTCACTGATATTTTTAGCATATTTAGAACAGACTGTGGGACCTCACTGACATAATTGATTATAGTTATAAAAATGCTACTTTTTTAGGTAATTTTTGTATGTAGTTTACAAGTTTGTCTTGCTGAGCCATAGTAATGAGGTACTCAAAACCATTAAAATAGTTGTGCCTGTTTACACACATGTCTTGATTAAGTTACCTGTTTCTAAAATTCTGTGTCTATCTGTATAGACAAATTCTGGAAAATAATTTAGATAAATGTGTCTCAGAGAACAAAAATCAACAAGATATTCTCAGTCACCATCAAACAAAGAAAGATAAAGAACTGAAAAGTTTAAAAAAGCTAGAGTTACAACTGAAAAGCATTTGGGATTCCTTGGAAGCAGATAAGGCAACACATAAAAGACTCAAATCAGAGGTTTGTATGAATGTATTGATCATAATGATTGTAAATTTTCTTGTAAGAAATATTTCTATGAAATCTCTTGACAGTCCTACAAGAGAAAGGGGGGAAGACCATTATTTCATCTTCCTCATTTCCTCCTTGCTTTAGTATTTCACCCATTCCTCTTTCAATAATGCATTACTCTTTTCTGTTTAACTCAGTCTTTTGACAATGATAAAGGGAAGTGCTATTCTGCTTGTGTATTCAAAGCATTTTCTTTCTTTTCCGCTTCCAATTATTTCTTAAAAATTCACTTTTTTAATATTTTCTTTCTCTTATCACTGGTTCTTCCATTCTCTCTTTCCTAGATATATTTTCTCCTATACTTGCTCCTTGCTCAGTCTAAATTCTGAGTCATAAAAAATTAATCTTGTTTAGTCAGGTGAATGTTTTTTCACAGCATTGATGTTTCCTACCTTGACACTGTCCTTCAAATTTTTCTTGGTCCTTCTAAGCAATTCAGGGCAGAAAAGAGTCTTACACAACTGTAAAGTTTTAAAAAATAGCTATACATATCAAATCTCTTATATACTTAGCTTTGCTATTTAAACAACTCCAATTATTACTTGATAATATTTAATATTGTTGAACAATATTTTTTGTCTCCCTTGAAATTCCTCCTGAATTTACTTGTGTATTACCTTGTAATATAAGCTCACCTGGGAGAAGGGAGGAAAGCTCTGGAGCTACACAACAAAGTTTTGTATTGAATTTCCTTGAATAATGATTAAAGGACTGACTCATATTCCAGACTTTGATCTTAATGCTTAAAGAGTTTCTGTTCAGTATCAGCTAAGAGAATCTGGGAGTTGATATTTTTGCATGTGTTCCCATTGAGGAACTGTTCCTGGATGGAACATTTGTTTGAACAATTGTTTAAAAACATGTAATGCCAAAATCAAGTGCCATAACTCATCAGCAGCTGTGGTTAGAGTTCACAGTCTGGGGTGAGATCCAAACCCATCCTAGCCCAATTCCTTTAACCTGTGGAAGGGCAAGACCTTATATGTGTGTTACAAAAAGCATCATCATGAGGAGTAAAGGAAAAGGAATGCCATGAGAGACAGAAATGGAATTCTGATCAGTATTTTACACCAGCAGCTGCAGGACACTACTCTAATGCAAATAGCCACAGCAATAGAGTTGTTTTAGCCCATCCTCCCATGCTCCATATTTTCTTTGATTCCTTTTGATTGCTCTGTTAGAAGAGCAAATTTGAAATCACTGCTTCTCTGCATTGAAATACAGTACTGCAGGAAGGAAGAGTCAAGTGGCCAACTTGATTCTGCTTGCCTTTTGCTATATTGGGACAATTTTAATTTGTAAGACTTGGGAGCACACCAAGCAAAAATAAAAACCAGCATTTTAGGTAGATAAAATTTCTTTAACTGCTTAAACCCCCAGATTTACATTTATTCATTGTTATTCAAAATGAAAAAAAAATCACAAGAATGAATTGTTTGTATAAATATGTGATTGCAGAAGCAACAGTACATCAGTGTGGTTCCCCAAATTTCTTCTTTTGAATCATATGCTAAGTGCAGAATGACTGGTTTTGTAGAATAAGGAAATTACAGGAACACTTCCTTCAAATGTGTTTTTCTCGTTAGTACGTTGTGAAAGGTCAGCTATTGCTAAACACCAGAATTGTGTGTGAAAGAGAACTGCTGGTCCTGCTGCCTGCAGCCCGGGGCAGAGCTGCTGCTCCTCTCCATCTGGGCCTTCTCTTTGCTCAGGCCAGCACAGACACAGCCTAAAGTGCCTAAGTTTAGCCCTGTCCTATGTGAACCTTAACAGATTAAAGATGTTTATATGAGCTTTTTATTTTTACACAGCAGAAGTGGTAATTAATATATGCTTCACAGGAAAGTTATTTTTGATCCCTACACAAGACCAAAAGTCACTTTCTTAGGACAGGCTTTACTAACATTTTAGTAAATCTAAGTCAAATCAAATCTCAGAGCTGAAACTAAAGTAACTCCTCACTTTGACCTGTACTGTGTCTCTTGTTTCCCTTTGCCATAATGGAAATGAACAGAATTTAATTTTACAGTACTATCACAGAAGTGAAAATAACAAGTGCAAAACATCTACCTATCAGTATTGATTTATAGTGAACTCTAACATCTGCTTGAGATCTGAGCAAGATATCACAGGGTTGTGAGGATTATCTTTGAATATCTTCCAGGTGCGTTGTTCAATGTAATTTTTTCCCATCCATATGAATTACAGATTTGAAATTAAAATCATTTGGGTTGGAATGGATCTTTAAAGGTTATTTGGTCCAAACCCCTGCAGTAGGCAGGGACACCTTCATCTAGATCAGATTAGTCAGACCTCAGTCCAGCCTGGCGTTGAATGTTTCCAGAGATAGGGCATCAACCACCTCTCTGGGAAACCTGGGCCAGTGTTTCACCACCCTTGTTGAACAAAATTCATCCTTATATCTAATAATCTCTCTTTTATTTAAAAATTAATATCCCTTTTCCTATGTGAGCAGTTCCTGCTAAATTGTTTGTCCCCATCAATTAAACAGAGGCAATATATTCCATCATAGTTAGACTGATGCATTTTTTTCTTGCTTTCTTATAACCATAAAGAATTTTTAAGTGAAGTTAATTACAGTGAGGCTAGTACAGCTTTTTGTCTTACAAGTTATATCATGTAAGTAGTTATAGTGAGATTGATCAGATATATTTTAATCAGAGGTAGTGTTTTTAATGTATTCCTTCCCATACTTAGTGTTAAAATCTGATTGAATGGATTAGAATAGAATAGAATTGTGTTAGAATACTGTTAAAAACTGACTGAATAGATTAGAATAGAATTTTACCATAACATACATAAAAAAATAGTACATCAATGTTTGTGTTATTAGATTTGACTTTCTAGGGTCTAATGAAAATCCTAATGTAGTGATAAAAAGAAAAAATGTGATATCCATTTTATGTTGATGTGAACTCTTTATTCCCTTTAGTAAGCTCAGAATTTCACTCTGAAAATCCTCTGTTAATTTAGGTTATATTTTTATATATTGTCTCTGTGTTTATTTTTTTAATGACAATTTAGTTGCTGAAAAACATAAACCTTCTAAATTTACATGAACTTTAGTGTTCATAGTTCTTGAATGAAAAATTTGAGAAACTTCAGTAAGTTGCTGAGGAACTCTACTCAATTAAGTATTCTTGTACTAGCAATTATAAGAAGGGAGAAATTTAATTTCTTAATTTGTGTCGCTACTTCTAACACAGTATCAGCAGTTTAAATTTTCATCATTTTTTGTTTGCATCATAATGTGCTTGGTTTATTTTTGTAGGCAGAAATCAACTCAAAGAACAATGCAGCATTATTAGAAAGACGACAAGAACTGCAGGACGAGATTGAAACGATCAAGAGAGATTTAGCTGAACAGGTGCTGAATTCTGCTTTCTCATATTTTTTCATTTTGACAGTTGGTTTTCTATCATGAGAATAAAGGGACTGTTTGAAGAAAAAAAATAATGGAGTTTCTATCTGCAGCTTTCTGGTGAGAAAATGCAATGGTATTTCTTCAGTTTTAAAGACCACTTGTCTTTCATTTTTAAAAACATTTTTTATGTTACTGGCCATTTAATAGAAGGCAGAAAGCAAATCTTCTTTCTAAATGTTGTTGATGACACTGCAGTTAGAAATATATTGTTACACATTTCCTTTGGATATGAAACCGTGTCTTGTTGCAACAATAAAAATTCAGCATTTGTGCATTAAGATTTTTCATCTTCACAGTTCTGTCATTTGTAGATGTCTGTCTGTATGCAGCACAGCCATACAGAGTGTGGCAATGCAGATACCTGGGTTACAAGAGCATCAGTACTTGCCACTACATAAATGACCTTCTAAGAAGCCATCTATTTCAGACATACCTCCTTGGTACCTCCAAGGTCAAACCTCCTGTCTTCTTACCCTTACATCCATTTTCTTTATGTGTTTGGTTTGAATTATTAACATTATCGAGTGGGGATCTGCTTTTATTTGGATACATGTGCCTTCCAGTACTTACCTGGCATTCTCTGGGATATGCACCTTGTGTGCCACAGGCAGGCATGCAGTCAGGGGAGCCTGGGGAGCTTCCATCACCTCCTCCTGAGCCCATGGCACTGAACTTACTTACAGATTATACAGCTGTAAATATCCATTCTGTCCAATGGACAATAGCTGGGAGATGTCAGACTGAGGAACAGAAATGCTCCTAGGTGATAATATATTCTGAAATGTTATTACAGGGATTGTGGATGGTGTTTTAAAGCAATAATTATTATAGGTTTTAAATCTGTGTAGTCTGTATATTTGTTTACATTGCAGAGAAACCCAAAGTATTTCCAGCTTTGGGTTTGCCAACACTGATACATTGTTGCATTGGGATTTAAATTTAATCTTCTCTAGGAAACGATATCAGAAATAGATGCCCGCGTGTTAGAAGAATGCATTGCTGCAGAACACTTGCTTTTCAAAGAGCAGGAAAAATGCAGGAATGAGTTATCCACACTTACACATCTGACTTTGCTCAGAGCTGATGAGAAGCAACTGAAATGCAGGGATGTTCAGAAAGCCAAGGTAAAAAATTATATATTTGGAAGATTGTTCAAAATACCAGCTGGTATAGGGAGAAATTAAATTACTAGTGAGGGGAGTTCCACCAGAACACTGGAAACTCTCAATACTCTCAATAAAAAACTCTCAAAAAAACCCTCTCAATACCAGTGGGAGGGGAGAAAAGGCCTCTCAATTTAAGATTGATGGTCCAGGCTATTGAGGACTGAACACAGCTGGAATCAAAAGATCCAGAAACTTAACAGAATGCAATTCTGCTCAAACATCAGTGACTGCTTAAAAGTCAGAATTGAGTAAGAAAGAAATTTTATTTGTAAAGATACAATTTCAATGTTTCATATGCTATATAATTATATAATGATGGACTTGACAGGCTGATCAGTAGAAAGAGTGGAACTCCAGATAGAGTGAATCAAGCATTTAAGATGCAGCATCAAATTATGCAATAATAATTACAATTACTAATAGTAATTGTAAGCTTAATATAAATGGAAAAACTGTGCTTTTTTATGTTGTTGTAATAAAAATGTTCCATTATAATAAGAAAAAGTTCTTATAATAATGTCCTCTCACTGTCTTTTTCTCATCTAAGAGTTGTTCTGGGTAATTTCACTGAAGACATTTCTTTAGTATATCTAAAGTGCTTACTAAATTTTATTTGAATTTCAGATTCAACTCCAAAATCTTGTTAAAGAACTGAAAAGAATGGATAGTGAACTAATCATCTGCAAAAAGATGAAAAAAGAAAACGAAAAAGAGTAAGAAAATAATAACAATACATTATTTCAAAAAAATCTTCTAAAGCAAATTTTATCCAAGTAATGCAGGCATAAAATGCTAATAATTATTTCTTTCACATATCTCATTTCTTCAGACTCCAAGGATTTACTAAGATGTGTGATCTTATGCAAATTGAAAAGGACAAATCTATAGATTTGATGCGTATTGCTCAGTGGAAAGCAAAAGAAGGTGAACACCGGGTAAAATTGCTAGAAAATAATATAGAAAATTTAAGACATGCTGTTATGACCAGAGAAAGGTGAGTTTAAAATATGCTGTAGTTCACAATTACAGAAATTTAAGACTGGAAAAAATCTTAGGAGGGAATCTATTCCATCTTCAATTGTGCCTATATCATCCTTGATAGTTATTATCCTGACTTTTTAAATCTGATTAAAACAAAGGCATTTAGAAACACCCCTCTGTAATCTGTTCCAATTTCTTATTCCACTAACACTCTGCAACTAGCTTGGGCATCAGTACTTGTCAGAAAGTGGTTTGGAAGTTTGTCTGGCTACTCTCTCATTTCTCATCCTTTATATCAGAGTGTTTGGATCTCAGGTTTTGCATTATCATGCTGTTTTGTTCAATGCAAGCATCACCCTTGCACTCATATCTGCTGTCCTTAGAGAAAAGGAGGTCTGACACAGATGATTCCCTGATGAAGGGGTGCATGGCACTATTAAATGAGTCACTAGCTAGGAATATGGCTGTCTAATTATGAAATCAGATCAAATTGGGGATTTTGGTTCAAACTCACACTGAAGTTTATTACATAACATTTATTTCAGATAAAGTGTGGTTTCAATTTCCAAACAAACTTCGACAAAATGAAAGGTTACATTCACAGCAAAGATAATGAGGCAGAACAGCTGATACTTGTGACTCTCTTTATTCCTAGACCATTATTTAGTGAGGATATCTTTTTGCCATATTTTTGTCATCCTAGTGATGAAATTCTGCAATATAGACAGAATTACAATGTCTTGGAATTCTGTCCTTGGGCAAGTAGGGAGACAGTGAATAGCCAACTTGGTAAGCAAAACAGGAAAACCAAATCTGAGTTACAAATAACATAATTTTCAGTTAAAAATAACATAATTTTCCAAAAACTTCATTATTTGGTGCCAAGAAATTGTTAAATCAGAAAAAAAACACACTAGATATTTTTGTGAATCTCCTAGTAGTTTGGTTTCAAAGTCATGCTAGAGATAGCTTAAAAAGAGGTAGAACTTCAGTTATTGAAGCAATTTTGTCAAGATGTACAAGCTGACATTTTGTTGTAAAAATTTCGAGGCCTTCTCAGTTGATGAAAGAAGGTGGGGAAAAGGCTAATAAGACAAAAATTTTGTATAGATATCAGAAGTATATAAATATTATAATTGATGTCCCTACTCAGTACAGATCCAACAGATATTTTGGGCTCTGCAAAACTAGATTTAAAACTAGTCAGAGGTATTGAATTTTCAGTAACTCTCTTGCCTATGAAAAATATTTTAAATCCCAGTAATAGACTTTAGTATCAGTACCACTGACTTCACTGCAACCTATGCTATTTGTAGGATAAAGGATCAGTCCAAGTAAGGGAAGAAATTTTCAGAAAATATTTAAAACACATTGCATTTCTGCAATTCTGTTGTACTTTCAGTCTGAAACTTGACTTACAGATGTTTAATTAAATTCAGTAATACCCTGTGGTACTCAAAGTGTTATACATGTGGGGGAAATGAAAGAAAGCAGCTCCCTGCCCTGTATACAGCAAATCAGCAATTTAATGCTGGAGCCCATGAGGGAAGGATATTTCATCTGCAGGTCTGTACTTTAACAGGAGACTTTGCTTCTCCTTTCACTACCTCTTTTGCATGTTGACATGAATATCTATCACCTTGGTGTAGATAAATTTGTGTCTTGATCCAGAAGTGATACCACAGATCAAATGCAGTAACACTAAATACTGTGCTGTGAGATAGTAAATACTCCATTTGGTGACAAGAATCTGTTTTTTAAATGAGGGGCCATCATCCAGTGATCAAAAAGGATGCTGGAAATAATATCTGTTCTTTATTTTTATGTGATCTGGTCACTAACCTCCCACTATGTTTTAGTTTCTTTTTTCATCTGTCAAATGGGCAGATGAAATAATAATGGGCAATCTAATAATTTTTTTCTTGTGTTAATATTGTGACACACTGTTTTATAAACAATAGCTTTGAAGAACTTTGAGTTGCAACCACAAAATAATTTAAATATTGTTTTTTAAATAGAATGGCAGGATTTTGACACATTAAGACTTTTCATTACAGTTTTTGTATATGCTCTTAAACTTTATTATTTATGGCTACTTGGGCTACCTAGTAGAGAATAAAAAAGCTGTAAGTGCAAATGTAAAAGCATTCCTAAGTGCAATGCTCCCTGCATAGCATTTTTCTTGTGCCAGAATCCAGTTGTTTTCAAGCTGGAAAGAACTTGCAAAAAAACCTGCTCTCAGAATGTCTTTCTTCTTCTCATAAAGCTTCTGTGAAGCACAGACATAGAGGAGCCCTTGTGGGCTTGAGATATACATTTAAGCTCTGCTTTTAATTGCTGAAATTGGTTTCAAATTGAAAGAACTAAAAATATTCCCACATTTCTGTTACATTAAAGAAAATTGCAGGAGAACTATTTGAAGATTAAAAAGAATGAGAGAATGAAAGAGTTCATCAAAAATGATTATGTCAAAGTTGAACAAGAGATGCTAGAGAATAAAGAAAAGGAAAAGTATTTGCATGTTGACAGACTTAGTGCTGCAGCCTCACACATGGAAAAGGAAATTTCACAGCTACGCAGAAATTATGAAAGGGTTATTGAGCAACGAGATGAGAGGTATGGTTGTAAATTTGATCTAAGATTGATTTTGACATTCATGAAGCAACAATACTTTTTAGCTTATGAGCACTCCTCATTAGGATTGCTAAAGGTCTGTGGCACTGCAGTGTTGTGCTGAGCAGTCCCCCTCACTGCACTGCTAGTGCTGCTGTGCGTTATGTAGATTTTTCTCCAGTGGTGATCATGGTCATGCTTCAGAACTTATATTCAAAAAATATCTCTTAGCTACTGAATGCCTTGAGAACTTGTAGCCACCTGCTCAGTTTGTGCATTGTGCACAGTTATGGCATCTGCAAAAATGCAAATTATCTAGATTTCTGTGATCTTAATCCAGTTTTAAATGCTGTGAAAGGCCAGAAGACCTTAAAAATTATGTGAGAGACAAGAGTCACCTTTCCAAGTGTTTGTTTTCTGATTTTCACATTGCAATTATTTTGTTACTTATTTAAAATGCTGTCATTAGATTAAAATGATAATTGAGAAAGCTTCATACATTGTCAAGGATTATTACTATCTTTTAAGATAACTTTTTAATGTTCTTGAATGGAATATACTGAATATGACTAATTTTTCTAAAAAATTATCTTTAAATTTTGGCTTTATTTCAGTGGTCTTTTGCTCAGAGAACGAGAAGAAGAACTGGGCATTTTGTATGAAAAAATAAACAGGCAAGAGGTGTTGCGTAGGAATGGAGAAACTAAGATGCAAGTTATGGATGAAAAGATCAGTTTTCTGAAGCTGAAGTTAGTTGAGAAAAAAAGAGAGGTTAAATTGTGTTTTAAAGAGCTCTCAGTGAAGAATGCCCTGGATGCACAACTGGTGAAACTTCGGATACAGGTTGGTGTTAAAGGAAACCTTTTTGACTATTGCTCTGTATTTTAAAATTTAAGGTGATTTCATAGGAAAAAAAATATCTAGATGTACAAGGTTAATTAAAACAGCAAGTTTAGTAATACACCTGTCTAGCAAAGCACTGATGTTTTGACATGTTTTAGATGTTTTTAACTTCACATATGTGAGTTTTTATGCTCATGTGTAACAGGCTCATGGTCTTTGTTTCACACATGCCAAATGTTTCCTGGGTATGGAATTCCAGCTAACCCACCCCACAGCCTGAAATGTCAGTATGACTAAGCTGGAGAATAGGAGTCATGGGGGAAAAATGAGACTGTAGATAAAATTTGTTAAAACTGTATTGATGGAGTAGGTGGAGGGGTGGGAGATACACTTAGACCATCAAATTCTAAAATAATAACTCAATTCACACTTGACCCTGAGCCTACTCTGGAAACTCTGCTGCCTACAATGATATAATCCACATATATTTTCTTTTGCACAAAAACAGTGTAAGTTTTAGTCCTAGTTACAAAATAGCATTAAGCAGCTAACAAACTGCAGTGCTTGGGACATTCTTTCCTGGCTTTCTGAAATGGCTCATTTACTTTTGACCTTATCTCCAGATGGTAATTTTTCCCATACATACTCTGTTAATGCCTCTGTTAAAGGCACAAAATCATAAATTGGCTGTTCCATTGCCTTTCAAACTTGCATCAGTGGGAGCTGTGGCTCACTGTTTAATAGTGCTTGCACTCTTCTCTTACTTCTGGCCTTTTGAAGAAATTGTATGCTCTGCTACAAGAACAAAACATAGTACATGTTTTAATACCTCATGCAAATCATACCCCAAAGACCTTTGCAGGGCCATCACAGATTTAAATGATGAATCAAGGCAGTATTAAAAAAAAAAAATAAGAAGGCGGCAAAATGAAAAAATCTAGAAAGACTCCAAAGTTTTCAGGTAAGATTTAAAATGAGACTGAGAGTCACTGAGTCAAATACAGTAGTAGCAAAATGCCAATGATTTTTGTGAACTGACAGAATCAATCATGAAACTTTGCCTTTTCTGTTCTGCATTCCTGCAACTTTCTCCTTTATGATGATAGTTCATGTGAACCTAAAATCACTGTTAAAGGGAGGCTATTGTTGGAGCTGTTTTAAAATGTCAGCATTTTTGCAATGTTGACATAAAATCAAAAAGTAGGAAAATACAGAGTGTTGTGATATTATGCATGCAGTAGTCTTAATAAATGTTCCCAAATGAGGAGTTTTCCAGTGAAGAATGGCAAATAATCAGTTATCAACCTTTAAAATTTAACTAGATACTGTGATTACTGAATATTACACGGCTCAAACTGGCTGTTAACTCGTTCATCTCCTTATGCTCCACCATTCATCATTAATGCTCTTACTCACACTGCCAATAGGAATTAAGTCCAATGAGAAGCAGTTTCAAATTGTTTGGCTTTATCTGCATGATGTAAACAAAATCCGTGAGCCCAAATCTGAATTTTGGTGTTGATTGCCAAATTCACACTGCTGGTTCTTGCACTGATTACAGATTTGACCCCATGTTGCAATCTGACTCAGCTGCTGTTCAGTTACCATGGTCACAGACTGTCTGGGTTGGGCAGGCTGAATCCTGTACCTGTGCCTCTTCTCCCCTTTTCCTGCCCTTCCTGCCTCCTCCTGTCTTCAGCAATACCAGACCTCTTTGGAGCAAATGCTAGTAACATGGACTAGGTATTTTCATTATTATCTATGAAAAAGATTAAATCAGAAATACTTACAGACTGCAAAAACTGACCCATAATCTCAGCAGCTGTAGTGCCCATTGGGAAGGGGAAAAGCCCATATCAGGGCTGTGTGCCAGTTCAGCAAGAACAAACACTTTACCTGGGTCCCCTACATTCCACATGAGCTGCTTAATCATCAAAGTGATGCATGTTCCACTTGCATGCTTTTCATCAGAAGCTTCCTATTTCCACAAAACATTGGTGAATAGTTAAGCTAAAAAAATACCATCATCTGAAGCAAGACCTCTTCTAAGCAAGTGCAAGTAACATGGACTAGGTAGGCTTGTTAACATCAAGGTAAAGATTTAAAAATAGAAATATTTACAGGCACTTCTTTATACAAAAAGTACCTGGTGAGACTGTAAGGTGGTTTTCTCTGGGCATAAAACTATGTAGCTTTTAATTGGGACTGCACATCAAGGGACTGCTCCTGCTGACTGAAGTGACCCATAAAAACTAATCTACCTTCATGCATCAATGAGAAATACTTAGCATTAATCATTAACTAGTCCAACATGCAGACCTGCTGAGCTGTCATGGTGCTGTAGATGGGACTTTCATGCCTTGGAGCTCAGGCAATATACAAGGATTGTCAGTTTATTTGAGGCATTTGGCAACAACATTTCTCCAGGTTTTAATACATGAAAATCTTCAGACCATATCAGCACATCATAGAATAATGGGACTAGTAGAGAGATAAAGAATTTATCTAAGCAATCTGCTCCCACAGCAGCATTGGATTGCCTGAGAGGGCTAAGCTGTGGTTTCAAGCCACCACTGAGAAACAAGTTCTCCCAAGCAAGCTATCCCTGTCTTTCCTTAACAGTGGAAAAATTTTCTTGAGCTTTAGCCTGGATCTTTCTTGCTGTGGTGTAAGAATATTGGTTTGTATTCTGTCCTCCAGGGACATTACAAATGAACCATTCTTTTCCTTTCTGTAACATTTCATGTTACTGGAAGGATGTTAATCATGTTCCTCTCCCATCCTTTTGCTAGGCTACACAACCTTGTTTCTTTCAATCAGCTCTAAGAGGTTTTTCTTAGATCATTCTTCTTCTTCATTTCTTCTATTTTTGGCAATACAGTCTTTATTTTTCTTGAGGGGCAGTGCCTGGTACCTCTGGTTGATAGTGAGAGGATTCATTCAGGCATCTTGCAGGTTACCTTCCTGCTTATGCATCCAGCTATGGTGGCACCTTTCTTGGCACATGGCATGGTGATTCATCTTCATGTTCATGTGTGTAACAACCAGACCATTTTTAAAGAAAGGGCATCCAACCAGTTGATTTGATTCTGTGCTTGTACAGGCAATTTTTCCTGCCTACATGTAACTACTTACATTTTTTTTATTTACTGTCACCTTTTTGGTTCAGACCTTTTTATCAGAGAAAGGTAATTTTGCATTTTAATCTGTTCCAAAATATACTTGCAGTCTCTCTGAGCTTAACCTCATTCTACTGATGAGGTATTTACTGTATATTTTAATCAAGAACCCATTTATGTTGCTTGTTTATGAGAATATCATATGAAATGTTGAAGCTATATAAAGATCAAAATGTATTACACCTACTATTTGTCATCCATAGACCTGTGGAATTATCATAGTAGACATTGATCTGGCATGACTCAACACATCTGTGGTGGCTGTTATCCCTGTCATTTTTATCTTCTTGATGCCTACAAAGAAAACTTAATTATGTGTTCCAGATTTATTCTTCAGAAAGAGAAGTTATCATGGTTCCAAAGCTCCATCTGCACGCCCTTCATTTTTTAAAGTAGGTCTTGTATTTGCCCTTTTTTAGTGCTGTACATACCTCACCTACCTTCTCTGAGATTTCAAAAAAAGAACCTGATGTCCACTTTTTCAGACCAGTTGCTTTATCTAGACATGTGTTCCCTCCTTCAACCGTTCCTCCTAACTGATTACAGTTCAATGTAGAAAAGCCTTTCTTGTACAGTTTTTTCCTGTCCCCTGTATCAAACCCACCCTAAGAAAGGGAAAAAGGATTTTTTAAAATTTTAAGACTTATAATATCTTATGACTCAAATGGTCTTTTCCAAGGAAAACACTACAAATTAGTAAAAAAATTAAGATGCCTGTAGTCATGTTACTTAAGCAGACACAGAATAGCAAGGTTATCTCTAAATGCACTTTGAGGCTTTTGGATTGGCTTGCATCTGATCACTTCCAATTCATATTGCATTTAAAAGTGAGGCTAGTGTTTACATTTAACATGAAACTTTTTAATGGCTTTTGGACTGTGGTTTTGCTGCAATAGTCCTTCTCTAAATTAACTATTCAGTCCTGCAAAATTTTCTTTTGTGAGCTGCCCCTAATCTCATTAAGATACCACTGCCTCCAACAAGGCATTTTCCCCTGAGTTAGTGTTGAGAAATTTGGCCCCAGATAGAAAAGATCACTGGAAGCATAGCTGCATCCTGCTGTTTGTGCTGGCCCTGCTTTTACATTCTTCCATTCTGTATATTTTTGGGCTTGAGTTTTAGCTATTTGTTAGCAAAATGTAACTTTCAGTACCTAGCTATATTCAGAATCATGGTTTGCTGAGGAAATTGTTCATTACACTCATCTAAGGTTTTTACTTTAGCTGCTTTTAGATAAAGTGTACAGGAGTGAGTTGTGTGGTGCTTTTTTTACTAGGAAAAGAAGTATATAAGTGTTCTGGTAATCTTCCACTGCCACCTGAGAATATCTGTCTCTTTTCTCTTTCCTAGTTAAATATGACTTGTTAACTTCCAGTGAAAAACCTCATCCTGGCAACATCTAAACATTTACTCTATATTTTGGTGACTGTTCATAACTTTGAGAGCCTGGGACCACTTATTTCCTTAATCACTCATCACCTGCAGTGGATGGTTAACATTTGCACTTGGGTAGCTGTGTCAGTGCTAACAGCTCACTGACAGCCAGCCAGGTGCACATCAGAGCACACAGCCCCACCACTGTCAGTTTTGCAAGTCCAAACATGAAAAAACAGCCCCCTTCACTCGTTCAGTGAGTATTCAGGCTGAGCCTGGATGAACCTGTAGCATATTCTGGGAAGCATTATTCCATGGGAAGGTCTCTCATGGAAAGGTCAGGGAACACCTGCCTCTGTGAGTCACAAGAGTACCTCATTGCTCAGTGTCACCACTGAGTCACTTCAGGACACATGCCTGGGAATGTTAGTGTACAAAACATGGATGTCTGTAGGGATGAGACCCTCAGTACTGACCAGCAGGGATGCAGGGCTTTCTATTGTATTCCTGAGGATAAAAACCAAAAAGTAGCCTGAGCACCAAGAAACAGGTAGAACTCAATTTCTGTCAAACAGGAGGGTTTCCTCTGTCCTGCAACTCACACTGTAGTCCTCTTCTAAAAGAAAACTTTTAAATGGCTCATAATTTTATGTTACCCGCCCTCCGTCCCAGTAAAAGGAATCCTTCTCTTTTGAAGTCTCCAGACCAAGGGCTGGGGATGAGTTTGGTGGGAATAAACAACTGTTGAGGCTCTTTGTTTGCTAGTATTCCCAGTGCAGGGACAAGATTAAAAAGCTGGAGGAAAACTACGGTGATGCCACAAACGAGAGTAGAAAACAAGAAATGGGAGGGAAGGACCCATCTCCACCTGAGCTGCTAAAAAGGATTGACAAGGTAATGTCACTTCTCATATCATAAGCTATCCTGCTGTGCTTGACCTCTTTTAGAAATTGCAAATAGTGTCTTTTATTTTTAAAATGAACCTTCTGTAAGAGGAATCAAAATAATTATGATTGGCCATTGTGAACTCCAGCCTAGCATCTGCTTTCCAGGTCAACTGAACATGGGACATTTGACTTCTTCCAGGACATGTGATGGTGTTCACAGGGGTCTTAGGATGAGGGAAGAGACAAGAATGTTGACTCCATGTTTCAGAAGGCTTGATTTATTATTTTATTATATATATTATATTAAAACTATACTAAAAGAATAGAAGAAAGGATTTCATCAGAAGACCAGCTAAGAATAGAAAAGGAAAGAATGATAACAAAAGCTTCTGTCTTGGACAGAGAGTCCAAGCCAGCTGACTGTGATTGGCCATTAATTAGAAACAACCACATGAGACCAATCACAGATCCACCTGTTGCATTCCACAGCAGCAGGTAACCATTGTTTACATTTTGTTCCTGAGGCCTCTCAGCTTCTCAGGAGAAAAAATCCTAAGGAAAGGATTTTTCATAAAATGTGTCTGTGACAAGGACAGGCTGGGGAGGGGGAGCTCTGTGAGGTACCCCTGGCTCTGCAGCATCCTCTGCTCACTCCCTTCCCATCATTGGCACTTCATTGCAGGCCCACCTCACTAGGGGAAGGCACAGAAAAGGCAGCAGAGGGAGAGAAATGCAGAATAATAAACTGCTAACAAATAGGATTGTCAGTCTTTGCTAACTGGCCAGGAGCTGCTCACCACTATCCACGGGCTGTGAGCAGGAGGCAGACCTGCCAGCCTTGTCACAAAGCCTGCATGTGTGACACAGAAGCAAACACTGCCCCTTGGCAGGGCTGGGCCCTACTGCTTTCCTTCCCTGATGAAAAAGGAGCCACCAAAGAGAGCTTGGTGGAAGCAGCAGCCAGGCCAGCCCAGCAGCTACACCTGACTGCAGCACAGCTGGTGACTGCCCCAAGGGACTCCAGGGGGAAGAATTAGGTCCAATGGAAAGCCACTTTCAGAGCCCTCTGGCTGGGGGAGGAAGGCAAAAGAACAGCATTTTCTTATACAGTTTTGTCTGTCCCGTTTATAGAAGCACAAAACTCTTCCCACAGTGTTCAGTATTTGGAGGGGATTTGCAAAGGTCTCTGAAGGTGTGAGGGCAGTAGCAGCAAGCTCTGAGCACACCCCAGAGTCCTTCTTTTGAAATCCAGTTTGTAAAGACAGACCCTGAACACAGCTGCTTGAATTACCTGAGCTGTTTGCTTTACTGTCCCATATTCCTTGACAGGAGGAAGCTCTGCATAGCTGAGCAGGCCACAACAGAGCCTGCTACCACCAGCCTACACATTAAGAAGAAGGTTTTCTTGGAGTTGTGATAAGTTTAAATGTCTACTTCAATCTCCATGGGATTTAAAGTCATTGTAGTTATAATTTGTTTATGGAACCCATACTTTTTTTAGCATGGTAGCCTGCTACCACCAGCCTACACATTAAGAAGAAGGTTTTCTTGGAGTTGTGATAAATTTAAATGTCTCCTTCAATCTCCATGGGATTTAAAGTCATTGTAGTTATAATTTGTTTATGCAGCCCATACTTTTTTTAGCATGAGGAGGGGAAAAGTATTTAAAGCAAGAGCTGAAAGCTTCCATTGTGGTGTGACTCAAGGAACTGGAAGATTAAAAAAAAATTATTACTAGAAAAAAGCCCCATTGCTTTCAAGAAAAGCACAGCAAGGCAGTAACAGTGGTGTAACCCCTGCCCCCAAAAGGGCCTGGCCTGATATGGAAGAATGACAGCAACCAACTGAAGCAATTTGGGCCTGATCCTTGGCAGAGAAGGTGTAAGTTTTGAGAAATCTGACAGTGAAGGTATTTGTTTATGACTGTTCACAGGTATTATTTCAGCAGCTCGAGGCATTCACAGAACACTTTGTGCTGCACCTTCCCCTGTCCTTTCCTTACACTGTGTTCTCCTCCTTGCTGCAGATAGAGGCAGAGCTGGTGCAGAAGGAGCAGAGGCTGCTGAAGATAGATTTTCTCTGTGAGAACATTTCTGATCTGACGGACAGAATGCGCGCCGTGGTGGAGAGCGGCAAGCAGGACATGCTGCTGTTCGCCAGGAGGGTAAGAAAGGCACTGCCCGCTCTGCCTGCCAGCCTGCACAAAATGAAACACTATCTGGGCAAGAGGTGATTCACTTGCAAATTACAAAAGTGGCTGGAAATGTTGAGAGGCAAGTCAGAAGTCAGTCTTCAGAAATTACAGACAGGAATAGCAACAGTAATACAGATAAACCAAAAACTATAAGGCGAATGTCCTCTCTTTTAAAAACAAAGTTGCACCATAAATGGTACCTTCCACTAAAATATAGAATTCGTTCTTTCTGAAGTAGATGCTTAGAAACTTTGTAGGATCCTCCTTTTGCAATGTACTTGACGGCCTTTCCACAAAAAACAGGTCAAAGGCTAAAAAGAAATAAGGGGAAAAAAAGAAATAAAGGAAGGCCACGCAAATTCTATTCCAACATATAAAAAAAGGTGAACTTGGTATCTGGCTCAAAGTTCTTTTATTGTTTAGGTAGGGAGAATCACACAGGAAACATTTTTTCCAATACAGTTTTTAAAATATAATTATAGCAATTTGCTTTTAACTGCAAGTAATATTGTTTGGGAAAGACCAAAAATGCTCCTAGCCCCCATATTCCTAATGAAAAAGCTGCAAATTGAGCAGAGCTGAGGGAAAGACAGAAAAAAAAAAAAGCTAAATAATTAATGTAAAATAAGGCCAGGGTAGAAATTTATCTTAGATGTTAGGTTTGGCACACATGATGGCTTAAGACAGTTTTTTATAATTTATTTTAAACACATACAGAAATATCATAGTTGTTAACTGTGTTTGTGAAATGATGGCCGTGGGCTAATAAACTACTGTAAAAATGGCAGTGTGCCAAAAGTTGCATTTGCAAGTGCTCTGGCTGTCCCAGTTCCAATTAGTCACTTAAAGAGTATTAAAGCTTTTTGGTTTTTTTTTAATTCATCTGCAGTGAGACTCAGGGATTTCTGTCACATTCCTTTTCTGTTCGTCCCCCTTCCAAGGATAATGTCACAACCCACAGCCCCTGCATGAGCATTGTCACTCAATTATCTCATAGGAATTGGGCTTATTCCAGCTTTATTATGAAGCTAATTGTGTATAAACTCAAAAAGAATTGGGATCCCAGGCCTTTGAGGGCTGGGGGAGTTTTGTTGTCCAGCTGAAAAGGTCAAGAAGCAAAGACAAATGTGCTTTTCTTTTCTTGTACTGGAGTAAATGTGACTCCTTGAGCAGCCTTTTGGGGTTTTTTTAAGTGTTCACAAAAATTAAGTAATTTTCAAGAATTGAACTACTATTTAAAACCTTCTCAAGGGGGATTTATTTTCAGTGCCTAATGCTGACCCAACTGTCATGCCCAGTGAGTGTCTAAGGGGAAGCCCTAACTACAATGCAGCTGTTTTGCATTCCAGAGCAACGAACTGCAGAGGGAGATAAATCGCAAAACCCAGGAGATAAGGGCTCTTTTTGCAGAGTTATCCATGAAGCAAGCACTTGCCCTTAAACTCCAGCAGGAAATCAGAGACAAAGAACAATCTGTGATGACTGCTTCATTGATGATAAGTCAAGACCTTTCCCCTCCTAAAGCAGAAAAGGACGGGTGGAAGATCCTAGACAGTGAGAAGATACAAAAAGCAGCAGCTGAAGCCAGAGCTGAAGTAAGTTTTTGTCATACATTGCAAGAGCTCCAGGAGCCAGTGCAGATGATGGTACAGAAAAAGACAACTGACAACCCACTACAGTGGGTTTGTGGAGTTTTAACTCTAGTTTGGCACCACCACTTGGAACTGGTCATTGAATCTTGGGGAGATCATATACTAAAAACCTCACCTTTGGTTATTAAAGTAGTTTGTGTGACCATGCTGTGGCTGAGGGGCAGGACAGCCATCAGTGGAATACTGCTTTTCACTGGATTTCAAGGTAAAGCTGCAAAAGGTGGAGTGTGGGGTTCAGGAGAAGTAAGTTTAATGCCTCCTGCATACAAGATCCAATGAGCAGCAGATCAGAAGCAGCAAGAAATCAGATTGCTGAGCAAGATACTGAGGGTAGGCAGGGCAGCATGGCAAGCAGCACTTGAAACCTTACCCTGCTGGACACTGCCTCTGTCCTTGAGGTGGTCAGTGATCCCAGAGCAGAAAGCTCCTACATAATAATGGTTTAGAATAAGAAACTTCTGTCATGAAACTTCTCCTCATGCTGTGACTCAAGTTTCCTTTCAGTGCTGGGGCTAAAGGCCCACTCTAGTAACTCTTCAGGAACAGAATTATTGCACAGATGTTCGGTGCATAATTACTACATCTTTTAAAAGTTCATCTAATCTGTTTTCTTGACAAATAACAAAAGCATGGCAGGATCAAATTGTCTACTATAAAAGGACAAACTTATATCTACATGGTGAAACCTCATGCTTTCCTTTCAATAGCCCTTCAGCTTTGCTGGCTTGCCAGGGATTAGGCAAGGGTGTTACCTTTGTCACGGGTTCTGTGCACTGGCTCGGGGCAGCACTGGAGTTTTAGAGCACACGAGCCCTGTGTGACCAAGCTGTGCTTCTCTGACAGGAGCCTGCAGAGGAGACAGAAGGTGCACTGCCCAGCCACCACCCCACTACCCCCGAGGAGGAGGAGGAGGAAGAGGGACTCCCTTCAGATCCAGTGAGCCCCGGCCAAGACATTTAAAAAAGCCTCCTGCTGAGCCATCTGAAATCTGAACAGACAGCACCTGAAGCAGGAGAGACCATTACCAGCTGCTGGATCACAAGAGTCAGCTGCATTTACACTGCACTGAATAAAGATCTGTTGGTGTTCAGCCAAATTCCATGCTGAAAATGAAGTATTTGTTCATGCCAAAAGCACAGCTTACTGGTCAGTGATCCAGAATCCTTTCTCCTGGTACCCCAAATGCAATGCAGTATTTCCAAGTGTCAAGAAAAGTGAATGATCCTCATGCTATACTTACTTTTTATCCAGGTGAAGTTTTATTCCAGCAGAAGGTATGTTAAAATACATTCATTAAAAAGAAAAGGCTAGGAAATCTTCTCCTGTTACTAATATAATACAAAGAGGCCATCACTTATAGCCATACACCAACATGGCTTTCTGCAGTCTGGGACTGGAGTTTACACTTGGCAGAGAAATTCTAATTATATTTAGAAAAATATTCCTTCTCACTATGCAGTTACTAAGAAAGCTAAAGCTTCACTGGTGGCAGTGACAAGGCAGTGACAATGAACTTGCCAAGTCACTCCCAGGAACTGGATCTTTTTATCTCACTGGTAAGGAACAGGGAGCATCAATGGAGACCTCTCAGAGAGAATATCAGAGGTTGTTTTGAAAACCTCCCAAATATATAAAATATTAATGAGTTTCTCTAGTTTACTAGTCTGGAATTTTGTAGAGGTTTTTTAAAATCCAATAAAGGCTGCAGAAATCCTGCATGGCACAACTTGGCAATTTTCTCTGTGTAACACATTGCTATTCCTATTTGAAATTAATGTCACAGTTCAGAACTTAAAAGAGCAAACAATATTGGCGCAGTTACATACAAACAGAAGTTGAAAACAAAGGAAAAACAGCCTGCCTAATTTCTTTCTGAAGCTGAAGCTTGAACTGTAACACTAAAAGTTGTAAGAAAGGATTATGTAAAACTCTGTCCAAGCCACTGTTAAGATCAATTTCTAAAGCTTTTTTCTTATCCTGTTTACTTACAATATATTATACATATCTTTAAAAAACAACAAAAAACCTCTCAAATAAACAAACAAACCCTCAACAAAATCTGTCATGTGCACTTTAAGGAGATTATATTTTGTGCTAATTACAAAACTGAAAATATTAGAATGCAGCTCTAGAAGCAGAAGTACCATAAGATAATTGATACCACCACAAGGAATGACTATCTCTTCACTCATGCCTGACATAAAAAGTCACCTGTCATTCTTACCTGCTTTACACAATCACACCAAGAAATCCTTTTATTAATCCAAGTAAACAGTTACTAGTTCTTGTAACCCTGCTACTGGACTGCCTTTTCCAGCATTGTCTTGTTAAAAGAAGTGCAACTTATACCAATTTTCACAGCATGTTTTGACACTGTTGTTCTACTTTAAAATGAACCCACAGATATGTTTCAAACCTAGGGTTATGTCACAAGCATTTCTCTAGGATTATCTAGAAGTCAGTAATTTCAACCTCAGTTTGTTGGACCAAACACTGTTTTAGTAGCTCATGTCAGTACCAGTGACTACTCAAAATGCAGGTTATTTGGGAAACAACATTGCATTTAAATAAATACTTTTACAGAGGCACCACAGTTTGACAGCCTTCTTCTACAGCATGTTATTTCAGGAGTATTTGAGGCCCAGAAGTGTCATAGTGTGCTTGAGTGCTGTTTCCTCTACAAATCTTGCATTTACATGGTCTTGTTTTTCATATGGATGCACACCTAGAAAAACATGGTGAAGAAGTATTTACAAAATTGTACATGCTCCTGTACACTTCTAGTCCTGCTGTCTATTAAACACCTTCATCACCAATAGCAAAAGATAAGGGGTAATAGAAATGTGTTTTCATGCACCCAAAATACTTACAGATTTCAGTAGTGCCCTTTGGATGCTCATCCATGGCAAAAACTATCCTATTAGTTATAACCCACACAGAGGGAAGC
The DNA here is from genome assembly GCF_051311805.1 of Agelaius phoeniceus. Lineage (NCBI taxonomy): Eukaryota > Metazoa > Chordata > Aves > Passeriformes > Icteridae > Agelaius > Agelaius phoeniceus. Next base: position 61,212,411 of record NC_135269.1, read on the forward strand.
CTCTCTGGAGGCTGGACTTCCAAACTGGAGGTCCAAACCCAGCTTGAAGCAGAGTGGCTGTGTTGGTGCTAGCCCATGAACTGGCCCAGGGCACATGCTCACAGACTGCTGCTCCATGGTCCAACTCTTTTTTCTCCCCAAACAGGATGATACCCATACATGGAAGCTCTTAGTCCCTGACACCTTCCTTCAGCAGAAATATGACCAAACCTATGTGTTCAGACTTCACTGGAGTTTTAATAACTCAGTAATGTGAGTATAGGCAGGATACATCTGAGTGAGCATCAAAGGGTAACAATCACTGGTCTTCCAAAGTACAGAATGAACACTACCTTGATTCTCTATCTCTGCCAGCATATTAGTCAGGTAGTTCAGTGGCAAAAACTCCACGGGGAAGGAAAGTCTCTCAGGGACAGGCCTGCTGCACTGTAAGGGAGAACATTCCATGTTACTTCACAAAGTTGCACAGATGCACCAAGGTTTCAATGTTTCTTTAGTGTGTTACAGTCCACAGAAAGCTCAGGAATCTCAATACTGTCCAAGCATAAGATTTTAAAACAGCCTCTGTGCTCTTACCTGCCTGTTTCCCAGCTTCTCAAGCAAAAGTTTCACATATTTCTGTGCTATTAAATTTGCATTTATTGGATGATTCCAGTACTGGCGGACCTTTTGACCAAGAGCCTAGTAAGCAAAAAACAAACCCCAAAACATGAGAACATAGAATGGGACAGTGGAAACTTAGAAAGAAGAAAAGGGCAGGAAAAGCTGACACAAAATCCAGGCTGCAATGCAGATGTGCTTTGCTTTCAGACCCCAATGACAAGGCTAAGAGCTCATCATGTTCATGGAGCCATGGAGCCTTCCTTTTGTAGTCAGTAACTAAGAGATCACACTGTGCTCTCAAAATGTGGGAAATCAAAATCTCCTCACTCAGTCCTCACCTCAGCTGGTCTGTCCCAGTGCCACTGTCCCACTTGACATGTGTACTTAAGTACTAATTGAACCTTTATCTTTTACTGTGTTTGATTTCAATGTATTCTTCCCCCAAAGAATAAAGTAGATGCCCCATTCCTCAAAGCTCTTTCAGGACAGGGCTTCTCAGGCTCAGTCTTAAGGAACTTTAGACAAGTAGAACACTGGCAAGGAAAGATACTGGGAATGTAATTTTGGATCCCATTATTCAGGTCATCATCCTGGAAACTGATAACATTGACTCATATTCCCAGAGCCAAGAGATTCAAAACCAGGTTTCCCAAAGCTTCCAATCCCAACCAATAAGCAAAAGAATAGGAACACACTGTGAAATTAGCTCCACCTTCTGCTAATTTCCCTGTGTAGATCTTCCCTTGCCCCTCCCCTTCAGCTGTATTGCAATGCAGACAGCTGTTCATTTTAGAAAATGCTGTACAGTTTAATTGGAGCTTAAATCCTTGCTTCTGATTAAACTGAAGTCATCCACTGCATGTAACCTGCTCAAAATAGTCCAAGTCACCCCAAAGTGACCTTTCTGTCAAACAGACTATTCCCAGCATTTTTTCCCAAAGCTGTAAATAGATACAATAAAGCACTGAGTCTACTGTGCATAGCTAGCAGCAGTTGTTCCCTAACTCTCTCCCAGCTCAGCCCTTCACGTCAGAGCGTGCTTGGAATGGAGTTCCCCACGCACCAGGCCCGGGGCTGGCAACTCAGGGCCCCGTGCTGACCCCAGCTCACCAGCCCTGGCCCAAAACAAGACACAGAGGACAAAGAACATCCTGTGGAGTTCTCCTCCTCTACCCCTTCTCAAAACTGCTGCCAAATAAAGAAGCCTTTGTTGGAGGAAAACCCAAGCAGCACTTCTGGCCATTTGAACTATAAGTGACAGCACATAAAGAGCAAACAATGGGCAACTCATGTGGAAAAAGCCTGCTCTGCAGTGAGGCATTCCCCAAAGGGGATCCCTGGTGTTCCTCTGCCTCTTGACTTCTTGTGCTTCCCCTGCAGTCCTGTGCTGTGCACTAACAGCAAAAGGGGAGAGGGAGAAATACATCTGCCATCCTGCTGGAGTGATTTATGGAGGACCAGTAACCAGCTCTTGTGGCTACACAAGTCAGCTTGTCAGTGGGTGAGACTGTGAGGTTTAACTGAGGGGAGATCTTGCAATCCATCCCTACCACAAAGCTGTGGTACAACACAACTTACCAGCTTTTACTGTACCAGCTTTTGAGCATATTTTTTCAAGTGTATAGAACCAAACAGAGGTCACAAGTGAGAAAGATGCTAAAAAGCACACACAAAACCCCCATAAACCCCCTTTTAATAACCCTCATTGACTTATGCAAGTGAGTAGTCAGCAGAATAGTGTCAGTCTTGTTAAATTCTGTAGGATACTGGATACTCTGTTAAACACTACGGACAAATCTGTAATTTAAGTTATCAAGGTAACCTACAGTCCAGGAGCAGCAGATGGTGAAACTGGCTGTTCTGGTTATATTTGAATCAGGCTCTATTTGCATCACAGCCAAGTCTTTCATTGGTTTGACCCTATGCACAAGGAGTAATTTCCTATCAATTCCAAAATCCAAGAAATTACATCTAAAGCCATTAGTTACCTCTGGAAGTCTCATGACAATACTAAACTTCAGCTTTTCATTCTGTTCAGTGTCATCCAGATCTATAAGCAACAGGGAAAAAAGAAAGTCAAACAAATAGTAATCACATAACAAACTTTCAACTTTCACTGAAGGCATTCTGCATAAACATCACCTCCTTAGTGAAATGAAAATTTCAGTTTGAAGACTATTATTTATAAGTTTATCATGTGTACAAATACATTTGTGTATATTTGTCCATAACTTCACTGTTTTATGTAACAATTTATACTGTAATTCAAATGCACTTTGATTAAGCACAACTCTTCAAGTTTATAATATTTAATTTATCAAGATCAAGCACAGATTGATACAGATACAGCACATTTTGCTGTCCCTTCTCTTGGACACTGGAGAAATAGCACACCACTGGGCACAGCTGGCTCACATTCAGCTACCACGGACCAGCACCCCCTGGGTAGCTTTGCAGCCACTCTGCCCCAGCCTGTGATCCTGTCTGGGGTTGTTGTGACCAAAGGGCAGGACCCAGTACTTGGCCTTGTTGAACCTCACACAATTGACCTCAGCCCATCAATCCAGCCTGTTCATATCTGTCTGCAGAGCCCTCTCACTCTCCTACCCAGCTTGGTGTCATCTACAACATGGCTGAGGAAGTGCTTGATCCCCTTGTCCAGATCATTGATAAAGACATTAAACAGGACTGGGCCCAATACTGAGTTCTGGAACCCCACTGGGGACCAGCCACCAGCTGGATGTAGCTCCATTCCCCTCCACTCTCTGGGGCCAGCTCTCCAGCCAGTTTTATCCCAGTGAACAGTGCTCCCATCCAGACCACGATCAGCCGGTTTCTCCAGGACAATGCTGTGGGAAATGGTGTCAAAGGCTTCACTAAAGTCCAGGCAGACAACACCCAGAGCCTTTCCCTCACCCCCTGGGTGGGCCACTCAGTGACAGAAAGAGCTCAGGCAGGACCTGCCTTTCACAAACCCATGCTGGCTGGGTCTGACCCCCTGGTAGTCCTGCACACACCATGTGATGGCACTCAAGATGATCTGCTCCATAAGCTTCCCCAGCCACGAGGTCAGCTTGGCAGGCCTGCTCTTCTCTTTCCAAACATAAGGCAAAAGCTGAGGGCTGAGTAGCAGACCAACTTCCTCACACACAGGTGTGCACTTTCACAGAGTCACAGAAATTCCCCAACATTCCCCAACAAACCCTACTATGATCTTTAGTATTTGTTTTTCTAAGAAGTCTTAACTGTAAAAACAACAAACTCAGATTCTCTCCACACAGATATTTCTTTGATTGCTGTGGTAAGGCCAATCACATAGCTTGAGCCCAAACTTTCTCTTTTCAGGTAGGCAACACCCTCAGCTACAGCCCCCACTGAAACAACACTCTAAGGAGAGCTGAGTGTCCTGGGCAGTAAAACCTGTGTCCAAGGGGAGTGGCTCAAAGGATAACACTGCCAGTTAGCTGGCTGGTAACAAATGAAACACCATGTTCACTGTACCTTTCAGCAGCTGGCTGGTAACAAATGAAACACCATGTTCACTGTACCTTTCAGCAATTTCCTGACACACGTTTCTGTCAACTGCAAGATGCCATTGTCAATATAGTGCAGGAGGGTGTGCAGAGGCAGACATCGAACACCAAGACCCAGGTGCAGAGTGTGAAAACCTATGCAAGAGACAAACTTGTTTGGTACAATATGTAGTTTTTCCTAATTCTCTATTTAAAACTAGAATTACTCTAGCTAAAACCATCACTTCCCTTGACTTCCGATTGTTTATAATTGGTAAGGAAATCAATTTATCAAGTCAGGTCATCTTATTTAGACATCCTTTAAGTCCTCTCAAGTACAATCTTGTCAGAAAGAAGAAAGCTAAGGGGACTGAAAACAGTCATTGAAGTCATACACAGTCCCTAAATGTCTCCAAGCTGTTGCCTAATATCTGAATTGCTCTATTAATTTGTCTTTTATCTCCCTCTCTCCTCCTAATTAATCAAAATCTGAGGCCTCACCACCCTCAGGATGTTGTTTCCACGAAGACACTCCCATGGGCAGCATTAATACTTTCCTTTGACATCAGCCTGATGATGGTCTTGTTATCATGTAACACTACTGTGTGGCAGCATTTGTGCCCACACAGACTGAGGGACAAACTCATACCAAAAGCAGTTGCAATGACCAAAGACAGATCAGGAAATAAAACCCAGAAAGATTCAAACAGAACTGGAAAGCATTAAGATATTAAGATGTCAAGATGTCTTTCCCCAATGAAAATAAGCAAGTGCTTTGAAAATGCTGTAAAGAATTATGAGGAGCTCTAGGAAATGAGAGTCTACTATCAAGACCAGCTTTTCCATCAAGGCTGGAAGTAATCCCTTCAGGAAAAAACAAAATTATTAGCAGGGCAAGAGCATGAGAAAAAACACTCTATCTGCTACAGGATAGGAGTTTCCCTTGTGCCTCTTGACACTGAAGTCCAGTTGTCTCAATCTTAGTTCTGAGATAAGACTGCACCCACACATTCCATTGGAAACCTCTGTTTAGTTTACTCTGTTTCTAGTAACTATTTAGTTTTGCTTCATTTCACTTGTACAGGTTTATCAAGACTTGAATAGCTGTCAATACTGCCAAAGCTAACTTGACACACAAGCTGCAACCAGTGCTGTGCTGGGAGGAATTGATAGCACTGCTTTCCTCACTCATGATAAAAACAGCAAAACACAGAACTTACCAGGAGGTAAAGGCATGCACATGCCATTTGCTGCTTCCAGGATCCGACTCATGATATGGAACACCGCAAACTCTGCTGCACTTCCTCTCTCATCACTGAGATAACAAAGTAGCAACACATTAATTGCCATACTGGGAGTGCACTGGATGCCTGCCTTTGGGATGCAGGGCCATGGGATGCTGCCTTGTTTACTGAGGTGTCTCAGCCAGCACCAGCAGCCAGTGCTGCAGACACACAAAGTCTCTGTGGTGTCCCCATGTCCTCCCCCACTGATGCACATTTACAAGGCTCTCAGCAATACCTGGAATCAGCAGCAAAAGGTAAAACAGTGCTGGTGTGAGTGACCTGGCTTTTATAGGTGTTTAATACCCACCACCCAGCTTAGGACCACTGCAAACTCAGCAAGTTTGAGCTCCAGCCATAACACTGCCTGTGTGGTTAATATTCACTGGCCTAGAGAGGGCCAGCAGGATCCTTAGGAAGAGCTAGTGACAGTAACATTGACACTGACAGCAGCACAAGCACTGAAGAGTTAGTGGCAGTGACATTGACAGCAGCACAAGCACTGAAGAGTTAGTGACACTGACATTGACACTGACAGCAGCACAAGCACTGAAGAGTTAGTGACACTGACATTGACACTGACAGCAGCACAAGCACTGAAGAGTTAGTGACAGTAACACTGACACTGACAGCAGCACAAGCACTGAAGAGTTAGTGACACTGACATTGACACTGACAGCAGCACAAGCACTGAAGAGTTAGTGACACTGACATTGACACTGACAGCAGCACAAGCACTGAAGAGTTAGTGACACTGACATTGACACTGACAGCAGCACAAGCACTGACTGTTCAGAGGAGTACTGCTGATGAAGACCAAAATCATTATGCCCATATTTTAAAAGGCAGGCTGAAAACTTTAACAAATCACTTGCTCACAAGCAGAAGATACAGGAATGAAGCTGGTATCTCCTCCAAACTTCTTTCATTATTCGATGCACCAGATTCAGCTAAAACAAAAAAGAGAAGACTGGATGTTTCCAGGAGCCTGTATACAGCAGCCTTTTGGCCTTCATTCATTCCACACACCAGTTTATGTTAAAAGCTTCTCATGGGACTCCTACTAAGTCTTCATTTTTTTCTCTAGGGCCTTAAAAGGAAGACTTATTAAAATTAGAATTGTAACAGAATTGCCCTATTCCAGCTGTTTAAAGTGTTTCTAGCTTATCAAAGCATCATGCAAGACATACAGCAACACACTGTGCTTCTTGGAGATAACTGATCTCAGGCTCTTGCAGCAAATTCTCAAAGATCTGTTTGCCATGAAAGCAAAAACAGCATGTCCAAGTGGGTGAGCATTTGGCAAGGAACAGTCTCAAGGGCTCAGCAAAAGTGGATAACGTTGAAGACAGTGGAATGTTCAGTTTGCCAAGAAAAGCATGCAGGAGCAATGACAGATCTAGTCCTGGAAAGGAGGAAAAATGAGACAAACAAATGCCTCTCCTCATCTATTTAGTTTCCTTTTTGTCCCCAGTGAAGTGAAACAATCCTTTGGCCCATGTTGTTGTTCTTTGTGCACTCACACTGACATCCACCACACAGTCAGCATATACCAAAGCCACAAGCCCTGTTCTCACTTGGGCCTTCTCAGCTTCTGCAGCTCAGAGAAACCGCACACGGAAGAGCTGAAACAACTTCCTCCTGGTTGTCATGTGTACCCAGTTCCACATCTCAGTAACACAACTGAGACACTTCCTCTGTGCCTTTTATCTCTGGCCCTCAAAGCAGAGCAATCAATCAATCCCAGGAAACTCAGGAAACTAGTCTGAGCCCTGTTCTGCAAAGAGGTGTCACAAGAAGTTAGGAACACTTTTCCTCCCTCCAGATGGGCAGAATCCAGGAATGCATTTTCCCTACTCTCTTTTCTCCTCATAGGCCTTGCCCTCTCCATTGTCTGACTCATCACAGGCTCTGAGCAAGAGAGAAACAGGGCACACAGGAGAGATCTGCATGCAAAGGCCAGAATTGGAATATTCATCTTCAGTAATGTTCCTGAGTGTTCCTCTGTGCCTTGGCCAGAAAGCTCTACAAGGTAGCACCTTTCCCATCCACCACAACTTGAGCCAGGCTTGCACAGCTGCCTGATGCAAAATAACTACCTAATACTTGCCATCTCCACACTTTCTAAATGCAATGGAAAGATCCAATTTGATCTTTCTGGAGTACAGCAAGTTTTCTAGGAAATGAGTGATTTCCAGTTTCCACAGAAGGGTCACAAGAACCACACCTGCTGCTGGAATGAATTTCATCTCTGGCCAGCACAGAGAGTGCAGCTAAGGCCTCTGCACCAGGAGCTGCAGCTGGATCTGAAGGATCACTGTTGAAGTGAAGGCTCTTACAAGCTCCAAAATCACCAATAATTATTTGTGCAACACGGATGGTTTTCAAGAGTATGCTACTCCAGAATAAGCTTTTTTTGCTTAACAACACAGCAAACTGTACAGTTTTCACAGGGCACAGAAAGCTTAACAACTTCTTAAGTTACAATCATCCAAGCTATCACAACATACTTGCATCTTAAACACATGAATGTTTGTGATGTGACACCCACACTAACAGCACAACTCTCTTTGGAGATTAACATCTACCCTTGGCATTGTAGGAAATACATACAGAAAGATAATCCACGTCTCAATCTTTTTTTCAGAACATAACACACAAAATAATGTGCATGAGAGGAAGGCAGCATTATCTGTCTGATGGAAGGAGCACAGGCTGCTTCCTGTCCAAGGTTAGCAGTGGGTGTCTGGGGCAGCCAAGTTAACAGCTACACTCACAGCAGGGGAGGCCATTTTTCCCTGAATAACAGACACACAATAAGAAGTGTGTCTTCTTATTTTGGGGCACATCCATGAAGCCATTTCCCTTGGAGTGCTCTAAACTAACAAGAGAACACATGACCATCAGCAAGACAGCACATGCAGGAGGGCCTTGGCTGACAGTGCTGTCACCTTGTCTTCAAACATCTACAGTTCCAGGCAACAGTGCCAAGGAAACTGAAGCTCCCCTAAAGTAATTGGGAACCACAAGTGCTCAGCTCCCTGGGCTGTTTCAACAAGAAGGACTTCAAAGCCAAAGAAAAGTCAAAGAAAAGAACCAGGAGCAAAGAAGAAAGGAAGTGAGACAAGGTCTTGTTGTCTTTCAGATCCCCTCCTGTGCAGTAGTATGACACAGTCTTCCTCCTCCCAAGGAAACTCAAATCCAAATGGTGTCTGTCTGTCTTCTGTTCCTCTGCAGCTGAACCTACAGACATCAGGGGAAATGTGCAGCTACTGCAGGGACTTGCAGAGAAATTTCAGCAGTTTATTCAGGTCTGCCTGTTTCCTGGGCCACAGGCTGCCTGCTCACCCTGCCTCCCCTTCCACTTGCTGTCAGGGCAGCAAATGTCACACTGCTTCTCTAAGACATTTCTCTCCTTTCCTGCCTCACTGAAATGAAAAGAGTGAGAAAACCAGATATGGAGCAAAGCTAAGGTAAAGTGATTGCAGAGGAGAGAGAGCCTATGGACATACAACAGCCACTGCAGGAAAGGTGGCACATGGACTGGGACCAGGCACAACCCAGCTCTGCAGAGCTGCTCAGCAAACAAGGAATTCCCACTGAGGTGTGTTATCTACACTTCCCCACTTTACTACTCTGTATACAAGAACACACAGTTCTCTGACAGCAACCAGCCTTTGCCTGCTGTTTTACAAGAAACTCTCAGTGTTCCCAAGTTTTGGATTCTCTGACTTCTTCTGCAATTGATTTACACAGTGACTACACACCATGGAGCCTAATCTCAGCCACTCCTGGGCTCCTGAATGTAATGCAAAATATCTTATGAAAGCAAACAGACAAACTTCAAGTCTCTTCCTGTTTCATTAGTTTCAATAGCTCTGCTACTCACTGCTGATGCTACAGAAGAACTGCAGGAAGACTCAAACCAGTTCATTCCCCTGAACAACTCTGAAACATTTAGGATATGGAAAGGTTTGAGAGATGTAAGAGTTTCTAATTAGGACGAGGGGAAATGTAAGGTTAAAAATGAAATAATTTCTAAAGATTTCCAAACAGTGCCTAAGATGCACCAACAGAAAGCAGAAGCAACTTTTAGAGGCATGTTATCTTCATTTATAGTAGCTTTTCTAAGAATAAGCCTGTCAATTGAGAGAATTAGTCCTGAGAGCTTGCTTGTGGGGAGGGCTGAGATTTGTTTTGCAAGATTTAGTCTACAATAATTTAGCCTTGCAGATCAAGGTCGAATAGATGTTTTCACATTTTTTATCTTAGTTTTTACTAAAAGTGAACAAATTGTTATTAGAAATTGAATAAAAGGAGAAGAAATGTTCCACTTGGGCTTTTTTCAGCACCATTTTCAGGTACAGAGCTTTGGTTCATGTTGTACTGTTCCTGTTTTAATCAACCACTAGTTTCAGTTTCTTTCCTACACAGATACATAAAAGTCTGCCAATTACCAGTGAAACAACTGGTGAAGTTGTCAAAGTGAGGCCTGAAAAGTCGGGAAGGGCAGTGGGGCTGCAGGGGTTCAGAGTACGCTGTGACAGTGACAGAGTAGCTGACTCACACAGGACTTTGGAGGACATGCAGGCATCTGTAGCCTCAAGGAAGCTGCCCAAGGTTTTCATCCCTAGAACACAGCACTGTGGGGAGTTTCTACTGACCACTGGCACAAAGAACAGGATTTACAGGAGCCATGCAAGCTTTTGAGAACTCTGCGTTCTGCACTTAAAGGACATGATCTTGAGACAGACAAAACCAAGTCAATAACTTCTTGCACAAGTTATGGTTTTTGTGGCTTTTTGTTTTTAAAAGGTCTCTTAAGAGGATGAAAGACAGAAAAATAAGAATTTGGAAAGCAAATTTTCACAGTAGTTTACAAAGATTTCTTCATGCAAAACTGTCTCCTGTCACACACACACTACTGAAGGCACTGTGTAGGAGTGGTGGTGATTTACCCACATGTCAGATTGTAGTGACAGCTTTTTTTGTTCATTTTTTATTTCCCCTGGTGGCACTTTCATTATTCAAGATTTGCAGAAATGTGTTCTACAGGAAACCAAATTGATCTAACAGCTTTAAACTTTCAGGATGAGTTCTCATTTAAATTTCTGGGAGTAGACAAGCTGTAAATGGAACCCTTTCTTCTGTATTCTGAGTGACTGGTAATACTTTTTAAATAATATTTAAATATTATTAACTTTCTTTATCCATTTATACAATATTAGGCTGAAAAATATATTTAAATATCTTTTAAAAAATCTTCCCACCAAATATATGCTATATACAACTGGTACACACCCAAGGACCTACAATCCAGCAAATACACACTTGCTCACAATAGTGACTATGAAATCAAACTAACCAGGTTTGCAACATAATCCAAAACGATTTGGTCAATCTTCTTTTTTCCAACATATTGTAGATGTCTCATAAGGTGATCCTTCAGCTGAGCAACCATCTAGAAAAAAAGCCAACAATTTGTTGTTATTGGGCATCTTCAAAGAAACACAAAAGCTGCAGCAGGTGCAGGGCCTGATCAATAGGCACTGGTGCAACAAAACATTTCCCCATTACAAAACTCCAGTTCAGAGTGAGATCCCAAGCTGCTGTACAATCTTGGTAAATGCATCAGCAGATGTGAACATTCAAAATGGTTATTAGTATTCATTTTGCTGAATTTGCACCAAGTTGAACTTTCCATGATACTGAAAAGAAAAAGCTTACAGTTCTCACACCTCTCTGTGCAAAGCCAAGAGAACAGGATGAAAGAAGGATTTAAATATAACACTGAATTCTAAGAAGTACTTATTACAAACAAATAAACCTGAGAGATTTTATGACAGACAAAACTAGCACAAGTACAATTTGTGGTAGTTGCCAAGAACCTGAGAACCAGAGTGATTAACAGCAATTTCAGGTTAAACATTAATTGTGAAGTCATTACAGTTGAGTGTTTGTGAACATACAGCCCATGCCACTCCCTACTCTCTCCTTTCTGAAACATTTGCTGACCTCATGTAGCTTCAGATTGCAACTCAAGTCCATGCTGGCTCTTTTCTGAGAGTAACTAAGAAGCTCAGAGTGAAACTGGAGCAAATAAAAATCCCTGTCTCAAGGAACTTGTATACAGACTAATCCCACTGTGTCAATACAGCAATACAGGTATGAGGAAGGCATAGACAAACTGACCTGCTTTTTGGATCTGTCTGAATAATCAGAGGGGAAAGAATATAGAGAAGCTGCAGAGAATGAGAGGCAAAACTGGGAAACAGGGAGACCACTGCAAAGAAGGAAAACTTGCCTCAGATGTGGACAGACAGAACAGTGTTGATCTGCTCTTCACTGCTGAGACTTTCCAGTGCATGCTGAAGAGTTAGTTGATTTTAAAAGTAGAAGAACAAGGGATAAGCCAAGACATGTATTTAGACAGAGATCAGGTAGGGATTTGAGACAGGATTTATTGCCCAGAAGCATATAGATGGTAGATGCTTTAGGGAGATCACTGGCAAAACAATGGAGAAGAAGAAAGGACCTCAGAATGGCCATAGGAGTCTCAGAAGTGACATAGAAGGAAAAAGAAACAGTAAAAAGGCTGTTAAATTGAGAAGCAAGAAGACCTCTGCTCATCACATTGAGAGAATGGAGGGGGAGGAATTCACTTATATATGTTTTAAAGGCATAAAGAAGTCACAAAATAGCTGACAGATTAAATGATCTCCCAGTTTCCAGCCAAAGTTATATTGGGAAAAAGCATTTTGACAAATCAACTTTCTATTGCTGTTTTTCCCCTATGCCTTACAATAATCTGCTAAGATAATATCATTATGATGATATTATCATGATATTTTAGATGAACTCTAAAACTTAGGAAATGCCATGTTTGCCCCATAGCTGCCCTGAGTGAGCTTCCACTCAGCACTGGGATTGGAAGGTCACTCCTGACACATCTGTGGAGCGTGTGCGTCCTCTAGTGCACACTGACAGAAGCACAACATACCAGTCCCATGAGCAACTGCTGCTGATAATCCTCCTCTTCAAAGAGAGGTGCCAGCCTCGCCTCTGGAACAAACAGAGCAACAATCAGTCAAGGACATGGCACTAGGGAATATCACAAACATTCAACCAGCTGCAAAAGGACTTAGGAGCAGACGAGCAAACAGAAGCTGTGGTGTGACCTACTCTGCTGCAGAACTAAGACACTGAAGAACCATGGACTGGATAGGAGGATAGAAAAATGGAAAATAACCCTTTATCTGCCATCCACTTCTTCTTCTTCTCTTTGATATTTAAGTAAGAGTTATCACAGAGTGGTGACTCCTGAGAGCAAAGAGGCAGAGAGAACATTCTGGTAACACCAGCACTGATGTGCTACTTAGATCTTGTCATTTACAAACAAACAAACTCTAGCAGCTGCATGGGTTTTCCAAGAAAATGGCTAAACAGAAAGTAAATAGTTCAGGGAATCACCTCCCACTGATTCTCTCCCATGGTCTGGCTGCTTCTGGTACTCAGATTTGTAGACCACTATGAAAAGAATACAACTTCTCTAACTAAATGGAAGGAGATCACAGTGTCTGCTGAAATTAATAACCTATATTTCCTAATCAGTGCTTCCTGTCTACTAAAACAAAGGAAGAAAACCAATCTTCTATTTCATGACACAGATAAAACCAGCTCAAGATAGTATGAAACTAAGTGGTGAACTCTTTCAAAATTGTCCTATTTTTGCTCACCTTCAAATATATTTACATCACCACTTAGCAGCACAAAGACTTGTGCTACTTGATTTTAAAGGACTCAAGGACAAATCCACAGGGAAACACTACATAGATGTTTGTTACTGGATGGAAGCTATTTAGAAATTATCTAGTCACAGTTAAAACACCTGACCTCTTTATCAATAAGCACCTTTGAAAACACAAAACTGAGGTTCACAAAGTTGATACAAAGTCTCTCAGAGTCAGAGCCCATTGCAATAAGTAGCAGTGACACAGATGACTGCTGTCAGGGGCTGGGAATGTGTACACTGAGAATTCTTGGTAATAAAAGGACCAAGCAGCACTCACATGAGCATCATGTCACAGCACACATGGCAGGGCACATAGAAGGCACTGATGTGTGAACATAATACACCACTAAATTCAGTTTTACTTATTTGTGACAGAGGAATGGAGCATCTAAAAATCTCAAGTGTTTCTTGCCCAAAGAAATTCATTACACCCGGTCTCTCTACATGTTTTTTAACCAGCCCCAATCTCCTGCACAAGTTCTGATGTTGCAAAGGCAGCTACAAGTGGAGAAGACTCAACAGTAACACTGTCATTGATACCCTGCTCCACAAGAAAAATCCTGAAGATGTCCTTTAGCAGACCACATTTTACTGCTTATGTTGTTAGATCTAACACGAACTAGGGACTTTATTTTCAAGCATTTCCTAGTCAGTACATGAATGTTTTCTTCTCATCTTAAATCTCAAACTCTTCTGTTTGAGATTTAAGATGAGAAGACACATAGCAACACACATAGCAACTGATTTTTAGCAAACAACAGCTGGATGGAAATATTCTAATAAACCTAAGTCTTACATCAAGAAAGGTTTCACTTACCAGAGTCCCAAGTGTCCAGATGAGAAAGCACCCTAGGGTTTGAAACCAAAATCAGTGTGTTTCATATGCAATATTCCAAAGGCTTTCATAACACCACTAAAAACTCAAATGAGCCTTTGATCTTTCAAAGATACCTAAAGACATCTGAGAACAGTAATGTGACTAAATGTAGTAAAAATACTAGATAGCATTAAAAAAATTCTATCTGTCTAGGTTGCATGAGCATGTCTTCACATCTACCATAAACTCCCTAGCTCTAGAGGCCTGTATTTCAGATCATGCTGTAGTGATTACAAGGATTTCAATAACTGATTTTCATCAGGATAATCTTCTTTAAAGATATCTAATCAGATACCTAAACAAGGAATTAAATGGCACATTAATTCCTCCAACATATTTGTGCAAAATAAGAAGGGGTAAATTTAATATAAACCAGTACGTACTTTTTGGCATTTTCAAAAATATTCCTCAAATATGCTGAGGTTCTTCTCTCCTCTCTCTGGTTTGTAAAACAAACAAAATTCCCAAAATTAACAAAACAGAAGACCAAATGAAATACTCCCTGATGGAATGAAGATCAGAAATTAATTTGGTTTTCTCTTTGAATGGAAATAAAACATAGTGGAGCCTCACACCATCTTCCAAGTGCCCATGCTCTCACACACTCACACACATGTAAACCTCACAACAATACAGAGTAAGATCTACTTTTCTTTAATTTCATGCATTATTTTAAGAGAACAAAACTTACAGGCAATCACCTTAGGTGAAATGACTGCAAGTCTTTGCACTCCTGATAATCAGATTCCCATTTACTTATCTTCAAAATAAAAAAGGAACGTGTTCATGCTTGACTTTAAAACCCCCATTTCAGAGGCAGCTCTGGGGAGTTCCAGTGCCTCAGCTCCAGTGCCTCTCACTCACCTCTTCTGAAAGGTTGTGCCATTCCCTCCTGAGCACCTTACTGTGGTAGTGCAAGTGTGGCTCTGCATACTTCACACTCTCCAAGTTTGAGTTGAGTTTCTCCCAGAAGCCTTTGGAGTTTTGGAACTGCAAAGTGTTGCACAGGAAGCATGAATATAGGCTGCCCTCTTAGAGAAATACCTCATCACCCTCCCACTAAGTGACTGCAAAGACATGAGATTAGTGTAAAAACAATCTAAGTGAAAAAAGTTAACAAAGCATCAAAACTAATTTCTTGTGATGGAATGGCAGTGGTAGCACCCACTTGACTTGAGGTCAAGATTTGGTGCCTGGGAAGGAACAAGTATTTCTGGGTCACAATTCATCTGACCTACTTACATGTTTGAGATGGGAAGAGCTGCACCACAGACTACACTGGCCATATTGTCTAGACTTCCTCTGGCTGTAAAAAAGGGCCTTAGGCTACTAACTTAGATGTAAATGTTTACATTTGGTCAAATAAATCCCATTTGAGGTTTCTAGCAGTTCTAAATAGAGGAATAACACCATGGCCACGACAGCTGCAGGATGCCACTAGTTTCAAGCTGCATTAAGACTTAGATTGCAAACATCCATTTACCATCCTCAAGTAACAGTGCTTCATCCCAGAAAAGAAACAAAATCCAAAAATTTCCATAGGAATTCTAAAGCATTTTACTCTAGTGCTAAAGGTAATCTAAACTCAGCTGTGAACAGAGAGGAGGATGAAAATCTAAACAAAACTACACCAGTTTCCTGAGCTAGTTCTTGGACTGGGTATAAAAATTTGAAGCTGCTGTTTATAAGGGGGGCAAGATGCAATGGGGGGCATTGCTGAGGAAGAGATGAGATTAAGGCAATTCTTTTTGACAGTTTTAAAAAACAAGAGATGGTACAAGCTTTTCTTGCCCCTCTTAATAAACATTATCTCCCAACACAGACACTACAGTAACAACATTTGAATAAAGAGAGCTTTGAATTCACAGTATTCCTCCACTTGCACTAATATACTGGATTTTGCTTCTCCTCTCAACTATCCTACAATAACAATAACCTTAAAAGAAAACCTCAAAAGGAAGAAACCACTTCCTACTATAAACTATAATTTGTCAAGGAAAATAAATTTCAAAGATTCAATCCTGCCAGCCACTTTCCTCTTGCTGCCAGTGCCTATTGTCATTTTATTATTGTAGCTGCAGCAGAGACAATAAATCTTGGGTTTGCTTCATATTAGTTATACTTAGCAACTGCAAACTAGGGTCACATATGGCACCATATGTTCACTCTGTTGGACCTAACTCATGAGATCTACAACATACTACTGCAGAATGTTGCCTAAATGTTACCAGTAGGAAATCAGAGAAATGTTAAATACAGCATAAGGGTATCATCTAGTGACCAATCCATGCAACAGCACCACCACTACAAAACTGTGTTCAGGCCACACTGGACTTGGATATGTGGCAGGGGGAAGCAAGACAGCAATTTTCTTTCATATAAGAAATCTCTAACAGGAAGTGGTAGGCTTGAGTGTTGTCTGCTTTTAATCCCAAAAAAATGCACTGTATTAGACCTCATTAAAAAGTCAAAAGTTTAAAGTAAGGGATTTTTTCAATTAAATCTATTCTTTCTTGAGGATCACCAGGGTAAGGACTAAAAAGAGAAGGCTTCTTCATCTTAGGTGTTTACTTGGGAGACACTTCTAGAGAGGCAAGAAATAACACCTAAGCATGACACTTAAAAGACATTGTATTACCAGAAGTCAAAGCAAGGCCTCATCAGTTTGCAATACTCAAAAAGCTCCCATGAAGCCTTTCAAAGGTAGTGGGCTTTTAACTGAAGGTAGAGAGCTCTCTGCTACACCCCTTGGAAAAGATGTGGGGTGACAATTGCCTTCAAGAGGCCATGTCTCTCTGGACTGCAGTGCAGTGTCTCCCCAGCAGGGATGGCATTCAGGGGGTGTTGTAAAGCATCATTCTGCACCCCAGGGGCTCAGCACAGCACAAGGGAGAAACTCTTTCCTGCTGCTCTGACAATTTCTTGCACTATATATTTTCACTCTTCCCCTGGACCTCCTCCTATTTTCTTTATTTCCCTTCTTCCCCCTGCCTTCTCCCTTTCCAATTGAACTTATCTGCACCCTGCAAGTTTAGTTTGTGCTTAAAAAGGGGGGGAAAATTAGACTTATTAATTGCAATCCTTATGTAGAGCTTTTGGACAACTGGACTAACTGTTCCCCCTTTCTAAGAATATCTTAATGAACAAGAATTTAGTCATAAAAACTCCTGATACCAAACAGAACAATTCTTTTCATGTGAATATGGACATAGCCCTCCCAAAAGCTCTCAACAACTTATGGACTTGAGAACTCCAAAAAGTTCTCAGAGTAACAATTAGGCATTTTTTTTTCTGAAATGCCATAAAATCTCTGCAACAAAAATACTACTTGTAGAACCAGGTCTGTCACCAGGGTCTGACTCCTGATGCCAACAACATGCACCAACTGAAACACCAACTGACCACTTAAACTCGAGCTCTGGTGGGTTTGTGACACTGGTGTGCTACAAAACAGCCAGAGCATTAAACTTTACCCTGGGCATTAGCATCTTTGTCCTCATGCAAGAGTCACAGCAATTTGCCATCAAAAGTAGCAGGAAATATTTGTCTTTTGCTCAACTCTGACCTTTTCAATCTGTTTAGGTTTCAGACAGAAATAGGAAATGAGTTCCACAATCAGGAAGTATAGCTGCTAAAGGCATGTGCCCCCAGGGGCTTGAGGTTCAATCTCAGACAAATTAAAGTCCTGCTAACTTTGACCTCAGTGAATTACAGGGATTATCTGCACACAAATTTTCTCAAGATCTGATTTCCCCAGGTGTCCCAGTTCTCAGGGCAGCCTTTCCAAGCAAAGCCATGCAAAGCCCTATTCCCTGACAGCAACCCTATGGATGTGTGCAGCACAACTATGATGCACTGCTGCAGAGTGAGAGAGCAGTGGCAATTTCACTGATTTTTAAAAGGTTTTGTGAACAGTGATGTTTTATGACTAATTACAAGCACATCTTTAAAGAGCTACAAGGAACAACATTGTCATGTATCCAGAGTCTCATCCTATGTGTTGCTGGTGTGTCTAAACTCCTCGCTCTTCCCCTTAGCTCTCCACAACAAACTGCTTATTAAAATTCTCTTTCAGATTTTGTAGGGGAGTGCTTAGGAAAATTTCAAGAATTTCTCTAAACTGGAGCTGAGGGAGTGGAATGGGAAGACAGGAAGAATCATTCACGCTGTTTTCAATGGAAAGGACAATTTCCTACCCAAACAACCTACCCTGCTCTCCCCATCCAGCCCACTGCCCTTTCCAGGCTGGGAAAATAGACTCTATTTGTCTAGATTGAGTAGCCAAAGCCCTGACATCAGTGCAATCACACGATGCTCTGGACAAAACAAAATGAGAGGGTCATAAGCCATCCACACCAATGGGAGCACAGTGAAATTGCCATCAAAGTGGGCATATGTAGACATGTGGAAAAATCCTACTTGTCTGTTATGCCACCTCTGCCTTCAGCTACCAAAATCATAAAGTGAAGCAGTATCAATCTGATTAACAAGAATTAATTTGTGGATAATCCTCCCTGCTGAATAAAGGTGTCTTCAGAAAGGGAAAAAACCCCACCATCTTTGAGTCTGATTAACTGATATTTTAGTAAATGCATAAATCCTTTCTAACAGGGCAATTTTCTGTTCACATCTATTTTTGGATAGGTCTGTGGGGATATTGCTGCATTAATATTTAGCACACCCCCAACCCACAAAAAAAGCAGCTACTAATCTGCAAGTACAAATGTGGTTTTATACTGGAACTTACCTCTAACACAGGTAGAGGAATAATGTCTGTGGCACATATTACTCCAGGGACAGACTAAAAATACAGAAAAATTATTTATAGTCTTACAATTTAGCATAGAACATGGGGCAGCTAATCTCCATCACCCATTTCCTCCAGGAAACTAGCTAGCTAGCCAAAACTGTGCCCTTATTTTTAAGAAAAACAATATATTAGAACAGTGTCACAGCAGAGAAATTAAGACACTATTTGCTCTAACTGTAAAGTCTGGCTTGAAGTTATTTTAATTCTTCAAGCTTACTTGTAAATCTTAACTCCACTGATTCTGTTTGCCCTGGAAATAAATGCATGATTTTGCTGGTTAAATTTATTCTGTATTCATTATAAACCTCATGTGATAAGGACTAAATTAATACTTCATTATGAAAACTGAGATATTTAACTGTCCATTCAATTAAAATAACTGTTCTTGGTTTTGCAAATGCTTTTATTTGTTGACAAAAAATTTGCCTTATGGAAAACACTAAAAAGGGTAAGACTTGGCAAACCAAAACAGGCATAAAGCACAGGCATAAAGGTATCAATTTGTAGCATATCCATGAAAAGGTAAGACACACAAGCTATAGGCTGTACTAAGGGATAAAAAAACCAGACCCTCTACCTATTAATTAAAGTACCAGCTGTTATCTCACCCCAATCCAGTCATGCAGTGATGTGTAGGGCAGGAGTTTATCCAGGTTCTGAGTTTCTGGACACATTCTGCAGTACAGGGAGGCTGAATGTAATGTGAAAAGATTTATAAGGGCAAGATTGTATGAACTATTGGTTAACAAGAGTAGCCTTCACTGTTCCTTATCTGACACTTCTTTAGGGACAAATCCTGCTGCTGTCTCTGAAACAGCTTCCTCCATTGTGGAACTGGTCCCATTCTGTGCACAAAAGGAGGAAGAGAAGTCCAGATGGCTGCAGGGCTGGGTCAGCTGCTTGGCTACAGCTCAGCACTGCAGGGGTCCTTTGTACAAAGACTCTGCACTGGCTCGACTGAGAAACTACCTATTAGAAGAGAGTACCATGATAAGCCAAATCCTTCTGAAAAAAATGGTTTGGGCTAGAGCTAGAGGAGAATGGAGCTGAGGAGACAATCTCCAGAGACCTAAAATAGTGATAAATCCATTTGTTCCATTAGACAGAAGAATGCATTTGAAAAGCTTTACTGCCAATCTGATTTTGAGATGTCTATGCATCTTCTAAACTACTGATACTGTCTCTTAATGCACAAAATGCAGGTTAGTTAATGCAAATCATAACCAAAAAGTTCAGAAATAAGAGTCAGTTTGTACTGCCATGGCCTCTCCTTAGTGTTAACTGGAGTATGCAGGAAAACTCAGAATGCAAGAAAAGAAATACCTACCGATGATAAATTCTTGAATGGGGTCAAAAGAGTGACATGTTGACAGGTTCTCAGAAATCCACCGAATAATCTGTCAGAATGAGAGCAGGGAGCTTGTCACATCTCTCTGGTTAATCAAGTGTTGTAAGAGAGTATAGAAAATTTGGTTCTGGTAGCTGACACTTTGCATGGAGTAGTGATAGGGACACAGATGTTTTCAGGACAGCCTGGACTGATAACAGGGTTTAGGGCAGCCCAGCTGATGAGCCTCTTGGCACTGCCAGGTGAATCAGGACCTCTCTTTGGCTGATGCCATTCATGCCCTGCTCCTGCCTTGTATAAGATGCCAGTCACTGGAAAAAAATTTAGAAGAAGTTCTTTTCCAACCTGCATTTCCAAGTCTTCTGTGTGTTGGAAGTAGAGCAGGGCACAATGCAGAGCTGCCAGTCTCTCACAGTCTCGTTTGCTCTTCTGTAGGAGCTGCAGCAAGGCACTGTCACTGATGCTCACTTGGTACAGGCTTCCTGCACTGCAATCCAGGACTGCTGACACCCATGGGCACCGGATGGAACAGTTTTGTAGGGTGTCAATTCTTGCATCCTCACCTGAAGAACATTGGTTTGAGAACAAAAAGGAGTAAGAACATAAAATTTGCCAGCTACCAGCATTTCTCCTAAGATTCCTAGGCCCCCAGCAGTAAGAAAGAGTCTCCCTCTTGCACTACCTGCCCTGGTAGTATACTGAAGAGGAGTAGGAATGGTGCTGGCTCCATAAAGAAAGCAGATAAGGAGTACAGTCCATACTCAGTTCTCTCCTTCCCTATTGCTGACACAGAGAAGGTGTAGAGATCTCAGGCTCACAGTGCTGCTCCAAGGCAAATCAGAGTACCTTTGATGGAACAGAGCAGGGCACAACAACAATAGCACAAGTTGAACACTAGAATTAGCACCTATTGGTACAGCTTGTGCAGGTCAGAACTGCTCACGTGCAGAAGCATGATACAAACTTCTAGTGGTGGATCTCATGCCATCAATCCAAATGGCCAGAACAGGCAGGTTCTGCTCTACAATTATTCACTGAAGCCTCAGACCAAAACCATTTTATTTATGTACCGGTGTTTGCCACCCTGGTACCATACAGGTACTGTATTTCAGAGCCCTTGCATCAGAGAAATCAGGCCCACCATCCAGCAGTGATGCTTTCCACTCATTTTTAGCAGGACAGTATTTCATTACACATACAAAACAGGTATTAGCTTCCTATGATGCTGCCCCTGCACCAGTTTCCACAATGTATGTCCCCTTCACCCAATCAGAACAACAGATTTCTGTTTTCAAACAAAGGCACCCCGCTTCCAAAAATAAACCACTTCCCACAAAGACGTGTTTGTTGGAAATGCGTTGGAAATGAAGTAACACGGATCTCAGATGAGACTCTAAATTAAATTGCATCAGCCTGATCAGGTGAAGGAAACACAGATTTCCTTTCCCCACACCCTCCAAACACACACATTTAGAGCAACTCAATTGGAGGAAGGAAATGTAAAATCAAATTTACATCTCATGTGAAATTTGAAAACAGTGGAGGACCAAGAACATGGGCAAAGCTGGGGGAAGGGAAACTGTGAAACCAAGACAGAGAATTTCAAATGCAGTGAAAGGTCTTCTTCCATTTCATAACAAGCAAGAAGTATGAAATACATAAAGTATGAAATGCCAGTTCAGCTTCTCTTTCTAAAATGGAAAGTAGCAAAAATGTCATTTTTTGAGTATCCTTCCTTTGTCAGAACACTATGCAATAAGGAAACATTGAGAAACACAACTTTCATGTAAAGAAATATGAACAAGTTTCCACAACAACAATTAAATTACTTAAAGCAGTTTTACTGTACCTGTCAGAAACAAACTATAGCACAGCATGTCAGGATGTTGAATGTTCAGGAGGTGCAGGAACTGGCCAGGCAAATAAGCAGCCACATAATAGTCTATTTAAAGAAACAACAGTGGTCAATTTAGCACTTGATCACTTATTTGCTTTAAGAGGCTCTTTCACATGATTGGCTCACTTCTCTGTGAGGAATTGATTATATCTAGGAAATACAAAAGGAGTTAATTAAAAGCTGCTGTTGTATTAACACAGGAAACACTAGCAGTACATTTGGGTTTCCAGGGTAGGATTCAAGAAACTTGAGATACTCAAGAACTCAGCAGCTGGTGTCCAGCACAGATTTTGAGGCAATTTCAGAGGAAGCTTCTTACTAATAGTGAGGCATTGCAATATCAAATGCCAAATACAAAAGGCAAGCAGAAGAAAAGCAGCAAAATAACACTGCTCCCTAAAGCCAAGGAAAAAAAATCCTTTCCTCCCAGAGAAGAGTTAGCCATTTGTCTCCACACTACACAGAGAATGGCAGTCACACAGGAAAGTAACACAAGTAACCTACCAAGATTCATAAAAGCCACTTCCTTCAATTGATGAGATTCTGCTCTTTCTAGAGAAACTGTAAAAGTTTTGTTGTAACCTGAGGGGAAATAAAAACTTTAAAAATCTCAAACAATAAACACCATTTGTTACAATCCACCTACGACTTTATAGCTAGAAACTTCTGCAGTTCCCACAGATGCAAACAGGGATCTTTCAGACTGCTTTATGGGGTTGTCTGCACAGACAGATTTAATCCATCCTGAACAGAGTTCCTGCACACTTAGTAGACTGGCACCTACACAATGCAGTTCTTTAGTGTGTGAAAACTAGCCATGCACTGCCCAGCCTACATTTGTGTTTAGAGAAGCACTCCATCCCAGAGCAGGCTTGTGCTCTGGGATAATAAATACCTTTCTCCCAGAAAAACCCAAACACAAATCCTTTATATAGCTGTGTTTCACATTTTGGTGATCTTTCAATTGCTTTAAAGAATTTCCACTTTGTTTATCTGCATGCCTTATTGCTCTAATTTAGTTCAGCTCAGTTTATACAAAGGCCAATTTCAGACCTGCTGTGTTTGCATGGGCTTTGCATCAGCACAGCTGTTGTTTTAATCTAGACTTTTACCACACTTCTGGCACCCAGTAAGAATGACACAATGCCCTCAAATTTGCTCTGAGAAAAGGTGAAGATTCTACTAACTAATGGTGTCATGATCAGGATGCTACTTAATAATGCATGGAAATTCAATATAAGATCCACAGTTTACAGAATCAC
This sequence comes from Agelaius phoeniceus, assembly GCF_051311805.1. Classification (NCBI taxonomy): domain Eukaryota; kingdom Metazoa; phylum Chordata; class Aves; order Passeriformes; family Icteridae; genus Agelaius; species Agelaius phoeniceus. Next base: position 61,235,795 of record NC_135269.1, read on the forward strand.
CAAGAAAAAAATCACCAACAGCAACACTACAGAGGCAGAGGTGTCGAAAGACACAGTTTTTCATACAAAATACTGACTGAAGTTAGCTTGCAATGCATCAGTACACTCCCCATCACCACTTTGTCACTTGCCGGCATGAGCACATGCAAGCTAAAACCAGCACTGCAGAATTCAACTGCAACATCGTGACTTCTCTGTTTATGCTGCAGTGACTGTTTTAACAGGGGTGGGAAGCTTCCAGCCAAGATTACAGAGGCTGCAGAATAAACTGAACTTCTTAAATGTCTTCAAAATATGGTTTATGAACTGCAAAATGTGAAAAATGGACCAAATATACCATTGATTCTGTGGGTCACTGCAGGACCATTACTAAAATTCTCTTGTACAACTGATGAATCTTACATGAACCCACAAACAGCTCTGCACCAAACAACTCCATTCCACAGAGGTCATTTCAGACTTAGCTAGTCAGTGTCACCATATTTATCCCCAGGTTCTTCCTAGTACAGATCAGGATGTACAAGGGCATGGTTGGCTCCAAGCAATCCAACAACTCCTTGGCTACATGTCAGGTGTGTCTGGGGAAATCAGCCCCTCACAGCAGTGCAGTGCAGTGTGTCACACCCAAAAAGGACTTTTCCCAATTTGTTAATGCCTTCAAGAACACAAAAAGGTACTTCACTCAATCCCACAGTATTCCAGCAGCAAGCAAAGCAATATGTATGTGCAGCTATGACCTATGAGAAGCATCCTGACACAAGAAAGCAAAGAGTTAAGGTAGAACAGAGACACAGTGTGCACTTGAACACAGTTACTCCATACTATGCAGCTTCTGCAGCTTCTCAGTTGAGAAATAATTTGCCTCTCTGTCCATGCATCAAGTAAGAAAATCTTGATAACGAGAACTTTTATTCTGATTGGAATAAAACAATGTCCTTTATTATTTTAAAACAAAGGTCTTAACTTTAAGAGCTTGAGCACCACTTACACAGCAACTATTCTTAGAGTCAGTGGGTGTTGCACCTCTTGCTGTGAAAATGACACATTGAACTGGAATTCTAAACAGACATGCAAGCTAAGAGCTGTTGGCTCTATTTCCCATACAAATGCCTTATGGCATAAGTACAACACACCTGCAAGCTCCCACAGATTTCATTGATGTCTGGGCTCAGCATGCCGGAAAGTCTGGCTAGAAATAAGGGACCAAATTAATAACCATTTACAAGGCCACTGGTTTGAAGCTACTCACTCAGCATCAGGCAGGAAGCCTACAGCAGGAAAGCCAAAGCTAAAGGCAGCTAAAGGCAGCTGTTGTCTTGAAACGCCAGCCACAGTAGCTTATTGTCTGCAGACTATGGTGGTTATTTGTTTTGAAAGGCATTCTCTGACTCTTTCAGCACACTGTCATTCTCCAAAATAAAGCACAGTAAGTTAACAAGTTAGTCTTACCTTTATGTAGAAAATATATGGAGTATATGATCTCATGAGGAATATCAGAGACTAGACTACAACACACACACAAGCCTCCTAGAAAGACAAAATAGGGAAAGAAAATTAACTTGTCCAGCTGAATATCCAGACATCTTTATACCGCACAAAACCAAATCAAGACTGTTTCAAATTAGGAACTAAAAATAATCTCTCAAAAAAAGGTAAAGATTACAGGAATATCTATTATGGACTCTAATCATCATCTACCTAATGAAACAAAACCAAGAAAGAACAGAGGAGGCAATCTGGCACAATGGAAAGCTGGGTCCTGTCATGGTCAGCTCTTTCTTTTACAGGAAGTACATTTTAGCCCTTTCCAGGAGAAATCATGCTTGCAGCCAGAACACTGATCAACCCTTTCTCTCCACAGACTGCCTCAATACAGATATTTTGTGTTCAGGAGCTGTCAGATATGCTCAACAATATAATAAAACACCATTTCTTTTCTTTTCAAGTAATCTCATATTGGCAGCAGCATGAATACACTACCAAAGCTTTCTCACACTAGAAGTGATAGCCACTTGTCCCCTTTCCAGCCCAAAGAACTGCTATTACCTTTTTTAGGAGAGAAGTCAGTCCTTGAGGCAAGTTTATTTCAGCCAGGGTTCTGCATACAGGAAGGTTTCCCACTCAGAATAATTCTATATCAGATTGCTCCTGTTTTGACCCACTGGATGGTAACCCTGCTTTCATCTCTCATAAAAACTTTAATCCCCTTACTCTGATGCTTTGGCATTCATGTTAAAAACAGCTTCCAAACCACATTATCCCAATACAGCTGGGATAGGTCATCCACAAATACAACCATTCACCTTTTACCTTTATTGGAAATTTATCATTTAAAAGAAGAAAAGAAAGTAATACTAATACAGGTACTGTTCTGTAAAAAATAAAAGGCTGTGTATAGAAGTTATGCAGAAACTGGCACAGTATGGAAAAAGCACAAGTACAAAAAAAGCACAGGTACCCAGTTACTTTATTTGATTAAATGCCTTGGTATTTCACACCACAAGGCTGTACCATAGCTGTGATACAGATATGGCTGAGACAGTTCTTGTTTCTGCCTTCTGGTGAAGGTAACTGCTTTCTTAAGGTGCAATTTTTCTTTCTGCTTATTCTTAGCTGACTGAACATGGTTTGATACAGTTTTGCTTGGATATTTGAGTCATCCAGACAACAGACAGGGCATTTTGCCAGAGCCCTTGGCTTCTATCAGAAAATGCATAATTTTTAAAGTAGCAGCATCAGGACTCATGAGGAAGACTGGAGAAGTTCCAGCAACCCACTGGATTGCTGTTTTATTATCAAACAGCTCCCTTCCAGAACTGCAAATTTCCTTCTTGTATGCTGGAGTCTTCTGTGTACACTGCTCTGTAAATTGCACAACAGGCAAGTGAGTGTGCTCAGACTGAAGTGTCAGTGAGCAATGTGCAAGCTGACCACAGAAACTGCAGCTCTGGCAGACTATAAATAGGATGTGCATCTTTCAACTCAACAACATTGCTCCATGTGTCAACAAACTGAGCTGCAAACAACCGGAAATAACAAATGGTGCTTTGTTAATGCAGACAGAAACATGGCAGCCTCAGACCAACAGGTGTCCGAGCAAAGTTATATCTGCCACAGTCCTGGCAATCCCAGCAGAGCAGCCAGACACTAGGAATACATCACAGACTCCTTTCCTACCCTTAGCAGAGCTCTCTGCAAATTAGAGCTGGGTTGTGCTGCTGCAGGGAAAGCTTATTAGCCAATTGCAACTGTACGCAGAGCCAGGTCTACCATACTACCCATTTCAAAATCATTTGCCAACAGTAAAGCTGTAGCTGAATGCTGCAAGGTGAGAAGACTCATGTGAGGATATACTTGGATGGACACTTATCTTTCCAGAAATAAAAGGGAAAAAAGATCTTGACCACAAAGGTTAAAAAAAAAAAAGAAAGGAAGAATTTAAAAATAAAATTCTACTCCTATTCAGGAAAGAGCAGTTACAACTCTGGCACTTGACAAAGTCAGCCCATTGAGACTGTAAGAGTGTAAGAGTCACCTATGATATACAGAAATTAAATTTTCCCTATGAAACTTTAACTAAATTCCTCATTTCTGTTCAAGCAAAAACTCAAGACATGAGGCTGTAACAGCATCTCAACAAAGCATCCAAATGTCACAACTCAAATACAACATTGCACCAGGGCATTTTTGTCTTCTTGTACTGACTTAGGAGGGACTTGCCTCATTTAACCTCAGCCATCCAAACATCTCTCATTTAGACTCCTGTTCAGCAAACAAAGAAATATGGATTGAGGCATCCTCTGGAGATGCCTATTTCTTGAAACATAGTCCAGATGCCTAAATTTCAGGGGATAGTTAGCTGATGAGAATCCAGTGTCTATGACCTCTTACTGCTGCATTTTTTTAATATTGAGCAAATTTAATTGAAAAATATTTCTAAAGTACTAAGAGAAAACATAACAGTACAGTGTTTATCTAATAACCACTGAATTCTGGGCATGCCAAGTTAATTGTGAGACTGGAACTGCTTGATCTCAGCTATTCAAGAATTACGTGGGGGTTTTTATCTGGAGAGATTTTGTCTGTGCTGAGTGTAAGGAACAGAGCTACTTTTTTCTGCCTCAGAAGTTTGAGAAAGGAGAAGTGATTTCATTCAGAGTTCAGACTGGCAGGAGCCAATAAGAGTTTTATTAAATGGGAAATTGTATGGAATATTCCAGTTGAAGTTTTGCCAATTACAATTTGCCAGGGATGTCTGAATGGTACAAGCAGGGATACTGGCATTAATATCAGAGCTGTGCTAGCAGGCCCACAGCAGGCACAGTCTGCTCCACAAAGAACTTGCAGTCCACTTTTGCAAATCACCCCTGAGGCACAAAAGGGAACCTTTAGTGTGATTACCCATAGTGGTCTTCAACAACTAGATATGGTTTTAGCACCAAAATAGCTTGGTCCAAACTGTTAGCTACCAGAAATGGGTTATGCAAGGTAATCCTCAGTTTTAAGCAATATTCAAGGCCAAGCCACATACAGTAATCTCATTTAAGTGCAATTGTCAAATTATCTGTTTTACCATAAGTGCAATGAAAAGCACTTTTGCTTTTGCTTTAGAAAGGTTCCACACAGACTTTAAATACTGTGTCGCCAGACAGAAAAAAACCATTTTACTTCACAGTAACTAAACAAGAGTCTTGTTGGAGGATGACTGAATTTCATCCTAAACTCGAGGAGGTACTTCAACCCTAGAGGAGTATAGGTTTTAAAAGGAAACATATATATAAATAAATAATATTTTCTATTATTGGACTGGCTGTTTATATAAGAAATTGTCTTGCTAACAGAGAAAAACCCTAATCTACATTTGAAAGATAGAACCTTGGCTTTCTCTTACTTCTAATTGCTTCCCTCTGATCTTTATAAGCATGCAGTTTGCCTTGGTAAGAAAAAATTTCCACGTAAGGAAGCTGTACTTCACTTGATTTGCACTAATGGTCATTGCAGTGCAAGTGGCAGACAGCTCAGCAGTTCACTGTGTGCACAGCAGGCTTTGGGGAGGGACAAGTACAGCCTCTCCTGCAACACTTCCCTGTACAACTCTGCTGACCAGTCACAGGTCAAACAGACACCATCTCTGCCTGCCTGGATGGTCTAACAGAAAATGATTGTGATGAACAGACACCTCTTGAGACCAGTTTTTAATCCAAAAAAGCTCATGGCATACATTAGGATGGAGGAACACTCCAAAATCCTGAAGGTTTAAGAAACATTTTAGGTATAAGTTTAAGCAATCATATATATACCAAATCCCTGAATAGCACGTCGTGTTTAGTATCACATACTTGGACCTTCTAAACACCACACACTATCAGCAATCCAAAGCTCTTAAAGCCTGCATTGCACATGCTCTGTGTACATATGTCCCCTCTGTAACACAAATATACACTAGATCAGAAACCCAGACAAAACCTTCCTTGAATTTACTTTCTAACATAATTGTGGTCAGCTTTAACATTAGATTGCTTTAATGTAACACACAGCCATGCTTTGGTACCTGCTGGGTTCTGAAACTGCCAGGAAAATGCTAAGGTGTTCTTACACTGAGATATTTCACTGGTATCAGTTCTTTGCAGTTGGGCTACCAAAAGGTTTCTGGGTGACTGTTTTTTTATTGGTAGGTTGATATATAAAATCCTGGGTACTTCAGCTCAACTTCACTGCAGCTTTCAGAAGGTAAGAAATTTATTAATAGTAATAAGGCACAGTTGCCTTTTCCCTCTCCTCACAGTTACCTGCCAAGTATGCTCTAAAGGAATACAAACCTCACACTCACATTATAAATTTTTCTATTTTTGTGTGTTTTCTAATATTTCATGAATAAATCCAGTAATCAATTAGGATTACACTGCATGATAATTACTAGTGGAGGTAATTTTGACCATACTTGTATTTATTCATTACCTGCTTTACTTGTGAAAACCTGAAGGTTTTTCAAAGATTTAGATGCAACATCTTGATCTTGACAGTAATCATATCCAAAATTCACAAGTCTATGAGCAAATAAAGATCACTAAGTAAATCACTTCATCCACAGAGATTTATCACAACAAAAAGACCACCAGAACAGTCACTATGTAACCACAATATACTAATTAAATTATAATCAAATGTTCTGTAATACAAGTTAAATTGGGCTTTAACCAATTTGCTCAATGCTGTTAGAAACAAGAATCCCAAGACTGCACACTGTTATCCACCAATTTTGAGCATGCCTGACAACCATTCCTATACTTTGAAGTGAAAGCAATTGTCATGACATGCTGGAAATCCAAATACTTCTGACACCTAATAACTCAAAGGTTTTGCAGACTAACTGTACAGCCCATGGCTGTAAAGCTACATTTTAATCTGTAAAAAGGACACTACTTTCAGTGGAAATACTGCAAAGGAAAAGCTCAAAATCACACTCACATGGACCTTGTTATACCATGATATTTTCAGTCTCATGCTGCCTGTGTTTCAATTGTTTTACATATTTTTAAATCTACAAGGCCTATTTTCCCCCTGCAAAACATGCAGCAGAAGATTGTAGTCAGTCTGCTTTGGTTTTTTTTGTTGCTGGGTGTTTTTTTTATTTGGTTGTATTTTTTTCAAGGAAGTATTTTGATCCTGTAGGGATTTTCCCCTTGGTCTTCTGCAGTAATTTTGAAAACCAATAGAATGAAGTAAAATGCAGCATTGAAGCTCTTACAAGAGCTGTGTTCTTTCAGCACCAACTGTAAGAGGACACAACCTGCACATGCAGGAGCACCACATTGAGCCTTATGCACAGCACTGAGACATTCTGAGACTGCAGTTGGGGCAGGGTGGAACTAAAACACCTTCAGTTACTGACACCTGGCCTGGCAGCTCTGCCCCCACTTTTTATTCACAAAAATAAATGGGCCCTTTTGGAATGTAAAGACAGATGAGGATTGTGACAGAGTTAAACCATCCTGACTAGTTTTTTCATCCAGTTAAAAGGGAGCCCTCAGGAGACAGGCTCAGATGCAGTCATGTGCATGGCAGACACAGAATCAGACAAATCTTCATCTTTGGAAGTGCAGGCTGCTGGAAGGAGCATGCTGGAGGAGAACAGAGTACAGGCAGTGTCTTCACAGGCCATAAAAAGGTGCTACTGGTTTGCTTAACTGCCCAATAAAACTTGCAACAGCAATTAAAATGCAGAGCTTCCTTTGACAGATATTTTAACATCACCATTAAAACCTGCCCAAGGTTAAAGCAAATTAATTTAAATAGGTTCAGCATACTCAGAAGGTTTAACCTATAGCCAGCTCTTCAGACAAATAATTTTTTTAAATGGCACTAAGAAGCAGTCAAGGATTAAATTACTTTTTACAGTTGACCCCGATGAGAATAAGAACTGGAGGTCTGGACACAGTTTTCATGTTATTCTCATGTTCCAGTGCCATGTAGGCAACTGCAAACAAAGATATTGTGGTTTGGACAAATTTTACTTAGGTTTGTAAAATGGAGCATGTATAATAAATTACCATGTATATTGAAAGGAAAGCAAACCAAAACATTAAAAAAACAAACAACTTACTTTAATTGTGTGTCATTTACAGCAATATCCAGGTGTGATTCCAACTGTTAAATAAAAAGGAAAACAAACTTGTTCTTTACAGAGGTCAATATACTATGTTTAGTATTTCAGACCAGTAAAATGTGTCATAGTCACATTTCACCAGATTCAATATTTTAACAAGTTTATTTATCCTCCTCTAATCCTTACAGTCATTAAAAAACCTCCATAAAACAGATACTTAAAAAAAAAATAGAAAATAAAAGCCACTGGAACAAAGGTCTAGTAACAATCACATGTTGTAATTTTTATGTTCTGGTTTTTGTATTTTGGCTGCAACAAATGTTCCTGTCTCACTTAAAACTGACAGAAAATCACATGGTTTCTTTGTCTAGTGCACTTGCTAAGCCTGCTTTTTCAATAAGTGAGTATAAGTTCAGTACAGTCATGAATGTCACTTACTGCCTTCTAGGTCAAAACAAGTGTAATTCCAATAAAGTTACCTTACTGTGGGGAAAAATCTGAGTCTCACTGAATATATTCTTGACAAGAAAATAATGCAAAAAAATCCTAAAAGACTCCAGCTTTCCTTTGAAAAAGTTTCAACAATGAAAAAGACAAAAGATCTCTGTACCAGTACCTGGAAAACATAATTACATCCCACTGTAAATAATAAATTATTATTTATAATAAAATACTCAGAACTTACTATTGAATTAAAATTTTCCTCAGGATAAAACTGGACACACCTTAAAGTACTCTTTGATTCCTGGAATTAAAAAGAATGTGTTTTGTAAGTAAGAAAGGATATTATAGAGACTGGGAAGTGACTGGATACTCAGCACCATTCTTCACACTCAATCTGCTTTGCTAACAGATATGCAGAAGTTAGGGGACAAAAGAATTTAAAAACCACATATAACCCCTCACAACAGCACTGTGACATGCTTCCTTCCTGTCCCAGATCATTATCTGCCAATCATAGATAATTGCTCTTGTGGGCTCTCATTTAAGCACAGCAATAGGCGTCTCACACATTTTAGAAAGTTAAAAAAATGTTTTTCCATATCTACCTATATGGCAAAAAGAATTGCATCTTGCTTTAGTCAGTTCAAAATGGGTATCTCAGAAACAAAAACATAAATATATTTCTCCATCACAGTTCACTTCCTGTTATTTCCTAACATTCACTCTTCTTGTGGCTAAGAAGAGTAAAAAAATTTTTTTTATTTTATTTACAGAGAATGCATCAAGTGCAATTAGTCCCTCAGACAAAATAAAAAACCCAAACCCTGGGTTTTTTTGAGAGTTTCAAAGCTTCTTGCCAAGAACCTGTCCTCATTTGGTCTCTCAGTAAGTCTGCACACAAATTACTTTCTAGATGTGAATTCTCTAGAAGACAGGCATTATACTCACAGCAGTTTTGGAAAGATTTAGATACTTTTGAATAAAAGACCTTTCTAAAGCAAGAAAAAAAAATTACCAAGCCCACCTTTTTTATAGAAAGCACTAAGACCAGTCTTCTTGTAATGTACCAAGCACAACAGCAGCTACAGCAAATTTGGCTTTTGCTTTAGGTTATTTGAGGCAAGAACAAGAAAGACCATCCTAATGAAAACAAACCCCTACTTGCTACTCCACACTTAAAACTTCACTGTCACTGGACAGGCAGGAAGAAAACTGCAAGAATGACTTTCAGCTCACCTTTGGAACAATGTAGAAGAGTCTTTGCTCCATCATATCCCACTGTGCCCAAACGAGGTCATCTACAACTTTGGCTCTTGGAAGCTGACCTGACTTTTGAATCACCTACAGGGAAAGAATAAAAATATTAGAAGCCATCAAATAAAGTTTTGCAACAATTATGCACAGTCTGTGCTTTAAAGAGAAAAGCAGTGCAAGAACACACACAGAGAGCAAGGAGGTTGGAAGGAACAGGCTCCTTGTCAGCAGCATGAAGTCCACTTTTGTTGTGTGCAAGGTGCTCAGTTTAAAGAGATCAGAAGCACAGTTTTCAGAGAACACCTACTAACAAATCTCTTCTTTCAGTCCTCCTTTGCAAGAAATTCACCACTTAAACTGCTCAAAGTGAACAAAGAATAGCAGAGGCACCCTTCCTCAGAGAGGAGGGAAATACCACAGGCAGTTCAGAACCAGCTACATTAACTGCTGAAGGGAATGTGTCAGCTCCAAAAGAGATTTCTGTCTGAAGTCTCAGCCATGTGAGAGAGAGGGCTGGAGTAGAGCAAAGGCTAGTACTGTGAAAACTCCTGGGATTGTATACATGCACACTTGCATGATACAGGGAGATCTCATGTCAACCAAAACAAATCTGTTTGTCAGAAGGACATCAGATCTGTTTTCTGATTGTACTTAAGTCTTTACTCCACTACTGTAGTCTAGCATATAAAATACATCTGCTTGAAGGGTCATGACAAACTGAGAAAATCACCAAAGATTGCAAAGGGACAAAAATCAGGTCCCTAACTTTTCCTTCAAAGCCTACATTCACCTCCATAACACAAAACACTGGCTTTCCTGACACAATCATTTACAATATTGGACATTATTTTGTTATATTATTAGACAAGTGCTCATTAACAATAAGTCTTTCAAGAAGAACATTCACAATTTGTTGACAAATTCATGTTAGAAAAAGAGATGAGGGGAAACAAAGATTGGAACATTCACTGTACTTGGGCTGTATCTAAGTTTTACATCTTCTGTTCATTTGTTTTTTTAAGTAAATCCTCTACTGGGTTCACACAGAGTCACAACAGACAAGATTAGGAAGGCAACTCTAAAAATATTTTAAATGGTTGCAAATATTTAAAATAGTTTTAGAATTAATAAACACTATATTTACTCCTAACTTCTAACACACAGAAGCATTCAGCAACACATAACAAACCCAGTAAAATAAAAAAATTTCCTCAGAGATTACAAGGTGTAAAGTTTTTCAATCAGCTTTGTGGTCATCTGCATAAGCTGCCATAGTAATCAATGCTTTCTTTAATAAACTTTGTGTTGCCCAAGCATAAGACAAAAAATTTCAAAACTTTCAGCTAAACTAATTAAAGTAAAAAACCCCTCAAAATCAAAGATTTTTGGATCTTACCACTTTGTGTTCTTCTTCTGCAACAACATGGATGTCAAATTGTTCAATATCTTTAAAATAAAATTTTAAAAACTCATTACAAAAAAAATTTTATAATGCTTTTATACAGCTTATTAAACAAGCTCACCTCTTAGAATTCTGTAAGAACACTTCAGGGCCAGGAAAGTTCAACTCCAGTGCAAGAGGAAATCTGTGACACATGAGCACAGGTGCCTACACAGAGACCTGGAGTCTCTTCCTTTCCTGAGCTGAGAGTGGCCTCAGTCATAACCCCTCATGGAAAGAGCTCCCTGCCCACCTCAGCACAGCCCAGGCCTGAAGAGCAGTGACTCTTGGCACTGCACTGAATGTGCCCAACCAAGCCAAGGAGCACCCATGGAAAGAAAGAGTCTGCAGAGCTGCCTGCCCATGCCCAAGACCATCCCTGACCTGTTTCACCTCCTGCCACAAACAGCCCTTCCCACACCAAACTCCTGGAAGTTATGCACAGCTGGCCTGCATGAGAAGTGCAACACCCACCCAGCAGATGTTGTGTTTCTGATTTAGCTCTGTCCACCTAAGGCCACCTCCCCAAGGTTGGTGTCTAGCTCAGGGAAGATGGGTCTCTCCAAGGGGATGGAATAAGAGATCTCACTCTGTAATAAGTTGGGAAAACCCAGTCTTTTCCAAATGTCCATTTTATCCATTCCCTGCCATTAGATTAGGCTGAACATACAATGTTATCTGAATCCAAGGAACTATTGCTCTATTCTTGTCCCACTTCCCATGTTAAATGACATCTTTCGGTCAATTGATTTGCTCTGGATTTATGTAGGCAGCTATAAGGAGTCTATTTTAGCTTTTTTAGAAATAAAGATAACTGATGAATGCAAGAGCTAAGCAACTAATTGTAGATAAAGATGGTCATTCTGTTAACATTGGAAAAAAATCTGGTAAATGATACAGTTTTTGAACGACCTTTGGAATACCTAGAATAACTCACACCCTTCTTTTTCCTGGGTTTTTTCCCCCCAGTAAAAGTCTACCAAAAATACAAACTAGGACAATCATCTTGAAGTAAAAGAATGACAATGTACTTTGAAAATATTAACTCACATTTATCTTCTGAAACTAGCAAGAGACGACTTTCTCTAGAAGCATTTCTGCCTTCAACTGGATAAAGAAACTAAACAGAAAATTTCACAGAAGTAAGTAAAAACCAAAGTAGTTTAGAACATTTATCTAAAATGTTTGGGGGTTTTTTAGCTGGGTATTTATGTATTTTTCAATTTAATCAGACACACTAATGATATTTAATTAATAAAAATAGCTGTTATTACATACTAATAGTCACCAGTCACTATAACTGCAAACTTTGGAAGACTGAAGAGAAATAAAAAAGTAACCTTCATGTTGGAGAAATATTCTATACCAAACATTTTATGAAGTTTCATTTTATGACATTTTTTTATTTCTCTGAAGAAACAGGGGACATTATCTCTGTAACAGCTGCAAGATAACATGAGATATTTCTGTGGTTTCTTCTAGCATAGCAGATTAGAAAGGCTTATCTTCAGATTAGTTGGATACTTTACCTGTACTCGAACACAGCTATCCACAGCCTTTAGCACTCTCACATTATTAATGGGATGAATTTCGATTAGCAAGGTTAAATACTTGGACACTGCAAAAAGAACATGTTTTAGATAATATTCTTTGATGTAAGCAAGTTTGTTTTTTAAACAGAAATACCTGAGAAAGAAAGCAAAAAGGCCCAATACTTCAAACAGCATTAAGAAATCCACTTGCAGTACCTGACTGTAAGAGCTGAGCTGCTCTTTCTTCCTCTGAGTATTGACAGAAGCTGACTGCTGTGGGAGGAGAAAACACCAACACAACCACAGTGAGTGTGCATATTGGACAATAATCTTATCAAACATCCTTGAAGAATGAGCATCACAATTCTTTTACCAAAACATGTATGTTAAAGGAACATCAGAAGCTCTTCTAGATGTAGCAGGTATGCACAAATGCAGGAGCAGAAAGTGAACAGAGGGGCAGTGTGTCTTAGATGTTTTAATAAAACTGCAATATTGTCACAGCTGTGTCTTTATGTTGTTACCTACATTATCTGATTTTGGATCCACAGAAATTAATAAACTGCTGTGGGCAACACATAGGTTTAATTAACATTTAATTACATTTAAGTAATTCTAAACCCAAATGTATCATCCTACTAAACTAAATCTTGACCAAAAAAATCTAATGATAAAGCACATATTTACCCAATAAGGTCCTTTCATTGTTGACTGAACAGCTGATTATGTGCAGATTCTTCTCAAACATATAGAGGTGCTGCAGAGAAAAACACAGTAATGTTAAAAACTGTGCTTTTTCAAACTCCATAAAGGAAACCATCTAATTGCTTCTTAGGAAAACACTGCTGTCCCACAGATTTTAACTTTAAGCCCAGAAGAACCACATTTCAAGTTTCAATTGTAATAGTTCTCCTTTTTCTCATGTTTTTTTTTTTTAATGGTTCTTTTGAGCTCTATGTTGCCACTAGAGCAGCATAGCAGACCTTTATATAAATACAAAATTTCACTCATTTCTGACTATTATGGGGACAGCTTCAAAAACTTGTTGTCGTGATTTTAGTTACTGAATTGCAGTGTGTTCAGTTTTAGAATAAAATAATCTCTTAAAATGGTATCACCAAACAGACCAAGAATAAACACACATAAAGAAAACTCCAAACATTTACTTCTTGGCACATGTGTGCAATATGAAGAGAAGTGGAAAGGACTTGTTTAAAAGGTTGTTTAGAAATGAAGATTGCAGACATGATGCTTTACTACTCTCAACCTTTCAGATGTTCTGCAAGGTGGTGCATTTTAACACTACTGAGAATCATTCCAACACCTCATCTTTTCTGTTTCCAACAAGGACACACCCCTTAAGCACCTAACATACTGTGTTGCAAAGCATCAGAATCTGAAACACTGCAGCACTGTTGTCACCAGGGAGAAACCTGGTATTGCTCTCACCTCGTTTTGTTTGGTTTGAAGATCATACAATCCAATGTGAGTGTTTCTCTGGTTTCCCTATAGATAAAAACAAATTAGCACTAGCAATATAAATATACACAAAGTTAAGCACTGGGGGTTTTTTCCTACCTCCCTGTTCTCCCTGCCCCTTGACACACACCCTCACACACTTCCTTGTCCTATATATAAACAGGCAGTTAATTATCTAATTCCAAGAAAGCAAATTCTAATTCCAAGAGAACAAAGATTTATTTTTTCCTTTTAGAACTAACACATGGGATAAACCTGAAATGTGGCCAATCCACAGCCCACAAACCATTGCATAAACCTAATGCCTCTCTCTCACTTTGCTTCTAAACTGGTTTTAGTCACAGGCAATAGGGCCAGGAAGAGAGATGTCTGTACAAGAATCAATAGGGATGCTCTGGCCCCTGGAGATTTAAGGCTGGAATTCTGAACTTCACCAAATTGGTGGGTCAAAAGGGAGCACAGAAGCATCAAACATCACCAAAAATCAGCTCCCAGTGATCTGGCTGTAGCCTGGAAAAAGGATTTCAGGTCTGCCTTAGGAAGTCAGTTTTTGAAGGCTAAGTATTTTATAAGCTCACCATTAGCTTTCTGCCTTTGAAGAGTAACATAATATATATCCTTTCCAGCTTACTGATAAATAATATATGATGATTTTGTTTGAGGCACTTAGAAATGTTTGGGACTACAAATCAAAACTTAATTTTTACCATACCTTAAATTTTCCAATTATATTAAAAAAGAAAATTCTCCTTTTCAGCATATACTAGATAGCAAATCAAACTGATGTGTATTAATGTACTCTGGGTATGGGCACTAAATTGCTAAACTACTGACATTAAATCCAGCCACACAGGCTTCTCCTTCCACAGTGAGCTTCATTGTTTTTAACAATTGCTTAGGGGGAGAGGGCAGAGATCTGTGGTTATTTACAAATTTATGGCATCGTGCTTTGTGAAGTTGAAACAAAAGCCTGAGTATTTGCTTCCTAAGGGGTCTATTTCTGAGTGTGTCATTATTGTTGTAGCAATGACAAAAGTCTTTGATTTCTGATTTAAACAAGGAAAACAAAATGTCTTTATATTAAGACACAGGCTCTAGGCCTCCTAATTTAAGATTAAGCAAGTGGTTTCACAAATAACTATTTTTTTTCAAGTGTGTTTGAAATGTTAACACCATCTTACTCAGAAACTGAAAAATACATTTTACAGGACTGGTAACAGAGCTACATCAATGCCCATGACTAGCACAAACTAGGACACTTGTTTTCAAGTGCCCTCTGAAGATACTTACATTACCTTGCAAATGGAATTCACTTCTGTTAAAAACATCTTCCTTTACATTAACTATTAATGTCACAAAATATAGACACTGTCAAAACCACAGTACAACACAATACTCTAAAATAAGCTTGAAAATAAAACTCAGCGTCCACTTTCCCCTGGTTGCACACAGAATACACTTGACTGTCTCTCACTTAAAAGACAAAGGTTGTTTTCTATTTGTATCCATGAGGAAACAAGGCAGGCCAGCTCAGTCTAGTTTACATCCTCCCAAAGAACAGGCTACAGTGGCCAGTTACCCTAAGCTCCACCAACTGCCTTGGCCACATCCCTACAGACTACAGTGGCAGCTGAAACACCCAGCATGCAGGCACACACCTACATTTAGACATGTGAACCTTGAGCTACAGCTCATCCCTCGTGCCAGCTGCAAGAGCCTAAGAGCACACAAGGCAGTTACGCTGTCAGAGGCCCCAAAAAGCTTCGTGTGAGATTCCACAGGTGCTACAAATCAGCAACACCACACACACAGAGTACCAGCTCTCCTGCTGAGTTACATGTGTATTTGTATTAAGTCTTCTAGGGTCTTAAGCAATGAAAAAACCCCAAACTTTGACACACTCTAGAACTGTTTTTATGGTTATTGTTGCCTTGTACACGCTCCCCTCCCTATGCTTGTACTAAAGGAAACATCCACCCACAGTGAAAGCATATTAAAGTTAAAGCCTTGGTGAAGCCTCACCTCTTCCCTTAACCCTAGGGAAGCTGGAGAGTTTTAGCATTGTTGAGCCAGAGAGGAATGAAAGGCACCCCTACTCTACTGGAGCTGCTCCTCAAGAACCAAGATCCTCCAGGATCCAGCTGGATCTACAGAATCTTCTGGACTGAGCTGCACAGTCAAGAAGCACAGCTTGTCTCATCAGAGGAACAATGAGAAGAAGACAAAGTCTCACTTTCTAAAACCATTAGAAAACCCACTTGGAAGTAAAAATAAAACATGTACCATGGAGAGCAGAATCCAATGTTAAGAAGCCAGCTCTAGATACTTCAAGGCATCAAATAAACAGGGGTTACTTCAGACTACTTGCAATAAAGTGTTATAGATGAATCTTAAAGACAGGGATATGCAGAAACAGTGCTAGATAAATGGTATCTTAAAACATTTTAGTAGGAGAAAACATTTAACTAAAGCAATGCACATGAATTTAATAGGCTTCACTAAGAAATTGAGTGTGAAATTATGTGTTTATGAAGTATTTTAAAGAAATTGCATTTCATTCATGGGGAGATTCTGGGCCAGCAAAAAATCAAGGGCAAAAACCCTATTGACTTAATTAGGTGAATACTTTAGTCTCCATTTCATCATTCTTAACCTTTGACTGAAGTGGAGACGGGTATTTTCCCACTGCCCAACCCCCCCAGGTTGTAATCAGTTGTGTTTCCACGTTCTAATGCTTACTTCAAAAAAAATTAAACTACAAGAACTCAACTAGATTCACATAGAGTATTATTCTCAACTATTTTTTTTTAAATTCCAAGGTGGACTTACCTTCCAGGTATAAATAATTTTTCCATTTCTTTCAACATTTACAACGTAGAGTGCTGATGAATTCTCAGAAGTGTCTGAAATAAGAAGTACAAAGAGATACAGGATTTTTGTTTTATATAGTTCATCCTATAATTTATGCACACTTTAAGCAAATATGCTAAATACATTTTTACTTGTAAATACTTATTTGCATATGCCAAAATTACACCTTTCTGGAAAAAGAGGGAGTACTTCTTACACCATGATTTAAATCTGATAAACTTCAACACAGATAGTTAAGGGACTTCAAAACATGCAAGAAAAAAATATTTTTGTAAACACCTACCTCTTCATTAGAATTATGATTCTAATTACCTCTACCTTTTGTTATGAAAATGGAATGTGCTTTTGCAAAGAATAAGAAAACCAAACCAAACCAAAATGACCCCCTTGCATTCATTTACTATACCCAACATAGAGTTCAGACAGTTAAGCCATACTCCAGTCCTGTGGCCACTACAGGAAGAGAGAACCAGCCCAAGGAAAATATCATTTGCTCACACCTGCCCCTTCAGCATCTCAAAGGAAAGCCTGAAAATAAACTACATCTTTAGACATTAGTTCTACAACACCAACAGCACCTCTCCTGTGTCATTCTTAGCTCCTCCTCCTCCAAAAAGAAATTAAGGAAAAAACCCACCAAAATCCAAAGAACCATAAGGTCAAATACCATATAGAGAGACATACAACCTACCTACAAGTACAGGGAACTAAACAATGCAGGACACAAAATTATTTGGGATGTGAATGAAAGAGTACTGTTAAAATAGAAACAGATAAGCAGGAAGCTAAGATGGACACAGAAAGAGAAGAGCATATCTGGACAAAGCAGTACAAATTAAAAAGAAAACTACCAAAAAAAAAAAAAAGATCAAATATGGTACAATATGGTACTCAAGGTGAGAAAAATGCATGCTTTCCTGATGCTGCTTTTATGTTTTCTCATCACCACAGCCATCAAAAATGTCTTTATCTGTGATGGAATTTTTACTAGAAGTGGAAGTTTTGCCCTTAGTAAGGTTGAAGCTGTATGATTGGTCTCAATTATATAATAAAGGTGGCCTGCAGTTCAGTAAGCATCAACATAAAGAACTCTCCTCAACCTTCTGCAAGCATTAGTCAAGTCTAACACTATTTACTTGGCAGTTATCACAAAGTTTTGATAGAAGGAAGACACTTAGTGAAACTTAGTTTAACAAGCCTGATACTATAAACTGGCTTGTACAGCTTGCAGTGATAAGAAAAAAAAACTGTTTTCAAGTATTATCAGAAGAAAGTAAATTTTCCATTTGATTGTGGGAGGACAATGAAAACCCTTCCTGTACAATGAGCAACACATCACTTTCTATTGGTTTCAGATCACTCAAAGTACATTATAACACCACTATATTAGGGCTAGATGGTGACAGCTGGGACAGTCTAAGATAACATGATCTCTTTTTTATCTGAAGCTTCCTGGAACTTAACAACCACCTCAAACTTTCAAGATGAGTACTACAGTCTCCACATTTTCTCATGCAATATTTCCTCGGCACAGAATATTTGTAGAGAAGAAGGTCCATGTCAATGAATTTACCTATCACCAGACAGACATCTTAAAGGAGCTGAAAAAGTTCTGTGTCAGAAAAGAGTTGCTCTTTTCTAGAAAACAGTCAGTGGGAATATGGAGGCAAAGAAGTGGCAATGGTCTCTGCCCCTGGAAACCCCTACAGTAAAACCCTGCACACAGAATTACAAATCCTTCCTCATGCCCACAGCTGAGACCAGCAGATGAAGGGCTGCAAATGAGCCAACCCAGCCTGCCTGCCCAGCACACAGCTTTTAGCAACATAATCAGGAGGAAGCAGAGTTTGATTTCCTGAAGACCATTATATGCAGCTCCTACCAAATTAAGTGGAATAAAGAGAACAAGGCTGGTTCACTTTGCCTGCCGCTCCCTTCCTCTCATCACAGCTACTCCCAGCTCTCACGCAATTAGCAGTTCTCACATGCTATCAAGTGCTTTCAAGTCCTTAGGAAAGAAAATAATAAATATGAATAGGTAACATCTGAAAACACTGACAGAAAGTACCGTGACTCCTAAAAATTATACTTGCTTTCTGTGATTAGATATTTCTTTGATGTTTAAATTAATCTTTTCAAATCCCTACCTCCCACCTTCACATTCCTAATACGACAGCACTGCATGAGGAGGAAGTCACTATACACAGATAAGTTTAAATGCAATACAGCAGTACTGGTATTTGATCAGATGCACCCTCCAAACTAGAGTCTTATGCTTCTGTATTAACAGGGACATTATTGAAGGAAGACTCCATTACATTTTAAAAGACTCAACACAATTTTTTCCTTCCCAAACACAAGTCAGTGCCATTTTGAGACCCTTATTTCATTAACATATAGATTGACTTATCTTTGAATTCATCACTGATGAACTGATAAATTCATAGATTAATCAATTATGCATGGAGAATTTCAGAATTTTACCCCAGATCCCTTCAGTATACCTTTCAATAATTGTTCAGTAAATATAGAAAATGTGAAGTATTTTTTAACAGATTTTTAAATGATAGCTTGCTAAATAACTCCCTTATTCTCCAAGCTGACACTTTCTGGTTTGTCACCAAACAGCCCCTCAATGAGGGAAGCAAGTTAAGTATTTTAAGTAAAAGCAACTGAAGGCGTTCAAGTTCATCACACTTGCGTATCAATGGTCTTGCTACTGAAGCAATAACTTTTACTGTATTATTATTTTATTAGAATAAGTTTTTCATCAGTTTCTGAAAAGCAGAACTGAGCCAGCTGCTCTGCAGACGAATAACAAGCAAACAGCCACAGTGCCAAGAACACGGGAGGTCATTTTTTTCCAACCACCACCCCGAGCGCTCGCTATGCCGGCGATCGCACGGTGCTGTGACAGCTGACGCTGCATCTAATTTTAAACCAGCACTCGTTTACCAGGCACACCAAAGCGTTCAGGCTGTGGGGCTTTTCCCACTAGAAAGGGGAGTAGCGTGGGAGAGAGAGTAATGCTAACACTTTTTCTTTTTTTTTTTTTTTTGGCCGGGGTGCGGGGGGAGGGAGGAAGGGAGAAGAAAAAGAGAAAGCCCCAAACGTGTTAAGAAGCAGGAAGAAAAAACAAGTGGAGTGTAGCAGATGTGTAGAAGTGTTTTCGGCATGTCAGAAATTCCTTGAGTACAGCGAACTTGCCCACCTCAAGTAACCCCGGCACCCGAGGGTCGCTCCCCTCGAGCCCCGGCACCTGAGGGGAGCCAAGGGGCCGAGGGGACCCAGGGGGGCCCAGGGGCCGCTCCCCCGCCGCCATCCCCCGGCCCTCGCGGCCGGAGCTCCCTCTGCGGGCCTGCCCGGGGTTCTCTCGGGGACCCGCACCCGGGGGCCTCCCCGCAGCCCGGCTCCTCCGCGGGCCGGGAGGGTGGCCGGAGAGAGGGAGAGACGGCCGGCGGGAGGGATGGGGCTCTCCTCGGCCTCCCGGAGCGTTACCTAGAGCCGCGGCGCAGCCCCGCTCCGCCAGCCAGGGCAGCACGTCCCTCTGCAGCTCGAACTCGGGCACCAGGCGCAGCAGCATAGCCCCGGCCCGGACCGCCGCCGCTCCGGCTCGGCTGCCCTCAGCCCGCCCCCTGCGTGGGGGGCGGCCCTCGGGGGTTCCGGCGGCTCCCGGCCCGCTCCCGACGCCGCCGGCCCTTCCGCTTCCTAGCGCGGCGGCACAGCGCCTCCGAGCCTCCCGCGGCCGGCCGCCTCCGTGCTGCTGGCCCGCCGACTCAAAGGCTCTCGTTTTCCCCATGGAGCGGGCGCACAGGCTCCTCCTCAGGCCGGCTGGAAGAATCACAGAATCACAGACTATTCTGAGCTGGAAGGGACTGACAAACATCATCCAAGTCCCGCTCCTGGCCCTGAGCAGGTCAGCCTCAAGAATCACACCATGTGCCTGAGAGCGTTGTCCAAACGCTTCTTGGTGCTGTGACGGCTTCCCTGGAGAGCCTGTTCCAGTGTCCCTCCCTCCTCTGGGTGAAGAACCTTTTTCTAAAATCCAACCTACACTTCCCCTGACACAGCTCCAGGCCATTCCATCCTGTCACTGGTCACCAGAGGGAAGAAGGGGCAATCCTTTAGGAAGCTTCACCACAGAGTGACTCCAGGGGCCTCGGGCAGCAGCCTGTCAGTGAGGCCTGGAGTTGAGCTTCAGTCACTTGGTGTTCACAAGCCAGGAGGCCCCGTGATGAGTTGCCCTGCTTGTGATCCCTCAGGAAGCATTTGATGTTTTCCAGAACTTCAAGTAGCATCCCTGTTTTCTGAAGCTGTTCACTCCGAAATTGCTTGTTGAATAGATGGAGTGTCTGTCTGTAAACTGCTTGCAAAGCTTGGGATGTCCTCTCAGACTAGGCCTGGCCTGTTTGTGCTTTTCATCTGCAAAGGAGGTAAAACTTCATGTTATCTTAGGGGAGGTTGTGGTTTGTTTGCTTGGGGTTATTTTAGCTGTTGAAAATATTTGTAGCACTGATAAGGTGCTACTCCATGGCTATCTATAGCCTGCCTAATTACCATTACCCTTCTGAAATGTGCTGGCTGATATCAGCCAGTTAAAGGTGGTATAAAAGTGGGGAGGGGCTGTGAGGACACACACCAAGCTCAACATACCCAAATACAGAACAGCTTGAGCCTGTTCTAAGAGCTAATCCCTGTACCAAGTTTTCCTCCATCACTGCTGAGATCTGGAGCTATAAAAAGACCAGATCAGAATCAGGTATGTCTGCAAAATGTGGATGAAAGGCAGGTTGATAATCAAAATGCAAAGCAAACATGCTCTTCTTCTCAATCTTCATATTGCAAACTTTTACAATTTTACCACAAATTTTGTATTCAGCATTTTTCTTAAAGCTCCCTAGATAAGTGGTTGTGCAAGAATTTCAGCTTAAATTTTCACTGTTGTGAAATAAAGCTTGAAAATGTGACTGGAGTATTTATTTCAGACTTGAAAGTAGAAAACAGACAAGAGGTCCTGAATGGGAGCGTTTTTTAAGATAAAAGATGGGGCTATTTCATGAGTTTGAGAATGACACAACTGGAGAGGCAGGCAAAGGAGGGAAACAAAGCCAATGAAATGACTGATTCTGTAAGTATGTGCAAAAGGGGAGATTTTTATGTGGAGAAAGTCTCCTGTACCCAGATCTATAGTTCATGTTTATTATGTAAAACTCTGTATTCCTTGAGCCATCAGTCTGGCTATGCACATCAGAGGCCATATCTACAGGCCCAGAGCTCCAAGTTGACTTCCTAGAAGCACAACACATTCCTCAGGAACCACAAAGCTGACTCATTCAGAGTTCAAGTAATAACTCAGTCTAGAGTATCAGGCCACCTTAAACCTGATACATGAAATTAAACAGTTGATGAAAAAGCCATAAGCATCTAAAAAAACCCTTCAGCAGTCTTTGAATTAAGACAGAGCCTGATATATTTCTGATAACATCTCCCGACTTTGCTAGATAGAGAAAGAAGCTCATGGTTTAAAGAAACAACCCATTTTCTTATCTCTGTCAGGTGAAATTAATGTTATAACCCATTTGTCACTTTTGCTTGCATTATGAAACTAAATTGTGAATTTTGCTCTCAATTGATACTCAGTTTCCTATTCTGATTATCTGACTCACTTAATTTTGGTTTTTAGTTCCAGTCTGAAGCTGTGCAGGCACAAGAGCTGATCCCAATGGAGCAACTTCCAGGAGTGGGATGTGAAATTAAAGCTCCCATAAAAAAAGAGCCAAATTAAATTTCTCTATTTTCTTTTTAATTTAGAAATCTGTTCCTGCCTTAGTAACTGGAGGATCTCCCTTGAATTTTTATCTGGATTGAGTCTTGACCACAGGGAAATCATTAGAGAGCAGTGATGGCCCTACTGAAAACCATCATCAGCATTATTTTACTGCTAATAACAATTTTTGTGCTAACTTCCTGTGTCCCTATAATCCCTTTTCCCACAGTTCATACTGCAAGAATTACAAAATTATGCCATGACACAAGTGTGGGTCTGATGAAGCATTGCAGCCTGACATGGCAGGGATGGGTGTAAGGCACCTTTCAGCTCTCAACAGAAAAAAGCTTTGTTCATGGACAAAAACACAGATCCATAAACCATCGATGTGTTCCACTTTGGGAAATTATACATAGGACTTCTTATGAAGAATGAATATCTGAAATAATTATTTGAGCACATGACAGCCTGGCAAACAGTTCATGACTTTTTTGGGAAGTACTGCTTACTGAGGGCAGCCTCTTCTCCCACCGTTCCAGTAATAGAGGGTTTATTGTCATCATGTCTAGACAGTTGTTTCCTTGAATGTTTTCATCCACTCAAACACAAAAAATATACACAAATTTTCTTCCTGAAGTTGGTGCTTAATGTGTTTACTAAATCCTCTTGGCAACACAAATAAGATGCAAATTGAAATCAATATTTTAGTAGTAAAATGTGCAATTCAGAGTTAGTAGAATAAAGTACCTTTATTTCAGTGTCTGAGATTACCTTTTTGAGTCTCTTTAATCACTGAATATCAACATAGATCTGAGTTATTTCACTGAAATCAGTCAACATCTGTTATGGAATCCAGTGCTTCATGGAAGTGCTTTTGTATGCTTTGTTTAATAATTCATCATAGGAAATAGTCTTTCAACTGCTAATGAAAAAATAATCTGGCTATTCATGCTCATGTTGAACAGCACCTTCTTTTAAATGGCTTTACTGAAGTCAGTAACATGCTCAAGCCAGGAACATGAGTGAAAGAGGCTCCTGAAACAGTTAAGGTATTGCTCAAAGTGAGGGAGGGGAAGAGAATGGGACTTAGGGATGTCTCTGACTGTCATCCAAGTGGGACTTAGGGAATTCTCTGACTGTCATCCAAGTGGCATTTTTGTTTCCGCTGCTTCTCCCTCCATGGCCCAGGCTCTGAGGCTCCTTTGTTCTTTCCAGAGACTGACCCCTGCTAGTGCTGATGAAAGCCCTGTGAGCACACACTGTCTCAACAGCTGTTGGAGGAGCTCTTGGCTCTATGTTTATTCTTCAGCTCCAGCCTGATTGGCATTCATCAGTAGAGTTTAGAAACTTGGTGTTTTTCCTTTGTGATGTTTCAGTTTTGATTTCACTTTGCAAGAGGACAGTGTCAATACTTTGCAACAGAGTTGCAATTCTCCTGGGAATTAGTATAATAATGCATATATCAGCAGATCAGTTCCAATTTCTTAGACTTTTTAGATGTCTTTCCATTATTATTTTTATTGTAAAATGAAAGAAATATTTAACACAAATGCATTCCTTCAAAATGTAAGGTTGCAGTGCTATAGACAGGGACAGCACAGGATAAGCACATCAGTCTGACTTTTGTCTCACTGAGCTTCAGGCACTTTGAATATAGTGTTCTAGTGTGAGTTTTTTTGTCTAGGGTCCTTCTGGTTAATGAGGAAATATAAGAACTCCAGAGGGTAGCTGATACCATCTGGTTTTAGCAGTTAATTTGAGGTGCATTTTATCTGATTGTGGATGCTGGTTCTCCTGTCCCCTCAGTTCTGCTCCCCTGCCTATTGGGAATGTGCAGCTGAAGGCCTGGAGGAAAGTCCCTTCCCATGTCTGCCTCCAATTAGATCATATCCAGTGTAATATGGAAGGGGGCCCTGAGGGTGCAGTTTGATGGGCAGCTGATCTAACAGCTCATGACTGTTGAAAGGATGGACCCAGGCTTCATTCCCTTGTTTTCTTCTCCCTTCCTCATCCCCAGGTCCCTCAGCCTCTTTCTTCATTTGCCAGCTCTCGTGTCCATCTAAAACCTCTGTAATCCAGCGTACTGGCTAACACACTAAAATCTATTTACTTTTTTTAATGGTTTAATTTTCTACCAGTTTATGAAGGTGTCTCCAGTCACAAAAGGCCTTTACAAGTCCACATCCATTGCAAAGGGAAGCAGTGGTTGTGTGGCCCTGGCAGCAGGGAGGGGAAGGGAATAGAAGATCTCCCTGTACTGGTGGCAGTGAAGTGTTACACTCACATGGCTCATTCAGACCCTTTGCAAAATGCCTTTCTCTGACATTCAACTTGAAAGAATCAGTCATTTTTGCCCAGCGTTGCTCTGGTCCATTGCCCAGCCACTGCTGGCATAGTTTCCAGACCAGAGAACTGATCCAACTGAAAAGTAACCTTGAGGGAGGAAAGAAGGAGGTGGAAGAGGATGGTTTCAGTAATGTCAGATGTCTATCAAGGTTACTGAGCCCTTATGTCAACAAAAATGAAGTTGCTCTACAGAACTGGGAATAAACCACTCATTCTGGGCAAAAGACCTTGGGGATACTGCTTTTCCTGATGCTGGTACTCACGTAGGTCAGTGTCAGTTTCTGCCACACTGCAGCCTTAGCATGGGGTTAATGGTACTAGAGGCACCTGCTTCCCCTGACTTACTGTAAAAGGAGTCTAGGTATGAGCTTTTAGCTGATTGAAGTCAGGTGAGTAAAACCTACTTTTAGCTTGCTTGGCCTGCTTTTCTGTTGCCATCAGGATCAATCCACTGCTTTTTAATACCTTATTTGTGTACTCTAACAACCATTTCTTTGATACTGTGCAGCACTTAAAATATACTCAAATTATTCTCTAAAAATCTGAATACATTTCCCTAGCACATCCTAAAAACATCTTTTATTTATTATATGTTGGTTCCAAACAAATGTCACATTAATAAGCAGAGAGGCTTGGGTAGGTGTACGTCATCAGTCACACAGTGGTTTCTTCTTCCAAAATACTTCCAGAATTAGGTCTGACCTCTTTAAACAATGAGCTATTTATAGGATTCATAAGGGCCTTATCCTCCAACCCTGACTCAGCCAAAACTCACCACTGACCTTGACCTCCTGTAGTCTATTCTTGTAGCCTTACTCATGTGAGGAGCTTTTATTCGCTGACCTGACTTGGGGAGAATATTCTCATGAGTATGATTTTGCAGGCTTGCTTCCCAGCTCAGTGGGACATGGTCAAATGCCACAGAATCAATTCCTGCTATGCATGTGTTATTTCTACAATGTTATAAGTACAAAAATAAAGGGGAAATATGCAGCTAAGTTCTGCATTCAGTAACTGCAACAATAAACTGAGTGTTACTACATTAGGTGTGTACAGCTACAAATGAAAGCATTAAATTCTCATTTTGGAAGACAGTACATGTCTTTTTAGAAGAAAGCAGTCACTAAATTTCTCAATCATAAGAATTATTACTGAAAGTACTTGATTTTTTTCTCAGGAAGATACAACTGTTTTTAAGTAGAATATTATTGCAGTGTTAGGTGATTACGCTAGCACAGTATGACAATGGCAATCTTTTTTCTGTATTTTTTTTTGTCTTTTTCTAAAAACCCTTCTAACTAGTGTTGATTTTTTTAATACCCCAGTCTGCCCTGGGTTCTAATCAAAAAGGCACCTTTTACCTTCCTCTTCTTCTTTCTCCCGTTTTGGGTCATTGACTCCTCATTCCACTATAAATGACATCAGTCCAAAACTGAGGAATGCTGCAACTGGGCTTGATTCCACCTCTTCCCATAGCACTATTAATTGTTCTTATCACAACAGGAGTACAGGAACCAGAATTTTACTTAAAATTCCATATGGCTGCATTGTTGTACCTTCAAAAGTGGTCAGTTCCAAATGCTTCTGAGAAAGGTGCAAGTAGCCCTGTGGCTGTCAAATAACAATACTGTGCACCTGTCTTCAAAGTTTGATTTCATTCTGATCTCTGATAGTCAGAGACTGATTTATCCTCAAAGTGTAACATTTAATATTCCAGGGTATTCAGATTAATTAGAACTATACATATTCTCAAAATCCATAGAAATGTTTAATTCCTTTTTAAGTTTTAGGCTCAATGACCTTTTTTATCACAGTCTAATTACAGAGTAAATGAGAAGTAAGAGAAAAGTAAGAGAACTATTTAAGAAACTTCCATCATTTAATTGCCTTGAATTAATTCCAAACTCCTGCTCCATCTTTCCTATAGCACATTTAGTCTTCTGTGCTCTTTCCTAAGTCAATCATAATTAATCTTTAAAATTTTTCTTCAGAGAAGCTGCTTTCCATGCTCTAGATCATGCTTGTAGCTTTTCCTGAACATCTTCTGAAGAGGCCTTTGAAAAACCAACTTTAAAACCCAGAAGCAAGGTATATGCACTGGTTTTTCCATTTTGTCAGCACACTCAGGAGTGTGGTTTTCCTTTGCATGGGCAGAGGTGTTTGGCCTATCATGATCATGGTTAGGCCTTTCATAAGTCTGTCATTAGAGACTGTGTCAACCACTTCACCTAGTAATAAAGATCCTTATTTTATAATTCCTAGAAATCTTTTTTAGCCTTGTTTTTGTGGATATATACACATGTTACTGACTTAAAGTACTATTAGATAGTTAGATGATTTTAATGAGAAGGTTTGTATGCTAGCCCATGAACATTCTCATTCTTACAGTGTTGGATGTACCCTGCCCACGTTTTATTTTAAATTTATCACTTTATAACATCTATGTTATTTCCTCTGTAATCCTTCTGCTGTTTTTGTATTTTTATTACAAGAAAAATATTATTGTAATCAATGTTCTCTACTGGGGAAAAAAAAAGCTAAACAGGGGTGATTATTTGTTTTGTGTAAAACGTCAGACTGACTAAGCCAGTCAGATCAAAGGACCATCTAAATAACATCTTGCCTCTGACAGTAGCCAGTAATAGATACTGAGAGAAAGCATATATCAAAACATAAAAGTTTTTTTTTCTGCTCTTGCAACTCTTCCACATTATAAAATTAAGGAATCAAGACAATCTGGAATATACTAATTTTTTTTTTGGTATCCAAAAAATCTTATGATAATTTGTTTAATGATTTAATAAAGGGAATAGAGTACATCTATCTATTTAATTCTCCTGCCTGATAATTTTATGTGGTGTACTGTAGTTTTTAAGTTAAGAAAAAAGTGCATTATCATTCTCCACTCAGGATTTTATATACATTTATCACATTTTCCTTGTTCCAAGGTGAGGAGTGTATTTAATATCCTTTCATGTAAAATATATGCCCTACTTCTTACAATCCTTATTAAACTTCTTTGTGTTTTTCTGAGACTTGTATTTGAATAGGCATACAGAGGCTTTATTCTTTGTAATTGTTGTTTTTATTTTCTTGGGAGTGCCATTGATCCATAATTTGCATTTTTAATATTGTAACAAAGTTCCCTTTAATTTTTCTTACGTCAATGACTATTTGCTTGTCAAATTCTCACCTAGACCTTCTAATTTCCATTTTACACTTTATTTTCCATAAGTATCTTTTTGAAGGCATGTAAATGAGTGGTTTGCTTTTCACAGGCACAAAAGCCATCTAATGTTAATTATCAGCTGTAGCTCACACATTGCTTTTAGCTTTGGCCCCAGGGCAGGAAGCAGCTGTCCAGGACAGCAGACTGGTGGGGACAGTTCAATTGCTGCAGAAACAGTCTGTACTTGGCAATGTCCTTCAGAAGACTCAGGAGACCCAGATGAACCCATAAGGTTCACCAAGGCCAAGAGCAAGGTCCTCCCCTGGAGTGGGACAATCCCCAGTATCAGTCCAGGCTGGTGGATGAAGGGATTGAGAACAGCCCTAGTGAGAAGGACCTGGGGATGGTGGTGGATGAGAGCAGGACATGACCTGGCAATGTGCACTCTCTGCCCAGACAGCCACTTGTGTCCTGGGCTGCATCCAAAGCAGCGTGGGCAGCAGGGAGAGGGAGGGGATTCTGCCCCTCTTTCTTTGTTCTCATGACACCCCACCTGGAGTTCTGCATCCAGGTCTGGCATCTTCTGCACAGGAAAGAAACAGACCTGTTGGAGCGGTGGCAGAAGAGGGTCACAGAAATGATCAGAGGGCTGGAGCACCTCTCTTGTTGAGGACAGGCTGAGAGAGTTGGATTTGCCCAGCCTGGAGAAGAGAGGACTACAGGAAGTTGATATTGTGGCCTTTCTTCATTTAAAAGATAAGGCTTATAAGGCTTGTATGAAAGTTGGAGAATAACTTTTTACTGAGGCCTGTGGTGATAGGAGGAAGGCCAATGGTTTTAAACTGTAAGGGAGATTGCTTGTAAGGAAGGAATGTTTTATAATGAGGGGTGGGTGAGGAACAGGTTGTCCAGGTGAAGCTGTGGATACCCCATCCCTGGAGATGTTCAGGTTTAGATAGGACTTAGTGCAACCTCCCTGCCCATGGCAGAAAAGAAGTCCCTGACTGTGGCAGAGGGTTGGACTAGATGATCTCTCCTGATGCAGATTGATTCTGTGATCACTACTTGCCAAACCCATTTTCTTACCTACTCCTTGCCCAGTAGGAAGAGAGTGGCCATGGAAAACAGCAGTGCTTTGCAGTTGCAGGAGGTTTTACATGTTCACACATTCCTAGTGGGGACTGTGGGTAGGGAAATGTGCAGGGTGGTGCTGGGCACCAAAACAGTGGGACTGTGGCTCTTGGTTATGGGAACAAGAAGCTTGCTTAGTTTTCATGCTCTAAATTGCTTAAGAACCTCAGATTAGATGCTCTGTACTGCTTTGTGGACTGGGAGCCTAATGAGGTTAGCTAATGAGTTGTATGTCCCTTATTGTGCAGAATGAATGTTTCTACAAAGTTTTGTTTTAAGAACTCCATGAATAATAGCCTTGAGTGGTATTCTCAGGCTGGGAAAAATTACATAAAAATGTAAATACATCTTTAAAAACTGGTTTTAATTACTTAAAAGCTAAGTGAACCAAATACCTTAATTCTAATTTTCTGATTGTTGTGTGACTTTTCTCTGAAGTGAGGTTACAATTATTTAGGTACCTTAAGAACACCTCGATATTTTACTGTAAACACCCTCACTTCTGTTTTCTACATTTTAATTACTTGTAAATATATTTTTTATCAAAATCCTGAAATAATATTTTTGGTTCTGAATGAAAAGATCAGCTTCATAGGTCACTTTAAATATCAGGACATCTCAGATTGCCTGAACTAAAGGCAGTGAAGTCAGTTGAAAGTAGTATAGCTTGCTGCTGCTCTGCCTTTTGTCATTTCTGGAAAGATTTGAAGTAGGTGAATATATGGAAAGTTAGAAAAAGAGCAATCTGGCTTAAAATCTAGGTGGAGGTAGAAAATTTGCTCCATTAAACAACCTAATGAAGTAATCATCAGAGTCACTGAGGAGGGCAGGCAGCATCCTGCAGAGCTGCATTTCCAGCTCACTGATCAGGCTCTGTTCCTTCCACTGAGAAACTCACTGAGGCCACAGGATGAATGCACAGCATGCAAATCTAACCAGTTGTAGGTGCTTTTTGTAGTTCTCCCATGACTAAGAAGCTAATGATCATGAGTAATTTATTTCAGCCTTTTATCCTATGTCTTTTTATCTAAAGATGGGATCCCCAAGACGTCACCTCCCCTAAACTGTGGAAAGCACAGAGCAGTAATTTGTAACCTCCTCTCAGGGCTTCATTTTCAGCTGTGCTAGTCTGTAAAACCACCACTTCTCCAGCACATCTGATGGGCTCACCAGGCATGCACAGTACAATTTTCACTTTCAAATGCCCAGTGCAAGAACATTTGTTTTAGGGGACTGCAAACATCCTAAGACCAGCTTTCAATTTGCTCAGGCCTGCAATCCTGCTGTAATGACTGCCCTCTCACCATCCTTTCCATAGGATCTGTCACTACCAGGAGAAGCTGAGTGTTTTGAAATGTGCTGCTGTTCCTGGAAGAGCAGTTTGATCAGGGCAGACTGGTCCTTTTCAGGTGAAAGGTCATGAATTCACTTAGGAATTCACTTTTGGATACACAAAATTAGAAGAAAGTATGTGATTCCTTCAAACAATGAAGTAAGAGTCATCCCCGTGACTGAAGAGGATGAGTGTGAGGTGGAAGGCTTGGTCTTCTCCAGGGGGGGATACAGAGTTTCAAAGCAAGACTGATAATAAACACATCCAAGTCTTTATAGAGTTACCTAAGAACCCAAACTTGTGCAACTGTTTAGTGAGTGGAGGAAGATGGGTAAGAGTGGTCTGTCTGCCCCTAACCCCACCACCTCAAGGTGCTTTGTAACTACAAATACAAAGTAGTACAAAGCAAGGAATGTGTAAAAATAATTAACTCAAAGAGCAAAGTTATTAGAGCCACGAGCTGGGCCTCCTAGTGAACTAGATCAGGCTTAATAGTCTGTGAGGGTGAATTGTGTTCATAAAGTGGGGAAACGTGTGGTTTTTTCTTACAGGTTTGTTGGGATTGGCCTACATGGATGTATAAAGGTTGCAGAAGCAGGAAAACACAGGAATTACTGCTGGACCTGAAAGATAAAGCTGCAGATTTTAGGACAACTGTGTTCATGTAAGGCACGTATCATTTTTCTTAAAATGGGCTGTCTTTGAACAGTAAAAGTAGGTATGCTAGGGTGTGTGAGGACCACAGTAAGTTTTTGCTGGTAGGTTGGTTTTATACATACATACAAATATATATATATATATTTATAAACAGAAAAGAGAATCTTGTTATAAATTAACTGGCTTATTGGTGTCAGACTGTCCCAGATGCTAGATTCATATTTAGCTGCTGTGAGCCCATGAAGATATAGCTGATGCTACTAAGAATTACACTTTTTAGCATACTTTCTGAACCCTGTAATGCAGCCTTTCCTACCTGGACTACACCTCTCACAGCCCATCTAGAATACAAAATAAATGAAAAAGAAACTAGAGGCAGGTATTAAAATCTTGGAAATATAACTAATAAATATAAAAGCTGGGAAAAAATTCTGTGTAGCAAAACCAAATTAACATAAGTAGCATTGCATCTTTAAACTTTTTTTTTTTAAATTGAAACAATTCCAGAATTAAAGTCACTTAAGGCTTGTCTTTAGGCCAGACTGACTGGAAAATGTTTCAATTTCAATGAACCACTGTTTGGTTTAGTCTGAAACTGGTAAGACCTGAAAAGCTTCCACAAAATCTCATTTAAATATAGCAATGCCCAATTTTGGTAATGTAACATGTACAAACAAGATGTCCATCAGCTTAGTTGGCAATTTTGAAAGATTTCCACTAAATACTCTGCAATCTTCTGAAGCATTTGAGAACCACAAATACTATGGACTTTTTCCCCCTGCTATTTAGAGAATAAATGTAGCTTACTTTCTACTGTTTTTTTATGCTAGTATTTTTTATTCCTGCTTCAGTGTGGTTGATACAGTAAAGCTTTTTCTCAGTGCTCACCTTTTATTCTGTTGGGTGCTAGTTGTGCCTTTTGACCTGTGCTGGGGATTTACTGGTACAAAATAGGAACATAATTTGGTTTGGACCAGAATTTGATTTAATATTTTTAACATCTGTATTCCACATGCATCTTTACAGATTATACTTATGGGCAAAGTATTGGTGCACATTTGAAAATCAGCTTTCTAGACACTAGCTAGACTTACTAGCTAGTAATCTTACTGTGGGAATAAGATTGGTATTTAAAGGAAAAAATTAGTGAATTCTATCTCATGATTTTTTCGTTTTGTTTCCTCTAATATGAATTAGAATGACTATATATTCTTGAATGTGTCATTTCAGCTTTCAGTTTCTAATTTTACAGTATTAGATGACCAAGACTGCATTCAGATCATGGTTTGTATTTTTACAGACAAATGTAATTTTTACCATAAAAAAATACATGTGAAAACTCAAGCTGCAGTTTGAAAAACTAAAGAAAGCAAAAGTCAGGTTTGCACAGATCAAAGGAATTACAGCAGTGAAGAGTTTGGTTCCCAGGCAAATCAAAATGTTTTGCCCACCAAGACTGCAATAGGGCATCAGTTTACAGTTTGGTTCATTTAAACTATTTCTTTACCAGAAGTGCAGGCAGTCAGCCATAAAAGTGGCCAAACCAGGAATGTATTGTTCTAATGTTTATGAAGTCAAAAAAACCCAAGCAGAAACCCTTCAGCCATTCTGTCCCACTTTGTCAGCTCTTTTAAAGTTTTGCAAAAACAGGGTGATATGGAATATGTTTCATTTTCAATAAAACCTTGCCAGAGAAAATTCTGAGGGCATAAGCCACATTTCTGGAAATTGCAATGACTCAAGTGACCTCTTGTTCTGACAACTACAATTTTAAGCCTGGACTACTCTGATCTGTAATCAAGATAGGGAAAAAGAAACAGTGATGTGGGCAAAACAGACAGGACTGGATTGCATCAGAATATGATGTTTGTTTTCTTGTCTGACCCAATTTAATACCTAACTTTGAGATAAAGAGTAGTAAGAAAATTGTGAGGACATTTCCTTTCTC
This sequence comes from Agelaius phoeniceus, assembly GCF_051311805.1. Lineage (NCBI taxonomy): Eukaryota > Metazoa > Chordata > Aves > Passeriformes > Icteridae > Agelaius > Agelaius phoeniceus. Next base: position 61,268,773 of record NC_135269.1, read on the forward strand.
TTTAATTTAGTCAGTTGTACCATTGTTTCAGGTTGGTCATTTGCTTTCAGGATTGTTTGTATTGTGCCAGGCTAAGGGCAGCTGTACCCCTATGGAATCGTGGTACTGAGAAGCTGTCTGGGAATTCAGGAGATTGGTGCTTCATCCCCCACTGGGCTGATCAGCTGTATCCTAGACCATCCTAAATGCAAGTATGCTTAAGTGCTCTTAAAACTTCCCATTTTCTAAAGCCTTTCTAGTCCATGGCCTTCCAAGCTAACCTGTTTTGGTATTTAACAATCCTTTACGTTGGAAAGCATATTCCTAATGTGTATGCTAAATCTCCCAAGCTATAAAATAACCTAGTTATTTCTTGGTTTTCCTCTTGTGGCCATGAGTAGGAATTAATGATCTGCTCTTTGTCTAAGGAGAGACTGTTTCATTTTTTTTTTTTAATGTACAGTTATTTAAATATATATCCAATATGCTAAAGTGCATTAATACTGGAAGGGGGAGGATTTACTTTATTGGACCTAGTTAGTGGTGTGTGCTCAACTCTTCCTCAGCAGTAAGAGAAACCCTCCCTTTTCCCTGTATTTGCACTGGTGCAGCCAGGTGGAGATTCAGTAACCTCTTGCCCTGCTCTGAATTTTTGCACTTGTAGTGCAGATGTGGCAAGGGCCTGTGGTGTTGGCAAAAACCTCTGTTCAGTGAATTTGTCTCAGGCATAAATTTTATCCCTTACACAAACATAACCTCAAAATGAGCAAATCCTGCCATTGCCTAAAACTGTGGAATTCTGTAGACCACAGCAATAGCTTTGCAGATCAGGACAACATTTCATTCAATGTTTTAACCTCTTTAAAATATTTGTAATTACTAAAAGCCAAATTATATTATCATGTAATGCTGAAGAAGCTGAATTCTGCTGAGTTAATCCTGAGTAATACTGCAGCCCATAAAATCAAGTTTGACCTCAATGTGTATGACAGACTGGATTAATCAATTTAAAATGTTTTCAGTATTTCAGATATGTGGAATGCTTTATAAATGATAAATATTAGTTTCCCTAGCTGAAAATGAAAAAAAGCTTTTGCCCCAGTAACCAACATTTGATCACAGTTTAAGTTATTGGCTGTGGTCATCCAGCTCTTAGTCATGGCTGTGTAGAGGGATCTTAGTGGAAATATGGGAAATGGGACTAGTAAAAAGTCTGGGATAATAAAAGGTCAAGAGCAGCTCAACAAATCAAAATTAACCCCAAGAAGTAACAAGTACATTTCAGCAGGTCCCTTTTCTTCTGTCCCCCACCTCATGCTTTGAAACAGGATTATCACATAAACAGACTGTACAGTGGATCTGTGACATTTTAAGAAGAATTTATGGGGCCTACCAACAAATTCATAATCTGGGCTACCAACTGTCCAAAATTTCAGGAATCATTAACAAAAAGGGATTTTTCTTAGCTCATGGTTACAGAAAAATCTCTAATGTGACATCTGGACTGCAGAACTGATGCTGCACTATCTTATCTAAATTGCAGAGATACCAGAGGCTTCCAAAGTGTGAATATTTTTACTTTTCTTTAGGTCATTTTTAGATTATAATAACACCTTTATAGCACTTCCTATTCATCCAGCTAGTTAAATGCTGGCTATAGTCTACACTTGGTCATTGTACAAATCATCCTCTGGTATTAAATGAGAAGTGATGGGGCCAGTGTGAAGTACAGGCCTGGAAATTCTGCTTTCCCTTAGCCTTTGTGTAGCTCCCAACATCCCTGGTGAGATCCACCACCATATTCCTGAGTGTGAATTAATGATTGCTTCCCTAAAGGCATGCAGCCAACACAGTCTTATTTATTGGTTTCATGCAACCTTAAGTCTTCAGCTGAAATTCATTTGGAAATTTACAGAAAATTCAAAGTAAATGGGTATTTCCTTGTGGCTTAGAAGAACAGAAGCCACACAAAAATGGAAGCAACTCTACATCTTGCACTCAGTACTCTAATGGAAAATATAAGCACTTAGTTTCCCAGTAAACCTTCTCAGAGCTAATTTTAATGTAAACAAACTACTGCTTAGAGTGCTAATGGGTTTTTGCTGTGACTTGTGAGACATGTTTCACTGTTTTATGATATTCTTTTGTAGGTGCAATAGCAATCTATTGCCTACCTAAGATTATATTTTCAAAATGCAGTATTTTAATGTATGTGCCATTGTTCTGGGAATTTGAATTGCATATAAAAAATTAACATGAAATTTTGCATTGTAAATTGGCTTTCGATGTGCAAATTTTGGTGCATGTATGGAAGTTTTGCATCAAAACATTGGGAAAATAGAGATAAAGTGCATTTTTTCAAAAATGAGCTGATAAGGAGTTATTTGGAAAATGTAAAATATGTAAGAAAAGGAGGAAGGGTAGATAAAATGTCAGTACTGACATTTTTGTCACTGCTCATTTACACATTTTACAAATGAAAAAAAAGTTCAATAAAATGCCAGACCAGCTTTTTCTTTCCTTACCTTGATGCATCATTTTTAATACTTAGATACTTACTATCTGGTGCAGAATTGATTTAAGCTGTTACTTCAGATGAAAGTTTTCCAGAGGAAAGACTTTGAGATTTTTTTCTCCCAAAACATGGCATAGGATTCTTCTCCATGGAAAAATTCCTTCTGCTTGAAACGGGCTTTGCTTCCCAAAGCAGCAGTGGGATGGTGTAGCTTTATTCTGTGCTCACTGAAGTCAGTAGGAAGTTTTGGAAGTCTACAGAAAGCATCAGCCTCATGGGGATCTTTATAACCAGTCAGAAGCCTTTTCTACAGCAGATTTCTCTTTGCATCAAACACACAGTGACCAAGACATCTAAATGCATTGGAAATCTTTGGAGCTGCAAAAAGATTCAGTGGGCTTTGAACTACTTCCAAAAGGCCTCTCTCTACAGTTAAACTTGCCCTTGAAGCTCTGCAAATGTGTTGTATTAATTTTTTAATAAAGTTCCCTTGGCTTGTTGTACATAGAGTACAAAAAATGAAAAGATGTTTCCCTTATAGATGCTGTTCTAAAACAGAAAGGGCATATGAGAAGAAAGTACATGTGAATATGTTGGTGGAAACTATACAAAAGAATACAAAAAAGGAAACACTGCATTCAGATTGATATGCTGGAGAAAAATCAACAATATCTCTATATCTGATGTGGTGTTTCACAAAGCTACTGGAGATGCTAGAGGTCAATGGGCAAGGGTCACCCAGTGTTTACTGTAAGTGTACTGATGGTTTCAGATTGTTTTAAAGCTTAATTCCCTCACCAATGTATTTGAAATACATGGAGGTATCATCTAATGAAAGAAAAAGTTCTCTTTGGAGTTCTTGTCTTCACAATCAAGGATGTTAAAAAGGAGACTCTGAAAGCATCTCTACTGAGATGGACACTACTCAATTAACTGGCCATAAACAATCTTGGATATGTAGAGATCAGTTTGGGAATGGCAATGAATTATTCGGGATAGTCTAGTTTAAAGATGACAGCTGAAAATTTCAAACATTGAGCAGATCTAATAGCTTCTGCTTGAAGAAACTCAGAATAGTTTTGGACTGACTGGCTTGCAGAAGAAAATTTAAGGAAGGATTTGAGAGAGAACTCTGAACTTGTTAATACAATGGGTGTTAGCCATCATTTTCTGGTACATATCCTGATACAAGGACTTAGGAGGAACCAAATGAAATCCTGTTGGGCAACAGATTTAAACCGAGCAAAGGGATGTACTTTTCCAGGTAACATATAGTTATGCTACAGAACTACTAGATACCATAGAATGTTTTGGACTTCAAATGGATCATGTCAAGGAGCTGCAACACTCACAGATACTGTTTATAACTGTAGCACAGGATGTCAGTGTATCAACTCCAGGATTTATTCCAGGATGTCCTTAGCTGCAAAGTGCCGGTGCCTGTGGATGACCTGGCTGTGCATCTGTCTCATCTCTTGCATTCATTCACCCAACATCCACTACTGGCCACTTTAGAGATAGGTTAAAGGGGGCACTGACCCAGCTGGACTGTGACCTGACCTGCTGTGATCAAAAATGTTGTAATACTTTTTTCGTTGAAATTTTGGAAAGAAACAAAAAAAGTCCATTGAAATTCACTCTTTGACCTCTATGAACAAAAATTACCAGCACAAAAAAAAAGGTGTAAAATCAGTCATATTTTTAATGTTAAGCCTTTTAGTTACTATTACTGAGCAATCTTTAACCTACCATTATGGTGAGAGACCATTACCTATAAACTGCCCACGTTGCATTTGAGGGGAAAAGGAAATGGGGAAGGGTTTTAATGTATGTTGCTTGCAGTTGGATGCACATTAATATCTCAGGTTCATGCATCAGACCTGTACTTTTTACACTCAATTTCTAACCCTTATGATTTTATCCTATTTCAACTGGTATTGTTGGAAAAATTCCAGTTTTGTTGAACTCTTTGTCCTGATAGCAAAATTAAATTTTAAATGTTCTCTTCATCTGTCTAATAAACAGTTGTTTTAAAATGTAGAAAGATTTTTTTAAAACATCTGGCTTTTTATGACTTGAGTCAAGAAACTTTTTATTCAATTTTAGAAGTTAAAGCCTTAGTGAGTAAAAATACTCATTTAGCAATCACCAACCATAACCATAATCCATTGTGAATGATAAAATCAAAAGGCGGCAACAAAATAATAGTTGAAAATATTTTGTTGTAAACATTGCTGAAAGGTAGGCTCTTCTGAGAAAAACAGTTGAGATCACTGTTGGGTCAAAAGGAAGAAGATTGCCTTAGAGAAGTGTATGATGAGCAATGTGCACAAAAATATCAACAAAAGGACTGAAAAGATCAAGTATTTGATATTCATAGGCCATAATCTGCCTCTAACTAAATTATGAGGTAACAATGTGTAAAAAAATTACCTGACCTCCAGAAAAGTATTTAAAAACCCTTTGTTTTTTGTTTTGTTTTTTTTTTTGAAACAGATGCTTCACAGATTTCCTTGTGGAAGCTGTAAGTATTTTAAAATGTTAATGCCTTCATGTGCATTTTCTGCCAAGACGGATTATGTTATTTATGAGATTGATTTTGTTCCTGCCTTTGCAAATTATTGGTAATGACAGAATAAAAGTGCATATCAGAATCCCCTAACATTAATGTTCTTAAGCTTAAGTCCTAAGCCTACACTTCTTGTGGCTGTGCCACAAAGAGGAGATTCCAAATTCAGCAGCTCTCAGTATGCTCTAAATAAAAAACACCCGAAGCAAGGGCCAGCTAAACTCCAGCAGCACCATCCTGTACCCCTTTTGTGGTGGTGGATCCAAATGAGTGTTCATGCTGGCAACCCCCATTCCTCCTCACAGGGTTGGTGGGACAGCAAGGGCTGATCTCCTGTACAGGACACAGAGCCACGAGCACCTGCTCCCACACTGTCCCCTGTCCTGGTGGTGGCTGCAGAAGGATCTCCCACAGAAGCTGGATTGCAGCTGCTACTGGGGTGTCTGCAATCAACCCATGTTGTCATTCAGGCTGTTTTTCAGCTTAAAATGTGACTGTAAAATATAAAGGAGGTTATTCATTACTGATTAATTGCTTAAGCTTTTAGGAGATAGAGTGAGAGGAATCAATAATAAATACCTATATCCATGTATATTTCCCTTTAGAAAAGCCAAGCAGCTGAAATCAATGAAGGCTCCAGCTTTTTGGTGATTGACTGCTTCTGCTGAGCTGGCTACTGAAAGCAGAGTGTGAGCTGGAAAGTCTGATAATTCATTAACATGTGTGAAACAGGTTTCTGAGCTCCTTCACCAGCAGCCCTTGGAGCAGCCTTGTGGCAGGAATGGAGCAAATGGAGAACACTTTACTGGGAGAGCTAAATTTATGCTCAAGCAGAAAAAAAATTATTTCATGTTGTCATTAAGTTTAGAATAGTCAGAAAGTTTATCTGTGTTCTTTCAGAAAGAGCCAAAACACCAGCCCTCCTACCCCCCAGGTGAAAGTCGCATTAGTAACAGTAAGAAAACTTTCTATATTTGTTTGTGAGACACATGAAAATCATAATGTGTCTACAAGAGCTTTGAAGTGAGACACAATGATAGGACAGCAAGGAAAAACATCTGGACAAGCTCTGGAGAGGTACATTGTATAAACAATTCCTGGAAAATATTCTTAAGGAAGGTTTGGCGTCCCTGCTGCCAAATCTTCTGTGAGAAAACCTTTCTCTGTGAAAAAATATGGGAAAATATAGCTTGTAAGTGAATGTCAAACTGGAGGCTTACATTACTTTTTGTCAAACGGGTCTCACTTTGTTTCAGAATATGAGATGTAGGACCAGGGCACAGCACAATACACTTAGCATAATCTACAAATAATTCTTCTGATACAAAGGGAAGTAATACAATGTTTTAAGAAAACAAAAATCATCTGGATAGCTGGTAGAAAACTTAATCAATTCTTACAGACATCTAAAATAAAAACAGAATTGTCTGCAGGAAGTGAACTAGTCCTACAAGAAAAGGAAACAGTTCTTTTGAGGAAAATTTGGAGATTTGAGAAAAATCCCACAGAACTCCTGCTGGTCTTGTGCTGACCAAAAAACATGCAAGAATAATTGAAAAAAAAAATTCAACACAAGGCAGAAACAGAAGAAAAAAATAATTTAATTGTACAGAGAATATTAAGGATAAACTTACAATAAGCTTGTGCTAATTTCTGAGGCAGAGCCTGAAAGCATTTGGTAATGGAATTATTCAAACACAGAGGTAACCAGGACATGCTTGCAGCAACTATTGCACCAGTTTTATTAATGAAATTCAGCTAAATAATTAGTCAGCAAGGCAATCAATAACAACAGGATAACATTAATCAGCAACATTTATGATAAAGTTGTTTCATATAACAGAACACATGAAATATCCCAGGAATTTCAGATATTTGAAAGCTATGGAGGTCTCATAAATGCACTTGCAGCCTGTATTATTTGGAGGTCAATGGACCTAGAAAACTATGTTGAAACAGCAAAGCAAACACTAAGGCAAATGAACATGATTAAGACCCTATCTTGGTTTACTTCACTATAAAACCACACCTCTGCACCCAAGAGCCTCAGTCACATGTGCAAAGGGACCAGGAAGATCACTTTGGCAAAAAGAAATTTGAGGGTGTTCTCATGAACTCAACCACCTCTCATTATAGGACTGTGAACTGTGACAACAAAAAATGGTGAGGGTAAAGAAATGTAGCTGTCTAGCAAATCTTTAGGTGCCACCTAAAGCAGAGACAAAGAGGCCTCATTTGCAGACAATAAAAAAAAGGACCACCAAATTATATAAAACCCGTGGTTCAAGTCAGAGAAGCCACATTCACTCCAGATAAAATAAGATATTCCAAGCAGGATTACCATCTTTCAGTTTTCTCATGAGCACAAATTATCTTTCACTGAGAAATTGTCTGGCACAGTATAGAGAAACTGTGTATTTGTCTAAGATTTGGAGGTATGCAGCAACCCTTTTCCTGGGAAATCTGACAATTGTGCAATGACAGTGAGCATGCACAGTTGGGAGGAGAGGTGTGGCATACATCAGAAACCTTGGACATTCACAACACATTGGAGATTGTGGCTCCATGTGCAGAGCAGGCTTGGTGTTTCTCCAAGAAGCACAGCTGTGTGTGCAGTTTGATGGCACAGCCCAGAAATTCCAGTTTCATTCTGCAGGTGAAGCACAGGTTACTTCTGTGCACTGTGACTCAACACTGACAGTGCTTAACTCCAATTCCAACTTGAATAATTGCATATGGGTAAGAGCAGTTTCCTTTAGCTCTGTGCCTTGTTTCCATTAGTTACTACCAAGTAAATTTCCTTAGAAGGCTATAAGGGTCCTCTAGAAGCCCTCCCCAAAATAGGTTTTGAGTGTCTGCTGATCAGTAATTCCATGACTTCCTAAACTATTTGATGTGGGTTTGTATTGAATAGTCCTAGGTGTCCTTTTGTTCCATGAATTTGTCAAAATCTTATTTTGAATTCAGGTACATTTTTAGCATCCACAATGTCCTGGCACAAGTTCTATTGGTTAATAATGTGTTGAGTGAAGACACAGGTCCTTTTGTTTGCCTGGAGACTGGCAGCTTCTGGCTTCATTTGATATCTTCCAGATTTTGGGCTGAAAGAAATGGTTATTTCCTACTCACCTTATTCAGGCCACTCCTGATTTTACTGTTCTCTAGTATATTATTTCTTTTTGCAAACAAAACCCTTAATCTATTTTATTGTTCTTCAATAAAAGAAGAACAATAATCACTCCTCTAATCACTCCGTATCTTTAATCATACTTGTTGCACTTTTCTGCATCATTTACAGGACTTCTATATCTGTCTTCAGATGGACACATAACTATAAACACTGCTGAAGATGTGCATATGTAATGCATTTATACAACAGAAAAAGAACATTTTATATTCTTGATTCCTTTTGTAGTGATTTTCTAGCAATGTTTGTCCTCATTTAATATTCCTCTACAGTGAATTTTTGTTGCCTAGTCATTACATGGTAGGAAGTTCTTATGTGAGTCTGCAATCAGCCTCTCACTGACTAATTCAGTGCCATCAGCAAATATTTTCATCCCTTTTTGACACTGTTTTCTGATCCCTTGTGATCTGTGTTGAACAATGCAAACTTCAACACAAAGCCATGTGGGACTCCATGTGTGATCTCTTTCTACTCTGAGAGGCAACTAATACTTAACCTCCTTTCTTCCCATCTTCTGAACATTTCTTCATGTCTGATTAGCTTCCTCAAGAGCCTCAAGGGAGGCAACTTTTTAAGTGCCTTCTGGAAATCCAGACAGATGGTATCAAACAGATCTGTGGTGCCAATGTTTTATTGAAGTGTCAGAGGATTTTGGTAGAGAGGTGAAGCACAGCTTCTCTTTAGAAAAATTGTGCTGACTACCTCATTGTACCATATTTATCCTGGTGTCTACCAATTCTGTTGCTTATTATTGTTTCTTCTGTTTGAATCAGGGTATTAGTTCAGAATATTGAAGGTCTGCCCTGCAATCCTGCTTAAAAACTGGTGTCAGGGCAGTGAGCAATAAGTTTAGCAATGGCTTCTCTGGGCTGTCTCTAAGGGAAATGAATTAAATGGATACACAATTAGGCAGCTGGATCCTTGCCTTTGAAGTACATGCAGGGGACAACCCCAAGATTCTGTGCCCATGCTCTGGCATAGGCTGAGCAGTGCTGCCAGGATCACTGCATTTGAGAAGCTTCTAAATAAAAATCCTGATGAGTGCTTGCTCTCCTGTGGATCTCCATTTCTGTGAGCAGTATAAAAGACAACCATTCATATTTCACTTAAAATGAAACAAAGCAAAACCAAAAAAGCAACTCAGGCAACATGTAGATTTGCACTTAACCAGAGATCAGGCTTTTCAGGAATAGTGGATTTTGCTGAGCATATTAAAAGGCTGTTTATTTGGTTATACCAGTTTTACAGAATGTGACTGTCGACTTGACTGGATTTGTATAATGCAAGTAAAGGCTAAAATTAAGAGCAGATTTAAAACATGAGTACAGATAACTTTGTGAGCATTCCACTTTAGCAGTTGTGTGTGGACCTGAGAATATTTTGGCTTTCTCTGTTTTTATTTTTAGTATTCAAGGCATTCAGACACACTATTACCAACTCATTGACTGCCAGATAGATTATGGGGAAAATGGTGTGCTTTACTATGTTAAAGGCTCCTTGGTTCTCGGTTGTTTGGGAGAAAAATAATGTAATCCAAAGAGTTGCTAATGGATTCTGCAGGTATTTTCAATAAGATAGCCTGTATGTATATATAGCAGATTTGGTCTATTAAATGTTTGTCAATTATTTGTCTTGTTCTGGGAGACTTCCTGGCTGCTTAGCAGGTATATCCTTCCAACTGACACCATACTAATTTGTAAAAAATACTAATGGTCCAGGCAGTGTGTCTTTCACAGGGCTGCAACTTCAAAAAACATTAGTGGAAGAAATTTGCCTCTTATCATTTTTGTACATTGCCTATGATTATTGCTGTCATAAATTAGAAATACTCAGGTGTGTTCTCCATCATGCATACCTTCGATGCTTGATGCTCTCTGTAATGAAAGGCACAACTCTGATCTTTGTTGCTCTGCCCACATGCTTATGCCATTGTTTCCTTGATATAATAATTTACATCCTGTTAAATTCTTTGACACAAATGCTTTGAAAATGCTTAGTATATGCTATAATACCTGATGGTGATTTTTATCTTGCTAGTTTTGTTTCTGAAGTTGCATCAGTAAAGGAGGGAAGGCCATTCTCCATTTGTAAACACAAAGTTTTTGGACAATACTGTCTGGGGACTTTGTATTTACAACCATCCAGATGGCAAAGAGTGTGAATTTTGCATTTTGATTCAGATGGTCCATATTGATGTGAAAACAACAAACCCCCCCATGTTTGCAGAAGATTGCCTACTGACTACGTATCTGGCAATGTAGCAGGTATATAATTTATTCCATGTACAGAGAACATGTTGCACTTAGAAAATAGAACCAAATAGAATGGTTGCTGACTCTAATCAAGTAGAGTTTCTTCTCTGATGAGTAGAAATTAATGCTTGCCAGAAGTATAAATTGGTAGAACAACCAGGACCAATAAAACAGTTTCACAGTTAAATAATTAACCAGTAAACATACATGCAATCAATACTGCAAGCAAGTTCTGTTAATGCTGAGGTCATAGCACTTTCAAGAGTGCATTTATTCAAGCAATTACTGCATTTTTGTACATACAAGCTAAATAAAAGGAAGAAAAAAGATAATTTTAAAAGAGCTTGATATTAATTTTCTTCAATAAGTGATGCTGAAATGTAACAGCTGCATTGTACTTTACTCTCATTCTTTGTGCAGCTTTCCTTTTATCACAACTGAATCCTTCTTGTCTTCCTCTTTCTATTTTAGTTCATATTTACTGATTTTATAATCCACTTTAGTTTGCTATGTAGCTAAGAAGCCTGAGGTCTCTACTATGAAAATGGAACAGTTTTAACTACTGAAATTTGCATGCCAGTGTTTTTGGTTTTCTGGATTTGTTTGTTTTGCAAGTGGAATTTCTCAGAATTCAGTCGTGAGCACAGGATCATTCAATGGTGCTATTCATCACCTTCATTAATGATCAAAATAAGAATATGCTGATGAACTTTTTGGTGGCAAAAGGCTAAAGAAGGAAGAAAGGCAATCCTTGGGGACCTGAGGACTAGGAACAGGGTGGAAGTTAGAGCAAAATCTATTCCACTGGAGGGCAGTTCCATTACAAGCCTTATCACAGAGTTTGCATTTATACCTTCTCATCAACATCTAGATGGTGTAAAAGTCCTTTCCTCTCAGAGCTTGCACATGAATGAGAACATGCACCACCTCTACTAAATGTGATTCCTCTTTCTAATGGCCATCACTTAAATTCTACCTCTGCCATCCAGGATATCCTTTTTGTGTCTCCAGGTCAGAACTATAACTCCTGAACCAAGATGTTTGTCTCAGGGCCAAGTTTCTCTGGGCTCTTCTTCTTCCACAAGTTTCTGGGGAAGTTCCATATTCAGGGGGAGAAAAAACTGAGCATCTTATTTATTTACTTATCCAACATTTCCAGTGGGCCTGAGGTGACAAGATTGGATGATGTGGACTGTTTTCTTGAGAAAGAGCCCTCCTTGAAGGCTGGGTCAGTTGGCTTACGTGCTTTCTGGGTCCTATTCCAGTGTCATATAATCTGTGACAATGCCAAGGCCTTGGTTAGCTGTTAATGGAATGTGCTCTGAATGGTTTGGGTTGGAAGAGACCTTAAGGATCATCCTGTTCCAACTCCCCTGCCATGGACAGGAAGACTTTTCAGTAGATGAGGTTGCTCAGAGCTCCATCCATCTTGGTCTGCCCCAGGGATGTTTCTTTGGGCAACATGGTCCAGTGTCTCACCATCCTCATAGCAAAGAACTTCCTTCTAATATCTAATCTAAACATAGTGTCTTTCAGTTTGAATCCATTCCCCCATATCCCATGACAACCTGGACTTGTAAAAAGCCTTTCTCCATTTTTCTTGTAGGCTCCCTTCAGGTACTGAAAGACCACAATTCGATCACCCCAAAGCCTTCTCTTCTCCAGGGTGAATAAACCAAATTCTCTCAGCCTTTTCTTGTATGACATCCTCCATCCCTCTAGCCATCTTGGTGACCTCTTCTGGACTCACTCCCACAGGTCCATGTCTTTGTTGTGCTGAGGACCCCGGAGCTGGGTGCAGTACTCCAGGTGGGAATAATGACAGCCAGGCATTAGAGAACCTTTGGCCATTCCTTGCTGTTCTCAGGCAGCAAGCATCACTCTGGGAAATGACATACTGCCCATGCTTAGCAGCGGTGAAACTCTAACCAAAAAGCTTCCTCCTGTGTTTCCTCATTTTCCTTCAGAATTACATCTACTCCTTGTGCCTTGTAGCCTTCATCCTCAGCAAGCAGATGCAGAGGTTAGGGAAGTTTTTCAACAATCTGGAACTTGGCACATACCTAATCTTCCCCATCCAAGAAAGACTGATTCATCTTAAAGAATTAATTTGACTCTCCAGCTATGAAGAAGACCCTGTTAGAAATGATGAACGGTTTATGGCATAAGACTAGAGCAAATGCCTAACTTATCTAATATAGTAAAAGAAGATGACTCTGTGATAAAGAGATATTTTGTGCTGGAAAGAATATCCTTGAAAAACTGAGGCTGAAAATAAGAAAAACCTCCCAGAGTTATAGCACTGAGGTTTTGGAATACTCTTCTTGTGTGGCCAGTGGAGGCAAATAATGTGATTTATTTGGAGATGAAGCTTGACAGTGTTATTAATTGGATTATATTCAGGTTTATATGTAATGGCAGGAGCTTGGACTTGGTGACTTTTGCTGGTCTTTTCCAATTCTTACCTTATATTCACCTGTTCCTAAAATAGGAGAGCAGTTTGGCCTAATTTCAACAGTCAGAGAATTCATAAAGAAATTCAGGACTACAGAGGAGCTCCCAGGTGAACTCCACGTGATGGTTTTGAAGAGGCAGTAACATTAGATAATACTCTTACCAAAAAAAAAAAAACCAACCAGCTTCTCCTCACTCTGTGTGAGCTGCCTTCTCAGAATGTTCTAGATTTCACAGTCTGTGTTTATTTATTCTTATGATTACATTGTCTTTCAGCTGAAGTAGAACTTCTTTCTCCTTGATTTTTTTAATCTGTTGGTACAGTTATAGATCAGTTGTATCCCTTTTCAGTCTTCAAGTCCTTATTATTCTCTGGAAAGAGACTTTCCATTGCCCTTTTCACACTAATAGTCCCTCTGAAAGTTACTGCAATCTCATTAAAACATATCGATAGAGCAACACTGACACTCATTTTATTTGCATTTTTCTACTACGTCTTGAACAATTCAAGTTGAAAAATGAGTTTACAGAGAGGATTGGCTTTCCTACCCCTATTTAAACTGTTTATTTTTAGCTAAATATTACTGAATATGGAAGCAGTCCAGTTTACATCCTGGTTTGATTTCCTGTTTACATGAGCCAGTCTGGTGTCACCATCGTATTTCTGGACCACTCTGGAAGCTTGTGTGCAGCCTTCCTTCCACCTCCAAGGAGAGCTGCCCTACACAATGGAGCTATTGTTGTGCTCTCTGATAATGAAATATGAATATTGTTGGACACAGTATATACTGTGCTTATGTCACTTTGCTATAGTGCACAGATATAACAGCAAACCTTTCACTGAAATGTGGGGAGGAGAAAACTCATGTTAGAGAACAAAGTCATAACTGTATCCATATTTTTTGAAGTTAATATATAAACAGATCTGGTCACATATAGGGTGGCTCCCTAGAGTATAATTTTTGTGGACTTGAGGGGGAGGAGTGTCTTTAGTGTTAATTTTTTCCCCCTTCCCATCTGGTTTTGTTTCCCAAACTATAAAGCTTACTATTTCCCTTAAGAGACTATTAAAAATATTTTTTTTAAGTCTACAAAATAGTTGAGAATCTGAACTGGCCATTATGACTACTAATGGTCATAACAGCAGGCCTTTCATAGGAGGGACTCAGGGAGCTCAGTTTCACCAGTCCATCTAATGCATTAGCAGTCCCTGTCCTTGTTGTTATTTTAATAGGATTTTCAGAATAAAATGGAATAGTATGTGCATCCAGAGAATGCTCATGCCAGGTAAAAGAGCAGTGTTTTATAATTTTGGCTTAGATTTATCTAGCAATTTTTTGTTTTATTTTCAGTAAAGATGCATTTTAGAGAAGTGGGAATACTTTAATGTGTGCTGATGAGTGTAAAACTAGAGGTAAACAAGTCTAAGATTTGTTTAAGGATGATACAAATACTGCTATGCTAATGGATAAGAACCCTGAAATAGAACTGGTTAATTCTTTTGTTCTCAAGACTGATTCACAATAACTGAACAAGATAAATTGAGCAAAGCTCATTCAGTTTCTAGTAACCTTTTGTATTCATCGATGCAAAATTTCATACCAAAATTATTTTTTACAAGGGAATACTGAAAACTTCCTTTTTATTCAATTACCCACTTTAACATCACATTTTGAATGAATTTCCTCCCATTAGAACATCCAGACTCTTCCCTGGTATCTTTTCAACGCTCCAGTTTGTTAACGATGCTCTTTCTGATACTTGCAGGCGAAGGCTGGAGAGCACAGCTCCCTAGCACGGCCTGTGCACAGGCTTACCTTCTGCTGCTGCCATTTCCATCTCAGATGTGCTGTGCCTGTGCCTGGGGAATACCCTCGAGGAAAGCTTTGTCACAGGGAGGCAAATGAGGCTCCCCGGGGCAGCCCACCCTGCAGTGTTGCAGCTGGCCCGCAGCAGCCCACGCCCCGGCACCTGGCCCAGGGGCACTGCCGAGGCACAAGACAGGGCTCAGAAATTCCGTGTCCACTTTTAACAAGGTCAAAAGATGCAGATGGAAAATGGCTCCTGATTGTCCTGATCCAATAGCACAGAGCAGGTCCCCTAATGCACTGGTTGTGACATGTATAAATAACAGCCATCGGGTCTCTCAGGGATGGGTCTACAGTGGGGCTATCAAACAGCAGCTATCAAAAGGGGACACAGCAATTCATTTGAAACCCATATGCTATTTATTTTAATACTGTTAAAAACTTGCAGAAAATCTTGATTGTATTCTGAAACTTTTGTTTTTCCACTCACAAAAAAATCAAAGAAGTACTTCAGTCAACAATCTTTAATTAAATGAAATTTAAAAAAATAAAAAAAAAAGCAGAAACATTTTAAGTCTGGACAATATTTCACAGCTATTTTCTTTTTAAAGGTGGTCATGGTAGAATATTATGCTGATGATCATAATGCACACTTTTATTTTTGTTTCAGTTACATACTAGCAATACCTAAAAACCACTTTAAACCTCAATGCTGCTTCAGTAAGTGCTGCAGCAAGAACAAAGTTTCTTCTGTGTACTGAAACTCTGTTTGTATGGGGTTGGGAGGTGTATGTTACTCTTAGATAGGATTCCAAAATATGCCCTGATCATGGAACTCAGTAATTCTGGTCTAAAATATTTATTACCTGCATAAGAAATGTCACATATAGAGGGTTTCAGCAATATCACACAATGAATCCCAGAAGATGGAAATAAATACATAAAAACTAAGCAAGCCAGGTAAAATTAAACTGTAGTAGGAGTATTTTCAGTGGTAATTACAGGAGTCTGTCATTGCTGAACTTAGAGTAATAGAGGCAAATGTCAAGAAATTCAGCAGTCACATGGTACTTAATGAATATGAATGGAACATATTATACAGACACTGATCAGGTCTTTATGACTCATTTAAAATAAGATTCGTTTCAGGTTTAAATCAGAAATTAAATTCATTTGTAGTATACAAAGGATACTATGCATCTTATTCAGATCTATTGTCCACAATTCCTTTTGTTTCCAAAATTAGAATTTTGAGACTCCATGGGGGTTGCTGTCTTTTAGTTTGTTACTTATAATCTAAGTGGTTAAATTGTAGCTGAAGATCAGCCAGAAAACTCGATACAGTATTTTTATCCTCTTCAGAAACAAAAGTGACTAAATACTGAAATGTTTTGAGCATATGAGTATACAAAAAGTATGTGATCCTGATATTCCTGAATGTTTCATTTAACTATTTTCAACCAGCATGAAACATTTTGACATTTGTGGAAAGACACATTGCATTTCAGTTTGTCAGATCAAAGACAAATGTTTCGCTTGGACTTAGTTTTTATGTGTACCCTTGAGCTGTTCAACAGCTTCCTGGCATTTATACTCCATGCTCCAGTTCTTTCATGTGCTGAGTCCCTAACCCAAGTTGTGCTGACTTCAATGGTAAAGACATTTCTGCATCTGTAAGTATAACAGTGCATTGTTTTTGTCGGAAAGCAGAAAAACATTGGCAAAATTGTTTCCTGTGGAAAATGTAACTTTTACAGAAACAGCATTTTCCATTGAAACACCACATTTTTAGAAAACTTCCAACTAACTGCACATAAAGTATATTTCAGGAGTGTTATTATGAAATCTATAAATGCTAACATCTATTTTTTATTCTAAATAATTTTGATTACAAAAACTTTTCAGACACCCAATATAGATAAAATCAATTGGGCTTTCATGTATAGGATATATTTATCATCATTTAATTATAATTTCAGTATTACATTATTAATTATACAACAACATAAAGTGTTATGGTGCATTACAGTTCTTTTGCATCCAAATAGTGAAAGTCCATGGGTCTGCAGATTATTGCAAAGGGGAGAAGAAACCGGTGACAAAGTGAGCAATCATTGTAATGTAGTCACACGAAATTACAAGGAATACACAAGGTCTTGTTTTGCTGGACAAAGGAGGTATTAAAACTGTCAGAGGTGATGCCCTTACTCAGAGCTGTAGGGTCCTTTCACCCTTCCCTCCCACCCCAGTTCTTTGATTTCTTTCTGAAACATACTTTTGGGTAGATATGTGCTGGGTTTTGAACACAGCTCCAAGCCACAGAGGCACTGAAGCCAAACAGCTTTGATGTGAGCCTGTGCTCCATCTCAGCTGGAGGGAAGACTCTGAAGGCTGGTGAATGGGATGTGTCCCACCCATTGACTGGGCAGCACCATGGTATGCAGGCCAGGAAGCACATTTACCAATTTACACCATGTTTACCTTGTGGGAATATGAGAAGCCACCTTGGAACAGAAAAAAAGCAGCTGTCTGCCTTCCCTGCTGCAGCTGGAGTAGTGCACAGGAAAATGAGATTTTAGCAGAGAAGCTGTAGGTGATTTACTTGCTTTCCTTCAAGGACCATACTTATATGGATTATTAAGACAAAACTAGAATTTTCTTCTACAGATCTGGGTTGAAACTTCCTGTTCTATGTCTAGGGTGAGTAATTCACGCTGTGTGTCTGTTTTTCCACCTCTCTCCTACAGCTACACAAATAGGCACTCATGCACACATGCTGCATTGGTCAGATGTCTGGGGTTAACCCAGATATTGTGAGCCTCAGATCAAAAGCCTGGGTTGAAATGCTATTTTTGCTGCTGAGGCTTGAGGTGTCTGTTCATAGCACAGACATGAGACAACTTCATGCACCATTTGCAGGGCTGTGGGAGATAAAACTGGTGCTATTTGGTTTGCAGCTCTCCCAGGTACAGGTACACATGCACAGGCAGACAATGCCAGGCACAGTTCTCCACGCTATTCCTAATTTCTTTCTTTCATATTTACCTTTGTTCTGGCTAGTGACACATGCCTACTTTGGGGGCTTTTTTTGTCTTCTGAGACTGATAACCTTCTTATCAGTTAAACCAAATGAAAGGCCATGGTTACACTCGCTGGTTCACAACAGTTTGTTACAGTTGAGTTGCAGATTGTGAATGAGGCCAGAATAACAGCTGGGTCCTTTCCATGTCAGGCAATAACGACATCAGGTTCATCATGATATTTCTTTTCCTCCTCTATAACTCAGTTGTGTGAATAAATGAAGAAAACCATATAACATTCCAGACTTCCTTATTTGGCTGTGTAGTCTCAAGTATCACTTTTCTGAAGTTACCTGCCATCTGGCACTGGGAGCAGGTTTACCAGGACAACTGCTGCGCAAACAGCAGCCTTCCTAAGCAGATGGAAATCCAGCAAGGTGGCATAGAAAAATTATCTGATGATCCAAGCCCCAGCTATCCTTGTGGTCTCAGGTCTCTCTCTAATTTCTGTCTTTCCCTTTAAAGCTGCTTTTTTGTATTGTAGAAAAGGAGGTTTGGAGAAGGAAAAGGAAGAGAAGAATTAAAACAAGAAAAGCAGATATCCTTGTGGCTCTTCAGGGCCAATTGATTAGCTTATTATGGAAGCTGGTGCAAAGGACGTGGAGAGGAGACTGAGCACTGACAGCTGATGTGTTTGTGTGGAGTGCTCACTAAAGGCTTTCAATAAACCTCACCACAGAGCTGATGCCCTTTCCCAGCTCCTTCATGTGTCCTTATGTCTCTCTCCTCTATATTAGCTGACGAACATCAACAGCTAAAACCCCCAACCCCTTAATAAGATGCTGAAGTCTGCAGCAAGTCATGTGAAAATGCTAAGCCTCTCAATTTTCCAGCCTACCCCTCTGCCAGAGATGGCTGTGTCTGCAGCAGATGCAGAAGGAAATGTGTCCATGCATCAGCAGCTGCAGTTCAGGCTCCTACGCCATATCTCAAAATTTGCCTCCACTAGGAAAATAGTGAGTTAGCGGGCAATGAATTGGGCTGAGGGTGGTAATGTGCCATTTTACTCATTCTGGTGTAGAAGTGATATTCTTTGGCAGCCTTCTAAAACACTAATATCTTACAACCAACACAGGAGGATCAAGCTTTCTGTAGGTTCCTTTTGGTAACAAAGCCAGATTAATGGAATGATCAGAGAAGAAAACACACTGATTTTCTATGGACTTATATTGCAGCTGAGTGAGTTCCCTGAGCAGGTTCGATGTCCTGTCCGACAGGGCTTGTGTTGGTGGCACTGCAAGCGCCACACGCTCCCGGGACAGGGAACGAGCAGGAGTGACTCAGCCGGGTTATCCTTCTCAGCTTGGACCTTTATCATCTGCCGGTGTGACAAACTTCTACTGGATCAACAGCATCACTCAAGACTGTGGAGATCTTCATCAATGAAACTACATTTTAAATTACTTCACTCGGAATATTTATTAAGCTATAAGGCTATACATATGCACATCTCCACAACTGCTTTATTTTGCTTAAGCAGAAGTTATAAATGTCATCAGGACACCAAACATGAAAGAGTTTAACTTTTCCATATAACATTAGGAATGAAATAGCACATTGTCAAATCCTCCGACACCACGTAAGGCAGAGATTTTAGGCTATGTTTAAAATAGGAGGGCGCGGGGTGCCTGAGCCCTCTCGCTGCGGTGCCGAGGGTGCGGGACCCTCTCCCCGCCCGGCACCGGCCAGCAGACACCTGCCGGCGGCACTTCCATCAACCAGCTTCGCCTGCGGACATTTCTATTAAGTAGATCTATCTGTCTGTCTGTCTGTCTATCTATCCGCACACACATACATATATATACACACACACACATATATATACACACTTCATAAAGAGTGTGTGTGTATATATATATATATATACACATTTACATATATATATATGAAAAATTGATATAATACACACATATATATACGCTTAATATACATACATACAAATACGCGAGGAGCAGTCCCCGGCCAGGTGTCCGCGCCCGTCCCCTGTCCCGCCCCGCCATCTTCCCGCTGCCCGGCGTCCACGCCGCCGCGCCTCGGCACCGCCGCGGCAGCGACCCCCGGCACGTCCCACGGCTGCGGGCTTCCCACCCGCGGCGGGACCCGTCTGATCCGGGCGTTTCAGTAGGATGCTGCGTGAGCCCCCAGCCCCGGGACGCGACGCTGTGGCGACTACATGTCCCGACATGCCGCTGCCTCCCGGCGCGGCGCCGCGGGCACCCACCGCCGCCCATTGTGCTCCAGCCAGGGGAAACGGAGCTCCGCTCCGCCTCCCCCTCGCGCACCAAGTGGTCCCTTCCAGCGCTCCATGAGGCTCCCTTCGGGCGGTCCCATCCATGGGAAACGGGGGGGGGGGGCGGGGGGGCCGGGGGGAGAGGGCGAGGCGTGGAGCCCAGCGAGCGCTCCCTCGAAACCCGGCCGGCTGGTGATTGGCATGCGCGGCCGCCAATAGGGCGAGGCGACGGTCGGGAGAGCCAATGGGCGCGGCGGAGCGCTGCCGGGTCGGGGCGGGACACAGGGAAGAGGGCGGGGCGGGGCGGGCGCCGCGCGTGCGCGGGGCGGGAGGAGGAGGGGCCGTGTCGTGTCCGTGTCGGCTGCTCCAGGGAGGGTCGGGCGGAGGGAGGGGAGGATGGAGCGGGCGGCCGGGCGGCCGTGAGCGGGGCGGGAGCGGAGCCAGAGCGGGGCCATCAGGCCGCGGGCAGGCCCGGGCGGGGGAGAGGCGAGGCAGGGAGGGGAAGGAAGGCAGCCGGGTGACGGGTCGTGCGGCGGAGTGGGCTCCGGGCGAAGAGCGGGCGGGCGGCCGGGGCTCCCGCTCCGCAGGGCGGCCGGCGGGGCAGGATGAGCCAGGAGGAGATCCTGAGGAAATTCATTAAGCGAGTCCAGGCCATGAAGGACACGGACCACAATGGGGAGGACAACTTCGCCAGCGACTTCATGGTGAGGGGCGGCGGCGCGGGTGGGGCGGGCGGGGCTCCTGCCGCCCCCGGGGCGGAGGGGGGTGACCCGCAGCCCCTTCCCCATCCCCCGCCAGCGGGGGGGTGCCGGGGCGGGCGGGCTCGCATCCCCGGGGGTGACCGGCTATTGTGTGCCCCGGGGCTCGGCCGGCTCCCTGTGCCACCGCCGCTTCGGAGCTCGGCGGGGGGAGGGAGAGTGTCCGCCTGGATTCAGCTCCTTCCTGCCCTCCAGCCCCGGGAGGTTTGTCACCGCGGCCCCGGCTCTTCCCCGCTCCTGGGCAGCTGGTGGTCATCGGTTCTTGCAAAATTCACCGGGAGGCTCCTCGTCCGCCCGCCCCGCTGCTTCCCTGAGCGCATAAAGGGGACGGAGGCGAGGCGGGGGGGCTGCGAGCGCTTCCTCGCCCCGGCAGCCCCTTTTCCGCAGGGTCGCCGTCTGTGATGGCAGCTGGGGATAATCGGGCACTCCTTCCCCTTTGATTTGCCCCTGTAGCTGCCTGCTTGAGATTTCTCTTCTTTCCGAGGAGATGTGTTAAACGTATTGCTAGTCCTTGGAGGAATATTCATCTTCCCTTCGCTAACGTCTCCCATCCCCCATCGCAGCCCTGCCTGTATCCCTCGTCCTTTCTTCCTTCCAGATCAGTTCACCGTCAGCCTTTGGTTAACGTGTGCGCTCGGGGAAAAATTCTCTCGGAGAATTAATGCTTTTCCTGGTTTATTTTAGCTGTTTAATAGGGCTGTTACAATATATCGGGAGTTTTATCTTTTGAATTGGTCGTCTGAGCTGTGAACAATAATTTTGATTGGGCAGATGTTGCTGGCACTTTTCAATATCATTTAAATACTTAATATCAAAATGCAGTTTTCATATGCAGAAGAGCTGAAGGAGAGCGGGTTAGTGCCCTCCGTATCTGTCTTTGTAGCTCGTTTTATTATGTGTGGCTCTTTGGGATTAAAAGCACATCGTTAGCCCTTTAAGCTGTCAGTCTGTGCTAGTGCTCTGAGAACAAAAAAAAATAAATAATAAAAAAATAATCTCAATGTAAGCGTCGCATCGGAGATTGTCCGAAATGTGGGGAGGAGGCCGCGGATGTTGCGCAAGGCGAGGGGCGTTGGGAGCGCTGGCAGGTCCAGGGCTGGAAGAGGAAGTGGACTTTGGGAAGTAACGAGTTCATCCAGGGTGGGGAGGGAGCCCGTGGGAAATCGGCCACGCTCTTTGGGCAGGATTTTGCAAATGCTAAAAGTATGCTGCTGAAACATCTGAGCATGTGGGAAAGGAAGAGAGAAAAGTGTGAAGTGAAGAACGCCATTGGAGAGATAGGACCCTTTTAAATCTTCACATGAGAGCTTAAAGGTTACAGAATTTGACAGAAGCTTTTCATTAAGTCATAGTTTTAGTAATAGAATTGCTATTTAACACGAATTGACATCTTGCCTTGTACTGATGAGCCTGTCTTGTTCATGTAAATTATATATACTTTACAGAAAGGCTGGCCTAGGCTACTGCAAAATGAGGGACATTTTTAATAATCTCTATGTTAAGATCTCCTAATCCACCTCTACCATTTCATATCTGATAATTATCCTGATGTTTTAGTTTTGTTGTAGTCTAAAGATATATATAAGATATTTTTATCATCCTTTCTTTGAAGCAGTGGTGCACCCCTGTATGGAAAATAGCTTTTGTTTCAATTTCTCTATTTGACAGCATGTTGTTTTTGTGGCTTTCAACAGCATAGACAGTGAATTTTCCCATTGCTTTCCTGTAGCAGGAAGAAAAGAATACGGGTAAAATGGGAAAATAGGATTTATAGGAACTAATGGGCAAGGCATTTCAGGAGAAAGATGTATTACCCGAAAGAGTGTTGAATGTTTTGGGGAGAATTGTGTTGAAATTTTCTTCTGTCCTTTAACACTTTGTATTTCAAACTTTCATATTTGATTTTTGTATCGGAAATTAAAGGAAAACCAGGAAATTAGGATCTTCAGTTCTAATATTCACCTTTATGTAATAAAGCAGACATAGATTAGTGTGATGACAAGAATTATAATTGCTGCTTTTTAAGGGGTTTTTTTTCACTATGAATGTTCTGGGGTATTTAGGGATTTTTGGGGTATGAGTTTTCGGTGTATTTGGCTGTCTTAACAGAGCTATGCCTAGGTCCTCTTTGAAATGATGGAAAAGGAAGAAGGAAAGAGAGGTAAAGGGGATTTAAGTTTCAGTATTCTGTTCAGTTAAAGAATGAGTAGTTGTTTTTTGAGGGGTGAGAAGGGAGGAAGTTGTGTTATCTCATTTAAGTGCAGGATGTTCTGTGGCTGCTAAATAGTGGCAAGTTTGTGGAATAGGAATTGCTGTTACTCATCGCTTCATTTCCAAGTCAAAATGGAATCTAAAATATGAATGGAATAGTGGGTGAATGCAAATGAAAAGAATTCTTTACTTTTAGGTCTTTATTGCCTTGGAATAATTGGCAATAGTTGAGTAATAGGCTTGGAGAGTTGTACATAGGCCTGAGAGAGTGAACTGAAAGTACATGCTGGGTGCCCAGGAGTGCTGGAGGACAGGGTAGAGAAGCTCGAGGTGTGCACAGGTGGGCTGATAAGCTTGGCTGATTGCTATTGAAAGTCCAGAGTGTAGATGACTAAGGCTGCAATTTAATAATGCCATTGACATACCTGGAAACAACTTCCTCCTGGAAGGTGGAAAGTTGATTATTACCCACTCCACCAGTGCCTCCTCACCTCCCCTCAACAGCAAGATAAACTCTATGATCTGGGCACCAGTGGCAAGTTTGTTACTGGAAATCAAATGCAGTTAATTAATTTGCACTAGGAAGTAAGCAGGACTTATTAGTAGATCACTTCAGTACTCTGGGTGTGCACAGTTAGGATTAAATGAAGTGGATAGTTTGAAAACAGGACAGACATGTCTGTAAGCCTTGCCAGTAATCATGTGGATGTGGATATGGGGCAAGTGGGCTTTTTCCTAAAATAATGTAGGTTAGGACTTTGCTACCATGGTTGTAGTACATCCAGGAGTATATTTTTTCCTGGGTTTTTGCTGACATTGCTATTTGGGTAGAAGGAAATAAGTATAGATTGCTTCCTCTTGGTGTTTCATGCTGTATGAATACAACCAGCATGGTCCAGGTTCTGATTTTTTTGTAATGAACATGTGTATTACATCAAACAAAGGTTGGAAGTCAAAGTTCCATATGGAAGAACAGAAAACAGCTACTCTAGAATTTAGAAAGACCTTGATAAATATTATTTGCTGATTTATTTTTAAATTTTAATCTACCTACGATTAACACATTTTTGTTTTCTTACATTATAGTCATGACAAAAGCATCCTGACACTCATTTCTCTTGTTTGATGTAGACTGCCATTGTTATAGAAGTGAAATATGAGTAGTGTGAAGTTTTACCTTCAAAAATCAGATGTTTCTATTGTTTTGTAGTATATGACAGTCTTGCTTCATCTTCTGAGTTGTATATCTGGCTAATCTGTTGTCATGGAATACTGTGTGTGGCTGAGAATGGGTTTTTTTGTGATGGATACTGTGTAGGAGACCCTCAGCTGCTGTTTGGAGGAAGTGGTGTCAAAATGGTCTTGTTTTCAATCGTTGGTCTAAATAATAATACATTTTTTTAACAGCTTCATTGCACCTAGTCACAGATATCTGTATCTTTCATTCAAGAGGGCACAGGTAACTAACTCAACTGAATATTGTGTGTCTGTGTTCTGTTCAGTCTAAGATGAAACTTTTAGGTTTGGAAACAGTAAAGTACTCAAGTTGCTGTTTTCTGAAGTATGAAAGGGAATTTGAATGGTTTGAAACAGGTAAAAAACTAATTTCTATGTCTTTTACATCTAGTTAGTTTTGGTTTTGACATTTTTATATTTAAAGACTTCTAACTGATTGTTTTGTGAAAATGCTATTTAAAAAAATGGGAGATGGAATGTGCTTGACTTGTAAGGATAAAATGTAGCTGCTCATAGGAAGTGCTACGCCAGATGCTATAAAACTTGCTTTGTGCATTTTTTAAGGCTTTTGTCTTTGTTTTGTTTTTTGATCAGTTTTCTCAGGAAAAGGCACAATTTCTAAAATGCCTTAAGGCTGCTGAAAATGAATGAACAGTCTACACTATACTAAATCACTGATTAAAGCTACTAAGATACATAGTGAAAGTCCACATACTGATGCCAGTCATGACATAGATTTTGTTTTGGTCCTGGAGCAGCATTAGGGATACCAGAAATACCTATTCAACTGTAGCACTTCAGAAATGCCCCTCTTGAAGCTTCTCTGTGTATTAATGTGCATTTGCATAAGCCTTTCTGATTCAAATGCTATTAGTGCACCTCTTGAGTATCTGTGAAGATACTTTTCAAATTTATAAGACAGGCATATAATCTGGAAACTTAGAAAACATTTATTTTTTTTAAGATCCCACCATATAGACATTTTTGGAAGTGATGTTTTCTAGTATCTATTTAATGAGTTTGGTGCTTGTAATACATTGGTAGAAACACTAATGCTTTGTCATATGTGTTAAAAATACATGCTGTCTTTTCAAGAGATATTTGTATCTGTAAAGGTTAAACTGGGAAAAATGGTTTGGTAGAATCAACTACATGGTAAACTGTTTCTTGAAACTTCAAATCCAAGATTTAATTGGTGTAAGCGGAGGTTTACATGGAATTCTTGTAAATTGGGTTCTTTTGAAAAATCTATTTGGAGCACTTGTTTTCCATAGAGTGTGGCAGAAGGGGTAATTGCCTTGGAGAAAATGACCCCAGGTGTGTTGTACAGCTGATCAGTCATAAGGAACTCTGCTCTTAGCAATCAGTTAATAGGTCGTAGGCAACTGTCACTTCAGATATGCCTTGTGCATTTTTATCATTTCAGGGTTAAATAATGGATCTGTTAGTAATCACCTTTCATATTATGCTTACATTTTTCTCGTTAATGTATTTGTAAAGTTTTGTTTCCATTTCCATATTTCAGCTAGATGCTGTTAATTCATCTGTGGGGGGCACACCCCAGCACATGACTCCATTGTGTGTGGTTGTAGTCATCCAGGCCATTCATAAAGCTTCTTTTACATGGACCAAATCTGGTTGGAGCAATGTCACTGAATAGTCATTTCAGTAAGCCCAGACTTTAGAGGCTTCTGAAAATTTGTGAAATACTGGTCATTCAATGTTATATGAAAATACAGTTTTGCATGAACAATCATTCAGTTTTAATATTCAGCTTCTTTGTCCCCTTCTGAGGAAATGAGTGCTGTTTTTGTTGCTTCAAAGATGCCATTCTGAATTTTCACAGAGGTGGTTGAACACAGCCACAAAGCTGCTGTAGTGGCCCTGGGGTGTAAGAACTTGAAAACTCTGCCTAAAATTGCTGTTTTTTCAGCACATGAAACTAAACCAAGTCAGTTAGGCAATGCTCTGGGTTGTGTCAAATAGCTTGTGTGGTAATAAGTTCTGTTTGCTCATTTTCAAAAGACAGCAGTGTGTAAGTCTACTGTTCTCATGGAATAAAGAGTTGTGGATGGATTTCGTAGAATATTAAAGAATTGTTCAGGAGGAGCAAATGGTAATGTTGACCTTGCACCTCATGGCATACTGCATGCAATCCAAATAATTTAAATAGCATGTCAAATACATACTTTGTTTTTATTCTTACCTCAATTCTGCAGCACCTTTTGCTGTATTTAGTTATATATATATAGATAGATACATCTCAGTAGATACCTATATATGGATATGTCTCATGTGACCATAATTCATCAACCTTAGACCCTAATCTATCATTCTGTAGCTCCATGTATGTGCTTATGTATTTGTATAAGCATGGTAGTAAAGTCTGTGTAGTACTCTGCATGTGTGTCACTGATCTATAGCATGAATTTCTTGGTTTGGATTGCATGTAATTTACTTTAGAATTGCAGTAGGTTCAGGCTGTTTTTCCTTGATGCTGTTATAGCCAAGTGTAAGTTATCAGCTCTGCAAGCAGGGAAAGGGTAAGCAGATATTCAGATTATCTAATGTGTATGCATTTGTTGATCATGAATGCAACAGAAGTCTGAGGCTTCTATATTAATCTCTTAAAGCCATTAGTTTGTAATGAACAGAAATTATATTCTATCTTCTTCGCTGTTACTGTTTAAGATTTGTGGATTTTCCATTGTGTACTGCTACAGTTTGACTGTAGTATGCTTAGTACAAAGAACTTTTTGACACAGGGAAAATAGTAATGCATTTCTTCTTAGTGTTGGGAAAACGTGAAACTGTAGGAGTACTTTGGGTGTGCATTTCTAGAACTGAAATCAGATGGTAGATGATGGTTTTTTCTTGGTCTTATATAACAGCCCTTCAGTTAGGGAGAGGTATCAGTGTTAAAGGTCAGATAAGGAACTGAGTAAAGCACAAGTGAGTTAGGTAGAGCAGGAGCTCTTTGTGCCATTAGGAAGTGCATTGTTTGTATCCTGGTGTTTTCCTCAAGCTGTCGTACTCCACAATTGCTGTGGTTATGCCAGCACAAGCCTGGATAGCTCAGCTGTGTGTGTTTGCCCTTAATGAACCATGGACCTGCATTTCTGTTTCTTTTAACTGGCATGTGAACGTTGCAGAGAGATAAGCTCTTTGGTTTCCTACTTCATCTGACAAAAAAAACCTTGCTAATATAAACTTAACTCGTGAATTATTTGTCCAAATCTGAGCAATCACAATGTGTTTATGAAAAGAGAGCACTCTGGTATGGCTGTGGAGTTTTGGATCTGGAACCTGGAGCACAGAGAGCAGCTGTATTGTTGGAACTGTGTCTGGAGTCCCTCTGCACCTTCAAGAAACCAGATTGTGTTCAGACCCAATATTGGTGAGACAATATGAGTGCAAAGCCAGTAGCTTTACTAGGGAAGCTGAGAGTGCAGCAAGGTAAGGGAAAAGTTGTAAGAGCAGAAGAGCAGAGTCAGGACTGGCAGGCTTTAGGACTGTCATTCTGGGTTGGAAACTTGTTTAAAGTATCTTTGAATGTCAGAGATTTCAGTCACTGAGGTTTGCATAGGAAGGTTACTGCTTGTGTCCCTGAGGGCCTTGTTCTAGCTGCTGTTTTGTCATCAGCTTTAGAATGAAAAAAATCTTACACAGCTAAAAAGATCAAGTAGAGAGAAACGTTTCCCAAAAGGTACCAGATAAATAGAGGTATAAATGGATGACCTAGTTTAGTTGACCTAATTTTTGCTCCTATCTGTCCTCCTACAAGCCAATACTTTTAATTTCTTTAAAAGGCAATTTTATTGGTGTTAATTTATGGGAAGACTTAAAGACAGTATTGTCCTAATGGAAGTGTCTTGTGAAAGTAAAACCTAGAAGAATTGAATTATCAGCTCTAAAATGTAGCAAGGCAGTTACTTCAATGGGGGAAAATATCTGGCTATTACAAGATGACTGAAGCTATGAATGATGTTGCCTCATGGGCTACATATGTCATTAGGAACAAAGCAAATAAAGAAATATGTTTCATTCATTCATTCAGATTTCTGTAAGGAAGCATCAATAATTTTGAAGGAAATACTGCCATAATTCTTTGGACAGTTAATTTTCTAAATTAATTTTATTTCTTAGCTCCCTTAGTTCTGCAGAAAGAATTGAGTTGCCTAATGTTAGGAATGGGCCAAGGGCAACTGCATGAGTTGACTGAAAGTTTTAAGTGCTGTATGGATTGGTTGGATTGTGCTATTTTTAATTTGCTGTGATTTGGAGCAGTCTTTACACAGTTATTAAGGGTATCCATATAACTTGTGTTCTTTCCTTTTTGGCAGAAAGTCTATCTGCTTCATGTTTTACATGTTGGAGAGCAGGCCTTGATTCCTAAACATTATTGAAATCTATTTGTTTTAATTGCCTGATCTTTGCTATGATTTTTGGTGTCTAAAGTCATGGTCTGGAAAGCACCAGCCTCTAAGGGGAAGTTAGCTTAGTTAAAATCATATTGCTTTAAAGAATGTATGTACTACTTTAATCTCTTGCATTTAGTTATGACACCGGACTTGTCATTTTAAAACAAACATTTTACATTAATTTCCTTTTTGTGTAGTCTCGTAAGGTGTAGCTGAGTTTGTTTTTCTAAGCTCAGAGTACAGTGGTGTCCTCTTAAACAATTTTACATCTTGCTGCATTTGTCCTGCTGTCTTGTCATTCTTGCTGCCTCATGTGGATGACATCTGCTTTTTGTTTGCCTCTGAAAACACACAGATGTTTTGGACTCTGTGATCACTAGAAGAACAGCTTTCATGTGGATCAGTGGAAGAGTGGGGTTTTTGGGGGGCTGGAGAGGTAAATGACCACCTTTCAGCTGGCAAGGCTTGTCCCTCTGGGCAGCTCATACAACCAGAGAGAGGCTGAAAGGTCATGAGTGATGTCTGATGCTCCTGCTTTTATTGCCCTTGAGCAGTCAGCACCTCTGCTGTTGTTGCTATCCTTGCTGTCTGTCTTATTTGCTTTAGGGTCAATATCATGGATGAGAAATTAATTTCTTGTGCTGAGCTAGACTAGTTCTAGGTTCTGGTTCATGCACATTTTTCCTGGACTTACTGGCATAAGTTCCAGCTATTTGTCACATTTGAGAGTCTTGGGGGCCTGTTCCAGAATTTTCATATTGTTTTCCATCATTGATTACATTTTAAAATACATTTTGTCTTCCATTATGAGAGTATGGCATTTTTTTATTCTCCTGGTAGTTTTTGGAGGACACAGCTATCTTTGAACAACTTGGTTCCAAACTGAAAGGATGTTTCATGGGTTTCCTGTCCAAGTGTTCAGAGGACTTGTCAGTGTAGATCATGCATCCTGTTTAAATGACTGATTGCTGTGGGAACTGCACTGCTCTTGAGAAGCCTGAAGAGTGTTCTACTCTGTCCTAAATGTTTCACTTCTTATTTGATTATGTTTGACTCTGTAATGCATGACCCTGTGATGGAACAGTGTCTTTTTTTCCTCAAGTGTGTGGGTAGCACGTGTGGTACTTGGGCATAGCTTCCTCCTTAGACAAATGTTCATATTGGATTAGTTGTCTAGTTGTTTCACTATTTTTTATATGTTTTATGTTTTATATTAATATATTTTATGTTTTATATTAATTGATCTCACAAAACTGAGAGATCAATTAATATAAAAAAGCAGAACAGACAGAAGAACAAGTGATAGGAATAGTGCACTGCTCTCAGACTGCGGGTAGGCTGGGTTGGAAACTGGTGACTGGCTGCTCTGTGACTGAGTAAAATTAATCATGGAGATGTCTCAGTGGTAAATGTATCATGTTCTACATGTTTGCAGTGCACAGCTCTTTTTTTTTACTGTTTTTACACATGTAGAAAATAAGTTTTAATTCTTCCTATATTTTCTACTTGAATCTTTACCTTCATGCATGGGAAGCAGGATAATGCTTTCATTATTACTTACTCCCTCTTGTATATTCTGTTTCTTTTAGCCAATAGGTAATTGTTAATTGAAAAGAATACAGTTGTCCAGTAGGAATACTCAGGGGAAACATTTAGCTCAAAATAAAGCTGGAAAAGGAAACACTGTTCTGGAGGGAAGGGTATATGTAGGTTAGTTGAACTGCTTCAAGAAACTGAGAATTCCTGCAGAGTTGAATTAATTATAAATTGTCTATAGGGCAGCACCCCTATTGCACAAACTGCTAAAGGAAGGAAATAATCTCTTAGATACTGTGAATGTCCCCAGATAGCTCTAAGTATTCAACAGTTACTTCTAAGATTTCAAGTTTGGTAGTTTAGGTGGTTACACAAAACTGTGTGGATTTTTATTATGACCAAATTAGACTGTAAAATCAATTTTAACTCATTTTCTTTGAGATTGCATAAACAGAACTGTGACATTAATGGACATATAGGGAACTATATGAAAATGTTAATGGAGAAAAATGACTGGTTTTAGGCAGGTAGAAAGGACTTGGAAAGTACTATAGGCACACACTGGAATTTACTTTAGTAAAGAAATATGGTGTTTTATAGATGCTTTATTCTTCTGTTATTTCTACTTGATGAAGACTAGGCCCAGAAGGAAGAAATAGATGTTCTTTCCTTTAATAGCTCTTTGCTACAGAATTGCATTAAGTGCTACACAGGCACTTAAAGCTTTGGACATGAGTCTGCTTTTCAAACTGAGTGTTCTAAGTTGTTATTAAGCTGTGGGTTAAGCCCTATCACAACCTTTTATATTTTCCTTATAAACAGAAGAACTTTTCCAGAGGCTATTCTGCAGAACTACTGTGGAAATTGCCCTGGCATTCTGTAATAACCCTGCTACAGTTGCTTCTTCAACTGGTACCATCTATTTTCTTAATGTTTTGACTAAGATGATGAAATAGGAGCTTTCATTTCTTTTCCCTTTTGTGGTTGCAAATGCAACCAATGCAACTTGCAAATTGTCAACTTCCTATTTTTGTTGTTCTGAAAAGAGCAGGTAAAACCATGGCAGAGAAGCCTAGTTGGTTTTTTTAACAAATTACAGAAATCTATAGCCTGCTGATAAATGATTTAAAATGTGAGACCAATAACACTGAAAAAAAATGTGTGTATCCCAAAGTCAGCAAGCTGTTGCCATAAATCAGTGTGATTTCCTAAAGGGAAAGAATATTTCTTTCTAAAATGCTAGCTAATTCCATAACTAATTCTGCTATGGATTATCCTGAACGTGAGCTTGCATTTGGTACCTTATACATGATCAAACACCACAGTACTTTTGGTGCAAAGCTTTAGCAACCTGTCATTCTGGCATGGCAATTTAGAAAGCATTAGCACTGTTTAAATTGGTGATCCTGTGAAAATGAAGCCAGCATCCTGTTTCTCCAGCCTTACAGCATACATAATGGGCTTCCCTTCCTGTATTCATAGAAAAAATATTCTCTGTCTGGTACAGTAAGATGATCTAATCATCCAATGAAAGTATGTGGGTATAAAAAATTTCAATGATGGTGTCTTTAGCTCTTATGGAGAAAGGCAACTTCCAGATATATTAAGAGTATCTGAGGTCAGGATGTGTTTAGAAGTGAGAAAAGCAGCAGTGAAGTAACAAGGGAATGCAGTGAAGGGATATAAGTAGGTAAAGAACTTATTTATTTCTAGAGACTTATTTATTTCTATTTCTAAGTATGTTTTGAGCTAAAACTGACCGTGAATTTTTGCTAGGTAGAGGATCTTGTAGGGCATGTCAGGGAGGCACTGGAATTGGCTTTTGTCACTAAATGCAAAAATTAGTTTCTTCTATTCTTTGAGTGCCATGTGGTTTATTTTTTATGGGGCTGTTGTATTACCTACCACTTTAACACCCCCACAACTTGATGCTGAAGTCAGCAGTTTCCCAGGTTGTGTACTGATGGTGTAGATGAAATAGTTTGCATGGAACACCTGAATAAGAAAAATTATAACAAAGCAGACAATATTTACCTATTATCTTGGGGGGTTTTGGCCCCTTTTTCCTCTGCTAACAGGTTCTTTTTAGTGTGGTACTGGAATCTGGTGTTTACTGGTGACAGCAATGAACTGACCATCGCTCCCATTCCCCATCTCCCTGCCTGCTCTGCTTGGGAGGAGAATGTAGAGCCTGGGAAGGAGGCAGTTTTGATTTGTTTGGAGGAAGGGTGCTTTGGTTTGTTTTTAATATTTGTTTAACCTCTCATTATTTGTTGGTAATAAATTCAGTTAATTCAAAGTCGAATCTGTTTTGCCCATGTTGGCTGTCAGTGAGTGATCTCTCCCTGTCCTTATCTCAACTCATGAGCCTTTCATTATATTTTTCTCTCCCCTGTCCAGTTGCAGAGGACTGGGGTAGAGTGGCTTTGGTGGGCACTTGGCACCAGCCAGGGTTAACCCACCACAGCAGCTTACCAACTTCATATGCCTGAGCTGCAGATCTGTTTGGATGGAGATCCCAACCTTCTCTCCTTCCTGTGGTTGGTAGTTTAGTGGGTATAGGATTGTCATATTATGTGAAGACTTAAGTACATAAAATCTTTTAATTTACCAGCTGGGCTTGAAAAACTCTTAAAATTCACAACACATTTTGCAAAACTGAAGTTATCCAACTTGCTTCTGGGCGTTATCTCAAAGGCCATGGGGGAAGGATTTTTGTGAAAGACAAGACAGAAATGCTTGCTCATGTGAGCTTCCTCTTGTATTATTCATACTCTTGTCTTTGACTTGTCTTTAGCTTATTGGATCTAGCTTGTGGACATTGTATAAACAAGATATCCTTCAGGAATTCTGTATTTATGTCAACTAGTTGTTGAATCATCCTATGAAGTGTGTAGTTTTCCACTGGGCACAGTACTTCTGTCAGATCTTATGCAAATTCCAACATGTGTTTTTGAGCCATATCAACTTTGATCTGTCTTGAATGTTTTAATTATGCTCCTCTCTTTATGTTGTGATTGGATTTTACTAATTGGTTTTTTTTTTTCATTTCTGTTTGTGATTTCCTTATTTTTTTAAAACCTTTGGTTTTTACTGGTTTTGGATGACAGAAGCCTTTGCATGATGAGTGGAAAACTGTGAATAAGTTTCATACACTTCTTCAACTTTGCCTCACTTTTAGTCTAGAAGGTCTTCAGAACAAGCTTTAGCTTCATGCAGGTTTGATGAACTGAAGGTAAATGATTATCTATAGTATACTTTGGTACCCTTTTAAGCTTGTGAGTATTGCATGATTAGTTGTTGGGATATAAGAAAGTATGGGGGGAATGTTGGAATATAAGAAAGTACATGTACGGGGGCTTGGTTTTTTTTCTTAATGGTCAAAGTAGAACTGGCTGGTCTATTTGGGTCT
Organism: Agelaius phoeniceus; assembly: GCF_051311805.1. Taxonomy (NCBI): domain Eukaryota; kingdom Metazoa; phylum Chordata; class Aves; order Passeriformes; family Icteridae; genus Agelaius; species Agelaius phoeniceus. The sequence goes on from NC_135269.1 coordinate 61,302,421, forward strand.
TGGTTTTAAATTCAGAGCAGAGTAGCTTAGCCACACATTTTATTGACCTTGTTATCCTCTTAAAGAGCAAGGATTACATTTACATTTATAAATGTTACCTGCCTCTGGTAGTCACTGTTTTTTTAAGGACTGTGGACAATGAGATTTAACCAGACTGGTTTAAATGGTCTTTGTAAGAATGTTCATGCAGTGTCCCTTATGAATTTTCTTGTTGTGGTTTGTTCATTTCACCAGGAATAATATTTCAGAGTTGGTATTGAACCAGGTCATATTGCTTATGGATCCCTTTCCTCAAAAGAGCCACTGTAGTGTTGAGCTGTTGTCTAAGCTTGCTTATTACAGAGATTCATGGAGACCAAAGCCTAATTTGAGTATTCAGAAATAAATATTGAGTCCTGACAGCTACAAGGAATGCAGTCAGTATTCAGAGGGAGCAGCAGTGAGGCTTGCACTGGGGCCAGGATGCAATGTTCTATAAGTGGTGTACTTCAGCACGCTCACATCCTCTGCTATTCACCATAATGCAGCTATAAGAAGCACTTGCATCCTGATAAGACATTGTGATACTTCACTGCTCCTGTGAATTAATTTGCTTTGGCTGTGGAGTATGTGTTTCTGTATTTTGCATTTTAAAGCCAGGACTTAGCAATCCTGTATGTCTCATCCTATTACTTGTCATGCAGTTACTGTCTCTTTAGAACAAACGTGTATTCCTGTCTGGGCTTATTAGCATTAATAGCTGTTCTGGGTGCCCAGTGGAATACTGATGCACAATGCTAGAAACTGGGAATTAGAAGAAGGTAGCCTGTAAGGGAAGTCACAATGGAAGGATTAAAGAGGGCACTGCTTTAGAAAAATGCTACTCTTCTTTAAAGTCAAACTGCAGCAGCAAATTCAGAAGTTGAGATTGGATTTAACTGACGTGCTGAAAATTAATTGAGGTCTTTTAAAGGTATGGATTTGGTTTGGAATGCTGCCACTTCCATTAAGGGAAAATAAGATTGAGAAATTTTGAGTCCTATTTAACTGTGCTTAAATAATTCTCCTAGTAGTAATTGTAGGGAATTCTGATATTTGGAAAGGGTCATTGTTTCTCCCCAGTCCAAATTTCATGCTATATCCACAACCTGTTTTCTAGGTAGAAACACTGCAGTAGGCAATCCTCAACATCTGCAGGAATTTACAAGTCTGGGTTTTTTCTGACTAAAGGCACATGTGTGTCTACACTGAAGAGCAAGTCACATAGTTTTCATGGCTGTAAGCAGCAATGCTACTTGTTCCTTTTAAGCTGTTTAGTGCTACATAGCCTCATTTTTCCCAGTTGCCTTTTTTTTTTTTATGTCCCACTTTGGTTTAATATTTGCTATCTTTGTGAAATTTTAAATTCCTTTCTTCCTTATTTAACTTTTCCCAAGAGTGGCTTTGATAGATTGGAGGAAATAACTTTGTTAATTCAACTTTCTTCCTTTCCTGTATTTTATCTACTTATTTTGTCTTTCTGAAGAGCTGTGACTAGCAAATTTGGAGATTGGAGAAATGACACCTACATTACAAATAATGGAAATGTAAGTTCAGTAGTAAAATGCTAAAATGTGTATGTTTCTTGAGGGAGGTAAAACAACATTTTGATGGAGAAGACAGCAGAGAAGAGTAAAGGTTAGGAGGAAGCTGTTCAAAATGAGAAGTTTGTGGAGATTGCATTGCATTTTAGTGACCTGAAGCAGGAAAAGTGTTCATGGCTTATTTGTGTGCAGGTTGGCAGCCTGTTGCTCTCTCCATGACTAATGTATGTTGAGCAATGTACTGAGGTGAAGGAGACAGTAAAAATGTGGAAGAAGTTCTGCTTGTGCCAGGAGCTGTCACAGCATTTTGCATTCAAACAAGGCCTGACTCTGGTCTCTGCAGGCAGTGGGGCTTTGTGATGCCAATCCAGTGGCTGCTGCTCTTCCAGAGTGTCCTCTGACAGTGTCTCACCAAGTCACATTGCTAATTCTGTGGCTTTGCTGAAATAGGTTCTGGTTTTCCAGAATTAGAATGTGAATTTGACCACAGCTCAGAATTTTTTTTAACGTAGATGTCAGCCAAGAAAAGAGCAGCTTTCCTGTTCCTAGATGGGCAAGTGTGGGCTGCAGTCAGTGTCCCTAGCAAGTTCCTGTACAGAAAACATTTGCTCTGAGATGAGGAAGGAATGAAAATAAAGGAGATTAGTGGTTTAGGAAATAAGATTAAAGTGACAGAATTGGAGTAAAAAGCTAAGAGGTAAAATATTGTAAAACTTGATGCAACAGTTCGAGGAAATCTCAATATATATTAGCTGTTGTCATTGATATTAACTATTGCCTCTGGTAGAGGAAAGACAAAGCAGCTGACCCTTGTCTTTAGGGTGGGAGTGAAACCCTGTCCTTGGGTTAGTTGATTGTACCAGAAGCTGAACAGACTTGCATTAATGAAGCATAGCTCATACCAAACTTCAAGAATCCCAAAGTTATAAAGAAAAAAACCACTCTGTCCTTATCTTCTAATCATGTAGATCATCAAAACCTGTCTTTCCTGTATTCCATTTGTTAGCTCCTGCAATATACGATGGAAGGAAGCAGATAAATAGCGGTTTATGCATTTGTGGTTTTAGCTAGAGGGGAACTTCTTTAAAATCAGAAGTATGCCTTAGAATTGGATCCAAGGTGGTAACTTGCCATTTTCTTCAAGGTAGAAAAGCTTAGAATCTACTTTAGCTGCTTTTTCTTTATTTTTGAGGTTTTCTTAAAATAAGAAACCTGTGGTTTCCATTCAGTCTCACTAACCCTTTAGCATTTGTAATCTACAGGGTTTGGGTGGTAGCTAAACATTTAGGCACATAATTAATAATAATGAAATCAGAATCAATAAACCATGAAAGAAGTATTGCTTTGTAAAAGCTACTTGTGCTGAGGTGTTGGGCTTGTTACTTGAACAAGTAAATTAGTTGAATATATTGAATATTAATAGTTGTTGTGTTTGGTACAATTGAATAATATGAATGGGATTGTCTTATGCTGCCTGGCAAGGATCTCAAAATGTTCTAAACATTTTGAGTTTTTTGGGGGGGAGGTGTGAGGTGTCTGGGTTTTTTTAAGTGCTGTTGGAATTAGGATCTGCTACACATGGTACAATAGTTATATTCATAATAAGGAAAGAAGATGAGTAGATAAATCCACAGGTCACTGTGTGTGACCAACCAATAGTGTTAGCAAGGTGGATGAAGACATGATCTAAATAAGGCTTACAGGAAGTGCTGAAGAGTTGGAATTTGGCCAAGATGTTCCCCTGGTTGCCTTTTTTTGCTGTTCTCAAGTACTACTTGTTCATTAAGATTATCAAAACAATTATCTTGGAAAGAGATGGACTAGCGAGCACAGTGTTATTGTAAGGCATACATGCACATGGGAAATAAAAGCTGGAGTTATTTCTGTATTGAGGGCAATTTTCTTGAGATTTCTTTGGATTTGCAGCATAAGAGCAAAAGGGTAAAACTGTCTTAGACTTGCTTGGGCAAATAGAATCTGAGTAGAAGACAGACAGTCCCTTAAAAATAACTTGGTTAGAAAAAAAGGAACAGTTCAAGTGATCATAACTGCAGTTGTGGTGGTTGGGAGAAAATAATAACATGAATTGGATTTTTTTTTAATCTTTTCCAGGCAGTGCAATGCAGTCTGGTGTACATAGTGCAATAGGTATATTAGTAATGAGGAAAGAAGATGAGATAAACTTTAGGATCATATGATACTTTTCAGGTTCTTCATCGTATTAAAATGATGTAATGTGTCAAATCAAATATGCACCTAGTCTAATACTTTACTGTGACTGTAGGATACTATGGAAATGTCAGGAATGAAATGGAGCCATCCTCCCAGTCTTTCTCAATGGCAGATTGTGAGTAGAAGCTCAGACTGTGTCCATAGTAGCAGCAGGTTGATGAGCACAGGACACCAGAGCCCATCCCTGGTCAGGACAGTGACAGTGCCAGGTACTGCTACCTGGCAGGTTTCAACAGGCCCTGGACTGCTTGCAAGTGTTTCACTTTTTTGGTTCTGTATAATTTCCTTTCATTCAACTTCCCCCATTTTCTTTTTTTTTTTTTTTTCTGTAAGAGAAAAAGTTGTGGTGAATTTTTTTTTTAGCCTTTTCCTGTCTGGCAAGAATAACAGATGTAAGCATGCAGTAACTATAAGTGGTTCTTCAGGATGTGTCTTTATCCAGGTCCTGTGCTCGTTCAGATTGGCTTCAAGGTGTTTGTCTTGCTGGGGGATTGAAAGATTGTCTGGCAAACTGATCCAGTATCTTCAAAAAGAAAGAAATCTGTACTTTATAACCCTCTGAAATACTTAATTTCTTTTTTTTTTTTTTCAACTTCATAGCCTTCCCAGTCTCCTCCACAAGAACCAAGAGGTTTCTTGCATCTCTACCACTACAGTGATAATTTCCTTGTATAGGTTTCTTAAAATCCTGGGTGCATTAAAATATAGCATACAAACATGGCTTGTTTTTTCTCACCTTCCTTGTTTGTCTGTCTCCTTTTGTAATGCATGATGCTGCTTCCCCTCTGGCATACCCCTGCCCATCAGCCCAACATAATTCGTAGAGGTGTCATTGGTTTACAAGTATGGTCCTGCAGTCAAGTTCAAAATTCCTTTTATATCAGTATTCTCCTTTTAGACTTAAATTTAGACACTGTAGAAGAGGTCAGGCAGCTGGACTAGATGATAATTTTAGGTCTCTTCCAACTGAAATATTCTATTCAAAACTTAGTTTGCCTTGATATCTAGATGTAGTGCAGGTGAATAGAAAGTTCTACCCTTTTCCTCTGACAGCAGTCACTTAATGTGCCTGAACTTTGACTTTGGCTTTGCCTTTTATTTAGGGTGTGGTGTTTCTTGCCTATCTCAGAGGATTTCACACTGTGCTGTAATAATTTACAGTATTGCTTCCAAGTCTAAGCTTCTTTAAGCCTGACTTATATTTTAGTAGAGGTGGAACCCATTCTTGTGGTTTGGGGTTTTTTTTGTCCAAAACCACTGGTTGGTGTTTTGGAGTATTTCAAGAAGCAGGAAACAGAAATAACTTTATCTCTCAGGTTTTTTTAACACCCATGTTCAGCATCCTGAAAAATGTCAGTAATGTTTAATTAAAGAGTTCTCAGTCATGAGGTTCTCAACTTTATTGGCTGAGCTTTGTGTCTGGTGCTGTATTTGTCTGTGTCTCTTACCCACAAATGCTGCTGTTACTGGCTGCTTCTGCTGTGGCCCAGGGATGCTTTGTAAGAATTTCCTCCTGTGCAGTTGGCCTGATAACCAGGGACTGCCAGCTGCCCTCTTTCCATTGGGATCCAAGGTTTTCCTCTGCCCAAGAGGACACTGACATCTAGTGGATGGGTTCCACTGACACAGGGCAGGAGAGCTGCTGCTTAGTGGCTGTCTTTCTTCTAAACTTAATTTTTCTTTCATTTAGATCCTTGGGGTTGTTAGGGAAAAGGAAAAAAAGGAAAAGCCCAGTCCATTTTTATGTAACTTCTGGAGTTTAAGGAGGGAAGTCTGTGCAGTCAAAGTAGTTAGTTGTGTTTTGTTGTTGGGTTTTGGGGTTTTTTGTTCCTTCAAGTCACCAGCATATGAGCCTTGGCTGTTTGTAATAAAATGATTCAAGTTAGGGCATTGGCAGTTGTCCTCCCAGCCTGTGAAGAACATAAGGTTCTCGTGGAGCACAGCAAAAGGTAGATCATAAAGTCATTGAGTGGTTTGGATTGGATGGGACCATAAAGATCATCTAATTCAATGGCCCTGCCATGGGCAGGGACATCCTGCTCAAAACCCTACCCAGCCTGGCCCTGAACACTTCCAAGGATGGGGCAGCCACAGCTTTTATGGGCAACCAGTTCCAGTGTCTCACCACCCTCACAGTAAAGCATTTCTTCCTAATATCTTAGGTAGAAATAGATCTTCCTTATAGAAATATATAAGGAAGGAGAAATCTATTACCTTATATCTACACCTGCCCTCTTTGAGTCTGAAGCCATTGCCTGTGTCCTGTGGCTGCATGTCCTTGGAACAAGTCCCTCTCCATCTCTGTGCTGGCTGCTCTAAGGTCTCCTTGCAGCCTTCTCTTCTCCAGGCTGAACAACCCCAACTCTCAGCAGGTGTTCCAGCTTCTCACCTCTGACACAGACAGTGCCTCTGAGTTGCCTCCAGTTCTGTGCCTGTTCTTTCTAGGAAACTTGAAGCCTAATAATTGCCTAATAGCTGCCTTGCAGCTTGTCCTGGACATGTTAGCTTAACTGGGAACCAAGTAGCAGAAGATTTAACAAAACCACAGATTTTCCAGGAATGTTCCTAAGCAGAGAACAGTGCTTAGAAATCAAACTTATTGAAAATATTCATCAAAATGTTTGTATTTCTTTAAAGACAAAAATAGACATTTTGTTTCTGAAGTAATAAAATCCACATATCTTTATCAGAGAAAATAAACACTGCTTAAAGCTTGACAGCAGGAGATGTCATGCTTAAGTATTGCTGCAGATTATTGTTTGATCTCTCAAGTGTTTAAACTATTCTGCACATTAGTACTCATTAAACAGTAATGTACTGGGTTTGGATTTGTTTACCATCTGGTAACTTTGTACATGTGGTTAGAATGAGACAATTTCAAGGAACTTCAATTAGGACTTAAAATCAAAGAAAAGTCTTTCAGGCCCCTTTAATGGTACAAGGGTCATAGAAAGCATAGACTGACATTGCTTAGGATGAGGGTGTTAGGCTTAAATGTTCAGGGACTGTTTTTAAAAGGAAAATATTGCTTCCTTATCCAGAGTAAACAGTATCCAGATTTTTTTTTTCCTGAAAGATGCTAATATTTGCTAGCATTCTTTGGTTATTTTGAAAGTATCCCCAAATTAAACCAGACTATTACAACCCAAACCCTTGCCATAAAAAAGAATTCATGTTTTATATGAGTTACCAGGAAACAAGTGTAAGAGCTATTAACACTTTTTGTGTGCATTTAGGCAATGCAAGCAATAGTAGAATATGAATGCTTCTGTCCTAAAAGGAAAATTTAATTAATTTCAAGTTGAAATAGTTTTACTAATTTCAGACCACAAAGAAAATCAAAAGCACAGTCCATTAAAGCAGAAGAATCACACCTGTAACTAACCTGTTGTGGTAATTAAGAAGAAAAACTTTTTTTTTCCTGTGGCCTGTTGTCTTTTGAGAATTTATATTGTTCCATCTATACCTTGCCAATATGCTGGACTAACTACTGAATACAGGTTATCCCTGTTCTGTGCCTTTTTTCCTTGGTTACTTCTGTAACTCTTGAGTTGCTACTTAGTTATTTATTTTATGCATTTCTAGCCTACAACTTTATTTGGCACTTTTGAGGTTTTTTCTTTTACCCTGAAAGTTGGTTCACTTGATTAATGTTATATTCCCATCTTCATCTCTTACTGTCTTCTGGTTTGTCATCAAATGTTTGTTAGTGTGCACTGCTTTGCTGGAGAGGTCATGAAGGAAAATGCCTGCTTGGTCTGGGAAGTTCTTTTGAGAAACTCTGCTTGTGAAATCCCTTCAGTCAGATGATTTTTTTTTAAATTTTTCCTTGTGAAAACAAGCTAAAGAGACTAGTCTGGACTGAATTCCTGTAGAAATTCACATACTCTTCTTTTGAATTGGCACCATATCAAATATTTATTTGAAGCTCAGATTGGAACAGTTTCCTTTTCCAAGAAAGGAAGTGGAGTCACATATTCCACATAGATGAGAATTATAGATAAAGATCTTGAGGTGGGATCTGAAGGTGTTCCTGTGTGTTTCTGAAATACCTGGAAGTAAATCTGTCATCCAGAACCTGGAGGTGTTGAATAAAGTTGTTTGTGGATCAGATAAAAACCCCGTGCTATTGTTTACCAAACAAACTATCAACTTGTACATTTTGGATTGTAAATATTAATCTTTTTAAAGCAATGGCAGCTGAGGTTTATTTTAAATTTATCAGCAGCTTGATTGACAAGGCCCTTGTCTGAACCAGATTCCTTCTACCAGTTGACTTGAGGAACTTTGTATTTGTTGAAATTTGGCAGGAAGGACTGTATTTTGCAGATTAACTGTGTAGCAAATTTAAGTTGTGGAGTACTTAAAAATCTTTAGGTGATTGTGCATATACTTCATATGAGGTAATTTTTTCTTTGCTCTTCAAGATATAAAAATTACAGAAATGATTGCATTATAAATGTAAAAAAGTCATCTTACAACAATTTGGAAAATAATTTAAAATTTGAACTCCTGTTTTGATGTACAGAATAAAAGATATATATAAAGGCTTTATTGTAGAAGTATGAGGAGTATAGTGGTATAGGTTTTCAACATTGGTTTTAAGAGGATGCACAATGAATGTCTTTTACTTGATCCTTTAGGTACAAGCTTTTGTGAGTCTTCAGAATTAAAAATTTCCTCAAAAATGTTCATGATTTTAAAAAGGTTAACTTCAACCTGTTTGATTAGAAGAGTGCTTTGATTTGCTTTCTGGTAACTTCACTGTAGTATTCTTGTCTTTGTATCTTGTCAAGATACAGGCCTGCCACAGGGACAACTGTTTCCTTTGTAGCCACTTTTGGATTGGCAGGGCCTGGGAATACCTGGGTTAAGGTTACCATGGAACTCCAAGTGTTAATGGTATGGCAAACAATAAATGGTTGTGTTGGAGAAGCACAGCCTTTTCCTTTTCTTGAAGTGCTTATTGAACAAAATATGAGGCAAGCAAGACACATTCTCCTTGAGTTGTAACTCTATATTAATACTACAATATCTTAATGGTAATACTGTGCAGATGACTGTGGTTTTTTGTAGGAGACAGTTGCATACAATATAGCATGAATGAAGAAGATTTAAGGAGCTTTAAGGAGCTTGCCTTGAATTCAGCAGAAACAAATTAAATGACAAAGTTCATATTGTTCAAGCATTTGAACATTTAGCAGTTCTACTTGAGTGTTCAGCCATTAAAGCAAGAACTGTAAAGGAGAGAAATAATCTAAAGTCATGCATGGAAATAACTGATTGTCTGAATTTATTGTTTCTGTACTAGCCATTACTGCCTTGGTTTCATTTCAATAGTTGCTTTGTAGCTCTTTCTGCCAGAATTATGAGAATTTTGTTGGCCATTGGATTCCCTCTCCTGTCTCTTTTTGAAACCAGAATTATTCTTGGAAGGCGTGTGCTTCTGAATTGTTGGGGACAAATTTGTTAGGCAAAAATTGACAGATACAACAAATATAAATTTGCAGTGATTACAGCACAAAATTACTTTGTCTCTCTGTAAATATTGTGCTGGTTATTAGCTAGGGTTATTACTGTTGGAATCTTAGTACAAGTTTGTGACTTTAATGAGGCTACTTCTTTCTAGCTCTTAAAATGCTATTGAACTCTATCATAAATGGCCTCTTTATGACCAGCACATTCCTTGGCTTCCAAACACAGCCTCAAAGAAAGGGTGAAAATAGTTGTGAACGTGTTTTCTCCAGATAGTAAAAATATATTTTCTATTTGATGTCTTACCTTTTTTTTACAATCCTTTATATATTCCCTGTGTATGAGTTGCTGCATGGGAAGTACTGATTCAGTGTTTGTCAAAAATGTTCTTATTTTTATTTATTAAATAGTGGGGGTTTTATTTGCCAATCATGAACTGGCATAACTATCAGTATTATCAGTATCCTAGTCTTATCTGCTGAATAGTGGGGATTCTAAACTGCTGAAAGTCTCTAAAAATACTGTGTTTCTATACAAGGTTCAAGCTTGCTTCAAAAAAAAAGTAGTTAAGACTTGTGGTGAAAGACAGAATTGGCATATTTTTATATGAATTGTATATTAAACACTAAATTTGTGTCATTGAGTAGCAATTCAACTGTATGCCAAAGGATGTCACTGAAAGGAACAGCACCTCTGAGCTCTAGAGATGTTTCAGTAAGGTAATTTGGACTCAGAACTGGATTGCAGTTACAGTGTTTCTTGAGTGCACAAACAGTTCTGCTTTTTACCCAGAGCAGTTGTTAGGCTCCAGCTTTTCAGCTTAAAATCATTCTCAGTGCAAGTCTTACAGGGCAGGATCTGTGTTTCAGATAAATTTGCAAGACATGGCTGTTAAAACCCTTTTGGGAAGGCAGGACATAACTGCTATGGCAGACCTTTTTTGAGGGAGTGCGTGCAGATTTATTAAAAGGCTTAAATAAGGTTTTTATAAGGCTCTAAGACTATTCTCCTGTGCCCTTATTTATGGCAGCTTTGGTAGTGGGGGACTAGCAGGTAGGAAATTCTAGTTTACTTCTGTTGGAGTGAAAGCTCAGAGTTTCCTGTTTCAGTCATAGTGCTTTTTTTTTTTTTTTTCCACCTTGTATGAATTGCTTGGAAAACAAACACTGACCTCAAGGAAATGTGTTCCAAGGCGTGGGAAAAGAGGAAGGGTTTTGCATCTTGTGAAGGAAGAGGGAGGAGAATTTGGGTTGGTTCTCCCCCTTTTCTTTGGTGCTGAGCAGAAACAAATGCAAGATACATTCTCCATGGATCTTAATGTTCATGCCATATACTATGAAGTCACAGGCAAGGGAATGGTAAAGACTGTGGGGAGTAATAGGAAGTGATAGATAATGAAATAATTCAGGGAGAATTTATATGGCTAAAACCCCTCAATATTCTTCAAGGATAGAAGCTAGTACTCATTTAGATCCTCATGCTGTTTGTTGATATTAATTGTACCTCATGTGTATTTGCTGTGCAGGTTTTCCTGTGAATGCTTCTCACAGGGTGCTTTGGAGTGTTTCAGGATGCTGTGTTGGTTGAGACACAAGCACTGAAGCTGAAGAGCCACAAAGCTGTCACAAATAGTGACTGGTCCAGCCCCTCCTGTGACCATGAAAAATATGGCTTTTGTTCTGTTTAGCTACCTGATTGACCTGGAATAAAACCTCTTGCCTATGGGGTGTTTCTTTGTGGAAAAAGTCTCAACTCACCTTTAGATACTTTCTTCTAGGTTTCCAAGGGTTGGTCCTGGGACATTGTTACTTTGGTATCTGTTCCTGTTACATCAGAGCTGCTGGGTTTTGAAGTAAATCTGGTGTGTGTAACAGAGAGGAGGACCAGTATCTACTTCATCTCTATTTTGGGTGAAGGACATGGTCTGTTAAAGTTTTCACTCAAATGTTGCACTCACATGCAGGATGCCAATTTAATTTACTTCAGAGGCAGAGTCTGGGATAGATTGTAAAGATGGAGTAGACTTGTAGTGTGGTAGCCTCTCCTGGATAACTCAGAGTGGCTCTTGAAAAGAAGTTTACTTAAACCTATAACCATTTTTTGTTTTAAGTAAACATTAAATGTGATGCTTTTGATACACCTGTGCTGTCAACATGCATAAAGCCTAATACTGAACAAATAAGAGGAAAATAACCCAGTAATTTGGAAATTATGATTTTAAACAAGGGAGTTCCCTGGGTTATGAGTTTTATTTCTTTGTTTCTTAACTGCTTTGCTTCCATAGACTGTTTGGGTTTATATTGTGAAGACAAAAAGTCATCTTGTTGCAAAAAAATGTGAGGCTTATTTCTGTTTTGAGTTATCAACAATTGTTCTGGAATTGCTCTAACACTCAAGAAGCTGCTAGTTGTAGTGTGCTAATGTTAATCTTTTCTGGTTTTGCATCAAGGTTCTTCCTAGACTTGAGTCCAAAGCAGTCAACCTTCTAATTGTGTGCTTTCATAATAATAGAAATTTTCATGCTCTTCACTCATCATCTATAAAGAAATGTTACTGTTTCACTGTCCAGCACATTTTCACTTCTTCTAATGTGTTCACAGTAATCACTTCAATAATGTGAATGTGCTGAGGAAACAGTATGGTTCAGAGAAGGGAAGTTATAATCCTAATTCTTAATGAGTGTGCTGCAGGACTTTCTAAAATATCTCAGGACATGCATTAGCAACCTACTAGCTAAAACCAGAATATGCTTTAGTAATTTAATGTTCTGTTTTGCTCAATTATCTCCTTGCTTGTTGCCAAACCACAGATCTACTTAGTCGTCTCCAACCTTGTAAAATGGGCAGTAGGTATGTGGCTTAACTATAATGCTGAACATAAATTAATTGTAATTGATAGTACTGCTGGTTTAGACTAGGATTAACATGCAAATAATATAAAAATAGTTTTAGAAATGAGGGAAAGGAAAGGAGACTTGAAGCAGTCAGCCCACATTTTGATAGTGTCAGTGTAAAGCTGTCTTTATTTATTAGTAGTGTGGGAGATGTGTCCGATTCTAACATTTTTCTTGGGGAAAATATAAGTTTAGAAAGATGGGAAATGTTGATCTTACTCTGACAGTACCTAATTCTGGAGAGTAATTCTGTTGGAGTTTTTTACCTGATTCTGGTTTTAATGTGATACCAGAGAATGTGAGATGTAGGCCTTAACAGGATTGCAGGATTATCATTTTGCCTTCTCTGCATTATCTACCAGCATTGTCTGCATTGGCTGATACTTCTTTATGGGGTAGAAATCTCCATTTAGTGTAGTAACATGAATTCACCTCTTTCCTGAGAAAATAGCAGAGAGTTAAGATAATGTAAAATCATTAAATGTCCTGAGTTGGAAGGGACCCACGTGGATCACTGAAGTCCAACACCTGCACAGAACACACCATACAATCTAATACTGCAATAATGCTGTTTTCAGCTGTCTGGGTAATTTTGGAAGAATTTTTCTTCTGGAATGCAGTGGGGTTTGTTGGACTCATCAGAGTCCTGCTCTGAAATGCTGAAGACAGAGCTCCCAAAGGAGTGTAGTTACCTGTAGGCCTGTGTATTAATCACTTCAGCAGAGATTCCCTTGGAGCACCCAGGGTGAGTTGGTGCTGCCAGAAGAGAGTGCCAAGGCAATGAAAACTCTTCCTTCTGTCAGTTCAGCCTGCAATCTCCCTTCAGGGCTTTCTTTCAGAGATAGATCCAGTGCAGACTGCTAGCCTGGTTTTTATGCAGCCAAAGCCATTGGTGAATGTTGAGATACAGTGAAGTTTTACAAAACCAAATCATTCTCCTTCCACTGTTTGTTTGACTAGTGTTTGGGAAGGCTTTATCCCTCCATCACAAGGGCTAGGAATTCTGGCAGACAATTGCTGTTTGAAAGCTGACAGGAATCAAGGGGGAGATACTGACATGGGTCCCAAGTGTATGCTATTTTACAAGTACTCCTGAGACAAAGTGCTGTTCACTGTGTTCATTTATTCCTTGCTATTGCAGCCTGGAGCTGCTCTCCTGAATAGTCCATTCTCCACCCGAGTTCACTACCACCAGCAAGTCTTGGTGTTTCCCAGACACCTCACTGGTGAGAAGGTGGGATAGGAAAACTCCAGCTGGATTTGCAAGGCATTGAACTTGAAATATTTCTGGAACCAAAGCAGTTTTAGGAAGTCAGAGCCCCATTTGAGCACTGATACCAAAGTCTGCAGTGAACTCTCTGTTGCCAAAGGCAGCTCTGGCATTTTTTCATTCCTAGGTACAGAACCTGAAACCTGGGTTATCTGACTAGAGATAACCAGAAGATAGTAATTTTGAAATTTTTTGTGGTAATTTAGTTCACATTGCTCCATACAGGTACATTTTTTCACTCTCTAGGTATTAGGGAAGGTATTCTGCCCTGCTGAGCTTTATCTAAATTATTTGAATGAAACCAGAGTTGCACATAATTCTTGGGTTTTTTTTCTTCCCTTCCTGTTAGTAAGAAAAATGCAATGCCCACCTTATGATAGAAACAGCTCTTATTTAATGAAATGAGTGCATTAATACAACATTTTTGAAGTGTTTCCTAGCATCTTCTTTATGCTCTGATTTTTAAGGAAACTTTTATGGGACCTTTTCTTTAATTTCTTGTTTCTTTGAGTATTTCTTAATGCACTTTGGCAAATTTTGCAGAACAAAATATGTTCCTTGTCATTGGCACAATGTCAGGAGACCACTGCCAGAGCTGACTGTGTAGAGCTTGCTGAGCCTGGTTGAGTATGGCAAGTGGGTGTTGTGGAATACTGTAGCACCTTACTTCTGGCACTCTGATATGTCCTGCTCCTCAGGAATGGTCAGAAAGCAGAGTCAAGAGAACATCTCTGTTGTATTATCTCTTGTTTTGCCAATTAGAAATGTCAGACAAGGCTTGGGAGGCAGTTTGAAGACTTGAGATAACAGAAACTCTGATGAAATATTTGTCTTGTTCTCCTTGAAAAGAAGCCCAGAAAGGAGTCAAAGGAACTTTTATATCTTAAATAAAGTTTATGCTTTTGAAGTGAGTTCTTTAAATTTCAGTAGGCTATATAAATGCTTTCTTTAGGCCACAAACAGCCCTTCTATGATATTAGGCATTGTGTCTTTAAAGGCTTTCTAAAGTGTTAAATAAATAAATAAACTGACAATGAAAGTCAAAGCTCTGTATTTCCTGAACTGATTGGACAAAGTTCTTCTTAATATGGTAGGATTCCACAAGTTGATCTTCAAAAGCTGATTTGTCTTTTTGTAAAAACTGAAATAGATTTGTAGTACAGATTGTAAAACCACTGTGGAAGTTGGAAGTATGTTTCTGAAACTTAAATTGTTTCAAAGACTCATCTCCTTACTGTCACATGTGGTGTTTGTCACCACCCCACAAACCACTTCTGTCATGCAATGAATAAGCAGAATTAAAATTGAGCTTTTCTGATAACTGGAACTAAAGGCCTTGTGAATGCAGCTCTTAAAGTGTATATTTCTGACTCATCATGCTTGTCTTTGACCATTTTGTTTGTTGTTGAAAGGACATGCCAGTGAGGATTTCCGTGGTACCAGGACAGCAGCCCCACTGAGCAGGGTTATCTGCAGAGACACCAGGCTGGGCCTGCCATGTCCCTGCTCCTGGATCTTCAGGGAAGCATTTTGGTGCCCAAGTGTCTTCAGGGAAGCATTTTGGTGCCCAAGTGTCTTCAGGGAAGCATTTTGGTGCCCAAGTGTCTTCAGGGAAGCATTTTGGCAGTTGACTGACTTAACCCAAATGAGTGCTGCCTTGTGCTCTAGACAGTTGTTTATTAACAATTAGCTGCTTGAAACCAGGCTGAGACAAATCTTGCTGCCTGTCCTGTCAGCTTAGTGTGCTCTGAACAGAATTCTTTTCTCTTCTGCCCTGTCATTACCCCCATTCTGCTATTGAGTACATTCTCCTCCTCCTGGTCACTCTGGGCTGTAGCCTAGGAAGCACTGGATCCTTTGCATCCCACAGCAGGCTGTCAGCACACACTGCAATTGTCTTCTGCAGGAATTTCCTATTGCATGTAGGGCAGAATCCTCTGCTGACTCTGGCACTTTTCCATTCCTCTGGTACTCTGTCCAAGCTCAGTTTTAAAAATTCTTTCCTTACTCTTTAGTCGATACTTCCTCTTCCAAAGCATGAAATAGATATTATTCTATGTAGCAGATACTACTATAAATTGTAAAGAGTGCTCCTTGCTCATTTTGATTGCTCTTAGGACTGTACTTAGGTATCTTCTGTTACCCATGTCACAGAGCAAGTGGCAAACATGCATTAAAAGCATGGATCCTGAAGTATTTTAGGAACAGATGTGTGCTAAAATCAACCTGTGTTTCATTTCCAGGCTTTGCCTTGGAGCTGAGCTAAGCTAATCCTACTTTCTGATCTGTTTAGCAAACTGTAGAGCAGGGGAGATTGAATCATGTAGGGAAGAAGACTCTGCTGGATTCTCATAGCATTGTTTTCTAGAAAATGAAAGTTGGTAGTAGGCACTCAGGCCTTTTTGGCTTACAATTTGTCCAAATTGGGTGGGTGAAAGTGCATGCCTTTTTTACTTGTGTGCTTTTAAAATGGGCTTAGCCAAAAAGGATCATCTTCCTACTTTTTGGTATCTAACCTGACTTCCCAGAGTGTGTTCTTTCTCAGGTAAAATACCTTCTGCTTTTAGTCATGAGTTTGAAAAGTAGTTTTTCTCTAAACTTCTTTTAAGCAGAATCACGACATTTGCCCTATAATAATCAGTAAGATGGATGGGAAAACCCTTTAAAACTCACAACCATGTTGGAGCAATGCACAAAATCATATTAATGACTGTTCTTGAAAACTATCATTGTTGATCTTTGCCTTTTTTCCCCCCCCCCCTTCATTGGAGCTTCATAGCCTATTTCAAAGTATTTCTCAGCCTTGCAGTTCATAGCTGGTTTAACCAAATTATGTGCATTCATTTGGCTTTTTCTAGACTCCTGGGTGTGTTCAGTCTTAGCACAAGTGATATTTTTTGACTTAGGAAAGGTCAATGTTATGTAGGACAGTCTCCTGCATGCAGTGCTATTCTTTGTGTGTGCTGTGTGACAAACCAGGTTTCTTTGCCTGCTGTGTGTTCAGGTTATGCTGTGAATTTATTTTTAGTGTTGCAAAGATGAGTGTAGTCTACCATGAGGGCTTCAGGAACTGTGTGTGTCTTTTTAAGAATTGAATCTTCCTGTACCTCACTCTTACAATACTTTGAGGTTGAATATTTAGCAGCTTGGTCACTGTGTGGTCAGACACTAGCACATCTCCAGATATTTATTGTTTTGCTTCATTGGTTAATATTACAGATTTCTGAAGAAAATTCATTTCATTTATATAAAAAAAAAAGAGCTGCAGGCTAATTCTGGTGCACTTTTTAGTGTTCATTGATTGAATCTGTGATGAAATTCTTGCAGAAGAGAAAAAAAATTGAAAACTGGTGCTTCTTGATTTGCCGTTTTTTTGTTTTACTTTATCATTTGGTTTTGCTCTGCAAATGTCACTTTCTGGTTTATTAGATGTGTATTCAATTAAATTAATGACAGGTTTTATCCACATTTGCATAGGTAATTTTTTTTTCTATATCCATATAAATTTCATGAAAATGTTTTCCTCTATGTAAGAGAGATGCTAAGTTTTATGTGATTTTATTCTTCAGGTTGAGGGTGGGACTAGGACGATTTTGGACCTAATATGCATAATTAGTCACCTCAATTGCAGAATAAATTAGGAGGAATTATTGAAGGGCTTGAGTTGCCAAAACATGTTTTTAATTAAAGTGTGCAGTGAGTGTCCCAAGTGTTTTCTTCTTCAATTCTTCTAAAGCTGCTAAAACTGGCTTGCAGACAGATCATCTTTGTTATCTTTGTTATGATACCTTTCTGCCTGTAGGTTGTTGCATAGTCAGTGACAAACAAGATTTACATTTTTAACTGGCAAAAAGCCTCTCCCATTGTCCCTCTTCCCCAAAAGAATGCAAATCATGAATATTTTGAGTCTTCAAGTGTACAGTGATGAATTGAATATAGAGGGAGGGAAACATGAAGGGTGTCTGTCCTTCTGCCTGGGCAGAGCACCCTCCACTGGGGATGCTAAATTTGTTTGCAGCTACTTTCAGTCTTCCTCTTGGCAGTCTTGTGCAGCACCACCATGTCAGTGTCAATAGAATGGCTGGGTTTGCAACCACCAGAGTTACATTTCTTAGTCCTTTGGTGTTCTTTTGAAATCTATATGTCTACACAGTTTAAAATAACAAGGACTGCTGGCTCCTCTTGGATTTATTTTTTTCAATGAGAACTTTTACTCCTCAGTTTTAAGGTTGCAAAGGCCTAGCTTGTTTGGAATGATAAAAGCTGTACTGCTCTTTTTATTTTCTAGGTTACTGCAAGGCAGGGGCTGGATTTTATTATTAGAGGTTTTGACTCTCTTATGTTTCTAGGGTTTGAAATAGATGGAGGGGGAAAAATGACAAACTGTTGGGAGTACAGCAGACTTCCTGTCACTCATCTTAATTGTGCCTGAGAGACAGGGACCTTCTTTCTTCCAGCTTGAAACTCCACAGGAGCTGGGTGTTAGGAGCTGGCACTGGTTAAATGTAAGATTTTGCTTTCTGTTCAGTTGTCAGTGCTGGAAGCTTGGTGCCTCAGAGCCAAGTAGCAGCTGTTCCTGAGCCAGCCCATGCTGTGCTCTTCCTCCAGGTACCCTGAGATATTTCTGTTTCTCACAGGTATTCTTAATTCAGTTGTTACTCAACAGGGCAAGGTATTGTCCAAGTAAAATATGGCCATAGTTCATGCTGGGGCTGTACTGGCTTTTCCAAAATTATTCCATGTCTCATAATGCATAGAGCTGGCATCAACTTGGGCATAACCTGTTGATGTGCTAAAAGTACTGAAATAAAGTACTAAACTAAAGGTGTTTAAACTTCATTGTAGTGAATATCATAAAAGGAGAGATTTTTTTTTTTCCAAGTGATCATCTTCGTCAATGAAACTAGTCCCTTGTGATGTTTATCTTAAGGCTTGGAAATTTATGTTAAATCTTTCATTCCAGAGGTTAAGAAGATTATCAACAAAATACAGAACAGAGAAGATCTACCCAACAGCCACTGGAGAAAAAGAAGAAAATGTTAAAAAGAATAGATACAAGGATATATTACCATGTAAGTCTGATTTACATGTTGATAGAGGACAAAGGAATGGACTTGTTATTCTCCATGTATTTTGAATTTTACTTTTTAGTTATTACTGAAAGGCAAAATTAGAGATAATTTGCTGAAAGATGTTTTTATTTTTATTTTTAACTGAGAAGACAAAGTGACTGAAGATTCTTATATTTTATCAGGAGAGGTATCACTCAAAGATAAAGATGTTCTGGTTCTGAAGCTGTATTGAGCTGACACTTTCATTTTATCTCAGAGTAGCTGATAACTTTACTAGGTGCTTAAATGTATGTTTTCCTTAGGAGCATGTTTTCATGGCAGAAAACAAACAAATGTCAGCATATAGTCTAGGTGAAATTCTAAGGAAGCTTAAGGAACCTGTTTTGATGTAAAATAGATCTTTTTTTGCCTGTTTGCATCCTGAAAATGGTGTTGAAGGACTTTCAATGCTGGATTGGCTTTGGTTTCTATTTTGCTAGAGTCCAAATGAAATTCTTTTTACTGTGTGGACAGAGAAAGCAAGAGTCAGAGCACAATTTAGATTTTAAACCCACCACCATGTGGATATTACAGATACACATGCAATTACAAGACTGAAATTACAAGACTGTTTGTTACATGCTAACTTTGTGGAGCTCCTGGGGTACAGCTCGCTGTGCCTCTGGATCTGAACAGCTGACAGTGGGGTTCAAGGGTAGTGTTGTGACAAATGCCACTTCTCTTGTCCCAGAACACATATTTACATATTTACTCTGCTTATTGGCTGGGAGGAAATGTTTAGTCAGTAGAGTGAAAAAGAGAGAGGAAGTTGTTATTGTCATCTTATTAACAGTGTCCTGGCATTTTGGTGGATTGTGAACAATATAGTGAAATCTTGGTAGCAGCCAGGCTGAAGTGGTTTTACTTCTGTGGAAATAAAAACTGAGCCACTGGGATCTGGGAGGGAATAAAGCTCAGAGTGGGGAAATGAGTGAACTTCAAAGCTGACATTGAGGAAAACTGAAGATGTATTTTCAGTTTAAGTGAATATCTCAAACATCCAAAGTCTCCAGCAATGAAGTGATGGGAAATCAGCTTGAAATGAGAAGCAGGAGAAAGGCCAAGTATCCATGTCTGTCTCTTGTAAATCCAGGAAATGATGTACATTTATAACTTAATCAGAGATGAGTATTTATCAAAATTGTTACCAGAAAGTTAAGAACCTCAGCACTAACTCAACACTGGCTTTGGAGTAGGGTGCATGTTCCCCTTACAGTTTACTCAGCCATCCTAAATGGTAGTTAAATGCAACATGGGGTTCACTGCTCACCTGAAGAACCAATTAGTTATTGTGAACTGAACCTTTATAACAATATAAAACAATATCCAAGCACTTAATCTAGAGAAGCTGAGAACTGCAGTGGATTTTTGGGGGTGAATGCTATTCCAGACCTTAAGCTCTGTAACAGCTGAGCTGTGTCACACAGAAGCAGGATGGCAATGTTGGCATTTGGAAACTGCTCTAGAATTTTGGATCTACTGTGCTGGGAAAATAGGATCCCTCATTAGCCTGCTTCTTTAACTAGTCTGTTCTGCCACTTCAAAGCAGTTTTTAGTATAAAGTCCATGACACCATTTCATGGTTAGAGAATGTTCTTGCTTTTGGTGTTCAGCATGGAACACCATGTCTATGTGTCAGCATGGAACAGTGCAATGTGGTTTAAGGGTGTTTCTAGGCATTTATATGAGTGTGTTGTCTTTAGATTTGTGATCTAAAAGTCTCCTAATTTACACTTGTGCTTTTTTAAGAAGCATTACATGGTAACAGATTTTTTTGCATGTTATGGGTACTCTGGCAGAAAAATTTCACAATTTTGCAAGCTTTTTGGGAGAGCTTTCTGTATAGAAATAACTCTTAGCATTTACTTCTTCTAGGCACAGTTCCTTGTTTTATTATCAGTGATGTTTTGACAAAACAAAAAACCCAACTAATTGTGTTTTCTCTTTTGAAATGTATTTGTTCTTTGTCTTTTTCTTGAATTTAGGTCTAATCAAAGGTTTAGCAGCTGTTCTGTGGTTGAGGAATTGACCCTGGGAGCAAAAAGTAACAAATTGCTTGAGCAGCTGCTGTTCCTACCTATACTTCTGTTGCCCCATTTAAATATAATTTCCTTTTTGATATGGATTTTCAACTAAAAGAACCTCTAGTGTAAAGATAGTCTGAACAATTTTTATATTGTAGCTAATAAGTGTTGTTATCAACAAGAGCTGGAAGGACTGGCAAACCTGCCAACCACCTACACCATTTCAGTAACAATCAAGTTGTTGTATTAAATATGCATTTTTTTAGGCCGAAAAGAATAACAAACTGTTTAGTTTATTCTGTCAACAAATAATAAAGCTATTTTTATATTGCTGAGGATTTTGGTCTCCCAAGAGCTGCTGGTTTTGTCAGAAGCTTTCTCTGAGACAGCTGGTAATGTTTGAGGCAGAAATTTGACATGTCCAAAAGCCCCTAAATGAAGGAATCTGCTGCTTTCTAGTTCAGAAGTGCTCCAGCAAGAGCCTAGCCCAGTATTGGGGGACAGGGGTCAGTGTGTGCCTGAGCAGTAAACCCTGGTCCTGTGTCCTGTTGTGTACCTGATGGAATCCTCCTTGGCAGAGACTGTGAGAGCTGCCACTGCTTTAACTGTGCTCTGGTGTTTTGTGTTTTCTGCCTTCTCTAAGTGTCTCTTAATTCTGACCACCATGCTCCATGTTAAAGCTGTGTAACTGCAGTTTTGATGGCTTCTGATTAATTGTATTTTGCCTCTTTGTAATTAATTGCTCTTGGAATTCCAGGGGGCGATACCCTGTGAACTTGAGTATCAGAAGCACAGAGCAGTAGGAGCTGCTCTGCTTGTCACTCACTACCTGAGCTGGTTTACTCTTAAATCAAATGTATTGGCTTGCATGTGTGACTCACCTTTGGAAAATGTTCTTTAATGAACTATATATATTATATTTTGTACTATATATATATTATATTTGCTGTTCTATATTGATTTCCTTGTGTTGTAATCCTTGTTCAAAAAATATTTTGGTCTGGTTTTTTTTAGTTGATCACAGCAGAGTTAAACTGACCTTAAAAACTCCTCCACAAGATTCAGATTACATCAATGCAAACTTTATTAAGGTATGTGCTACTAGTTTAACAGTTCTTCTATTCTTTTTAAGCTTTTTCTTCTTGTCAGTGCAGTTTTAATATTATAATCTAACATAAGACTTTAAAGCTATAAGGGAAGATATTATTTTACTATGACTTGAATAAAATTGCAAACATGATGCCATTTATAACACAATCTTTAAAGCTTTGATTTTACTCCTAAGTGGAAATATAATGTAAAATACTTAATTTTAAAGTGGCAGGCAAGTGCATTGGAGATTTTATACCATAGGAAAATTCAGATGCAGTTGTTTTAACAGGTGATGTTTTTAGGGACCATAAATGAGGTGTTTGACAATTTGTGTATGTTAATGTACCTTTCACTCTGTTCATGGAAGAAGTGTGGCAAAGGAATGAATATTCTAACATTCTTAATCTAATAATGGCAATGGAATTAATCCAACATTCTTAAAGAGAAGCCAGAATTTTACTAAAAGCCTGTTACAGTTTTGTTTCAAAGTCTTAATATCTTTAGCTGTCTTTGTAGCTTTATTCTGGTGCTGCTTCTACACAATATTTATTTTTCAGAAACAGGTAAAATCTAAATCTTCCTGCAGTAAATCTTCTGTCATGGACATTTAGCTTGAAAAGCTGAATATTAATGTACTGAAAATTAATATAATGAATAAAATAAATGTTAAATTGCATTTATTAATATAAATTATAAAATTTTATATTTTTGAAATGCATTACAGGGAGGGAGGAACTTAAATTTGTTCAAGAGGATGCTTTTGTACAGAAAGATTTTCAATTTTTCATCACTGAATGTTTGAGTAACAAAGAAAATGCAGACTTTAAGGGAATACTTATTTCCTGCAACAGTCTCTGGCAGTGCTGTAGCTGTTGTGATCTTGGCCTCCCTTGAGATTACCAGCTCAATTCCCACTCATGTAATGAGGAGTCACGTTTCGTATTCGCCCTTCCTGTGATATATATAATTTTAAAAAAGGATATTCTAATTTTACACCATTGTAACCCAAAATCTTTTTTAATTCAGTGCAGATAAATGTTCTTTATAAACATTAATGGTTCCTTTCTGCAATCCCAGGGAGTACATGGGCCAAAAGCATATGTTGCTACCCAGGGTCCTTTAGCCAACACAGTCATAGACTTCTGGAGGATGATATGGGAATACAACGTTGCTGTAAGTACCTGTAGAAAAATTCAGTGTTACCTTATTTCATGGCACTGTGATTGTGTAGTTTTTTGCTTGAGCTGGCTATTATTATCAAAATATTGACAGTGATTTAGATTATTTGCTTCCCAAATGTTGCCTTTTGTAGTTAAATGCAATTAATGTTGTTTATTCAGCTTAATAATGTAAATTTAAAGTAATAATTTTGTTGAATGAACGTTAAGTCCTTCATATTTATGAATAGGTTCTTGCTTGTTTTATCTGTAAGGTAGAGACCTTACAATTCTGACTTAATGTAGACTGACAAAATCAAATACAGAACCAGCATGTGAAACAACAAACAAACCCCCAAACCAGTTACCTTTCTTTTTATGCTAATTTTGGGTTAGTTATGGCTTTATATATTCTATGTGTGTTTAAACAGCTTTTGTCAGGAATTAACTTTTAAATACTTGTGGAAATTAGATAGGTTTGACAATTTTTTTCTGAAAATTTATTTTTGGGGGGGAGTAGTTTTTTAACACTTACCTGTTTGTGCATTTTTATTGTGCTACTCATGCTTTCTGATATAGCTTCACCTAAGAAATTTGATTGATGGTCAATGGGTTTTTTTTGGGGGGGGGAGTTTGTTCATATTTTATGCATTCTATGTCATTTTAAGCAAATATAGCTATGTTTCTTCCAGCTGGTAAATAGTTCTCTATTTTTATAAATTTAGACTTTATAGTCAGACTGAATAAATTAGGTATTTGTGCAGGATTACAGTGAATTTGAATTAAGTAGCCTTGAAGTGTTGTATTAGTGATGTAGATTTTGTGAAGGATGAAACTTGGTTAGTGTTTTAGAATTAGAGGAGCATGTGTATGCAGGAAAGAAAATATTCTTCATAATTAGTCTCTTCCTTAGTAACCACTACAAGGGTATCAGTATCTGCCTGACAGAAGCAAGGGGTGAAGTGTGGGTTTAAGTTACATGATCCAAAAACCTCTAACTTGGAGCATCTTTTTTTGTCTTTTCAGATAATTGTAATGGCCTGTCGAGAATTTGAAATGGGAAGGGTATGTGTCCTAAATACAAAAATAAATGAGCTTTGCCCATATGGGGCAATAGCTGTGAAACTTCATCTGCCAAATCTGTAGCTGTGATAATAATACCAGATGAAGTGAGAATGCTTATCCTTACATTTCTGTACATAGGAAATGGTTCATGAGACTGCATTTCTCTGCCCCATTTGTGGGGTTTCATGATTATTTAGGTGTCATCTCAGTGGAATATGTGTTTGTGTACAGCACTGTACCAAGGGTTTGTTTCTGGCTGTGTCACTGTGGAAAAAGTGTCTTGCTCTTTGTGGGATGTAGGCCAACTATGAAAATCCCAAGTCCTTCAGAATTTCCTGTCAATTCATACAGCTGCAAAAACAATTTTTTTTAAATCTCTCTTCTTTATTCTTATGACCTTAGAAGGAAATCCAGAATTGTGAATTCTCAACTTCCATGAAAACTAAGCTTTCATTGCTCCCCTCTGCATGATGCTTAGGCATATGGTACAGGCAGACATGAAGTTTGCAGCCTAATTTGCAAAGTGTCTTTTGCCTGTATTTCTGTGGGTTGTTTGAGGTCTTGGTTTTGTTTTTCTCTTCTTATCCAAAAGAAAAGTTATTTTTTTATCTTAAAAGAAGTCC
Source organism: Agelaius phoeniceus (assembly GCF_051311805.1). NCBI lineage: Eukaryota > Metazoa > Chordata > Aves > Passeriformes > Icteridae > Agelaius > Agelaius phoeniceus. Next base: position 61,326,925 of record NC_135269.1, read on the forward strand.
AGAATAAGGCATTCAGGGTTGTGATTTTGTCTGCTCTGTTTCTGTTAATCATCTTCCAGTACCATGCATGAATTAAATTTGGCTTCTTTACTTTAACAGAAAAAATGTGAGCGTTACTGGCCTCTGTATGGAGAAGCAGCTGTAACTTTTGGACCATTTCGTGTTTCTTGTGTAAGTATAAAGCTTTATAAATTAATTTTCAAGTATTTAGTGGGTTTGTCACTTAAATATTCAATGAAATGTATGTGGTGGGCTTTTTAGTTGTTCACAACTAAGTTTTACACAAGGACTCTCAAAGGAACATGCACATCTAAGCTGTGTGGTTTTTTGAATCCTCCATGATTGTTTTATTTTTTTAAAGAAGGGAACCTGTGTCCCTTGCTCTTGTATGTTTTTATGTATTATTTCTTGAGCCTTATATGCTGCTTGAATGTCTGCACCAGACTCAAAAAATCAAAATCTTGTGCAGTTGTTTTGTGTGATATGACTTGTGTGTTCTGAGTGAGCTGAAAGTACCACTGGAACAGGTTATTTTTATTAAGTTAATTATCATGACATGTTTTTAGGTGTTCAGAAAGAGTTTTCATGCCTGCTTATTCAGCTATTAATACTACTTTGAAATAGTCTAACAAGAATTAAGTACACTTTGATTCATCTTGTCAGGAAAATACATACTTGCAGATTTTAGTCTATAAAGATTCTGAGTAACCTTTTCCTAGGGTAAATTGATTCAAATTTGGCTGCTTTTTGCCCTGTTCCTTGGGATACTGGGGAAAGGGGTTTGTGTGTTTGCTGTAATTGCCTTAGCTACAGCAGAATCTGTTACCTTTGGGTACTCTGGTGTATGTGGGCTGCATAGCTTTAAAACCTGCAGTGTTGCAGTTGTTGATGGGAAATGGTAAATTCCCAGGGGGACATAGAAACACATTAAAGCATATATTCAGTCTCCTAAATTCTCTGTGGGAAGCTGCAGTGCTAAGTTTTTAAGGGCATCTTCAAATTCTGATGTTACTGATATTTAAAGTACAATAATATTGTTTGATTTCTGCAGTATAAACTTTGCTTGATATTCCAAAGGAAGATTTGAAAATTCTGTGAGCTAGAAGCTAGATTTTTTTGGCCACAACCAAGATAATTAGTGATTCTTTTAGATGCACCCTTAATTGAAAACAATGGAAAAGGAAAAAATAAAAGGAGACATCACAGGATAGAGTGGTAAGAGGCTGAAGTTTATACAGCAAAAGTGTTATAGAGGGATGGCTGTGAAAGGCAACCTGTAAATTAAAAGTATGGAGAAGTAAAGCAAAAGAGGTACTTAGAAATATTCTTATGTGGCTCATTGATGACTTGGGAACAGACAATTTCAAAACTCACACTTTTAAGTAAAAGTAACCCATTTTGCACATCCTGTGCAGCAAGCTGACTTGCTGGTGTATTAATCTGTGTTTTGATTGCCCCTCTCTTGAGGAAATCATAAATACAAAACAAATAAATTAAAGAAAAAAACCCTGAGTTTCAAGTTTGATGTTTTAGTTATGCCCTGTGTGTTGCATATTGATTTTTAATTTTTTTTCCCAATGCATTATTGTTTTCTCATGTTTAGGAAGCTGAGCAAGCAAGAACAGATTATTTCATTAGAACATTATTACTTGAATTTCAAAATGTAAGTACACAGTCACTTCTGGTCTCACCTTCAATGATTGTTCAAAAGTCTCCAAAATGATACAATGTCAGAAACTCGTGAAAGTATCTTCACTTTTTTAGGTGCTGATTATGGATGTAAATGATAAAGTTTGGAAGAGATGTTAAAATCTTAGTGTATAAAGGAGAAATAGTGAAACTCTTTGCCTTTTCTATGTTCTTGTTTACCCAAATGGATTAAGCTTTTCTTGTAAACTTACACTGAAATGTCAGATGTCAAATGTCAAGTGTTAGACTTCATTTGACGGAAAAACAGCTACCAGTAAATAAAAACTGTAGAGCCCTCCTGTAAAAACACAAAGTATGATAGTCTATTTTACAGAATACCTTTCATTTTAATTGGCAATCAGCATTCATAAATGATTTATTACAGGTTAGTCTCATTTGTGGTTATGTTTTCTTTATCAAAGTTTTGTTCCATTTCAACAACAGATACCACAGCAGTTATGAGAGCTGCTTAATCATGAGGGGAGTGATTTTGGGGAATAATTTTTGTCTGCAGTATTTGCTGGGAATGCCTGAACTTAATCAGTTTCTGTTAGTGCTCATAACTGACTGGGCTGTGAGACAGTTTAGATAACAGAAATTCTGTGTAATAATGGGGGTTTGTGGCCTTGTTTGAAGTGGTGCATTTCAAAACAGAGCTGGATACCAAAAACCCCAAAGCAGAACCTGCCTTCCTTTTAATACCCAAATATTGTATGAAGCAGTTAGACCAGAGACTGTGGCTGATGTAGATTTTGCTTGCCTGTACTACCCATGCAAATGATGTTTGGCTGTTGTCTCTGGGGAGTTCTGTCCCAGTTAGAAGCCTGTGTACTGCTTAAAAACTGAGCAGCAGCAAAAAGTTACAGTTTGTGCTGAGCTTTTGATCTTAGCAAAGAAACAAGCTTGTTCCTGTGAGGAGCAATTTAACTGAAAGGGTTAACAAGATGTGTTGATATTTGATCTGTGCATCTGATAAAGTGGTTCTTCTTCAGATTTATGTAGCCAATTTGCTTGAGGATTCCTGTAAAATTAACTGCAGACTTTTCATCTTTCTTTGAAGTATTCTAAGCATAGCCTTGCACTGGGGAGGAAAAGTGTATTTGTGGTATAAAGTAATATCCTTTTAAGTTTGCTTACAGGTTTTCCAGAATAATTATGTATTTTGTCACTTCTGTAGCATTTGCAGTGGATTATCATACAAAAGGAAGCTATGCAAAAGGATTTAAAATTTCCATAAATCTACAGAGTTACTTTAGTTTCTAGAAGGAAAATCAGTTTGACTGAAACTTGATTATTTTCAAGAACTTTGGTTGTTTAGTATATAAGTGGCAGTAGAGAAAAAGGACTATAAAGGTTCTTTTAAATGTTTGATTTTCCTATATAAAACAAATCCTTTTTTTTTCCCCTGACTACTCTGCTTATGTGAAAAATCAATAGTCTTTTTAAAAGTAATTAAGTGAAATTTAATAGATAGCTGTAACTCTATGATGTTTTACTTTTTTTACTGATGACCTTGATTTTACATAATCATGTTGATTTTTAAATTTGTGCTTTCTTAGGCTGTGTTTTCTCTTGTTTTAGCTAGCCATGGTGTTTTCAGAGAGCTGGGAAAAGTCAAGCATCAAAAATAGATAAATTTCCATGCTTAAAAGGCCTGCTATGTTTCTTCTCACATAATGAAACAGAAGGTAGTGTAGGTCTTGAAACCTCTAGACTATAATGTGGATCAAAACCTTCATGCTGTCCAGTACATTACTTTGAGGAGGATGCTGAACCCAGAGGTGAACACCAGCATGGGAAGGTGCAGTAGAACTAGCTGCTGGTTCTGCTGCTTGCTGCAGATGCTTTGGATAGTGATGAAAGGGAGGATTTTCAGGGATTCAGGGAGCTGAGTAACTAAGCTGTTCTAAAGCCTGCTTCTTACCTTGTCTTTAGTGCTATTGTAGCTCCTGCTGCTAGAATAAAGTGCAAGTGTGATCCATATTTAGGTATGGTCTCGATTATTTCTGTTGTTTTCTTAATTTCCCTCTGATAGCCTGTGCACATGTGCACACTCTTTATTTTGCAGTGTGACAAAACAACACCTTTGCCCCCGTTTTTTTCCCTCAATGAAAGTTACTGAAGTACAAATAGAAAGCTGAAAGATTCTTTCTCCATTTCCAAGTTCTAGCTGTAAGGACATAGAGCCTTTTCATGTGGTGCAGCATTGTTGGTCCTTTACCCATATAATAGTGAGGGGCTTCTGAACTGTCCCTTAGGGCATCTTATGCATTAGCAGCACTTCAAATATGGTTTCAGAATTTCTCTTTTCTTTTTTGCAGTGGTATAAGCTATAGGGTTTTTAATCCAGTCAATTACTTGTCAAAGCAAAGGTTCATAGAGCTGCTCTGGTACAAACTGAAATGTGTGTTGTCTTTCTCCCTGCTCCCCTCAGGAGACTCGTAGTGTCTATCAATTTCATTATGTTAACTGGCCTGACCACGATGTCCCTTCGTCTTTTGATTCTATTCTGGACATGATCAGCTTGATGAGAGAATACCAGGAACATGAAGATGTTCCTATTTGCATACACTGCAGGTATCAAATGGATTTATCTTTTCATTTGAAGCATTTTCATTTTTTGAAGTCTAGACTTTTTTTATAGGATGCACTAGTTTTAGTTTTGAGTCCAAATTGAGTTATTTATTTTCGTTGAAAAATTCTCATGACAAAATTTAATTCAAAATCATCCAGGCTTCATTTTCTTAAAACTGATGTCACAGTGAAATTTTGCTTTTCCTTCAGTTTAAGACAGAATATCAATCAGAAAAGAATGAGCCTTTGAAAGGGGACCTGTTTTGAGGTTCTTAAGACATAAATCCTTGTGAGGACAAAATAGACTTTGAAGATCACTGCAAATCAGCTTGAGAGTAAAGGCTCCATTCTCAATAGGAGAGACTACATAGCACCACTAAGAACTCTGTCTGTGCTCTAATATGACAGAAAAGATCTTTAATGAGCAGGTTGTAGTTTCCAGTTGGGAAGTCTTTGCTTCTAAACAAGAGTTTCATCCTTGACCTGAAATTTGGCTACCAGAACTGTTGAGACTGAATTGCTATGAAAATGTTTGGCTACATTGACACTTTCTTACAATTTATCTGAAAATCTTGCCTATTGTTTTTAATGCTTTTTAAATGAACAAAGGTTCATGTGTTATGTCAGGAAAAATTGAATTCAGATTGATAAGCCAGGACATGTTAAATTCATGGGAGTTATTAAGTCCTTAGAGCTTCGTTATTCTCTTAGGGCTGCATCCTTTTTTTGAGTTGTCACTCTTCAGTGAGGTCTAAAAACATAAACTGACTTAGCACTGGAATCTATTCACTTTGTCCTGTTCTTTTTGAATGTCAATATAATTCTGAATGTTGATTCTTTACAGCAGTGTCATTATAATGTAATAAATATGCATGAATTATAACTCTGCATGTGTAAAACAGAGGAATTCATACAATTAGGAAAAATAAATAAGATACTTTGCTGTCATTCTTAAACTTTCAGATTTATGTTTTTAGCTAAAGAGGAAAAAATATGGATGTGATACTAAATCAGAATAATGTGGCAAGTCTTTCAATGTCTTCTGTTCTGCCATTTTACATCATTTATCATTAAACTTGGAGAAGACCACACCTGATGAAGCAGTAGTAGCTGGGAATAGTGTGACAAAAGGAAGAGACAATAAAATTGTCAGCTCTGAATCATCTTGCATGACTGCAGTTCCAAATGGCAATGAAAACTTGCATTAAAAAATTCAATGCTGCATCTTGCACTGCTAATTTTATTTTTAAGACACTATAGTGTCAGGCTGAGTGAAATTAAAATGATAGTTGAAGGATTTGGATTTTTTTTTTTTAATTTTGGACTTCCAAAATATGAGGCTTATAGTGGTTTTTTATCAAATTTAAATAATATCTAACACCTATCTTTTTATGTTATAGTGCAGGGTGTGGAAGAACAGGAGCCATCTGTGCCATAGATTATACATGGAATTTGCTTAAAGCTGGGGTAAGGAATCCTAAAAGAAGTTTAATGACATTCTGTAATTTCATAGCAGGGATTGATTGAGCTTCAAAGTGTTCAAAAATAGGGAAATGTTTAGGACATTCTGGAACTCTCTACAGGTTGGATGTTTAGTTTCATTGCACTCATGCTTTAGTATGAACTTACTGTCATTTGACAGCAAGTTTTTATCTAAATAGGTCTCTATATAATTCTAATTAAAAAAATAGATTTCAGTATAAATTGATTTTTAAATTTAACTTTCTCAGTCTCTCTGATTTATCATGCAGCTAAAATATAAAGGGGTAACTTCATTCTGGGATTTTTAGATTATGAATCACTGTTAACATTGCAGTGCCATATTCATGGCATTGGTTATTTCATTTCAAAAATGCTTGAAATGCTCTCATCTGATCTAAATCAAAGGTAAATTTGAAGTTGCTTTGAAAAAAAATTTAATAGTTGCAGTGTGGAGAGAACAGATTAACTTTACCTATAAAAGTTAGACTTTTTTTATGTTTAACAGCTTTTATATTGTTGTTTTGACAGTTATGTCATTGTAATCAACTTGCTTCTGTGTTTCAGAAAATACCTGAAGAATTCAATGTATTTAATTTAATCCAGGAAATGAGGACACAGAGGCATTCTGCAGTGCAAACAAAGGTATAGGTTTTTTTTTAATAAATGTGATAATATATTGCTATTCTTTGAAAAGATCTTGTGCATTAATTTTTATCTGGTACCTTACAGGAGCAGTATGAGCTTGTCCATCGAGCCATAGCACAACTGTTTGAAAAGCAACTGCAAAAATATGAAAGTTGTGCAGACTGGAAGATTGCAGATGGAGTGGTAGGTGTCTTTCCCATATGTAGCTGTTAGCTTCTGATGGAAATTCTCCTGTGAAGTTGTTTTTAGTGTTCAATGGTGTGATCTTATTAAGCTCTCATGTTTTTTTCAAGTACTGCTTGCATTGAAATAGGTTAGGGGAGAGAAATAAAAGTTTAAAATGCTTTTGTCAGAGATCTGCATGCTCTATCCTTTTAACAAAGGAGAAGGAAGTGGAAAAAATATTCTTCATTGGTATTTACAGTATTTGAGGATTTTTCTGTCTTTCTATCCTTCCCCTTTAAATTCCATGTGCCCTATATGTTTGTTCTCTTTTTTTTGTTTAGATATGTTTTCTTGGCTGCTGCTGGGCACTGTGTGAAAAATGGCTTTTGGATTAATATATTCTTTCTCTCCCACAGTCCAGAACTCTGTACCACCCTTTGTCCCTGGATTGTGTTTTGTTTATTCAGTGATTTTCTGTCCCTAATTGGTGTAGATTCCATAGCTCTCTAGAGGGAGTATGAGTGGTATCTCCAGGACTCTGAAATATCTGGAAGCAATTTTAAAAATGCTTTTATTAATAAGCATCCCATTTATTTTAGGGATCTAGCTATCCTATATGTGCTTTCTAGGAAGTCTAGAATGTTTTCAGTTCTTGGATTAAATGTATCCACCCTTCTGCTAACTCCTGAGAATTTATATGGTTCATGCAGTACTTATGAGGTCTTTAGTCATGACAAGGAGCTTGTTGACTAAATGCAGTATGGAAGTATGGATAGGACTGGCTATTTTTATTTGTTACAGGTTTGATTAAGCTCATGTGTGATTTTTATTTTTTTTTCCTGAGAAATGAGCATGGCAGGGTTTGGAATATGCAGCTTGATTTTGTACAGAAGTGATTTCTAAGTACTTGAGTTTTGATTATAAAATAATAGGTAGATCAGTCTACTGTATCTTCTGGTTATTTGCCTTAAATCTGACCTGTGTCTGTGCTCTTGTATAGGATGAAAAATGTCTCTTATTAACTTACTCCTATTACTATATATACATTAAATGACTTGCATATTCCAGAAGATGAGTAAAGCTGTGGCAGATTATGGTGGTGCTCTGTAACAAAGGCAAGTGCTGTCTTTAGCACAGCTTGAGAGATTTGCTGACTAATAAAACAAGACCAAATAGAAAATGGATAGGTAATGTATATGGGGGTGAGAGAGGGATGAATCCCAGCTCTGAAAAGGCAGTGATGGAGTGTGAGTTTTGAGTTTTACTTGGATATGATCTTGGTTTATGATCAACAAGTTGTAAAGGAAATTGAATTTCAGCAGTTACTTGGAAACTGGTAAGAGCAGAGACTGTAATGTCCTTGTGTGGGTACTTGCAGTTGGACTACTGACTGCATGTCAAGTCTGCTTATCTCAAAAATATGTTGCAGAATTTGAACATTAAACAACTGGACAAGGATCAAAGGTGTTGGAAGGCTCAATCCAAAGAACAGCCAGACTGAGATGGAGAAAAAAATGGCTGAGGTTAAATACAACAGAGGCTGACTAACAACAGAAAGCTGATGACTCTTAACTTTTTCTAAGGAATACCAGTGAGACCTGAAAGACTTAATAAAAAAGTGACATTTGTCTAAAAAATGCAACATGAAGCTGCAGAGCTCCTTGCAGCTGAAACCTGTATCTTTGGGGTGAATATCTCACCATCTTGGAATCTTCCATGAGTTTCACTGACCTCTGACCTATCAAATTCCAGAGTTGCAATCTGTTGGAAAACATTCTAGGGAAGGATCCCAGTATGCCTGCTCTGATCTTGTTCTTCCCTGAAGTTCCCTTCAGTCCCTGCTGGAAGCAGGGCCAAGTCAATCTTTGTCTGACTAGGCATAGCCTGCTTTGTGGTGGGAAATGATGCTTCTGCCTTTTGTTACTTGAATAATTCTGCAGAAAGCTTGAGGGGAACCAAGTCTCATAGGTGGAGAATTTCTGTATCTAAAAGTTTGGTACTTAAATTTGCTACTGTCCATTTATTACAAAAATTGCTTTGAATGAATTAACTGGTATAGGCTTAGCTTCTGTTCAGGATTTATAAGGGAAACTTCACATATCCAGTTAAATATTTTCTCAAAACTTTGAAGCTCACTTGAGACATCACTTTGATATTCTGACAAAGCTCCTTTTTTTCCTTCAGGAATGTAGCATCTGTTGTATATAATGTCTGATTTTCCCCAGAAATTTTCTATTTTGCTTTCTCTTAAAAAAACAAACAACCATTCTGGGATGTATCCTGGTTAAAAAACTAAATCTGAGGCAGGAATTTTTCAAGTAACTTTATTAAATACAATGTAGTATTCTAAGGCTCCTTCATGTATGTTACTCTGCCTGCAGATGCTACAGCAGCTATGAAATCTTCAGTATGTGAACAGTTTTTATTATGCCCAATGAAAAATAATTCCAAATAATTCCAAAAAATACATGTGCCTACTTTGGCTATAATACTATTAGTTAAGTAGGAGATGCTCCTGGGCTGAAGAGGAAATGTCAGCTGTTCTATTTTGATAATGCTGTGAAGAGCTGGAGTGCTCCATAGGGTCGATTTCATGGTTTGTTTTCCTCTTGCTGTTCTCATTTCCAGCAGTGTTGAAATGGGTTGAGTTCCAGAGGCTCTGTGAGCAGGGCTTGCCAGCAGCATCCCAGTAAAATCCCAGTAAAAGGTTAATCTGATTGGCACTGAGGGGCAGCATTCATGGGGAAGTGGCTCAGACACAATCCCAAACGTGTGTTCCTGGGAACTTGCCAGCTTTGCCCTGCTGGGAACAATACTGTAAAAAGTCAGCAGCAAGGCATGCAGGGGTTGAACAGAGACTTAGGATAGGGTTAGAATTTCCATCAGAATTTGATAGATCCCAAACCATGTCAAAAATACATGATGTGCTTTAATGTAGGAAATGTATACCATGTAGTTATACCTGTTGTGAATGTGTAGAGCTGCAAATGTTTAACATAGCACTAAGTATTTGAATGAATTGAAATAAGGAAAGCTCTGCTCAGATACCAGTAATTTCAACAGTACCCCAAGCAGCCAAATTTCAGGGTGAAGAATTGCTGCTCAGGAGCCATTTTTTTTTGACAAGGAAAGAATTCAGATGCTAAATTTGATAATCAGAACTATTCCCTTCCCCTACTTAGTGGTACTTTCCAGTTACCAAACAATTAAATTGGAACAGAGTCTTGGACTGAAGCCCTTCTCACTGAAATTCTTGGTCATGTTGTCATGTATTTCAAGTCAATAGCTGTGCTTCTCACCATCACTGGCTTTGTTAGTACTGCTGTGAAAATATTACACTTGATGTTGTGTTTGGAAGCTTTGAAAGATATGTGAAATCATTAGTCTTGGTCATCTGATAAGGTATCAGTCAGATTTGTATCAGTTAAATATTTTATGAGTTATTTGAGAAGGTTCTTCATGAGCTGAAGTGAACTGGAGCTGTGAATTGTAGCTGTCTTGGAAAGTCTGAATCATATGGAGTTTCATCAAGTTGGATGTTGTGTTTGGAAGGCAGTAAAAGAAAATTGGTTAAAAGACAACCAAGCTCACTCTCAATTCAGAAATGTTTCTTTGAATTTTTTCTCTTGACAGTACCAAGCATGTTAGGACACTGCAAGTCCTTGCTTTGCCCTTCTCCATGAGCAGAAGCTTGTGTTAATAATCACTTTCTCCAAAATCTGGCAGTGCTGGTGCTCTCAGTGCCTCTTGCATTTCGTGCTGTAAAAGCAACAGAGTTCTGTTGTGGTGGTTGACTGCACTTGTAGAAGTCACGGAGGAATTGGATGCTCTAAGAAGAATGTTGTTATTTGAAACATTAATGGTTTAGAAACTGTAAGTGAAAAGTCTGTGCTGTTCATATTCTCTTTGGTGTTTGGCTGCTTGGAAGGATATTTTTTGTCATTGCAGCCTTCTAAAAAATCATGTATTTCTTCAGAGACATTGATCTCGTTGCCTCTGTTGGAATGTTTTATTTAATCTGAGTCACTTGAGTGTATCATTTCAATCTGAAGTATTTCTCTTTTTATCTACTGATGCTCAGTGATTCCCATGCTGCTTTATAAAAAGGGCAAAAAGGAATGCCTCAATTCCTTTTAAGGGAAAACATGAGATTACTTCTGGAGGAGTCTTTGCAGTAAATTTGCCAGTATTTTACTGGTACAGAAAAGTTCTGAATGACATTAAATATTTCCACAGTGAGTTTCCAAAAGAAAATGATACATTGCAATTCCTGGGAAAAAGGTTTTGAATTGTAGTCAGTGTGTGTGAAATCTCAGTCTAAGACTGAGATCCTCTATTTGCCTGAAGTTAGTGCCAGCAGTTTGGTGACTGAGAGTGGTGGAAGCAGGTGGAGGAAAGACTCCCCTTGGGAGGTGATAGCACAGTTTGTGTTTCCTTAGACAGTGGGAAATCCTTGTTTCTCTGCATTACTGCAGGAACACGAGTTACTCTGCATTTTAGTAGACCAGGGGCAATCTACACCAAGTATTTGAGTTTATGGCCTTGTCAATTATTAATGTAGTCTTTCATAGGTAGGTATGCACTCGTCTGTATATCTGCAATTTAACAGAATACCTAGAAATTCCTAACTATGAGCAGTTTCACTGATCTCAGTAGCTGCTTCCTCAGGGGAGCAACTCCAAGGGAGCTCATGAACTGTTGAGCATTTGATGCAAATAGACACAAAGGCTGGGGAAAGATCCTGTTTTTTCCTTTACCCATGTTGCAGTGAGAAGACAGTGCAGTGAGACAGTAGGGTAGTTGTCTTCTGTGAGAAAGCAGAAGACAACTGAACACTTAGTGAACTGCACATTTGTAAATCCATTTTTAAAACATGATTCTGTATGATAACCCCTGTGAGCTACGTGTGTTGTCCTGGTTTGTCTAAGCTGATACTTCTAAAAATTGTGCTCTGCCTGAGAATGCAACATCTGTCTAGAGAAGCAAGGGAGTGCTGGCTGATGTTGATAAGCTGTGCTTAGGAAGGCTGTGGAAGGCTTTTTCTTAATACCACCATCTGCTCCTCTCCACAGATGCAGTCATCCCAGTGAGATACCCTATATTCACTTTCAGAGCCAAGCTCCCTCCTTTCTGCTCCATGCTGGTTTTTCTGCATGTTTGCCTATTCACTTAGTTTGATGTATATGACAGGGAAATCTGTGTCACTCAAGGGTGAGAAATACTCAAAATACTGGTTATTCCCTATTCTTGTAACACAGAATTGAGAACAAGTGACAGGGAATGACTTCTCTAAAAGTAAACAAAGCCTTCACAGAAACATCAATCCATGGAGCTAATTAAGGAAAGTAGCAAAGTACCTCTTTTTTTTGGTGACAGTAAATCCTGTAATCATTCTTGTTCCTCATTCAATGTAACTAAAACAGTGAATGGATCTGGAGCTGAACCTGATGCACAAGTGAAACTTTCAACACTTCTCTGTCTGAAGCCTTCCCTGTGTACAAAATTGGGGTAACCACTGGCTTTTCTGGTGTTAAATTTAAAAGTATCATTTTGTGTGTGCAGATTTTCTTGTTGGGTTTTGTTTGGGAGTTTAAATGGTTCTTTTTCAAGGAATTGTTTTTGTAAACTCTGTAGTTGTGCATGTGCCTTGGACATTTGAGTTTATATACATTTTTTTAGGGCTTATACATATATTTTGTTACCAGTAACAAAAATAGCAGCGCCCTTTCAGCTACTTCTGCCTGTCTCAACTAGAAACAGCTTGTTAGTATATGTGGAGTTTAAAAAAGCTTTGACATATGTTAGCTTCTCTAATAAGCTTTTTCTTCTGCCTGTGAGAAAAGCATATCTCAGGAAACATTCTGTTCACAAACACTTCACTTTACAAACATAGAAGGACAGGGATGCAGCTGCTGGTTTGTTTTCTGGACAAGTTAGTCTAGAGCCAACAGGCACACCCTTTCCCTTGCCAATACCCTTTAGAAAAATGAGTGCATAAATAAGAAATGTGTTCCTGAAAACTTCTGTGCTAGTGGAACTGAACTGGGAGACTTTTCTGCTCTGTTGTAGGATGGAGAGGTTGGTGGTGAGGGGGAGGAACTCTTGTGGAGTCTCTCTCTTTCTAGCATCTTTCTGCCTTGTGAAACTGGGATGGGCTGCAGTGCTGAAGCAAGGCCAGCAGCCCACTCTGTGCTCAAGATGCAGTTGTTCAGGATGCATTCATTTCTAGCTTTGGTTGTTAGTACTTCTGAGTAAGGGGAGCCTTTTTAGTACAATACCAATGCACTCAGTGCTATCCATAGTAACAAATACATAAGGGAGAGACTCAGAGCTTGCATTGCACAACTGGGGGAAGCAGGGAGGAACATGGCACAACCATTGAGCAGGAAACAGAGTTTATTGTGGAATACTGGGAGCCTCAGCATCTTTGGCACCAAGCTTCAGCATGGTCCTCTGCCTGAATGAGGCAGTAAAATTAATGTCCATATTTGTTACAGGCAAAATGATCTGTATGGTCACTCATTACTTGATGTCAAGAGGTAGGAAATTGCTTTTTAAAATTTTTGAGAGAAGCTGATGGAGGGGTTGGATGTTCATGGCCCATGGTAATGTTTCCAGTGCTGGGGACCCCAAATCTGGATGCACTGTAGACATACTAATTAAAAAAACCCACAACAACTCACATTCATATTTTTCCTCAGTCATTAGTTGCATCCAAAGCAGGTGAGGGGAGGTGAATCTGCCCCTCTGCTCCATGCCTGAGACCCCACCTTGGGTTGTGCTGCCAGCACTGGATCCCCAGCACAGGAGGGACCTGTTGGAGTGAGTCCCCAGGAGGGACACAGGGATGAGGAGGTCTCCTTAGAAGATTGAGGGAGTTGTGGTGGCTCAGCCTGGAGAAAAGAAGGCTCCAGGGTGACCTCACTGTGGCCTTGCAGTACTTCCAGGAGCTCATGAGAGAGATGGGGACAGGGTTTTTAGCAGGGCCTGTTGCAGGAGGACAAAGCATCATGGTTTTCAATTCAGACAGTACATTCAGACTAGATGGAAAGAAGAAATGTTTTGTGATGAGGGTGATGAAACACTGGAACAGGTTGCTCAGAGAGGCTGCAGATGCCCCATCCTGGCATTCCTGCCAGCAGCCAAGGCCAGCTTGGACAGGGCTCTGAGTAACTTGATCTTTTTAAAGATGTCCCTGATCATTGCAGGAAGGTGTGGATTAAATGGCCTTTGAAGGTCCCTTCCTACAGAAACTGTTCTATGATTGTATGAAACCAAACAACCTTGATTGACTGCAGTGGTGTTCATTTAAATGTGAGTGGCTTTTATCTGCTAATTGAATCTTACTCCAAAAAAACCCCTGATAGCTTGAGCTAGTGGTCAGCAGGACAATGAACTCCCTGTGCAATTTCCCTGAAAGGGCTAACACCATCCATTCATTAAGGAACAATAGGGTGTTTCTACTGGAGTACTTGTGCAATATTATATTTGACAGCAACTTAATGGGGGTATTTAGGGAAAAACAGTAAGAAAGATCAAAATAGTTCATTTTTTTCTGCACAGGTAAAGCTCCACTTAGTACACTGAGGAATAGAATTTGATAATAGACTCTTCACAGTAGCCAGCAGCAGTATGCTAACTTGTAAGACAAGTAATGGAAGCTAAAAACATATAACTAATTAATCTGAATTTAAGTGAAGGTAGTTAACTGTTGAGGCAACTTGTAGTTTATCTTCCAAAGCAAAAATTGCTCACTGAATTCAAATGCAACTATCACATCTGAAGCAGAAAATTAACAGGGAATTGCCTTTTGTTCTGTAAGACTGAGGAGGTCAATCCCTATCACCAGTCTCAGCAGGCAGGCTGGCAGAGAGCAGACCCTATTGCCTGAACGTGGTATTGGCCTTTGAAATCTATTACACCCATTTGGGATATTGTTCTTTTTGAAAGGGAACCTCTGCAAGAACAGCCTTTAGGTAAAATGAACATTAAAGTTAAGATAACACTAAGGTCCTCCTTGGTTTTGTTGGGTCTTTGGCTGTGGCACATCTTTGGAAATAGAATGTCAGCTTTAGACTGTTGCATGTTCTGCTTTGATTTTTAATCATATATGGTTTTTTCCTTATTTTTGCCTAGGGGCTGGGCTGTAGTTAAATAAAGTTCATGGCCAGTCTTGGGGTGCTGTGTTTTAGATCTGTGGTGAAACCAGTGCTGGTTGTTTGCTGCAGCTCTTGCTGAGCAGTGTTTGCACAGTCAGGAACTGGCAAAGGCCCACCTGTGCAAGGTTAGGAGTGATTGCTTTTGCATTGCTTCTGTGATTTCTTTTTATCTTCTCCCACTTCTCCTTTGCCTGCTAAACAATTTTGTCTTGACCCACAAGTTTTCCTGCTGCTCCTCTTTCCCCCCCAGGGGTGGAGTGGAGCAATGAGAGAGAGAGAGAGAGTGGCTCTTGTGGGGTTTAGCTGCCTGCCAGGGTTAACACACAGCAGTATTTTACATGTATATACATGTAAGTCTAAATACCTGCATATATAAAAAATATTTTATATTTATGGTCCTAAATGGAAATGAAAAACTTCATTCTTTGCTGAGTAAATTAAACTTTCTTGTACACAAATGGGAGGTTATTTGGAAGTGTTTTAGATCAATGCATTAGGAGACAAGTGGTTAAGATCTTTCTCATTTTCTCACAACACTGTAGATTATTCTTATCTTCATTGGAGTGATTGTACAAGTGAAAATAACTAGACTGACTGGAAAATAAATGCTTTATTTTCCAATTATTCATTTAAATATTCAAGTGATTAATTGGGAGGGTGTATGAGAGCTTGCTCACTACTAAAGAAAGATCAGCTTTTGAGTATTTTCTCTAGTGGATTGTTCAATGACAAACAGACCAAAATCTTCAGTCAGAAAAATTTGAAGTTGGATACACAAGGTGAAGAATAATTTTGTACATTTAGAAGAGAGTTTTCAAAGTGATCTCCATATGGCAGCCAAAAATAGATCATAATGTTATATATTACTGCCAAGTGTCATTACAGATCTTTGGACCTCACAGTTCAAATATTCTATGTATCAGCTTTACAGCCATGAGTAAAAATATCCTTTTTTCTTTTAATCAGGATGAAAATAATACAGAAAATGCTGTCAGTTCTTCAGATGCTGAGAAACAGGATTCTCCTCCACCAAAGCCTCCACGGACCCGCAGGTACTTAACTGTGATCCTCTACTATTTTAGGCTGAAAGATAAATAAAAAATAGAATAAAGCTACTGATAGCATAAAAACTAAAGATTAATATGTTGTGTTTATAAATAGAAATATACATAATGCAAATAGAAGTCTTATAATTGACTCTAAATATAAGCTACAATATTTTTGTGAAGTCTGTGTTTAAATATACCAACCTTGCAATGATTATCTGTGAATAGACATGTTTACTAGTCAGATATGTTAGATCTACTTATGTTTTAATTCTGCTAGGTGATGGTAGCAAAACAAACTTCAAATAACCTCAAATAATGACTGAATCCTCCTTTTTGGAGACAAAACCATAATGACACATACCCATTTATTCTAGAAAAATCTCAGACAAATACTGCTTTTGACTAGAGTATGACAACCAAATGCTGCTGTTGTTGAGAAGAGTTGGTCTCACGAATCCTTTCATTCAGCAGAGGAAAATCTTCTCTAGCTTTTAAAATGCTTAGGCATAGCTTTGCAGAAGCCAAAATTAAATCTGAACCAACAGATTCATCACCCTAAAACAGGTGCCCAACCCAAGTGACAGCTAAAGATGCAGCTCTCCTGAACGGGGTGCCCAAGTCCCCCAGCTGGTTTGTAGCACTTACAGTGGCCTTTGGCCTTTGGCAGGTGATCTGGCCAGTGTTAAAACAGATATAAGGGCAGCACTTGGGTTTCCTAAAGTTGTTGAATGACATAAGAAACCACCAGCCAGGTGATATTCTTGGATAATATTTAGGCAGAAGTAAAGTATAATTCCATTAAAATAAAGGAAGAGATGGAAGTAGGTTAGGGCTTTTTACTAACAAATGATAGGTTGGTGCTATGTAGGCAATATATTTTTTACCTTATTTGCATTGATGGTAATGGGACTGTATTCAATGATGTAGATTAAGATGATGACAGAGGAGTGTTAACCTGTGTTCATGATGAGTTCCAAGCTCTTGAAACTTCATCACTGAGCTTAGAAATATGATTTTGATCCAATAGAGTATTTCCTTACTAGTGTTCCTTGAAATAATCTTAGGTGAACCTTAGTTTTATCATTTTTATATATTATTATAATATTAACATATGTAAAATTCATGTAATTCATGTTTAAGCACACATCTGTCTTATCTGCACTGCATTGTTCTTTACTTGCTGCATTAAGTTAAAATCTTTTAATCTCTCCTCAAGGCCTGGGGTTTTTTGGGCCTGTTTCCATGAAATCATACTTTCCCATCTGCCAGCAGTGGCAGGCAGATTGATTTCTTAGAGGTGAATAAATGGAAGCTTTTAGCAAAGCTGTCGTCTTTCTAAAATGGAGATTATTTTTGAAAAACAATTAATTAAACTCCTCCTGGAAGATGCTTCTGAGGAAAGACTTCATTTGCTATTAGTCACATCTGCTCAAAATACCCCCTAATGAGCATGTTTTATTCTTGATGTGGGGGGTAATTTTACAAATCTACAGCCTGACTCAGGACATAGAGCCAGGTTTTGTGTATTGTGGATGTTTTGGCATAGATTAACATCCTTTTCCTGGGGAGGATGGGAGAGCAGAGTCAGTGAAACATTTTAATTTAATCCCCATATGTACAGGAAAACATTTTTAGGTTGCCAGCCAAATGTGTACTTGAGTTTTGCATGCACTGTCTCTGAAGAAGTTACAAGTGAGTTGCTAAAGCTACTATTTTTGAAAAGAAATAAGGCTTTTACATTCTTTATAACCTATGTTGTAAATGCCTTTATAATGTATATTTAGTAAACCAAGCTGCATTTTTTAAATGGAAGGTTGAACATTTGCTTTTTCTAAAGCAAGAAGGGCTCTAGGGACTGATAGTGCAGAGTACTTTGGGTGAGCTTGGTTTCAGGTGAACTTGCCTGAGGTGATCCTGAGTGAGCAGGAAAAAAATGGGATTTTTTTTCTAGGCCTCAGGATGCTTGTTTTCCATATTGTTACTGCCTAAGCCATGTTTGCTTTGACAGCAAAGTCTGTGATACCTGTTAGTTGTTTTCTGACAGCCCCAAATCTGCTGGATGAGATGGGGTCACCTCCTCTGCAGCCCTTTGCACTGGCTAACCATGCAGGCCATGGCAGGATTTGTCTGTGAGGGAGGCTTTCTCACTCTCTCTGTTTGTAATGTTCTAATGAAAACATCTCAGGATCTTCTTTAGACTTTAGGATCTCTTCTTCTGAAAGTGCAGCTCGTATCCTGTAGCTGAGGATGAGATGTCACTACAGACTTTTACCATGAGTGGGAGGAAGCTTATTCAGAGAGCTGTAATTAATCCTTTTAGTACTTGCTTTGGCCTGGGCATGTATTGGGGAAGGAGTGATACTTTCTAGGCTGCTTTTCTGTCTTCTTGGAAGTTTGGAGTATCTTTAGGATATTGTAATTATATTGGTATTAAATTGGTATTTTATTAGGTCACCATGAAGCATCTAGCTGGGCTTGTTCTGCAGAGGTTTGGAATTGTATTGCCTTCCAAGCTTTTATCCCCTTGTAGTGCTTTAGTGTAATTACACTTGCTGTACATTATGTGAGTGTTATCATTTAGCCTAATGTCTCTCTCTGTTTGATGTCAACATAAAAAATATTCTAATATTACTCCTTGATTATTCCAGAGGTAAACAAGAACAACTCATTAGTGCATACACCAGCACCTTATCCTAGAAATTGCTTGGCAGTTGATGATCACTTCTTGTGGAAGTCACCTCTCTTTAGAGGACTTGGGGGGATGGAAAGTCTTTGTTAGCCGTGTTTTAATTATTTTCAGGTTAAGGTAGGAAGAGGGCATAAGTAAGGTTTAACTTTGTTATATAAGAGACTGCAAAAAACTTAAGTTTTAAGTTTACAGTTTAGACAGCACTTGATTTTAGGTGATTGATGTGTCAGAGTTCAGAGGGAGCACCTTAATGCCTTTCAGTATTAGTCTGTGAAATATTAGTAGTTGATTCTAAAGTACTGGGGAAAAGAGGTGATTTATTTTAGCCAGGCTTGGTTACAAAAATTTCTTTATTTTCAAGTTCAAATGCAGTTTGAAATCAAAGCATAGACTTAGACATAAACTCATAAAAAGCAAAGATGATTTAACAGCTTTTTTGTATGCAGTGTAATGAAGAGCTATGTGCTGCTGTCTGAAGGTGGAAGGGTAAAATACTGTAGCATTTTAACTTCTCATCAGATTCTGTTCAGACTTCAGTCCAATGATAGTAAATACATTTCCAGGGTTCTGTATTACTCTATTTCATTTCAAGCCCTGAAAACCATCTCTGTCTCCTACAAAGCTAAGATAAAACTCATTGATGGGTATTCTTAGTTAACTGTCTCTAACATGTATGCCACAATTAAAAAACCAAAAAGACTCAGTAAGTAAATTTTAAGATATAAATTCACCAGCTGGTTATTTTTATTAATTCATTGTACTTTTATTTTAATTTTTGTAGTACTTTTGCAGCAGCTTCACTTACCTGGACTGTTGATTTTCTTTCATGTGGATGGCAGTGATTTAATGCTAAAGTAGAATAATGTGTTTGTCTAGCTTCAGCCTACTTACGTTGAGTTTAATTTTCCTATTTTAATTATGAGGGAGGATGTAGAGCTTGGTATCTATTTTTGGTTGTTCATATCAGCTGCATTCCATGACCTTGGCATCACTCTCTTTTATTTGAACACCCTACAGTATGCTGCATAGAATAATCATGGATTACTTAAGGCTTTTTTTCTTTTCAACACTGGCCAAGTTTCATTTAAATCTGAACCTATTGTGTGCAGTTGCAGTAATGTAGCTCTTTTCCATCAGGAGTAGAATGGATTAGATTTTAAAACATTCTAAGAATTTATAATGTATTGCAGAAAGCAATAAATGGCTTGTTTTCTTGTATACTTTTTTGGTTGAAAGCTGTGGGAAGGTTTTTTTTTTTCCGGACAAGTTATAGTACTTTTGACAAATTTTGTGTAATTGTTACTATGAGAAATAATTGCAAAAAGGTGTTCTTGCCTAATTCATGGTTTACCTGACACCTGAGAAGGCACTGGGGCCCTGCATCAGCTGTGTGGCAATAGGAGTGTATGAAAAAGCTGCCATAATCACCCAGGGGAATTCCATTTCCAGCTGTAAATGAGGCAGTGCCAAGGTAGTGGCATTCCAAGATTATCAGGAGCTTTTGGATCTGAAGAGGCACTTGAAGGCTGAGTCATGACAAAGCTTTCTATTTTTTTATCACACCACGAGGTTTTGCAGCCCTATGTGTTTATTTAAAGGTATAGTACAGGGAAGCTGTACTATACCTTTATATATATATATATACTATACCTTTATAATATATATATATAGTATATATATATATAGTATATATATACTATACCTTTATTTATATATACTATACCTGGCTTTCTTTGCTTCACTGACTCTTTTCTGTCTCAATAGCTCCTTCATGAGCTTTCTGTGAGTTTCCTGGTACTTTAAACCAATCTGGTCTTACTTCTCCTGTTGTTTTTGAGTATTAGTAGCTCATTTTCAGATAATTTTCTGCCTCTGGGGGCAGAAATGTCTGTGGAGCACAGCTGGTGAAGGACATGCCCAAAGACAGCATTATGCTGCAGCCCAGAATGCCCAAGATTCACAAAACTTTCAGAAAAAACTAGTGCCAAACAGAGATCTTCTGAATGTGTTCATATCCTAATATTTCTGCTGCGTGGAAATGAACAGAATCATTATTTGCAATGCAGAACATGTGAAATAGTAGTATTAAAAATGTCAGTAAAATGGAAAAAATGTTACCTATTGGGATTTATTTCTGAATTTAAAGAGAAAAAAATACATTAGAGTGCTATTTGGACATCTCAATTGCTGAGGACAGATATCCTTCAATATTAATAAGGCAAAGAATGATTTTGATAAATAATTTCTCATTTCTTCACTGTAAGGTCTCATCTAAAAATGAAGAAGTGACATTTAACTTCAAATGTAATGATGAACATTGTAGTAGTTCTGTTGAGGTGTGTAGGAGGAAGGTGTTTAATCAACTTCTGGGCTGCTGATTTGTGCAGCATTTCCTTTATCATCAGTTCTACAGATACATCTAAGGGAACTGTTTGCATAGCTGTGAGGCTCTGTTTACCAGTGGCTCAAAGGGTAGAGTGATTTTATTGACCAGTAATTGGTGAAGAACCTCATGAATTTTGACTGGTATTGTGGACCTATATCCTTGTTATATCTAGTTGAATGCTAATTTGCTCCTTTAGCTTATTGTAATGCATAAGATTAGATCTGTGCCAGATAAGGAATTAGTTTTGCTGATTGTAAATAACTCTGGGTCAGGAAAATCAGGTCAATAAGGGAAAACTGTGATTTTCAGTAGGAGGATTTAGTGGAGATTACAGATGAGCACCACTGCTGGTAAAAGGGAGCATGTAAATATTTGTGCAAGTGTACCCACTGTCTCCCTCCCTATTTGGAAGAGAGGAGAGAAATGCAAGAGGAGGGAATTCTCTTGTCCTTAATGTGTATTAAATTGGAGCAAGGTTAATGCCCCTCCATGTTATCTTTACTTTCTTTACTGTCTTTTTTTTTTTTTTTTTTTTTTTACTTTACTGTCTTTTCTTTACTAATTCAGGCAAACACCTTATTCTCAACCTTATTAATTTTTCAACAACTAGAGGCAAGAATTCCCAAATTACTTCAGTTAAATTGCTTAGACATGCTTTGTATTTCTTCTGTTTTAATGTAAAGAAAAGCAGCAATATACAAGTGCTGGGAGGAGAGGAAGAGAAGGAATTTGAGACCCAAGTCTTTGTGACAGGAGTCAGGCAGAGAATGGAAGAGATCACCCAGGACTGCAAGGGGACCTGGGGTTTTCCAGATACAAAGATACAGGAACTTGTAGAAGATCATTTGGAAGCTGGGAAGCTTGCAGTACTTGAGGGGTTTGGATTTTCACAAACTGAGAATCCAAATGGTTCTCTTCAGTATGGAATCCCTTGTATAAAGATTTTAGTTCTGCAACCCATTCTGCTATAGTTTGGTGTTAATACAGTCACAATGATGAAACACATGCTGTAGCCTGTCCCAAGTCAGGTGCTTTTAGTGCTCTAGTAAACTCAGTTATGAAACAGTCTTTGGGCTTTTTTTGTTTTGGGTTTTTCCCTATATGTCATGATAGTCTCAAGTGTTTGCACTTGCTGGGTCCTTCTTAGGCATGGTTTGCAAGTAGAGGAGCCAAAGTAGTACTTTGATTGTGCTCATTATGTGGCATGCAGACAAATAATGAGAGCCTGTCCTTTGTCTTGTAGACAGAGTTCTTGTGCAACCTTGTCCTCCTTATGCTGGAGGGTCTCATGAGAGCAGAGTAGGGGCAGAGCAGAATTCCCCCCTTCCATGTGCTGGCCATGCTGCTTTGGATGCAGCCCAGGACATGGTTGGTTTTTGGACTGTGGGTTGGTTTCTGCACACTCTGGGTCATGTCCAGCCTCTGTCCATCAGCCCCCCTGTCCTTCTCCACAGGGCTGCTCCAGGCTGTTTAACCCCCAGTCTGGATGGATGCTGGGGGTTGCTCCAACCCAGGAGCACAGCACCTTGCAGTTGGCTTTGTTGAACTGATGATGTTCTCATGGGCCCAGCTCTTAAGCTTGTCCAGTTCATCCTGGATGTTTAAAGGAATGAAAATTATAAAATAAAAATGCCTTCATCAGGTGTGCTAAATGTTTGTAGTCAACAACTCTGTATCTAATCTGACCAATATGCTTGAAGAACTTCTCCTTCTAAGTAGCTTGAGATAACTGCAGTTATAAGTGCTGTGGTTTCACTAATATGCACTATAATTTGGATCATAAATTCTACTGGAATTATTTTTTATGTTGTATATACCTCATGTCGACTAAATTTGGTTTGCAACTAAGCCAAGACTATCAAATACACAAACATAAAAGTAAAATCCTCTTGAGCATATACAGAAAAATAAAATTGAAGGAAGATATTCAATGTTAAGTGTTGGGCTGTAAGGATTTTTTTTTAAAAAAGAAATCTTCCTTGGCTTTACTGAAATTTGAATTCCATATGTCAAGTTTCTCAGAGCCACTTAAGGAAAAATGTAGTGAAATGCTGCCACAAGAGGGCCTGTCTTACAATGTCTTTGCAGAATGCTTCTGAGAAAGGATGTGAGCAATCTTTTAGTGAGGATTAGTTGTGGCCTGAATGAATGTCCTTGTGATATTCTGAAAGACATTTTGAGGATGTTGACTTAATTCCTGCCTACCTCACTAGTCATATTCTATAAACATTTTCTGTGTGCAATGGAAGCTCTGTGTGGAGTTTGATATTGGTGTTACAGCATTAACTACTGCAGTGGCAGATGGATAGATAGCTGAAATCTTGTCAAAATGCAGAAAATTTAGACAATTGTGTCTTGGTTGTTTTGCAGTTGCCTTGTAGAAGGAGATGCTAAAGAAGAAATCTTGCAGCCTCCAGAGCCTCAGCCAGTACCACCAATCCTAACACCATCTCCCCCATCAGCTTATCAAACAGTCACTACGGTGTGGCAGGACAATGACAGATACCACCCAAAGCCAGTTTTGCACATGGTTTCATCAGAGCATTCAACAGACCTCAACGAGAATTACAATAAGTCCACAGAACATTCAGGGAAGAACGAACCCAGCGAACACACAGAGAAGAGGCTGGAGCGCAACCTCAGTTTTGAGATCAAGAAGGTCCCTCTGCAGGAGGGACCACGAAGCTTTGATGGCAACTCCCTGTTGAACAGGGGACATGCGATTAAAATTAAGCCTGTGTCATCCTGTGTAATTGATAAGAGCTTTAAGCCACAGGAACAGATTTCAGGGGATTCATTTGTAGATGCTTCTCAAAACTCATGTATGGAGTACAGCGTGCCACAGTCTAACACAGCCTTAATACCTTCACCAGAAGGTCTGCAGAGTCAGCAGGTGTCTGATGCCCCACCCAGACCAGACCGTCTGCCTCTGACAGAAAAGGGACACGCCACGTGGGCACTACAGGGGCCTGAAAATGCGCTGCGAACCTCCGTGTCTGAAGAGTTGTCTTCAGACACTTTGTGTCACGGTGTTCAAACTCTCTCTCTAGTATCCAACAGCCCAGCTGAGCATCCTTGCAGTGATCCTATTGATCATACTCCTGTTTGTGTTCGAGCACCCCTCTGTTTCACTAACCCTCTCCATGCAGATGATTCTGACACGGATGAGCTGGACTTCGACAGGGCCACGAGCGAAAGCGCGTCCAGCGTGTCAACCGCAAGTGCCACGGTCTCTGCTGCCACTAACACTGAAAACATTTCTGCCAGAAAAGTATTGCCAATGTCTATTGCTAGGCAAGACTTAACAGCTGTAACATGTTCTGAAGATGGCAAAGGTAGGTTTCACTGAGGTTCAGAAGTGCTGCTCTTTATCTAGCTGCATCTGTAGTGTTGGACAACATAAATTTCTTTGCAATGCAATTTTCTAAATGTAAATTTAATCCAGTGTAGTATGGCAGCTTCAGAGAGGGCACAGCTCTTTTCCTGACAGCTTTCAGTTTGCATGTGAGCTATTTTTGATATAAAGTACTACAGACCATGATTAGCTGCTTCAAAAGCTGTACTGTGAGCTTTATTGTGAGCATTTGTTTAATGCTTTATTTATAATGCATTCCTGTAGGTTTGTATGTAATTGTAGGTTTCTATGTTATTATTTGGTGCATATTTTTTCTCTATGCCCAATTTCATGGAAGTGTCTATAATAATTGAGGGTTGACCAGTCGAAGCATTTTCAACAGCCTTGTGCAAATACATAACAATTTCATGCTTATTGGTTGATGTGCTGTACATTCCTAAAAATGTAGATGTAACCTTATTCACTGCATTGGTCTTTGAAGTTGCTCATGATTTGGCTCCTGCATTTTAATAGTGTTGTAAATATTTAGCTGTGCTTTCCTCTTTTTCTGTACATGGCTGGGGGTGACAAGCTAATACAGCTGTTCATCTAAAAATCCAAGTTATGTTTTATTAGCACATTGAAAATTATTTAGTGGCTTTTTATCTTTTACTACTTTTTTGAGGGTTTTTTTTGCAAAAGTTTGCAAGTTAGAACATCATTTATTGAAGGCAAAAGTGTCCCAAAACATGCAGGTGCAGGTTTCAGTCAGGCTGGCACACTTAGTGCAGATGGAGGGCAGAGCAGGGAAGAAGAGATTAGGCCTTGGCAACTGCTTGTGCAAATCCCAACAAAACAAGAAGTAAAGCTGTGGAGCTGAAGGAAGAACATGAACCTCTGGATCCAGCTCAGACTGCTGTGCTTGGAGCTGCTGACAGTGATGGCCTCATCTCAGGAGTCTGTGCAGACTTCATGATTTTCTGAAGTGAAATAGGGCTCAGTGTGTGATGCAAGATGCAGAACCAGCTGAATTCAAAGTATTGGCTTTGTGAACTGAATGTTCACCAAAAGTCATATATCCAGAGATATGAACTGTTTTGCAGCCTTAAAAACAATCTGTTTCTGTAGATCTTGATATAGATCTATAGATATTGTGATCTGTGCCTATAGATCTATAGATTTGGGTTTAGATTGTGTAAACACAGGACAATACTCGCACATACCTGTATATGTTAAACAGTGTGACTTAAAAGATGCTCTGCAAAGCTGACAAAGTCCTTTTGTCATAGTTATTTCAACCTTACAAGCAGTTCTCCTTGGATTTGTTTCATAGATTTGCAAGCTATTGTATTTTTCTTTTTAGCCAGAATTTTTTTCTTCTTTCCCAGAGCAATCATTGTTTGTCACTGTTTGGAAATTATCATTTCTCTGTGCATCTCATTATGTAGATGCTGTAAGAACATGCAAATAAAATAAGTGATATGTCATAAATATGATAAAGAATTGGAGAAATGTCACTCTAGAATTTGTTTCATGTAACTGTGTATCAGAAACGTCTTGAAATAACAGTACAGCCCTTGTGCTGCTGGTATGTTGATGATTTCACAGGAACTGATTAAAATTCTAACATTAATTTTTCTTATCATTTATCTCTTGTTAATAAGGGTGTATCTCTTCCCCATTTGTTTAATAGTGAACACTTCCCATTTTATATCCTGCTTGCAGGTCTTGTAATTCCTCAGGGACTCAAGAATATAGGGTTAGATTGCTTTGCACCAGTGATCCTAAACCCTGTTTACAGTGGCTTTCTCATTTTCACACTGGCTCAGGACTCTTCTGTCTGAAGCTGGGAATGTGGCTGCAATCAGCAGTGAAACTTGTCTGTGAAATTAGCAGCACCCTGATTGCCTAACCATAACTGCCCTGTGCATGATCTTACCACACAGTTAAATCCTCTTTTTCATTCAAATGAAGTGAAAAGTAGTTGTACCCTGAGGTAAAAAGAAAAAAACAAAGAGAACAATAAAACAGAAACAACACAGGAACAAAACCCTAAAAACTCACTTTCAGTTAGTGCATACCTAGGGTGACTTTATTTGATAGTTTTATAGAGGCCCTTTCTGTTAATGAAGGTTTTCTTGTGCTGTATGTAACCTTGAGATGGAGCAGGTCTCAGAAGTCACTTGGAAGACGATGGCTTGTAGAACTTGATGGAATTCTGTCCCTGCAGCAGCTGGGGATGCTGGCAGCTCAAGCTTCATGGCTTTATTAGTTAACATGTGTCTTTGTATTTTTGAATCCTGTGCAGAGTACAGTTGTCAGATGACATTTCTTATGGCAGCAGCTACTTTAAATTGTTTTAAACCTTTAATTACTACTTCAAATTTCTTAGCAGGTCAGAGAGGGGCTTTTGCTGCCAGAATGGCTTTTGTTAGTACACTCCTGGGAGGTGAGAGGGAACAGGCTGGGGACAGGATGTGGTACTGGCACCAACAGTAGCCATCTCCTCTGGCTCCTGTTTACCCTTTGGCCTAGTGAACCTTGCACTAGGCTGTTTAACTGTGGTGTGGGAGCCAATGGGCCTCAACATGGACTTGGTAAGCAAAACTGAGACCTGAAAGAATGAACAAAAAGTATTCATTTGAATTACTGAGGGTTTTTTTCCCCTCCAAATTATTTAGACTGGAAATGTTTTTGTTTTCTTGCTTGCATAACACACAAACTGATCCTATGCCCTTAATGTGAAGTTAATCTTGGTAGATGAAGTTGCTCCACAGTGTTAGTGTGGTAAACAAAAATGTTTTATGATACTTGGAGCAAATTTTTCTTTTGCTTTAGATACTATACCAAGTTTAAGATTATTGCATATATAAAAAGATCAACTTCTAAAAGTCTAGGAGTAAAATCTATGTATTTTAACTTATCTAAATATCATATTTGATTTAGATGCTGATGCTAGTGAAGATTCCTCTCCCCCGCTCCCAGAAAGAACACCAGAATCATTTGTGTTAGCAAGTGAACAGAGTGAGTTTTTGATGTTTGGTGATAATTGGAGATAAAATGTGAAGAGCATGTCAGTATTGTATTTGAGTACCCCTGATTTTTGCTTAGTCTGTTGGAGCAATTTGTAAAATGGAACGAATTCTAGCATATGCAGTGCTTATTTTGGGATTTAACTTTTGCACACCCTTGAACACAGAAATTATTTTTCATTTTCTGACTAACTATGGTGTTATATGGTATTTAAGTAATTGGGGACTTCAATATTAGTAGAGCTGGTTTTCAGTCTGAAGGGTATGGAAATGAGATGATACAGTGGAGAAATGCAGTATTGTTAGGGAATTTCCCAGCTATTTTAGTTCCTACTGCTCCCAGGTAGGGAGTGGGTAGGCACATGAACACTGTTTATCTGATCCCCCTTTCTTGGGCAAAGGAAAGATGATGACACTTCATTCTGCACTGCATGTAGTGAACAAGCCCAGTTAGTCAAGTTTTCTGTAGTTCACTCTTTGACTCTGTCAAAAGGGTAACTGCAAGAGAAAGCTGGCACTTGCAGATGATGTGCTCCTATTGTCATAGTTCATTCATCAAGCTAGTAATGGCAGAATACAAAACAGATGAATTGAAATGAAGTGATAAATTAGGTTGATGCTTAGTACCTTCCAGAAAACCTAAAATGATATAGTTGTTTACTGAGACTTTTGTTTAGTCTCATTTTGAAATTTAAAAAATTTGGGCCCAAGTAGTTAATCTAAATATTTTCAGCATGAAAATGCTGAAGTTTTGTAAATGTGTTCTTTGAGCATCATAAGCACAGGTAGTTCAGAGTCAAAGTGATCCTTTCTCTGCCTATTATGGACCTGTTGCTTTTCTGTGACCACACAAGGAAAATATCCTGGAGATATTTTCTTCAAAAATATCTCCAGGACTGGAATCACTAAAACCACTTCTATTTTGTTTGTCTTTTTGCACGATGTCAGTAAAGGACAGGTGTGGCTGTCCTGACTTGGATGTTTACTTAGGAGATCTGTAAAACACATACTATTACTGCCCAGCTGATGTAACAGAGGTTCTAAATTGCTCTTGAAAAGGAAGCCAATTCCCCTGTTGATTAGGAGCCCCCAAAGGAACAAAATGAACATCCACAATGCAACCACTGCACTCTTGTGCTTTGAGTTATATTGTGGCATTTTGCCTTTTCTGGAGCACTTTTCATGTAAAGAGATTTTCATGTTTTTACAGGCATTTAATCTTTAAAAAAAAAGGTTGAGAGGTTTAGAACACATTTCTAATGGTGTGTGCTAGTGCCTCATCCTGAGGAGATGTGAAGTATGTTGAGCTGAGTTAATTCTCCCCAGGCATGCCCTTGCTGAAGCCAGCAGTGCTTGCGCAGTCGGAGTGGAGCGCGCTGCGGGACCAGCACCTGCCTGAGCAAACAGCCTCCCCAGTAAGTGCAGCTGGCAAGTCTGTACTCGGCACTCGGCTCTGCCTTGGTTGGGAGCTGCAACTGAAAGTAAAATCCATACTTGGGAGAAGTTGCAGCTGTTGGTCATCTACAACTGGCCAGGTTTTCCTCTGTCTGAGCTGCTGAGTTGATGTGAAGAGTATGTTTTCTTTCCAAGAAAATGATCTGTTTTTCTAAGGTCAGCAGTGTTTTTAAAAGGAGCACTCCTAAATATATGTTAAACTATGGCCTTAAGAGTGTAAATATGGTGCTTTTAGGGAGCTTGCTGTCTGCCCTTAATAGATCTTAGGCCAATTCAAACTGGAGGAGAACAGCAGACTCTCATCTAAACTTCTGCAGGGCCTCACTCCAGGCTAACCAGAGATTTTTCCAGCTGGGTCTTGAGAACCTCCAGGGATGGACACTTCTTATGAGCAACCTGTTTTGCTGCCTGAAAATGGTTTTCCCTTATGTCCATATTTATTTTAAACAAACCATTTTTGCCCATCAGATTTCACTTTTCTCTCATCCAGCTCACAGTCATCCTGCATGAACAGTTGGCAAAACTTTAAAAGCACAAAAGTCCTTTTTACATTTGTCCCTTTCTTTCATGTGCCCCCAATGTCTCACTTAAAAGTATGGCAAAAAAGACAGATGTGAATTTTCCAAGACTGTAAATGTAGTGTGAGAACTAACCTACCTAAATTTGCAAATAAGTTGCAGTGTCATGTTTTCAAATTTTAGTAAATGCTATGGTTCTAATAGTAAATTCTCATACTAACTACTATAGCATTTTTTGTCAATGTTGAGACAAGTCAAAAATGTAGGGGTAAATTAATATTTCCATGAATGATTTCAGTGAAGCTTTCGTAATCTTAAATTTGTCTTTCTTTCAGTTTTCTGGAAGTGGTTTGTGTAATTATTTTATATCTCTCTCATTTACAGGGTATGAAAACAACTTCACCTATACTACCTGGTAAGTAGTGGAAACTTTTCTAATTTTTGTTTTCAAAATACATTTTTCCTACTGAACAAAAACTTGCCTGAACTTGGTGTTTGTTCTGAAAGTATCTAAATATATTGTCAAATATACTTGTATTATACTAAATATATTGTTACCTATGATGTCTAAGCACCTTTAGTTTAGAAAGGACATGAACTGAAGCCTTTATGTAGATGTATCAAATGGCACTGTGAGCTTTTGCTATAAATCGATGCTATGTGGGATTTCAGCTATCCATACAAACTAATACAAATAATCCATACAAATAATAATCCAGATATGGAAAGCAGGAATATGTTGCTGTCACTGAACATTACTTCATAAGCAATTTTCAAGTTTTGCTTTTAGGAAATGAGAAATTGTCTCTCAAAGCTTTATTTTTGTAAATAATATTTGCTGCCAGTTGTTTTCTGGACTCTAATGACAAGTGTCATTGCCACAGTGGTGACTAAGTGGATGTTACAGTGAGGGGTCTGTGTGTTTTCTAGATCGTCCTGAACGAAGCAACAAAACACCAACTGACATTTTACCTCAGATTTCTTTCTCTGGTTCCACTGACACAAGAGGTCAAATTTCAGAATTTCCTGCAGAAGTAACAGATATTGGTAATTACAATTCTTTCAGAATATAATCACTAGATGACTTAAACAGGGGATTTGCTCTCGGTACTGGTTTGGATAGCTGCTACTACTGCCACCCTCCAACTCATTGAGGTGCAGAACCCAGACAAATAAACCTGCCTAGTCTCTTCAGCAGTGCTGAAGAACTTTTCCCCAGAGTAAATGATTAAATCATGTTTCACTTTGAAAAAAAGTTGAAGTGTATAAAATATAGAATTTGTCAAATGGGTTATAATTTTTGTAAAATTTTGTAAATTTTTGAAAACTTCCAGAAATAATACCTGATAACAGCTTAGGTATGCAGAAAAGGAGGGGAAAAAAATATAACAAACGCTGTATATAATGAAAAGTACTTTCCAGTGAGGTTTATGTACTGAACTACAATGGTATCCAAATTCTTCATATCTGTATTTCCTATGGCCAGAGTGCCTTCAGAATTCCTTGTATTACCAAGTTGTTTTCTAGCCCTGAGAGTAAATCTATTCTGTAGGAGCTGAAGCCATGTCTTAGTGATCTTCTGACTGCTGCCAGCCTTTGTGAGCCTGTGTTGTCCCAGCAGACAGAAGCATTAAACACATTTCTTTCCTTAGGTTTTGGTAACCGCTGTGCAAAGCCCAGGGGACCAAGAGAGCCACCCTCAGAATGGACATGATCCAAGAACCAATGGACATACTATCAATAAATTATACTGGAAAACTCAAGTGCCACTGAGAACTAGAGAAATAGAGTTCCACTTTCCTGGGGGGCGACTAATACAGAGCAGTGTAGATCTAACTATCAATGGTACATTCTTGCAGCACAGCCCACGCAAAGCCTGACACGTGGTTCACAACAGTGGATTCCAGTATCACAACAACCTTTGGCTGGGGCCATCTACCTGCCTTACTACACTTAGGAGAAAGTATTACATATGATTTATTTTGTAACTTCAAGTATTATTGCCTTAATGTCTTTTAACCCTGTTACACGCTGCTTGTAGACATATGTTAATATAGTAATACTTTTGACAGATTGTGTTTATGGACTACTTTTTGCTAACATTTGATTACCATGTATGCATTATTTTGTATATGTACAGGGCAAGTAAGTATATAATTTGATAAAGTTGCAATCATAAAATATTAACAGAAGATGTAAGAAGTCTCTGCATGATCTAAATTTTTGTGTACCTTATTTGTAAGTTATTTGCCCTGAAGTTTTAGAAAATAGTTTCTGGGGTTTTTTACAAAAATTGCTGGACACACACAGCCAGAATTGCAGGTTAGCAGAGATAAAGATTGTAATGCATTTTGTAAATTGTAAGCAAAAGGTTATTTTTATATTATATACTGTTTAATTGTCAGACCTGATTTGTTCTGGTTTTCATCTGGTCATGGAGATTCAGTAAGTGCCTTGGAACAGTATTGAATTCTCTTAGCCTGTGTATGTTTCTTCAGTGTTTTGAGTTCATCTGGAATTAGATTATCAAAAAGATTTGTATGTTTCTTAGTATATTTGACCTGCCAGTAAAAGAGAAACCATTTTACATAATCAACACTCCTTAGTTTTCATTTTAGTGTTTCATCAGTTGCAATCTTTAGAAAGCTCATCTCTGTCACCTTTCTGTGTAGTAGGATTTTACGGTTTTAATAGGGCGTGTTTCTAACTTGGGAAAACCAGAACACACTGCTAAAAGGACTGTTCAATACCACTGTCTTCTCTTACAGATGGGGAATACAATTTATGTTGTTCAGCGACTGTGTATGTAAGAAAGCAACTTATATGAAGGTTCACCTGGAGCCCTTGCAGCTACACTGTATCTTGGCAATATATTATGTCAAGAGTTAATCCTTATAAGGATTCCTTACCTAAACTTTTCTGTAATACAATCTTTAAATTAAAGAAAGTAAAAATCTCACTCTGGGTGTTTTTACTCTAAGGAAAGAAAACTGTGTCCAAAAGCCAAGTGTAACACAGTGAAGGATGGCAGTCTGGCTTAGCTTACAGATCTCATACTTGAACAGAACACTGACACTCAGACCCTTATTTTTAGTAACTACTTTAAAAGTTCTGGCTAGCAAGAATGCCAGAGAAGCAAAGAAGAATGTTTAGAAGAAAATGTTCATTTTGGGTAGTGAAACTATATTAATCTGAACTTGAGCTGGGAACATTGTCTGATGTGCTACTTGTACCTTCAGTGTCTCTGCTAAAAGAGAGCTAATGCCCCGACAGCAGCTCTGTTGTAACCTCCTGAAGGGATGTAACTGGCAATTACTGTCTCTGACTCTGGATTTAATCACCATGTGCTTTGTACATGTGACAGACTGCCAAGCTGGGGAGCTCTTTCAAAGAACTGTGTGCACTATAAATACTTTTCATGGATGTAGTTTTGCAGTTACTCATTTAAAAATAAATAATTCAATGATATGTGCCACCTGGGATAATCTATATCAACTATATTCCTGACTTGTAAACGGTTCAGACAGCTGGAATGTTCTGCAGTTGGCAGAATAAGGCTGGCCTGAACTTTGTCTTCCTTCCCTCATGTTGCAGATGATTAGCTCAGACTTTCACTCTTACAGAGCTCCTGTGGATTTGTAAGGCAAGATGGGCTGTCAGCACCCAAGGGCAGTCCAAATCATTGGAACATTTGGGAAAAAAAGTTAAATAAGAAAATTTCCAAATATATTTTGGATGTACTTTGCAAGGATCCCTTCCATATTTGTCCACCAATAAAACACAAATCTGTGCAGGTAGTAGATTTTCTGGTTTTCACAGCTGAATTTCACTTAACAGCAAGGGTTGTCCCAAATCTGTGCACTACATACAGGCCATCTTGTTATGTTTATTTAAAGGACATCCAGGTTCATCTTTCTTTTCCCCTCTTTGTTTTGCACAGATGTGGATCATATTCCAGGCTGTTTGCCACAGAAAAAAACCTCAAAGAAAGGTTGCAGCCTTTCTTTGCTTTAGTGATAAAAAACTGCAATTGTCCAGTATGGATTTCTGTTTCTTTTGACAGAGCTGATTCACAACTTGCTGTTCCCTGCTTTGAGTTTTACATTTTCACCTATTGTATTTCAGATAAGCTGGCAGTTTTAAGAGCAAGGTGGAACCTGCCCAATGTCATTACTTTGTGTATCCACAGTTGGGGGTGGTGCAGAGATAACTGCAGCTCTGGATGCTTCACACTCAGGAGGTTCACATCATAACTTTGAATTGTTATCATCTTCACAGCTTCATCAAAAAAACCTAGATCTTCACTTGTGGTTTATTTGAAATGGAGTCTAAAAGAGTTTAAGCATTACATTGGCTTGCAAATTATCACTCAAACCATTTTGTGCGTATATTGAAATCAATCCTGTTTAGTTCCAGTCTTACGCATTACTTTTTCTGAAAGCAATCTGCAACTTTCATCTCTGAAGTGCAGCTTTTCAGGCATGGACTTGATCACTGTAGCAAAGAAGCAGTAATGCTACTCAACCCAGTTATTTTTATTAATAATTGCTGCATTGGCTTGTTTGTCCTTCAGTATTTTTCTAATATACCATTTATTAATTTTTTCTAAAGATACTCATATTTAATTAAATCATGCAGTGAATTATCACTTGAAAAGAATGAGTGCTCTGTGTTTTAGAAATGTGAATTCTCAAGGCTCAGAAGAAAGCTGACCTCTACTAATACCATTGCTTATCTCTGTTACTCAGCATATTTAAGGTTGTGCATTGATTTGACAGGTAACATTCTATTTTGGTAGTAACTAGAGCATTACACCAGCATTTTTGTTTCTTATTTGCTAGGAAAACCTGCTGCATTTGCACATAATTTTCCTTAAAAGAAGTTTCTAACTTGGGAACTGGGAAGAACAATTAAAATCTCAAGGAATTACCTCTGGGTTTTTGTATATTGGAATCTTGGATTGGGTTTCTTTGGAGATAAATCTCTAAATGAGTGAGATCAAGTGCAAGGCAGTGACTGGGCAGTGTGATAACCCTGTGCTGCTGGAGCAGTTGCTTGTAGCTGCAGGTCAGACTGTTGGGAAGCACCCAAACACAAAGCTCTTGTCTGCAGCATAACCCTGACACCAGAGAAAGGGAAGGCAGGGTTGGACTGGGGAAAGAGTAGCAATGAATATTGCCTTGAAAAGGGGATTTTGAGGAGGAGCAAGACTATGGAACTGAACAACCAGATAGGATTGCACACAACTAAGGCTTTGAGAATTTTCTCAAGGCTGGAGGGAGTAGTAACATCTCTGCAGTATAAACAAACAAGTCACAATTCCTACAGCCCATTGCCAAAGAAGGACCTTTCTCACAATCTCAAAATGCTCTTCAGCTCTTGAGAAGCTGAAACAGCTTCTAAAGGAGGTTGTCCTGTGTGGCTGAAGAGCAAGGCTATATGCATGGAACAAATGAAGCTAGGACTGAGCATGGCTGGGGCCTGCCAGCACAGCACAGCGACTGCTCTGGAGCCCTCGGAGTGTCTGAAGCCTTTAAAACAGCAAGGCTGTGCTTAGTAACAGGCTTAATAACATCCAGTAATAGCCCAGGCTCTCTGATGTGACTTTTCCCAACAATTTCCATGCATGTACTTAATCAAAACACAGGTTTGTCAAGTGTTGGGTCAAACAGAACTAGAAAATAAATAACTGTTTTCTTGGCTGCAGTGCTGTCATAGCCTCAAGATCTGTACCAAATGCTTCACTTCATCACTTCTAAGACCACATGGCAAAAGCTTAGAATTTGCAGCCTTAAAGCAGTGAGTAAATAAAATGTTGTTTGCTGTTTTGATCTATTGAGTTGTAGTTGCTGTAACAGTCGATTTCTTTAAAAACTTGACTCTTGCTTCTGAAATTGTATTTTGTCTGCATCAAGCACTGTGGTGAAGCCAAGTAAGAAATCAGTTTTGCATTTTGGCTCAAATCCTGCAAAGTTACATCCCCTGTGCATGTAAACAGCCGTGGTGAGCTCAATGCAGGTATTCATCCATGGGCGTTGCGTGTTCGTGTTTGTAGCTCTGGGGCACTCGTAAGGACAGGGGTTAGCTCTGCCTCACTGTGACTGAGCTCCACAGATTTCAGCTGGTGAGGTGAAGTTGTCTTTCACATCTCTAATTCCTGCTTTTATCCACAGAGTTACAGTCCTTAATATAAAAGATCACAGGCAGGTAAAAAAATTGATCTCTTGGGTAGGTAGTGCCACAACCTCGCTGAGAGCTTGACTGTCAAGTCAAAAGAAGAGCCAGACTTGGATCAAAGATGATCCCATTTTTCAAACATGGAGTATCAAAGACTGCTGAGCTTTTCTGCTTACTCAACTCAACCTCTTCACCAGAAGACACCTGGTGTGTGGTTCCATCCCAGTATATATTCCACCTGCTACATCTCTGGCCTAATATTAAATGGACCAAGAAACCCCATCAGGTTCATAATCAAAATGTTTTCAAGTCTTTTGCTACATTTGTTCAAATTTTTCTTTGCTTTCTTGCTGTTTTCGTGTTAAATGGTATATTCATTGTTCAAGTGAGCCTGGAGAAGCTGGCAGGAAGAAGACACAAACCTTGTGAGGAAACATGCCAGCTCTGGTGCCCATTTGCTGTAGCTGTTCTTTTATTTGCTGCATCTCCAAAATGTATATGCTTTATGGTGAATATTTAACTTGGTAATGTCAATTACACATTTTATCAGCCCTGCCCAGTGCACTTCTCATCTTATGGTTCAGTCTTGTCTGCACTGAACACTATTTTGCTGTAAGTGAAGGAAGGTTGGGCCTTGTTTCTAATTCTAATTCCACATGTTACTATGGTATCTGGACACAACTGAACCCACCAGTCAAAGGCTAATAGTTTTGTTAAAAAATAGTAATGTTGCTTCTGATCTGTTTCATTAGAGACAATCAAAAGCTACAACAGCCATCCCTGTGAACTTCTGTAGGGAATCTAGGATTACCTTTCCCATTGATGTGAATGGCCTATACCATCAGGCTTTTCTGAAAAAGCACTTGTATACTGGATTTTATAAAAGTTACTTTAAAAATTACTCATAACTCAGGTCATGAGATTCATGGAGAGTAATGTGTGAGCACTTCAGAAGTGAAGCAAGTTGCCTGGACAAAGTGATCCAAAGAATGGTCTCTGCTTGGTGTGTGGTAAAAAGTGAATCTGGCAGAGGTGGGAAGAAAAAGGAGCATGTAATGCCAGAGGACAGGAGGTGGGAAGAGCTGAATTGTAGCAAGTACAAGGGGGAAACTGTCTTTGCTTGTGGGTAATAAAAGGCTGCTGTGAACTTGTTAAGCAGGTTCCTGGTTTTGTAAGCTCCTCAGAAGGGCAGAGGTGTGGTTGGGTAACAGGAATGCAGCACGAGGAAGACGCCTCTTTACATAAATTGTTGTGTTTGAGTTTCTACTCAAATCTGCAATTGAGTATGAGCCTCTTGCATTTTGACTGATCAGGCTTAGACAAAGATCACTCCAAGGTGGGAGAAAAAGAAGGATAATAACCTAATAAGATAAACTGACCCTTGAAACATCCTGGAGTGGGTGGGAAAGGTGGAGATGTGAATGAAGAATGTTTAATTCAGAAAGCAATCTCTTGTCAGGGATTTTGAGACCTCAAGGTGCTACCTGAACAAGGGCACTTTGTGATACCATTGCCATGCAATGAATACATCTTTGTCTGCCTCTTGACATGTAAATCGCTGGTAAGAAAGAAGCAATGCAAGTAATTCTTTTTATAATATAAATCAACTTGTATTATACATTAGGACTAGTGAGACACCTAACAGCTCTGAAAAGCGTTGCTGAGCAGCTCTTTCCTCTTCTGTGTCATCAGACAGCAAATTCATACCAGTTCATTGAGGCTGGAAAGAACACTCAAGTGTATTTTTTTCCCTTAAGTCTACCCTTTTTGGAAATAAATTTTCAGACCCTACAAAATATTTCTACAGATAAATTAGTTCTTCACAGTTTGGATACTGGGTGGTGGTCATAGTTGTCCTGAATTTACTTCTCTGCCACTACTGCCTTTCACATGTTTTGTTTAGAAGAAGGGAACGCTCATTTGGGCAGCTATTCCTCAACAGGGAGGGTGGTCTCAGACTCCCTGATTCACAGGAAAGGGGGTGTCCAGTCTTACAGTTAAAAAAAAATGAAATACATCGGGCCTCTTTTGGACCTCAGGCAGCTGCCAGCCTCCTCTGGGTGCTAGGTTGGAATGGCTACATGAGCCAAAAGGGCTCTCTTAGAGATCTCCATGACAGTCCCCAAGAGTGAGTTCAGCCCTGTCTGAAGGAGGGCCCTGGCTCCAAGAGACACAGCTCTGCTCTCGGGTCTGTCTGCAGTCCCCGATCACAGGGAGGTGTTCTGGGAGGGGGCAGCCTTTGGCACTAAAGCAAATGCTTTGTGTTTGTTTCAGATGTCAGGGCTCCCCTCCTCACCACTTCTGGCACATGCCATGTGCTCTAGGGACTCCCCATAACTCAGAAAATGGATAGGTGCTCTCACAGACATATCACACACCTATCTAATTTATATTTTAAACCATGAGACACATCCTCACTTTGCTAGAGACCACAATATGTGTAACAGTGAGGTCCAGAAAGAGGGCACTGGGGTAGGTCACTGCTTGGAAATTGGCTGCACACTTCAGTTACACAACTCAGAAGGCTGGCTGGAGTTGTTATTAGAATTTTTATCTTAATGATGTTTTGTAGATATATCAAGCAAGCACTTTTCAGTATCTCTTCTTTCAGTGATTAAGAATGTGTGAAGACTTTTTCCTTCTGCTTCTTCCTCTCCCTTCCCACTAACTCTGAGCATCAGAAGGAACCAGCATGAGGGAGCTGACTTGGAGCAGCCTCTGGGCCAGAGTCTGTGGTCAGATGACAAATCTGTCCTGCACACTTGCTGGAAGTGGGGCTATCCATCACGTAGGCTCAGCATTCCTGCCTCTAAGCCAGGGCAAGACTGTACAAGCAACAAGGTACAACTGTGATTTCACATGAACAGCCTGGGAGGAGCCTGCTCATCTCCCATTTCAAGACTGTGATCTGAGGCTGATAGTGATGTGTTAGATTTACAGTGAAGTTATTCCATCTATCCTGAGTGAATCCCAAAGCCACTAACTGCCATCCAGTACATATATTTAAACATTTTTGGGTGACTTTATACTGTGATATGCTTTCCTAATGCCATGGTCTGGAAATTTCAGGTGCAATTATCTTCCAGTTACATTGGTATATCAGAGAAAATCCAAGGAGATTAAGGCAAATGCATTTTTACTTTCAACACTTTGTCTTAAACTGTTTCCCAGGATCACTGTGGCCACTGATCTGAAGAGCTGCTGCTTTCACTGTGGAGTGAAATTTGTGAATAGACAGAAAGCTCTTTATTGTAGATTTTTCCATTAGGATGTTTACGTGAGCAAGAAGCTGAAGTGAGCAGTGAATGATTAGCTGCTACATATAACTAGCTGGTTGTTTGCTTTTTATATATACACTTACAAATATAAACTGCTGCTTTGCAAATAAGTGTCTGTACCTGAGGCACAAGACCTTAATGTTCTAGAACTGAATGTACTCCAAATCAAGGCCAGGCTGGATGGGACTCTGATCCACCTGGTCTAGTGAGAAGTGTCCATGGCAGAGGGGGTTGGAATGAGATGATCTTTAAGGTCCTTTCCACCCCAACCATTCCATGACCATTCTTTGAACTGTTTATCATTCCATAAGCCTTTAGGGATAGGAAAAACAAAAAAAACAGCAGGAAATCCATATGGATTTCAGTTCATTGACTTGAACTCTCTGGCAACAAGAAGAGGTGTGCATACCTCATAGAACTGCTTCTTAAGGAATAATAATGGAGGTTAACATCTCCTCCATATGTAAGGAAATACAGTTTTGCTTGGCCTACATCCTCTTGCTTTCACACTGATTTTAGTAATTATATATCTTTTGTATTGAAAAATTCTAAAGATCTTTCAAATAGTCAAGAAGCTATGAAGACAAGAGCTAAGCAGATATCCTTTAAAATTGTGCATATCAAGACCTTCCAGTTTGCTCCATTGTTGTGATTGTTACTACACTTCAAAAAAGAAATATTGGAGCTGGGATGTTTCACATGTTAAACACAAGTGAGAAAAGCAGTTCTAAAGACTAAAGAGCTGTTACAGCAGTAGTCTGTAACTGTTTGAAAAAACATAAAACAAGAAACAAGTACTGTAGGTCCTCCCTAAAGTGTAAACTCCTTTTTGTGGTTTTTATGGATTCTGTAAAATGTTGGCAGAAGAACAGTGTAACAAAAACCATGAGTGTCCCCAGCTGTCTGCTCTGCCACGCTGCCAAATGTCTAACCCACCACCCCTGAGCAGTCAGCAGAGACATCTGCTGCTTCTGAGGGGAAAAAAGCCTTTTTGGGATAACTGCTGCCTTGGTAACTGGTTAGATCAAAGATGCTGGGCTGCACATTCCCATTGCCCAGGCGTGGGACACTGTCCCTTGTGAAGGACAAGGGCAGGAGGGGGCAGTTCTTATCCCCCTGCAGCAAGGCTTGTCATGCTGTCAGCAGCTCCCAGTTATGAGCCAAGTTAGTCCCCAGGGTCTCATTTAGTTCAATTGTTTGGGTGGTAATTGCAGAAGTATTTGGATGTCACTGGTTGTTCTGAAAACCCTGACTATGGAAAATGAAGCTCTTCTAAAATAAATCACACTTTTACATGATGGGATCACCTTTGTCAGTTCAGTTCTGTGTACACAAAGCTAGTTTTCACCTCCATTTCCAAAGATGAATTAGCTGACTTTCAATGTGTTTGAAGGAAAAATGAATAACATTAGAAATTACAGTTAGCTAATTTTGCAGACAAAAACCAGCATAAAGACATCTAAGTGTTTTCAAATGTTTTCAATTTACACTTGGCACAATTATTTACATGCTTGACTTAAGAGCTGAGCACATGCCAAACCAAGGAAGTAAGCACATGGAGAGTAAACAGCTGGAATTATAAAAATATTAAATAACATTTCTGAAAGCTGTTTTTTTCTTTGGAGACCTGAGTAAGGCTACAAAGCATCACTTTGGTAGGCAGTTAAGAGTACAAAGCCAAAACACTGTAACTCAACCTGTGTACAGCATTTACATTCAGCTTTTTATTTTATACAGGATGTCTGAAGTTATTCTAAGTTT
Organism: Agelaius phoeniceus; assembly: GCF_051311805.1. NCBI lineage: Eukaryota > Metazoa > Chordata > Aves > Passeriformes > Icteridae > Agelaius > Agelaius phoeniceus. The sequence goes on from NC_135269.1 coordinate 61,367,318, forward strand.
AGGTGAGCATATACACTAATTTGTTTAAATAAATGCTTTGATTAATAACCATTTATATCAGCATTTCATAATTATCCTAATTTAAATGGCAAAGCACTTGCAATAAGCAGGCTAATAACATGGGAAGCTTATTCTTAATGCATGTTGGATACTGGACTGCTTTGTGTCTGACATTTTTACTGACATGGTTTTGCCTCATTTTGGACTCCATGGTCTAAAAAGTCTTCATGGATTTCCCTAAGTGCATATAAAACTATAGACAAAAGTACATTCATAAAATTTCTATAGTCAGTTTCAAGGCTTCTGCTGAAAGAGATGAGCTCTCTGGTCTCTGTGTGTGGGGTGCTGCCAACACCTCAGGGACTGATCCCCACACAGACTCCCAGTTCACACTGCTCTCTCTCTGCAGGGGACTGACTTGTGACATGAGACACTGCTGTACTTCTGTGCAGTAGTTTGGTTTGGGGCAGTGTTTTGACAATGTTTCTCAAGACTGTATCACTTCATATATATTTCACTCTTTTCAATTAGTATCAGAACAAGTTTCTGATTCTGTATTTTACACAAGCTATACTTCTTCTATTTATGCCCTTTTTTTAAAGACATTCTTTATTCTGAAGCAGTTTTGGTGTGTCTCATCTTGTCTGTCTCATTCAGCAGCATCTGCCTGGGATATGTGCACCTGCAGCCAGAGATTTAATTAAAGTAAAAACAGGTAGTAAGAAAGACACCCCAAAATTTAGTTTTAATGCTTTGGAATGTGTGCTCACCATAGGTATGGTGGAACCCTTTAATGTATCTGTGTGACTGGTGACAAAACAAGTGACAGGGACAACACCCTCCCTCTAATGCCCATACAGCAGCACAACTGCAGGAGCTGAAACAGAGCTGGCTTCTGAATTTCATGCACCCTGCAATTTCCTCTGCTGACAAATGGGTATGAGATAGCAGCAGCAAACCTCCAAACATTAGTCACACTGCTTTCCAACAAGCAACAATTACATGTAATAGGTACTCTGTCATCTCGCTCCAGCTGAATTTGGTAAAGAATTCACTCATAAAAACTTGGCTTATGCTTACAAGCTCAATATTCTTTACTTCAGAAAGCACAGGAAACAACTTCAGCCTGACCTGAGTTAAGTAGCATATTGTCAGCTGTTAAAGTTTGCTGCACATTTATAAATTTATTTGTCAGTTCTAAATCAAGTGTTGGGCTAGGAGTTCTTTCACCAGTTTTATCTTTGTATCTCTTTTCATATTGCTAGGTTGAATTTTAAATTCAATGCATTTTTAAGACATCCAAGCATGTCCAGTACAAAGGTCAGAAATATGAACTGCCTTAATTATTAACATTGATGTAAGTGCACATATCAAGATATTCATCTATTTATACAGCTGTCCAGCCTCATTAGCCTAACAGGTCTTGCTAAGGCTGCTGCCTGGAGAGAAGTGATGTACTCTTTCACAGAGGTTTGGTCAAGCTCCTTGAACCAAACCCAAGGACTTACTCTAGTTAAAGAACAAGAAACACTGCTCTTCTGTTACTCAAAGCCTCTAAAAGCAAGAGGTGAAAATATGATTGTGACTTATCTGAAGTTTGAGTGAGTTAATAAATATACTGTTGACTTGGGATCAATACTGGCATAGAAGTAAGATGAACTTGGTTGTAAAGCCTGTGAAGTTGAGACAGTGCCATGAGGTACCTCAAATTTTCACTCTGGAGTCACCAGAATCCAGTTTCCATTAGGGACTGGTATGCAGGGATACCAATGGCCTTGTGTGCATATTGTGGCACCTCTAACATCAGCTGAGACAAAACCACTGATTTGGACTAAGGTGGATGGGTCACCTTCCCTTAACCTGGGAAAGAGGTGTTCATTAAAATGCACAGGTTTTTCTCACCCACAATAATGTTTATTATACAAATAAACATTTCTGAGGGGAGCTGAAGAGGACCTTCACACTCCTAGGCCCAGTCTAGTTTACCAGCCTATGTACACATGGGTAGATTTGTACCTTGATTTCAGCCCGGGATTGGATGTGAGTTGACAATTCCTTAGACACCACAGGTGCCACTTCCCCTAGCAGGCCCAGAAATGCAGTTTGAGGATACACTCTTACAGTAGTGGAACTTGAAACATCTGAGGAAAAGGCAGAGTTGTCTGGATACAGGAAATCTGTTCTTTGCTGCTGTTGAGATGAATACTGAACTGCATTCAGCCTGGTTTACAATTTCAAAAGAACAAACAAAGGAGGAGATAGCCCAAGTGCTAGGAGCTTACTCTGAGCCTCATCAGTGGCAGCTCAAATGAAAATGCTTTGTGGAGCAAAAAAATCGAAACTTAAAACCTTGTTTGCCTGCTGATACATCGTTTACAGGACTTCTCAGAGCAATTTCATCTGGCTGCCATCTGCCAGGTTCGGTTTAATGTGGCAGCGACTCTGATCTCCCCTCGGCAACCAGGAGACCTGAGGTGTGACTGACCTGGGCAGGAGCCCGACAATACGAACGAACACTCCAATGAAATTCCATGCACTTCCACGACGCTTCCTGCTGGCACCAGAACCTGGGGGAATTTCAGTCTGCTCCTGAACCGCGGCTCTGGCAGCTTTAGTGGCCAAAGGTACGAGGGGGGGTGGTGGGGCTCCTGTTTGGGACACTGAGCTCAAACCCCTTGCCTGAGGCGCGGCGGTCAGTGATTCCCTGGTAACAGACGCCCGACCGTCCCGGCGGGCTGGCACCGGCACTCGCACAGCCGCCGGGCTCGGCAGCCTCTGCCTTCCTCCCCTCAGGCCCTCCGGAGCTCCCCAGCTTCACCTGAGTCCCTCCAAGCATGCGGGAGAGCGTGGACAACTCGGGTTCAGAGAGCACTGAACGAACAATCCCCCGGCCCCGGACCATCCCGAGGGACAGGTTCATCGCCTCCCGGGATGTACATCCACCGGGAACGGCGCTAGTCCAGACCTTCCTTATTCCCGAACAAGCGCCCCTTCCCAGCAACAGCCCGCGGGCTGCGGGGCCGCGAGGATCCCATCAGCCGCTCCCAGAGCAAAGAAGCCCCAAACCTGAGGCGTAAACAAAACCCCCAGGATGCGCCAGGGTCCGAACCTTCCTTACTCCCAAGCAAACGCCTTCCTCAGGCGCGCCGCCTCTCCCTGCCTCAGTCCCCGCCGCGCTCCCCTCACGCCGCCCCCGCGCGCCCTGCGCACTCAGCCGAGCCACCGCCCCCAATCCCCTGAGAGCCCGCCCCCTCTCCCCGCCTTGCGATTGGCCGCTCTCGCTGTCTGTCCGGCGCCACCCCGGCCCATTGGGCGAGGCCGTGGCACTGCCCCGCCCCCGGCGCTATCGGTTGGGGCGAACCGAGAGTAAATAGACGCCGGAGCCCAAGATGGCGGAGCCGCCCAGTCCGGGTCGTGGCGCGGCGCTCCCCGAGCAGGAGCTGCTCGGCGCCAGGACGGCCCCGGACGCGAAGGGTTCCCGCGGATCCCAGCCGGTCGCCAAGAAGGTGAAGGGAGCCGAGGAGCGGAGCCTGAAGGGCGCTAAGCGTGTCAACGGTGAAGGGGGCGGCGGTGGCGGGAGCGCCAAGCAGCCGCTGCCCGCGGTCGTGCCCAGCTACAGCGGCCCCGGGCCGTGGGGCTTCGCCACGCTGCCCTCGGGCCCCTCGGCGGGCGCGGGGGGCTTTGCATTCCCTTCCCCGCTGTCCCGGAAGCTGCTGCCGCCCGCGGTGCTGCTGCCGCCGTCCGCCTCCCCTTCCTCGTCCCACCCGCAGCACCAGCACCGCCACCACCGGCACCGCCTGGCGCTGGCGGCCGAGGCGGGAGGCGGCGGCAGCGCCAAGCCCAAGAGACCCAAGGAGAAGCGGGACAAGGAGAGGAGGAAGCACGGGGCGCTGCCCGTTGTGGCGGCGGCAGGAGATGGCGGCGGGGCCCTGAGCCGGGATGAGAACGGGGAGGTGAAGCTGCTGTTCCCGAAAGGTGAGCGGTGGGGCAGCGGGCGGCGGGAAGGGAGGGCTGGAAGGGGCAGCGGGCGCGGGGGCCTGGCTGGAGCTGCCCGGCGGCAGCGGGAGGCGGCTGCGGCCCGGCCCGGGGGCTGCGGGCAGCGCCGGACCCCGTCACACATCGCTGGCCCTGTGGGCTCGTGGGGAAGGCAGCGGCGGGCTCAGTCCGCCGTCAATCCTGTCAGAAAAGGGGGTGTGGAATTAGCGATGGCGTCAGCCAGAAGCTGCCAGAGGCCTTAGGTTTTCTTACCTATTAGGGAAATGAGGATGCCGAGTAATTTATTAGAAATATGCGAACAAAACTGAATTGGGGAAAAACCGAGAACGTGTTGCAAAGAATCGCCGCAATTTAAAAATTAAATCGTAAATGATCTCATTTTTTAGGCTGTTAATTTTTACAGGCTAAGTCATTGAGTACTAGTTAAAATGCAGTTAAAATTTAGATACTTAGACTTTTGAAATCTCATGTAGCTGCTGCTCCAGGCTTTCTTTATTTTTTGAAGATCACATCTCCCAAGGAATGCTCGAATTCTTCAGGATAAGGGGAGGATTGCTGGGTTAGTTCATTAGTGGTGCTGGACAAAAATGGCCATAGGAGGTAGGACAAGATGTCAGGCAAGAGTCTTGCTTGGATTCCTGCGGTGATCCACAGTAAATCTTGGGAACTAAAAGACAATACATGAGTATATGATGACAGTACAAGAATACTTGCTTTTATTTCTAGTGTGGCCTTTCCCAGTCTCCAGTGACCTTAAACCAGATGTTGATGCTTTTACATTTACATTCTTCATTGAAATATGAGGAATTTGAAATGTACACTCCATTACCTAGTTTAATCAAGTTTCTTTTATTTTAAAGGAAAGATAAATTACAGCTGTTGTGTAAATTTAGGTTACTTTGATTGTGGCCTCTACCTGTAATTACAGGATCAGCCAAGCTTGTAGAGAAATATCAATATGCTTTTTTTGTCTACTGATTAGGTTGTCTGGGCTACCTTACTTCATTTTTCCACTAATTTCCATGAGTATCTTAGTCTGTGATTGACTTACCTTTGAGAGGTTTTTTTTAATTTACTTGGATCTTGATTGGTGGTGTCCAAGTGGGTTTTTAGTATGTAATTTCAGTGTTTTCAAGTGTTCCATTTTAGGGCTTTTCCCCCCTTTGTTCCTGTCCAAAAGGTGCCTGGGAAAAAGCATTTAGAAATGATGCTCATTACCTGTTTGATGTTGGTGAAATCATTTTGTCTTCAAGGATAGCTGCTAATAAACTCATCCAAATCCTTCTTGCAAAGCTGTGTAATTAATAACCATATTTGCTCTGATTGCTGTAGTCTCCTACCAGTGTTAAAGAGTCATGTTAGTAAACCTTGGAACCATATTGCAATAACAAGATGAAATATTCTTTCACATTGCTTAAAGAAATTGACACTGATAGTGGTAACTGAATAATTTATGTGATTTGTCTTTAAAGAGATTCTGCACCTTGTATCTGGAAAAGATACTTTTCTCAGAGCTTATATATTCACAGGCACAAATTCTTTTTTTTTTTTTTCTGAGTGCTCAGAACAGATATTTTTACCTTACATTTATTACTTGAAAACTTATCTACATGCAACAAATAAATTTTCAAAGGCAAATGATACCTGTTTGGTATCTGAGTCTGCAGATTTCCATTTAGAGGAAATAGTTTCTAAACCTAAAATTTTGTGGCATATTTTCCTCTATAAAAGAAGAACTTTATTTTAGTTAAACTATATATTTTTTCAGAGAAGGCTGAGAAAGTGAAGGATGCACTGACTCTTCTGCTGAGAGCTGCCAGCCTTTCAAAAGTGATTCAGTATTTGACTGTAGATTAAAGAACAGGTTTGTGCTGTTAATCCTGTGAATAATTTACTTTGCAGAGAGGAAAGGGAAGAATGCAGTTATGATGCAGGGAGAAAAGAATGGCTGGGGGGCAGGCACATAGAATCCTAAGTACAGAGGAAAGCTTAGAATGACATTAAGGTGGGTGGATGGAATAGTCAGGACTTGTGCATTGGGAGTGCTGAAGCTACAGACTGGAAAAAGATACCAGAGGGACTGTGGCTGCAGCATATAATGAGTGAATGTGGAATGAATTTGAAATACTGACAGGAAAAGAAAATAGCAGGCAGAAGCAGTGTGGAGGTGATTCTGGTCTTGTTTTGGGGTTTATACTTAAGATTATACTTAGGTGCTGTACAAAAGGCCAGGAAGGTAGGATAGAAGGAGAATGAAATTTTAGGCAGCCTACAGGGTGGAATTGAACAGCATGGGTAAATTTAGATGATTTTGGGTAATTATGGAAAACTGAAAGGCTTGCACATACAGGATATATGAGGGGCAGGGAATAAAAGAGAACTAGGAATAAAATATTCTCCTTCAGGTGTGGTGAGCTGAGTTTGTAGAGCTGTCATCAGTGCATTTTAAAAATCGGCCTCATGCAGGCAAGTGCAGTCTCCTGTTCCTGGAGCCTGCAGTTAGGCAGCCTTTCTGCTTGTGGTGCAGTGGAGAAGGAGCAGCAACGTGGAGTTGATGGTATTGATTGTTTTTCTCTGCTAGCATTCATAACTGATACACATGCCAGTGTTGCACCTGCCAGCAGGAAAGCTGTGCCAATGGAGAGACTAGAGGTATAGAGGCAGGAATACTAAGAGATAAGCAAGTGAAATGGGTGAGAGTTCTTGGTTGTTTTGAGGCTCTGAAAATGGAAAAAGTCCATCCTCCTGTTTGCAGCCATAAATGGAGATGTGTTGCAGGTGGGTACATGGGATGGAGTGGAATTCCCAGTCATTCCAGTACCTATAAATGAGGAGGAGTTGTGTTTCTGGTCAGTGAGCTGTGTGCTCTGCTGCATGGAGCTTTCTGTGTGTGAGGAGAAAAAGCTTTACCCTTGTCAGAGAGACTGAGGGCCTGCACAGATTTCAGTATAGAGAAAAGGAGAAGCAAAGCTAGAGGAATCAGGAGGAGAATGGCAAAATTTGTCTCATGAGACTCTTTGGACTGTGGTATAGACAAAATAATACAGGGAATGAGGGTGTGCAGTGATGTGGAGTGAATGAATGTGAGATCTGGCCTTGATTTCTCAAGCAGCTGCGTTTGCAATTGCAATAGTAGCAATTGCATTTTCCTAATTTTAGTTTAATTATGGTAATGATGATAGGGGTATTGACACTGAGGAGTAAATTGGGAGGTTTTTCACCTTGCATTCAGAAAAGCTGATGATAGGAGCTGTTGTGTCCTTCACTTGCAGTAGTGAGTGCGAGGTAAGGGGGCCTAGTTCTGAGGCACTCTAATTTTCTAAGTGATAGGAAGATGTTAAGCTTGGTAGTAGCCAAGGTGGATGATGTGTTTAAAGCTTTTCAAAAATTTTTATATTTTCTTCAAGTCTTTGTTTAAAGACTTCTTTGGTCTTTTAATTAATTGCAAAGAGCTTTTAAGTTGCAGACTCATAAGCAGGCCTTACAGCTTGTGATTCCATTAAATGAATGGAGTTCAGTGACCCCTTCAGAGATGATCTAGCATGCAGAGAGCCTGAAAGAGCCTTTTGCTGGATGCATGATTTATTCTGCAGATAACAAGGTTTACGCTGTTTAAAATAAGCTTAAATTTCACTTGTCACGAACATGCTGATAGTGGAACTAAAGTTGTGCAATGTTTTTGTTTTTAAAGCACAGTGTCAGTCTGACAGAAGTGATTGCTGTTCATGCTATGACTCTGCTGATTCAGTTAGTCATTTAACTGGTACTCTGCTCTAGCAGTTCATAGTTGACATTGTTTTCATAACAGTGCAAAGCTCAGCTCAGCCACTCCCCTCTTCATTAGACAACGCCTGTCCAAATCTTTGGTTTTGGTCCCTGTACTTGCTGTAAGGTGTAATGCAGTTGCATGATCCATCTTTTCTGCTTTTCTTGCTGTTTCTGTGTATAATTTCTCTCTCCCTTTTTTCTTCAGTGATCCATTTGTAAGATTGCCTCAGTGTGCAGGCAGTTGCAAAACGAGATTGATGCCTTTTGACTTGCAGATGGGAATTCCCTGTATGAGCAGGAAAGCTGAATATGGCACTGTAGCTCTTGTTTTTAGTATTAGTCTATTTTTTTTTTAATTCTCCCTTCTTTGCCCCCCCCTTCCCACACCCCTTGTTTCTCCTGCTATCTTTGAAGGATAGATAAGATTAGATGTCAGATGAACATTTAGCAGTGATTCTTCTGGTAACAGTTACCTTGTATCATGTGACCCTTCTGGGATTTTAGCTTTCAAGAAGTTACACTTTTCAGTCTTAATAATTTTGGTCTGCATCCAGTGGGATGCTCATTTCATAGTCTCTGTTACCAAAGTAGGCTGAAGAAAATTTTGGATCTTCTTTTTCCCTTCTTTAGAACTGGGGCCATGCATCTTGCTTCTAAGGTTGTCTTTTATTTTTTCTTCTGCTAAACATTTCCTCCTTCTGTTAACTACTAATTCCCTTTTTTTCTTTTTCCTTGGACTGTGTGGCTTGACTCACTTTCCCCTCCTTTCTGTTGAATTTTTTAAATACAGCAGTCATTTTCATGCTTATGAGGCCTCTTGACCTCTCTCATCTGAATTCTTCAATATATTTCTATTTAGATACCCTACTGTAAGCAGCAATGTCTAGAAAGTGTTTAGGGTTTTAAGTATGGTATTCAGGAGGAAGAGGCACTTCTCAAATTTCTGTTTCTGTCTGAGATTTACATGCAGGTTTCAGAGCTGGTAGTGACTTTAATATGCAATGTTGGGATAAATTTGGAGCAGCGCATCTTTTTCTTGAGGGACCCTGCCCCCTTTTTGATAAGATAACTTGATGCTTGCCAGGCAGAACAAAATCTTTCTAAGCTGGAGAACCATGCCCTTCCTGTAACCCAGAATCCAGCTTTGTGTGTAATTTACACAGCAAAAACTTACTCTGGTTTTAGAATACCAAACAATTTTCCATAGTTGACACAGGATCAGGAGGCTGAATCATTTGATCTGAAACCTCTTGAAGAGACCTTGTTTGCAGCTCTCACATTCTCTGTTACTGATTTCAACTCCCCAGTGCTGGAGCTTAAATTCAGTCAGTTCTGTGTGTAGAAAGTCTCCATAGAAGTGAGAAGCTTAAAGGAACTGGGAACTGTAAAGGTCATATTTCAGTTTTTTGGAAGTGTTTTAATTCTGAAAGGGATCTGTCCTCCTTTTCATTCATTGAAGAGCTTGAGGAAATATTCTTGCCTGATAATGGAATTTCTTTAGTCATATCTTGGATTTTAAACTTAAATTACTGAAAGGAGCATCAGCCATATGTTCCTGGTTGCTGGGATGTGAAACCTGTCCCTTTTTTGATGGTTTGTATTTTATCTTGAACATACTGTGTGGGTTTTTCCATGTTCATTAAGCTGGGAAACCTGCTCTGCAGTGTATATTGTAGGATTTAATAAGTGCAGGTGTCAAGCTGTTAACATGTTAAATGTACTTCATGTACCTGCATAACCAGTTAAACATGGCTTCTGAGGTTTTATTTTTATGGATGTTTGTTCAAAGTGAAGAGAGTGCTGATGGAAGGGATGGTAGCTGACGTTCTTGTATGCCTCTCCTTATTTCCCCTTCCTTTCAGTTACACTGCTGGTGGTGTTATCCATATTGATGGTGTCCCTTAGCAGTAGTCTGTAAATATTTTGCCTCATGTGCAGTGACAGCCCTTAAATCAAACAGAGGAGAGAGAGGCAGAATACTTTGAACATAATCTATGACTGACTACTAATGTGAGTTACCATCTGGAAAATGATGCAGAGCAGCTGCAGCTTTTGGCATCTGCCAGGGCTGTACAGCTCTCCTCTTTTAGTGCTGAAATGGACTTGCTTGTTTGAGCTCCTGCATGGACTTCAAGGTGCAAATTTCCCAAGTGACAGCCACCACTTTGCACATAAGATCCACTCAAGAGCACTTCCCACTTGGTACTCACTCTCTATGCTCTTTTTACCTTTTTGTCTGTAGAAAGCTTGCAGTAGAGGCAAAGATAGGATTAGATTTCTGAAACCAGGTGTGATCTGTGAATTTATGTTCCTGTATTTACTGCTTAGGAAATCGTGGCAGTCATTATGAGAAGAATGACTACTATGAGTATCTCTTGAGTTGGGAAACCAAGAACTTTTACTGTACCCTTTAGTTGTAAATGGCTATTTAATGTATAAATACAGTGTATATCCATTTATTTTTTTTATGTACTTAACCTAACATCCAGAAAAAGTAGCTTTGGAATTTGAGGAGGAAGTATGCATATAATTCCTAATTAGTTCAGTTCATTGGGTAGAATTGTTGTAAAGTGAAGATATTTTTCAAATGCCCTTTAGAAAGGTGAGATGGCACACACCATAACTGTCTTCCTGTCTATTTTTAGCACTTCTTTTATTTTAATGTACTGCTGTTGCAGCATTTCTTTTGGGTGTGGGTGTACAGCTTTTGTAACATGCAAAGCAAAGAATATAGACTTTATGGTGACACTCCTTACTGTAAATTTGAACAAGACATGTAGAAATCTCTTAATTCCTTAGGTGTTGTATTTTTTCTAAACAGAGATACTTATTCCTACTAAGCCCTGTATTTTAAAAAGTATACACTGGTTTATTTAGTAGAATTGGGTTGGGTTTGCATGGCAGGGTACCAGGGGAGATACAGGGGTGGCTTCTGTGAGAAGCTGCCAGTGATGGTGGTAGCATCTCTGGGATTATGTATTTTAAGAGGGGGAAAAATTTACTGCACAGGACCAATTGCAGCTGGAGAGAGGTCAGTGCAGAAGGAGGGGCAGGAGATGCTCCAGGTGCCCTGGGGCAGCTCCTGGTGAGGCAGCTGTGCCCCTGCAGCCCAGAGAGGTCCCTGGGGGAGCAGAGATCCACCTGAGACCCTTGGGGGACTCCAGCCTGCAGCAGGTGGGTGTCCAAGGGAGGCTGTGACCCCATGGAAGCCTTTGCTGGAGCAGGCTCCTGGCAGGCCCTGTGAGCCCTTTGCTGGAGCAGGCTCCTGGCAGGCCCTGTGAGCCCTTTGCTGGAGCAGGCTCCTGGCAGGCCCTGTGAGCCCTTTGCTGGAGCAGGCTCCTGGCAGGCCCTGTGAGCCCTTTGCTGGAGCAGGCTCCTGGCAGGCCCTGTGAGCCCTTTGCTGGAGCAGGCTCCTGCCAGGCCCTGTGAGGCCATGGGGGCACCACGCTGGAGCAGGCCGTGCCCGAGGGGCTGTGCCACATGCAAAAGCCCCACACTGCAGCAGTTTGTGAAGAGCTGAGCCCGTTGGCAGGACTCACACTGGAGAAATAGGTGGGACAAGTGTAATGAAAAGATAGATTTCTTTCTTTTTTGCCCTGGGACACAAATTACTTCAGATGATTGGCTTTTAGTTTTAGTGTCTTTGGAGGTATGTGAAGGCCTTCCCTCCTGTGTGTTTGGGCTATGTTATTTCTGTGGAGGTTCATTTCATCCACAGCAGCTCACAAAGCTTTTTTTGTTTTTCTTTTTTATTTGTTAGGAGTAGTCTTGGTGGAAGCTAACTGCAGAATATTCTGTGGACATGGAGAGCTTATTATAAACATCTTCCTACCTTTTACTACTTTGTGATCTTGTTGCCCTGGAAGTGAAATGGAGACCAGTAGTAGCTTCTACTGGTAAATTTCAAAAAAGCTGTACAAGAGCATTCCAGGTTTTCATAACTCCAACAGAACAAGATTTTCTTGTTTTCCCTTACCAGTGTCACTCACTGCTTGTTTATTCTGTGATATGTAGGTTGTAAATTGTGTAATATTGGGGGTATTCATTTTAAAGCAGGAATTTTATGAAGAATGTTCATGTTTCTGGATGTCCCTGAGGAGAACAATCTGCAGACTTTTGTTTGAGAGTTGTGTTTGAATTCTGCAAGCCAGACTAGGAAATACTTACTCAGAAACTTAAGACAGTTCAACTGAGAATTAAGTTCAAGTGTTAATCCATGGAATAAATAACTTTTAATTTTTTTTTAATGTACAAAGTTTGTTTTTTTTTTAAATTTCATATTTATGCTTTTTTTTTTTTAAGATGAACTACTGGCTATTGTTAAGCTATTCTGTGAGCTTTGAAGGAGGAAATCAGAAAAATCTGTACATTCAAATTGAGCTTCTCAACTGTTTTTTACTTGCATCAGGCTCTACGCTGCTTTGGTTACAATACTGTGATTTCTAGAAGGGAAAGTTTGGTCCAAATTTCCCTCAGCTGCATTTACATTGTATTTGCAATCTCTTATGGTAGGATTTACTTGTGGCTGTTGCTGGGGGATGTTACAGAACACATTCATTGTTTCTTTTGTTGGGAAAGTTTCACCATTGACTCTAATTGCTTTGTAGATGTGAAAATAAACTAGAGGCTCTTTAAAAGGTTCTCTGTCTTTATGTGTTGCTTCTGACAAAACTGGGAGATTCATTGGCCTCATTTTCATGAGCTGGCAGTAAAGGGTTCTTTTCAGTCTTTTGTCCTCTTTCAGCAAGACTCAACATCTGTATATGCTCTTCAATCTTGCTTTGATTTGTAAGTGATAGCAGAAGTCAAGTGTGCCTCTTAACCATACAAAAATGTTGAGATAAAATCTAGGTCTTCCCATGATAATTGTAGTTCTGGCTGAGTTGATCATTCAGCCAAGGTTATAAATCAAGCCTGGTGTTACTGCCTGCTAGCTGAGTGTCTGCTTTTGGAGTGTTACATTAACTCCTGTTGTACAATTTACCCAACTTCATACTCAAGTTGCAGGGGATTTACAAATCAGAGATTCTTTTTTGGGGAGAAACAGGTTGGAGAGGAAGATTTATGTCAGTTTAACCTATTCCTAGAAAGGTTTGTGTTGCTTAGGAAAGCTTGTTTGGTTTCCATGGTCTGCTATACACATAAATCTGCTTTGTCATCCATCCCTTCCCACAGAGGTGCTAGGAGGAGGCTGTTCTTGGACATGGCTGTTTCAATCACTTAGAACTAAAAGATCCTCTAAGTGCAGCTACCTTATTATATTTGTGCCAGTATAGTTTCTGTTCTCTCCCTGCTGCTTGTGATCTGTGGAGAGGCAAGAGGCATATCTCAATTGCCATCTATTTTGGTTTTTATTTGACTTATTTTCTTATGACTCTCCCTAAAATGCATCCTTTGCTTCACTCTTAGAACTGTGAGGGTTTAAGTTCTGTACCCTCGTTAGAATACTGCTCAGAGGAAAGATATGAATGCTGTGGAATCACTGTTAGAGCATTCATTTAGGTGGATTACTGTCAGCTCTTTGCACCTTTATCAACATGCTTCCTGAGTAGTTTGGTTAGGGTCACTCTACATTGCCTTCTAGAATTGAGGGCTTTCTTTGGCTTAGTTCTGAAATATTTCTCATTTGTTAGTACTGAACATACTCACTACTTCTAATTTTATGTGAATGCTTAAGGAAGAGTAATTGGATTTCTTTGCTTCCACTTGGGGTTTATAATGCAAGTACCATGAATAAAACATCAGGGCTGTCTCTCAGCTGTATTACTGAAGCATAACATTATGTAGAAGCTTGAAATCAGATTTCCTCTTTCCCTGTGGAGGTTAAAAAGCCCAGTGAACTCTTTGAGCAGGTACTGGCTTCAGGCCAGGAAGTAAGGCGTGAAGTGCTGGCTGCACTGCATATAAGCCTAGTAAAATCTGACTTCTTTAATGCTTGGCCTCGTAAGTGAATCTCAACTTGGCTTGTAAAGATGACTGCTTGAAACTGAATTCCTCTAGGTCTAGTATTTTACATACAGAAAGCATGCCTAAAGGCTCTGCTTTTTTGTGTCAGGGGTTTGGAGTGACTTGACAAGAAAGTAAATGAAAAATGAGACTGCTCAGTTAAGATATTCTGATTGTAGGGAAGCAGGGGAAGCACCAGTGAATTAAATTTGCTGTGTGAATACAGCATGTCTCATATTTTTATTAATTATATCTGACTGCTATTGATGCATTAACCTGTGAATGTAATATAAAAGACTTTTCATTTGACAGATTAAACCATCTTTCCCAGGTATTTGCAAAAGCATTTAAGTTCAGAGTATGTATAGATAGTTAGGAGGTTTTCAGCGTAGATGTGCACCCAAGAAAATGCTAACTGTGTTCTTTTTTTCCTCAATTCTTATGCATGCAGTTCTGTTTTCAACAAATGAGCTGACTGCAGATGCAAAATAAGAGCAGAAGGTATAGGAGTAAGCAAAAATTACTGTACAGTTAGCTTGCTGGGTTGTTGCATACAGCCACAACATAACAAACAAAACTTTTCTGAGGTAAAGAAGCTTATGTTGGATTATGCAACAGATAAATATTAGCTTTTCATATTGTAAGTACTGGGATTTCCTTGTAACTCCTCCTCTATATCCTCTTAATAGAGCTTGCATAAGAGTAATAGGAAACATGTATGTTACAATTACTTTTCTGTTCTTGCTTAATTGTGAAATATTTGCATTTCAGGTCAAATCAAAGACAAAGTTAAAGAAAGGGAGAAGAAGCAAAAAGAAAAGAAGAAGCACAAACTAATGAATGAAATCAAGAAAGAAAATGGAGAGATCAAATTACTGCAGAAAGGTAGGTTCAAACTACGTTGTGACTTTTCATTCTAGTGCCAGAGGTATTTGTGATTGGATGCTATGTTTTAATACTATGTTTTTCATTTAACTTATGCCATTTTTCCTGTTTAGTTGGTACAAAAGTTGTGAATTAAAACCTGATATAGATGTTAATTTTTTTTTTTGTCAACTGTGCTAGGTACTGGAAATTAAAGATAAAACTATCATCACAGTGCTGTATATACAATAGTAGTAATAGGAAAGACCAGTACTTCAAGGAATAATATAGTGATTCTTCAGTAACTGCTGACAAGATGTAGGTTATCATTTTATATCTTGTGGAAAGGTGAATGCATGTTACATTTTATGTCTAACATTAATTGTACAAGACTGAGTAATTAAGGGGCTATAATTCAGGAGCTTTGTCAAATACTGGGCAATTCTATGCAACATGCAGTCTTAATTTTGGCTAATTTCTTTAACTTTGTTTTCTGTAATGAAAGGTAGTTAAGGTTACAATGTACATCCATTGAATCTTAGAACTGTACAGTAGTTGAGGTTGAAAGGGATCTAGTCCAGCTGCTCCAAGTATGATCAACTAGAGCAGGTTGCCCAGGATTGTCAGACTTCTTATCTCCAAGAGTGGAGGTAACAGTCTCACTGGACAATTACATTCAGATTATATATACAGAATTTTTTTTAATAATGATGATGATAAGAGACTGGAACAGTCTCTTATAAGAGACTGGAACAGGTTGCCCAGGGAGGTGACAGATATTCCATCCCTGGCAGTGTTCAAGGTCAGGTCAAGAATTGGGCTCTGAGCAACCAGATCTGATTGTGAAGATGTTCCTGCTTGTTGCAGCAGGTTAGACTAGATGGTCTTGAAAGGTCCATTCCAGCACAAGCTGAGTGTCTGTTGTATGGTCTGTGAAGAAAGGCAGAGACTGCTGGGAGTGATAGCCTGGAGGAGAGGAGGCTCAAGGGGGATCTTACCAGTGTGTGGAAAAACCTGATGCAAGGGAATAAAGAAAGTCATCAACCTGTGCTTCACGGGTTTATTTCTTCCAGGTGCGGGGTTTTACCCACCCCTCTGTTTACTTCATGAGTCCCCCAAGTTTTCTACATTTCTACAGCCTCTCAAGGTCCCTCTCACTGCCAGGGCAACTCTGTGGTGCATCAACTCCTTCTCCCAGTTATGGATCAGCTGCAGCTTGCTGAGGGTGTGCTCTGTCCCATGATGCATTAATGGAGAGGCTGAACAATACCAACATGATATATTAAGGTCTGGATTACTCCAGCAGTGACTGTTTCCAACTGGAATTTGTGCTGCTGCTCACAACCCTTTGAGCACAGCAGTTGAGCCAGTACTTGAACCACCTTACTCTTCACTTAGTTCATGCTGCATCAGATTTTCTGTGAGGGTGTTGCTTATTTGAGTAGACAAATGCTTTTTTAATCTGTTATTTTCCAGTCTCTGCTTTTGAAGTTAGGAACAAATTCCTGATATGTTTTTCTGTTACTTTGTATACTGTAGGATTTAATTTACAAACCAGAAAGTGAAACGCTCAAATTAAATATTGACCTTCAGGAGAGGTCAGAGGCTCAGAGCCCTTTAATTACTACATCATGTATTATACTCTACACACAAGTAACTGTATTAACAACAATGACAGCTTAAAACCTGTGTTGATCAGATCTCAAAGTACTGCTTTGAATTTGAGAATTGTGTAAGCTGGTGACTTCCTGTGCAAAGGGCAGGTGTGACTTGTCTTTGCTGAGCATGTGGAAGGAAGTTGGTGGTTGAGATACAGGACAACACATAACTGCCATAACAGTGGGTTCTTCAGGCTTAGTTTGAGTAGCAGCCTTTTTTTACACTGGGTCCTGTTTCTGTTGCCATTCAGCAGATGAGGTGCAATCTGCAAAGACAGCAAGCTGTCTTGCACCAATCAATAGATGATAACCTAATGGGGCTGTTGAGCCTAAAATAGTGCTTTATTTTCAGGTTAATGTTCAAGTACATATACTCAGGGACTCTGTTAAGACTTCTTTTGAGAAGCAGGATAGCTTATTTTCACAGCAAACAGTGCTACAAGTGCATTAGATGCTTTACCCCTATTTTATTTGACTTTTTATCACTCAAGCATATTTTATATTTTTTTTAAGGTGTTGGCTGTTAAGTGTTTTGTAGAGGATGTGTTTGGTTTGCCAGTATCCTGCAAAATTGACTCCTATTTCAGGGAAAGAAGGGAGTGAGTCAGGAGAGCAGGCAGTTATTTAGAGCAGACAGATCATCTCCACAGGGTTTGTATCCTGTTCAGAACAGCAGCTTGGTGTCTTCTGTGGGCCTCCAAATCTGACTGAATGTGCTTGTATGTGCTGTGAGGTTTGTATGACATTTCCTGAGCTGTCCTGCTGATCTAACTTTACATCCTGGGCAAGAGAGCAGAGGCAGAAGTGCTTTATGATGCAGCTTCTTGTATATACCAGTGGTCAGTGTCTCTGTGACCTTTTCAATTACTAACTCTTTATTTAAGAGTGTCTTCTTCCTGTGTAACAAAAGTTAAACTTCAAGCCCTATTGTTTTGAGCTCAGGATTTTCTGTGTGGGCTTTGAAACGAGTCTGCTCTCCATTTCTTCAGGCTTTTGCTTTTGTGGTTGTTTTTTCTATTTTTAGTGTGTTTGTGTTTAGAGACCAAGAGTACAGTGCCTAAAGACAGCTTATTTCCTTCTTCTAGGTATTATATCTATATCTTGTTGTAAAATACTGCTCTGACCATATGTTTGTGACTGCCTTTGGCTGGGGGGGGGGGTGGAGGTAACAGCCTACGTGACTTCAGACAGCTCCACTGGCTGTGCAAGGTCAGAGGTGACGAGTTCTAGAAGAGGTCAGTACTGAGGGACTGATGCCTTTTGAGGGAGAGCTGGTGCATAAGCCTAATTTTGGTGCTCTAAGCTGAATGTGGCAGAGTTTATTTATACTTGGAGGCTCTGGGTTGTGAGCTGTTCATCTGCCTAAACTTGGGTTGGCGTTTTGTTGAAAGCAGTGATAAAACTTGCCCATGTTGGAGGAGGGAGATTCTTAAAAAGGGTTTCTCTACTGTGCTTGAGGCTGCTAAAGGAAATGAGGCTCTTTCAGAGAGCCTGATGGCTTTTTTTATAAACCTGGAATGAAAAGGTTTTTTTTGTCATCCTTTTGCACTTAAAAGATGTATTCTCTGTAGATAAGGCTGTAGAATTGCCTCAGTGTCTCTGTCTGCTGTGTGGAAGGAAGAGCTCAGTTTTCAGACAAAAGCTACTTGGCACATGCATATTGTTAAAAATTCAGAAACTCTAAGTGATTTAAATTTACTTTTAAGAAGAATCTGCATTGTAAAGAGCTACTGTCTAGATATTGAGCATTTAATGCAAAATATTTGCACCAGTGTGATGTGACAAAGTTACTGGAGGTTCTGCAAAAAGGAGGATGATTAATAGGCTTATTTGTAAACAGTCCCATTTCTGTTTTTCATTTTAGAAAAAAATCAGTCTTGTTTTCCTGATTATTTATATCTGAGCACAGAAACTGCTAAAATTGCAGTAGGAGAAATTCTTAGTATGTGTTTCTGCAAGATTAAATGCCTTGCTTTATTGAATGCCAAAATTCAGGAAAGAACGGAAAATGAACATTTTATTTGCTGGTAAGAACATACGTAAATCCAAATTGTTTTCTAAAGACTTAAACTTATTCTTCTGAAAGAATTGACATTTAATTGTACATTTTTATGACCCTTTAAAATTTTTTATAGATGGGTTTTTTACATGAGTAATTATAAAATCAGTATATTGAACATGAGACATGAGTCTTCATGTATCTTTAGGGGAAATGTTCAAGTATTTGTATGCAGTGCACTTTAGTTGAGGGAATGAGTAAGACTGAGGTAAGAGTGCAGGGCACACAGTCCACCACACTGATTTGTCTTATACTGAGTTTGCTTCACAGTCCTTATGCACCAACTTACCAACTTTTACCAATAAAATATATGACTAGAGGGTAAAACACAAGATGTCAAATGAGATGGAGCAAGTGGCAACTGGAGGGAGAGCTGTGCTGGAAAGCTTTCTGCTGGAGCTGGGGATCTGGAGCTTGAAGCAAAGACTTCTGGTACATCAAAATGAAAATGTTAAATTTTGGTGGCTAGGCTCTCCTAAAGTAAGGAAGTGAAAACTAATTTAAATTACTGGCTGCTGTTAGAAATGTTTGTGCCTTCCTGCTACTTAGCTGTCAGCTAGAAAACTGTGGGAAATAAAGAGTTAAGTGTTACTAATTTTTGGCTTTTGTTTTGACATGTCTTAAGTCCCCCTCTAATAATTCTGGCTGTGACCTTGAAGTTGAGAAACACCTGGTCTGGTTGAAACAACTGAATAAAGTATTTGACTTCATGGTATCTGCTTATTTAAAATTTCAGATCAAATGATCAAGCACAACAAACGGACAAAACACAACATAAAATAAATTTCAGGTAATGTCTGACTTCTTGCAAAAACTTACATTTGGAAGGTGTCTGTAATTAGATAAACCAGATATTAGGCTGTCTAGCATCAGTTTTAATTACAAGTATGTGTCATCTTGTAATAACAGAGCATTGGCTTATTTGCAGAAAATTTGAACAGTTTTGAATGTCAATCCTTAGTGTAGTAAGTCCCCTGTCACTAACAGTGACAGGTATATTATGGCACCATAAAAAATAAGGCGTGCTGAGTTAACTTGAAAGATCTACCAGTCCTATAGATGTGTGCATGTGAGAATTATTTTTCTATTTATGGTACGTAAGGTTTGGTGCCTAGAAGATGGCTAAAAGTTACTTAGCATTAGTTCTGATACTGCTGAGTGTGTGCATGAATGAACATAATATTCTTCTGATTTCTTAATTGATACAGTGCAAATTTTGTAGCTCTATCCTTGTGCAGATACTGCTAAGCCAAATAAGAGCAGAAGCTGTTCTTTGCTTTTTTTATAGTCCAGTAAAGTGTGAACTCAGTCTACTTTTTAACAACAGGTCAGAGGGGAAAGTTCCTGTAAATGTGAATGCTGAGAGTTTTTCACCCCCTGTCCCTGTTATTTCTCATTCTTGGGGTCCTAGGGCAGTGAGTTACATTCAATGAAATGTTTTCAATACGACTGAAAATTGTTAACTTCTGTCTTGTGTTTCCAAACCATGTGGTGGAAAAAGCTTTGTGTTTATAGGTTCAGTGCCTGTTGTGTCTAAATGGATCTCAGGACACATAGAGACAAACATGCCATACATCTCAAAATGTGTGAAATATGATTCCAAGAGTCGTATGTATATGTACCTATGTACACACCTGTAGTGTGTGTGCTGGTGAAGACTCTCTGAAACACCTGTCTTGAAAGTTTTGGGTTGCCAGTGTGTGCCTCAGCAGTGAGAGGTGAATCCAGTTAGCTTGCATCAAGTACTGCACTGCTGTTCCCAAATCTGACTTAAAACAAAGTAGGTTGGATATCTCACCCTTGTGTTGGGATCTTTATTTAAACTTTTGGATTGCTTATTTATGTTTTCATGAAGTTCTTCCTGTCTGGAGCAGCTTGATTACTGCCCTAGAGAGATGTGGAAAGCTGCTTTTCTTTTTTGGTGTCCATTAGTGAAGTGTCAAAGCAGTGTTACTGGTTTTGGAAGAGGCAGCTCATTTTACTTTAAAGTACTTTGATATATGCAGCAGAGAAGTGACTGAATGAGTATTTCTGCTCCTCTCTACAGCTAATACAGAAGACAAAAAAGAAGAAATTATTTATTGAACATTGCTGATAGCAATTCCAGTATTCCAGCAAGCTAACTCTTTTTGCTCTTAACTATTTGCAGCTTCTGAGCAGCTTTAAACATCTACTTCATAGTGGATCTTTGAAATTCATCAGAGCAGAAGCCTTAGGCTAGAAATGTGCTTCCTTCTCTATCTGTCACATTCTATTCAAGCTTTACTGAGAAGTACTATTTACTTCTAGAAATCAGTTTTTCATTTTGTATTTGTATTCCTCAGGAGAACTGTCTGTACACTAGAATAGTTGAACATAAATATTCTAAATCTGGGTAATGCAGGTGTCAAAGCAGTGTGGAGACCAAGCACCACCCACACTCATTGTAAGAGGATGGATGGAGGAAATTGTAGTCTGACCTGTATTACAGATAAATGAACTAAAATGCTACCTTTAAAAGGTAAATTTTATAACTTCTTTGTTAAATTTAAAAGTTCCAAGTGTTCAGGTTACAAAAATTTCTATTAAGGTTTCCTAGGAAACTGATCCTTCTCATAAATGTGCTGTTGGGTGAGGTGGTGGGACTTTTTTAACCTGTAAAAATTCAGCTTTGTTCAGTGCTGGGGTGGATGGAGAAGGTGTAGCTGAGCAGACAGGGTGGTTTGCTGCCCTGAGGAGGAGAACCCTGCTGGTACCCCCTGTGTCCTTCTCTCAGTGGCCCGAGTGCTTTAGTTGCTGTCTGACCGGAGCCAGTTCACTGATGCAGCAGCAGAGTGAGCAGCGTTCTGCTGAGCCATTGAGTTGCTGTGCAGCTGATGAGCAGCAGTGCTGCAGGACCCTGTGCCAGGAGCAGTGGCAGAGGAGAGTGGGGGTTGGATCCTCTGGCAGTGAGCTTACACATTGCTCAGCTGTGTCATATCCATTTGAAAGCTGAATAATTAAGGGTGCCACATTGTTTCAGTCTTCCAATATACAATTTGATTTTAAATTTTTTTTTCTTTGCAATGTGGGGTGTATGAAGTATCTATACAAGTAATTTTCTGTATGTATGTCATTTGCTGCTTGTGGGGAAGTGGAGTTTTTGACAGAACTTGTGTATGCAGTAGCAAAAGCTCGTGTGAATTTTAAAAAGGCTCAAAACAACTAAGCAGTTTTTGAAGTTGTGTTACCTAATTCCTGCTTGAAGTGGTTTTAGAGATCTAAGTTTTACTCTTGATGGTATGCAATTTCTTTCAAAGTGTTTAATTCTAGTAATGTTTTGAAAAAAGCCCATTTGGAATCTTCTTTATCTTCTGATTTCTGTGTTTTAAGGCTTTTTTCTGCATCTGTGGGATCAGTAGTTCAGGCATGGAAGACTGGATTGATGTTTTGTCTCCCAAGGATAGACACTTAGCATTTTTCTCTCTTTTAGTTGCAAGTAGCAGTTCAGGGGGCCCTGCTACCTTCCATCATAGATCTTCGGTTGGTTTTTTTTGTTACACAGCCTTTTGTTCTTTCAGTGATTGTTGCTCTCTTGCTTTCCAAGTGTTTCAGAATTAAAACTGATCTCAGTTCCATCCTTCTTAAATAGAGAGATCCAAAAAGTTCTGTGGAAGAGTTGCACACAGAAATGAGGGTCTATGGGCAAATTTTCATTTTGTTCCAAATTGTGTGCATCATTTTGGAACTTGGTGTAATTTGAGAAAGTGTGCAATGATAAATTGTAAAAATTGATATATATGTAAATGGCATAACCCTTTTATCTTGTGTTCAGAAGTAAAACCAGTCTGTATTAAAATCAATGTATTAAAGCTGAGAGGAAAATTTTTCTCTATGCCCAAAAAGGAATAATTTTAACCCTCTGGTTAAAAACTTTTATCTCTTTGGAAGGTTTCATAGAGATAGTGTGGAAACAGAGGGAATGATGAATGTTCTTCATTAAAAAATGTATTAGTGTAATTCCTTCTAAAGTTTTAAGTGCTTCCATAGACGTATACCAAGCTAAATAAGAAGTACTTTTACAACTGGGTTTGAAGACAAACCCTTTTTGGCTATGCTCACAAGAACTTTGCATAATTTGAGACTGATTTACATTCCATCGATGTTGTTTCTGTCCTAAAGGCACCACTGCTTTCAAGACCATGGCTGTGCTCTTCTGAGTGCTGCTCGCTGATGATTAGAGAAAATCAATTATTTCAGTTGGAAGGGGCCTACAGTGACCATCCAGTTCAACTGCCTGACCACCTCAGGGCTGACCAAGAGTTTAACCTGTTGTTAAGGGCATTGTCCAAATGCCTCTTAAACACTGCCTGCCTCGGGGCATTGACCACCTCTCTAAGGAAGCCTGATTTATTGTTTAATAGTGGAATTGTTGTTTGGTTAGTTTTTTAAAATTTTATTGCATAGCTGCATCCTTGAAATACATTAAGTGAGGGATTAAAGAAACTGCCAACAGATACTACAGGAGATGGTATGGGTTGAAAGGGGAAATCAGATAATCTTCCTTCTTGTACTTTAGGAATGGAAGTCAGTAGTTTTTGTTGTTTTGCACAGATACAAATGCATACCCATGTATTATATAAGCACTTTACATTTCAGCTAGTAATGGTACAATATAATTTAATAGCTGGATGCTCAGCAAGAACATAGAGATGCTGATCTTTGTTTGTCTTAGGATTTTCTTTGCTGATAACAAACATGTTCAAGTGGGAGAGAGCAATTTGGCTCTCACTGCAGCAAATAGCTTCTTGCTTTGAAGTTTGTTGCCATTTATATTTCTCTGATTGAACCCCACTAAATACAAATTTCCATCCTTTTCTGCCATATATAATGTCCCAGATATGAGTGACTAGTTTCAACAAAAATCTGATCTCCATTTAAAAGCAAGTGAAGTGGGTTGGCAGGTAACTCCTGCTTCCCCCTGCATCACCTTACTGCAGCATTTGCTGCTATAATTCCATAGTTTGTATACTCAAACTAATATAATATCTGCAGAATGATTGACTTCTTTGTGATATCCATCAGCATAGCAAAAAAATTTCATCTTTAGAGTGAAACAATTTTAAAATGCTACATTAAAGCATTATTAAGAGTTTGCAATACCCATATACCCCGATGCTTTTTTGCAGTTGTGTATTCCTGCAGTCAGGAGGAGGGCAAAAAATGTCTGAGTCTGTATTTTGAGATTTGTATTGAGATTTCAAAGCCTGCAGTATGTAACTTCCCCCTGTCATAAACCATTTCTTTATTTCCCACTGCCTGGAGCTGGTGCCATAATGACCCCAATACGATACCCAGAATGTAGCAGTAGGTGATTTTTGATTGGTATCACATTACACACAAGGACCCTGGCACCCTGAATGAACCGTTTTCAGGATTCCTCTGAGGTTGAGGTACTTGGTTGCTGAACACCTGTTGCTGCTCTTCCTGGTCTTTTCATGCCCACTGGACTTAAAGACTCTGACAGAAAGAGGATATTAACAAAGAAGTGGTGAATATTGCATCTACCAGATGAAGCAGTCCTGTTGCTGAGGTTTGGTGCTGGGTTTACATTAAATTTAGCCTAAGAAAGGACAGACTTCCATGAAGATACTGGCAGTTGAACTTTTGGCAGTTGAACTTAGCTAAAAGTGAAATTGTGTTCAGAGAGTGTGCTGTGTTCAATCAGGGAAAGAAGGGAGTGAGTCAGGAGAGCAGGCAGTTATTTAGAGCAGACAGATCATCTCCACAGGGTTTGTATCCTGTTCAGAACAGCAGCTTGGTGTCTTCTGTGGGCCTCCAAATCTGACTGAATGTGCTTGTATGTGCTGTGAGGTTTGTATGACATTTCCTGAGCTGTCCTGCTGATCTAACTTTACATCCTGGGCAAGAGAGCAGAGGCAGAAGTGCTTTATGATGCAGCTTCTTGTATATACCAGTGGTCAGTGTCTCTGTGACCTTTTCAATTACTAACTCTTTATTTAAGAGTGTCTTCTTCCTGTGTAACAAAAGTTAAACTTCAAGCCCTATTGTTTTGAGCTCAGGATTTTCTGTGTGGGCTTTGAAACGAGTCTGCTCTCCATTTCTTCAGGCTTTTGCTTTTGTGGTTGTTTTTTCTATTTTTAGTGTGTTTGTGTTTAGAGACCAAGAGTACAGTGCCTAAAGACAGCTTATTTCCTTCTTCTAGGTATTATATCTATATCTTGTTGTAAAATACTGCTCTGACCATATGTTTGTGACTGCCTTTGGCTGGGGGGGGGGGTGGAGGTAACAGCCTACGTGACTTCAGACAGCTCCACTGGCTGTGCAAGGTCAGAGGTGACGAGTTCTAGAAGAGGTCAGTACTGAGGGACTGATGCCTTTTGAGGGAGAGCTGGTGCATAAGCCTAATTTTGGTGCTCTAAGCTGAATGTGGCAGAGTTTATTTATACTTGGAGGCTCTGGGTTGTGAGCTGTTCATCTGCCTAAACTTGGGTTGGCGTTTTGTTGAAAGCAGTGATAAAACTTGCCCATGTTGGAGGAGGGAGATTCTTAAAAAGGGTTTCTCTACTGTGCTTGAGGCTGCTAAAGGAAATGAGGCTCTTTCAGAGAGCCTGATGGCTTTTTTTATAAACCTGGAATGAAAAGGTTTTTTTTGTCATCCTTTTGCACTTAAAAGATGTATTCTCTGTAGATAAGGCTGTAGAATTGCCTCAGTGTCTCTGTCTGCTGTGTGGAAGGAAGAGCTCAGTTTTCAGACAAAAGCTACTTGGCACATGCATATTGTTAAAAATTCAGAAACTCTAAGTGATTTAAATTTACTTTTAAGAAGAATCTGCATTGTAAAGAGCTACTGTCTAGATATTGAGCATTTAATGCAAAATATTTGCACCAGTGTGATGTGACAAAGTTACTGGAGGTTCTGCAAAAAGGAGGATGATTAATAGGCTTATTTGTAAACAGTCCCATTTCTGTTTTTCATTTTAGAAAAAAATCAGTCTTGTTTTCCTGATTATTTATATCTGAGCACAGAAACTGCTAAAATTGCAGTAGGAGAAATTCTTAGTATGTGTTTCTGCAAGATTAAATGCCTTGCTTTATTGAATGCCAAAATTCAGGAAAGAACGGAAAATGAACATTTTATTTGCTGGTAAGAACATACGTAAATCCAAATTGTTTTCTAAAGACTTAAACTTATTCTTCTGAAAGAATTGACATTTAATTGTACATTTTTATGACCCTTTAAAATTTTTTATAGATGGGTTTTTTACATGAGTAATTATAAAATCAGTATATTGAACATGAGACATGAGTCTTCATGTATCTTTAGGGGAAATGTTCAAGTATTTGTATGCAGTGCACTTTAGTTGAGGGAATGAGTAAGACTGAGGTAAGAGTGCAGGGCACACAGTCCACCACACTGATTTGTCTTATACTGAGTTTGCTTCACAGTCCTTATGCACCAACTTACCAACTTTTACCAATAAAATATATGACTAGAGGGTAAAACACAAGATGTCAAATGAGATGGAGCAAGTGGCAACTGGAGGGAGAGCTGTGCTGGAAAGCTTTCTGCTGGAGCTGGGGATCTGGAGCTTGAAGCAAAGACTTCTGGTACATCAAAATGAAAATGTTAAATTTTGGTGGCTAGGCTCTCCTAAAGTAAGGAAGTGAAAACTAATTTAAATTACTGGCTGCTGTTAGAAATGTTTGTGCCTTCCTGCTACTTAGCTGTCAGCTAGAAAACTGTGGGAAATAAAGAGTTAAGTGTTACTAATTTTTGGCTTTTGTTTTGACATGTCTTAAGTCCCCCTCTAATAATTCTGGCTGTGACCTTGAAGTTGAGAAACACCTGGTCTGGTTGAAACAACTGAATAAAGTATTTGACTTCATGGTATCTGCTTATTTAAAATTTCAGATCAAATGATCAAGCACAACAAACGGACAAAACACAACATAAAATAAATTTCAGGTAATGTCTGACTTCTTGCAAAAACTTACATTTGGAAGGTGTCTGTAATTAGATAAACCAGATATTAGGCTGTCTAGCATCAGTTTTAATTACAAGTATGTGTCATCTTGTAATAACAGAGCATTGGCTTATTTGCAGAAAATTTGAACAGTTTTGAATGTCAATCCTTAGTGTAGTAAGTCCCCTGTCACTAACAGTGACAGGTATATTATGGCACCATAAAAAATAAGGCGTGCTGAGTTAACTTGAAAGATCTACCAGTCCTATAGATGTGTGCATGTGAGAATTATTTTTCTATTTATGGTACGTAAGGTTTGGTGCCTAGAAGATGGCTAAAAGTTACTTAGCATTAGTTCTGATACTGCTGAGTGTGTGCATGAATGAACATAATATTCTTCTGATTTCTTAATTGATACAGTGCAAATTTTGTAGCTCTATCCTTGTGCAGATACTGCTAAGCCAAATAAGAGCAGAAGCTGTTCTTTGCTTTTTTTATAGTCCAGTAAAGTGTGAACTCAGTCTACTTTTTAACAACAGGTCAGAGGGGAAAGTTCCTGTAAATGTGAATGCTGAGAGTTTTTCACCCCCTGTCCCTGTTATTTCTCATTCTTGGGGTCCTAGGGCAGTGAGTTACATTCAATGAAATGTTTTCAATACGACTGAAAATTGTTAACTTCTGTCTTGTGTTTCCAAACCATGTGGTGGAAAAAGCTTTGTGTTTATAGGTTCAGTGCCTGTTGTGTCTAAATGGATCTCAGGACACATAGAGACAAACATGCCATACATCTCAAAATGTGTGAAATATGATTCCAAGAGTCGTATGTATATGTACCTATGTACACACCTGTAGTGTGTGTGCTGGTGAAGACTCTCTGAAACACCTGTCTTGAAAGTTTTGGGTTGCCAGTGTGTGCCTCAGCAGTGAGAGGTGAATCCAGTTAGCTTGCATCAAGTACTGCACTGCTGTTCCCAAATCTGACTTAAAACAAAGTAGGTTGGATATCTCACCCTTGTGTTGGGATCTTTATTTAAACTTTTGGATTGCTTATTTATGTTTTCATGAAGTTCTTCCTGTCTGGAGCAGCTTGATTACTGCCCTAGAGAGATGTGGAAAGCTGCTTTTCTTTTTTGGTGTCCATTAGTGAAGTGTCAAAGCAGTGTTACTGGTTTTGGAAGAGGCAGCTCATTTTACTTTAAAGTACTTTGATATATGCAGCAGAGAAGTGACTGAATGAGTATTTCTGCTCCTCTCTACAGCTAATACAGAAGACAAAAAAGAAGAAATTATTTATTGAACATTGCTGATAGCAATTCCAGTATTCCAGCAAGCTAACTCTTTTTGCTCTTAACTATTTGCAGCTTCTGAGCAGCTTTAAACATCTACTTCATAGTGGATCTTTGAAATTCATCAGAGCAGAAGCCTTAGGCTAGAAATGTGCTTCCTTCTCTATCTGTCACATTCTATTCAAGCTTTACTGAGAAGTACTATTTACTTCTAGAAATCAGTTTTTCATTTTGTATTTGTATTCCTCAGGAGAACTGTCTGTACACTAGAATAGTTGAACATAAATATTCTAAATCTGGGTAATGCAGGTGTCAAAGCAGTGTGGAGACCAAGCACCACCCACACTCATTGTAAGAGGATGGATGGAGGAAATTGTAGTCTGACCTGTATTACAGATAAATGAACTAAAATGCTACCTTTAAAAGGTAAATTTTATAACTTCTTTGTTAAATTTAAAAGTTCCAAGTGTTCAGGTTACAAAAATTTCTATTAAGGTTTCCTAGGAAACTGATCCTTCTCATAAATGTGCTGTTGGGTGAGGTGGTGGGACTTTTTTAACCTGTAAAAATTCAGCTTTGTTCAGTGCTGGGGTGGATGGAGAAGGTGTAGCTGAGCAGACAGGGTGGTTTGCTGCCCTGAGGAGGAGAACCCTGCTGGTACCCCCTGTGTCCTTCTCTCAGTGGCCCGAGTGCTTTAGTTGCTGTCTGACCGGAGCCAGTTCACTGATGCAGCAGCAGAGTGAGCAGCGTTCTGCTGAGCCATTGAGTTGCTGTGCAGCTGATGAGCAGCAGTGCTGCAGGACCCTGTGCCAGGAGCAGTGGCAGAGGAGAGTGGGGGTTGGATCCTCTGGCAGTGAGCTTACACATTGCTCAGCTGTGTCATATCCATTTGAAAGCTGAATAATTAAGGGTGCCACATTGTTTCAGTCTTCCAATATACAATTTGATTTTAAATTTTTTTTTCTTTGCAATGTGGGGTGTATGAAGTATCTATACAAGTAATTTTCTGTATGTATGTCATTTGCTGCTTGTGGGGAAGTGGAGTTTTTGACAGAACTTGTGTATGCAGTAGCAAAAGCTCGTGTGAATTTTAAAAAGGCTCAAAACAACTAAGCAGTTTTTGAAGTTGTGTTACCTAATTCCTGCTTGAAGTGGTTTTAGAGATCTAAGTTTTACTCTTGATGGTATGCAATTTCTTTCAAAGTGTTTAATTCTAGTAATGTTTTGAAAAAAGCCCATTTGGAATCTTCTTTATCTTCTGATTTCTGTGTTTTAAGGCTTTTTTCTGCATCTGTGGGATCAGTAGTTCAGGCATGGAAGACTGGATTGATGTTTTGTCTCCCAAGGATAGACACTTAGCATTTTTCTCTCTTTTAGTTGCAAGTAGCAGTTCAGGGGGCCCTGCTACCTTCCATCATAGATCTTCGGTTGGTTTTTTTTGTTACACAGCCTTTTGTTCTTTCAGTGATTGTTGCTCTCTTGCTTTCCAAGTGTTTCAGAATTAAAACTGATCTCAGTTCCATCCTTCTTAAATAGAGAGATCCAAAAAGTTCTGTGGAAGAGTTGCACACAGAAATGAGGGTCTATGGGCAAATTTTCATTTTGTTCCAAATTGTGTGCATCATTTTGGAACTTGGTGTAATTTGAGAAAGTGTGCAATGATAAATTGTAAAAATTGATATATATGTAAATGGCATAACCCTTTTATCTTGTGTTCAGAAGTAAAACCAGTCTGTATTAAAATCAATGTATTAAAGCTGAGAGGAAAATTTTTCTCTATGCCCAAAAAGGAATAATTTTAACCCTCTGGTTAAAAACTTTTATCTCTTTGGAAGGTTTCATAGAGATAGTGTGGAAACAGAGGGAATGATGAATGTTCTTCATTAAAAAATGTATTAGTGTAATTCCTTCTAAAGTTTTAAGTGCTTCCATAGACGTATACCAAGCTAAATAAGAAGTACTTTTACAACTGGGTTTGAAGACAAACCCTTTTTGGCTATGCTCACAAGAACTTTGCATAATTTGAGACTGATTTACATTCCATCGATGTTGTTTCTGTCCTAAAGGCACCACTGCTTTCAAGACCATGGCTGTGCTCTTCTGAGTGCTGCTCGCTGATGATTAGAGAAAATCAATTATTTCAGTTGGAAGGGGCCTACAGTGACCATCCAGTTCAACTGCCTGACCACCTCAGGGCTGACCAAGAGTTTAACCTGTTGTTAAGGGCATTGTCCAAATGCCTCTTAAACACTGCCTGCCTCGGGGCATTGACCACCTCTCTAAGGAAGCCTGATTTATTGTTTAATAGTGGAATTGTTGTTTGGTTAGTTTTTTAAAATTTTATTGCATAGCTGCATCCTTGAAATACATTAAGTGAGGGATTAAAGAAACTGCCAACAGATACTACAGGAGATGGTATGGGTTGAAAGGGGAAATCAGATAATCTTCCTTCTTGTACTTTAGGAATGGAAGTCAGTAGTTTTTGTTGTTTTGCACAGATACAAATGCATACCCATGTATTATATAAGCACTTTACATTTCAGCTAGTAATGGTACAATATAATTTAATAGCTGGATGCTCAGCAAGAACATAGAGATGCTGATCTTTGTTTGTCTTAGGATTTTCTTTGCTGATAACAAACATGTTCAAGTGGGAGAGAGCAATTTGGCTCTCACTGCAGCAAATAGCTTCTTGCTTTGAAGTTTGTTGCCATTTATATTTCTCTGATTGAACCCCACTAAATACAAATTTCCATCCTTTTCTGCCATATATAATGTCCCAGATATGAGTGACTAGTTTCAACAAAAATCTGATCTCCATTTAAAAGCAAGTGAAGTGGGTTGGCAGGTAACTCCTGCTTCCCCCTGCATCACCTTACTGCAGCATTTGCTGCTATAATTCCATAGTTTGTATACTCAAACTAATATAATATCTGCAGAATGATTGACTTCTTTGTGATATCCATCAGCATAGCAAAAAAATTTCATCTTTAGAGTGAAACAATTTTAAAATGCTACATTAAAGCATTATTAAGAGTTTGCAATACCCATATACCCCGATGCTTTTTTGCAGTTGTGTATTCCTGCAGTCAGGAGGAGGGCAAAAAATGTCTGAGTCTGTATTTTGAGATTTGTATTGAGATTTCAAAGCCTGCAGTATGTAACTTCCCCCTGTCATAAACCATTTCTTTATTTCCCACTGCCTGGAGCTGGTGCCATAATGACCCCAATACGATACCCAGAATGTAGCAGTAGGTGATTTTTGATTGGTATCACATTACACACAAGGACCCTGGCACCCTGAATGAACCGTTTTCAGGATTCCTCTGAGGTTGAGGTACTTGGTTGCTGAACACCTGTTGCTGCTCTTCCTGGTCTTTTCATGCCCACTGGACTTAAAGACTCTGACAGAAAGAGGATATTAACAAAGAAGTGGTGAATATTGCATCTACCAGATGAAGCAGTCCTGTTGCTGAGGTTTGGTGCTGGGTTTACATTAAATTTAGCCTAAGAAAGGACAGACTTCCATGAAGATACTGGCAGTTGAACTTTTGGCAGTTGAACTTAGCTAAAAGTGAAATTGTGTTCAGAGAGTGTGCTGTGTTCAATCTGATTCTGAGTGAAGGGAGTCTTTGTAGTTATTAACTGTGTAGATTAGGTTAAGAAATCCTAGAATCCATTTCCTTGTTTGGACTAAATAAGAAATGAGGTGACCTCAGGGCACTTCTCATTCTCCTCTCTGTGACAAAACAGTATCCAGGGAGATAACTAAATCTGCCTCCACTTCAAGAATCCCAGAAGTATTTAGCTGCTATCACAAACATCAGGAGACTCAGACGTGAGCGTCTCAATTGCTTGTTCTCCTTTCCAGTATCTGCATCTTCCATGTCCAACCTCTTAATCATCAGCAGCAATCTGTGATTCCATACACCAACGGTTGTGGTCTCAGTTGTTTTTTTTCTTAAAGGACTCTTGTTCAGTTACTTGGATGCAGGATGGCAAGCTGAAAACAATCTACTGCAACATTGTAATAGAATCTGGCTAACTTAACTGTTGCAGATTTCATATTACTTAGTCTTGCAGTGAAATACACAATTTTTAAACTTAAAAGCTTCTGTGTTTGAACATGCTGGTTTTGAATTGCTGGTGTGAGTATAATTTTGTGCTGAAACATACCCACTAACTTTACTTTACGATGTGCTAAATCATTTTGACCGCTTGATCTTAGTGCAGTGTAGTGCTAGAGGTTTTTTGGCTACCACTTCTATTACTTGCAAAAAAAACCCTCAGTTTTTAAAACAAGTGAGAACATTTACCTTGGGAATCACTTGAATGTGCTATCCCCAAATGACTAATTTCTGCCTTTAGGACATTTTGGACATTTAGGACAGTTTGTTTTCATGTCAGCTTGTATATTAAGAGAACTTGAAGCTAGTTTCTTTTTTGTAAGCATTTTCTTTAATGCGTCTTTTAATTTTATTTATGTTATAATATGTATGGGATGAGTTTTTAGAAGAACCCTCATGTTCTTCAACAAAGTTTACCTAGTTGTGAAAGAGTGGCCATGTGAAGAAGCCCATCAGACAAGGTCAGTTCTGGCCGTGGCATCTCGTGGGCAGTTTGCTGCTGCTGTTGATATCCATGGATGGTTTGTAGGCTCCTTGTCTGGACAGCTGTCCTGTGATGTCTCTGGACTTCATGGGACAGCAACTGCTGTGACCAGCTAAAGGCAATGATGGACTGCAACTCATCATGAAAGCAGCCTTGGGAAACTTGGGTTATTGTGATGTCTTTCCCTTTTTGTCTCAGCTTATTTATCAATTGCACATGGCAGGTGTCTCTTACCCTGCTCACTTTTGGTAACATACACATTGTGACCCTTGCTTTTGGTCTCTGGCCTTTGTGTGCCGTGGTGAGGGTTTTGGTGACTTTGAATCCCGATCTTTAAATATATATTTTGGATAAAAATTTCCTTAAGAGATCTTTTTTTGAACTCTCAACAGGTGGGAAGGAGAAACCAAAAACCAATGCAGAAGAGCTGCAGATTAAAAAAGTTAAGAAGAAAAAGAAAAAGAAACATAAAGAGAATGAGAAGAGGAAGCGTCCAAAAATGTACAGCAAATCTATTCAGACCATCTGCTCAGGATTGGTTTCTGACATGGAGGATCAGGAAGCCAAAGGCATCATAGATGATCATCTTAAGGATTTCAATGGGAAAAATATGGATCCCAAGAAGGACTGTGAGTCCAAGATACCAGAGAACAGTGAGTTTCCATTTGTCTCGTTAAAGGAGCCACGGGTTCAAAATAAACTCAAAAGGTTGGACACATTGGAGTTCAAACAGCTGATTCATATTGAGCACCAGCCTAACGGAGGTGCATCAGTTATCCATGCCTACAGTAATGAACTCTCCCACTTGTCTCCTGTGGAGATGGAGAGATTTGCAGAAGAGTTTGTGGGTCTGGTTTTTAGTGAAAATGAAAACTGTGCAGCTTACTATGTAATGGGTATTGTTCATGGGGCAGCTACTTATTTACCTGACTTTTTAGACTACTTTTCGTTTAATTTTCCCAATTCACCAGTGAAAATGGAGATTTTGGGAAAGAAAGATATAGAGACAACGACTATGTCAAATTTTCATGCTCAGGTAAGAGGTTATGCATTTTACTTTCTAAAGTCATATAATGGTTTCAAACAACTGTGAACGGGTTTATTTTTAGAGTAGTTGCTATTAGCTCTGCTATGTGGATGACACAGAAGACTAGAAACAAGGGATTTCTTTAATAAGTCAGTTCTGCATTATTGAAGATGAGAAGAGACATAAAATTGTTAACTGAGACATCAGGTTGGATTTTGGTGGGAGGGCAAGTGTTTGCATGCTTGTGTGTGTAGGTTTCTTTGGATTTGTTTCTGTAGCTGAAGATTTACCATGAGTTTTGGAGGGTTAAAATGGTTTAGCTGTGGCTTTCTGGTTTCTGAACAGTAGTATGTCTGTATTGTCATAAAACTGAAATGCCTTAATACAGTGTTATACATAAAAACCTGCATAGAGCAAGGTTATATTAGCTGCATTTGTAGTTTGGGTTTTTTAAATCCATCCTCAAAGAAGAACTTGGGGTTATTGTGGCTGTGGATTTGGTCCTTATCCCTTTGCATTTCTCCTCACTTGGCTGGATTCTCTGGAAAGCTCTTCATTTAAATGGTAGAATGACTGGCAGCTTTTGAATATTCTTTTATTTCAAATTTTTTTGAAAGAAATGACTGTATACTCTCTTAACAACAGCTGCTGATTAAGCATCACCTCTGTGCTTATTAACTTGCTGTAGAAAATACTTTTCTGTTGCACAGAAATAATTTATAACACTGGTTTTTAGGAAAAAAAATCTGCCCAATTTTTACCTTGGTGATGAGGATATTGCAAAAAGCCCCTACAGTGATTATGAAACAATTCATGCAGAAACTCAGTCCTGTTATTTATATCAACTTTATCTCACAATTACCCTTTCAACTCTCATGTTTGTGAACTTAGATGTTGTATGGATCAGCTTTAAACTATTTAATCTTCACTTTTGAGACGATTACAGTTCAAGTGTAAGTTACACTGTCATCTCTTTCATGAAAACCGTGCCTATTTTTTCCCTTTGGCTGCATAGACATTTGCATAGAACACCTGCATGTGTTGACAAATTTCAGGTGTGTTATGCACAAGGATATGCAGAACTAAAATGTTGCTGCAAGAGAACATTTGCAGTGCTGGCTGAGAAAATATCTACTGCCATGGAATATGAATATGGTGTGGACTACAGTCACTGTTTCTCTTGAGTATGTAAACTGAAACACTAATAATAAAAATCACAGAACACATAATGGGCAGCTCTCCAGAGCTGCTCTTTGGCCATTTTAGATAAGGAAAGCTGGATTTGTCCTTGTAAGTATGTTCCTTAAATCCAGCTGTTTCTCTTGGGTTGCATTAACACAGGCATAGCTTTGTGCTAGTGCCTGCCCTAAAGAAATAGTTAACAAAAGCCCAAATTTTCTTGTTGTGACTTATCAAAGAATTATTTTACTAGAAGGATAGATTAAATTGTTATTACAATGGTAACATCAACATCTTTAGTTAAACCAGTCCTATGTTCTTTGGGGTTGAAATCCTAATTCCCCATTTTTGTGTAAGTAAGGAGGAACAGAGAGAGGCTGTGGTAGATGAAAGAAGCTGAACTGTGTTATTACAGCATTCAGCTGCTCAGCTCCTTGGTCTAAGCTGTATTTTACTTGGCTGGAGGTTTAGTTCTGGTATCTTCTTTTCCTTTGTGTTCCCTCATTTTTTTCCTTAGTTTTCATGGCATTTTATCACTTCTCAGTTTGGTTGCTTGATAGAAAAGGCTTGGCTCCTCGTAGTTTTGCTAACTAAGGGGTAGAGGGTGTAAAATAACGGGTACAGGCAAACATCAGACTTTGTCTTCTGTGCAGCATTCTTGTTTCCTGGAATATTTAAGTCAGTATCTTGGTTGCCTAGTTATTGATTCTAATCTTCCTTATGGTTTTCTTATTTCTGTTTTACTTTGGCTGTTTATTTTGGTTTTTTTATGTGGTCTGCTACAGTTAAAGTGTTTTGTTAGCTTTGTATTCTCTTTTTTGACATGTTACATTTTGTGCAGACTGAGAACATTATCCTGTCTAAGTTCTTTGTGAATCTCTTAAAGGAATTCTAATATCTTGTTGCAGTATATTTTGATGAAACTTTAAATATATTTGGTTTTCTGTTCCTACATTTCCCCAGCTTTGTGCTGTGGTGTTCCTTGTCCTGGGCAGCTGTTGTACAGCCTTAGTTGAGGAAGGATTTGTTTTCTGAGGTCTAAGTAGGAAGTTGATTTTATCAAATCTGCTTTGAGTATGTGTCTTGGACGTCATCAGCTTTAAGAAACTTGAGTATTCCTTTGGTAATTTTAACTAAAACATTGAAATGAAGCTCACTTTGGTACAAGAGGTTCTTTGGTGGTTTCTCAGATTACATGTAGCACATGTAATCAATCTGACAAATGTAAGTATTTAAAAAGATCAAGAAAAGTGTTATAAAAAGGAGAATGAAGGTTGAGCCAAGCCTGAAATGGAAAGTGTTATAGAGTGTTTTATCAATTTTTGTTTTTCAAGTTGATCCTTTTGTTACTACTCAATTTTCCACCTCCTGTTTTGTGACAGATGTGGGTTTGTGATTTTTTGGTTTTAAGTAATGCATATTTCTAAGTCATCAAATTCTGTGACAAGAGTCTGATTGCACAGTAAATTCTGTTGCTGAGGTCAAATTGGGGTCCTCCTAAGTTTACCTGGAAAGTCTGCATCACTCAAGTAATTTACTTAGTTTTCACAATTGTTGAGTTGAAAACTAACTCCTTTCAGGTTGCTTCCCAATACACCTATGTCAGATAGGAGTAATGTAATTTGACTTGTTAGAAGATAAGGGACACAGATTTGTGAGAATACTTGCAGCAGAGAGGAATTTGGAACCGGCTCTTTCTAATGAGAGTTAGCTTTTAAATTTTGCAGGGAGAGGAAATGGGGAGTTTTTCATCATCCAGCTTGGGCCTATGCCTGAGTACTCCTTAAAATTTTTTTGCATTAGTGTAACAGCTCTTTCTGAACTCACTGACTCACTGCAAGGCTTAGTCAGACAGTTTCTGTAACTGGGCAAAATGAAATTAGTCTGGATATCCTTGTAGCCATGAAGTCAGTCCTTCAGGTGGTGAAAAATTGTCTTGTAGCTCCATCTTGCCTGGGCTCTGTATTTGTGTAGATGGCAACAGCTGCATCAGTTACCCGATAGCCATGGATCTCATCAGGTTCTTAGGAGGATTTTCAAGAACGTAAATAATCAGCTTTTGCCACCTACTTGCAGCTTACATCACTTCACTTAAGCTATTTAGTGCTGTTGAGACAAATGTTAATATTTTGAACTTTTAATTTTTTTCCTTGTGCTGGGCAAGTGTAAGTTTTTATTGCTATGCTGAAACCCCAAAGCTCACAGCTGATGTTTAACAATGCTGAGCGCATTGATTTTACTGTCTTGCATTGGAGGCAGCTTCTTAGTACAGATGAAATAAAATGCTGCACAGTACCAGACAATTCCTCTGCTGCCAAACAAGATGGATTGTTTTAAAGCTGTATTTGACAAGTCCTTGTCTGATGTGTTTGTGGGAGATCTCAAGGTGATTCCACTCTTTACAAAGAAATCCTTTGTAAAGTCATTTTTTCCTTGTTTGACCTCTAGTCCTTTTATTCTGATCTTTAGTGGAGAAGGCAAACAATTTATCCTTTTCATTCAGCTTTCTCTATATTTGAAGATTGCTTAATAGCTTCTTTTCCCCCCTCTCCCTAGATCAAGTAATTTGAGTTATTTTAGTCTGTGATTGCATGTTTTATACCCTTATTACTCTTAGTGATCTCTCCTTATGTTCAATTCAGTCATCCATATTTTTTTCTTAATATATGATACTAAAAATCGACAGTGTCTGCCTGGTGTATTGATGTCAAAGACTACGAGAAGATTGCTGCAAGTGTCTTGCAAATTATTGCTCTTGTGTCTATTTTTTCCTTTTTAAGAGCAGTTTGTGATCTGCTGTAGCAGCAGCTTCTAATTGAGTCGCTCCCCATTTCAGGTTCACACAGTTCATTAAATACGTGTGTGAGTGTAGTTTTTGCTTTTGTTTAAACTGAATTACATCCTTTGCATTCAGACCCCCTCTCCAGTTTCAAGCTTTGTTAATTTTGATCCTTTCCTGTGACTAGGACAGTGTTGCAATGCCTGTGGGTTTTATGAGGATACATTGCCTTCAAAGGAAGGATCCTTGCTGCCTGCCTCAAAATGAGATAGGTTATGTGAGCACTGACTAAACTGCCCACAGTTTGCTCTTATTAGACCATGTTTCTGTAGCAGTTTGTAGAATATAGTGGAAATGTCAAATGTTAAGATGTCTACTGGTGCTCTGAACAAGCCTATCCAGTCACAGTAACAAAGGTTAGTTTGACTTGATTGTTTTCAATTTTTTTTACATGACCGTGTTTATTAATTCTTACTATCTTATTTTCTAGGTAGATATTTGTGTCAATTATCCAGCTAAGTGGTTTTTTTCTGTGAATTGGAATTAGGCTAAATAGTCTCTAGCTCCTCTGTGTTCTGTTGACACCTATTTCTTTAAGATGGTGTGCTACTGTCTTCCAGATGTGAAGAACTTGTTGTTTTGAATTAGAATCATGGAGTGGTTTGCTTTGGGAGGGACCCCAGGGACCATCTAGTTCCAATCAGCTGCCATGAGCAGGGACAGGACACCTTCCACTAGACCAGGTTGCTCTGAGCTCCATCCAGCCTGGCTTTGAACACTTCCAGGGATGGGCCATCCATAGCTTTGCTGGGCAACCTGTTCCAGTGCCTCAGCACCCTCACAGCCCAGAAATTCTTTGTAACAGCTAAACTTGCCCTCTTCCAATTTGAAGCCATTCCACCTGCTCTGTCAGTACATGCCCTTGTACACTGTCCCTCTCCAGTTCTCTTGCAGTCCCCTTTAGGTACTTGAAGGTTGCTCTAAGATGTCCCTGGAGCCTCTTCCCCAGGCTGAACAACCCCAATCTGTCTGTGAAGAGCCTGTCTTCATAGGAGAGGTGCTTCAGCCCTCTCATCATCTTCATGGCCTTCCTCTGGACTTGCTCCAACAGGTTGATGCTCTTCCTGTGCTGGGACCCCAGGCTGGCTGCAGCAGCACAGGTGGGGTCTCAGCAGAGCAGAGGGACAGGATGCCCTCCCCTGCCCTGCTGCCCACACTGCTGGGGGGGCAGCCCAAGGTCCATTTGGCTTTCTGGGCTGTGAGTGCACATTGCTGGGTCGTGTTCAGCCTCTCATCCGGCAGCACCTCCCAGTCTTTCTGCCCAGGGCTGCTCTCAGTTGACTCTCCATGCTGCATTTGTGCTTGGGATTGTCCCAAAGGAGACAATGCAGGGCCTTGCACGTGGCCTTGTTGAACTTCATGAGGTTCACAGGGCCCATCTTCCCAGCTCTGGATGGCATCACTTCCTTCCTCATGTCACCTGCACCACACAGCTTGCAGTTCTCATTGATTTATTAAAGCTTTGTCTTATCTTACTGCCTTTGTGCTGTAGGTATGAGAGGATGCACATCATTCAGCCTGTTCACTTTAGGAAAGGTCACTCTAACTGTACAGTGTGCAATTAGACAAATGGCCAGAGCCAATCGAAAGAAGATTTTCTGCCAAAAGAAAATGTCCTCATTCCTTCTTTCCTCCCAGTTGAGTGTTCTAGTGCCAAGATGTGGAGCTTCTTGAACAGATGAGTTCAGTTTGGTTCATTAATCCAGCAGAACTACTTAAATACTCTTGAGGGATTGGTTTTATTACTGAGTTGGCAAATTATATTGTTTAAATGTGTCAAAGTTAGCTCAAGGATGACTGTGGGTCTACACAATCAGCCCTATTCCATAACAACAGGCAATTGCATCTTCAGAGAAACAATTTTTGTTGATTTTGTTCCCGGTTTGGAGTAAATTCATGTTGCCATGTTAGCTGTGATGGCCACTGAGTAGTCAAATATTAATGAATAAGTATTTTAGAGGAAGACCTGTGGTAATAATGGTAGTTCATGTTTGTGATGTGGCTTTGTGAGGGGCTGTCCTCACTTTTTCAGGTTCTGCACACAGAGCTTGTCATTCCCCTTCCCTTTTAGCCTCTTCTAATATTATCTTCTCCTTGCTGTTCTCCTTGTTTAGCTCTTTAACATTTCATTGAATGTCAGAGAGGTTTTTGCTGTTTAGCTCTTTAATAATTTGTGATATCCTGCTTGAAATCATTAGTTCCTTTAGTATTTGAGGGGAATTGCTGAAAATATTTTTAAAAGAAAATCTCAAATAATTTAGTGCTTCATTTCCTTATCATTAAAGATTTGTGCAGTATTTATTTCCATATATTATTCTCCTGAGTTCTAGACAGAATTCTTTTATATTGGAACTATGTCTTTTCAGTAGTGTTTCAGTAGTTTTCAGCAGAACTTTGTTTTCAATAGAATTTGCTTCTTGCTTTTAAGCTGATCAAATCTTGAGATTGTGTTTCCAGAAACTTCCAATTGGAAAAAACTATTTTTTGAATTTAGGTTTTTAATGACAATTGAGTGATGCCAGAACTGTCAAGACATCCCATTCTGATACCAAAACCCTGACCTAAAAAAAAGGGAAAAAAAGGTGAAGGAAGGAGTATGAAGTACATGTGGTTTAATAGTAAAAAGCAGCCAAACAGATAGATTAAGGAGTATTTGTAAAATCAGAGCAATTTTGATGAGTATTTGTTCAGTGTTGGCTCCCATTTGAAACTGGAACTATAAGGAGGCATTTAAGGATTTGAATGAAATTGGCAAGGAACAGAAAACTGTTTGGGCACTTGATTGAATTGTACCAAGTTAGCAGGAGTGGTAATGGCCTCTCCATGGCTGCAGTGTTTGAGATTAACCTTGACTCTGAAATGAGATTTTTCTGTTCTGAGATACCAGTGTGTGAGTGCATTGCTTGTGCACTTCTCTAGCAAGACCCTCAATGTCCTTGCATATTCTTAGGTGGTGTAATGTTTTTGGGTTTTGTTGTTGGTCTTTGGTGGGACTTCGTGGGCTTCTTGAAATTGAGTTCAGTTGGTGGATAATTTTGTTTGATTGTTGTTGGTTATTTTTTTCTCTGAAGACTCTTCCCAGAATTTTTTGTTTTAAAGGTGAAAAACTGAAATAAATTTAAATCTTAAAATCCTAGCAGGAAAATGAAGAAGTTTCAAATAAGAAAAAAGCCCTCCTCTGCCTAAACCCCACGACAGCCCACACCCTACTATATTAAAAAGAGGAATTCAGTTGTTATGTGCCCCAGTTTACATTTTTTAAATTCCTCTCTTGACATGCATGGTTTCTCTGGATTGTTCCCTCCACTTTGTGACTTATTCAAACACAATATCTTTAACATATAGTGTCTAAAATGTTTCCACTTGTAGGATGATATTGCTGAAATGTATGTTTGGTATTTATATATATATGTATTTTTGCATTTAGTCTCCAGATTCTTGTCAGACACCAAGACATTTCTGTCAAAACATTTGCTATTGCATTAAAAAAATCAGTTGAGGCCGTGCGAGTCACAGAAGCAGATAATTCTCAAGTTTTACTAATTGTGGATTCAGTGGTGGTTTTACTGTGGCAATTTTCCATTACTGTGGTGCAAGAGAATGACACAGTCTCCTTTTGTGTGCTTTTAGGTGACATACTTCAAATGTAAGCTACATGAGAAGAAAGAAGTTAGGATGTTGTATTTATTATGTTTCTATCTCTTTTACCTGTCCATGGCATTTTACTGCATGTATTTGGTGATTTGTGTGTGTTCATTCCTGACCACATGCTGGAAGAGCAGCATGTCCTTGATTTCTCCTTTTATTATGGATTTAAATTGTTCCAGTTTTGAGCAAGTCTGTAAAATTCTAAAAAGCTCCTCACACTGTAAGCTGTGAAATTGCATCTGGGAAGATTGTTTTATAGAAGGTGTATATATATATATATATCTATGTGTGTATATATAAAATACTTCATATGTGTAGTACTCTATTAGCAGTCAGTGCATAATTTAATATAGAATTTGATAAGCACTGGTTTTAGTACACCAATATTGTTTTTGTGAGTTTAGAAATACATAGAGCAATCTATTTCTCTTCCTGTGAACAAACCAGCCAAAGGATACTGACAGTAAAAGGAAGGGAAAATGTTGCTGTTATCTAATATGCCATAGGTTATATTTATTTGGTTGGTGTCTTTTTTGGGATTAATTTTAGGTTTGTCATCGGTCAAACATCAATAGGAGGTTTTGCTGTTTCCACACTATTATTTAGTAGCAGTCTAAGTTGGGAGTGAGTGAAAATTAGCTCCTCACTAAGAATTACCCCACCTTTTTATTCATGCTTTTCTAAGCCTTTAGCCTAATCTGAGGTAATGCAGTTCAAGCATGACCCTCTTCTCTAAGCCTGGAGTTTAGGATGCTACAACACAGTTCATGGAAGAGATGAGATAAGAGTTGCTTTTCACTTGCCCACAGCTGCTTCATCTTTCAAACTCTCTTGCTCTTTCTGGCCAGGCATTAGTATTTATGGCCTATGTCTTTATTTATTTTTTATTATTTTATAAAACAGAAAATTTTTTAGGTAATTCCTAGATTAAATTCAGATCAGTCAGCCTAGGCTGGCTCCCTGTTCATCTTCAGAGGACCTAATGCTGTCAGGAAAGAAGAGAAAAGAGAGCAAATCTTCCCCTTTGATCACCAACATGGATTTATTTCCTGCTTATACTGGGTCTGGATGGGTTAATTTTCTTTGTGGACTGTGCTTTGGGTTTGTGACTAAAACTGTTAGTAACACACTGCTGTTTTGGCTATTGCTGAGCATCACAGGCAGAGTGTCAAGGCTTCCAGGACCCCCCTGGTGAGTGGGCTGGGGTGGGCAAGAAGCTGGGAGGGGACATGGTTGGGACAGCTGGTCCCAAGTGACTGTGAGGATATTCTGTGCTGTAGGACATCAAAAAAACCCTGAGAGGACTGATGGGGTGGCTGGAAGGTGCCTGTTGCTTGGGACTGCTGGGCATCAGTCTGCTTGTGGCAGTTGGTGAGTGGTGGAGAGCAGCACTTGGTGATTTTTCTTCTTCAGTTTTGTCTTCACT
This sequence comes from Agelaius phoeniceus, assembly GCF_051311805.1. Lineage (NCBI taxonomy): Eukaryota > Metazoa > Chordata > Aves > Passeriformes > Icteridae > Agelaius > Agelaius phoeniceus. The sequence continues at coordinate 61,409,571 of NC_135269.1, forward strand.
GAATAAACTCTGCATTTCCTTGCTTTTCCTGTTCTCTCCCATGTCTCACAGCTGTGGGAGGTGAGTGAGCAGGGGCTGTAAGATCAGTATCTGCTGCCTGGGGTTAAGCCACTACAGAGTTCAAAATCACTCAGACATTTCATTCTGTATTTGCAATGATGTGATTCTGAATATGGTGCCAGAATAAACCACTCATCATCTTTAACTTTGACATTACTTAAGCGTTCATGTTGGTATTTCTTCACCTAAGCTAGATCTTGAGAAGCAATTGTAGTGCCTTGTGATCAAGGGGAGGGTGGTTGGTCAGGAAGCTGGGGGTGAAAGGGCTTGGACAAACAATGCTTGAAAAAGTTGTGCTCATTTTTCAGTTTTAACTTTCAGTGGCATGGGGGTTTTTTGGGAACAAATGAAAAATTTCTTAATTGATCCTTCTTAATGCAAGCATTATGCTGCAGCTAAATACTTGCTGACTTTAGGTTTCTTTTCCAGCACCTAGTGGTATATAAGCCAAATGGGTGGGTTGATCCAGCTGGAAGCTTCACAGCTTTTCCAAGCTTTAACTTAGTATTTTTAGGAGAATTTTTAGAGTTTTCACTTGGAGTAGTTTCACAACCAGTTTATCATATTCTATATGAATCATAAAAAAATTATTTAGGATGAAAAAGACCTATAAGACCTTTTTAAGAGTCCAGGTGTTAATCCAGTCTTGCCAAGTCCATCACTAAACCATGTCCTTAAATTCCACATCTACACATCTTTTAAGTGCCTCCAGGGATGGTGACTCAACATTTCCCCTGGGGAGCTTGTTCCAGTGCTTGAGAATTTTTTTGGTGAAGAAATGTTTTTGATATCTAATCTAAACCTCTCGACACAACTTCAGGCCACTTTCTCTTGTCTTATCACTTGTTACATGGGAGACTGGTAGCATAAAGACGCATGGAAAAAGGCAGAAAAATGGTTCTCTTTAATCAGGGATGTAGATGGAAACAGCATCCCAGTATCTTGGACTGGAGTAGTGGAATACTAAGCTACTTATGTCAGTGGAAGAAGCATCCTTTTGCATCTTAGGCATTTTAATGAAGTGTCAGATTTGTGGGTGTCTGTAGCTTCAGAAAGTGGTTTTAGGCTTCTTCCTTGCTCGTTGCTGTGGTTGTACAAGCTCCTGATGCTTTGTGCCAGTGCAGATGTAGCTGAGGACTGAGCTGATGCAAATTCAGCAGAAATAAATGTTTGTGATATTTTATCACAAAATCACCAGCTGTCTCTGCAAAAAAAAAAAAAAAAAAAAGCCCTGCAGGAAATATATGACTAAGGATTTGAGGAATGGGGGAATATTACTGGACTGTTCTTTTCAGTGCGTCTGTGATGGCTTGCTGTAGCATTAGCTAAGACATTTTGTAAAATCCTACTTTTAGAATCTGTTTGCTGGGAGGAAACAGATGACTGGGATGATCAGAACAGTGTTTGGTTCTGCATTTCTTTCTGGAAAGATCTGGTTACATTAGTTGAGTGTCTCAGAAGGGCACAGTGTTGTTCCATGCTTTATTTTCAGGAGCTGCTGTTAATTCTTCTCTGCACTGCCATAACTGCTAGGAGTGTTAATGGTCTGTTTGGGTGAGGACCATAGCTAAGCAGTGTTTCCTTAACTGTTTCCCTTGCAAATTTTTACTTTTCTTGCTTTGGATGCAGAATGTCCAGAGGTGTCATACAGGAGCCTTACTTGGTGTGTGCAGTAATCCATCTGCTCTTTCCTCCATTCTGAGCTCTTCATATGCCAGTGTCTTTCAGGCTGTTAAATAGGAAATCAGAAGCCTAAAGTGGACATGATCCTCATCAATCTCATGCCTGAGTATTTTGGTGATCTAACACAACAGATCAGATTGTTTAAAAAAAACCTTACAACAATATGTGTTTGTGTTCAAATTTTACAGTAGAAGATTTCTCATGAGAGGTGAATGCTACAGCTGTCAAAGTCTGAAGGGAGCACAAGATGTGCTAGCATAGCAAAAATGATCATTGTTTCACTTTTTGTACAAACTCTTTATGGGCCTTGTGTTCACTAATTTGCTCAAGTTAATGTGCTCACAAAGAGGCAGTACTGGAGAGGATGAGTAGCAGCAGAGATGTTTAGAGTTACAAGTAATTTAACTCAGAGTTCTCCCTGTTGCAAGAGAAAAGGTAGAAATTCAGCTAGACTTGAGTAACACAGGTAAGAATCCTTATTGACTAGTTACTGAGCATTGATAACTTCTTGGAGTTACTGGTTTGGAGTGTTATCTTCTTGAAAGGCAATAAATAGTTACTCCAGTTTACCTTCAGGTGTTAAAATAAAATACAAATTGTTGTGGATGTTTAATAAGATCTGTCTTTGAGTTTGTAGTAACTGACTTCATAATAATCTTAAATACACTGGAGACTGAAGGACTAAAACAAGTCTTTCTTTTTAACTCAGAAAGCATAAGCATAGAGTTCACAGGTGCTCATTGAAGGTGGATTTTGCACAGTAGAGGACTCGGTATAACTTGTGTTGTCATATTCTACTTGTAGGTAAAAAGAACATACTCTCATGGTACGTATAGAGCTGGCCCAATGAGACAGATCAGCCTGGTTGGAGCAGTTGATGAGGAAGTGGGGGATTACTTCCCTGAATTCCTTGATATGTTGGAAGAATCACCCTTCTTAAAAGTAAGAACAGAACTGAATGGGCTGGGAGAAGGGGGACAACGTGCTCTGTAGTGCTGTTATAATAATAAAGTGAGAGTATGTGATACTTGTTTAGATAGTTGAGTGTTCTAATAAATGCTTTCATCCTGAGAGATAAGGCTGCTTTTAACAAGTTTTTTAAAGTAACTCACTGGAAAATTGTGGCTTGTATTTCCCATTAGTGTACACTGCCATGGGGAACACTTTCTAGTTTAAAATTAGAGAGTCGTAAAGACAGTGATGATGGTCCCATTATGTGGGTACGGCCAGGAGAGCAGATGATCCCTGTGGCTGACATGCCAAAGTCACCTTTCAAAAGGAAGAGGTAAGTTGAATTATTTTACTTGGTGAATGTCTGGTTAGTAGTGTTTTCTTTACAAATTCATTTTATCCCATACCTTTTACTGTTTGATATTCTATTTTAATATAAACTGCAGTAAATCTTCATCTCCAAACCCAATTTTGTTGTTTTGTTATATAAGAATCTGGAATTTTTTGTTTTAATTTTTACTGTCTGGCCAAGTAAGGTGCTGATCCTTTTTGGAGCTGTAGCAGAAATTTAAAGTGAAAACTTAAAGAAAATGTGTACACACATGCAATTACTGATATATGCCATGAGACTGCAATTGATACCCCTGTTGTCACATATGAGTAGATGGTTGTGACCTCTGGGGACAAAAGCTTTTCTCTCACCTCAAAGGTAACAACTCCAACATTAAATGAAATCTTTAAGCTTTGCTGTGGCATTGGGTGTAAGAACCAGCTGAAGAGTAGGGACAGCCTCTGCAGAACTTGAGTATTGTATGTCATAAGGAATTGTCATGGGAGTCCTTTCCAAAATGAGAACACAAAAAGGGAGTGTACAAGAAGTGGGAGCAGGGGCAGGTGCCTCAGAAGGAATATAGAGACATTGTTCAACCATGAAGGGATGCAGTTAAAGCCAAAGACCACCTGGAGCTGAATTTGGCAAGGGATGTGAAGGGCAGCAGGGACTTGCACAGCATATGGACAGTAGAACAAAGTCTGGAAAATGGAAGGTATTGCTGAATGGGGCAAAGAGCCTGGGGACAAAGGACACAGAAAAGGCTGAGTGCATTTTTTACCCTTGTCTTTTCTAGTAAGATTTACTTTCAGGAAATGCTGTGTCTGCATGCTCTGTCATGGAGACAGTGAGACTGTCTGGAGCAGGAGCTACTTGCCTTCAGTGGAGGAAAATCAGATTAAGGAACTTCCTAAACATGCAGATTAGACAGACACAAGCCTGTGGGACCTACTGGGATGGGTCACATCCCACAAGGGCAGTGGGAGCTGGACAGTATCATTGCAAGGCCACTGTCTTTGAAAGGTCATGGCAATTGGTAATTCCTGAGGACTGGGGGAAAGCAAATGCCACTCCAATCATTTAGAAGGGTAAGAAGCAAAACCTGGGGAACTGCAGGCCAGTCAGTCTCACCTTCATCTTAGGAAATTGCCATTTCAAGCATGAGCAGCACAGCAGATGGGGGGACAGGGTTCTTCCCCTCTGCTCATCACTGGTGAGACACATCTGCAGTATCTGCCCAGTTCTGGGCTCACCAGGCTAAGACAGACACATACTGGAGTGTCTGGTGGCCTGGGAAAACTGGGATTTACTCTTGAGAAAAGAATACTCAGTGGGATCATATTAATGTGTTTAGGCACTTCACAGAAAGTTGTAAAAAGGATTTATTTCAACAGTGCCCAGTGACATGAACAGAGAAAATGGACACAAACTAAATTATAAAAAAAATCCATTTAAGATAAAGAAAAGAAAAGCGTTTATTTTTTTGTGTAGATGAGCAGTCCTATTAGCTATGATGGGAATTAGATAATTCAGAGAAATGTTTATATCACTGTCACTGTTTTTCCTGTGCAGAACTACCAATGAAATCAAAAACTTGCAGTACCTACCTCGAACCAGTGAACCCCGTGAGATGCTCTTTGAGGACCGCACGCGAGCCCATGCGGATCACATAGGACAAGGCTTTGAGCGACAGACCACAGCTGCTGTGGGAGTGCTGAAGGCTGTGCACTGTGGGGAGTGGTAGGTGTTGATTGGCTTCACCTAGGTGACTGAAAAATGTTTGCCTGAATTGCCATTTGTAATTGGAAGGGAGTGTGGAATAGGTTAATCTAGGATTAAAGATTGAGTGAAGACTTCGTAGGTGCTGGCTGAGCATTAGATGATTGTCTGCTCTCTTTAATTGCATCTGGCTTTGCTGTGTGGTTGAAACCAGAAAGGTTCCTGGCAGTGACAGTTCAATTGCTATAATTGAGCTGCTGTTACTGAGGTCATGTTAGATGTAAAAACACCTCACAATTCATTTTGCTTCAAGTGGTGCATAGAGACTGAGCTGCTACTGCAGCAGAGGTGCACATGGAGAGACCTTCTGGCAGTTCTTTGTGTTACCTGGAGATGAGCAGAATTCTCATGCATCTGCTTCCCTAGTCATGGTTGTTACAACCTTGATTTACTTATGGAAGCTCACCTAGGAAAAATCCTGTTGGAAGTTGGGTGGTAGTTTTTGGTGTCTGTCCCTAGAATCCCTGTGTGAGATTCAGGAAGTGAAATGTGCCTTGTTTGAAGCTTGTTTACGTGTTAATGAAATAAAAAGCCCATAACCATATGGGCTTCCTGGTCCAGATTGAAGAGGCATTTTTCAACATCTTCAGACCATGAAGAATGATCTTAGTCTTGGAGGCTACCTTTGCATATGTAAACACTAAATACCTTCTTCTCTTTGTGTCTGTCTAGAAATTAGGAGAGTGAATTCCCTGTGGATAAAAGGATGTGAATTTGTGTAACAGTGAATGAGTTCATTGATATAGAAAGTAGAATAATTGTCATTGGGGAAGAACTGGATTGTTCAGATGATAATGTGTTTGTCTCTTGGGCTCTGAGGTTTTCAGTTTCCTTCCTCTTCAGGCTGATGACAGTGGGAGCCTTCAGCTTCCTGCTTGCTCTGACTGTGCTGTGGTGAGTTAAGACAGAGCAGCAGTAGCAGGGCAAGAGCTGAGAAAACTGTGTAGATCTCAGTGTTTTAAATTACACTTTGCACATTTGAGAGAGGGACTTGCAAAGGAAGTAAAGAAACCAAACAAAACCCCACTCCCTGAACTTGGATGTTTATGGAGATTAAGAAGTTGAATTGATAGTAATTTAAGTGTCTGGGAACTTCCCATTCTCATCCTATAGCTTTATAGCATACTTGAAAGTCCTTCAGTTTGAGGAATTAAAAGAAATACCAGTATTTCATTTCAGTGTAAAGACTGAATGTATCTTTTAATTCAGAATAAAAAAAATTGTGACTGAAGTATGGAGAGGAATAAAATATACAACACAAGCAACACAATAAAAGTTATGTATTTCAGGCTTGATTTGGCCTAAATTATAATTCCTGCTTTCCCTTTCCACTTTTATGTAATTTTGGAAAGCCACTTGTACTTACATGATGAGAACTAATCAGGGCTTATGAAAATGAAGCATCATGGATTAATGTAGCACATTGAAATTATTTCAGGTATTAGTTTCGCCATAATTTGCAATATGTGGGTGGATTTATTTTAAAGGAAACAACATGAATTAAAGTTTTGAAAAATCTAGTTTTTATTTTTCTTCAGTTTTGTTTTGTTTCTTTTTTTAATCTGTTTGAGTAGTTGAACAAATCTGAAAAGTTGAAGATATTGTGGGGTGATTAAGGCACTATGGCAGTAAAAATGCCAATGTTTCAGTGATGAGATAATGTACATAAAAATAATGCTTTCTGTGAGGAGAAAATAAAACAATTCCTTGGCTGCCTGAACTAAATCCATAAAAATGGATTGAGTGGGCAAAAAAAAGCTTTATAAGTTGCTGTAGAGTTAAAGAAAGTAGGATTTATTTCCTAGTTGATAGGGATGAATGTTAATGCTAGGTGGGATAAATGTTGTCTTTAAGAACAGACAGGAACAGAACTGTTGAAAAGCAAAAAGCAGATTATGGTACAAGAGGACAGACATTAAAACTAAACATTGTATTTTGAAGAAGAAAAAAATATTTGTCCTTTCCCAATTGTGACAGGATCTTGATTTGAGGTATTTTGTAAAATTACTCAAATTTTGAGTATTTGCAATTTACAGAAGAACTCTGACTATTGCTAGCAAACATTTTAAGGATTGAACTATAATCTGATAAATGCAGGTGTGATCATGCTGATTATTTAATGCCATTTTCATTGGTGATACCAAGTGAGCTTTAGAACTTATCAAGTGCCAGTGAAATTTTAATAATGGAAATTTATAAATTTTTTATGTGGGAAATTTGGGTGGGTTTTTACAGGGACAGCAAAAGGCACTTCTTGGCATTGCTGTTGACAAAATGAAACCTGTGCTTCAGCAAGCAGCTTTCAGGTTTGTGTTCTAGAGACTGAAGTTGTGCCTCTCTGTGTGATCATAGGAATTTCGTATATATTGCCAGTCTTTATGCATTAGGCCAGAAATATTAATGGTGAAACCTCAAGTTTTGAATCTATTTTGAAAAGTCACAGCAAAAGGAATCCAATCCTTTTGAAGAATGAGTTTAAGGGGAAAAAATACTGCCAAAACCAGTTCTAGCAGTTCTCTAGTAGAGGCTGAAATGGATTTTTCTGAAGTTATCTTAATGTTTTGTTTTCATTTAATGTCTTTTTGGACATGAACTGAACTTCTGTGCTATAGTTCTGCTTGGGGGGAGATACATGATACCTAAAATAAAGGTTTTGCAAAATATTATCTCAAATTTGTGTTAAAGATAAAATCTGCAAATGCAGAATTTAAAATTATCTGATAGTATTTTTTTCTCAGTTGTTTGCAAAAGGAATGTTGTGTTCTGTGACAGAATTGCAGTACAGAGCTGGTGATCCATCATCCTCTTGGACAGACACATATGGACTGAGAGTAGGAATGACAGTGCATAAACCTGAATAGACAGTGCTGGGAAACACATCAATTTGGATTGAAGTTCTCTAAGTGTGCAAAATACTCTTTCAATTGATTTTAAGTCTTAACTTCATTTACAAATATTGGGAGCTCCAAATGCAAATTCATATTTTAAAAATAAATACCTCCATTATAAAAGGTAGATGAATGTAGTTAATGTTTTTAACACCACTGGTTAGAAGTGTTTCTGAAGCTTTTTGCTTTCAGTGTTTAAATTGGGAGTATATGGATCAAAATGCAGAGACACATTTTAATCTTTAATAAGTAAAATATGTGGTCTGAAAAGTCTCCCTAGCATACTTTCAGTAGTTGATCTGGGATTTTTTTTCTCCTGAAAATAGCCTCAGACTGGTTATTTTTTTGCTTTATTGAGGCCATGACCTAAATAAAATAAACATGTCTCCTATGTTTAAAAAGCCTGAATGAACTGTACATCACTGCCTGCTTCCTAGAACAGTAATAACAGGACACATAAATATCTTTATATAAAAATAGGTGCTCATCTTGCAATTGAAAAAGGGCTCTTGAACATCTATTGGATTCTGAAATATTTCAGAAGAAAATGTTCCAGCTCTGCTGCATGGGCTGCTCCCCAGCCCCCCATGTCTGCCTTGTCCCCCGTTTTTGGAGGGTGGAGGCAGGGTGAGCGATGTACTGCAGGGGTGGCAGGTGCCAGCCCTGCCTGCAGGAGGCACAGGCAGGAGGGCAGCAGTGGGTTCTGATCCCTGCTCCCACTCCCTGCTCCCATGGGCAGTGTCTGGATGTGCAGCCTGTGCCCACTGAGGAGCTGCTGCATTCCCTGCTGCACTCCTGTCAGCCCAGGGGGCTACAGAGGGGGAAGGACAGAAATTCTAACCAGGTTCTCTCTGGCTGAGAAACTGTCCTTGCAAAACTACTCCAAGGTGAGCTTTATGCTTTATAAATGAAATCTTCATATAATCACATTTAAATTTTAAAAATCTTTCTGAAATGCAAACATCCCTCAAAAGCGAGTATGTAGAGCTTTTATTTTTAACATGTTTTCAGTGAGGAACAGAGTTTGGCCTTTAGATCAGGAATTTATAAGGATTGTAGCTGCTTTTGCCTTTTGTGACCTGATTCTAGATGATGTCTCCAGAGGAGCTGTATTAATGGTGTGTATTTCTTTGGGAGAGATGCTTTGGAACTAGAGATGTTTCTCCTAACAATTGGAATATGGAGACAAAGCCTTATTCAGACTTTGCTCTTGGGTAGCTCTCTCTAGTGAGCATAAATAGGGATGTATTTTTAAGGGATGTTTTGTGGAGGATGCCATTGGCTGATTACTGGCATTGTGGCAGCTTAATGTAGGTTCAGCTTTTACTCCTACCTCTGGGCAAGGTGTTGGAGGCTGAGGTGCTGAGCAGTGCTCCCAGTCAGACTGCTCTGTGCTCAGGTACCTGATGGGTGCTGGAGTGCTGACAGAGTAGGCCCAGTCTATCTGGGACAGCTGTCTTTCAACATCTAGGCAACCAAGAGGCCAGCTAAAAATAGAAATGGAAAATAGTGTGTTTTGTTGGCCTTTTATTGCTGCCTTTACTTCCACTTATAAAGAAATTGTAGTTTATTTGTTTAACCAGTTTAATGAGCTTCTGTTTTGAATTAACTGTTCTGATCAACTTTTTTTAAATTCCTGATTATGGTAGAGTTGTTGCGCTTTTTTAAGTTAAAAAATTCGCTTTATCCTTGCTTGCAGACTTTTTGTTATTTTCTGCAGCACGGTAGTTTCAGCCTCTGACTGTGCACTTGTTACTCTTCTGTAGGTCTGAGCAGCCTCGTATAACCAAAGATGTAATTTGTTTTCATGCTGAGGACTTCTTGGAGGTAGTTCAGCGAATGCAGTTAGATTTGCATGAGCCCCCACTCTCACAGGTAAGCACACTGAGAACTGATGGTCAGTGTCCTCTGAGTACTAAGTCAGAGTTTTCACCTTTCCCCACCTTTTCCCTACAGTGTGTCCAGTGGGTTGATGATGCAAAGCTTAATCAGCTGCGAAGGGAAGGCATTCGCTATGCCAGAATCCAGTTATTTGATAATGACATTTATTTCATCCCGAGGAATGTTGTGCACCAGTTCAAAACAGTTTCAGCTGTGTGTAGTTTGGCTTGGCACATCCGGCTCAAGCTCTATCATTCAGAGGAAGAACTCTCTCAAAACACAAATATTGTTGAAGCAGGGACCTCTGCAGACCCCAAGTCTTCGGTTGTTGGACTTCAGACTGACAGAGTTTGTACCGTGAGCAAAGATACCTCCGAAGACACCAAATTTCCAGATGCTCTGCAGACCAAGTACCTGCAGCAGGAGTTTGTGCCCATAAAACATGAACCTCTTGCATCTCTCAGAGTAAAAGAAGAACCCATGAATGTTGATGTTGCTGAAAAGACAGTGACACCTAATGACGTCGGGGGACAGAATGTTCAGGCTAGGCTGGGTCACGCTGAGTTGACATCACTAAAGTTGGAAGTGGATTCTAAATTTGAAACCGGCAACAAGGACTTACAAGGCAAGTTGTGCTCTGGAGGTCACGTACATCCAGATGATACAAGACAGCCTAGCTCATCATATCCAAAATTGCATGGACAAAGAGAGGATGATTTTTTGTGCTAAATTTGTATATATGGTTTTAAATTCCTTTTTAAACTTAATGATGTAATAATGTAAAGATCATAAATTGTGAGGCAAGTTTGTGACTTGTCTTCGCATCTGTTACAGAAAATAGTTATGTAGCTTTGTAACATTCCTCAGTGCCTGTCCATAACTGTGAAGTATCAAAGCACTTAGGGCCAGATGCACTGTAAACACTGCAGGTTTAACATAAAGAAGTCTTTAAATAATTTTGAGTTGTAGGTTTTAGAGTAGAGCTGACATTTAACATATATATTTTTTGTAAGATGAGCCAGAATTCTTTTTGACAATTCCAGGCTTTTCCATAGAGCTTATTTATACCAATTTTTTCATTTTAAATGTGTCAGCACTGTAGTGTAAATATCTTTTTTAAGAATCTTTTTAGTGTGATTTATACTGAAATGTGAGCTGCTTAATAAAGGTTCATAATAACAGATTGGTTTTATTTTTGGGTCTGCAAAAAATAATTCAGTCCAACTGCCTCTCTTAGTGGTTATGTTTCTGCCTGCCACTAATGCATAGGATGCCCTTACGCCTTGAGGGTGAGGAGCTGTAGCAAACTGAGGTAGAGCTGAGGCATCTCTGTAAATGCAGATTAGTCAGAAGGCAGAATCAGTCCTCCCTTCACACAGTTCCTTATGGGTGCTCATTCCAGGCACTCCCCAAACTCCTGCTGTCAGATACTCATGTGGAACAGGGAGTCAGACTGGCTCTTTGGAGGGCACTTGGACACACAGTGGGCTCCAGGTGTGCTGCCAGTACCTGCCTGCATCTCTCTAGATGAGCTGGTGCAAGGGTGCAAACTCTCTCCTGGGCTTTGCCTCTTGGCCCAGCTCAGGGCACAGTTCAAGTTCAGACAGTTCCACTTCGCATTAAAAAAAAGAAACACAACCAAAAAAATCAACAAACCCACAAAACAAGCCAAAAAAGCAACCATTCCCTCAAATCTGTTATCTGACTGCAATTAAAAGAATATTTAAGTAATTACTTACCAAGCTAAAAAGGCCTGGACTTTGGCAGTGACCTGTAATTCACAGAGACATACCTGGATTTGAATTGTCCCTGTGGTGATAGTGCCAGGCAATAAAGAGGCTGTGTTGCTTATATGTGTAGTGGGAAGGTTCCTCATGAGTCACAGTTTGGAAGCAAGAGGTGTTTCATTAAGAAAATAACAGCAGCATCCAAGTTAACTGTTCTCTTTCCCCAGCTATGGAACACTTGGATTCTTTTAGGTTGTGTCCTGAGGGAAAAGAATTTCAAGGCTAGCTAGCATCTGATCTGGTAACTCTGTCATTTAAGCTGTTTATTGTCTGTGTATTGTACTCCTGTGTAGTTCAAACACAGCCAAATGATACGTGTCTCTTGGATAGCTGCACACAGCAGTGAACTGCCCTACAGCCTGTCCTTCAGCTCAATATGTAAAACTTCACATCCAAGGCCTATTATTTCCAAAGCCCTCTGTATCTCTGATTTTTGTTAGGAATTTTCTGTATAACATTTTTGGAAGTTGTACATCCTTAAGTACCCAGTTTATGAACTTTGATGCAATTAGTGGTCACTTTGGCTTCATTAGTAGCAATAGAAAAATGTGATTTTCAGGCAATGTCCAGTTCAACTACCTGAGGTCCTTCTGATGTAAATGCTTTTTTCCTTATAGGTTGTTAAAATTTAAAATATTACTGCATACTCACAGGTGGCACTAAAATCAGCTATTTATTAGATGAGTGCGCTGATTGGTTTAATCCAAAAGATGTCAAGAAATTATTAATTAAATCAATATTTGAATTGCTAAACATTACTCCTACATAGCCATAAATATGTATTAGAGAAGCAATAGAAATGTGAGTCTCTTGGATGTGGCTAATACGTCCTTAAGTCTTACTACTGTTTTCTTTAATGCTGGCTAAGAGATTACTACCAGTTTTGCAGCCTCAGGGATCTTTCTTTCCCCTTTGCTGTGAGCAAATGATCCATGTGTGATGTGGTATTTTATTGCCTCTAGCAGATTCTGATCTGAAAAAATTAATTTGTTCATGTAAGAATTTGAGCCTCCCTTATAGCAGGAATGTGGTCTCAGCTCCCTTGATTGTTTTCTGGATTTTCTGGAAATAATACTTCCACCTGTAATCTCTGGTTTCATGAACATCCATGCACAGTTACTTGGCCATTCCTGTTCTGTGTGCTGCCCATGGGAGAGCAGCAGCAGAGCAGAGCTGCAGCTTGCACCAAGCACACAGCTCTGCAGCTGGGATAGATGAGGGCTCCAGCTTTAGCCAGATACTGCTTTTTAAAACAAAAACCACTCAAAACAAACTCCCAAAACTATTTAGTTGACTCAGAATAACAAATCTTACCAGTGTGCTGGTCATGCATAGGCTGACCATTCGTTTGGGTTCATTCAAGTCATTTTTGGTAACCTGTCCCATTTTAGTGAAGTGTGGACACACATCCCCCAGGACAGCTGCCAACTTTCTGCAGCATAGGCCCTGTCCAGACAGAAAGAATAAATCCTTGAAAACTATGAGCAAATACAACTTTACACTTAAGAGTAGAACTTTGTTTCCTTTTGGAGACCTGCTCAGTGGTCTTAGCTGATGTAGTCTTGAACTTCTGCTCAGGTATCTTAATCCTGAGATTTTGCTTCTGAAGTGCCCACATATTCAACCCATTTTGTTCTTACCACTTTCAGAATTTTAAGAGATGTTTTAAAGTGGCAGCTTTTTGCAGTTTGTATGTATTCTTTTGGTTTTTTGAGACAGACTAGGTTCTTACTTTAGGCAAAATTCCTTGCAGAGAGAATTGGAACCATATTGGGATTTTCAATGGCTACCAGACCTCCCTTTGCATTTACAGATGTCTGCAGTCTGGGCTGTCTGGCTGCATTATTGTTTAGTTTTTACTTGCTTTTTAAAGAAAAGATTTAAAAGAAGTGTCTTCTCCCTGTGGTATGTTCATTTTAATGAGGTTGTCCTTTGAGAGGGGAGTACTTTTTCTGAGAATGTCACCTCCCAAATTGTTCATTAATCTGACAAAGGCCTTGCTTCAGTCCTGTGCTATGGCCTTTATTCCTGCTGCATACAACTTCATCTTCAAACTTTTGCTTCAGCAATAAATCTTTCATGTGTTTTGCTGTACTGAAATTAGTCCTTGCTTATTGCTTTTGCCCCTTCTCTGGATTTTGGTGATATATAAATCTGTGTTATTTTGGCTGAAATCTCCAGTGTTTTAGTTGTCTCTCTTGGCCCTTGTTCTTGTGCAGATTGGAGAGAGCTGCCTGAGGCCATTGGTGCTGTTCCTATCTCCCTGCACGTGCAGTGGTGTTCCAGTTAATAACATGATGTGCAGAAAATTAGATGTTTTCCTAGATCCTGGTACATATTTTTGGGTAGCAAAGAATTGCATTGTTACAGTTGCTAAAAAAGCTTTCAAGGGGGGTAGCTACTTTTTTTTCTTTTAATATTACCGGATCTTTTGCATTTCACTGGCGACTGACTTCATGTGTTGCATACAAGTGTTACTCAGTGTTGTGTCACCCCCAGCCCTCCAAATGCCTGAAAATTGACTCTTGAAAGAATTTTCATTACAGGTACTGCTGGCATGCAGATTTTCCCTTCCTTGTTACTATAGCGAATATTTCAATACTACTTTAACTGAAATATTAACTCTATCTAGTATTAGAAATAAAGTATTATTTTAGAGGGTGATGATTTAATTCTTCATCTGTGAAAGAATTCCTTGGTGATAAATAAAGTTGATTTTTAAGTGGATATACATGTGCACAGTAAATAAGTTGGAATTGCAAAAGATGTAGGAAATGGAAATCTGAAATAGTAGAATGCTGTGAAAGCAATTCGAACATCACAGATTTGGAAAATTGAGTAAGTCTTCCAAGAAACACAAGACTGGTATTCATTTATCAAAATGACTGTTTTCTAATATCTGCATGTGAATAAGATGCTGAATTGACCAAAATAAATCCATGATTTTTCCTTGTTCATTGGCAGAATGAACTGTTGTGAGATAGCACACTGCCACGTGACCCTGCTAGGCTCAGAGCTGTACTGATTCTGATCAACAGATCAAAGAACTCCTCAAGCTTCTCAAGTGTCATTTTGTTTATTTTCTTGTAGTGGTCAGGTGTGTAGAGAGCCTTGTGTTTAGGCAGCACAGTGCCTGTACCTTACCAGGATGTATCCAAGCTGGAAATGGAAAAGACAAATTTTCACTGCTTTGTGCTTTGCTGTGAATGACTGTCAAGAATGTTTGTTTGATTTGATTATGAGTCACTGTGTTCAGCTGGTATTTTATTACTTTCTTAAACAGATGAAATGCACTTTAAAATTGTATAGAACTTACTGATATTTTGTGCAGATCCCACTGAATTTGCAGCATATGTGGGAATATTTGGGGAACTGATTCCCATCAGTCACTCATTTCATTTTTCTTAAAAATGCAAGTTATTTTGTGTTCTGTTCAGAAGCAGTGATTAACTTCACAATATTTAGGTTGCTGTTTCTGTTAGAATCATCAGGGATACTGACATTGCAAATTTAGTGTATTATATTCTAACCACTGTTTTTCTCTGTGCTTTGATGCTGATATGATCTCTGCTTTGAAGCCGTGCTGTACTTGAGTGCCAGCTAAACATTGATCTTCTCTTGTTCTGGTCATGCTGATAGATGAGCCTACTGATGAGGGCGTTAGTCCTAAATAGTCCTTTAATATTTGGTGTACAGTTACCTGATACAAACATTGATTAAAACAGCAGTTTAAACTTCTATTTTTATCAAGTTTGATTTTTCAATAGCTATTTTGATACTCTGTTTTCTCATTGAATTTGCCATCCACTGGAATGATGGTGCCATGTTGGGTGCAGCTCAGGCCTGTGCTCTAAGGGCTGTGCTTTTTATGGGAGCTTTTTCATCTGGTTGAGACAAAGTGGGGCAGTTAGCAGAGAAAGCTGCTCCTGGTGTCTGGAGATGAAAATCTTGAGAATTAGACCTGTGTGTGGGAGACTATGTAACATAAGTCAAGGCTGCTAAATCTTTATTCTTAGCATGCAAGAGTAACACCCAGGTACTTGCCAATGTGAGCTGAAGCAACTGAGTGTTTTAGTTAATCACAGAAATTGAATTTTTAGACTAAAAAACATCTTTAAGTGGTGATTTTTTAATGAACTTCAGAAGGAACACTGAGATAAAAATTAAGGTGGATGAACTAAGCTCACATTCTCATTGCTTTCCTGTTTCTTGCTCTTAGGCTGTTGTTCTGCACTGTAGAGAGACTTCTCTTATATTTGTCTGCTTGGGATGTTGGTTTTGTTAGGAAAGGCAGATCAGAGGGAATGGCATCACTGAGTTGCAGATTTTCCTGTTCTTTATCCCACCTCAGTACAAATCCAAGGAGGAAATGCAGAATTTGTATTGAACAGTACTCTAGGTCCAGCTACAGAGATTCCCTAAGTTCTCAAAGCCTGATGCTTTTCAGCAGCAAGTTGATACCCAGGCCCATTCAGGTCTACAGAGCTTTATGGGAAATTAACTCCATCAAAACCTTCAAAACCAGTAAAGTTACAGTAAAAAGGTGCAAATGTTCTTTTCACAACTCAGCATAGTTGTTTTTACTGCAATCCTAATTAAAAAAGCATAATGTGTTACATGATAGTGCTATGTTTTCCATGCTAGTAAATTCAAACAACTTATTTCTGAGGATGCAATTATTCAGTTTTTTGACTGAAAAGCCATGTTTTGGGGTTTTTTTGCCCAAAATTTTATTGATGTTAAAATAGGGAACACCTGATGTTAAAATTCTAAGTTTCTGGGAGTCTCATAATTTCCACTTTCAATTCCACTTTCTGTCACCCAACTTTCTACACTGTGGAAATGTGAAAATTTTCATGAGGTTAGGCAAACATTTTGCTTCTGTACTGTGATACAGATGTATCAGGAAATAATACTGATAATACATCCCTCAAGTGGTTGTGCACCCTGTCCTGTGCTAGTTCAGGCTTTGTTATTGCCCTCTGTGCCTGGCAGTGCATTTTGTGTGTGTCTGCACATGTTCTCAGAGCATTCAGGGTAAACTTTGTTATAGGTGGGGATGCACATGTCACAGAACTGCATTTTTCAAGTATAAAAAGAACACAAAACTAGATACTGTTCTAAAATGGTGACAAATCAAGAAAACCAGTAAGAATTGGCAATTGCAAATTTCAGTTTCATGACCTTTCACACGTGTGTTAATGATTTTTTGTTATCAGACAAAAGCAGATACTCACCTGCAATGCATACTGAAGTGTTCAAACCTGTATAAATGATGGAAAGAGAGAAATTATGTGGAGTGTATCTCTCCATGTCCAATATATATCATCAGTACACAGAAATAACTTCCATTTGGTTTCAACAAGCTTTTGAATTGCAGTTTAAAACAAAGCTCCTGAAAGCCAGATTCTCTCCTTTGCCCCCCATCAGCAGCTGCAGGGAGCTGAGACATCCTTGTGCCTTTTTTATCACAAATCAGTGTGAGCCATCTCAGCATGGAGCTCTCCTTTTCCTGCCACCTTCAGCAAATTTGCTTTTCACTTGTTTTATCTTGTTACTGAAGATCAGTTGGTAAATTTAGGAAAATGTGTGAGGAGATTGGTGGAAATTGGTTCCACTTCCAAGCTGTCATCAGCACCTTTGAGAACAGCGTAATTATGAACAGATTTAATTAATTCCTGCAGCTGTTTCTGGAGAGGTCACAGTGGGCTATAGTGTACTTTGTGTCACAGATCCTTCTGAATGAAGTTCTGATAAGGCAGAGATGTGTGCACAAAGATCTCAGCACTGTTCAGGTCAGTTAAATATGATACAAAATTCTCAAAAGGGAAATGCTTTTGTCCAAGTTCCCCTGTAAGGACAAGGAGCTTGGAAAGCTGAGCAGTTCTGTCTGGCTGTGTGTGACTTCTGTATGACACCAGCAAGAAGCATCTGCTTCAGCTTTCCAAATAATTTATTTCAAGGTTGGTAAACCTTTAAAAAAAAAAAAAAGCCAAACCCACAACCCAAACTGATATTGCTGATCTTTTCCTATTGAATTAGAGGCAACAATTACAAGGAGATTTGTAAGGACTGTGTGTGATTCTAGTTAATTAGAGATGCCAAACTTTCTGATAATTGTTACATCTGTGGAAGAGAAGGGCTTTATTAAGGGGGCAGAGTCACCATTCATGGCCTATCTTGCTAATAATACACCAAGTTCCAGTGAAGCCAGTTCTTACTCTTCCATCTTTTGTTCTATGTCATAACAATCAATTACCATTGTCAGCTGGGCTGAGGAAACCTGCTCTGCTCTCCTGAGCAGCATGGGGCTGTGCTGGCATCCTCTAAACAAGAGGGTTTCGAATTTTATTTTTCCAGAATCATCAGATGGAAAAGGACTGTGGCTGTTATTTTATGCTTGGTCCCATACCTACCACAGGTAAGTGTGTGTGTGTGTGTGCAGATAAAATCATCTTGTCTGAGGTGCTTGAATGCTTGTTACACACTTGTATCACTGCTTGCTAAGTGGCTCATCACAGTTTACCTGAATTGGAGGTAGGGCTTTAGATACTCTTCATACATTTTGAAAGCAGCCATAACAAGTACACAAGGTCTAGACTGCCTGCCATGGAGTGGCATTCCATTCCAGGCAGGGGCTCCGTGGCTTGGGTTCCCATTTGCAGAACAGAACCAAGTGGGACTTGCAGATCAAATCTGTTCTCCCCACCCCACACACAAAGCTGGACACACACCCAGCACCCTGTTCTCCCCACCCCACACACAAAGCTGGACACACACCCAGCACCCTGTTCTCTCCACCCCACACACAAAGCTGGACACACACCCAGCACCCTGTTCTCCCACCCCACACACAAAGCTGGACACACACCCAGCACCCTGTTCTCCCACCCCACACACAAAGCTGGACACACACCCAGCACCCTGTTCTCCCACCCCACACACACAAAGCTGGACACACACCCAGCACCCTGTTCTCCCACCCCACACACAAAGCTGGACACACACCCAGCACCCTGTTCTCTCCACCCCACACACAAAGCTGGACACACACCCAGCACCCTGTTCTCTCCACCCCACACATGGGTACCTGTGGCACCTGTGTGTGCTCACTCTCACAGCTGCTGTAGCCAGCAGGTCTCAGAGCCTGTTCTGACATTAGTGTACCCCTCCCCACAGCACATCCTCATCACAAGTGCCAATTTTTCTTGAAAAACCACTCAAGACTGAAGGAAGTCAGTGCTCCATGGGACCCTCACATGAATGGGCAAGAACTCTCAAACACAGAGCAAGATGAAGTATTTTTGAGAACTACACAATGCATAGCTACACCTCCAAACAACTGTTCCTGCTAGACACTCCCCATAAATGACCTGATGTGCATATCCTGGGGCTGGGTACATGGGTTTGCTTAGTAAAAGCCAATGATTTGTTATAAAAAGAAAGGGTTTATAAATATTTTTACTTTTTTTTAAAAACAGCTACTGTTTTGAATTCTTTTGTCTCTGTCTTTTCCTGGCTTCGCCTTTAGCAAGGTAGGACAGTCAACCATTCTGAAATAAATAAATATGACTTAAATTCATTTTATAGAGGATTTGTTACCTGATATTCTGAATTGAGATTAACTGCCTTGGAATGGAACATGTTTTCTTAGATAAAGCTCTTTCAGCAGCCTCCCACAATCTGGTTCCTCTGTGTTTTCACCCACATCTGTGTGATGAAACAGCAAGAGTAAATCCAAACACTTCAGGAAGACTTTTTTCCACAGATAGTACAGCTGAATGTACATACTTAAAATTTTACTAGTGAAACACTTGTCTAGGTATGTCCTGTTACCCTAGACTGTTTTTCATTCACTTGACATTCTTTTGTCTCTAGGAATGGATCAGTATTTTCAGTATGCATGTTAATAATGTCCCAGATGACTGCTACATTTGAATTTGGTGTTATTGTATCTCCTGGAAGAGCATTTTAGCCCACAAAATACACTTGTAGTTCCAGTTCTTCCCTCAAGTCCTATTGTTACCTGACAAAGGTCATTTCCTCACATCTGAGTTTGCCAGTGGTCCATGAAGCCAAGGCTTCACCCCCAAAAATTTCATATCCTCTGCTATTAAAGACTGTCTTGTTCAAGTAACACTTTGAGGCAGGTACAAATGCAGTATTTTATACTCACCCTGTATTTTCAGTCTCTTGCAGCACTGGTGATCTCTCACTTGGAAAAGAAATACCATTGTCTCCCTCTTCTCTGGATCTCAGGACTGCTGGCATAGCTCAGCTACCAACTGTGTTCCCTAAGGTTAACAAACTGGTTGGTTATGGGCTGTTACAGCAGCTTAGAAAACTGCTTATTTTTACACTGCTAATGGAATCTCACTGTCCAAAAAAAAAAAAAAAGGTGTTCCTTTTCTTGCTCTTATTTGACTGCTGTCAATTGTTACTGATTTTTAAAGCAAATTTAGCTCTGTATGGAAATTATTGTTAACTGGTTATTTCTTGACTTACAGGATAAGTAGCAGAAAATGTTAGTCCTCTTTCCTGGGGTTACTCAATGTGCTGGGTACTCTGGGTAGAACATTTGTGGTTTTTTTGACAAGGTCTTCTACCTGCACATGAAGAACCCATATCTTATTCCATGTAACAAGTATCAGCAATCATATTAGAACAGCTTATGTTGAACAAATACTTTTATTTACAAGAGCATATGTGAGTTTTAAAATAAAAAAAAAGAAACATGTCTACTTTCAGTCTTCAGTCTGCTTTAGCTTAAGTCTCCAGCTTGACTCATTTGGCTTTCTAGTTTGAAGATCAAATTTGTGGCAAAATGGTAATAATCTAGTAATTTGGTGCCAGTCCTGGCCCTGGAAAGCACCTGGCCTAGCCTAGTCTCTCCGTACATAGAAGATATTGTATCCCAGTTCCACCATGGCCCCCAGCAGCAGGGCCCAGAGGGGGATGAACACGTAGGCCAGTTTCATGGTGGTGAAGCGCTGCAGCTTGGCACACAGGGCCAGGCAGAAGGCCAATTTCAGCAGCATGGCAACGAGGTACCAGACTTTCTTCTTCATGTTCTGGGAGCCGTTGCGGGGGTCAAAGCCGGACTTGCAGCGCCCAGCCATTTTTACAATCAACATAACGAGAAGAATTGTGTCAAAGATCCACACTGGAATAAAAATGAGGAACCAGTTCCACGGTGCTTTCTCATCCAACTTCAGCACCAGCATGATGAGGAAGAGTAAGGTAAAAAGCCATGTCAGCAGCACTCTTTGCGCCAGGGACATTCTCATTTAAACAGCTTTGAGAGGAAGGCCTTCGCTGTCGGCAACAACCTAACAAACAAAAAGGGGAGGGGAGGCATCAAAAGATGGCTCTACACCACCACGAGGCATGTTCCATGAAGGAGACCAATTCCTTGCTCTTGCTTTCCCACTGCTAGCCTCACCCACATACTGCTTCCCAGCACTTTCATGATTAGCATGCTCAGCTGAGCAGGGTTTGCTCCAGTCCACCATTCCCTTGGAGTGCCTTAAGTCAGCTGTGTAAGTGCCTTCATCTCAATCTGTTCAGTGAAACAAACTGTACTTTAATCCTAAACAAGCTGTCAGACTCATTTAGGATTTCTGAAAGCTAAGAATATGTTCAGATCCATTTTCCACCAGTACTGAGGCACTCAGAGCTAACACTTGAAAACAAAACAAAACAGTTCTGTCTCTGTAACAAAATAACCACAGTAAAACCTGAACCAGCACGAAGAGCCCAAAAACCCTCGCAGGGATCCTGCAGTTTGAGAGCTGCAGCTGAACTGATCTGGCTCACACTGAGCACTGCCCAGCTTTCTGTCAGCCAGCAATCTTGAAATGACTAAAAGCTACAGATAAGGTTTGCTTCTTGGCAGGTATCTCAAGTATTTCAGACACTGGCTGACAGGTTTATTGGCTGGGTAGGATATTGAAATTTCTCTGTAGTCATGACAAAAGAAAAACAAGATAAATGCATCTGCTGCTGCAGTCATGAAAGTGAAGTTTTTATCTTCCTAACTGGATAGTTTTTACCACTGCATCTGCCAAAAGCCTTTCACTACAGGTGTAAAAAGCAGAAGTGTGAAAAGTAAAAAGCAGGACTGTGATCTTCCTCTAGATTTCATGCTACAAAAATGACTAATTTTCACCTGTGAAATGGTGCTGAAATATGTATTTTAACTATTTCAAAAATTTGAGTTAAAATTTTTACTAATTTCCTTTAAAACACAAATAATCTTTCACCTGAAATAAGAAAATGAGCTTTGATTTGTTCCAGACTAGAAAAAATATTTGAATGACTGGAAGTGTGATGTTGTATTCTGAAGCAGTGAATGCTGAGCACCAGATGCTGAGGGAAGGACAAGAGCTGCTGCCCCTCTGTGCCCAGGAGCTGCTGCTGCTGCTTCCTGTGAGTTATTACCACAGCACACCACATCACCTGACTGTGGCTGCTGAACTCACCCAGCAAGCACAAATGCACAAATCTACTGCCACCCGGTTTTTTTTAGAACTGGAATAGTTTTTTGCCAGATTAGGAAGTTGAACAAATTCTGTGCTCAGATAAGATTTGCTGCTGGAAGGAGGGAAATAAAAGTTGCTGTCTCAACTGGTTATGAGATGACCTACTATTTTACAGTGAGGGGATAACCATTTTGTCCATCACTAAAATTATCCTACAGTTTAAATCTGCATCTTCTGATACACAGTTCAACAAACAGATCTACTACTTTGTTCAGTCTGGGTTTGAAGTTTGAATGGATTTGATTCAGTGGATTGGATTTAGAAAGATTTCTTGTAAGAAGATCCAGTTTTGCCTAAAATAATCTAAGCTGGAGTTGCAGTCAGTGTGTCCCCTCCTTGTTTTGGGGCTGACACTTGTGTCCAAGTCAGGCCAGTTCCCTGAGCTGAACTAGAAAAAAAAGAGGAAGTTTAAAGTAGGATTTTGTAGTTTTGCTTTTCACAGTCTGAGTTCTGCTCAGATCACCAAAGGGTCTGGTCAAAGGCAGTTCCTGACAGAGTGGAACCAAGACCCCCCCACCCTTCTCTTTGCTGGGGAAGAGGGGAAGCTCAGAAGCAGCAGCCAAGTTAAGGGGACAAAAAAATTGGAGGAGGTTTAGATAGCATTGTTTTGCTCTTGTTACAGAAACAAACCTAAACCAGCTGGCAGGGGATTGCAGAACAATTACTATGTCTGGCCTAAAGCATTTACAGTATTTTGAAAACACTTGCAATATTCTCAAGTGCAAGTCTGTGGCTAAAGTGAGGAGTCATGGTCTGAAATGAAGTTTCAACATTCTTTTCATGAGAATGTTTTTCAAAACCAGTTCTGGAAATCAATGCTACAAACACTACAAGAAGGGCACTCTCTTATTAGCAAACTGGAGAAAGCAGAAACCAAAGAGAAACAGACTGGAAACTTGGGTCTGAAAGGAAAAAAGAAACTCAACACTCTTAGAAGTATCAGGTTATCAGACAGATACTCAAAGAAGGTGCTATCACCTGTCTCTAGAGGAAACACAAAGCTACTGAAGATGTATTACATGGGGCTACTCAATTTGAAGGTTGTTCAACTGAAAATACTTTCAGTTTGCTAAGAACCACTGGAAAACACAGGCAGAAAATTCAGCATGGGAAGAAGTTACACTGCCTTTCTCTGACCTAACAGACATTCCTGCCAGATTGGGCAGGACTGCAAGAATCCAGTCAGTTTTAGAGGCATTTTGAGATGAAAACACAAGAAAATCCAAGTGTACTTTTGAGATCTTAAGAGTCCAATTAAAGAAACCTACCAGATTTTGAAGGCTGAGAGCTGGATATAGAGCTGACATAACAATGAAGGGTTTGATTACATGGAGCATTTGATTCTCTCATAGTGAAACAAAGATGATGGGCAGATTCTCTGCTGGAGCCCAGCTATCCCAGCAAGCTGGGTGACACTGGGAAAAGGATGCAGCTGTGCTACAGGTCTGGACTGGCTCTTCAGTGAGAACACAGTGAAAACAGAAAAGCTCCTGACTCCTATTAAAGGACCAACATAATTAGAGAGTGAATATTTTCAGTGAGCAGAAACTATCCAAGGAGCATCACTGACCTTGGTGGGATGATCTGCATAACGAGGATATTATGAGAGCTAACACTGTCCTGTTTAAGAGAAAAAATAAAGAGGGCAACTCACACATGACAGTCAGCTCAGTAGTAATAACATGAACCTACATATTTAGATTTAAAGCGTGAGCATCGCCTAAAAAAGTCCTGAAATTCGTATTATGGTGAAGCCATATTAAACAGAACCCCAGTTCCATTACATACCTTTTTAGAGCCTACTCCGATCCTATAGGTAAGTTAACACTTCGAAAGAAATACTGCGGTAGGCCCGGCTTAAAACCCCAATTAAACACAGCTTTGTATTCACAAACTCGGCCCCTCCCTCGGCCCCACGGCCTTGTCCCGCCAGGCCCCGCTTCCCCGGCCGTGCCGGCGGTCCCGGAGGCGGGAGCCCCCCTCGCTGCCCGTCACCTACCGCAGATCCCGGCGCATCCCCCGGTCCGCGGGGCCCGCGCTCAGCTGAGGGGGCGCGGGGCCCTCCCCGCCCGCTCCGCCTCAGGGAACCGCCCGCCTCCCTCCCCCGCCCCGCGCTTGCTGTTGGCCAGCGGGGGCGCGCGTCCTGCCGCCCTCCATTCTCATTGGGCTATGGCGACGTCGCTCATGTTAATCCCGCCTTCCTAGTCCGGCCGTCGGTGACGCCCCTCGAGCCCGGGCCGCCCATCCCGCCTGGCGGCGGGTCAGCCTGGAGCCCCGCCCCCGCTGCCGATTGGTGTAAAGGGCTGTCTGTCACAGCGGCCCCGCCTCCGCTTCGCCGCCTGTCCGTCAAGCGCAGCCCTGCCTTTCCCGCGCTCTCGTTGGGCTGTGCCGCTGCCAGTCACGGCTCGGCCCCGCCCCCGGAGGCGGAGGGGCCGCCATTGGCTGCTGGCCCCCGCTGGCCCCGCCCCGGCCCGGCGGCGCGCGCGGGTGGCGCGCTGTTGCTGCCGCCGCTGGCGCCTGGACGCGCGCGCCGCTCCCCCCCTTCGCGCTTCCCCCGCCAGCTGTTGCCTCGCGCGCGCCTTCCCGCCGCCGCCTCGCGCTCCCGCCGCCGTTGCGTGCGGCGCGCGCTGCCCCGCGGCACCGGCGAACGGTGAGATGGCGGCGGGGGGGGTCCGGCACACGGGGGGGGCTCCGGCACACGGGGGCGTCTCCGTCCTGCCGGGGCAGAGCGGGGGGGAGAACCGGGGCGCCGAGTTCCCCGCGCGGCTGGGGAAGGGGCCGACCGCGGCGCGGGGGGCCGGCCGGGGCGAGGCGGCGGTGCCCTCTCGGCGCTCGGGGACAGCGCGGCGGAGGCGCGGGGCGGGCATCACCGGCGGGGCTGCCGCGGCTACCCTGGCCGGGCGGCGGGAGCGGGGCGGCTGCCGCCCCCCAGCTCCCCCGGGGCAGCTCCTGCCGGGGCACGGGCGGGCGGTCGCGGCCTCCGCGGCGCCGCGGTTCCCACCGGCGGGAGCCGGCGCCGCTGGGGCGGGGGTCCGAGCGCGGCTCCGGGCGGCCCCTGCCCGCAACGCCGCGGAGCCGCATCGGGGCCGGCCGGGCAGCGGCCGCGCCGTCCCGGAGCCGTCGGTGTCCGGGCTGCCGTGTCCTCCGGTGCGGGCGGAGATGTGCCGGTACGGTCCGGGGCCCTTGCCGTGCTCGGGGCAATGCCTGCCCGCTCCGGCTCTGCTGTGAGGCTCCTGCCTCCACTGAGCTGCTTGAGCGTACCGAGAGCTGCCTCCGTGCCTGTGTCAGGTGATAGAACGATAGAGCGTCTTTTCTGCTTCCCTTCAGAGCTCCTGAATTTCGGCATCTTCATGTTCGTCTCTGACCTCGTCTCGTGTCTCTTGTGTTTTACATGCGTTTATGCTTTCTTTTGCTTTACCCTTTTTTTTTTCCTCTTTTCCACCCTTAGACAGTGGCAACCTGACTGCAGTTTATCCTTGGTTTTCCGTTTGGGAATCAAAATATTAGGGAACTTCTCATCACTCAATGCTGTCGTATTTTTTGGTGTTTTATTTGCTGTCTTTTCTGTGAGAAGCAAAGGAGCTGAGGAAAATGTATCCCACAGTACTAGAAGCGTGCAGGTGTTTGTTACTTTTACTTCTGTTTCTCATAGCCTAGCCTCTAAGTGTGTGCTACTATCAGATCTATCAGATTCAGTGAAACTTTGAGTCCATGGTGTTAAGCTCTGTACCTGGTATTTTGCCTTTTACTGCTTTTACGTGTTACTGGTCACTTGAAAAGCAACGCTGCCGAGTCTTGCATTTTGTTCCAAATTTGCCAGTGTCTTATCCATCTGTCATATAATTAAATGGAAAAAGTAATTAATTGGAAAACCTGACTTGTTGAAAGTACTTTAATTAATGTTCTGAAATTCTTTGTGATGAAGTGTTCCTACAGAAAATACAGCTTGCCTTACAGTTTGGAGACACGACTTCTCTAATAGGAATGAGACTAGGGATGGTGTGTCATCAGTAATTTGTCTGCTTATATCTTCCTGTTGATGATGTTAAACAGATGGTGGTATCTGTTTTATCAGGGAGAAGTGCATCACTTGAAATAACCTGTTAATCCTAGTAAGTGAATCCTAATATCTTCAGCTGCACTTGGAGTGGTCAGTAAGCAGCAGAAGGATGTATTTCTGTATTTCTGTTACATACATTAGTGCTTGGCATCAGACTTTGTTTCCCTGAGGTTAAGAGGCTAAAAGTGTTTTGTGCATAAATCTCTGGGTTATAAATAGCTGTATGCATCTGGCTATTTTTGTAGCTCTGAAGTTTTGGTGATCTTCTTTGGTTTGCCTCTTTGCTTGTGACTCCCTGGAAAGGATAATCCTTTCCTCAGAAGTCTTATTTCTGTTCCACTAAGGTGTTTATGAATGTATGTATGCACATCACCTTGATGGACTCCATTGTACAATATTTGCCAGCAACTTTCATTTCTGAAGGTGAAGGTTGAGAGCAGTGCTTGGAACTTGTGTATTTAAGATCCCAATCCGTGTTTGAAGTGGAATATTTGTGCAGTTACACATTCTGTTGCTATGTTTTACTGCCAATGTATGTTTTTATTCTGGATATAAATATTACAAAGGATAAAACATGAGCCTGAGTCACCAGAAAAAGAATTCGGAAACCAGAATTTGGAAACCTAGTTGGTTTAATTCAATGTTTGCACAATAATTTTTTCCCCTTGCGCTGTGTGGAACGTGACATACAAATAAGTTGTTGGTAATTGTTGGGAACTCCATGGAGAATTTCAAGTATTCTGGGTTTATCCCAAAGCAGAGTTAGCTCAGCTTGTCTCAAAAAGTTGATCCCGGCTGTATCCATAGCTGCCGGGCATTGGTGTGAATTCTGGGAGAAACCAAAGTCCTGTCGGTTTTGAAAGGGGAAGCAGTATTGGTGTGTTTTAGAGGGGGGACAGAGGTGTGTTAAAGAATTCCAGTCAGCCTGGTTTGAGGCAGCTGACCAGGCAGTGAGGGGTGGAATGCTGCTGGAGTTGAACAATGCTGTTCCTGTCGCAGCTGGCAGGGGTCACTGGAAAGCAGTGGACTTTATTTTTTTCCTAATTCTCCAAAGTTACGTGTACTGTCTTCCTTGGCTTTTTCTATATATCTATCTTTACTTATTTCTAGTAGAAATACTGTTGAAGAATTTTTTTGTCTTTTCTCAGGATCCCTGTGAGTGAGAATGATACCAGTCAGAGATTGGGAGTTGGGTTTTCTTTTGTCTGTGAGGAAGTTCTTTTCATAGTAAACAGTGTTGTTTATGGATTCATCATCAGACAGTTTATGTGGATTTTTAGCAAGACACTTATTAAGGCACAAAGCTTGTACAATTGCTTCCTTTGTCTGTCTTCTCCCATTTGAGTCACTTCTTACTCAGATGATGAAACCAAAGTTAATGGCAACTGAAAGACATTACCTACCTACACTGTGACAAATTTTTATAAAACTTTTGATAGGTAGTGCCCCAAATTAATATTCCTACCCAAAAAGGGCAGTCATAATCGAGTCCCTCCCTTCTCCAAGAAGTGAGCAATTGTTGGGCAGTCTATGTGCTAAGCTCTGAGCCATCAGCACTAGCCTACTTTGACTGGCCCAGCCAAGCACTTGGGATGGTTGTTATGATGGGTGGGGGGCAGGAAAAATATTTTGGGTGGTGACAATGGTAAGAGCAGGCAGCCTTAATTGCTTCTGCCCACAGAGCAAGGTAGGCCTGTTTTTTTCTCTAATGTTTTTTTGTTTTGTGAAGGAAACAAAACAAAACTCTTGGGGTACCTATAGAGGTAGTGCTGTGTCTTCCTGTTTGAGGATCATTGATCACCACTTACTCAAAGATATGTGGTGGTGTGAAAATAACAGACTTTAAAAGCTTTTAATATCATGTTTTCTCCCTTGAATTTACTGTTCTGTTATTTATAAAGGTCCTTCTTGATGGGTGCAGAGGAGGAAATGGTTAACTCTTTGAAGAAATTATGTTAGAATTTTTAAGAAGAACCCAAAGAGCTTAATAAATTGTCACAGTGGAAAAAAGGGTTAATTCTGATTGGAGTGATAATGTATTGCTGTGTAATGTTTGGATATGCTCTACTTGTAATCATAGAATAATTTAGCAAAGGGTCATTGGAGGTCATCAGTCTGGTCCAGCCCCATCTCAGAGCAGCTTCAAAGTTAGAGCAAACACGTATACATACAGAGAGACAGCCATTGTGTTGTCAGGAAATTTAGAAATACAGCTTGTGTTTGTGGTGGGCTTTTTTTTTTTTTTTTTTTTTTTTAGTTGAAGGAGAGGATATCAGGGAGTTCCTAGAACTATTCTCTTATTTTTTAATTTATGCATGTGAATGGGATTTTTTCCAAATTTGTTTCCGCTGGGAATACATGTAATGTTCAGTATTTAATTCTTTGCTCATTTGAGGTGATCTTGGTAGATGTTCTCCAAAGAGCCTAGATGGCTTTCTGGAATGAGTCCAAGCTTTGGACTCCTATTTGCAAATAAGTTGTGGTTTCTGTTCTTAAAAAATAAAATACAACTGCAGAGTGGGAGAAGAAATGAAAGCAGTATCACATCAAACGTGAAATCGTGCAAGCCTCGCGTTTTGGAAGTTGGCCAGCGCCAGATGCTTTTGGGGTTTAGGTGGTTGGCAGATGCTGCCTTGGCACTGAACACCCTTGGTGTTGATGTGTCCAAGGGACAGTTTGTTCTGTGTGTGGCTCATGCTCTCCTTGGTGTTGGCTTCTGGCCGTCCTGCAGTCGGGTTCAGGGCAGTGTTTGCATGGCCCAGCACAGCCCAGTGATCTCTTTGGATGCTTTCTTGCATCCTGGGTTATGAAGCTTGAGATTCCCTCAGCTGTGTGTTTATTTTTTTCCCCTTATTATTATTGTTATTGTGTGTTTAAATAGCTACTTTCTTTTTGAATGGCAGTAAAATCTTGGCTTCAGTGACTTCCTGTGGCAGTGAGTCTAACAGTCTACTTATGTGTTGTAATATAATATTTCCCTGTTAAAAATTTGGCTTTGCTATCCTCTCAGCTTAGTTAATAAATGAAGTTGCCTGTATCACTGGGAAGCTGTTGTTTTCTTGACTTTATTTTCTGTTTTTCTATTGAAGTCTCATTTAATTTATTATAATGCCTTATTTTTCTGTTCATGGTTGCCTGTTTCAATAGGAGAGTCTTTCAAGTTGTTGGTAATTCATAGCCCTTCTCAGAACCCCTCCCCCAGTATTTTATTATTCTTCTCCCAATAAAGTAGGTGTATTTCAAATCAGATTGCACAGCTGATGAACAGAGCTGTACTGTAGTGTTTTCCTTTTCATCCCCCTTTTATTCAGGTCTCCCTGCTCTTCTGACTGTATTATACTGGATGGCAGAAGTCCCGGAGCTGCTGAAGTTCCTTTCTGGATTTGAGATATCATTTCTTAAGGCTTTTAGTGGTGTTCATAGTTCACTCCCCCTGCCTTCCATTACAGATAACATTGACATGGTTGATACTGAATTCCATTTATTTTGCCTTTTCATTGTTAAAATTTATGCATATTCTTAAGCTTTGCTAGTTTGAGATTGTCATCTAGAAACGTTACTGCTTCAGGTTTTCTTTTTTTCTTTGCAGTATAAAAGATAAATATAGTGAGCACTGCTGAACCTTTTAACAGAACTTAAAATTTGGAATAATAGGACAGGGTTCAGTTCACTCTATTTCAGAACTTAATTTAGGCAGTACTTCACAAAAATGCTATTCTACTGGTCCAGATAGGAGAAGGAGAGGGGAAATAGCCCTAATAAATTGAGATTACTGTGTTAATGGTGCTTGAGGAAGCTCATGGGGAGAGATGCAGAGTGCTCAAGCTGGCTGTGGTCAGAGCTGTTTGTGCCATTTGTACTGGAAATTCACTCTGCAGGGGTGAATCCTTGAGAGCTGCTCGTGGGCTCAGCAAGGGCAGCCAGAGCCTGGGTGTCCTGTGTGATGGCTCTGGGGCTGGCAGCTGGTCACTAAGGACAGTGTCCTGTGCTGATACTGGTTTAGAGTGCTTAAAACCCTTGTGCAGCCTTACAGGGCATCCTGACCTCTGCCATCAGTTGTGTGGATGTGTCTTTAGGAAGAGATTTGTCTGCTTGAAGTTCCTTCTTTAGAGCTCTGGGAGCTAGCAGCAATGTGGGGCATCTCTGCCCTTACCTGCCAGGCCCTGATAAGCAATGACATGTGTGTTCATCTCTCTAGTAAAAGTCAGATGGTTGGAAAACTTACCTGGAATTTGCCATTTCTGGATGCTCTCATCCTTGAACAAGGGAGTCACAGACACATGTGTGCTGGATGAGGCCCTGAATGTCTGTCTCTGTCACTGCTGTGTGCTAAAACTAGTGAAAACTAGTGGAACATAGAGACACCAGGCTAGGAAAATTCAGTCTGTTTGGTTTCAGGATTAGGATGGTTCTGCATGAAGGAGATTGGGGATTTGTGTGCAGTTGGCCTTGGACTGGCACTGAATGGAAGAGCTGCAGGCCAGTGGTCTGTGATCCAAGGAGCTTCTGGGCACCAGTATCAATAGGTGATCCATAGCCTGCTCTATGCAGACTGGATCCTGCTGTTAATCTTCATTATCCAATTAGCTGATTGCAGTGAAGAATGTTGATTCCATGTTTTGTTCAGTCTTTTGGCTGGTTTTAATCTGTGGCAATGTTTGCTTTTCATAGATAACAGACCCTTTGGAAGCCTTTTGACATCTTTCCAAAGGTTCTTTGAAAGTCCACATATGTTCTACCACTTGCTCTTGTCTATCAGTTACTTTGACATGTCCAGAAATACTGATAGACTGAGACATGATCTTCCTGTGTAGAAACTGCTGATTAGACCCTATCAGATAGGCTTTCAGGTATAATGGTGTTCCATTTTTAATGATTGTTTTGAGGACCTTGCCAGATACACATGTAAGGCTTGTTACTCTGCAATTCCTTGCTTGGATCACTCCAGAGACCTTTTTTTTTTTTAATAATTTAAAAATTCATGCTCAGCATTTTCAACTCTGTTCCTACAGAACAGTGGCTGTTATAAGAGGCAGCAGCTTTTTCCGACAGCTCAGCCACTTCATGCCTCAGCTGCTTCAAAAACTTGCTGGATAACTATTTGTGGAACATGATGCAAACTTGGTGATTTAGGAGTGGTTTTCAGCTTCCTGACTGTAGTCATCAAGAAGCCACAACTTTGCTGTGCAGTGCCTGGTGACAGATAAACATGTCTTCCTAAACACACGTCAGTATTTCCAGTGAGCAAGATTTATTATTGCCTTAGGAATCTCAAGAAAGAAGAAAGGCATTTTATTTCAAGGTGGTGACTATATTTGTTTGGAGGGTTTTTTTTTCAAATATTGTTAGGGCAGATATATATATATATATATATATATATATATATATATATATATAAACAAAACTTGGTGTTTATAGAAATTCTGTTCTTTAATAAAGTTGTTACAGTTGTAAGAGCAGATGTGTACATGCAATGTTTCAGGGATTTCTCAGTATAAGGTTGCCAATGTTTAATGGGATATGTATGTGTGTGCGTGTAGTATTCAGTACAAAAAACAGGAATAGAAAGAACTTCAGATTGACCATGTGCTGGTTTTTTTTTTTTTTTTTTTAAAGATGCAGCATTTACAGAAATGGCTTGTAGATCCAGTGTGCTGACAGCAATTACTGTATTTGGTGAGAATTTTGAAACTGAAACCTCTTATAGTAGATAAGAAGCAAAATTAACTTGAGTATAGTTCACTTTAAGGGTTTGGACTCTCCTCTACTCTATTGATCAGCAGAATATGTTTAAATATTGGAAGCTTTTTGCTAATTGATAAATACTGCAGCAGGCTCAAAAGTAAATTATGGGAGGTGTAGAATCTTGGACTTCTCAGTTCAGAGTCCTTCCCCCCTATTTTTATGAGTAAGGTATCAATGAGACTGTGTCAAGTTACTTCAAATGAAGTCATGAACCGGTTATGTAACAAAATTAGGAAAGTTGCACAGATCTTAAGGCAGAGATTCCAGAAATGTCTGCAGCAGTTGCAACAACTGCATGCAGTGTTCTTTTACCATAACCTGAAATAAATCTCAGAAATCCTGATAGTCAACATTTTGTTGCTGTTTCAGACAGTTGTGCAATTCACTGACAAAACAAGTATTCCTTGGGTGACAGTTATTTTGTGTGGCACTTCCTTGCTTCAGATATTGGTGGGTTTGCTGTGGGAGTGAGGATGGCTAGGTTGAGTCTGCTTCCCATCAGATTTTGAAGGCTGGCTCTCACTGCATGCTCTGTGCTGTGTCTGTGATGCCTTCCTGCTTGGCTGGTGAGTGATAAAGGGCATGAGCTTATAAGGAAATAGGCAGCAGCAGAAATAGGATCAGGTGCAGTGGTTTGTGGGCAGAATACTGGGGCCTGAGAAGAAGGCATCAGCCTTTCAGCATCTGACATCTCACTGGAGGCACAGGCAGGCCTGGCCTTGCTGCCAGATGTGTGTGTCTGTCATCATATATGGCATTTTTGGTACATCTCTGTTCAAGAGCAGGGTTTGATACACGGCAGCCAGCACAGTGATTGATGTCTTATTGTTGCTGCTGTTGGCTGATGAGAGAGGCCTTCTCAAACAAACTAAAACCTCCCAAAATAAACATTTAGGGATGTTAATTTTTTTTAATCAGTTGTTTGGGGGTGATTGCATTTTGGATTTTCAGGTTTTTTGTGGAGTTTTGAGGTTTTTTTGAGATGGAGTGAAGGGCAGAGTTTGAAAATTCACTCTCATGAGCAGCATCCTAGGAATGCTGGTAGCCAGTTTTAGCAGAGTTTTGGTCTTCCTTGGGGAAAGCAAGTATGTTAATTCCTTTTTATTTACAAACTATTATGACCTTGGGTTGCAAGACAACTTGGGGAGGCTCAGCAGGCATGGCAGGAGGAGTACTTTTCATGCTGGTTGCTGGATATCGTCCTTAAGTTAGCAGTGTCTGGGGTTTTCTTAATTTGACTTTTTTCCCTTCAGTTTTGACTGCTGCAGGTTTTCTTAAGGGTAGCTGGAAGGAACATGATAAAACCTCCACTGAAAGGTGTGAACCTAGGAGTGACAAGTTTCTCATTTGCTGGTATACAATTTGCAATTCTGAAATGCTGTTTTGAGAACAGTGATGCATAGATAAAGTACTTAAAAAGAACAGTGAGTGCATTGCTTAGTATTTGATGCTCTGTTTCAAAAAGGAGATGTAGGTTTAATGGTTTATGTGTAATGCACATGAAAAACAATGGTTCTTTTGGAGCATTGCTTTAAGGCTTTCATCCTGTTGTTTGTGGCAGAGGCAGAGCTCCCCTGGGTTTAAGTGGAGGAAGGAGAACTCCTGGTAAGTTTAGTGCTGTATCTGCAATACAGGGCTGCATGCCTCCCTTGGTTTGTTATGTCATGGCAGAAGCAGCTTTTCAGTCAACAGCAGATGCCCAACGTGACTGAGCTGTTTAATGGGCTCATTTAAACTTAAAGTATCAAATAATGTCAGCAATTTCATGTTAACTCGTATTTTGATGTTGAACCTAGAAAGTGAAGGGTTTTTCCTTTAATTTTTTAAAATCATTGTTTTCTAGCTGTGCACGAACAAGTTTAATGCTTTAAGAGAGTTTGTGTGATACAAATGTTGCAGTTAAATTAGTAGTTTAGGCCATAGTCTTTACTGTTCAGATTCATTGTCTTTTCTTACCCTACATGCTGGGAATCAGTGAAAGGACACCTGTGATTGTGAAACTGCAATATGGAGGATATAACATAATGGTAAAACAGTTCTAGCTTGGAAAGCAGTTGAAGAAACGAGGTTGTAGTATTCTCATTGCTTTGTATGACAACCTTTTAAAAGCTGCCTTTAATTTCCTGAAGGTACTAAAAAACAAGACTTTTTAAAAAACGTTTGAGACAAAAGCAACCTAAATTTTGCAGTTTTAATTCTGATGATGTATAGTGAACATGCAACTTCATTGCATCATCAGCCTATGATCATAATGAGCTGAGAAGGACACTCAGGTCTTGACTCAACAGCTGGATGGTATCCTGACCATTCAGGTTGGGATTGCTGTAAAGGGAACAGGTTCCTTGAAATACTGAGTGATTCACAGTGTTTACAGGCAAGGACAGCCTATGCATCCTTACTTGTGTTGTATTTTTAATTATGTCCTTTTGCTAGTTGATACTCCTTAGACTTGTATATTCTTTTAAAAAGCTATTTTTTTTTCTTTGTCACTATGGAAGAGCACAGTTTTATTCTTAACTTCTGTCAGTTCAGATTGCTTTAGACTGTTATTTAGGAATATATACATTTATGTCTGACTAAGGTCACCAAAGCCCTGTGGATATGAGTAAAATTTCTAAATATACTTTGAATTTATTTAAATCCTATCTTACTCAGTAAGCACTGCAGTACTGTGGGGCTTGAGCTCTTAGCTACCTGAAGGCATCTATATAGAGATTTCTGTGGCTTTTGAGAAACTGCTACTTTGATTGCAAGGTGTATTGTGTAATATGATTATGCCCTGAACTGGGAAATAGCTAAGCAACCCCACCTTTGAATAGGGATCACCAAAACTAGGTAGTCCTCTCTATTAAGCTTTAGGAAAGTAATGAAACTTTGATTAAAAAATATTACTAGTTATTCATAGCATTAACTGTGAGTTTGATGAAAATGTAACGAGAGCTCTGTTGATTGTTGCAGAGAGATTGTGATCAAGCTTTTATATTTGGATGCTCTGTCTAATCTTTGAAGTTGGGAGTATTTTTTGTGTTGCTTTGAAGTCTTCAGTTAGTTCAGATTAACTTAATCTTGCTGTAGTTACTCTGCAGAGGACATTGCTCAACTGAGTGCTGAAGCAGAAGGCTGGGTCCAGAGAGGATGAGGGGGAGCCAGGCAGCAGAACAGGCGCTGCTCTCTCTGCCTGCGTTTGTCTGTCAGCTGTTTTCACTTTGACCCAGTTGATCCTGGTGTGCTTTAGAGCCAGGCTTTTACAGGCTGACCTCAGGATCAAACATGAATGGCAGGGTAAGTTGAAATGAATATGCAGAGTTCTGACATTGCTAAAATACTTAGTCTCCAGTCTAAGGTGTTCAGTGAGCTCTGGGCAGATAGTCAGAGCCAGGACTGCAGCTGAAGTGTCTTGAGTTGTTTCCATCCATCCCTCACCCAGATAAGCTAGCTTCAGGCTGAGTCTATTAAACTCATAATGTCTCATTAAGGCCCCCAAAACCTAAAGACAAATTAAAAACCAAACCACAGACAAATCCCAGCTCCCCCAAGCAGAAACACAGAAATAATTAAATAAACTTTTTCACCTTTCATTATTGTAGTGTCTCAGAAACGGTTGTGTAGCTCTTGAAGAAAGCATGTGATATTTCCTAGTAGAGGTATTTTTAGTTAGCACACCAAACTGTTTTGAGACATCAGTCCCATGATTTTGTCATATTTACTTTTGTAAGTATAATCTTTGCATTTGTTTATGCAAATGTATATGCTAATAAGCTTTAAATGCCACCAGAATAGATTTATGGAGGATTTAATGCAGAGAGTTTCTTAAAAATATGAAAACCATGGATAATCTAAATAACAGGTTTGTTGATCAAAATCAAAGAAAGCCACTTCTTTATATTTGGTTTATAGTTTTGTGAGGTAATTGTTTCTTGAGGCAAAGGATTTTTGAGTGAATTAAAAAGCTACTGCAAACAAAGGTTACTGCCTTTAAAATGGTTGATCCACTTTTAGCCATATTCAGCACAGTTCAAGGTCTTGGATTAATGAGTTAATGTTTGGTTTCCTGAAAAATAATTGGCCTTGGAGAAGGACATCAAGTTAATGTAGCTGTTGAGGGAAAGGTTTCTGTCCAGGTTCAGCAGTTCTTTACTGCTGGTAGTGAGTTGTTCCAACCTTTGTCTCATCCTGTGATTAGGCTGGTAGGAAGTTGGGTATGTTGTATTTGAGAGGAGTGTTATTTAGGAGAAATGAGAAGGAGTTAAAGGTCTCCAAGATGAGGTCATGAAGGCAGGGAGGGTGTAAATGTGATCAGTACCTGTGTGGCCCCTTCCTGCACTGTGCCCCAAGTGTGATCAATATCTCAGTGCCCCCTTCCTGCACTGGTACCTGTTGTCACTGCTGTCACTGTGACTGTGTGATGTGGGTGGTGTGTGTGGAGGCCATGTGTGTGTGGGGAAGGGTTTTATGTCGCTTTTGAGTCCAATGGAGCAAAGCATTTTTAAAGTCAAGTTTAATTGAAGAGGTTTTCCAATAAGAAAGCAAGTCCTGTTGTAAGCTTTGTATGGGTGAGAATAGAAAGGTGACCAGTTCATGTGATATGTCAGATTATAGCAGTCTCTCTTGGACTCCTTCCTTTATGTGATAGTATTTTTATATTTATTGTGCCAATGGATTCTTGATAATTGATAGTTGCTCTTAGGAAAACAGACTGTTATCAGAAGCAAATGGATCAGAAACAATCACAGATGTTGACAGAGTCATGGCTGCTAGCTTTAACTGACTTGATGTGACTTACATGATATTTTCAACAGTGGAAAAATCGAGGTGTTTGCTTGCTCAGTCAGACTAATTGTCAGTGTTCTGACATTTCTGGAATTTTCAATGACTGTCTAAGCTCTCTGAGACATTTCTTTCTCGAGTTGTGATTTTATCTGAAGTTGTATAGAAGATACAGGAGTTGCACTGTTAGAAATCTTAAAAATAGGTTCATTTGGGAAACATGAATGTGTGTGGCATGAGGTCTCTTAGAAATCCTCAATCCATTTGTTGAAGATTTGTACTGTACTGTGTATGGTGCATGTCCAAACTAAAGGCACTATTATTTATATCTTTTAAGTAATGCACTCTATAAAACAGGAGTATGTCTAATGGACGTACTCCTTTTTTATACAGTGCATTACTTAAAAGATATAGGCAGAGAAGAATGAACAAACAAATGTCAGTGCAGAACTGAGTCTTTTGGAGGGTCATTTTTTAAATAAATAGAATCATACTGAGTTGGAAGGGAGCCATAAGGATCATCAAGTCCATCTCCCTGGCCTTGCACGGGACAGCCCCATGGCTGTGGCCCTCCATTGGGTGCTGTCTTACAGCTGAATGTCTTCTTGTGTTATGGTGCCCAGAACTGCCCCAGCCCTGGAGGTGAGGCCAGCCCAGTGCAGAGCAGAGTGGGCAATCCCCTGCCTTGCCTGGCTGGCCATGCTGTGCCTGATGTCACCAGCACAGGGTGGGCCCTCCTGGCTGCCAGGGCACTGCTGGCTCATGTTCTCATGAACCAGGACCCCAGGTTCTGCAGCTCCTCTCCAGCCTTTTGTTCCCAGGGGTTGTCCCAGGTGCAGAATGTGGCACTTTCCCTTGTGAGCTTCATATGGTTCATACCTGCTTTAAAGAAAAAACAACCCAAACCCTGAATTTTTTGGTGATGAATAATGTACAATAGTGTCATGAGTTGCTCTAATGCTTAGGTCTTTCATAAAGACACTCATTTTAATCTGTTGTACAGTTTTGGTTTCTATCCCATTTGTTGAATGTTGAATTTTTCTTTGCCTTTCATATCTGTGTAAAAGCTGTAAACAAATGTCTTTAAATCAATAAGTAGATCCCAAATAGTCTTTTATTACATAAACTCCCTACAGGTTAATCATTCTTGCTTCCTTTTAATAAAGAAATAAAAGGTATAATATTATTGTTGATACTGACAACTGAAGTGTAATTTTTTTACTCAGGATGGATCTTGGAAAATGCTTGATGTGTACTTTGGGGGCTAAGTCACTGCCATCCTTATGACATCCTTAACCATGTCCTTGCCATCAGTGAGGCCACACTCGGGGTGCTGGCTCCAGTTCTGGGCTTCCCAGTACAAGAGAGGCACAGATACACCTGAAGGCTTTTTAGTTTTTCTTCTTTTTTT
The DNA here is from genome assembly GCF_051311805.1 of Agelaius phoeniceus. NCBI lineage: Eukaryota > Metazoa > Chordata > Aves > Passeriformes > Icteridae > Agelaius > Agelaius phoeniceus. The sequence continues at coordinate 61,447,455 of NC_135269.1, forward strand.
CTTTTTTTTCCCCCTCTCTCTTAATGAACACTGGCTGACTGATTTACATGAAGGAAGACCGGAAAAATGCATTTCAAGATACAAATATTTTACATAAGCTGAAAGGTTGGATTTTGGTCTTTTTTTTCATGCTGATTACAGTGGCATCAAAGATTAACTAATGCTACTGCTATTTATTACCATTAAAACAACTATACCATTCTTTCCTGGTTTTCTCCTTTTGGCTTAGTTTTGGTCTACCATTTTCATGAGGGTGCTAGTTATGATTAGTGAAGTTCTAGCACTGATATTGTTTTCTTCTCCAAGTATATCTAATGGTGTGTATGAATTTTTCTTACATTTTTTAACAATTATTGCTGGACTTCAGAGTACTGTGTTGGGCCAATAACTATAGGTTGCTTAATTTATCAGGAAAAAAAAAACAAACTGCATGTAGTAAAGCACTTGTGAGGTTCCTGTGAGACAATGACAGATCACCTCTGTGCAGCCTGTGTGTTTTACTGGGAAGGAAGGACAAAACTGGGGCTTTTGATGTCCTGCAGCAGCAGATTTGTAGGTTTTTTTTTTGTTTGCCTAGAGGAGAAAGCCCAAAGTCTTAGTGAAATAGAGATGAGGCAATGTGTAAAGTAAATACAGCTGTTCTGTGATTTGCAGGTAACGGGAGTGTTTCTGCATTCCCTGCTTGGCCTTCCTAGGGAAGTGGAAGTAAAGTTCTGTCTCTTTCTGTTAACAGCCTAAAATGACTCTGTGAATTCAGTGGGATAAATGGCGTCCAAAGTAACTGATGCTATAGTTTGGTACCAGAAAAAGGTAAGATTTCTATTTGTTTTTATGGTGGCCTATTGTGTTTATGTGTTAATATAACAAATATAAAATACTTATGCATTACTTGTTAGCATTTTATGAGAGTGAATAGCTTGAAACTTTTCTTCCATAGGTAAATAAGTATTTTGTGACATGAAAGAGCTTTTAGTGTATAGCTAAGCCTATAGTCTTAAGTCTATAGCTTTTAGTCTGTAGTCTTCTAGCTGAAAACTCCTTACTCCCTTGGTTACCTGTGCTCTGCAAAAAACCAAATTTTGTATTCTCAGTAGAGTGTTAATTAATGTACAGGAGAATGTTGTTTCTATATCACAGAAAAGAATCCTTGTATTCAAGTAGAAAGTAAGAATTGAAACAAATTTTTTGTCAGTAACAAAAATCCTGTATAATACCAACCCAAAAGAGAGAGTCTTGGCTCTCTCTGGTGTAATTAGTTTCTGTGAGTTAGTGTTTTCCTTGGGTCTGTAGCTGTCATTTGGAGGGGGAACATCTTGTCCTTAAGCACATAATGCAGTGGTCTTCAAAACAGGAATTCTGGTTAGCTTCTAGCAAAGCAACAGTTACTTGCTAGAAATAAGGTAATACAGGTCTGCTTTGTTGAGGTCTTTATAACAGTGAATTAAATGTACAGTTGAAAGAGCCGAAAAATTAATTTTGCTGACTTAATTTATACCAATCATTCAATTATGTATTAAAAACTTGAAAATAATTCACAGTTTAATGATGAATTTTTGTTTGGTTTTTTTTACCATTTACTCTGATTTGGAAGATGACTTGTAAAAGTTCTAATGTAATGAAATTCAGTGCAGAATCTCATGGAAGGGGAAAGTGATGTTGATTTTACCTGCTTCCACTCATTCTCTCATACACTTAATTCACTAATTGCACAGAGATATCAGAGTACTGATATCCAAACAGCAAGCTGTGTTTGTATTTGGGCTGGCCAGGATCCCTCTGTGCAGTGCCAGAGATGCTGGGTGTCAGATCCTCGTCCTGTCTCTGAGGTTGCTTTTGTTGGTGGTGATGCAGTGTCCTTTGGACAGATCTTGCATGATATTCAGCTTTACATACAGATAGTCCTTTGATGCAAGAAGGAGCCTGCAGTCTCTGTAAATCTCAAGTGAAGTTCATGTTTGTTGTCTGGTTGGTTTTGTTTTTTTTTCAAATACATGTGTGTTTCCTGTTGGTCATACAGTAAAAGGAATGACACATTTGATATGCTTCAACTTTCCATCCTCCTGATGTTAGGAAAGCAGGATGAGTCACTGAGGTGTGCTTTTACAGAGGGCAGACCTTCTGATCTTGATATAAACCAGCCATTTATCAGTTTTACTTTTCCCAGAACATTGCTCCTAACAGGATTACTTGTTATCAGTACAGGTCATTCTTTTAACCCTTGTTCTTTTGTTTTTTTCCAGTGATTTTACACATGTCTCCATTTTCTTCATTCATAGTAAAACCAACATTTCTGTGGTTAATCTCTGTAGGCTTTTACAGAGATCTGCTTGGCCAGGAATTGCACAGTGCCTTTATGGCAAGGAGTTGTGGTGAGGTGGCTTTTGTTACAAGAGGAATAAGATCATGTATAATATAAACCAGATGCTGCTCTTCTCCCTGGTGTGAACAAAATTTAATTGCAATCCACACGTGGTCTGGGATCTGCCAAATGAGCAAGTTATGTTGCTTTAGTATGAGGAAGTGTAATGCTTTGAGACAAATGGCTGTATTGCAGAAAAGTTGCAGATGTTCATGTGAATTAGGCTGTGATTTCTTAGGTACCACAAATTCAGGGTTTTCCTGGATCTGGCTGGTAACCCCAAAGAGTTTTCTAGCTTTGTAGTGTGGTGTGTGTGATCTGTTCCTGGGAGTATCCCGACTCTTTCACCTTTGCCCTTGATTTTGCTTATTTATTTGTTTAAATCTCTTACATGGCACAGTATTTTTTTACCCATGGATTTGTTGTTTAAACCAAAGATTTCAGTTTGGGGAACAGAAAGAGTTGTCCTAGTGTTCAGTTGATTCCAGACTTTCTTTTTTGGTCCTTGCTTATGACATCAAGATACTGAACTGTAAGATCTGTTGTTTGCTTCCAGTTTTAAATTTCAATTTCAGTTTTTATTGTAGTTGTCAGAGTTGTCTCACTGGTTAGATCTGGTGACTCATTACACCTATAACTGGAATTGAAAGTGGGGAGAGATCAAAATGTAGTGCATTCCAGCAGTGGAAGTTTGTTTCTGGGGCAAGAGAGAACCAGGGTTGCAGTCAGTATTGATCAAATTGACATTACTCACCTCTTTGATGAAATGAGGAAAAATAAGCTGTTGTTCTGGGGAGGTGTTTTCAGATTAATAAATTGGTGTATGCCTTGAAAAAGAAAGTTCACTTCTGGTATTTCTAGTTATAGATGACTAAGAAGCATTTGAGTAGGTTGGTGCTGTGAAAGAAATACTGAGTAGATAATTTACTCCTTGTCTTTCTTAGTTTTCAGTTTTAATGTATTTTTAAATATATTTATTTCATGTGTCTCTCTGCTGAGTTTCCAAGGTCTGTTGGTTTCTCAAGAGACATTTTTATATCTCTTCAATGGAAAGAGTTAAGCAATTGAGCTCTTCCAACCCTACTTAAGGCAAGTTTTGCAAACAGCAAGTTTACTCATGACTCATACTATTGTCTGAAATTGAGCTCCTTACACCAGGATGATTTAGTAATACCCTTAATTGTTTAAAAGGTCAGACCTTTTATTATGTAAACATGTTTTTCTGTTTTGACAATGGATTTACTCTGCTTTTAGTGTACTGGAGCTCCTGATTACTGTCTCATAAAAATACAGTAATCAATTCTGAATTATTTTAAGTTTGATTGTAAGATTTCAGGGTGGTATTACAACAGCTTGTTATTTGAGATACAAGGTTGCAAGGACAGAGTTTTGGTGCTTCCAGTGTGTTTCCCAGCCAGTACAAATACTTTTTCAAGGCATGAAATACATTGACTCAGTAGACTAGATACAGGTTGACTCAGTAGAAATTAAAATAAAGGAAACGTCTGCCGTATTTCTTGGTGCTCTGGGGAGTGCAGTGCTGAGATATGTGTGACAAAGGCTTTGCCTGGCTTGTTCTCAGCCCTTGGAGCTGCCCTGCTTCTTGCAATAAAAGGGAGTGGCAGGAGTGTCTGCCTGGCTCTCTGGAAGGGTTCCAGACAGCTTCTCACATAGATGCATCGCTTGGTTAATATCCCTAGGATTAGGTGGATGTACCACAATACTGAAATTGCTTCAGCTTGGTAATTGAGTATTTTGTGGAGAAAGCCATCACAGTGTTTCCTGTGAAAAAAATCTGACACCCCACATTTATTGAAAACAATTTCAGTATCTGGTGGCATAACTTTTGTATGATACTGATACTATATATGTACTTGAAGTATTGCCTGAGTGACAGTAACTGATGTTAAAAATAATAAAGTTATGAATAATTTAACATATTGTTTCTATTGCTTGTAACTTTTTGCATTAATTTCTTAAAATACTTTCAAGCTTTACAGATGATAATAGAGGGAATTTTTGGTCTGGTTTCCCGTTTGGAGAAGATATGTAAATTTACCTTAACAACTTTCTGATTTTCAGTCCTTACAGAAGCCTTGATGCTAAAATGGGAAACTCCTTCTCCTGCAAAATTACCAACAAATTTGTACAATTATGTTGTTCCTTCTCTTGGGGATGGTTGTAGGAGAAGGCAGAATGAAACTTACTGAATTGAGGCTGAATCCTGCACCTGATTGCATATCATTTGACTCTGCCAGTGCAGCTCTCTGCTGCTCTGGGTGTCCCTTGGGTACATCTGTTAAAGGGGACAGTAAAACAAATCAGATGTTTTCTCTCTCATGGCTTTAAAGGGCAAAATTAGAGTTCTAATGGCATTGCTTTAAGATTTTAGTATTCAGTGTTTTACAGCTCATCAGTCCAAGATTATACTTGCCTATTTAGATTCATGGAATGGCCTGGGTTGGAAGAGACCTGAAAATTCATCATTTTCCACCCCCCCAGCCACAGTCAGGGACATCTTCCACTAGAGCAGGTTGCAACTTGGAGCACTTGCTAGTGAAGGCCAAGGCAAAAGCCTCAATCTTCTCCATGTCCCTGGTAACCAGATCTCCTGTTTCTCTCCACAGAGGGCCCACATTTTTCCTAGCATTCTTTCTGTCATCAACAAACCTGTAGAAGCTTCTTTGTGTTGCCCTTGAGGTCCCTGCCCACGTTTAACTCTATCAGTGCTTTAACATTCCTAACCTGGTCCCTGTATTAAGTTAATAAAGGAGGAGTTAAATGATGATTACACCCTACCTTGAAACCACCTGATTTCCTTTTTGGCACTGAATACACATGATGCATTATTCTCCCTGGCACAAAGGCAGGTTTTGCCAAATGGACAGAGGCTGTATGGCTATTTTAGGGAAAACTTCAGATGCTGAAACTTCATTGACTTGAAAACATCTGACTTCAAGTGCTGAAACTTGAGGAGTGTTGGAGCTGGCATTTGTCAGAGCATGGAGGAAGAAAATGTGTGTTCAGATAGAGCTTCCTTCCACATGTGGTACTCAAGCAGTTGCCTGACCTAGTGGGGATTTACCTTCAGTGCCTTGTTTGGTGAGACAAAACTCTGATTTCTGAATCTGAAAACTCTGAATTCTGAATGTGCAAAGGAGACCTCCAGCAGGAGCTGTGGCTGAACAAAGCAGGCTTGCATTTTGCCTGCCTGTAGGCTCCCATTCCTGCTTTGCCTTCCCACAGACTCCCATACATTTATTTAGTGAATTTGGTCAGGAAACTCATCCAGCTAAAAGTAAGAGTGCGAGTCTATAAGGAGATGAACCTATCTAATGGCAGGGGAGCAACAAGATGAAATCCCTCTGTCTTGGGAAGGGTTCTCTGATTCTTAAATTGTTTAATTAGAAATTATGGCCTTAAAATTTCTCTTCCTGTGTGATCTGATTGATATTTTAGCCACCCAGACAAATGCAGGGGCAACAAGGAAAGCATGCTATGGGAAGTGGAAACGATCAGGGACATAAGGGCAATGCTAGTCTAAAATCCTAGTTGCAACATCAGTAAAGTTGGCTAGATTTTCAGAGGTCTTCAGGGAATTATACTGAATAATGAGCTTGTCAGAGTGGTTTTCTTTTCCCAGTTACATCTTGAGGCTGTTTTGTTTTGTGCAACTACATTATTATTAAAAAAAAATAAAATATTTCAGAGTTAAATCCTTAACACTTGGAGAGTAGCTGGGTGTTGTTAGCAGTAGTGTAGCCATGGACCCAGGAAAGGGATTGCTCTTGGCCAGCTCACCTCAGACAGCACCTAGGCTGCTGTGTCTAGCTTTGGTTATTCCTCTACTCTCATTTAGTTTAACCTACAGACCTGGTTTCCAGCTGTTCTTCTGTATATAGTTTATGTTTAATTGCATGATGAAAAGAGATGTTTTGTGGTTTTCGTAGATATCTTAAAATTTGTAAACCATTACTCAGGGCAATAAGTATGGCTGACAGCTCTTAAGAAGAATTAATCTGTAAAGAATAATTCAGAACAAACATTAGTATGTAGCTGATAAATGTTTAATTAGATATTATTGGACTCTAAAAGGGATGGTATCTCTAAAGTAAGCCTTAGTGAAATTATTGTTCAGTGAAATGGCTGTAAATACAGTGCTGTTGCAGTTATTGAAAGAATTTAAGTGGGTCATTAGTTGACAATTCAAATAGTTAATAATAAATAACTCTTATTAAAGTTTGAATTGCTTGCTTAATTTTACTTCAAATAGCTGATTTCAGCTCTCCCTCTGGCACCAGACAAGAAGAAGGGAGGGGTATTGGGATATTTTAAAATCAGAAGTAACAATTCAGCAGTTATAAATTCAAGGCTCTTTGCCTTAGGATGCAGAACCTTAATCCCTTCACTGTCCTTCTCCATTTGACTAAAAGTTACTAAACTCTTTGCTGTTAACAGACAGTGTGCAACTGTCCTATAGTGATTTCTATCTGTGGTTTATCAGATAAGTTTGTCTTAGTTTAGCTTGTCCAGTCCACATATCCACCATAAACAAAATTGAAAAAAATCTACCGCCCTTGAAAATGAAAAATATCCAGAAAAAACCCCATCCCAAGACTAGAAATCTGCTCCAACAGAGATAATTATACTGCTGAGCTACTGGAGTATTATCTTTACTGCATCGGGGATCAGTTCATGTAAGAAATAAACAGTTCAAAATAACTTTTAATAATCCTGTTCTAAGTTTTGAGAAATGAGACATATTGTAAAAATTAATATTGTCCATATAGAAATTATTTATATATGGATATCTTAATACTAAAATTGATACAGAAAATCATACAGTTATTTTAATTATGTTGGACTGTAGAAGTTAATAAAGCATATCAGCTAATATTTTAGCACAAAATATTTTAATAAGGTGTCAGGCACTCCAAGGAAACAACTTTGTTATTTATTTACCGGACTCTAGATCTTACATATTCTGGATTTGTAATACTATTGTGATGTGGCTTGTAAAAGTGTTCAGAGGTTTTAAAGAGCAAAGTTTAGCACACAAGTTTCATTATTGATAGACATTAAAGTTTTAAGATCCAAGAAGAAATACTATGTATTCTTAGGATTATAATCTTTGCTAGTCTGCATGCTCATAAATTATAAATGCCTCTTGAAATATTGATCAATTCCATTAGAATCAGAAGGGCCTTGTGAGTATTGGGCTACAGGTTGATAGCATCACTACATTAGCTTCAAGTGAATATCAGTGTCATTCACAAAGCTCAAATTCAATCTTGATGCACACGTGGCTCGCTATGAGAAAGGCACCAGGAAGAAGCACTGAGCAATGCTAAAGCCCTTTCCACTGTGCTTTGAACTAAATATTGCTGTGTTTTCACTGGCTGAACTCTTTACTTAAGCTAATTGCTATTGCTGTTATACAGCCAAGCTGTACAGGTGCCAAATTTCACATGTATGAAGGAATTTGATCAAATGCTTCCTGACGTATTTGACTGGGAAAGAGTAAGTGCAGTTATTTTTAGATAATTGCAAGAGATGCACATATCTTTTAAACCCAGAAAATGTTATGAGGAGTCTGCACTTAATAAGGGTCTCAAATTTATTTAATCTTTCAGTCAAGAGCTGGCTTTATTGAGTTTACCAAATGTGTAATTGTAATTTCCCATGCCAAGTCACGTTCAAGTTAGATTTTTTTTAAAAAAATGATTACTTCTGAGGAATTTTTTTTTCAAGAAAACCTATTTGAAAGTTTATTATACCCTGTTAATGTAGGATGTTAAACACCTGCTTCTCTGTTGTGAAAGAGTGGCTGCAGTTTTCAGTTGCATTTAATTCCTTATATTCTGAAAATTTTTATAGTTGCTTGAAGAATGGTTGCTCATTCTGCAAATGCATAAATGAACAGAATCCCTTTTATCTTCCTTACTTAGTATTTATTGAGGTGTGGAATCTTCAGAATTTTAGAGTCCAGTTGGATAGACTGGATAAAATCTTGGCATTGAGGAGACCTGGGGTGCATGATTTAAAAATGACATCTGTGTATAAAATGAAATCTACTACTTTATCTAACTCAGATAGGTTATACCACAGTTTGTAATATCTTCAGCATATTACTGACAAGTTACCTATAACAAGGTTGTGTTGATGCTTGGTGACAGAAGTTACATTTCAAAATGAGACAATAGTCTTGTTACCTGACTTTTTGTTATTTTATTTTCTGCCAAGTCATAACAAACAAAAAAATGCTATAGAATACAAGCTTGGATTAGCTATTTCATAAATTAAATTAGAATAAATTTCTGTGTGTAATCAATGTGAAATTGGGATATTATGTTTTATAGTTTGCTCTAGGAGAAGTTTATTCCTCACTGTAGGGTAGACTGATGGATTGAAAGTATCAGTGATGAGCTGTTACACAAAGAGTCTTGTGTTAAGTCTTGAAGAGATTTCAGAAGCTTTTTTTACAGTTGTGTACTTAAAAAAGGATCCTTTTTTTGACTCCTGCGTTTTGTACTTTAAATTTTCTCGGAAGGATGGTGCAGAATTTGCAGCTGTGAGGGATCAGGCTGCAGGCCCAGTGGGTGGGCAGTAAATGGGTCCTGGAGTGGGTCAGGGCATTCCTGTTGGCAGAGCAGCTCCAGCCAAGGCCAGGGACAGCTGCTCATTGAGGGAGACCTTCCTTTGAGCAAGTGTTCTGTAGATTTAAATTATTCAGGTTCCAACCTGATCTTATCTCTGGAAGGTTATTCCTTCTTTTTACTTGCCTTTAGAGCTTAATTTCTTTGGTGCTAGACTAGGTGCTAGGCTTCTTTTCCGTGTCCTGCAGGTATGTACAGTTGTGAGGAAATACATGAATAGCCAAGAGCCTGTATTTGTTTTAGATTTACATTAGATTTAACATAAAACAGAGTTCAAATGCAAATACTTGTAAATCCAAACTCTTTGAAGCTGGAATTCACTGGTGCACTCAATAATTTAAAACTAGGAAGGTTTGCTAGTATTAACTTACCTTCTTCAATGCATTCACAAATTATGTTGATTTTAATTCATACATGTGTCCAACATCTGTGGTAATCATTGTATGTTATAATTTAGTTCACTGTAAATGAAAATATACCTTTCAATGAATTCTGCAGGACACATTTCACAAACTCTAAATCTGCTTTCCTGACATGAGGGAGAGAAAAAAAATAATGCCTGTGTTTTTTGCTTGCCTTGTTTGAGTAACACTAGTTCTTCCTATTTTTGTTTAATGTGGGAAATGAAGTGTGCCAGTATCCAGTATTCTACTTTATAATGCCTTTGTTTTCATGTATTTTCATCTGATACATTTGGAAGAGAAGTTTAGAGGGATGCTTATGCAGAGGGTGAGAAGGGAGGTTGAGTATCAGGTTGGAATTTGATGTGCTGAGTGGCACACACACCTGCTTAAACTTTATTAAAACACAAAGAGGTGACATGAAGTAGATTAAAAAAGAAACCCCAAACAGCAACAAAAACCATGTGAGAAATGGTAATGGTACTTGCTGTCTGTAATTCTCTCTTCCACTCCTCTCAGTTCCCACCAGCATGCCTTGCTGAACACTCCTGTGCTCAGCTCTCAATAACTAAAGGTGATCAGAGCTGGTTGGGCAGATCCCCTTCTCCAATAAAACAGTTATAAAGGACCTTGTCCCTTAAAGTAGCTCTGGATCTCTTAATTTTACCTCCTGATGGAATAATTGCTTTATAGGGCAGTGTAAAAAGAGAAATGAAGACAGCAATATCTGTGCTTCTTGTCTTTTTGTGGAGATGGAAGATGCTGCCTAAAGAGGGAAAAGAAATATTTGTAGGAAAATATAAATATGATTAAGATTTTAAATCAGCCGACTTCCTTATGTTAGATATCTTCTGGGGTCTGTTTCCTAGAATTCCTTTAACAAATGATCTGGTATTTGTCTAAAAGAACAACACTGTTTTAATGACTTTCAACTCTATACTAGTTTCAGCTATGAATGGAATTATGAGTGGAGTTTACTTTGCAGCTTTATTGGCACAAAGGCTTCCTTCCTCATTTGGTTGCTGCTTAACAGAGAGGGACACAGACTTATCCCCCCTTCTGTCCTTGTAGAAAAAAATTTTTTTGGAAGTGGGGAAGGCAGGACACAATGTTATGCAGCACACAAATTTTACTCGGGGCTCTTAGCAAATTTACTGAAAACCAGAAAGGCCTGAAATTTCATTTGAAATGTATTTAGAGGAAAAAGCCAGAACAATTAGCTGTAAATGCCTGGGTGGAGTGGTTATTCAATATATTGACTTTTTAATTGCTGGCTGTTATCCAGGTGGAGTTAGCTGTTAAACTTCCTTTGCTTTAATTACTTTAATTGTAGTAAGTGCTTAATTCTGCCCACTACTGTGCCTGACTCCCTAGTTATTTTCCACGGTTTCTTTTTTTTTTCCAAATGTGAGGTGTAAAGTATTTATTATTATCAAAAAGCCAGTGGATTGCTTCTTTTGCAAAGTTTTAAAGTAGCAAACTATAGAAACTGTTTAGCTCTTTTGAATGGGAAATATTATTTAAATTTGGGAAAGAGTAATTCAGTTTGTTGGTCTCATTTTCAATCTTAGATATGCTTTGGGATTTACTCCTCTAAATTAGATTTTTAAAAAATGTTTATTTATTTCCACTAACTGGTCAGGTTCAGAGGCACAGAAGATACCTTTAGATTTCTTTGTTTGTGTAGATGTGTGTTGGTTTCCCTGAGTATTTTTTGTGTTTATGTTGGATCCTTGGTTAAAAGATTCTTTTAAATTAAGAATGATTTTTTCTTTCTTTCTTTTATAACATCTAAATTAATGCTGAAGGCTGAAATACTAAAAGAAAAATGAGAACAATGTTTTCTGGTACAAGGTGTGTGCATTTGTGCTAGGGTCTCTTATGTCTGCTGCAGTTGTGAACTGGAAGGAGTAGTCCCACTCTTGCAGTAAGATTGAATTTGTGCAGGTTTGCACAGGTGATGGGAGTTGTTCCTCTCTCCTCTCTGTCAGGTGTCTGACCAAGCTGCTTGTCACCTCTGCAGGCTGGAAAAGGAACTTTGAGTCCCAGCAATGGCATCTGTCTGTCTCTCATGGCCTAAAAGTGATCCCACACTTAACTGCTCAGAGTGTGTGATGTGAATCAATCCCCAGATACACAAGATTTATGTGTCTAGGTAGAACAGCTGGGGTGGCAAGGCTTTAAAGTCACCATAGTAAAAGAGATTATTACTGATTATGACCTAGAAATACTGTTTGTGTAGAGTTCAAAGCAATCTGATGATCTTTGATAACTTCTTACCAGACTTGGATATGTTGTCTCGTATATTGACTTGTTCCTGTCACCATCTTAAATCCTGAAGTTTCAGATTGCCCTTCCTGTAAATATCTGACAGTCAATGGGGAAAAGTGCTGTTTCTTGATATTCATTGGGTTCCCCCTGGGCTATAAGCTGGTTGATTACCAGCCTGACCATATATCTGGTTGCTGTGCACTGTCAAGAGATAAAGCTAAGACCATCTGCTTTAGAAGTGGGTGGAGTGGAAGAGGAATTATAGATGGTTTAAAAAAAACAAATGGAGGGTATGGGTTCAACTAGATGTGCATATTTCTTTTGAAGTTATCTGAAAGACCATGTCAGTGTAGCTGCCATAGTTCTGCTCTCTCTCCTATGGAGGCTGCAGTTCTGGCCTGGGGTGGGAGGGAGTGTGATCTTCCCAGTGACTGGGCTTGCACAAGTCCTGGGCTGAGGCTGGGGCTGTGTGAGGCTCAGCTCTCCCTACTGTCACAGTTCCATTACAGATTAGCTTGATCCTGTCCAGCTGAGATGGAATAGAGAAGATAAAAATTTCTTTGTAAGCTCCCCAAGGAAATAACTTGCTGGCTTCATGCTTCTCTTGTTGAAGGTTGATTTGATTTTGTTTGATCAATATCTTTAAAATACTAATGTAGGTTTTTTTTTTTCTTTTTAGATTGGAGCATATGATCAACAAATATGGGAAAAATCAGTAGAGCAAAGAGAAATAAAGGTAATAATGCAGCTTTTTTCTTTTTGTGGTTGTGTATGCTGAAGTAATCTACATTGTATGTGGTGGTATTTAATACTGGTAAAGTAAGACTAGACTTTTGGAGTGTAACCAAATGTAACCAGTGTACTATGCTCTATTTATTTTACATAATTAATAACTCTGCACCATTTAGTGTGATGCATCATTCTGTATCTCAGTACTTTTTTTTCTTTTCACTTATCTTAAGACAGGGCTTACTTGTGTTAATACCTCTGTCTTTCACTTTTCTTTGTGATGAATTCTAATGTCAGTTATCTGAGCTCTCTTTGCTTTCAGTTAGTTACCTTATACCTGCAGTTTACTTTCCCTCCTTTATGATGCTGTCATTGTTTTGTACAGTTTATTAGACTGGTAAGTACCTCAGGCTTTGTTTCTCTGAATAAGCAGTTTAACAGTGTTCTGTGCATTTTGGTTTAACTAACAGTACCATCAGTGTCTGCCACGTTGCTAAATCGCTTTGGAGATAAAGGAATCACTCCTATAGGTACCAGTTCTGTGGGTTGTATATGAAATACCCATGGTGTTAATTTAGTCAACATTTTCTTGCAATTAACTTTGTTTTTTCCCCTCCAACACTGCATGGGAGTATTGTGCTATTTCTGCATGAGTTTCAAGGTGTTGCTATTACTTAACATCAGTAAAATGTACATTGCTTCAGTTTCCTTGGGGATGGGTTTTTTTCACTCTGCAGGACTTAAACAAAACTGTATGTGGGGGCTTGCTTGCCTTCTGTGGGAACTGTTCCAGACCTGAGCTACAGAGTTTTTGTACAGAAATACACACATGGAGTTGCACCCCATGGTATTTCAGCAGCACAGCTGAGCCTGGGGCTGCCTGAAGGGTCCTTGCCATGGCCATGAGATGCCATCACAGCTACGAGAGGAGTTCATTGATTAACTGCTGTGTAATAGCACGTTACTCAAATAGTTACTGCAAATACTGCAAAAAATTCTGACTGCAAACAGCATCTTATTTGGTTCAGGAGTCCCATAACTAACAAATTACTGGTGGTGCCTGAGTTTGGGTTGACTGAATGAAGTGCAATTCGGGTAACACCAAGGCACGTGACTAAGTTCAGGGATTGCACAGTAGTGCTTTAATCTCAAAGCTCCTATGGTGCTTTGACATTATAAATTTAGAAATAATTATGTAATAATTTATAAATTAACATCACTAAAAATCTGAAAAATTCATATATTGTAGTAGAAAATATGTTTCTCTTACTACAAATTTATAGTTTAGTTATAACTGCAATAGGATCTATTAAGATTAATTTTAAAATTTGGGTAAAAGAGTTTTTACAATAATAACAGTTATTTTTAAGTATTTTTACTTAAACCTTCTTTTGCTAATGCTTACCTGAAAAGTGTTTGGTGCTGAATAGAAATTTTATGAACTAAATGGATGGATCTGAGCATTATGAAACACTGAATATTTTTTTTAAATCACCCTAGTCTGAAACTGCTGTTTTCCATGTATGTTAGAGATTTGTGATGCATTAAGTGTAGAAATTGCATCTGAATAAATGGAATGCTTCTACTATATCTGGCAAACAGTTCAGGAGCCAACTCAGTGAAGTCCATGGATGCTGAAAGTACTGTTTGTCCAATGGAATTTTTAAAGAATGATTCACCATTTCTTTTCCTCTGAAGGTCACATCAAGTTGTACTCTTGACTTAGATTTTTCAGAGTTCATTCTTAAACATGAAAACATAATTTGAGCCACAGTGGTAAATTTTTCCTAAGATTGAGCATGTGCTTCTAGGAGATTTTCTTCCAAGAGGCACATCTTTATTTAGACTTTCAAGAGAGATCTTGTGGTCCATAAGCACTAATACATTTGAAAATGACTATACCATTCAGCATTTTATTTTTAAATTCAGTTTTCTTTATGAAATGGAATGGCTCACTTATGCAAAACTCACAAGAATCTGTAGCTGATTCTAGAATTATGGTAATTTCCAATTCTAATTATGGGCTTCTTTCTTTTCCACATAAAATTACTGCAGTTTTAGGACTGCAGTTGTCTAAAAATCTTGCATTATAAGGTCTTTGTAGTGCTTGCATTTAAAATACAACTGGTTGTGTCTATTTTTCATCCTTGGTGCACATTTTGTCCTATTCATGTTTCAGTTGTATATTAATTTTTTAATTGTGCAAGTAAACTCATTTTTCTAATAGACACAATGTGTAATGACTACATATCTAGCTTTTTTCAGTTTGATTTTTTAATCTTATCTTTATTTCTGCATGAAAAAGATAGCCAGTTTAATTTAGATGTGAGAAATATTTTGAGCTGCATTCACTTGAACATTTTGCTTGATATTATTTTTACAAAGATTAGCACTAGCAGATTTCACTAATTTGTTGCTCATTGACAATAATTTCATTTATATGCTTTCAGTTATACCTAATGTTTATGTTTTAGTAGTGTTTTTACATATGGATGAGCCTTGGCAATGGTAGAAATGTATAGTTCACCAATTTAAATGCTTTTTGAATGAGAGCAGTTAAATGGTTTTCATAATAATTTCATTTGTATCCTAAGTATTTTTAAAAATATTTATATTACTCTGAATGAATTGTATGCTGTGATTTCCTTACTGTCTAATGTGACCAAGAATCTAAGCTAAGGGGAGCAGAATAAACTCACAGCTGTCTCTGAGACTTGAGAGTACAGCATCACATTTTAGCATTAAAAGCAAACTTGAAAGCTTTGCCAGCGAGTTTGGTTCTTCTGTGATGGAAGATGCTGCTTCTAAAAGAAAAGATAAGCTTGCTTTTCTTCCTGCTGCATTCCTGTTGTGTGGGATTTTTCCCTTCCTTTTAATTGGCTAATCTATATTCAGTACTGAGGAAAAATTCAATACTTTCCTAGAATTTGGATTTTTGAGAGCTGGCTGATTACTGCCTCCTGCATTGCAATGTGATTTGCTATCTGGGTTTGGAATTAAGGAGTTGCAATGTAAGAATTTTCTGAAGTTGAGTTAGACATCTAAGAAGAAAAGATATTCAAGAATGTAATTAGTTTCAAAAATTCTGAAAAGCTACTAGAAATATATTACTAATTCTTGCAAGTGTGTGCATACATTGTCTGCATAATGCAAAGCCATGAGTGCTCAGTGCCTGTTTGAAAAATAGCCTGGTGGGTCAGTAATTGGTTGGGTTTTATATAGATTATAAAGTGTGTAAAAGGCATCCATTGTGCATTGTTATTTGGAATGCTTAATTTATAGTACTTTATGAAATTGACACCTTTGTCTGAATTTTCAGTAGCAGTATGGGTTTAATACAATTACTGACCACATAGATAATTTTGTCTTTTGTAATGTCTGTCATCTGCATGAAAGTATTTTGATAGTATTTATCTATTGCAGGGTTTGAGAAACAAACCAAAGAAAACAGGACATGTGAAACCAGACCTCATAGATGTTGATCTTGTAAGAGGTAGGTTCTGAGCTAGAAAAAGCTGAATTTCTCAGTATTAAAATAACAGCCATCCTATGTCTTATAACAAAAGTGGATTAGTAGGTTTAAAATAACACCAAATGAAACATAACACAGCCAACACTACATAACTCTTCCCTAAAGCAGATGGATAGAAAACATTGTTAAATAATGATATTAAGATTAAATTGCAATGTTAAGAATTTAATTTAAATTTTGTTGTATAAGTCTGGATTTTGGAAAAAAAAAGGAAAGAAACTTGTGCATTGTCTTATATCATTTTAGAGTTACTAGTTTACTAGTTTTACTCCTGCTGCCAGGCAAGACTTCTTTTAAGTCTTCTGACATCTGGAGGGAATGTTACGTTGAATTTTCTGGAGGGTAAAAATGTATAGGCCTTGATTGCTTCTTGCCTGTTTTAAATAACAGCATGGCAACAGAAGGTCAGATGATATGAGACTTTCCTAAAAGTCTTTATTTAGTCTTTAATTATTCTTATCTGTATGTAATTTCCCTTATGCCTTGTGAAGGCTAGGGAAAACAATATTTAGTGTTTTTATCCATGAGCCCAGCAGCCAGCACAGGAAGCCAGGTAGTGCAGGTTGGGCACCCTCACACCCAGCCTTGGCCTCCAGAGGCCTGTTCACCCCCATTGTCCCTGGAGCTTCACCCTCTCTGTCCCTGGAGCCTCACCCCCATTGTCCCTGGAGCCTCACCCCCATTGTCCCTGGAGCTTCTCCCCCATTGTCCCTGGAGCTTCTCCCCCTCAGTCCCTGGAGCTTCTCCCCCTCAGTCCCTGGAGCTTCTCCCCCTCAGTCCCTGGAGCTTCTCCCCCTCAGTCCCTGGAGCTTCTCCCCCTCAGTCCCTGGAGCTTCTCCCCCTCAGTCCCTGGAGCTTCTCCCCCTCAGTCCCTGGAGCTTCTCCCCCTCAGGCCCTGGAGCTTCTCCCCCTCAGGCCCTGGAGCTTCTCCCCCTCAGTCCCTGGAGCTTCTCCCCCTCAGTCCCTGGAGCTTCTCCCCCTCAGTCCCTGGAGCTTCTCCCCCTCAGGCCCTGGAGCCTTGCCCCCTCTGTCCCTGGAGCCTCGCCCCCGGTGGGAGCTGTGGCCTTGCCCTGGCTGTGCCCCCCTCACTGGGGCTGTTGGCACCATGTCCACGCCATGGCCACACAGTTCCCCCCAGCTCTGGCATTGGCAGCCGGTCCTGGTGCTCAGCCCCGTGTCTCAGCCCCATGTTGGTGTCCTTGGGCACAGAGCAGACGGCCCCTGGCCCAGGAGAGCCCAGGCAGTTCAGGGAGAAGTGAGTCCAGGCTGTGCTGAGCAGCTCCTGTGGCATGGGCAGACAAGCAGCGCTCTGAGCAGTGGCTGTTTGTGTGACCAGTCCTTTTTATCCCCTTACCCTTCAATTTCACAGCACTTGTTCCTCCCTAAATTGCCCAAACCCTTTCTTTCCCCCACCCCTGGATTCTCCCCTAAATGCCCTGCAAGTGCTGTGCCATCTGAGCTCCTTTTCCCTGGCATCCCACAGTGAGTCCCACCCCTCAGGCAGGGTCCCTTTTCCCCTGGAAGGTGACTTGGAGAGCTGCTTCCAGCAGTGCGTGGCGAGGGATCACACCTGGTCCTGGTGTCCATTCCATGGTTTGGGTTCCCACCTGCTTTTCTGCCTCTCTCCTGCTCTGGCCTCATGGAGATGGGCCTGAGCTGGGCTGATGGTTCCAGTGATGGCTCTGTGAGGAGAACCCTGGCAGGACTCTGAAAAGTTTTATTTGGGCTCCTTCCTCCGAATTTCTCTTTGATCTGCTCTGTGGTTGTGCAGATCGCTGTTCTCACATCACCTAACAGTTTAATTTTTTAAAAATGGGAATGTGAGAGAAAGAAACAAAATCAAATAACACTTGAACCTGCAAGAAACTAAGAAACAGTGTTGGACCTTTTCAGTGCAGTGATGTACATGAATAGCATTTAAATGACTGCATCGATGTCTAAGTTGGCATTAAAGTAGTTTCAGAGCTGGCAGTGTTTTACCTGTGCAGCACAGAGCTCACCAGTGCCAGTGCTGCTTGTAAATGAGATGGGGATGGTGTAGCAGCATGCAGTTGTTACTCTTTCAGTCAATAACTTTGCATAATTTAAGTCACATCTCCACTAAGTAAATTTTACCCAGTTTTCTGGCTGGGAAGAAAAAGAAATGGAGCGGTATGGGAGAGAAAGGACATTTGAACAAGAGAGATAAGAAATGGTATAGAAGGAGTCACAAAGATAAATTGTTCTTTGGGTGGCTTTCCTGCTCCTGGGGCTAGTCCTCAGCTGGACAGATTCACTTAAGTGCTTCCCAGTCTCATTCAGTTTTCCTCAATGACCTGGCTGGTGCAATTTACAGATGTTGGTATTTTAGATCCCTTTTTTGTGTTGGGAAGGGACTCTGCTGTGTATGCACAGCCTGTGGAGTTTTCATGAGACTTGTTGCTTTGTATAAAGTTTCTGATACCTCTGTGAAACAGAACAATTTTTAATAATTCATTTTAGAGTAATTTTGACATGGCAATGTTTTGTTATTCAAACATTCTGAAATTACAGGTATTTGTAGAAGTTCCTGATAATGGCAGTCAAGAGGGCATCAACAATTTATGACATATTTGGATTAAGAGGATCGATATTTATTTAAAGGAGCAGTTATTAAATACAATTATTTGAATAAATCTTGCACTTCCGCCATTTCAATGTCTTAACAACTCTGCTATTGAACAACTGAGATTTCTATTAGCCATAATGATGAAATAAATTCAAATTTCTTTTCTTTTTTTTAAAGGATCTGCTTTTGCTAAAGCAAAACCTGAAAGTCCTTGGACATCTTTGACGCGCAAAGGAATCGTGAGAGTTGTTTTCTTTCCATTCTTCTACAGGTGGTGGCTCCAAGTGACATCAAGGGTCATTTTTTTCTGGCTGCTTGTTCTTTACCTTCTCCAAGGTAGAGTTGGATTACAGCATCAGCTTCAACTGAATGCCTTATTGTAACCATATGGAAGCTGCAGTGGGCTGCTTGGTTCACTTAATGCTGCTAAGGTCTATTCCAGTATTTTCAGAAAATATTGGAATGACACAGTCCCAAACATATCTCTTGGTTAACATTTCTTTTACATATATAAAGGTTGCATAATGAAGGATTTAACACTCTCCTCACAGTCTTTCTTCAGCATTTGGCACATGTTAGTTTGTCACATCTGAATATAATTCAGGTTTTCAGGACAGCTGTTAACAAACAGAAGTCAGTTCACAGTTTTTGGGATATTCAGTATTGAGTTCTAGCAATCTGTCTTTGTGAGTCTCTTAATTGTATGTGATCCATAAGAGGAAAATTAGAAAGGGAAGAATGTCATGTAGTGAGTCAGTGTCTATCAGGATGAAAGTCAACAAAAAAATAAGTATTTCAGAAGTTTGTACAACAGATATGGAACAGAAGGTTAATGAAAGTTGGGAGCAATATAAGTACCCTGAGAAGCTAAATGACTAATGAAGTTTCCACTGAAATCCAATTAACATGCAATATTACTTTTTCAAATTCACCATCTGTCGTCTCAGTTGTGAATCATTGTATCATTTGGAAATTTTAATTGGATCAATATAAGGAGTTTAAAAAAAAAAGGCAGTACCTCTTGTGTGGTGATGTTATTAGCAGGTATAAAATTAATCTCACCATGCCAGTGCCTCAAGACCTGCAGTACTGACAAATACTCATGTGGCCTTCTATGAAAAGCTTTTCTTATCCCCATTTCTGGGATAGATTCCTTATTTGTCTGTGTGATGGTAAGAGATCCTATAGTGTTAATAATTTTAATCTTTTTTTATAGTAATATAGGTAGTAAAATACATTAGTTGTGGCTGGTTTGTTACCGTGTTCATGGGTGTCTTATTCTGAGAAACACCATTGCAGTAATTTTTTAATGTTCCTATTTGTAAATTTATTTAAAAAAAATATACTCACGCCTAATTTGTGGCACCTCTGTAAGACCCTACAAGTAGAAGAATAGTGAGACAATGCAGATTTTGAATGCAAGCAAGTTTTTAGGACATTAATTACAGAGCTTTCTTAGAACTAGCCTTTTTCCTCTCAGATTTCTTAGGGTCTCTGGTTTACTAAGCTGTGGATGGAAAGCATCATTTCCCTAATCCATATGGTCTGTTATGTGACAAAGTATTTCACAACTATATATGTGAGTTAACAAATAGCAGGAAATAATGAATAGTATTCCATATTACACTGTAATCCAATTATTTCAAATACTTGATACTAAAACTGTGCAGAATTAGCTGCAGATTTTTTGATAGTTTTTGAAATAAATTAAAAGACTTAGAATAAACATGTAAGTGAAATTAAATGGACATATTTACTTCTTGGGAACTATTCAAAACAGCCCCCCCAAGCAGTTAAATAGAAGTTTTGCTTCTATTTTACTCAGAAAGTGTGCTTAGTTACTAATTTTGTACAGGATTGGTAAGGCAGCACCAAAATGTCAAGAATCCATGATGGAAGATTAAAAATAAACCACCTCGAATTCCAGTGGCCAGATTTCTGCTCTGAATCTGGATTTTGTATTGAAGTTTGGACTTCTTGTCATGACAGATTCTCACTGACACTGTTGTAAAATGGTCTGACTATATTTCATTTGTATCTGTTCATAATTAATTAATTTATCTGAAGTATTTTCTAATTTATGAATTGCATTACTTGGAATTACAGCTTTAAAATTGATTAGCTTCGCCATTGATTAGCTTGCATACCTGCTAGCATTTATGCAAATCTTACAGAAAAAAGCTTTTCCTTGGCTATAGATTTAAACTCCAGGGTTTATTTGCTTTGGTTTCCATTAGTGTAAAGTGATTAGCACAATGTGTGATAAAAGAACTACAGAGAAGTGTTTTATGCTCAAGGTCATGGAACAGGCCAGTGACTTAAGATAGAAGTAAAACCTCTTTCTTCTACTTCCTTAGCTATCTAGTATATGGTAATACCTCATTTTTAACTTAAAATGTTTTTATATTCTAAGGGGAAAATGAAGTGCAAACTTAATGTTTATTGTGTATTTCTTAAGTATAAAGCAAGAAACTTTAATATTGATGTAATGGTTGTTTGTTGGGGTGGTGAGATATATAAATATATATGTATGCATTTTTAAATTTGGTATTAAAAATATTTCCAAACTTTAAATGCTTTAAAAATAAATGTTTGCTGGCCTTTGAAGTGTAAGGTGGCTTTCTCCAAGGCAGCTTTTTGTTCAATGTGATATTATTGCATTTGTGTCTGTTTTACAAAATAAGGCACTGTATTTTAGAAAAGCAGAGGTCAAAATACTGGAAATACATAAAGAAATAATTTAAAGTGCTGTAAGAAATCCTGTTCCAACTAATTCTGCCTAGCTGTTGATAGGAGCAATTCTTGGATAACCTGCTCTAGAATGTATTGTCATGCTGTGCAGAGATAAATTCTTGAATTTCCCTCCTAATCTTACTTTAAAAAGATCAGATTGGTAACATTTTTCTAAATCTGTGTGAAACGTTGTGGTAGGAATTTGCAATCTGCAGATTCTTGTATTCTGGAAGGTGATTTCTTTGAGACAGTTCTGCTTTACTTAATGTTTTTAAGTAGCAGTAACGAATTTTAAAATTATTTGTGTAGGCCTACTCCAGCAAAATGTTTCACATGGGGTTATGTGTTTATCCAGATTGTATGATAGGAGCCAAAATCAGCTCCTTCTTTACATTTTATACCTCATGGGGCTAATTGTGTGTGTGAGTAACTCAGATTAGCTCATTTACAAAGAGATCACATCATCTTTTGCTATCTGTACCTATTTTATTGATTTTAATAAGTTGGATTTCTCATTGATGCATGTGGACTTTGAGAAGCCTTATACAGCAAAAATGTAGTTCTTTATTACTTATAGTAATAAATAATGCTCCCATGCAAAACTTCTGGGCTTTAATTTAGGAAAAAGACAGAGAAGAAATTAGAAATAGTTTTTCCACAATCAAAAGTGATTCCATTGTTTTGTATGTTCCTCATGTTTCTAATACTGGTTACCTTGCTGAAGATTAGTGAAAAACACATCAAACCTCTTTTAAGTGGAGAACATAACATCCAGGTATCTGCTGTGTTAGGTGTTGCTTCGTGGGATTTATTTTAGATGTTTGAATGTGGCACAGAGCTTTGTACGTGGCTGCATTTTGTTCAGTCAATTTCACTTGAGAACTGGTGACAGCTGTTGAACGTGTATTTTTTGTGCTAGAAAAAGGTCTAAATTATGGGACTTGCACTTCTCAGTAGTACACAAACAAAACCGAATTCTCATGCGATGTGCGGACATTAGGCACAGAGAATTATTTCCCAGATCTGTTTCTGAATTGTTTCTTGGAGTTTCTGTGGGCATTTTTTTTTTGTTTTTGTTTTGTTTTGTTTTGTTTTTTTTCTTGATAGCTCCTCTCAGCTGAGTTATGTGTCACAGCTCTTCAAGCCAGAGCAAGGACAGAGTAAGCAGAGAGGAGAGGGGTTGCCTTTCCCTCCTGCTTCATGCCTGCTGGATGTGTTCAGGTTCACCTGGAGCCTGTAAAGATGTTGCTGAGTGTTTGGGCTCTGGGTGCAGGAGCCTGATTGTTGGCTGTATATGAAAAGTGGTTTTAGGGTTACAAAACTAACAGTTAGCCATGGAATTGGAAGCTGGCCCTTTGTCCAGCCACGGCTGCTAGTTGGAGCCTTGGTCACTTCAGCTGGGCACCCCCATAGTTTACATGGTTTGTCTTTTGATCTTTCCTCACTGCTAAAAAAGATGCACAGAAGTTTATATATATATAGAGAACCCTTTATAGGGTTGTACTTATGCATGGCTGCCTTTCCATATGGGCAGTTTTGTCCCTTGGCTCTGTGGGTGGGACACAGTTTAAAATGCATTCTGCTGTGTAAGGAGTTTCTAGTCTCAAGTCTCATCAAACTCACTGGGTTTGCTTTGTCATAACACATGATACAGAATTAAATTTATTTGGGCTGCTTTAAGGATGATATTTACTTTTTGCTTTTGTCTCCATGAAACATCCTACTGATGTTTCACCATAGTTGAAATGGTTTCATGACAGATACAGCTTTCCAAATGTTCTTTCCATCTTATTTCATTCAGCCATTTTTTGAGCAATACCTATGATATCACAAGTATGAAAGAAAAGATGGGTACTAAGACAGTCAGCTGTTTAGACCCTAATTGCTGCAGGTTTTCAGGAAAATAATTTTGTTCTCTCAGAATTACATGAGTTGGCTTAAAATGCAGGTAAAGGTCTGCATCTGACTGGTTTTTTTTTTTTTTTTTTTTTTTTACAAAAGCCATATGAGTTGGCCATTTCAGACATTAAACTCAACTTCATTTCCCTTCTTTTCCAGTTGCTGCTGTAGTGCTATTCTATACAGCCCAAAGCCCACATAATATACCTCTGACTGAAGTCATTGGGCCAATATGGCTCATGTTGCTGCTTGGGACTGTGCACTGTCAGATTGTCTCAACACGAACTCCTAAGCCACCTCCCAGCACAGGGGGTAAAAGAAGAAGGTATAGTCTGTGTTAAAGTACTTTAGTTCAAGACTTATAGTCTGTGTTTAGTAAACTACTGTAGAGAATGTGCATGAAAAACAATGTAGGGGTTCACAGTCTGTGCTTTGCTAGAGATGAGAAATTGGTGCTCTGTTTTTATTTGACACTTCAAAATTGTGCTTAATTGGTGCTCTTTAACTTTTATGCATTGATTAATTTAGGCATCGTTTTATTTGAATTTTAATGCGTTAAATCTGACATTTTGTCTCAAAACAGTTATCTGAATAGTGGTGGAGTGACAGTGTTTATATTACTGCAAATTTAGTTTTATGAATCTGGCTAATAATCTGTGAAAAGTATATGCTGAAAGAGATGCTCTTGGAAATGTAGAATTTAAGTCTTCCAAGCACTCCACTGACTGTGATTTGCTACAGTGAATTGTCCCATTAAAATGGGAAACACTGCAGCAGTGACTTGTGTAGGTCTAAGCTTCTGATGATGAAATGAAATGTGTTTTGTGTTTAAGTATATAATAATGAATGTATGATGCTGTTTTATTAAATAGAGTTTATTAAATTGATATGACAAAGCTTTAGCAAAATACTTTGAAATCTTGCTTGTTTTTGCATGCTTAAACTGCTGAACACATTATAGAACTAGCAGATTGCACTTACAAAACTACCTTCCCATTTTAATCTCTTCTGATGAAGGAAATTAAGGAAAGCAGCACATTTGGAAGTACATAGGGAAGGAGATGGCTCTAGTACCACAGATAACACACAGGAGGGAACAGTGCAGAGCTACGGTACAAGCACCTCTTGCAGTATTGGCGCTGTCTTCAGAGATATCTGGCATGCTGCTTTCTTTTTATCAGGGTTTGTATTTATTCAAGGCTACATAAGTGTTAGAGATGCACTATCCCTTTTCTAATTAAGTAAATATTGATGTAATGATTAAACTTCTGTTGATCTAGTTTTTTGCTCTTAATAGCAAACTCATCTGAGTATTTGAAAATGGACTAATGTGTTGTTTCTTGACTTTTGCAAATGCTGATGCAATGATTTTGAAAAAAATATTGAATTGTCATAGAATAATTTGGGTTGGAAAGGACCTTAAAGATCATCTAGTTCTCCCCCCTTGGCATAGGCAGGGGCAACTTCCAGTAGAGCAGGTTGCTCAGAGCCCCATCCAGTGTGGCCTTGAGCAGCACTCCAGGGGTGGGGGCAGCCACAGCTTCTCTGGGCAGCCTGTTCTACTGTCACCACTCCCTCACTTAACAATTTCTTTCTAATACTGAAAGCTAAACTTACCTTTTTTCCATTTGAAACCATTGCCCCTTGTCCTATCACTACATGCTCTTGTCAAAAGTCCCTCTCCAGCTCTGGAAGGTGCTCAGAGGTCTCCCTGGAGCCTCTTCTCCAGGCTGAACAACCCCAGTTCTCTCAACTGTCTTCACAGGAGAGGTGCTCCAGCCCTCTGATCATCTTCCTGTCCCTCCTTTGGACTTGTTCCCACAGTGCTATATCCTTCTCATGTTGGGGGCCCCAGAGCTTAGTGCAGTGCTCCAGGTGGGATCTCGTGAGAGCAGAGTACAGAATTAACTTTTAGTTAAATTATATTTTGTTGTTTTACTACAACATGTAGGTTATCGGGAAAAAAACAACTTCGTTTCTCAGTTTTAATCCAAAGAGAAAAATTCAACTGTTTAATTTTTACTTTATCACCTTACCTCCTTGTTACTCCAAGAGAATGCTTATTCAACTCTGTCACTGTCATCAAATGGCACTCTTTTTCTTCAGGTTTCAAATAAACACTGATTGGGCTATTATTTTTTTTTTTTTAAAAACCCATTCTAGAGCTGTATGTGCAGGACATGCTATGCATGCAGCATTTTGAGTGCTATGTATCAGCATGTATTAATTAGTGAAAATATACTCAATAAATAGTATTAAATTGAGAAAAGGGATAATGCAAGTTATGACATTGATGTTTTGTTGTGCATGCTGCATTGTAAATACAGCAACACTAACATGTCTGTCATACCTGTGATCTGTGCTCTTAACCACTGGTAAAACTCATGTTACCTTCTGGGAGTGTCTACTTGAAACTTTGGACAAGGTTTGAAAATGTTTAAAAGTGTTGTAAGAGGAGAGTTCATTTGACTTTTTCCTGTGTGGGTTAAGCTGTCTTTGATAAACTGTGGGTCATAGTGATAGGCACCATGGTCTGTGGGCATTACTCTCTGGTATGCTTCAAGTGTAATCTTGTAAACTTCTTGATGTTTTGTTTTCCCTTCATTGAAGTATTGAAAATACTGTTCTGCAGTAAGAACAGTGTTGGAAGATTTTTTTCCCTTGCCTTTCCTGCTGTGTGGCTCAGAGTATTTTCAGTTGAGAAGGGTTATGTGGAACTTATCCTAAAGACTTGTTTAAACCATTTAATGAGAGGTACTGTGTGTATATATATAGATGTTAAGCCTCCACGATGACTACTTAGTATATACAGTATCTTCAAAGGAAGAAGAACACAGAGTGACTGAGAGTGCTGTAAACAGCCCTTAGTCCTTTGTTACCCCTTCATTGCAGAAGCACAGTTGTTTGTATGTCTGGAGCCATACAAACTTGTCTAGATGAAAAATAACCTTCTTTTTACCCAGGGGAACATACAGTTCAGTTTCTTAATGCAATTTTTTTCATGGTAATACAAACAGTTTTGTCAGCACAATGGGAGTGGGGCTGGGAATGAGGAAGCAAGAGCACAGTGTGGAGTAATTGACTGCTTGGTGAGGCTCCTTAAAGAAAATCTTAAGAAATGTCAGTGCAAGGAACCTTCACAGCTACACTTGTCCTGTTTCTTAAGACAAACTTGGAAGCTCTTTAGATAAGCACATTAGAATGTCTTATATAGAATGTCTGATTAGTATTTATTTTCAGCAGTTTTTCACTTACACAAATTTTTGACATACTGTTTTCTGGAATTTTAAGTATAGGTCATAAATTCATGATTTCAAATTAACCTCAGAAATTACGTTCTCTGTGTTAGGGCAGGACCCTGTGTACCTGCACCATTTGCCTGTGCTCAGATCATTGGTAAACTGGAACTGTGTATTCAATAAATATCCTTTCTATTGGCAGAACTCAGTCTGACTTAAAAATTAGAATTCTAAACTTTAATCCAGCACAGGGGCAATTTAGAAAATACTATTGATAAGTCTTACTTGAAAAGAGGGCAGTATCCAAGCAGGTGATCTGTTCAGAATGCAGTACTGATTTGGGAATTTGCCCTGCATGTCTCCTTACTCCAGTGGAAATCTTGTAACCTCTAAAATGTTGTAATCTTTAGAAGTTTTGCAGTGGGAACAGAGGGGAGAGTTTTTCTGATCAACCTCAATGAAAATACATTGAGAGAGTACCTGAGAGTGCAAATCCACACTTTTCCAGAAATTTTATTGAACTTTCTTTGGTATTTTCCCTTGATAATGCACAAATAAGACTGAAAGTCATTCTTGATTTAGCTTTTGCATATATTCAAGTCTTTTAAAGCATCCTGGTTTGTTTTACTCTAAATTTAAGGCATTCCTGGTTTGTTTTACTCTAAATACTTTTAGTTATAGCCTTAAATTGTAAAAGTTAATTAAGGATATATGTATATATAGTAATTCTAGAGAACCATACATTTTTGCCAGCTAAGGATATATTGTTTGTGTTTGTTACTGTGGGATTTTTGTTTTGTTTTTCTTTGAAACGTGCACAAAAGCCTGACTTTAAGCCCAATATACACTTTTCTGGCTTGAGGCTTACAGTTAAATTTATACAAAAAAATAACTTTGGTTTCTCTGTTAGAAGGAAATAAAGAGTTCAGTCAAGCTCCCTGAGACTTAGAATGAGCCTTAGTTGATACCAGACCAATAGCTTTGGTCTTATGATTTTAGCACTCAGACATTGCTTGAGTAGTGAAATCCCATCTGAAAAAGTTGTGCATACATGCAAGTGTTCCTTTTTTCCCTTACCTGTTCCTTTTCAACTGTTTGAGGCTACTTCTAGCTTTAAAGTTTTGTGTAAAATGCATCAAAACTTCTCAAATCAAATTTGGAAGAGCTGTCTCATTAATCTGCTCATACAGTTTAGTAACTTGTGGAGGAAATGTTTCTGATTGGATGTGTGTGTGTGATGAGAACTTAAAATTTTCTTTCAAACAATGCAGAAGTAAATGCAGAAGTGCTGGAGGAATATTTAATGAATTACAGATTAGTTTATCTGGATTCCTCCTTATTGCAGATAATTTAATGTTAGTGCTTCATCCTCATTACTCACAACTGACCTTGCTTATTATTTTGCAATGAGTTGCCACTGAAAGGCAGTCCCTTTGCTTTAAACAATATAAATGTTAACTCTTTTTCTTAGTTCGAGTGACAAATTAAAGATGAGAAAGGAGGATTAAACACCTTAGTAACATTGTCTCTTCTCTTGATCATTTTGTCTGCATCCCTTTATTCCATTTTTTCTGCATACCGTTATTTTGTGAGCTGAATCGGTCCTTTTTGGATTTTTTTTTCCTATTTTATCCAGCTGTCCCTTGCCATTTTTTGCTTTCAGGACTCCCCTTTATGTGTGGGATACCTTATCTTGGAAGGAATGTGAGGCGACTCTCCAAATTCTCCCAATTTGTTTGATGTACATATTAAAGAGGAATTTAATCTTCTGCTGTGTAATCCAAGCCCTCACAGAATGCCTCAGTCCTTAAAGAGAAAGGCAGTGCATATTCCCT
The DNA here is from genome assembly GCF_051311805.1 of Agelaius phoeniceus. NCBI lineage: Eukaryota > Metazoa > Chordata > Aves > Passeriformes > Icteridae > Agelaius > Agelaius phoeniceus. The sequence goes on from NC_135269.1 coordinate 61,475,696, forward strand.
CACAGGAGCACCAGATCAATTGAACAGATTCTTGATAGTTCAGTGTTCTTGATAGCCCAGTGCTCTACTTGAAATAAAAATAAAAATTTTCAGAAGCATTATTTATAACACTTGTCTTCTTTCCTCTCTTTTCCCGCCTAGTGTTCTGAAAATCTAAAAAACAAAATTTAATTTACTTTGACAATACAGAAGCTTAAGACTAAAAGTCCCTGTCAGTAAGGTAGCAAGTTGCTATTCCTCTTCATTCCTTCATCCATTGCACTTTATAGTTTGGGAGTATAATAGTCCAAATGTTTGCTTTGAGAGAGCCTTCTTCTTGCATGAGGTAGTCTTGCTGGTACATTTATTGTCTAGGAAAGGGCTTTGATTTTAGAGGATGTTATGGGAGACTATTCAGTGAGAGATTTGTCCTTTAAAATCCTTGAGATTTTATCCTTTAAAATACAGCTTAGTTGGTATGTTTGTAAGAGATAGGGAAAAATGTTGCCTGGGGTGTTGCTGGATAATGCAGAAAAGAGTAGATCCCCTTCTGTTTAGTAGGGTTGTCAGTAAGCAGAGTATATTCAAAACAGCACCAAATATCAGTGTACAGAGTACTAAACAGCATGTTTGTTTGCAGCTTCAGGAAATTGCATGCTTGCTTTGAATTAATAATTATTAAAGCAACTTCTAGCATCCCTCTTTTATTTGTTAAGACTGAATAGAGGGATTTCTCTTTCACTTTTGATGCTTTTGATTCTTCTATTAGCAAAGCTGCTGTGAAGTTTTATTTTTAAAATAGGTTTCTTTTTCTCTTCTTTCAGTAGCTAATCATATAAATTTCTTTCACACCCTGACAGTTTATTTTATAACAATTTTAGGAGAGGATAATGAGTATTATTTAGAAGATTAAATAGTTACAAATATGGCATCAAAATCAAATTGTTAATATTGTTATTTTGTGGATATCTTAGTAAAGCTAAAACATTGGTCGATAGGAATAAGAAGGATTTAGACTGGGGAAATAATTCAGAGAAATAATTAATTTAATACATGTATTTGTTTTAAACATAGATCTAAGAAAGCAAAAAGCTCAATAGATAAATCCACTGAAACTGATAATGGCTACGTGTCCCTTGATGGGAAGAAGCCAGGCAGAGGCAGTGAAGAAGGCGCGCAGGGCCACGAGCGTCGCTGCGAGGTCATCAGGCCAGAAGAGACAGGGTGGAGCCCTGCCACAGTCAGAGATGCCCTGAGCAACCACAGTCACCACAAAGTAAGTGTGTTTGTTGCTGTTTGTGATGCCTTTGATGCATTTTTATCTGCTTTATTCTTAAAATTATTTGAAAAATTAAATTAGGCTTAGGGTCCTGGAGCCAAAAATTGTAGTGAGTTGCCTTACTTCATCAGATTCCTGGCCTTTCCTTCTTCTTGTAGGAGGAACCTTAATGGTGTTCAAAAATTTTTTTGTGTTCTTTATTTCAATGCACAAATTTGTGTGCTGTCCTTTATCTGTGGGTATTTCCTGACCAGGTAAACCTTCTGTGCCTTCTCTGACAGTCTGGGCATCTAAGATCTGTCTCTGTGATTAAATGGAACAGATTTTGGATTACTGACAATTTGTAATTTTAAGGTCATTCTGAGCATTTCTTTGCCTATGAATCATCTTCTTTTTACTTTTGTTTTTTTGTTTGTTTTTTGTTTGTGTTTTGTTTGTGTTTTGTTTTGTTTTTTGTTTTTAATTGATCTGTGTGAAAGATGAGGAAAGCAGGATTTCCCTCCAAGTGAAATAGGCAGGACTCTCTATACTGAGGAATAGAAAGGAGAGGGAATAATAGAATTATTATAGAATCATAGGAAGTGATCATGGAAGAAAGCAGAACTTTTAATTTTTTCTGGGTCTTATTATCTGCTAGATATCCTGTATTCAAAGTAACACACATTAGAGACCTCAGTATCCAACATACATCCTCTAAGCCTTCATCCTTGTAAGAGATGGTAAATGTTAACTTTGTACTGAATATGTTGATAATTCAGTCTTATACTGTTAATTTTGACTGATTGGTTGGTTTGGATCTTTTGGTTAGGTTTGTTCTCTTTTCAGAAGCAGATACATTTTCTCTAAGCCTATCTTGACATGTTCAGTTTACAAAAAATCATATTTAAAATAAGAGCATCATAATCTTTCTTGAGGCTAATGTGAACTAGGCTTTCCATCGAAAAAATATTTTTTGTTGCTACAATTTCTATTCCATAATTCCTGCTCTGCCAATTTGGAGTCTTGGAAATGCATTAATAACTGGTTTAACTGAGCATAGATACTGAAGTTGCAGGAAGAAATTGGATTTCACTAGTTGAGAACAAGACTTAATAAATGTGACTCTATGTCTTACTAATACTGTATTTCTTGCCCTAGGATACTGCCAGGACTGTGACAAATTTATCAGATGAAGTTTCTAGCGAGGAGGGGCCTGACACGGGCTATTCCTTACGCCGCAATGCGGAGCGCACCTCTAGCGACTGCACCCTTCGCAGCAGGAAATCTCACCATTACAAGAAACACTACCCTCTGGAGGTGGGCTCATTTCTATTGCTTCTTGCCTGTCAGTTCTGAAAACAACTTGACTTCTTATTGACTAGGGTATATAGAGCAAGCAGCTTGCATGTGCTTGGTTGCTGGCTGGAGTTAAACTATGACATTTCCACAATTTTTTTTTTTCCCATCTTGAATTTTAGGAGTCTGTAAACTGGAAGTCATGCTAGTGAGGAACATCATTTTTTTTCTTTGCCTTTGTTAATGACAGTGTTTTGAAATGAAAAGATTGTAATACAGTTTTTTTGAGCTTCATCCTCTTTTTCGATTTGTTGTAAGGAGAATTAAAATATGTTTGGTAGATTTTTGCATCGGGTTATGGTAACTCTGTTGCTGTCTTGTGACACCAGTTATCTCCTCTGGAAATTTGCTTTGTTACAGAAACAGTAGTAATTGGGAATATGCAAATTTTCAGCATGGTTCTGCTCCTGTTTCTCTCCATTTAGTATTTTGGATTCACTCGCTTTCTTGTGGAGAAGTCTGATTGACTCTGAATTTTCATTTCCTTGTCTTTGTTGAAACAATAATATTAAATCTTGTAATGAAATCTTACAAAATTGTCAATGTATAAAAAATACCAAAATTTTAAGAGACTTGATGACATTACAGCTTATAATAGGGGATTTCACAGATTTCATATGAGCAGAATTCTTAATTGTAAGGACTCAGACATTGAAAGAGAATGGAATATCTTATTGTGGTTTTGTTTATTTATTCATTATTTTTAAAAATTATGCTGTTTTGCTAATGGTATGCAACTTCACAGATATGGAACACTTTAAAGGCTGTATTGCTATTTTTTCTCAAAAGTTAAGCAAAGAAAGCAAAAAGTAAAATCAGCACTGACAAAAGTCCACTGACAGATGGGCTTGATTGGCAGAGCTTCATAAGTAAACTCTCTACTTGTTACAGCAAAAGTGTATTGGAAAAGTTCAGGTACTGCTTGCTCTGATCACAACTGCAAGGCCTTGAAGTTGATGCTTTGCATAAAAAACATTATTAAATAAGCTATTCTTTCACTCATTTCTTGTAGACTTTGGTTAGAAAGATCCAGAATGTTGATTGATGTCAGCATTTAGTGCCTTCTGCCATGTGTGGTTTGTGATAATGGCACTGGTTTTTTCATGTTATAGGAGATGTCCCTTCACTGTGTGCTTGTGCAGCCATAGTGCTTCACAGGAAGAAGAAGAAAGACACCATTACAGTTGATTTCTTTTATTTTTAAACTTAGATATATTTTTCTTTAGTGTAGAGAGCTTCAAAGCTAGGGAAGACTTAGTAGATAGCTTCAGAAGCTAAAGACAGAGTGTAATCCATGTTTAGCTGTGGCAGTACTGTTTCACACTGACTCCATGTTCACTGATCTGACTGATGCAATCAAAGAGGAAGCTTTTCTTTCTTGCTCCCAACTCGCCTCCCCCACACCATGACAAAGAAAATGAAACAATAGTTTTCAAATCAGTGAAAGCTTTCTTTGTATTAAAAAAATTAATAAGTGAAGTCAGTGGATATGCAGGACAGAAATTGAGAGTATTTTCTTTTATCTTCATGTTTATGTGTCTACTTAATTGTTGTTTGAATAAGCTATTTTTCATGTTCTTACTTTATTAACTTTCAGCCTCAGTGGTACCCAGTAGTGACTGCCTTCTATAAATATCTTCTTTTTTGCTTTAAAAAAAATTCTTCAGACTCTTTCTGCATTGATGTTATCCCTCTCTTTGTAAAAGGTGGAGAAAGAGATCAGATCAAATTTTTTCTAAGCATTTCTTTACAAAATGATATGCATAAAATACATTAAACATGGTTTTCAGAAAGAATGAAGAACATTTCTTCAGGTAGTAATGGACTATGACTCACACTAAGTTAGTATGTCTGCTGAAACAGTGCTTAATATTTTTTCAGTGTAGAAAATTGTGTGTTCTCAAGAGAAATTAGTAGAAATAAACTTGGTGTAAGAGGGAATGGAAATTGCCAGAGGATGACAGTGAGTAGGCTGATGCTGTTTTTAATACTACACCCCTGTCTTGCTGGAAATGGATTCTCTTTATTGTAGAAAGTAGTTTACACTCTACATTGTTTTTCTGAAGACAGCAGTAGATTGTTTCATGTGTATGCATTGGGAGATTCGAATGTCCCAAACTTCAGATTTTTCTTTCTTTATCCAAGAGCTAGGTACAACTGGAGTTTACAAAGGCATACTTGTTTGTCAAGTGCAGTTTGTTTAAAATAATTAAATTTTTATGTCTAATTGTGCAGATTACACATAAACCTGGCATTAGCTATGCGTACCCTTGCTTTTTTTCCCCCTCTATACCTGATGCATTACTGTGTTCAAGCTCACTCTGTCTTTGAGAGGTATGTTAGTAGTAACATGTGACTTTAGGGGCAATTCCTCGAAGCTGGAGATATAGCTGGAGTCTGTGGCTTGATAATTGCTGTTAAATTCTAAACTAATGAGCTCTAAAAAATCTGTGAAGTAGTTATTTCATTTTAATAATGAGTATGATTAGATTCTTCCTTATGTGACCCCCTCCCTAAAAAACAGAGGCCATGGTCTGTTGCTTGCTTTTTGGTACAGTGTCTTAAAATGTGCAACATCTTAGACACACTTGCAATAAACATACAAACCTTTCTGATGACCAGGGTAATGGATTAGAACCTAAAATTCCAGATGAACACAGAATCACTCACCTGAACTTTAAAACACCTCTGCCAGGAAATGATGTAGAATAAAACATCAGCATTAATTCCAGTGGATGTTTGGCTTTCAGGATACACCCAAATCAGGTACCAGCTGCAGTTCCCGGTGCTCCAGCTCCAGACAGGACTCTGAGAGTACCAGGCCAGAGTCAGAAACAGAAGATGTGCTGTGGGAGGATCTCCTGCACTGTGCTGAGTGCCACTCGTCCTGCACCAGCGAGACAGACGTGGAGAGCCCTCAGGTGAACCCATGTGTGAAGAAAGAATTCAGAGATGACCCATTTCATCAGGTTGGTGCCCACCAGTTCTGGCTTTTTACACTACACACAAGGTCAGTGTTACCTTTCATACCTCACAGAAAGCCTGGGAGAAAGACCTATATCAGATGGAAGGAACAAATCCAAAGTTATTTCATAGAATTAAAACAAGTAAAGCTTGATTTCTGCTACTCAGTCATTAATTTTTCAAAAGAAGAGGGTATGACAATATATCAAAATAGCCTATAGAATATTTGAGTGCTTGAATCTTAATTCTAATTTAGGGCAAGGACTGATTGATTTACATTTCCTCTGTGATAGGTTGTTCTGTTTGGGTATTTATTTTTCTGTTTTGGGGTTTTTCCCCCTTTTTTTTTGTTTGTTTGTTTTGTTTAATTTTTTAATTGTTTGGATTTTGTTGGGTTCCCCTCCCCCCGCCCCCTTTTGTTTTTCTCTAGTGGAATTGCTTTCTATAAGTACTTATCAGACACCTTTCTGTTTGCATACTTGGAAATGTATATATAAGAAAAGCAAACAGAAGGATAACATATGTTTTATGTATATGCATAGATATGTGATATCATGGGTGTATTATACATGCCTAAATTCTATTTGATTATAATTTTTTTACCTTAAAATTAGTAGCAGCAATTTGGATTATTTCATGCATTGTTTTCTATTTTTATTTTTAGTGCTTCCTGCTTGCATTCAATAAAACACTAAACCTTGCAGTAGTGAGTTGAATTCCAGTACATATATTGACTTAAAGACTTATATTGATTTGACCACTTGAGAATTTTTCTACCTGATTGCAGTTTGCAAATTTTTGAGTTTCAGCTCCCGGTGTTGATACTCCCTCTAGAGGGAGAGCTTGGAAAACTGTGGTTAAGAAAAACCTGCAACAAATATTTATGCTATTTTAATATTATAAATAATTTCTTCCTCACCCGGTAGAAATAAGGGAGATAATTGCGTACTCTGCAGATTACAAATATTTCAGATCAATACTTACAAAGCAAGCAATAAAATGAAAATAAAGCTTTATTTGCAATCAATAATAATTAAAATCTAGAAATAATATCATGCCCTTGCCCCTGTCAGCAGCAGCACTTCCAGCAGTGTGATGCACATAGTGCCAGGTGACTAAAGCTGAAAGCAATTTTCATCTCCTGAATGGGAGAGGAGGGAGACAGGGCTGAGGGAAATCAAGAAATGGCCACAGCAGTATTTGTCACCTCAACATTTTTTCCATATCCTTTAATTCTCACTTGGCTCTTGGTTTGAAAGAAAGGTCCCTGAGCCCTGAGTGCATTCAGAAGATTAACCTGGGATTGCTTGGCTCTGGGAGCTGCCTGTATTGATTAGACACCTACTGCTCTCTGAGTCTGGCCAGATCCAGTGTGCACAGGGGGGTCTTTGTGCATAACAAGGATTTTGAAGTCATTAAAAGCAAATAATAAAAAACTATTTCCCTTAGCCTTAACCTGAGAAGAGTGCTTTTCAGGATGTTAGGGGTAAATAAATAAAATAAATTCATTAAATGTGTCAGAATTGAAAACGACTCATAAGTTGAACTTTGTTTTCATATTTCTCTCTTCTTTGATATGTTCGAGTAGAAAAGAAGCCCATAAATCCTTAATCCCATTAACTCATCCCTATTAGAAAATGGACTATAGAGAAGGAGAGATTTCTGTTCTCACAGCTATTTCTTGGAAAAGAAGGGGAGGATCTTAAGGAATGGGGTTAACACATAATAGAAGTAAATGCTATATAGCAATATTTGTGTCAGTCTAAAGTGTTTTGGTTTGGTTTTTTTGGTGTTTTTGTTTTTTTTTTTTTTTTTATTTGTGGTTTTTGGTTTTTTGTTTGTGTGGTTGGTTTTTTGTTGTTTTGGTTTTCTGGGGGAGGGGGTTTGTTAGTATATTTCTGACAAAGGCATATTAACATGAGAATAGATTCTTAATTCTGATGGAAGATATTCTTTGTCTTTCCCAGAGTCATTTGCCTTGGATCCACAGTTTGAACCCAGGACTAGAAAAAATAAGTGCAATTGTATGGGAGGGTAATGACTGCAAGAAAGCAGATATGTCTGTGCTTGAAATCAGTGGTATGATAATGAACAGAGTGAGTATTTGTTTTACTTTATGCAAATATTGTGTGTAGAACTGTAAGCACTACCAAGCCTGGTTTATGTGGGGTTTTTTTTTTTTTGGTTGGTTTTTTGGTGGGTTTTTTGGTGTTTTTTGATTGGTTGGTTGTGGGTTTTTTAATTTGTTTTGTTGTTTGTGTTATGGTTTAAGTTTCTGTTATTCACATTATTGTTCTATGGCTTACATCACTCTGATTTACTTGTTACTACTAGATTAAAGGGCTACCAGATCTATAGTTTTGAGACAGTAAGAGGTGTTTGCATTGTTAGGTGCTTGCTCACATAGCCAACCTCAGTTTTATTGATCCATGTTGTGAATAATCAAGTTGATCTCCTTGATTTCAATGAACAAGTAATTTATTGGGTTAGGAATACACAGATCTGGGTATCTGGATGCTAAAGTTAGGATTGGAAAAGAAAGCTTTCCTCTTTAGGAAGCAAACCTCTAAGAGGATGAGTGGGATGTTCTCACTAGTCCTCCCTCCTTTCTCCTAGTACTCCTCTTGAGGAAACAGTTGGAAATGCATTTAATTGATGTGCTCTTTTTCAAAATAGACAACATGAGTATTTTGTAGAGTTGCTTATAAAACCTAGCATAGCCAAGAAAACTCTCACTAGTTCTGACAAGTTGGTACTCTCTCCCACTTGGTAAAAAGCAACTTATTCACAAACCTAGTTCTGATCTCTGCCTGACTCAGAGGCTTTACAGGTTTGGATGCAAGACACAGCAGAGACAAACTCAGCAAGCCATAGCCAGCAGAACAGAACTCCAGACCTGTCTGCACTGTACACACTTTGATTCCACTAAAAAGGATACAACCTAAACCAAACAGAAATAGCAGCAACATACAGGATCTAAGCAGCCCAGTCTGATTAGGCCACTTGGCTAATTCAGCATTTAGTGAATTTTTAATGCAGGAATATGCACTGGAGTTTAACTGCAGTGTTTTATTGTTGGGTTTTTAAGTTATTTGGTTCCTATGCATTAAGTGCTCTTTGAGGAGTTCCTAGTTTTTAAATAATAAAATGGGATGATGATTGGTTGAAGTTTTCATACACTTTACCAGATTATAAAGTGGTCTTTGTGATTAAAAAAATAATATTTTGTTTACTGAATGAATAACAAAATCATTCAAAAATTAAATACATTCATTGTTTTGTTTTGTTTTTAGGTGAACAGCCACATACCAGGAATTGGCTATCAGATTTTTGGAAATGTCATATCTTTAATCTTGGGTTTAATGCCCTTTGTCTTTCGACTTTTCCAAGCTAAAGATTTAGAGCAACTCGCAGCACATTCTGCCACTGAGCTCTGCATGACTGCATTTGGATCAGATGGAGATGTTCTGGTTCTCTCAATGGTTATTATAAGTTTCGTGGTCCGGGTGTCTCTTGTGTGGATTTTCTTTTTTCTGCTCTGTGTAGCAGAGAGAACATATAAACAGGTATGAACAACAAAGCAAGAGACTTCATCTAAAGCAAACCAAGGTTTAATGTCTGCATTTTTTGACTTTGTGGCTATTTTAAACTTGTTTTCTTCAGCGCGCTGTGAGTCATAGATCAGTGATGACAAACACTTCAGTGGGCTTGCAGTTCAGGAGATGACTCAGTTCCAGTGGACTGAAGTCTCTGAAGCTAAAAGGTTTTTTTTGTTGGTGTTTTATTTTTTTCCTGGAGAGAATTTCTGGGTGAAAACTGGCTCCATGCATTAACCCAATGCTTATTCATGTCCCAGTTTGTTTCAGGTTTCCACAAGGAGAAGTAGTTTCAGGAAAAGAGCTCTATAAATTTACAGTGCGTTTCATTCAAAACCTTCAATTTAATTCATAGAATCATAGAATGGTTTGGATTGGAAGGGACCTTAAAGATCATCCAGTTCCAACCCCTCTGCCATGGGCAGGGACAGCTTCCATTAGACCAGGCTGCTCAGAGCCCCATCCAGCCTGGCCTTGGACACTTCCAGGGATGGGACATTGAGAACAGTTCTGTCCATCCCTGGCCAAAGCCCTGCCTGCTTTGCTGTTAGATCAGTTCTGTAGGTGGAGATGGTGAGAGCTGCTCTTTGAAGTGCTATTCCATTGCTTGTTACTGCAATTGAAACTTCAGAGAGCTACCTTACTAGCTGCAGCTTATAAATACTTATGGGTCTGCAAAAGAAACATTTTTATACTTTCTGTTCTCAAATTATAGTGAAAATATGTGATGTAATACAGTAGAAGGAAATTAACCTGCTTCTAATAATGATATCTGTTGAAAGGAACTTCTGTAGTATAGGTGCTCTCTAATGCAAATGATTGGCAGGTTTGGTTTATTTTTTCCCAGATTTTAGGAATATAGCAGATCTGCTGTATAAAAGTTGAAGAAAGGAACTCAAAGTGTAGCTAACTTTTGTTAATCATTAGAATGTGGAGACTTTTAAAATGTTTTAGTGTATTTCCTCTCTTTAATAATATGCTGCACTTGCTTCTGGTTTATATTAGCATAATTTAATTTACACTGGTACATTGTACATTATGTTGACATATTTAATGAAGGCTTTTCTCTAATTTTTTTAGTACCTCTGAAAATCATTTAACAGCTAAGGTAATTTTTTTTCTTCTCTGCAGAGGCTACTTTTTGCTAAACTTTTTGGTCATCTAACATCTGCCAGAAGGGCAAGAAAATCAGAGGTACCTCACTTTCGCTTAAAGAAAGTGCAGAATATAAAAATGTGGCTTTCTCTCAGGTCCTATCTAAAGGTAAAATTTATATTTTTGCTTTTAATAAGGTTTTAACACAATACATTTTAAAGATCTTGTTTATGTTCTAACATAAAATGGTGCTGATGGAAGGTTGGTGTTGTAGGCTATTTTCTCCTGTACACTTATTATTGGTTCATATGTCCCATATATGCTTCATTTTTGTGACTCTGGGCCACCAGTGCCTGCAGGCAGACAGATTTTGAGAAAGTTAATGTGTGGTTTTCACCTTGTTTTAAAGCCTGAGTGTGTTCAGAGTTAGAGTCTTGTCCTAGTAATGCCAGCTGAAAAGTTGTGTGAGTACATTGGGTAAAAAGTGACCACATGTAGTTTAATACTGACAATATCTTATTTTAAGTCTCATCAGTTGGTGTCATTAACACAAGCAAGACAGTTGTGGTATATTTGTGCTGTGAGTGTATGGGTGCCAGGTGAAGCTAGAAATTCTGCCCAAGTATTATCTGTAAGACATTCTGATCCCTGAAATCTCCTATCACTAGTTTTTACAAGCAGAAAAAGATTAGTGAAAACATGAAGGAATTATGGTGTGGAGGCTGGAGAGGGTGGAAAACAGGAGCTATAAGCAAACAAAATTTAGTGTGGTGCTGGTGGGATGAAAGAAGGGTAACATCACTTAGATAATAGAATGTAGAAACATCACTTAGAAAATAGAATGTAATAGGGGTGTTTTAAATTTCTGCATATGGTAGCACTGTTGTTCAACATCTTCCTTTCTTTCCTTGGAACCACACTTGTCTATTCCACCTTTACCTGTGCCACTGAAAACATTTGTATAATAAATGTGGCTAACAAAAAAGTGGTCAGAGGCAGGTGTGGGGAAGTGACTGAGCAGAGAAACAACCAGTGGAGAGCAGTGTGATTGTGACTAGTTGTGCTGAATACCTGTGCTGCTTGGCTGGAGTTTCACTCACATGTGCATTTCCTCTGTTTCCAGCGTCGTGGTCCTCAGCGCTCAGTGGATGTGATAGTTTCATCTGCCTTCCTGCTGACCATCTCAGTTGTGTTTATCTGTTGTGCACAGGTAAGGAAACTTTACTTGTAGAGAAACAGCCATGACTTAAATAGTTTTAAAAACAGTTTTGAGTGGCTTTTACATGGTGATGTCCAATAAGTTAAAAGACCCCAGTGAACAAACAGTAATAGCTGTTAGAGCTTTTTGGAATAGAGCTCCATTCTGTATCCTTGTTTCATCTACTTTAGAATATTTTTCTGTAATAGCAAAAGAAAATTCTCTTGCAGCAAGTTAGAGGGCTAGGCTATCACCAGTGGTGTGGAGTCTAATGAAAGCAAGTGGTAGATTCTGCACCTGGGACAAGGTGATTATTGAAGGTTATCCTATGCAGGACCAGGAGTTGGCTCAATCAGTGATGTTTATGTATCCCTGCCAGCTCAGGATGTTCTATCATATCACTCTTATATTTTAAATCTGTGTCCTCCTTCATTTTTCATTGTGGTTTTTGGAACTTTTATTTTTTTCTTCATTTTGCATCAAAATACACTTCCACAAAGACACTTGATACTGACATTGCTTTTTGTGAGAAACACGCTTGTTGGCTATATTGGCCTGCCCTCTAGTGGAAAATCTTTTAGTAAGCAAATCTATCTTTAAAGAAGCTTTCTGTTGCTTAAGATTTGTCTTTGAACTTCTGTTTCAAAATATAGAGGATCTTCTGAATGGCTTCTGGTTGTGTTTTCTTTACAATTTCTAACTAACTATTGTGTTTGCCTGCTAGCTAGCTGTAAGTATTTTATTAAGAATGTAATTTACATATAACTTAGTACATGTGAGGGTGTGTTTTTTTTTTTAATCCCATGTAGTGCCCTTTGCAAGTCTGAACAGGAGGTAAAAATTGTCTTAGAATGTATTTTTTTTATTTATCTTTTCTCAGACCTCATATCTCTGATACAGAGTCAAATTTTATAGGCCTAAAAACCTTCCATATGTTTATTACTGGGATGTGTTTTTTTGAAGCTGTGGAGATATGTTACTATTTTCTTGTATCGTAATGCAATTATTATTTCAAATTAAATTTTGATTTCTTTTATCTTTTTTTCTTTTTTCAGCTACTTCACATGCATGAGATTTTCCTTGGTTGTCACTACAACTGGGAACTCGTAATTTGGTGCATTTCTCTGACTGTTTTTCTCTTAAGATTTGTTACTCTTGGATCTGAAACAAGTAAAAAGTACAGCAATACCTCAATATTACTTACTGAGCAGGTGAGAATTTGTATAGACCTATATTTTTATACCTAAACAACTCATTCATCTGGTAGGTCTCAGGCCTTGGAGATATATTAAAATAGTTTGGATTAGGGAGTTAATTATGGGGAAGTGAAGCAACTTTGCAACCCAGAGTTGAATTTCTGAGATTAACATTTGACTTCATCCCAACTTCTGTTTAAGTGAGTGGGCTTAGAGGTACCATCTCCTTTGATATAATTTAACATCTAACAGAGCACAAACATAAAAAATAGTTTTTAAATATGAAAAAAATCCTGGAATCTCAGTGTTGGATGGGTGAGTAAAAGATCTGAAGACAAACTTAACCCTCTATGAAGTGAGTTGCTGTTTCCAGGTAATAGCTTAGGACTGCTAGGTTGCATGGGTTACATATAGCCTCTTCTAGACTCCTTAGAAATCTCTTTTTTCAGTAGGTTTTCAAGCTTGTCTTTGGATCTCTGTGTGTTTCTTCTCAGGAATGTTCTGGTTGGTGTTTGTTCTTCAAACCTCCCTCTCTGCTCTGCCTGACACTGCTGATATTTTTCCCAAGCTAAGCATGTTCAGTTAGTGTTAGGTTAGAAAGAAATCTCTTTCTTATGAAGTTTCACACGGGTACAAAACAACCCTTTCAGGGCAAGGTAAATAGGCAGTTCCAGAATCCTTCACAGGTTTCCTACAGAAAATGTGTTAAAGTAGGAGAATAAAATCTTCCACACTGTGTGTCCCAAAGTCAGGATGTGAGTCCTGTGGCAGATGATATAAATGACTCATTCTGCCTTTACTGAAGATAGGGTTGGACACTGAGAAGCTTGACTGCCCCTCTCCCTTGTCCTGAATGAGATATTTTGCACCAGTCTGAAAACTCTGAGTTCCTGAGCCTGGAGAGTTTTCCATTGTTCTCTTGATCCTTGGAGCTGAATGTCCCAGTAAAGTTTGTCTGCTGTTTCTGGAATGAAAATGGAGGGAAGTGTTTGGGATAAGGATTGCAAAAAAATGCAAAGAGCAAGGGGAGAGAGATTGTCAAGCCTTTATTTTGCTTTCATAGGTTTCTATACAATGCTCTTCCTGGGAGTCAATGTTTGAACATTTTAATCTAGCATGGATATTGAAAGAAACATTTTCTGTATGTCCTCAGAACTTAAAGAAGTGTTATGTCATCAGACATCTTGGCATTGAGTGCAGCTTATCCTGTTACAAGTCTTTTTCCTCAAAAATGCCTGAGAGCTTTATGAAATGAAAACCAAAATAAAATTCACAATTGTTTCTCAGAAAACAAAAGGATACACTTCACCCTGGGTAGAACTCATTTTAGACTGGTTTAATTGCTTCAGCTGGATACTACAGCATATTTACAGTGGTCTTGAGACAGACTCATGGAAGTCTAACATTTTGGCTTTTGAAATATTGACTGATACTCACATTATCTAAAAAAGCACATCTGATCCAGTGTCCTGGAAAATGGGACACTGCAGTTATTAGGCTTGGTGAGAAGAGAACAAAGCTGAAAACAAACACAAAAGTACAACAACAATAACAAAAAAACCCCAAATGAGTCTCCACTCTCTGATGCAATTTAAATGCTCCACAGATAAGATGAAATTGAAAATTCTACTTTTGCCAGCAATGTTCCAGGCACTTCTTTGTGCTTTCTGTTCAACCTATGAATTTCATGATTAGGAGTCATGATGGGAAGCTAAAAGGGATTTTTTGGATTTTCTGCTGTTTGGTTGTAATTTTTCAGGTCCTTCTGAGAGTGTTTTTAATTGGTCTTGTAAATCTGTGAGCAAAATAGAATGTATGGTCAAACCATAGCTGTCACTTTGCCAGTTTTGAATCTCAGAGTAGGTGTGCTAGATGGCTGTGCAGACACACTCCTCCTGATGGCAAGTTTGTAATTGAAATTAAGGAAATCATAATAGCTCTTAAAAGAGATCTTGAATCTTCCTAGGGTTTTCAGAGTTGCTAATTAGAGCCCTTGTTTTTTGTTTTTAGTCGTGCTTATAACTCTTGCATTGTTGAAATCAATAGTTTTATCTTTAAAAATTGGAATCCCTGGCTTTGAAAGCAGAATTTTAATGTATAATGCAATAATAATAGTGCAGGAGCTTAATATACCTTGAAATATATTAGGCATTGTTGTTTTTTTTTTTTAACCTGTGTAAGAAGCTTACAGTGGTCTTTTTAGGGAGATCTGATAATCAATTACTTGTTTTAGATGTCTATGGCCCTTATTTCAATAACCACCATACAACGAGGTGGTGAAATATATCATAGCATAGTCAGGTAAGTGTCATTTGAAGGACTACTTCAGCACATTTCTAAATTGTTCATTTTTTATTTTGCAGGTTGTCATCCTAAAATAAAAAGTTAGTGGCTTTTCAAGACATTTTTTGCTTTGATTTGCTTTTCTTATGCAATAGAAAAAAAAAAACCCCTAGCCTTTGTTTGATCTAGGATATCAAAGATGGGTTGTTTGAGAGTGAAAGCTGGTGTTTCAAAATTGCTAAAAGGACAAAAGAGAGCTAGTTTGAACTCTTTAACTTTCTCAGAAATAATGACCTAAAAAAGTCTACTTCATAGAAGCATTGAAATGTTCAATATACTGTTCTCCTGCAGCAATGAAGAGTTTAATAATTTTTCAAATATTTCAAGGCACTGGAAAGATTGATTTTTCTGCTCTCGAGGTGCTCATGAAATACTAAATTACACTAGAATCTTTTAAAAGAAATTACACTTTAGCAGAGTTATGGTTTAGCATTCCATTCTGTTCGATAGCTTTTGAGGATGTCAAGTCTTGTAAGGTCTGCCCACTAGTATAAAAACCTTCTGAGGATGAATTGTCAAACCTCAGGCAACCCTTGAATGAGGAAAAAAGTTATGCAAACCCTACCTATGTTGATTTTTTGTGCCTAATTTATAGACCAGACTAAACTTTAAACTTGGTGCTATAATAATGTCAAATGTAATTAATTTGTTAAATCATAAATTAGCATTGTATTTTCCTATGGTGCTGAGCCAGGACGTGTTCTTGAATATTAAAAAGGAAACAAAAAGCTTGCTTGCTTGCAGAAATTCATTGCAGTTTTGTCATATGGCTGCTGAGCAATCACATTGTTGAAATATTAAATAGTTCAAAATTAATTCCTTTGAATTCTGAGTAGGTGGTGATACTTGTGTTTTTGTTTTAAATCAGATAAACTTGTACTTGAAAATGGAGAAAAAGCCTAATAAGAAGGAGGAACTGACACTAGTGAACAATGTTTTAAAACTTGCTACTAAGTTATTGAAGGTAAGAATTAAAATGGTATTCCCATATTGTAAAAAAGAAGTAGAATAGATTGTGTGACTTCTGCAGGCAGTAGGGTGTGCTTTGGTTTAAATTTGCCCTGTACCTCTTCACAGGGATGCTGCTTTTTTGTACACTGCAGTCTGTTATGTTGCCATCATTCTGGACTGCAAATTATTACTGCATCCAGGAAGTTTTATTCTTTAGCTGTGTATTAGCAGTGTGAGAGAAGGTACTTCAGGGTGGTCAGGATGATGAATGCTTGGGTGTGACAGTGTTCACAGGGGCTCTTGGATGAGGGAAGAGATGAGAATGTGGACTCCATGTTTCAGAAGGCTTGATTTAATATTTTATGATATATATATATTACATTATAACTATACTAAAAGAAATAGAATGAAAGGTTTTATCTCAGCAGGCCAGCTAAGCTAAGAATAGAATGGAATGAATAATAAAAGTTTGTGTCTCAGACAGAGTCCAAGCTAACTGGGCTGTGATTGGCCATTAATTGTAAACATCCAAGGTGGGCCAATCCCAGATGCACCTGTTGCATTCCACAGCAGCAGATAACCATTGCTTACATTCTGTCTCTGAGGCCTCAGCTTCTCAGAAGGGAAAAATTCCTAAGAAAGGATTTTCACAAAAAGATGTCTACGACACTTGGGAAATAAATGATGAAATTTTATTGGCTGAGTGTCAACACAGTGATGATTTGAGACCTTGTGATCTCACTCTGCCACACACTGAATTTGGGTCCCTTAGGCTGTTGATTCCCATGTGCCAGGGGGAAACCCATAAAATGCAGTTAAAACTTTAATTTAGCCAGTCAGCAGCTGAGATCAGAGTATTTCTTCTAGTTAGATGAGTAATTCCTTCCACCTGCTCACCTTGAGCAAGGTGTGTGTTGGTCCCCTCCTCTCTAAAAAGATACAGAGCACTTTTCCTGAGAGGACTGATGGAGTCAGCAAGGACTCAGAGCTGACAGAGCAACTGCTGGAGAGCTGTGCTGCAGCAATAAGGAGAGCCTGACTAAATCAGTGACTGTCTCCTGGGTAGGAATAAGGGACTGCAGGGCTTTCAGGACCTGCTTGTGGAACAAATGGAAGGAAGTCTGCTCAGTGCATCAGGTGGTTCAGGTACACAGTGGATACAGAAGGGATTCAAGGAGGGACTGGACAAGAACAGACAAAGCCCAACAGGTTAAGGATGAGCTCTCATGAGCTCATCATGAGCCAAAGTGTTTGTGTGCTGTGAGAATGTGGGTAAGGTTCCATGCTGATCAAGGCTTGGTCTAAATGGCTTCCATTTTTTTCATTTTCTTCTCAGTGTTTCAAAAAAAAAAGCTTTCATGTTTTACTCTTGCCAAAAGTCACAGCCTTTTCCAATGGGGAACTTATCTTTTGTGGCACAAATCCCAGACTCAGGCCATCATTTAGTTACTGTGAGAAGGTACCAAAAAGTGAGATTTTCAAGCCACCTACTAGGAGCTTTAAATAAATTCTTGGTAGTTAGTGATTCGTGCAATACTTCATGTCCAGTAGCTAAATGGGCTTAGGGTTTTTTTAATTTGATTTTGGGTGGTTTTGATCTTTAAACTTTATAAAGACTAGATTCTGTTGAGTATTCTTACTGTTTTCTTACTCACAAATTTGGTAAGATGAATCCAGAATCTAAAAGCTTTTTCCTTACAGAATTTCTCTGCTGTCCTTCTCAGAATCATGTCTTTTGTATCTTTTGTATTTGCAGCAGAGTTTTATACAACATTACATCCAAATGAAAAGGTTGTTCATTGTTATTTCATGTTTTTGAAGGAAGAAGAAGAATCATACCTTTGAAATTCTTCATGTTTAAGAAAGGGTTTATAAGGGCATTTTCAAGGCCCAGGATGTAATGCAGGAGAAGGATGAAGATGAATTTAAAGCTAGAAAATATAAATGACCAAAGCAGTGATAGTTGGTAGACTTGATATAATCCACTCTTATATTTTCAAACTCCTTTTTATTTCCTTTATTTGACATATTTCTAGGCCAGAAAAGTTTGGGTGACTATATTCACACACCAATAATTGAAAATCAGTGAAATAGCTTCTTTGTTTGAGTTTTGCTACACATTAATTTGGGCTAAAGTTTTGTTCCTTTCAATTTAAAAAAAGTAAAATGTTGGCAGTCTAATGATGGTTAGGACTTTTTTTCCTTTATCATCCTTTTCTGGCTATATCAATCAGTTGTTAGTTTCAAAATCAATGGAATAAGAAGGAAATTACAATAGGAAAGATATTTTTGTTAATTTTCATAATTGTGAGGTCATTATGAAAAATCTTACTTTTCTTTTTTGTGGTTCTGCTGCCTGTCAGTTCTTTTAACACTGAAGGTGATTTCTGAAAAACTGTAAGGAATTTGGAGATGGTGTCACCCAGCTCTTTATTTTCTTGGCTTCATGAGCAAATTGGTAGGTCCTGTACATGGGTAGCCTCCAGTTTTTTGAAGAGTTATTCAGACAACAGCAATAAACAGCCAGTTACTGTGATATTTTCCTGCACAAATCTTTTGCTCCACTGGGACTTGAAGACTTCCTAAAGTAATATTGCTCAATACATATGTGAACAAAACCCCCTTTGTGTCATTTTTGGTTTTTAATGATGCTGTTGCTTTGCCTTTTTAGGAACTGGACAGTCCCTTTAGGTTATATGGGCTTACAATGAATCCACTGCTTTATAACATCACCCAGGTTGTCATCCTGTCAGCTGTTTCTGGTGTCATCAGTGACTTGCTTGGATTTAATCTAAAGGTAAATACTTGAGAAGCATCCCTTTTTTCACCATAGATGGAACACGTATTGAAGCATAGTTAATTCTTAACCAGGCTAACTAGAAGATTTATTGTTTGAAAACTGTTACTAAATTACTAAATTAAATCTATATCAGAAGAATAATGGTGTATTTGTCAGAGCAGCCTTAAAACTTTTTTTTTTCCTTTTGTGGCTTTGTAATTTCCTTTAGGACACTTAATTACAAGAAATCTTAGATAGAAATACGGAGACATTTGTTCACATAAATACAAGACCTCCCTTAACTTAACTTTTCTTCATATTCCAGATTTGATTTCTGTCTTTATTCCTCACTGTTCACTCTGCAGCTCTTTAGGGGAGGCAGGCAGAGCAGGCTATCCTTGTCTTGCACTGCAGTGAAACATTGCAGTAGGAATGGTATTGCTGTGACCAGTCCTACAGTGTTGGTTTGTCATTGCTGTAGGGCTGTCCCCTTGAATCCTTTTCTCAGGCCCACCCTGAGCTGCAAGCTCTGGAAACTATTTCAAGATTCAGGTTATGAGGCACAAGTTTGTTGTTGTCACAATGGCCTTTATTGGCCATTAAGTTTGCTTACATCTGCTGTCTTTTTCTTGTTAGAAATAAATAGATGTAAAATGTATTCTATTGGTCATTAGAATATGTAGCAAATGCAGTAAGAAAAAATGTGGTGGTATTGCAGTTCTGGTAACAGAAATAATTTGAGAAATAAGTTGATGTACTGCTCTAATTTTTCCAGCTCTGGAAGATCAAATCTTGACAGTATAGAAAGAAGATGAAATAACACAGTGTTACAGAAAAGGTCATTGATGGACAAAACTGTCTCACAGCAGCCACTGAACCTGTACTTCAGAAGCTACAACCTCTTCAAGGAAGTAATTTGGAAAATGGAAGTGTTTACATCTGTCTTGTGCAATCTTTGTATTTATTTCATCTTCTCACTGCTTTATGTTTGTTTTAGTTGACATTTATGTTTTATTTTCAAATTCCTTGTTCTGTTCTGGAAAGGGTCAAATTTAGGAAGGGTCAAAAACTGTGTGAGAGTTTGAAATCCTGAAATACGATCACACTAAATTGCTCTATCTGTTGTTAAAGCTAAGCCAATGCTGAACATTTTTAGTTACCAGTAACACTATATAGAAGTCATTTGATTTTTGATAGTGTGGTAAAATTGCTTAGAATATTTCATTTGCACCAGTCATTTATGAGGACAATGTCAATGGATGTTTGGTTGCAATAGAAAAGTGAGACATACTCAAAAAATAGAGTACTGACAGTACAGTATGACAGGTAGCAAAAATGTTTTATATTACTATTAGAAACAATTTCTAATATTTTGAGTAATTCCAGGATCTAAACTCATATAGGCTGCAGTTTAAATATCCTGGGATATTAAAAAGGTATTATATAAGAAGTCAACAAGTGTTCTTTGATAACACATTTATTAGAGCAATAATTGTAAATGGTTACCATGCTGTATGATATTTTGATAAAAATTAAATATTGTATTTATTTGAAATACTGGGCTGTTCTGTGCAGCTCTGACTGTGCATGTGCACTTTTTATTGTTACTTTTAATGAGAAACTTTATACATATAAATGTATATTAATTGGGATATATTATGGTGAACTATGGAGCAGTATGTATTATATGTTGAAGTTGAATATTTAAACAAGCAAATTATTTACTGGTGAAAGGAATGCTTTGAATGACTGAGCAAAAAATAGGTAGATAGATGCTCTCCTCTTGTACACTATAGTATATGCCATTCATACCACATTGAAGTTTAAGAACAATTAAACACAAAGAACAAGTTGCTCTGGTGAGCAGCAGAGCTGCAAAGCCTGGTATTTGGCAGGTTTGTGTCTTGAAATAACTGCCATTCCTCCCCAGCAAGTGTCACTGCCATGTGCTTTCTGCTGGGCTTTCTAACACCTCTCCCTCTGCCTCCCACAAGGACCAGTCATATTGACTCATGGTTCTTCGGTGTGACAAAAATAATGTGTCCATCCCTGTGAAATTAAGTAACTTGTAACAAACTTTCCTTCTACAAGGAAATTATTCTGGGAGCATTAATACCACAAGGCACAAGTATTCTTATATTTTCTGTTTCTAAAATACTGGCTTCATACTGAAAAATTACAAGTAATTGTTGACAAGAGTCTGGATATTGCCCTATGTTTGCTAATGTTCAGAATCTTCAAAGATTTGAAGTATTGAGTCTTAAACTTATGTGGTATAAAAATATTTTTATATATAAAGCAACACAAACAAGCATTTTGTATTTTATTTGCCTCTGTACTAATGTTTAATAATGACCAAAGTGCATTCTGGTTTTTGGAAGAATGTATTACTGGAGCTTTAAGAACATACTATATTTAGTTTCTCATGTGAAAACTTCAGCTGCCTCTGATCTGTTTCTCCTTTCTCTGTTGTTTGACGTTGGGATTGTTTTTAAAAATTAAGTACATTTTATACACAGTTTTTTCCAAATTATGGTACAGACCTACACAGAACTTAATTTTGCACAAAATATATTTAAAAATAAAAAAAAAAAAAAAAGAGAACAGCAGGAGTTCTATGGGTGATAAAAGACAAGGCTGATGCTTTTTACAGCCTGTCACTATTAACACCAAGAAGAAAACCATTCTTTAGTCTAGAGTGGAATTAAATTATTTTTAGACATGTGAAATAGTGACTATATGGCTTTCATTACTTTAAAAAAAAAGGATGAGAGAAAACAGCAATTTGGGTGAAGGTGAAATTAGTTGAACCATGTATACCTCAGCAACTAGCACTGTGCGGTTTGTTGCACTAACAAATGGCGGCTTGGGGAAAGTAAAACACTTGTGAAATGAAATGAAAAATAATAAAAACCTTTATTTGCTACCCTTAGGTATATTCATTATGTTAAAAATGAGAGAGGTTTATTCTCCATCCCTCAATGTGGAAAGTCCAGTATAAGAATAGAGGCAAGTAGAAATATGGCAGATCTTGCGTTGTTAACTGTTATTTTTTGCCACGTGTTTTGTAACTGAAAGTGTGATCAGGCTTGGAATAAAGCTTTCTATGGCTGATGGTAAAAAAGAAAAAAAAATGTAGTGAGCTATGTCTTTGGTAATGTCCAGCATATTTCTGTGTCTTCCTGTTTTGATTTAAATCCATATATTCTATTTAAATTAAAGCATGTTCAGGAAAGAAACATGCACACAGAATGCAAATGATAGAGAATATCATGTAGAACAACCCAAGTGAAAGTACAAGTGAAATGCAGAAAGATACTTTAATAATTTGATTCGTTTTCCATGTTATCTTCTAGGAATGGGACATTTAAAACCCTTTGGGTAGCTACCAAATTTAGTAGCTTCCAAAAACTTCTCTGGATTGCAAGCTTATTTCATTCCAGGTGTAATGCTTAAGGATATTACTGGTTTAGATTTCAAAGGTCCATCTTTGGCACCCAGCAGCAAATGGTAGAGAGAGTTATCTTTTTTACAGGTGGTGGTAGTGGGCTGCTGCTCTTGTCATTCCTGGGTACTTTAAACCCCAGGGCACCCAAGGTGGCTGTCAGGGGAGAAGGAGGAGAAAGGTTGTTGGTGTTGATCTGCCCACTGCTGCCTCCTTAGGTAGACTTTTTGTCATGAGTTTCTCAGTAGTGAATTTCCCTCAGTAGAAATGTAAGAGAAGACTTTGAAGGAGGAATACCTGATTGTTTTTCTCAGTCCATAAAGCAATCAGGTTTTTATTGCATGACTGCACAAAATGTATCTGTATTGGTGCAGGAGCTGGGGAAGGAAATCTTTTAGTAATAAATAGCAGCTGACAAAGTAATCTTTTCCAATGGGAAAAGCAGTCATCTTTTCCAGTGTAATCTTGCAAGACATCAGAGGAACTCATCTTGAGAAGGTGCCCATGTTGTTTGTTTTGTTGAAAAACCTCTGCAACAGTCTTCACACAGTTCACCACTTTACTGTGGCTTTCCTCGTGAATACTGCCTTTGTACCTTGTCAGTCTTAGGAAAAGTAGTGACTCTCAGCTGGGTTGTTAGGATCCTGCTTTGCTGACACTTCCTTTTCCTGAAAATCACCATCATCTTGTCATTGGTGATGGACAGAGCCTGCAAATGCCCTTTAAGTCCCTGTCTGGGGGGTGTTCAGAGAGAAGGTGCTCTTGGCAAATCTGCTGGGCCTCAGGGAGTGTCTGACCACAAACCACCAGGAGATACCTGCAGTGCCAGTGTTCCTGACTGGGCTGATAGAGGTGTTGGTGCTAATACCTGTCAGCTCTGCTCATTTTATCTGCTCCTTTGCCTTCCTGACTGAGCAAATAGACCCCACTGGTGGCAGCAACAAAGCAGCTGTCTTGGGGAGGGGGAAATGTCCAAGGCTGCTGTGGACAGTTTGTGAGAGGGATAGATAACTCAAGAAAGAAAGGGAGTGTGATACCTCTGATACTTGGAACTGATGATCCACCTCTGGTGATGGTTCTGCTGTCAGAGTTGGATGCCTGCACTGTGAAATTAACCCCTGAGCCCAGCATTGCCTGGGGCTAGGTGGAGGTAAGATTTCCTCCTTACTGTTTCAAGCAATCAATCACTGCTGCAGTCTGGCATGTCTTGTACATTCCCTAGACACACAGGCATCCCTGAGAAGGGGCTTCATGTGAAGCCTTTTGGGAAAGGGACACCAAGGTCTTCCCCATAGTTTGTTGCTACTTCCCCTGATTAGGCTGGGACAGGACAGAAGTTGTAATGGATGGTTTAGGGGCAATAACAGAAATCAGAGGAGGCTGCAGCTGTAAGTCTTGTCCCTTGTTACTTGGTCTTGCTGTGGGTGGTCATATTGCAGGCTCTGTCAACCTGTGGCTGTAGAACACTGCAGCTTGCCCAAATCATCTTGGGGAGGCTGGTTCTAAATGTAGAGAATCCCCATGTCCTGCATCTCAGAGCTGATCAGCTGCTGCCACCAGGTGTCTGTCCTCTTTGGTAATTTTGATCCTCAAATGCTACACCCCCTGCAGTTTAATATGCATGGACAGCCACAGTATTCTGGAGGATGCTGTGTTGCTCAGTGTAGGTGTCTGGCACAGGGGAGGTTCATGTGAAGGAGAATTTGCCAGCCTGCTGTACCAGGAGTTGGATCTGCTTCTCCAGCCCAGGAGCAGTGCCTTGCAGCAGGCTCTGCTGGGGGCTGGTGTTGGAGCATGTGGCTGCTGCCACAGCAGCCAGGAGTCCTGGGCAGCCCTTCAGGTGCTCTGGTGTCACATTTAGGGCAGGTTGGGCTTGCTGGCAAAGAGGTCTCAGCAGATTTTGTTTTAGTGCTGTCATGCCCCAGACACGCTGGAGTTTTAACTATAATTAATACAGGTATGTAAGACCTTGGATTTTAATTGGATGTTAATGTAGAAGCTCAGGTTAAATTGCAAGTCCCATCTTGGTTGCATCAGGGAAGGTTGGAAGTGTGGCTATAGGAATAAATGGGAAACAGGAATGAAACCAGTCTGGTTGATGCCATCTGGATTGTCTGTCAGGCTGCCTTGTGAGAGCTTCCCCCAGGTACCTTTGGTGCATGTAGGTCCATATGGAATGTCTGAATTATGCAAGTCTAAAATATCTGTAGAGCATTATTTCAGATTAGTTAGTTTAGATTAAGCACTGGAGAGTCAGTATGTACCTCAATATCTTACAAATAACTTTCCTAAAGTGTTATTAAATAAGATAAAATATTTTTTTAAGTTTATGTTTTTGCCTATATCCTCCCTATTTCTTCCCACTCTTTAATCATTTTACACTTGAGTGGACACTTTGCCATCCCTAAACAAACTTTCAGAAATCTGAAGTTGCTGTGGATTTGGTTTTGTGATAAGAAGTCAATTCTCTGGGCTGTAAGCAATGCCCTGTCTCCTGCTGTCAGTAACAGAATTCTCTGGAGAGAGAAATCAAGAGAAATTTCCTTTCTGGCTCTTCAGAGATGAAGCTACAACATTCAGTATGGACACAAGCACCTCTGATAAAATAAACAGCACTGATGGCTGGTCAGATTCAATTTTTCCAATACAAGCTTGTATAAGTTCACAGTCCAGAGTAGGAAATAAGGTCATGCTGCAGAAAGATTTGTCCATTTTATTTCTTTTTTTCCCCTATGTTTGATTAATCATTTCAAGGAAAGGAAAGCACATTCACTTTAGGGACAAGCTCCCAAAAATATTCAATTTCTAGCTGTTTAATTTATTACTTCAGTCTTTTGTTTAATGATGACACAATACTTTATGTTTAGGCACGCTTGCATTCCTAAGCACCCACCAACTTTTCACTTCTAGCCCTCACAAACAGCTCCTGCTTCTTGAGCATGGCCTTATTGGTAATGAAATTTGTCAGGAATTAGCTGGCTGCCTTCTGCCCATATCACAACCCAAGCCTGAGTCTCTGGGTATGTGATTATGCATCAAATGAAATCTTCTTTTGCTCTGTCTCATGCATGTAAATAAAGGGGAAGTGAATTACTTCACTAATTGAAAATCACAGTTAAACAAATGGAACCTAAGTGGAAGCTGTCACTAAACCAGTGAGTTTTGATGAAACAGTTGTTTGGAATACTCCATAATTTCATTAAACCATCTCTATAATGGTGCTGACTGGAGTCAAAGGCAACCAGCCCTGGGATAAAGGTCTGACCTCGATGAAAAGTCACTTTCCAACAGCTCTGCATGCTCTGCTTACTGTACCCAGGGCTGTGGTCTTCTACTTTGTGTAGGGTTCTTTGTCCTGAGATGTCTGAATTTTAGATGCCAAATTGACCCAGGGCTTCCTTGGCAATCATTAAAAAGTCACGTTTACCTTTAGAGGGGAATTCATTCAGTTGATCTTTGACCTTCATTTTAGTGATCCTCTGAGATATTTCTCTCTTGAGTGTAAAAGGAAAAGAAGTGTGTGGGTAATTTAGAATCAGATGCAAAACTTCCAGCCACTTAAATTAGGGCAGATAATCCAACTTTACTGTTTTGTTCTGCAGTGAAACTTTAACAGCGTTTGCAGCTTTGTAATTAATTTGACTGCTATTGGAAAGGAAGACAATTGCTTTCTTCTTTTCTTTTTAAATTTTATTGTTTTCTCATAGAAAAGATTTCCAAACAAGTATTCCACAATCCTGCCCCAGCACTCAGCTCTCTCCCTGTGCTGTGGAATGGCAGCTGGTGAGCTGCCCACATCTGTACAGCTGCAGCTCACAGCCTGCAGGCAGCACTGTGCAGGCACAGCAGCAGCACCCAGAACAGGCACAGCCTGTGCCAGGGTGACACACGGGTGGATCTGGAGAGATCTGTGTCTTTATTACTAAAATGAGTCACTTAAAGGATGGGTAAGATGGGCTCTGGCCTTGACCTCACACATGGGGAAACGCTGTTCCAGTTTTGGCAGAGTTGCAGGGGTTATGCCTCCGTTCTTTCCTGTTACATTGGAAATCCCTGGTGGCAACAATGCTGCCAGGTGTAAAGGTGTGATGCCATTGAGGTGCAAAACCCATCTGGAGGCAGAGAGCCCTCCCTGCTCAGCCAAGATCTCTGTGCAGAGCAGTCCCTGTGATGTGTGTCCTCCCAGCAGCTGCAATCAGGGGTACCCTCTGCTCCGAGGGAGAAGGGCTGACAGAGACAAGGCTTTGCCTTGTGTCTCCTACGTTATCTTCAGGCTGTGGATTTGCAGCCCAGTCAAAGATACTCCTCAAAGGCCTTTGCTGGCTGGCCTGCAAGTGTTTGCAGGGTGGATAAAAATAGCAAAAAATCTCTCTGGCTTGCAGAGGGGGATCCACTGTTAATTTACCACTGTCCTTCAGCACGGTGTTCTGGTTCCAGTCTTTTGTAAACCCGTGCTAAGTTAGACTGTTTCTAAGTGTGTTTGGTGAGTTATTTATTCATCCAGCATTTGTGGATGACAGAAATAACTCACAGCGACCCTCGGAGGCTGCTGCTGGAAACAGGCCATTACCCCTGGCTCTTGTGCTGTCATTCTGCAGGCAAACACAGCAGGAAGAGCAAAGTACCGTATTTAACCTGCATTTCTCACCTCTCCCTTGTGCATCAGCTTTTGAAGCAATAGCTCTTGGGAGCAGATAAGTGCACTGAGTATAATGAGGTGAGTCTGTCTCCAGTCTTACAGATGTGAATATTACCGGGCTTCTGACTTCTGTGCTGTCCAGGGGTCTGACTCTTCACAGCTCTTTTTTGCCCGTGCTATGATCTGTTTTCACCACTTGTTGAACTGGCTGAAGCAGTTCCAGCCCCTCCCGAGTAACTCTGCACATTTCTGCTGCCATGCTGCTGCTACTCCAACCCACTTGGGGTTTTCCTTTAACACCATTTATTTCAGTGCTGTTCATACCCCGAGCGCTGGTGCTGCCACAGCTGCACAAGCCATGTGCTGCTGGAAGGGGGTGGAAGCTGGATTTTTGGCTGCAGAAAGCATATTGTGTGGCTACAAACAATAGGGATCACTGCCATCAACCTTGGAATAAATAGGAGCCATTGAATTTATTGAAATGGGATTAATTCCCATTGTGTATAGAGGGGAATTAATACAGTGAATGCAAATAACGTAGATGGCCAACAATTTTAGCCTTGGGGTGACATAATGCTGCAGTTAGGGACTGCCATTATTTCCTATTCTTCTTTCCCACACACATGTGCACATTGTGAATTCCAATTGCACCACAAATCTTGGCTTTCTCGATAAAAATAAAAGATTAGAAATTCAAAGTATGCAAAGGAGTAATTGTAAAATAATTGTTATAACTTGGAGGAAACAACAGATGTTTCACTTGTTGCTGGAATTCTCTGAAGGAGGACTAATTTTCCAAGCATATCGAGTACATGCTAATCAGAAGCATTTTTCTCTATGCAGCAGCATAATGGTATTCCTGGAAATGTTCTTTGTGTTGGCTTAATAATGCACAGCCAAGGAATGCACTACTGGGACTAGAGGAGCAGCTTTTGCCACTACCTTTATATTTTGTTTCTTTCTAATTCTCTCAACTGGGCTATTTGAAATAAAAGGCAAAATAGATTTATTAATGTTTAAAAATAATATTTAAACCAACCCATGAAGATAAGTGGGGGCCTCATTGAAGATTATGTTGGTGCCTTGTTAAAGTTACTACTGATAATACAGATATTATCAGTGTTACACCTGGAGCTCACAGGTGGGGAATGTACTGAGAACACCAATTCTCTTTTCTCCAGATCTCAGCCTTTGAATCAGCTCCTTCTAACAGCAGCTGTGACTTCAACTCATGAAGACACCAGCCCAGCTCTATAAAACTTATAGTTGTGACTGCAGTACAAGAAAATCATGTGTATTAGGGGGCTTGAGTAGTGGTTGTGGTATCAAACACTGGAGAACTTCTACTGACCTTAGATGGAGATGCAGACAGGCTGGAGAGGATCAAGCCACCATCCACACCTGCCCTGTGAGGAAAGACTAAAGCAGGTGGGTCTCCTCCCTGGAGCAGAGAAGGCTCAGGAGTGCCTCCTCATGGTATTACAGTGCTTAAGAGACAGCTACAAAGAGAATGGAGGCTCTCTCTTCACAAGGGCAACGGGTACAGCTGGCCCTTTCAGCTGCCTGCTCACACTGCTGACAATTTACCATCAACCCAGAGCCCCAGATCAATTCTTTGGTGCCAGGGCTCTGGGAGCCAGGGCAAGCTCACCTGGGTATGAGCATGGAGGAGGAGAAGTTACCATGTAGAGGGGTTGATATTTATTTTTGAAAACAAGCCTGGAGCACTCCACTCCCTTGTTAATGTATCAGAGCGACAGGGATGGCATTTCTGGCTTTTTTCTATTTGCAGCATTAGCAGTGGTGCATCTCTGGGTACTTGTGCCATGTTCTAAAACATATGGCAAATTGCTTGCCCATATGGGTTTGAAGAGCAGTGTTTGTTCGGCAGTTTAAACCTCAGAACAATCAGAAGACAGGCTTTGCATTCCAAGCTGGAGAGCGTGGCAATCATCTCACATTGTCTAGACTTTCCTCTCTCTGTCATTTTTACATATTTTGCAGTGATTGCATTCATTTCCTCTGTCTTCCTTTCTGCCAAGATCTATCTGCAACCTAGATATCAGTTAAGATAGTTTTTCATATTCATGGTATTAGTCACTGTGAGCATATTTGGAGTGAGCACTTCTGATGCTCCCATCCATTTTCCTTATGGTAAATTAATCCTATTCTGGGAGGGTGATGGAAATGGTGGTTTTTCTGATTTATCTGTGCAGATCTCATAAATGAAATAAAAACCCCATAAAGCCAGTGCTTTAAAATAATGATTAATCTCATTTTTCTTGGAAGATACATTATTAGACAGATATAATATAGAAAACTCATTATTTTGGTTGTAAAAATGTATTAATTAGAGGACTGTGTCACAACAGAAAATGAAGACAAACTTACTACAGAGTAATTTTCATTAGAAACTAGTAGAAATGCAGTTCTTGACTTGCTGGACTTAGGAGTTAATTTTTCTTTACAGTTTTCTGATGTTGATGGGATTTTAAATCACTTTTGACAAATTTGAGTAACATTGCCAGTATTAGCAACCCATTTGTGAGCAGGTGAAGGAGAGTGCTTAGATAATGGTGAAACATCTTAAAATGGGAAAAGGCTGGAAGGTGGACTTTAATCAAAACCTTCCTCCTGCTTCCTCAGCTAAAGGGAAGAGTATCTCACCTGAAAGTATTGATTAAGTTGTTCTTTTCTTTTGCCTTGGGCTGAAGCTCAACGTGTTGCTCTTAATCTTCGCTTTCCAGTGTGAGGACTAAGGAAAATTTGCCTTTAGGATTTTATTGCCTTAGGGTTTGGGCATCAACTTATCAAGCAGACAGAATCTTTGGTATAAGCAGGAGTTTGGTGGTTGTTGGTGTTTGAGGAAGCAGTGAGCCACCATGCAGGTGCTGTGGAGCTCACAGCTCAGCTGCACATGGCCCTCTCCCCAAATTTGTCCTGTGTACAGCCGTTTCCTCGAGCTGGAAATCTGGGAGTTGATTGGTTTTGCTCATGTATTTGATCTGTGTGTTGCTGTCTGAGAGGGTAGCTGTCTTTCTTCTTTCAGCTGTCTTGGGAAGCTGCTGTGCTTTGGGCTGCTTTGGGTCACCAGAGCAAGGCACTGGCCTGAGTGCTGGATGCACATTCCCTGTTTCTGCAGGGTTTGTGCTGCTCTTCTCTGCATCCCTGGTGCTTCCCAAGGCATGAGGCACAGTCAGGCATGGACCTTCTCTGCCCCAGCTGCACATAGATGTATCTGCCTGTGCCCACCTTTCTGTCTCATCAAAACTAGGTGTGTGTACATATTGCACACCTGTACCTACCCCAGCCTGACCCTGCCAGCACTGCACAGAGTTGCCCCTTTACTGCCACTTGTGCAGACCAGACCCTTAAAGCTCTGGCTGGTGGTTGAGTGAAGAAGGGTAGACAAAGTTTTATCTGCAGATCCCTGCTGTGATTGGATAGAATGGCTGTTGTTCATCCTCCCCTGCAGGGCCATGGCTTACCCAGCTCAGCTCAGTGTCCCCCAGCCCTGGGCCCAGCTCAGCCTGGCTGGGGTGCTGAGCTGCCCTGCTCCATCCTGCCTGCAGATGGGGACTGAAAACTGCATTTGGAAGGCACAGATGCTCTGAGTGCTGCAGCTCACTTCCAGAAGGCAATTACTCTTCTGCTGCAAGCTGGGCTCTGCCTCCTCCTGAGACCAGCATTTCATGGAGGGGGGATGCAGCATTTAAAGAGCAGCAGCCTTTCCCCTTGAGCTGCCTTCCCAGGTCCTCTGCTGAGACACAGAAGGAACCTGAGGACCTGTGGTGGATACAATCTATTAGTGCAGACTTCTGTAAAAAATGGGCTGAAATACGTGGACTGCATACAAATATGTACACATATACATGCATTTAATATGCTTTGGTTTACATATCAAACTGAAAATGCTGGATAAAAAAAACCCATGGCCAAAATGTTTTTAATGTTGCCTATTCTGGGGCACAAAGTAGCAGGGAAGGGCAGCTTGGTGAGCCTGGCTTTGCTTCTCTGTGAAGGGGTGATTTGGACTGAGATGATCCAGCTAGCAGTTGTTACACTGATAATCTGAGATGGCTGCTGTGAATCATGCTCCTAAGCTGAGGTGGAGTGCCCTGGGACTGTGTTGTCCATGTTTCCAGCTCAGCTTTGCAGAGTACACAGGGGTAGAAGGGCACTGCAGCACTCTGCACACCTACAGGCACTGCTTTGCTTTGGATGAGGCAAATCCAGGTATTTGCTTTTGAGCACGTGCTGAAATCCTCCATGGTGTGTAAGAATTACTCCTTGTTTTGGAGAGAGGCAACCAGGGGATTTGGCACCAGATCTCTGGCTTTTATGTTCCTTGTAAAAGGCTTGAAGAGCTCAAGTAGCCTGGTACTCTGCTGGGGATGTTTCCCCTGCACTGAAATAAACCTGGCATTACTGCTCATTTCTCTTCTAGGTTTATGTGAAATCCTGTCCACCTTGAATCAGAGGTTTATGTTTTATTCCAGTGGAGCCAAGCTTTCATTTTTATTTCACAGGGAGTTTGGTCTGATTTATATGATTAAGACTTTTATAAAACTTATTATTCTTGTAATTATTCTCTTGTAATTATTCTCTTTTTCCCCTTTTAAAAGTTTCCTAAGTGTGGAGGGACAGACACCCCCATAAATTACATCTCTAAGATGAGGCTGTTTTTGTGACTGTGAGCAGTAATATTGATAAACAGGAAGAAAACCATGACAGCCTTATGCTGCCTTGCACCCCAGCAGGAAGATCACAGAGAGCAAATGCTTGAACAGGAGCATTCTCAGAAAATCACAAACACTTTAAATTTGGCAGCCTGGTGCAGGGTAGAGAGGGAAGCATGTCAAGGAGGTTAATGCCACTCTGAGTTTTCTTCTGTCCTCCATTTGTTCTTTTGTCTCTCTCCTCCCAGATTTTCACACTGAAGGCTTAAGAACATTGCCTGTTCATATTTGCAGAATTTTGGTATGTAGATAATTAAAAAAAAAAATAAATTCAGATGCAGGCAAGTCTCTTTTGTGTTGATGTTAAAGAAGACCACAGAACAGGTGACACTGGCCCTTTGCCTCAGCTCCCACAAAGAGCTGCTGCAGGACAGCAGTGCTGAGATGCTGGTGCTGCAGCTGCCCTCCAGTTCCTTAGCAGGACTGAACCCCTACATTTATCCTGGGCTCTCTCAGGTTTGTGAGTCTTGGCTTGCCTCTGCATCCCATGTGCTTGTGCTGCAAGGTGCAGGTCCCCAGGCTCTGGTGGTGTCAGCTGTCCTTGTCCCAGGGGAAGGGCATTCCTGGAGAGCCCTGCTGGGACACAGGCTGCCACAACTCACCCCACTCTTGTGCTGGTGAACATCAATCTTCTGAGTTGCCCCAAAGACTCTTTGATCTCCTTCTATCTCCTTGGTCCCCCTGAGGTCCCATGCTGGGCTTCAAAAGATTTACAATGGCTTTTGTTAAATATTGAAACCTTTTGCAACACCTTGTTATGTTTTACAGGTTCCTGAGAGACTGAATTTCCAAAGCATTTTTTGTTGAACAGCACAAACTTTAAGTCCCAGCTGTCTCTCCAACTTGTAGTCTCACTCTACCAGCAGTTGCAGGCTTTGATCATCAAAATTTCTATTATGCAACTTGATTAAAGGTATTCAGATTTCAAGGTGAGAGCAGAGAGAGATTTACATTTGAAGTGATTTATTAACCTGCTGTAATTTAAGGTCATGCTAGTTTCAGAACATTGTTAGTACTTAATTTCAGTCTCTCTTTGTGCTATCCACTAATAGACAACTAACATTAGTTTAATTCAAAGGCTTTTTTGCTTCCTTGGAGGAAATACTAGAAGGAAACAAAAGCGCTGTAGTCATTAAAAGGGATTAGGGAAAAAAAAGTGCTTTTGAATTCCCATTCTCAAAATCCCTATGCTGCAAACACAACTGATTAATGTACCACCTAGGTAAGAAATAAAACATTGCCACCAGTCTCCCAATTTCCATTGTACCTTCCATATCACTTAGCAGCAAGGGAGTGTCAGTGTGAGCTGAGTGGTGCAGGTAGATTGTAACCACAGTCATTGCTTGGTAGTCTCCTTATTCTTATGATATGAAAAATCCTGGATGGGCTAAGTCTGGAATAGACAAATACAGTTCAGCTGTGCAGATCATGACTGTAATATCCTCATTTTCTACCAGTGTCACTGTGTGGTACAGGGGGATAACAGTTCTAATCACTTGCTAAAACAGCTGGGTTGTCCCACCCTTAAGGCAGAGGGAGCCCTCAAGGTCTGTAAATACTCATGGTTGAAAGGAATCACAAAACTCAGAGGGGCCACAAAACCATGAAGTTTTATTAGTAAATTACAGACTTGGCATGGAAATTGGTATTTAGTCCCTAATCAGCTATATAAGTACATGACAGTGGCTTTTAGATAAAGAGGTAAGATGAAAAAGTACAGAGAAAGAAAGAGATGAATGAAAGAGAGAAAGAATAAAAGGAAGGATGCCCAGGCTTGGTGGGAGTACCTTTTTTAGATAATTTTCCCTGCCCTGATGACCATTTCCTCTCTTTCTATGTGAATTAGTCCATGCAGAGTCCATTCTTTCAGACTTTTCTGGATATGAGTCAGAGGGCTTGATCCCCACTGTGTTCCATGCCCACTTCTCAGCTTAATTTCATGCTTGCACTGAACTCTGTTGTGCTTCTCTCCAGCAGCCAGAAAAAGGATGTTTGTCATGGAAAAGTACTGCCCTACCTCAGTATGTTCTCCCTCTCCAGACACATCTTGTTCTTTTCCACAGCATGTTATTACCAACAATCCTTGCTTGGCTCCACAGCCATCCAGCTATTGGTATTTGAGACATGCACATTATCCCCTTATCTTCTGGGCTTCTATACCAGCCCCTAACCATTCTTCAGAAAACCAAGGGAGTTAAAGAGTATTTTGGGATTCAGGCATGGTACAGACAGTGCTCACTTCACTGTTTTCATATGAGTCACCTTTTATTTCCTGGAGAGTAGAATAATCATTTGATACACATAACTACAAGGTTATGACTACTGCAAGAAAAACAACACAAAATTCAGGTATCATGATAGAAAGCCAAAATAATCCCAGTACAAGAGGAGGTCAGGCCTGAATGTACCTATACAGGGTTTATTGGTGAAAATCTGAGCAGGGGTTGCTTGTGCCACTGTTGGGATGTGGTTTTGTGAACCTGTGTCTGTCCATGCATGTTTAGCTCCTCTTTACTGTGGAGGAAGCAGGGAAGTTTCATTTCATTTTCTCCTCTTTAGGCAGGGAAGTTCCATTTCATTTTCTTTTCTGCACCAATCCTATCACATGTGCAAAGAAGTGGAAAATAATTTTGCTTCTGTGCCCCCAAAGGAAGAAGTTAGAACCCAGGCATTGATTTCTTCCATATTCTGAGAGGACCGGGTCCCATTTCTGAGACCCAGGCATTTGAAAATATCTGGAATAACTTTAAAAGAGAAAAAAACCCATAGGTACAATTCATGGGAAAAAAAAAACCACCAGACCCAAAAATAAAATTATCTGGGAGGTCTGCAAGAAGGAAAGGTAAACAAGTGTGAGGAATTGGAGTTGGGATGGTGGGCTGTGGGCCAGGGACAGATGCACTGAGAGGTTCCAGGCAGAAGCACCTGGAAGAAGGGGCCTGTGATGAATTGCACTCTGAGGAAACCATGTGCATGGTGTGTTAGATACACACACAAGCCTCTAAGGAAACCATGTGCATGGTGTGTTAGATACACACACCTCCCTCTAACAGCTCCACACCAAACCCTGAGCTGTGCTCTCCAGGCACTGAATGCACAGCACAGTGCAGAGCAGTATCAGCTCCTCAGAGGAGGACACAAGGTCTGCCATGCAAATGTGAACTTTGGGAAGAGAGAATTTAAGTTACCAACATGACACCTTTGCAAACACATTGGTAATTACCTGCTAGTTAGATGCACTGTGAAAAATCCACTCTTGTGAACCTGTGACACCCACAGTTACTCACTTTTTGTTACTTTCTGAGCACTGCAGGTGTGCTCTGGGGCTGCAGCAGGCAGTGGCTATGCAAGCAGGGCAGGCAGGACATGACAGCACTGGGAGTTTGGGTCTCAGCAGGACTCCCTGGGTAGGAAGGCTCCAATTCTCAGAAGGGCTTGGTCACCTTCCCTCTTGGTGCTGGTAGCAATTCTCTAGGTTGTCCCACAGTGGCAGAGCTGCAGCTCAGCTTCCTCCTGACTGCCTGTGGGGCTGAGCCTCTGCCCCAGCTGTAGAGGGTGACTGAGGGGAGATGTTGCACACAAATAATAAAACAAATAACTCTGGGTGAAGCCTCAGGGTTTACCTGCTTCACTCCTTCATGCAGACTGATCTGGACACGTCTCAAAATGTCTCTTAAAGGCATCTGGGAATGTTTTAGTAGAGATTTAACTATCCTGACTTCAGAAATGGAGATGTTGGACATGACATCGAGCTAGTGGCCCTGCACACTTTTTCCAGTCAGTGGAAATTTTAAGATGCTTCTGCAGAATAAATAATTCATTCCTAATGGTGTCAGACAAATAGTTTTCTGAAAGTGCCCATTGATGTCCTGCACAAAAAGCTTGGAACGAGGAATGGTAATGTAGATGTCTAAACTTGGATGAGATTAATCCTGCTTTGTATTTGCATCCTATTAGTCTCTGGAACAGGAACTGAACTTGGGGTACTGAAATTCATCTTTTTAAACATTGGGCTACTGGATATTCTCTGTCTCATTTGCTCTATATTGTATAAATGTTTACAGGGGCTGCTGATTTGCCTTTAATCCATAATGACCAGCTGTGCCTCAGAGCACTGGAGCAGCACGAAGCTTTGGAGGAGGAAAGCTGGAGCAGAGACTGTGTTTGCACACACATACACACACACACACACACTGCTCTAAAAATCCTGGTTTTCTGTGCCCAGTCACATGGTAAAAGGCAGCATCCTAGAAGTGGCTGCTTGGGTTGCAGAATATGACAATGGCAAACACAAGGGCAGAGCTCTGTCTCTTCCAGAGGTGATGGAGGAACTGCTGCAGGTGCACAGCAATGTTGCTCATGTTAAGAGCAGCAAGGAAGATGGTGCTGGAACAATTATTTTCTCTCTTTGTCCCTTGGTCCTGGTCTTGAAGGGTCCACAACTGCCTTTTGTACTCCCTTGTTGCCTTTTCTGCACTGTCACCCTATGCAGGATATTCACATTATGTTTTTAGCTGTGCCTTAAACGGGTTCTTTGCAGCTCTTGGGAACACTAACTGGTGATTTGTGCTTTGTGTTTGTCACCTTGGGGCCTGGTGTCATCCTGTTCCTTAACACATCATTTGAGATGTCTGTGCTTACAGAGCTCCTTGCTGTACCATTGGTAGTCTTATCCACTGACTACCAATTCCTAGTACTGATAAGGCTACATGTCCTTTGAGTTTTTGACAATGACACACTGCACAACATTTTTCATGCTTCAAGTAATAGGAAAACCCTAAAAAGCTTGTTTCAAAGGGGAAAACTATTTTAAAAGACATTGCATAATGAACTCACAGAGAAGGTTTATTCTTGAGAGGATGACTGGTTGGTGTTAGCCTCACCAGACATCTTGTGGATACCAGCCTGGGGAGGTTATTTCCTCTCTGCCAAAGACTCAAATTTGACTGTTTTTAAAATTATTTGATTTTCTCATCCTACTTTTATAAGTTTATGTAGTTCTAGCTTTCTTTACTTTTTATGGGTTATATTGATTGCCTTACTCAAGCTGTAGGTCAGTCTGTCTAACTGTGTTGCTGTGATTTGAGTTCTTATGATTTGGTAGTTTTTCCTGTGTCCATTTTGTTTCGTGTTTTTATGCCCTGATTCCATCAGACACCATGAAATATCTGGTAGTTCCCTAAGGTCACATACACGGTAATTTAAAATATTTTTGAATGGTGCAATATTAGCCAATAATAAGAATTCTGCAACAACGCATATTATTTATGATGTAGAGGATAAAACTGTTTTCTTTTAAAGTATTTTGGTTTTTATTATGCTGGTGAATGACCTTAGTGAAAAATATGCTGCTTGCATTTTTCCCTAATGCTTTTTTTGCTAAAGTTCAGAAGATCAGCACTGGGTTGCAGAGTCTGGAGTCTGTTTTCTCTTGCCTATGAATAACTCTGTATACAGAGCAGAAGAGCTTTAGCAGGCCCTGCCTGCGTGGCTGGCACACCCTGCATGCCAGGGGCACGCTCCATGGGCAGCCAGCCTGCTGGGGGCTGGAGTGGCCACAGCTCTGAGCTGCCCTGCCCCAGCTCTCTGCTCTGGACACGTGTCTGTGCAGGCATGCACTGTGGTCCAGGGCACTGAGCAAAGGCAGCAGCAGCATCCCACTTGGGCTGACAGTATCCCCCCTTCCCCCAGGGCAGCTCCTGTCACCGTCATATTTTCTGAAAAATCTCTTTGCCCAGGATTCTTCTCCTGGGAAGCTGAGAAGCCTCAGAGAAAAATGAAAATAATAATTATCTCATTTGCTTCTCCTGTGTTTTGCTGCTTTGGAATATGGTTTGGACATTGTTTACTAACTGGTCATTGTTTCATTGGTTTTGTGTGAATTGTTTTAACTTAATGACCAATCACAGCCAGCTGTGTCAAGGCTCTGGAGAGAGTCACGAGTTTTTCATTAGCATCTTGTTAAGCCTTCCTTAACTATCCTTTCTCTATTCTTTATTATAGTTTTAGTATAGCATTCTATAATATCATAATAAATTAGCCTTCTAAGAACATGGAGTCAGATTTATCCCTCTCAACGACAGGGGACCCCAGAAAATACCACAAGTTCCCACCACTCCTGCATCCAATAAAAGCTGGCTGTGGACAGCTTTTTGACATACAAAGGCAAGAAAAGGGAGTAAGGGATGTTATTAAATGAATGGGTCAATTCATACTTTGTATTTCACTATGCTACAACTGCCTTTGTGCTTTTTAATCTATGACTTCAATATGGTCTTTTATAAAGAACATATAATAGTTCCTTACTGTCCCTCAGGCTATGCTGGCTGAGGTTTCCTGAGCTTGGCACCTTGATGTGAGAGTGATTGTTGCTGTTGTACAGTGACAGCTTACAGTACCCTGCTTTGCCTCGTGGGGCCCATTTGTTCCACCTGAGCCTGCAATGTTTACATGGCCACTCCTGGACCAGTGGTCCCCAATCACTTTTCTGTGTTGGCTGGGTCACCAGGAGGCAATCCAGACCTGGATGGGGAAAAATCAGCATCTGATTCTGCAGGGTAGTTTGCTCCAGGCCAGCCTTGGGCTGATGGTGGCAGAGCTGCTGCACACATTGATTACCGTGTCCTCCTGCTGTGAGGGAAATGCTTGAAATGGATGGGGAAATTAGGGGGAATTTGTCATTGTGTTGATCCATCATTTATTCCATTTGGAATATATATATATATTCCATTTGGATAAATATTAAATAAATAAATAAATAAATAAATATTCCATTTGGACTTCATCAGCTGCATAAGCAATGGGAATTGCCAGGCCCTGCACATCCACCTGAGGAGGAAGGTCTGACAAAAAGTGGAGAGCTCTGGTGCCATCACCTCAGTGACCTTGTCACCTCCACTCCCATTGCTGGGGTGCTCTCTGCAGCTGATGAAGACCAGGGATGCTGGGGCTCATAAGTGGGGCTGAAATATGAGTAACTTCTATGTAATTTGGAAAATACTGTAACAATCAGTTTTAAAAACACCAACTATCAAATGTTCTGAATTTCTTCCAAAGCCATTAAGTCTGGGACAGAGCTGCTAATCAAAGAACACAATGGAGCTATAAAACTATGAGGTAGAGATCTACTGTTAACCCCAGGGGACTGAAGGTGTGGAGGGGATCAATTTGGACTGCACTTGCAATTTGTATGCCAGTGTAAAATATGCTCAGTATAAAGAGCAGGATGAGGGATGAGAGGAGGGAATTGGGCAGAGGCTGCTTGAGGTGTGTTCCCACTGGGAGGGAGGCTGCTGATCCTCCAGAGTTGCTTCATGACCAAAGTCTGGGGCTGTGATCTTTCAGTTTTGTCATGTCTAAAGCTTATCTTGTGTTGAGATGTGAAGTCAGGGCAGAAGCATTGCTGGAGCTGCCCTCTTTCAGGAAGAGTGCCTCCCTATAAATTAGTATGGCGAAGGAATAAACAGCCAGGTTAAGGGGCTTGTACACCCCAAAAAAGACCCTCAGAACAAACTGTGGTGTTAGGGAAAGAGCTTTTACCCTTGACATGAGGCTCATTTGTAGGCTTATGGTGCTGGGTGCTGGTTGTTGGGAGGTGTCACAAGGCAGGACTTGGTGCTGTAGGGGGACACAGTATGGGTAAATGAAGATGGTATAGAATGTGATCTTATCCCCTAAAGAGTTGCAGCTGAGCCAATTATTAAAGATTAGGAGCAGGCCTGATTTTAACAGGCTGCAGCTGTAGCCAATAAGAAGAGTGTTATAAAAGAGTGGATTGGTGGGTTGAGGAAACTGGAGTTGGTTGGCTACTGCAGGGACAAGGATGAGTCAGTGTCTAGAGGAGCTGCCTACAAGAAACATCAAGGAGGTACAAAACTCTGGCAATATGGAACCCTTGCACTGTACTGATAACATGCTGCCACGTGCCCATGATGCAGAGCTGTTTGTGCAGCTCCACAGGCAGAGCTGGGAGCCCTTCCCAGCTGGATGTCACACAGGTGCTTCTCTGTGCTCCTGGTGCAGGGGGTGCTCTGGTGCTGCTGTGCAAGTCAGATGGGAAGGTGCCTCCAAAAGGCTTTGTGACCTCCTGCAGCTGCCCATGGTATGGGGACACCAGAAACCAACCTGAAAGGCTGGGCAGTACCAGGGATATTGCAGACAGGAGTCACTCAGGAGGAGGCATATGCTAGCGTTCATCTTTACTGGAGCAATATAAGAAGTAATCAATTAGTATTGTTTGTGATGTTCAGGGTTTGAGAGGTACTCTGAAATATTCTGTACTAACAGATTGCAGTGTTCTGTGTTGCCTGCTGGGTTTATTTAAAAAAAATTTCTCGAGTGAATGAAGTGCTAATTAGAATAGGTGTTTCACACATGGTGACTGGACTGTGCTGGGAAAGGTCTGATTTTCTTCCTGAATTAAATAGGTACTTAAGTCTAGCTTTTTGTACTGCTGGTTTAGAGACAGGATGAACAATTTTCTGGTTTATGGACTGCAATTATTTAAGTACTTTAGCTAAAGCTCTTGGCATAGTTTTTAATCCTCTTGGAAAAGTACTAACACCAAGATTCTTTAATTCTATATATATGCGTGAATAGAAACTTCAGAGCCATGGGCAGCCCTGCTGCTTAGTGGTGGCAGGAGAGTTTTGGCTGGGGTGCCAGTTATTGTTCACTGCTTTTGAGCAAAGGGCACTACAGGAAGAAAATCTGAATTTCTCTTAGAGTGTTAGTAAAGAAATGTAAATATTCAGGTGGCTTCAGTGACAGCTATGTCCCCAGTTTACTGAGAGGGGAAGGATAGAATGATGCCAGGGCCTTGTCTCACTCCTGCTGTAGCTGTGGATTTGTGGTTCCTCAGAACTTTTATTCCTGCTTACAGCTGCATTGGGGCTCTCATTATGATTGGGTCTGGCTTTCTTATTTTAGTTGCTCCTTCCACTGCTTCCACATCTACAACGTGTTTGAGTGGACAACAGGTCCATTGGCGCTGTGCAGCACTAATGGGGTGCAGAGATGAAGGGAAGTATTCCAGGGATTGAGTTCTCCACCTTCCTGTGTCACAGTGGTGCTGCTGCTGGCCCACCATGGCAGTGCCACTGCTGAGGCTGCTCAGTGTGGCTGCAGCCTCTGGGCAAACCGAGGGATTCATCTCTTGGGAAGAGCCCACCCACACCCTGGAGTCACCACTGGAGGGCAGGGGACAGTGTGCTCTCCTCTCCTAGGCACCAGCCCAGGCATTCTACTGAAATAAATGAAATTCTCTTCAGAAGTGTAATCACTACATATTCTTTCTTGCTGTCCCCAAAAGTTGCAGAGCTTTGTTGCAGCATTTGTCATGTTTGATAGTTCATCTTTTTCAGTTTTTAAGCTTGAAGTTGAAATTAAAGCAGGTTAGCAGGAGGCCACATCTCAGAAAAGCTCATCACTCCTCTTTCTCCCTGCACCATTTCTTGCTTATTTATTATGTTTTTCAGTTTAAATGTCTTTACACTTACAGGAGTTGATCTGTGGATGAACAACAGCTTTCTGGATTAGTCTTCATTCCTATGTATTTTTGGTTTTTTTCCTAAGAGCAGCAGCCATGCAACTCAAAGATGGGTATTTGGGCAGTTCCTGAATGGGAATGGAAGATGGTGTTCCAGGCCCCTGGGTGGGACTGGGAGTGGGTCTTTGTGCACTGGTGTTCCCCCAGCTGTTTGAAGGATATAGATTTGTACCTTTCAAGCAAAGCTCTCCTTATCGATTTATTGAACTGGCAGAGTGACTTATTGCCATAGAGGCACTACAGACAGGAAGGGCACAGTGTAAGTTTTAGATTGGCTATAATTCAGAGATAATGCTTATGTTACTGTGTCCTGACAAGACATTTTAAAAAAGACTGCTCTAAGCTGAGGTGCCAGCTATGGAGATAAATGTGTGATCACATCATTGCTGTTAGAAATATTGAGAAAAATATTCCAGAATGCTCAAGGCTGGACTGAGCATGTGTGCCTTGGCTCCAGGAGAGTGGTGGCTATGCAGAGCCTACAGCACCAATTTGGGTGGTGGGCAAGGGCTGTTCTGGGTGTCCGTCTCCAAGGGAGAGGACAGTTCTGGGTGCTGAGCAGGGGACCTGTGAGAGGCTTGGGCACTGCTGATTGTGGAAACCCAGAGCACTTGGAATATTTCTCTGTCTGCTCTGGGGTGTCCTGACCCCCAGGGCAGCACTGAACTCATCCATGGAGAAAGTTTCCTAGACTTCAAGATAGACTGGAATCCACAAAAGTGTGAAATAGATTATAGAGAGTAGTGCAGGTGTATCACTTGGTGAGAAATTTAGGTTTTGGGATTTTTAGTATGTTGTGAATGGAAGCAAGATGGAGGACACAGGGTGTCATCCTGGGTTTCTTCTTCATGCTTCTTCCTTCTTCTTCTTGGGTTTGGGTGGCATTTTGTAATTGGGCAGAAATTATGCATTGCAGGCTCTTTGGGATCAGTTATTGGGTTAAAAGGGGAAAATCATCTAGGTGTCATTTCTTAATTGGATAGTTTAGTCTTAAAATACCTTGTAACATGAGATAGCCATTTTGTGCCTTCTAATGAAAAGCTGCTGAACTCACAGTAGTGAGACTGTTTTACTGATTAGAAATAATAAACACCTGAGTCTGAACATGAACTACTGTCTCCAGTGCCTTCAATGCAAACCCAGAGAAACCAACAACTGGTACCCCAACAGTGATGTGTGAATCCTGGCCCAAACACAGCTGTTTCTGTGCAGACAATGCACCAGATTTCCCTTTGGGAGTGATGTCTAAAGTCACTGACTGTTTGGATGACAGCTGTGAAGGTTGCAGTGTTTGGTTGTGTGTCCCCTTCTCTGGGCCCCTCCACTGACACACGGTGACAGAGCCTTGGGGGTCCTGGGGTCTGGCAGCTGTGGAGGGTGGGGGTCCTGCAGGACACAGCCATGGCAATTCTCTCCCAGCCCTCAGTAGCCAGGGGAGCAGGCAGCCTGCCATGCTTTGTGGCCTTTTTAGCAGCAGTTAAAGAAAATATCCTAGCTTCTAGGGGATAGAAGAGGGAAAGGCTCTTTTGGAGACTTATGTGAAATGGGTCCCTAATGGGATCAGACATCCCTGGGCAAGTCCAAAGCTTTCTCCAGCTTTGAGCTCCATGGCAGTGTATTGAGAAACCTTTCCACTTCACAGTAAGGCTAGGCTTCCTTCCAAGCAAGGAGAAACACCCTTGGAGGGTGACATCCTCATTTGCTGAGGTGTGCTCTTCCACTTTTGCCTCTGCAGTTCTGGCCCCAGGTTTCCATGGCAGCAGTGATGTACAGAAAGAGCACAGAGGATAAGACAGAAATGTGCCTGCAGCTTTGCCTGTCCCTGACTTTGTAAAATGAATTTGGAGACTTCCAGTAGAGATCATGGTATGTTACATCCACAAACCCTGGCCTGAATGCTTGACTCATTACCAGTACAGACATTCAAATAACAAGAGAAAACATTATTTGTACTTGCAAAAGTAGTTACTGGCTGCATGTAGACTTAGTATGTCTAATAAGCAACCACTGGTGGTTTCTGGAGGACAAGGGATGCGATTTGGGCTTCAGTGCAAGGTGTTGGGTGTGTCTTTACATTTGTATGACAGCCAGGAGTGGGTTAATGACTGGTCATGACATCTCTTAGAAGAGGTGTCTCATGTTGAGCTGCTGATCCACATCAGGTGGAGATTGAGAGATGCCAGATGGTGACAGAGAGCCAAAAGAACAAGGGAAAAAAAGGAAGACAAGTTCTGAGGGACAGAAGGAGAAAATGGAGAGTGGACAATTTGATTTACTGAATGGCAGCAGCACTTATCTCAGAGGTAGGATTAATAACCAGTGGGGAGCTGAGGAGGAAAAGAGATTCAGAATGAATCTGGTGGTGATGAGAGCACATGGGATGTAGAGAGGGCTAAGCATGAGATATTTGTGTTCAGCAGAGATGGCACAAATCAGATGGAATCTCACCTTTGATGGGGATGAGAAGGTTTTGGCAATGGTGGCTGCTGCATGTTCAGATAAAAAGCATCAGGAAAGAAACGGGTCTATGATTGAACTTCTGCATCAATTCCTAGCAGGCAGCTCTCCACACTCTGGGGCTAAACTGTTGGCAGTCTGATCACTGAGGCCATGGAATAGGTGGATATATGGGCTACATAGTGGATATATGGGCTACAAATGCCCCTCCTGTTTAGGGGAGCACAGTGGAGTGAAACCAGTGCAACCTATGCTCTGTTGTAGCTAAACCAAGAGTGCTGTCTGTCCAGCAGCTTTCTGGAAGAAAAGTTGACATCTTGGTGAGATCTTGTGGGACCTATTAAACTTCCTGGCTTTTTTATTAAATTTGTTTGAAGGTCTGCTCTTCCAGGCTCTGCAGTTTGTATGAATGGCCTGAAGCAGTGAAGTACTTGGAGAAGGGATGAGCTCCAGAGCCTGCATTTGCCACTGGTTAGGAAAAGGGCTGCACTGGCATCCGTCTGTGGTGTTTTTCTGGTCAAAACTCCTGCCCAAATTGGTGATCACAGGCTGGCAGGCTTACTTACACTGTTACCCTGCAGTATGGAGCAGAGAATCTGCATCAAAGAAGGCATCTATTTCCTTCTCTTGTTGCATAGGTATGAAAAAGAGATATTAAAAGGTGTTGTAATAACAGTAGAGCAATGCAAATGCTGTACTGCTATGTTTAAAAGACAAAGGACATGTTATTAATAGAAAAAGTTAGACTGGATGAAACCATATGTCTTCAGCACACTTCCCTGTGATATACCTCAGGGTCTGAACCAGGCACACACCCAGATTTCCAACCATGAAAATAGTGGCTATTTAAACAGCAGCAAATTATTTTTGAGTATTAAATATGCTTCATATTTTCTATGTGTTTATTGTAATGCAAAATTATGTTATTAGTTCAGCTGGTTGGAATTTTCTATGGGGAACATTAATCTGAAAAAAACAAAGTTCTGCAGAAGTTGACTTGGGCTGTATGAAGACAAATTATAATTTTTTGAAAAAAAATTCTAAGTAAACAGGAAATACTTAGTTTTAAAAATGTCATATTTGTGTGGAAAATATTGCTTGTTTTCCACATAGACATCTTACAGTGTCTAGAATCTATAAACTGATGATTTATTTTGCCTAACTAGAGGTAAGGAGCATTTAATGAGGGGTGGATTTTTTCCCAAAAGAGGCTGGCTGGCTACCAATATTTTTA
Source organism: Agelaius phoeniceus (assembly GCF_051311805.1). Taxonomy (NCBI): domain Eukaryota; kingdom Metazoa; phylum Chordata; class Aves; order Passeriformes; family Icteridae; genus Agelaius; species Agelaius phoeniceus. Next base: position 61,520,472 of record NC_135269.1, read on the forward strand.
CACCATCATGATGCTTTTTGAGACTTTTTTTTCTGTAAAATAAATTGAAAATATAATTGGGCCCCCTTCACACAGCTTGTCAACAAAGCCTTTCTAGGCCTAGTAAGAACTGCCTGATTTCTGAGATAAATACAGTTTATGCTCAGGTTAATTCTATATATGTGGTGTACTCTCAAAAGTTGTCTCTCACTGCTGGAGTCTGGCCACCCTGGTCCTTTGTCTCCTGCACTGGAAGCAGAATAAGGGTTTAGGCTTCCCCATCAAGGAAGAGATATTTCTGTGTCTGTGTTGCTTCGTAAGCCTTGATTGCCATTATAAAATTTGTTTGGTCACTTACATGTTTATTCATATATTGCAGTAAGAAATTAAAATGGTCTATTCCCTTTTTTATAAGGCAGTAGCTAATTAACTCTACCCATATGCAAGAAAATGGTTGTTTGTCAGGGTAACACTGAAGCATGTTACTCAAAATTAACACAAACTATATACAATTGAAAAAATGAAAGATTTTTGGATATATATTTTATTTGACAGTGGTTTAGAATATCATACAGTAAACAAGATTTCTGTAAAAGTTAATTTATCCATAGTGGTGCGTTTCATAAAAATAGTTGCTCACTTACAGCCTTTCTGTGACTATTAATACATGGAATTATATTTATAGAGATAGAGCTGTACAAGGTAAATTCACAGCTAACACTACACAGAAATATTATTTGGAATGGGGTTTAGATGATGTGCTGTCTTCACAGGTTATCGATTACAGCCGCATAAAGCAATTACTGCACAAGGAGTAGCTGTGAACTGTGCAAATTAGAGTTTATGCAAGCATAATCTCAACTGGTTTTCAGATTTCATTGTTTGCTTTCTTTATACATAAAAATAAGATACCGGGACGTGCATCTACACTACAGAAGCATTGTCCAAAATCAGATTCAATAAATTAATGGCAAATTATATTGGATTCTAGTTCAGGGGATAAAGATTTTTTTTTCCCATTAAATAAGAGTTTTATAAACAGCTACATGGATTTGTGCTTTTTTAAAAATTATAAATGGATTTTTCTTTCTTAAAAAAAAAAATTTGAAAGCTGCAAAATCCTTGACTTGAGGCTTTTCAAATAATTGGACAGGAAGAAACATGTCTATAAATTTCGCAGTCCAGTGCAATGTTTGAGACATACAGTAATGTGCTAATTTCTTGGAACAAAGCCAATCTCAATCTAGTTTTTCAGCAGAGCGTGTGAGGAACTAAGATTGCTAGTGAAGAATAATTTTTAAATATGAATTTTTGACAGTGCTTAGCTTTACAATTTTTTTTTAAATTACCAATGTATTATTGCCCAGGATTTTGTTTTAATTTTGACAGACGAATAAGCATACGCACACTTACACAGACACACACACACATCTGTTGGAAACAAGATAATGACTGATTGACTGAACTCGGAGTTATTTCCTGTGAAGGCAGACTGGAATGTTTACCTGGCACTTAAGGCTTAAAATTCAAAACAGACAAGCAAGAAAGATAAAAACAAAAAGAAGAAAAAAATGGAGATAGGGAAAAAAATGGTAAAATGGAAACCATTTTAAAAATGGAAAAATACTGAATTACTGAATGAGGACACCGACAACTGTATTTCAGAAACCAGTCTAATTATTGTTGACGTGTGCCTGAAAGGCACCTGCTCTGCCAAACTGAGGGGATGAGAGGTGAGAGTGTCCTAAGTAAATGCGGATGGGTATGAAACATAGCACTGTTGATAAGTGATGCTATCATCTTCTGCAGGAAGGAAAGGCCTTTCCTTAAGGAAACTGCAGCTTTTTCTCTGTAGCACTCTTCCTTTCATTGCAAGGGCCTTGCAGATGCCTGGGGTTTGAGCCTGACCAATTGGTTTGTGTGCTACCTCGCAGGACTTGGGGAACCTGTAATAAATCACTTTTGAGAATAATTTGCAAATACAACTCCACCTTAACTCCTTTCCAATGTACAGAAACATGGTTTGTTCACAAAAATGGCAGTAGAAATGGTATCACAGAAACTAATCCACTGGATTCCCCATTCCTCCCGCAGCACCCGGTGAACTATTCTACAGGGTACCACGTGGACTATCCCAAAGCGTTAACAGTGGAGACGTGTCATGGGTGTACAGTTCCGAACGATGCTTTAAAGAAACCCTTTAACCCCTGTCTAGATATGTCGAGAACAATTTATTTACAACATTTTAGCTCCATGAAAAGATCCTCTCTCGGTTTCAGCTTGCTCCGTGCAGTTTTATTTAAGGCGATGTTCCAGTTTGTGATTGCTCTAACTTGTTCCAGTTTCTTGATATAAAGTTTGAATGAAATCCAAGTCCTTCATGCAGTGGGAAAAAAATGCTAAAGCTACACTGCACTATCCTTCTCTGATGTACTGTCCTTCATATTGTTTTGGTTTCTTCCATAGCTGCCAAAGTCCCTAAAATGGAACTGGGACTTTAGGGTCGATTTTAAATCTCTGTGTTGACTATATGCTTTTGAACTTATTAGATACTGTGCACATTGTCATGGAATTACACACTAATGTTTTCATTCCTCAATGCCTTGTGTATATGTGTGATAGTTAAAATAAATTAAAACAAACCAATGTGAGACAAAAACTAAGAAGAATGTTCTGCGTCAGTTTGAGACAGTTAGAGGGCAACAGTCCCTTGCTTATCTGCTCATGGCAGAAGTACCAGACTTCAGGACGCTTGGTAGCTTATCTGAGCCAGGGATTTTCCACGGCCCCGGAGAGACCGTTGCCTTTCGAACTGTGGTGTTGGTGCTGCGAGTGCTAATGGAGTGGAGATGTCCCTTCCTGGGGAACTCGCTGGGTTTCCCATCAGGGTCCCTCTGGCTGTGGTCCATATCACTTCCAGGCGAGCTGCAGCGGTTGCTACTGTAGGTCTTGGTAGCTCCCGTATCGGTCTTGACGTGGTCGGGTGCTGCAGCTGACTTCTCACTGGTGTTTGTGGATCTGTGGTCTCTTTTGCTAAGAGATCCTCCTCTCTTGCTTTCTGGCTTCCTCAGCCTCCCAAACTGTTCATCACTGCTTCCAGCACACATGTGCTCTCTTGCGCCAGCCTCGATCATAACGCCGTGTCCCACCGCTTTGCTTTCTGAGGTGGGCCTGCCACCATCAGTGGTCTTATTTTTGCCTCCTGAATATCCTTTCCAAGAAGCCTCTTCGTGCTTTGACCTGTCTACCTTTTTAGGACTTGCTGACCTTTCTCTTTGTTCTCCTAACCTTTTCTTTTTGTGACCGTTCACCGAAAGCTCCTTTGGTTTCCTTACATCGTGTTCCCTCTTGATATCCCATGTTGGCTCTGGGCTTATCTGGTGAGAAGGGTCAGAGGGTGGGGCTATGTGTGATGAAGATAATGGTGAGATTATGTCGTCGAGGGAAAGAGCTACTTCCGGCAGACCTGGGGAGGTGGCAGAGGGAGCACTCCAGGAGTTTGGTTCGTCTGTTTTAACAACAAAGAGAAGAGAGTTAAGGGCGTACGCAGCAGCACAGAGTGTATTTATTGCATAGGCACATGTATTCTGAGCAACACTGACACAAAAACCATGTACCAGCCTAAAACCCCTCTGCTTCAGCTGAGGTGAAACTCCCTCAATTGTGTGGAACCAATAGGGAGAAAACAGAAAGTAATGTCTCCAAAAAAAAAAAGAAAAAAAGTACAGGAAACACAAGAACCTCAAAGCTGGTAACTGTGAATGCTGGAAACCCCAGTCTTTTTTTCATACAGATTCCGCTTTCCTCTGCCTATGTTAAATTATTCTTAAAATAATAAAGGCACGTGCTCATGAAATCAAATAGCCTCTTTTGTAGCTGTATAATGGATTTCTTAGCTGGGCAATATCAGTGCTGTCTCTGAGGACAAATGAGAAGGACTTTCTGCCATCTATTAAACATGTCCCTACAAGCATATAATAATTGACAAGAATTTGTAGCTCAGATAAGGTCATCATTGAATTCTGTCTCATATTTTTTCTAAACAGATATAGTATTGCGGTGTTTATGGCCCCACAATTCTTACAAGGTACGTTTACAGCTCTGCCTTTATATCACAGTGTCAGCTGCTGAGTCTCCTGGTTGTGCATTTTGAATTTTGCTTGGTTACTTAGCCTCAACACAATATGGTTGGTTTGTGCAAATCCTGCTTAATTTAGCCAAATAAATGTCTCCTTTGCTGAATCACAATGATTTTCCTAATCCGAACCAGAATATTCTGGGATGCCTTTCTCTTGTATATACATCCTCATTTCTTTTGATTAACTTTCTGGCAGAAAACAAATCAACCATGATTAATGACACCATAGCTCCCATTCTTACCCATCTACTTAGAGGTTAGAGAAATCACTGAACTTGGCTAATGTCATTCCCTATTTAGCACCATTTTAGTTAGGCTTTGAACAGTATGAGGAATAATCTGTCAGAGATGAAGGACTGTCTCAGGAATCCATGGAAACGAGGTAGAACTTGTGGCAAGAGCTGCACATTTTCTGGGGGAGAAAATGTAACCTTCTAGCTAAAAAACAAGCGTGGACTTCTTAAGGTCAGGACTAGTATCTGTCAGTGATATCAACTGCCCTTTAAAAAAGTAACATGCTTTTTCCTCAGTGCTCTGGCTGCTTTCAAATTATCATGGAGACGCACATCATCTCAAAAAATGGAATAGATTCTACTGCCCAGCCTGGGATCTGCAGCTTGCTTGACTAAAACAGCACTTTTAAGTTAATAGCTGGATTGAGTGATTGCTGTCTTGCAGACAAAAATAGGAGAGACAATAGTGAGGTGGGTGACGTAAAGGGAGGGAGCAGCACAGTTAGCTGAGGAGCTATTTATTTTCCCAGATGGTGTTTGTCATATGCTTTTGCATAATGAGCATATGTGTGGAGAGGATTAGCATTTGAGAGGGGTAGAAAGTACAAGTTCTGTGTAAGACAAATAAACATTGAGCTGGGAATCTAAATGGGATGAGGGTCTCAACTGAATTTAGAAAAAAAAAGAAATCACACTTTCTTACCCTCCAGTTAAGGGTGACTAATGTACCATCTGCTCCCAGCTTGGCACTCAAGCAAGAAAAAATAAGAGGAAGACTCGTGCATGTAGAGTGATCAGCTCCTAGGAGTTTGCCTACAAAAAGCATTGAATTTGATGGGCTTGTTCTTTACTTCTGTTCTTCTGCACCGCCAGCCTGGTACAGGCCCACACCCTGGCTCTTCTTCAATCTGAAATCCAGGGGGTGTCATTTTATCTAATACTTGAGCAGGGACCATGTACAGAGTCCAAATCACTAAAACTATCCTGGGACTCAGCATGAAGCTCCCTATGTGCACCAGCAAGGTAGCTGAGCAAACTGAAGAAGCCACCCTGAGCTTTGAAAAATTAAGTTTGTACTTTTCATGGCATTGTCACTCCTACCCAGGGTAGAGGTGGTGCCAAGGGTTGGATCAACGTATTTGTGTGAACTACAATCTTCTTTCCTAGTTGTCCATGAGATGTTGTTTTTCACAGTTTTTCAGTGTCAGTGAAGAGTAGTGGGCCATTATCCAATCTCATGTTAGGCTGTGAGAGCTTCTGATTACAGAAATAGCTGATTCCTTTGGGTAGTATCAGCTACACACCAGTGAAAACACCAAAGAGCCTGGAGCAGCAAGATGCTTTGGGTAACAAGACTGCCTCTGTGGAAAAGGAACCACTATGCTCAAATCAGCTGCTTCTCCTCCAGGAGGACAAACCAGGGGTGCACCATTCAAAATCAAGGTGGCAAACATGTTGTGGCTCCTCTGAGGCACAAAGGATAATATGGTACCAGTTATTTGTAGGATGCTCTGGAGAAGAGACCTGGAGGTTAGTGGCCTACTGCTTTATTGCCTGGAGATTACAGAATTTCTTCTGTTTTCTATTTTAAAGGGGATGAAAAACCAACCAAATGTTGTAGTGAGAAATCATAGTGGGTTAGAATGTACTTCAACAAAATGAATCAGCGTATCTCTTACATATACTGATTTATAAGTATAGGTGTCCCTAAACTGGGAAATGCCATATTATTACTGGATTTTATCTCTCCCCCAGAAAAACCTAAGTAAAAGACAACTTGGCCAACCAAGTAAGAAAACCTGTAGCCACAGCTTTTTTGGTTTGGCTGTGGGACAACCCCAGGTGGGTCACTGGCTGCACTGTGTTTAAAATACTTGCTGGGAAGGCACCTATATATAGGTTGTATTTCCAGTGGTTATGGAACAATGCTGCCATGGAATAAAACTATCATTTGTTTTCTTTGGCAATATAGCATTTGCAAGTAGGAAGAAAATGACTTTTTTTAAGGTTTAAGTACCATCAGTCTGAGACAGCGAAACCCAACCTAACCTGATTTTCTTTCAAATGAAATGACATTATATAGAAAGTCATCCTCAGCCTTGGTAGACATTAATGTCAACAAGCCATTGTTGCAATATGTCATTAACTAGTGAGGAGAATACTCATGTCAGGGTATTGTAGCCAACTTCCCTCTAATGTTTGAACATTGTGGAAAAGTATAAAAATTACTAGAGTAGAGCAAAGTGCAGGAATGTAAGTAATTTGTTACTCAGAAAAAAAAACCTTTTAAAGAGCTGTGTTCAAGCCATAAGGGTTCATTTGAAATTGTTCAACCAGCACTAAAATGATTGCTTCTCCTTAGCAAATATAAACAGGAGAAAAATGTAAAATTTTATCCTGCAGAGCAGTTAAATGAGTAATTTATTTTCATGACTATACTCAGTTTCTAGCTACATTTTTGAGAGAGTTATTAATATTTCTGAATACTTTTTATTCTGTTGGTCTAAGGCTTTTTATAAAACCTTTGGGTTAATTGGGAACATAACCTACTTTTATTGTCTGTTATTCCAACATATCTCAAAGCATTTTGTAAACATACTAAACCAGAGACAGAGCACTGATTTTACTTTGTTCTTCCTTCAGCTCTGTGAAGAACTGAAAACAATATTTGTTTAACAGAGCACAAACTACTAATGCCCAAACAACTTGCAAGCAGATGAGTAGAATATTGCATTCAGTTGCAACTGCTGGAGAGATTTAGGGCCAACATAGTTTTGAACTTGTTTCTGACTTTGTCACCATTGATAACATTCTTACTGTGAGAGAAATTGGTTTTCAAAAGTATACCTCTCACTGAAGGCTAATAGATGCCTGCCTTCTTTCTTTGAAGGGAGAAAATCTCCCTTGACCTACTAGTTTAGACAAGACAAATGAGCTGGGAGCAGCACTATAATCTGTCACTAGGATGGCACTTCATTTGCTGAAATTTAGTAGGTGTTTGCTGGGTGGCTTTTAGTTTCTACAAGCTACTGTAACACAAGTTGGTGGCACTTCTCCATGGGATGTGTAAGAGTGACTCACCTACGAGCAGCTTCACATAACTCCCAGGCAAAGGAGTAAATTGCTAACTGAGTAAGAGCCACCACAGACACAAGACTGAGTGTGTGGGAGGACAAGTGGGAGATGGACACAGCCATTCTGGGGCAGGAGTGACACAGGGAAAACATCAGGAACAGAAGTTTTCTGTCTAAAGGTTTTTTTTTTTTTTTTTTTTTTTTTTTTGTTATTTGAGGTAGAGCTGCCACATACATTAATTGTTTGTTTTGGTCTGTCAGCTCTCACACATTCAGTGGAGTGGAAATGAGGGTACTGCTCTCATGAGTCTATTGCTCCTGTCTTACCTGTTCTACCTGGATCCAGTGCTTGCTGATGGCTGAGCAAGAGAAAAAGAACCCTGGCTTTAGTCCTAATAGAGGAGAGCTCTGCCCATGGACCTCTGATTTGTGGCTAGCTTCTACCTTAGCATCAAAATATTTTAGATAACTGTTTAATAATTTATCAAGGATGTGTGGTTTTTCATCAGATATAAGTATCCATAAAGTACTAATATAATTTATTGAATATTTAGTAGTAAGAGTAGAAATTACATCACATTCTATTACTTAAGTAATAAAATCTCAAAGCCTTTTTAATTTTCAAATTATATGAATAATGTACAATATATTAAAGCTTTGAACACTTTCATTAGTCTGGATGAAGTGTTTTCTGAACTGTCTAAGCAGCTGTTCTCATATCTTCCCAGAAATATTTTCCTAGGGAATCAAAAAGGGTTTGACTGAATAAAAAACATAGTGCTTTATTTTTTTCCCCCCATTTTTTTTTGGTCTGCAATTATGTATTGCCAGGAGGTGGCAAGCAGTTCTTACAGATGCTGCTAATAACAAAAATGGGACAAATTGTCCCCTGGTGAGTATCCACTAATGTTGGTAGTGCTGCACCAGGAGGGCATTTGGGTCTTTCTCATTATAGCTTGACATGTCTTTGATGTTCCTGATTGCATTGGTCTCCTGAAGCTTTTCTTTAGCACTCTCTAAGGAGGGATATTTCAGAATATATAAAGAATCTTTAATCTTTTATCCTGACACTTCCACAACCCAAACACACAGCACCCTTTGTCTCCTGAAATAAATGATTCTCTGAAGATTTCATGGTTAGAAAAGCCCTTGGTAGTTTTTGTTCAGCTGTGAGCCTTATGGAAATGTGACACAATATGCCACCCTTTCCCCCAGCCTCTCTCAGTGAGTGGCAATGGGCTCTGCCCCCACCTTGCAGCTTGCCTGTACTTCTAGCTATAAATTGTAATTCCTGTTAATTATTCAATATGCTATGCAAATGTTTTCTCACAAATTGCACTTTTCTTGGCTTAAAATTACACTTCCCTTGTCTCCCCTTCCACTGAACTTATCCTCATTCAGATCCCTGAACATCAGTAGCCCTGGAAGCAAACACCAATGGGTTGAGGTGTCCTCTGCTGGGATATGGCACTTCCTTTGGTCAGTCACTGTGGGCACACCCAGGGGGGAACAGCCTTTCCATCTTTAGCACTGCTCTTATACTTTACCAAGGTATGATGGCAGTGTGCTATGAGTGCAAAAGGTTAATTCTATGTATAGGAATTAGATACATGCCATATACATTTATAAAAATTTACCCAGGTTATACTTGGTTATTTTAGCATAGGAACTACTTCTTTCTCATACTTGCAGTTGAGTGATCAGCTTAGTATTTTGAAGCCTTGTTTCTGATGCAATGAAAACCTAATCTAATTTTCTATCTTAATGTAGCCATATTTGTTATACCACTTGCCTGTTTGTACTCAACAATGTCATGGTGACTCTGAATGTTTAGAGTGTCTTATAAAAATAACTTTAAATGTTGCTTTGCTCAAGAATGGAATCTTTCTACTTTTTAGTAATTAGTTCTTTTGGCTTCCCACTTTTGCTTTTCCAAAGTTTGAGGATGGTTGCTCAGGGTAATCAGAGTTATTTTACAAGTCACAAAAGATTACAGGAGAATGAACATGCATCTGAATCCTGACATCTTTCACTTCTAAATTTTGTGCTTGGCATTTTCAAAAGAGCAGAATGATTCATTAAGAAAGACTGATATTTGTGGTATGAAACAATGCCAGCCCTATTTTTTCTGTCCCCAAAGTCATTGTGCATTTTTGCTTTTGTCATTGGTCTAATACTGGAAAAGGTGACCCCTATTCCTATTACATGGAGCTATTGGTGACACAGCTTCTGCAGATGTTCACAAGAACTGAAGAGATATGAATGTAAGTGTAGTGTAAGAGATGAACACCTCAATTTCCTGTGTAAACTTGAAAGGTTTAATTTAACATCCAGAAAATTCAGCCACTGACCTATTCCAAGGCTGGAAAGCACAGCTCTACATCCTCCTTGGCTCAGCTCCTAGTGCCATTGATGCCCTACTTCTTTTCATGTTCCTGGTCATTACTGATGAGCAAATATTTAGTTCCTTTGGGTTCAGTATATCCATCTTCCATTTTATACTTTACCTAGATATTAAATGGAAGATGCCCTAAATATTTTTGCAGCAGACTCAGTGTTCATGAAGTTCTTGCAAGGGCCATTTAATGAGACTTTGAATGATTTCATCTCAGGTAAAATTCACTTTCATCACCTTTTCTGTACTTTGCTTAGAGGTTTGTTAGAGAAGTGCTTTCATGTTCAGAGATCTAATTTTGGAATTATTGCAACACTTCAGAAAGAGCAGATTGTTAGTTATGCTTGGAAGACCAAATCTACAGAAGCTCAGGAGATGATCTTGGTGTTGGAGCTAAGGGAACAGACAGAAAGGGAAAATTTAAACTTCAGTAAGAGAGGGGAAAACTGTATATTGCAAGGAAAAAAGTTTAAAAATTCTTCAGAAAAATGCTGCGTGTTTTCTTGAAACAAGAAAGCCACACACATTGATTTGTGTGGGCTTTAATCTGTAGCAAGCACTATGTATGAAATCACTTTTCAATTTCTTATGTAATGTAGTCTTTAAATATGATTAACAAAGAAACATGGGAAGCAACTGATCTGACTTGGAGGTTTCCTATTATTATTCTGCACTGGTTTTGATCCTACATTATTATACCCAGAGCATCATCAGTAAATCCCTTTCCCTGAGTTAGTTCTTTAATTATGGCACTGTTTCACCAGCATTTTACTGTTCTTACCACTTGAGATAATAATTTAATTGCCTCACAGAGTCAGAGAGAGAGGTGGCCCAAAAGATGTCTGCTCTTCTGTTGAACATGTCCACAACCAAAGGAGGGGAGTTCCTTATGGAAACCCTTTTGGGGGCTGTGGATCAAAGCTGAGTGGATGAACACAGAGATCTACACCCATCACCCCACACCAGGCCCTTTTTAGAAAACACAGGGCACTGCAAGAAAGTGAGATCTTTCAGGCTGGCACAGGAGATAACTAGTGAATTCAGAAACACTGAGACTTTCTGCCATGGAGAGCAGGTGGCCTGGATTGTCTTGGATATCTTGGGGTGGGGTGCTGCTTTAGCCCTTTCCTGGTTACTCTGCCATTGTTCACCCCTCAAATATAAATCACATCCATAAACAATTCATTGTGATCTTGTAATAGTGCCTAAGCTCTGCATCATTTGGCTCTCTCCAACATCACTCACCTTACAACAGGGTTGAGACTTTGACACTGCCCTTACAATTGCAAGAATAAAAAAGGATCATTTTTCTATGCAGAAAAAAGCTATCCAAAGCACAGGATGGGAGAGGGGAGAAAATAAGGAGCCACACCTACAAGCAGGTTGTATTTCAGAAATAGGTAAATTAATGTGGTAAATCAGTTTACTAATTTAGTGTAATAGTCTTCTGGCTGTAAATCTTAAGGCCAGATCTTATGGGTACACAGTTTGCCTCTCATTCTAAGACCCAGCTTAGTTTATTCCATAGATATGATTCTAATAAACAGTCCTATTAATTAAATATTTAAATCATCATGATCACCAATCAGAGTGAACTTGGTGTGAGAGACTGAAATGTTAATGGTTAATGACAAACAATTGTCCATTTCCAAAAGTAGCTGGTGCTTTGCTGAGGATGTGCAAAGCCACAGCCCAGGAGCAGAGCAGGGGTGCACAAACTTTTGTTTAGGGACAAGCTGGGTTTTGAGCCAGATAGGAGAAGAGGCTGATAAGAAGCAGAACCTATGAGGTGGGATAATAGTTTTTATCATGCCAATGTTCTCCCTTACATGACTGGCCCAGCTGTAAAACCCCTCTGGGGAAGGTATCAGGACATTCACCTTATTCAGCCCTTCTGATGGGGCATAACTGGCTCAGCTACAATGACATGAGAGGTGGCTGTCATGTCTTAGAAGGTCTTTTTCCTTTTTCCTTTTCCTTCCCTTATATATTTTCTTAATAATAATATGCTTTTATATTGTTATATTACTATAGGTAATAATAACCAAAATGGCTACATACCTGCTTTCCATTTCAACCAAATTGTTCTAAAATAAACCATATATATATATATATATATATATATATATATAAACACCAACCATTCAGTGTTCCTTCACTCTAATTCCCCCCAAGAGATCTATTAACAAGAACTGCAGTTCCCCTGCCTCAAGGGACAGGTTGTAACCCTCGGTAAATTAGATTTTTCCTTGAATCAGCTTAATCCATCAGCAGAAATGTTGCAGGATTACTAATACTGGAAGAGCCCAAGTGAAGAGCAGCAGCCTGCATGGGGCTTTTACCCTCCACAGGAAGCTCCTCTCTGTGGTGTCAATATTAAGTGTGTGGACAGCTTAAGTGCCAGTCTTGAGTGAGCCTGCTCTGGCCACACATCATTATTCAATAGGGCCTCCAGGTGGTTTGGTGCCCTTTTTGAAGTGCTGAGCATCTCACATATTTACCAGATCAGAGCTACTCAGGGAATACTCAACCTGTCAATAAAGAAGGTTTTATTTTCCCTGTGTGGTCAGGCAGCAGAATAGAACTGGAGAAACCTCAGCAGTTCTCTCCCAGAGCTATGCTGGAGCTGGAAAAATTACATTGGAAGTTACTGTATAATTAAAAAAAATAATGACTTTAAAATTAGTTTTTATTAATAGAATTAAGCCACATTAAGTCATAAAAGGTGTTCATAAATATGTTAATAAAATGTGTGGTATTAATGAAAAACATTCTGCAGAGACTGAATAATTTAAGAGTTGGATATTACACACTTAATTAAAGTTAAATATTAAAATTATGAATTATCACAGCTAAAATGGGTGTTAACAGTAGGCATCACATTCAGTCAGGTCATCAAATAGCTGTTATTATTAAAAGCATGTAGATAATAAATAAAATTTACTTAATAAGTGAGGAGCACTTTGACTGTGTATGAAATGCTCCTAGAAATTTGTTTCTGGTAGGCACTGAGCTTCTCATTCAGTGAGAACAGGATCTTAAACAAAACACTTGGTCTGAACTCAGGCACAAAGCTCATGAATAAGTAGTGATGCTCTGCTTAGGGTAGAAGGTGCAGAAGCAAAATCTTCAGCCTGGGAGTTTGTCAGGACTGTTGTAGTATCTGATATCTTTGGAACTCTGAGACAAATGTATCTGAAAACTCTATGATGAGATGGAAGTGCATGAATAAATGAATTTTACACTGTAATATTCAGCTCCTAATAAGTAAACACAAACTACGTCTTGTTAGAAAATCCAGATGTTCAAAATTCTGGGTTGCATATCTGTGTTGCTCTTGCTCAACAAAATTCAACATTCTCTGGTCATGTTTGTTAAGCATTGGTTGGAGAGTTATAGTTACCTCATACTGTCAAAGTAAAAAAAAAAGCACATTTCATTTTCTGTGGGTTTTTTTCCCCAAGATAGGAATAAGGAGCCCTAAGAAACCTGACAGAAGCCATGACCTCTGCTAACCTTTCCCTGTGGCTGGGCCACAAAGCATCAGCCAGGAGTTGCACCATGGGGTGATGGAGTGAGGACAGAGGCAGGACCTGCAAGGCCCTCCATGGACAGGGTTTGCCTTTGCCTCCCTAATGCTTGGAATAACAATTCTTTGTGTCACTCTCTGTGTGAGCACTTAGTATTATTACTAAATATCATGTTTCTGATGTCAGTGTGGAGAGACCATGAGAAGCCTTGTTAGCTTAATTTAGTGTTGAACATCACAGAGTCAGGTCACTGGCAAGGCTCTTTGACACAGGATGCAGGATACAGGAATATTCCTGTGTGCTTTCACACAGTTCCCTTTGGTCCCCAGCTCCCTGTGGCAAAAATACCATCACAGATATGTGGGGAAGATAACTCTGAGGAGGAACAAGTCACAGTGATGCAGTCTTGTTATTAATTGGGGGCCTGTGGCGAATGAAAGAGAGATGTGAGATGAGCAGCAGGAGAGGGATCTTCTGGGATTTTGTGCTGCAACAGCAGAGGATTGGACTTAGTCCTGTGGCAAACTGCAGAGACACAGGAAGTGCTACTGAATTGCTATTTTACCTGCTTATCTGGATTACATGAGGAAAGGAAAAACTGATGTGGAGACAGAGGTACGGCTGTGTTCTCTCAGGTCCTGTATTTTGGGTACTGATCTCCCAGTATTGTCAACTGGATGGAAATACAGGGAGCCATGAAAATAAGTGTCACCATGATATTTTCTGAAAAATCCCTTCACCAGGATTTCTTCTCCTAGGAAGTTGAGAAGCTTCAGAGAAAAATGTAAATAATAATTATTTGATTCACTTCTCCTGTGTTTGGCTGCTTTGGAATGTGGTCTAGAGATTGTTTATCCAACAGGTGCATGTTTGTGAATTATTTTGACTTAATGACCAATCACGATGAGCTGTGTCACACTGTGAGGTGTCAGTCATAAATTTTTATTAATTATTCTTGTTAAACCTTCTGTCTGTGTCCTTCTCTTTCTTTAGTATAGTTTTAGTTTAGCATTCTTTAATATAATATAATATCATAAAATAATAAATCAGCCTTCTGAGAACATGGAGCCAGATTCTCATCTCTCACCTCCTCCTGGGGACCTCACAAAGACCACAAATAAGTGTTAGGAAAAGATTTGTAGGTGGAACTTTGCCCTTCTTTGGGAATTCTGCTTGCCAGTTTATGTGAACCAAACCCGGGATAATGTTTGTTCATCTGCTTTATTCACTGGAGTTTAGCTGTAATTATCTACACTTTACACCATATTAGTAAATCTACTCCAGAATGTTATATTAGAATAATGAAGCTTTAATTATAAGAGAACTTGCTCAACAACCTTATTAATAAATCTTTGCTCAGATATGGGGGGACACTGCCAATTTTGGTGTGGATTAGCAAGGTTCTGCTTTAGTAATAATACTGAGTAGTCAACTAGGAATTTTAATCTTTAAAGTGCTTCTCAAGCATTAAATAATTAATCCCCATAACACTCCCATGAGATAGGTAAGTAAATATTACTATTCCTGTGATACAGATGGGGGAAGCCTGGGTTAGACTATTCAGCCAGACTGGTCTGAATCCACTGGGAGTGTAATTGCCAAAGCAATGTTTAGAATTCAGTATTTTTGCATTTACAAAGTGAGTTATTGCCTTCCTGAAAGCTCAAAGTCATTGCCAGAAAACTGAAAGAACTGTGTCCCTCTTTCTTTCGAGACTGTTTTCTATTTCTATATCAAAGGAGAAAGGTCTGCACAGCTTTTGAAACAGAAATTTTCTATAAGACTGAAATAATTATATGCACCCACTTATACATACACATCCAGTGTTATTAGAAGGATGTTCTACTTTTCTGCCAGCTGCTACATATTTATTAAATACTAAAGACATGTTTATAAAGCAATTTTTAATATTAATTTTTGCCCTTGAGTAGTTTTTTACCCATAGCAATAAAACATTCTAGAACCTTTGGGAGCCCATATTCAAATTACCTGATGATTTTAGACCAATTTTATTAACCAGTATATTGGTTCATTTAGTTAGTCTTTTTTTTTTTGTTTTACACACCACAGGTTCCTGAAATTAAGTTGGTATTGCTAGAAATAAGAAGGTGGTATTGGAAATGCAGCAGGAATATGAATGAATGTTTGCAGTTCCACCAAGGTGGTCACAGGCAGAAAGGGCACTTTTCCAAAATGAGTATTGATTTTTGCACTCCCATCAGATAAATGATATATGAGGCAGTTCAGGTTTCAAATAACACCCAACCTCAGCTCTGGAGATTTATAAAATGAGCATTAAAAATGAGATGACCTGGATTATCTGATCAGTACTCTGAACAGATAGGAGGGTCTGGCTTTAAAGTATAGGCCAAGGTGCTTTAGCCATTTATTAGACAAATGTAAAAGCTTCAGACATTCCAATAGAACTAGAAAAAACAGTTTGTAGCAGACTGCAAACTGGCATCCTCTGAAGGATATAACTGTATTCAAACAATCACTCCACAGTATAAGCTCCCAAGTTTTAATCTATTTTTTGCAAATATGAATGCAGGGGTCACTAGAGAGGGCCACCAAACCCGTGGTGCAAGGAAGGACAGGCAGGTATCCCTTGAACTGCAGGAACCTTCCAAACCACCTGAATGTCTCCTGTGCTGTGTCTAAGTTCCAGTCAGGCTGCTGATCATCTTCCAGAAGTGATTATTTATACAAAAGGGAAAATATCCTTCATGTGAGATGAGGTCTTATAACAGACTGCTCCATGGTGTTATGTAGGGCCTCTCCTAAGGCATACTAGAATGGTCAATTTATCTGTTCTGCTTCAGGAAATTTGACTCCTTGCTCAGTGATCTAATGAATGGTAGCACAGCCACATTTTTGGTTGGGATAAGCCCCATCGAAATGGGCTCTTTAGGAAAATTCTTCCCCTCCAAACTCTTGCATTAAAAATACCTGAAAGGGAGACATTTTATAACAAACATATTTTCATTTCACATGACATTGCTTTTTTATCAAGCAAGTATTTCAGGTTTGGTGTTGACCAGAACTGAAGTTCTTCTGATTTTCTGGACACATTATACTGAGAAAAAAAATTCTGTTGCAACATTTCCTGCCAAATAGATGAGAACCATTCACAGCTGGGTGACTTCAAAACTAATTTTAGCTATATTTATAGAGTATTTACATTTCTACTTATTTCAGGAAAAATACTTATTTCCTGTGTATGTTTTTCTGTAGGAGGAAAAATAAAGATGATGCTCAGAGAGTTGAGAATATAAATATGTAGAATTTGTGTTGGAATTGCAGTTCATTGAGCTGGGACCTGTAAAATGGCCTTAATGCCAGCCTGGATATCTCACCTCTAACCTCTATCTAACCTCTTTGAGCTATGTTCAGTGAAAAACTAAACAGAGGCAAGGTGAGAATACAAGGAATGGTGGAGTTAACATTTCTATATGATGCAGGAACTTTGCAGCTAGGAGGTCTCTGATGGTGCCACTTGAAATACATGGGAACATTTCCAAATAGCCTCTAGATGTGTCCAGCTCTGCAGCAGCAAAGCATATGGATGTGTCTGTGTTCAAAAAAATCTCATGTATCGACACAGACTGGAAATGAACTCCAACTGGAAACACACTGGTTAGATTACCTGGATCTGCATGCACAAGACTGATAACTTCAGCCCAGTTTAGTTCTGCTGGGGGCAGAAATTCTGTGAGCATCACACTGGAGGAGCTGCTTGAAGCTGAAAGGCTGTAAGAACATCTCTGGATATTGCTCCCTTTCTATCTCCTATCTGTCTGCTTCAATGTGTGGGACTGTTCTTGCAATTGCAGCAAATGTTCTGCACTGTGCAAAGTCAGCAGCAGGCAGAGCTGGATGCATCTGGACACTGCTGAGTTTGCTGTGATGATAGCAATCAATGGGAAAATAGAAAAAACAAGCTTTTCTTTTCCTTTGCTTTCCAGGTATCATCTGGGCCCTGACTCTATATTACAAATTGGATGCATCTGAACAATCTGTGTGGTTGGATCTGATTCTCGGAACAAAATTGCTGGAAATAGAGAGCAAAGAGCTTTGTGTAAATTCAGCGTAAGCACAGGGTTTAATAAATTACTATTGCCTATCAGCACATTTCAAAATATGTTCAATTTTACATTTATTTCTTTAAGAGGCTGCATATAAATATTGTTTGAGATCAGCACCTAAATTCCACCTTCATTTTCTTAATATTTTTGCAAGCCAAGTGCCATAAAAATGAGGAAAATTACAGGTTAAACTTAGAAGTTCAAGATTTTCTACCTGAAAAGTCATATTCAGAAGATAAATTTTTGTCATGAGAAAAAATGGAAATATAGCAGACCTATGCACTAGCAGCAGTATAACATGCAAAACTCATTATTTAGGATATTCAAATACATTTGTAGAATGCATAGCTGCTGTGATGTCTTAGATAATCAGTTATGAAAGAAAAGTTGAATACTCTAGAAACTATTAAGTGAGCTAGCATGTAAGAAGAAGCCGGAAAATACTCTCTAAACAGTTGTGAGAAACAAAATGTATTAGAAAGATAATATACATGCAGAGTTTACAAACCGTGTCTTTAGGGTGGCCCAATAAGTAGAAATATGGGGACCCATGCTTGTCACTTTTCATGCACATGGAGAGACTGGAAGGTACCATTCCTAAAGGAAGGGGAGGAACAGCCTAGGACCAATCATTAGAATTAACAGAACCAGTGACATACAGACATTTTTACTATTGTTAGAGCAGAGAATTCTTAGTAAGTTTAGAACAACTGAGAGAAAAGCTTATATGTAACAGGAAAGAAGTATTTCTGTAAAGCTAAGACAAATAGGCATGCTGTAAGTCTAAATATTAGTGGATTATTGAAACTACTGTACATATATATTCAGGGCATAGATTCACCTGGTCTATGGATATGGAGTACATCTTGAGGTGCTTCCTGAAGGAGTCATAAATCAAAAGCAAAGGGTTTAATGCATTTAAGAATGATGCCAATTTACTTGTATGAAAAATCCTTGTATTGGTATCAACTCTGACATTTTTTGGGTTTTTTTGCTGGAGTGGTGCTGAAACAGGAGATGAGACTTTCTTCAAAATTTCTTCAAAAATGACTTATTGCTAAATAACTTGTGGGTTTTATCTCTTAACCAGCAATTTGCATATACTGACACTTTAATCTTCCTCCCTTAAACAGCCCAAACTGAATCTAAACTCTAGTTCTGTAAAACCACCTGTGTGTAATTAACCCATGGGGTGAGCAGTGTACACAATTTGGCAATGTGTGAAGAAACAGAGATTCCAAAAATACACAATGCACCCCCAGGACATGTCTTCTAAGAAAGCCAAACAAAGCAGGGGAAGAGAGGGAAAGGCACCATCGTTGTGCAGATCCATAAAGCACCAACAATCACCACACAATGCAGATTCCTTGTTCTCCAAACCTAAGTGATTCCAGTTCCCACAGCTCTGTGTATCTGTTAGTGTCACATCACAGTGTGACCTGGAATGCTCAGGGCCAGATCCAGATGTCCAAGATAGGGCAATGGAAAATTTTCCAAAATCTCAGTGTAAATGGGCTGGAGTCTCTAAAATTTATAACTTCCTGCAGGAGCTCTTAAGCAACTGAAACAAAGTGAAACTTAATAGAAACCTTATTTCAAACCTGATTTTGTAGTCCTAGATGTAGGAACAGAAACAAATTAGTTTATTTATTATTAGTTTAGAGGTTCCTTACATGTGAAATTCAGTGTTTTTGCTTCCTCTGCACTACCAGACAGAAAACGACTGTGTCAGGGGCTTGTGCCTTGCTGGAGGGATGGAATCCACCTACAAGTGCTAACCTGCCTCCTTCTCCACCTTTACATTTCATTATAAGACTCATTGCATTCAGGAACTTCTAGGAACTGACATATTTTAATGTACTGTGACTAATAAAATCTCCAGTCAGGAAAGGCCAGGAGCAGTAAGCCAGAAAGAAACAAGCTGCCAGGACTGCTGAGACTGAGAGTGAAACACTACTTTCCTAGGAAACTTCCTCCAAAGACACCTAGAGGAAGGAGTAGGTGTTCCACATAAACTGGAGGTTTTTGGGGCTGATCAATCATTAGATGTAACTTGCTTCTTGCAGAACTCACAGCTGGATGGAGGGACTGATTTGTCAGCTTTACTTCCTCTTGAACGTTACCATGTTGGGATTTTGTGAACAGTTTTCCTGCATTTTGCCTTTGAGGATGGTACTTTGTCCCAGTGTTTGGCTGTGCAAAGTACATGTCCTTCTCATGATGTTTCTATAGCTCTGCCTTAGGCCTGAAATACAAAACCATCTGTAATGAGGCTCCCACAGTGTAAACAGGCAGATTTTTAGAGCTGCTGCACACCCAGCAGCTCCTGCTGAAGTCAGTGACCTCTTAGGAAGGTGCACACATGGGAAATTAGGCAGCCATTTCAAGAAATGTCTTGATCCATCACTTTATTCAAATTGTTTTTAATGCTGGTGGGAGAAGTGCTCAGTTCTGCAGTGGTGACTCTGGGTTTCGTGTCCTGTGACATGAATGAAACCTCACACTCTCTGCAGCCAGACTTCCCAGGCATTAAGTGCTTTTTGGGATCAGTATTCCCAGCAGTACTTCTAGTCTTTCCTGCACATTAATAGGATTTCTTGCTATGACTTGGTTCTCTGGAGCACTCAGACTATTTCCTATGACACATGGTGCTGATGCTCTTTGGGTTAGGATGAGCTGTGATAATTCAGCTCCCATGGAAGCACGGCTCCTCTGGCTATCCTTATCCTCAGCAAACATGTTCTGAGATGCTGGCTGATAAAACACCTGTTTTCAACACTTCTTTTGTTGCACCCTGCTGTGAAATCAGCTGTAGTTTTGGAGCATTAATCATATCTCAGCTCCTTGGCTTACATTCTGTGCCTGCTACAAGGGGATTGAGGCCTCTGAAATGGGCTGGGATCTCTGGCATTTGTTTTCAAGCAAAATCAGCAGCTGGAATGGAGGTAAATGATGCATTCACAGCACACTTTACTTCTTACCCTAGGTTTGAAGAGTGCTTCAGCTCAGCCAGAATTTTTCAAGATTGGAAATGGACAGATTTCCATGCAGTATAAACTGACATAACTCATTCAGATTTACACCCTCTCAGCAGCTCACTCTTTGTTTCTTCACTAAGTGCTTTCTTCTTTTCAGTACACATCCTTTTCTTTCACAAATCACTTTCTTATTATTGATGAATTTTTCTTAAAACTGCTTTTACAGATGTCAATCACAGGATCATTCAAACACTGACATTTCTTGCACATAAGTACATACCAGCATATTTTGTACTAACAGAAACATTGCACTGGAGTTTAAAACACAAGGAAAATCAAGAAATTGAAGGCTGAAGACAATAATGTGACAGTCTTGGCTGGCTGGTTTAGGTAGCTCTAGATAAGTTTTCTCCTTTTTAGTGCTGTGAATCAGTGTTGCTGCTGTTGGAAAGCACAGCCTTACTAAACCTGGCTTGGGAAGTCCCTGATCATTTTGCCTGTCAGGGATTTGAGAGAGAATATCCAGGAGAGGACCCTGGTACACTTGTGTTATTATATTTATTCCTAGGCTTCTGCTGCATGCCACCATTGCAGTCCCAATACCAGGTCTGTCCTCCGGACTTGAATTTTTATACTCAACCAAGTTTTATTTCCCACAATGCTCTCTACAGCTGGACCCTGATGAGTATAAGAAATATTTCTGACATGCAATTGCTTAAAAAACCCCTGATTATTTCAGTATAGAGAGCTCCAATTAGTCTTGTTACATCTCAGCTGTGAAATTCTGGTTGAAGAAAGAGGGAGTTACTAAATATTGACTGAGTGCTGTCCTCAGGACTCCTTTGTCCTAAAGCCTACTGTCATCATCTTCTCTGCATTCAGTTTTACATTTGGAAAAGATGTTTCTGGGGGTCTCTGACAGATGTTCTTTGCATCATGATGACTTAACCTTGAGATCTGGCCTGCTTGAGACGTGGCCTCCCATTTTAATTGGTTCTGCTTGTTAATTTCTGGTTTTAACTTGCTAGGCAGACTGCTGTTGGAATTTAGGTTCACCTTCTGTTTGTTCTTAGACTATTTCTCACACCTTTGGGAAATGACCTAGGGAGGACTTTAATTATCTCAGTTAATTCCAACAAGCATCTTCTTATTTTGCTTCCATTTCCCCTCCAGACTGGATACAATTCACAGATTAAGAACTGCAGATGTGCAGATGTTTTCCTTTGCTGTGATGCTTTCTGCAGGTTGTTTGTACACCATGAAGTAACTCCTGAACACTTTCACTCCTTTTTCAGTGCAGTAGGAAAAATGGCCTTTCAAGCTCAGCTACTTAGTTCTCCTCCTGTGTAAAGCTGTAAGCTGGAGATGCACTTTGAAAAATGGTCTGACTTAAAAGCACTTCTTTGATGAATTTTCTTTGTAGCAACTCTTATTTCTCAGTAATCTACATTTTTAAACAACTAATGCTAAGTATTCCAAATGCCTTCCCAAATGGCAAGCTTGGCTTTAAACAACACTGTGAAGTCACCTTGTTGCTTTCTTGTAGCACTAAAAGCTGTGTCTCAATTTCTAGTGGTTTATATGCATTTTCCACTCATCATCTTCTGTGGAAGACTTGTGCACATTTTGGAAGATTTGTTTTTCTGAATCAATGATACAATGAAGATTTTTCATGTTTGTGTGTTTTTTGTTTGTTTTTTAAAATTATTTTTTACTGGAATAATGTACGATTTTATAAGATTATATAAATAAGAGAAATTTATTTTGGATTTAAGTGCCATTTGGAACTGGGACTTAGGAAATTCAGATTTGGAATGGTTCTGAACTGCAACTGATTCTTTGCTCATTGTAGCCTCCGGGGCCTGCCTTAGATGAAATTGCTTTCTGAGGAAGCAGAGGACTGCTGGTATATGGTTCTGCTGTTTGAGAAGGATTACTGCCACTGCATCAGTCCTGGCCATTTCTTTGTTCTTTCATTAAAAATGATGCACCTCTCCCATAAAACAGTTTTGCAGGTGACCTGAATTTCTGTTTGAGGTCTCTCTGAAAGGATTGCACACTAGTTAAAATTGATATTAAATGTCTTAGTGTGATTTTATCAGAGCCCCTGAAAGCCATTTTGGCTTTGTTTCTACTCACCAAAAGTACAAATCACTAACTTTATTACCAGATAGGTGGGCTATGGCCCATCTTTTCTGCCTTTATTCAGAAGCTCTTGAAAGTTGTAAAAAATGCAGCACACACTGTCCTGAGTATTGGTTTAGCCATAGAATTAGCTCTTGTTTAGAGAAGAAAATAGTGCAATTACCTTGTGTATTGACAGCTGGGAAAGAATTGACTTTCAGTGCAGCTGACTTTAACAGAGGTATTGAATTTATGTTGGCAACAAAGGCTCACCTGAACCTATAGTTAAGCCTAAGTATTTGAATTTTTATGTGACTGTAATTTCTGATTCTAATGGGAAGGCATTCTGGAACTTTAAAAGGAAAAGTAAAAAAGTTTAATAGAGTTTTGGACCTCACAGCATAAAGAAGTTAAGGACTTTTCATTAAAAAGTAGCCCTTTCCCTGAGAGATTTAAGGCCCAGAGATGCACATCATAGAACTTATGTAAATATATGAAATTGTTACACCATACTATACAGTAAGCCCTGATTTCAGTTTTTTAAAAAAACTCTTCATCTTTGAAATTACCTTTGGATAATTTCTTTTTCATTTTTGTCATTTCAGTTATGAAATAAGGTTTCTATATTGTCTAAACGACTCATACTTTTTGAAATATTTAAAAAGTCCCAGGAATCTCTCTGAAACAAAATATAAGAAGAATGGATCCTGTTTTCTCACCACGATGAGCAAAATCTCATGTTCTAAATTCATAACTGACTTCTAATTGATCATCCATGCATTTTGTCAGAGAGAATCCAATGGGTGAAGTTGTCAAAGAAAGGAGTACAGTCTTGACAATGCTTAGAGTCCCAACCTGAGCCACTCAATTGCATGGCAACAAGATCATCTGCTGTGACTCAAAATGTGCAGAGAAGTACCAATAAGGAAGAAATTCCAATAAAGGAAGAAAAGGAGAGTTTATGGGCAAATCAGCTACTCCCAGCACGCTCAGAGATGTCCCCTAGGAGGTTTGTAGTGCTTCCTCCAATGCACATCTTAGAAGCCACTGCCTGTGTTGGGAGGGCAGCAGATGACAGCGATGTACACACATGTGAGTAAGTCCACCCCATCACAGGTAAGCATTTAAGGCAATACTTAATGTGCTCCAGGAAATTGCAATATATAAATATCTGCTATTTAATTCAAAAGCATTATAGTTAATTTATATAGAGTCATGCACATATAACATATAAAGATGAAAACCCACCATATTCTGGGACCTGGCCTGTTCCACGTTTCAACAGCAGTCGCACTCTCCTGCCACCAGACTTGATTAGCTCTATTGCTCTGGCATGTGTCATGTCCCTTGTGCTTTCTCCATTGATTTCAATTATTTGATCTCCTACCTGTCAGGTAAGAAGAATATTGAGTCAGACAGAATTGCAGTAAAATGAGTGTTTCAGGAAGAGACATATTCAATGGATCACAGGTTACTTGAATGACAGACAGACACATCAAGGAAAATTTGTTCCTGTCTATCTGAGGAATATTACTGGCAGATCAAATAACCTCCAAAGTGGGTTCTGAATATGGTATATCAAATGCTGCTTGTCTTCTGCTGAAATCAGTGTAATGCCTTTGTAAATTGCTCACATCTTCTGCACGTAAGAGGCTTTGTTGAATTGCTTGACGTGGTGGAATCACTGGAACATTATCCCTGCTATTCTGTACATGCACTGTTGGGTGAGCCTGAGAAGAACTTTGCTGCACTTGCTGTTTTCATAGAGAAAAGAGAGGTTCAAAGCACAAATAGAAACTTCCATCATTTCCAAACCTCGGTGGTAGTAAAGTTTCACACCAAATTAAGAGTCGTTACGAAGCATGCTGTTGAACAAAGAAAGGTTAGTGCTATGGCACAGGACAAGCAGGTTTGCTGGGGTTCAAAGAGCATGCTTTGAACTATTTACCACAGGAGCTTTTTGCTGGGAGTAAGCACAGCCTGTGGCTGAACTGTCTAGTTAGAGCAGCTGACTCCAGGGTTCTGATTATGGATTTCTGCCACTCATCTCCTGGCCAGATTTCCAGTTAGAGCTGGCTTCATCATTATTTTTCTGCTCTATTTCTACAGCAGTTAAATGTGGCACTGATGTCTGCACATCCCATCCACCCCAACTTGCTTGGCTTTGCCTCCAGCCTGCATGTTTTGGTTTTGGCTGGCTTTCCATGCTGGAAGCCTTCTCCTTCAGCAGGGGAGCAGTTGCTTTCTGCTGTGCCTGGTCAGCACAGCTCAGAGCAGTGTAGGGAGCAGCACTGCACAGCCTGCTGTGCTGTGAGACCCCTTTGTGAGAGCCTGGAGCCAGCACACACAGAGGTGACATGTGAGCCTGCTGTTAGCAGCACCACAACCTTTGGGATTTGTGTCTTTCAGAAGCCTCCCAGCCCCCTTGGAAGGGCAGCCTGAGTGAAACCCAGGAGCAGGGATGGTCTCCTGGGGCTGGTAGAGGTGCAGGTCCAGGTGATGGCAGCCAAGAGCAGGGCAGAAGGGTCTCAGTGATGGGTCAGCACACTCATTTGTCAGCACCAGAGGAGCACATTTGCTCAGCAGGATCTTACCTGCCTCACTGTGCACCTCCAGCTTCCTCACAGAGTTTTCACCACACTAAAACAACAATGCCTACACATCCTAGACAAGAGGTTGTGACGGTGTTCACAGGGTCTTGGGATGAGGGAAGAGACGAGGATCTGACTCCATGTTTCAGAAGGCTTGATTTATTATTTTATTATATATATTATATTAAAACTATACTAAAAGAATAGAAGAAAGGATTTCATCAGAATGCTAGCTAAGAATAGAAAAGGAAAGAATGATAACAAAGGTTTGTGTTTTGGAGAGAGAGTCCAAGCCAGCAGACTGTGATTGGCCATTAATTAGAAACAACCACATGAGACCAATCACAGATGCACCTGTTGCATTCCACAGCAGCAGATAACCATTGGTTACATTTTGTTCCTGAGGCCTCTCAGCTTCTCAGGAGAAAAAATCCTAAGGAAAGGATTTTTCATAAAATGTGTCTGTGACAAGAGACGATACAGACTTCAAGGTGACACACACTTTCTTTCCCTCTTACAAAACTGTCTTAACAAAACCAGCTCTTAGCTGGCCTTGGACGTTGAAATATCTTCTATTTTGTATGTTTTCTTTGCTACAGTTGTATTTCTGTCAGCTCAAAGTGTAATCCCTCAGAGGTTTTCCTTCTTTCCTGAGTTTGAAATATAATATTTACCAAATAAATGTGCACGATATGAAATGTCAATACAACTCCTAGCATCAAAGAAAACTGGAAAGGATGTCAAGAAGTTATCTAGTCCTTACTTTTGCTCAGAGACAGAAAGAATGCTAATAGAAGTGGTATGACAGTGTTTCTCAATAGGAATTCATAGAATTAATACTTTGTCAATAGGAGCTGCATCATCCCAGGATCCTGTGTGCAATCTATGCTGATACTTTGTGTAACTAAATACATTGATCCAAATAAAACCTATTAGCTTTGCTATTACACTTTGTAAATGCTGCAGTATTAACAGTGGGGAGGGGAAAAAAAGAAAGAATTATTTTGTGCAGGATTATTTTTGCAGTGCAGATTTCTTTCTTAGCTGATTTTCTCTCTAAAAAAGATTCATTTGGTTGTACCATGCAGTGCAAAATTTAAAATATTTCTGGCAGCCTTCAGGCCACACTGACACACAACACAGGTGCCCTCTGGATCATGGTGACATCTCCCCCAGGTCTGGCCACACAGGGCTCTCTGCATCCCCCAGACTTTTGGAGAATGCTGTTGGTTCACACACTTGGAGCAAAAAGAGAAAATCTGTATTATCACTCCTGTAACACAGACAGAAGATGAATTTGTAGCATCCCCACAAGGATATTAGTCAGGCCAAATACAGACAAAATTCAATGATTTTGGGAAAACCTGTTTCTAAACCTCATGAAACAATTAAATCCCATAGAAGTCCTGTAAAAGTCAAGTCAGATTTTCAGAATGCTTGAGGACAGTTTTTTTTTTTTTTTTTTTTTTTTTTTTTTGTGTGTGTGGAACATTGCCTGGGTAGACCATATTTTGCAGAAGGTATTTAAAATATTCTTGTTAGCATGTCTTGAGAGAAGTGCCAGATTAGATCAAATGAAAGAGGTGTTTTTAACACTCCTTGATGAATAGCTTTTAAAATTAGTACTGAAAGCTGCTTGAGAATGTACAGTCATTCAAATAAAATCCTCTGCACTCCAGAGCAGACAGACAGAAAAATTTTAATACAGTTTAATATGTAAAAAGGTTAAGTTAATGTCACATTTTTCCCTTGCTGTTTGCCTTCCTTCTGTTTTCACTGGTCACTATGCAGGAACTGTCTTGTATTAATGTAACCTTTTCTGTATTTCTGTGAATTCACAATTTTTCTCTCTTTAGGCAGCACGTGGCTCATTTGGTATTTTCTTTCATTATAAAACGTTGTAGTTGAATTGATATTTCCTTTTCTTCTGAAATACTGTGTGCAAATAACTTGAGAAAGCTTAAAAAAAGGCTAGGATCTTGGTTCTGTGACTGAAGGAGGGGAGAGAAACAGGATGGCAAAAATCAGGTGCTCTGAAATCTACACCAGAAAGGGTGAGACCAGAGCTATAATGAATAGCTGCAGGAGCAGTGGGTTAATTGTGTTCCTTGCTTTTGTGTCTTGTGGCTGACTGATGTACAGCTGAATTATTCTGCCTTTGCAGCACAAGCCCAACTCTGATTAGATGAGGAAACAACAAGGAAAAGTTGTCAACACTCTTACCTGGAGAAAAGCTTCAATTAGACTTTGCACTCATATCTGGAAATTCATACAAAAGAGAAAACCTTGGCTGAGGAGCTGTTCCCCATGGTCAGTAAGGAACAATTGTTTTTTCCTGCAGTTAAACCTTGATAATTTCCCCTTCCTTTCCCTCCATGATGTAGATTTTCTTATGGCTGATATGGGACAAAACCCTGCTGCATGGGCTCTCTTTGTCCAGGCATTCAAATATGCTTTCTCCCTCAACTTTTCTATTCTGGAATAAATTTTTAGATTTGTGGAGCTATTTCTGACTTTTCTAGATCCAGTGATTTTTAAAGAGGATCTTAGATATACCCACATATTGAAGATACACCAAGGTGAGGCCAGAGGTAATTGGAAACATAAAATCAGTGTCTGTTACATGGGATCCTCATTTCTCTTTTTAGGATCAAAAGATGATTCCTGCAGTTTATACCACACAGCATTTCTCTACACTTCTCTTCTGGATCCTTCCATGTCTGTTCACAGTGCCCAAACTGAAGATATTATGAACGTGGGAGGGTAGGTAGAACAGATCAAAATGAAAACATTCTTTCCACATTTACTAATAATGTTCACAGAAGAAATTCTTTGCCTTTTTGTAACACATCAGATTTGCAACCCGTGCTCAGTTTGGATTCTGAGCAGTTATCTCACATTTATCATTGTGCATCTGATTTCTCTGCCCTAAACTGAGCACTGTGCACCTCTGTGACTTTTAAGAGACTGACTGCTTCAGTACAAAATTTTTATTTTGAAACAGTCTGTTTCTCAAAGTCTTTTTAAACTCCCTGTGAATAGTGACATACTGGCATCAGCAAATTTTATTTTATTATTTATCACTAGATCTCCAATTAATAATGGAATATGGAAATGAGTTGGTTTCATCTCAGACACCTCAGAACTACACTTGTAATTACTATTAAGGAGCAAATCATTCAGAGCAGCCCTTGAGAGGAATTATTGTCAGTAACCTCGTTAAAAGAGATTCCACCTAGGGCCTGACCCTTTTAATGTGAATTTCATAGAAGGTAGTGCTGAAAAGTGAAAGGAAGATTGTACATTCTCCACCCCCTTTTTCCTTTTCCTTATTTAGAAATAAGAAAGGAAAATTAGTCTGGTGTGACAAAATTTGCCTTCCACAATTCCCATGCCACTGAACTTTCTCAACTTTTTGGGAACTTGTCACAAATTATTTCTGAGCAAAAAAATTAAAGGAATTTTTAAATTTGGCTTTAAAAATAGGTATATGTTTTGCTTCCTCTAGTCTAACTTTCTTGTCCTCCATGAATTGTTAGACATAATTACTAATAGTCTATAAATTTACTTACCTTAAGTCATTGAGCATACATGAACATCAGCAAGTTCTGCAAACTTGAATCTCAGTATGCTTTAAGCAGTTTTCTCTTTATTCTGATTTATACTAATTTCTTTGTTGATGTTTTTGTGAACATCTCAATGGAGACTGATACAAAGAACACACTGAATATTTCAGCCATCTCCACATTCTCATCAAGCAGTAGACCTCTTTTTTTCCAGTTCTTGGTGTTTCTTCAAACATGTGAAACAGACACATGTACCCTTTCCCAGTCCCAACAGGCAAGCCCTGCATGTGGGACTCTCCCCAGGCTGGCATCAGCTCTGCTTTTTAACCTTCCTGGTGGTCTTCAGCAAAGAATTCAAGGTAGGAGTGATTTACCTCTTTGTTCTCCAGATGTTCTCAGCAGCTGAAGGGTGAAGTGTGTTGGCAAGACAGCCTGGGAAGCGTGCCTGGCTGCCGCCTGAGCTGTATTTATTCTGAAGAAACATGTTTTTGCAGCTATGAATCTGGAAATTTTATTCACATTGGCTTTGTGTTGTGTTTCTTTCTTCCTGAAGAATTTGACCCTTGCTGAGTTTCCATGCTGTTTGGGATAAATACCTACCCAAACCCACTGGTTCTTCTCCTAACCCAATGCCACTTGGTAAGCAGAACGCTCCTCTATTATATTCTTACAATGTGCAAGCACAAAGTAAACACTGAATGCTTCACCCCCTTAATGCTTTGAAATTTGAATATTAATGATTTAAATGCAATTATGAAAGTAGTTTGTGTGTATGGAAAATGTTTCTTTACAAAATCTGTTTCAGTTCAAGTTAATTCAGATGCTCCATCCATGTGTAAGAACAACTGAGCTATAAAATTGGGCAACGTGTTTTCTGGCAATAATGAGAAGATAATATTCCTAAGGAATGTTTAAGTAACATCACTATTGATAGGTTAATTAGAAAGAAAATTGTAAAGCTTCTCCAAATCATTAGAATAAAGTGCCTCAAGTACATGTGGGTTTATCTGCAAAGCCTGTGTTTGGCTCTGGCCATATTTTAAAGCAATTATTACTGGTCTTGTTAAAAAAAGCCAACCATACACACAAACATGGTTTCAGGGTGAGCCAGAAGGGAAAAACATATAGCTTTAATGTAGTAAAGAGGTTTTTCCTTGCTTGAGTGTTCTTTTAAACCAGGTATGAGAACCTTGTGTACGTTTGCCTCTGTTGGTGCGTAAGGAACAGTCTCTAAGCAGGTGTATGGTTCCCAGCTGCATGAAATGAAATTAATTGTGTATGCACATTTTCAGTCCATGTTAAATCTAATGATAAAAGCAGCCTCAAATGATTTGTGTGGAGGGCATTGCTATCTGTCATTTTATTAATGCATTTTATAATTAAACCTCAGGAAAGAGACAAATCACATTTAATTATTTTTATGTGGGCGTTCTATTTTTATAACTGAAACACTTTTACATGTTATTTGTTGAGGTTGTTATTGTCAATTGGCCCAAAAGGCTGAAAAATTCTCAGTACTTGGAGACCAAAAGGCAATTCCAGAGTATCTATTTTGGTGAATTTCCAGGTACTGTCTAGCTCAAGTATCATTGCCTGGAGTTAGGCACAGGCTGGATATGTGCTGAGCAAATCTCCTCACAGCAGAGAATGTGTGCTGCCTGGAAATCCCAGGTATAACACACAGCCTGAGCAAAGCTGTGGGGTTTTGGTAACTTGGACTCCCTCCAGTGCATTTTAGGTATGTGAGCTTGATGTCTTAGCAGAAGATCTGGTATTTCTCTTTGGGAGAATTACAATAACATGTCCCATGCTACTTTGGAACCAACCACATAAAAGTTTGGAGTGAAAAAGTTTTTTTTTTCTGTGGCCAACCAGCTATTTAAGCAGCTGTGGCTTCTTACCCCTGGAAATGCCAGGCTCTTTGTTCCCACAGAGAGATGGTCTTGACTCCTGCCCAAAAGAAGGGGGAGAGAGGGGCCATAGGACATGGTGCAGAACAAGAAAAGGCTTTCCCACCACTCCTCAGCAGGAGCTCCAGCTTTTTTCTTTTTACTTTTTCACCTTTTCCGGAAAGAGAGAAATGGTAGTGCTACTTGGGAAAGAGATCTTGGAAAGAGGAAAATGTGCATGCCTGATTGTTTGCAAAGAGTGGGGAGGGCAAGAGGGAAAAATGGAGCTTTCAGTCATGAGGGCTGAAAAGACAGCAAAGTGGATTTCTGATACAACAGTACACTTTATGCCCTCCACAACATTGCTGCAAAATAATCCATGTATATGTGAAATAAAACTGTCAAAGAGAAAAGGAAAATGCATTGCCCAACTGCATTTGATATGCTATTACTTTTTTAAAACAGAGGTAGGATAACTCATTGTAGCATAATGTAATATTAATAACATCTACTTCACCATTACAATCAGGGACAGGAACCAAAAGAGACTATGAAAAGGAAGAAGAAAATTTTCTGGTATCTTCTTGGTGGTCTCAGGCAGTTCTTATCAGGCAAAAGCAAAGCAAATTCAAGGTCCGACAAGCTGATTTTACAGATCCTACAGAGAAACCTGAGAATGAAGATTGCTTCATCCAAAGTTGCATCTACACAGCAGAACAGAAAAGAACATAAACTCCAACAAGATAAAGATGAAGCCACAAAGAGATTTTGAGGGGGAAAAATGCTGAAATGTAAGATCTAAGAAGATGGTTTCAAGCACACCATAGGCATAGAGTCTGTCAGATCTCAAAAGATAGTTTGGGCACAAGGTAGAAAAGACTGCAGAAAACAGATTAATTCTTCTCATCAATTTTTTCCAAAGAGGAGGGCAGCAAAACTCCTGCAGAGGGTCTGCTCACTGCAGGGTTGAGTGAGGAACTGACTCCAACAGCAGGTCCGTGGCAAAGATTTTATAGCAGAGTGATGAAACGGATACTGAGACACCACCAGAAGCAGATGACTTTTATCCTCAGTTCTAAAGGAATTTGGATATGAAGCTGTTCTACTAGTAGCTATAGGATATAATCTACTGCCTAAATCAGTAAATTGCTGAATTTCAAAGGAATGGGAAGTGGCAAGTGTGACACCAGTCTTTAAGGACGGTCCTGGAAAGTAACCAAGCGAGTCTCATGTTCAATTGAGCAGATGGAAGGAAGCAATAAGGATGGTGAGGCTTAGCTGGCACATGGATAATGATGATATAGTGGGAAAGGGTCAGTGTGGCTATTGTAGAGGGAAGCCATTCCTCACAGATCTATTGCAGGTCACTGGAGCTCTCAATGACTATATAGATTAATGTGATCTGGTTAGTATACTGACACTTTCAGAAAGCTTTTAATAGTAAAGTCTTCAATAGAGGCTCTGCTGTGGGATGAAAAAGAATAGGCTCTTCTAAGCAGGAGATTAAATTCTAGGGAAAAAATGCTTTAAAAAAGTGGTCAATTTTCACAATCAAAAGACTTTATCACAGTGATTATTCTGCTCAGCATACTTGCAAATGGTGTGGGGAAGAGGTGATAGGATTTGCAGACAGCACATTACCATGCAGTATTCTTATATCTAAACTTAAAAGCTCTAAAAAAAGATGGCACAATCCTGTGTGCTAAAGCAGCACGTGAAATCCAGTGGTGCTGAGTGCTAAGCAGCAAGTATAGTACATGTGGAAAACTACATAGTCCATCACTCTGAATCAGCCATCACCCCTGAAAACACAGATCCTGCTGTCCTTGTGCTTAGCTGAAAATGTCAGCACAGCCAAAAAGCCAAACAGAATACCAGCTGCTAGGGGGAAAGTGGAGAATAAAGGAGAAGCCATCACTGTGTCATTTAGGAGCACCAATATCCTGAAAACTGCAAATTGTTCTGGTGCTTTCACCTCCAAAGAAATGTGATACATTGAGAAATGGTTTGGAGGAGGCCAATGAGGCTGGTCAGGGGTAAAGAACAGCTCCCTTTTGATGCAAGGTGAAATAGACTGGTCAGGTTCAGTATATGATATAGATCAATAGAATAAAGGATGATATGCAGAATGATGAAGTAAGGTTATTATATTGTAACTACAAACAAAAAAAGGAGTTTTTTTCCAAACAATGAAGGCACTTTGACTTGGAATCCATTGACACATTATAGCTGGAATATCATAAGCATGAATACATTCAAATAACTGGTTAAAAACAGTCCTCACACTGAGTCCCAGCATAGAAAAATATATAAACCCCTGACTGACAGCATCTTGGATGTTATATGCAGTGAAGAATCATTTCATACTTGTCCTACATTCCTTTTCTAAGCATCCTTTACTTGTCCTTGTTGGAACGAGGATACTAGGCTGGGGCCATAGCAATGGGCCTCAGATCTTTCCTTTTACCTTTAGAGATGACCTCTCCCAGTTTCCACTTGTTGTGATTTGGGAAAACACAGAAGAGAAGTCAATGCCTATGTCACTCCTGTTGCTGGACAAATTATTTAATTATCAGAGCAGCATCATGTGGTGTGCTCATTTGTTTCCTAACACTTGATTCTTAATTTTTAAGTTAGGGTTGATTAATTTTTTAGACCTGAAAACCTTCATAAATATTCCATAAGCCCCAGATTTAAATAAGATGCCTGCCTGCCAACTAAGTATCTTAGTCTTAAAATTTAATACTTAACTATTTTTATCACAATTGTTAACTTGTTTTTTTTTTTTTTTTCATAGCTGGCTTGAAAGATTTTGCTACTAGGCATAGAGTTAGAAGGATATTTTGAATGTACCAAACTGGATAAATTTTTTTAAGAAGGATTTTAATTAAGTGTGTGAGAAGAATACTCCTTATCCTTACCTTTCTGCAAACAAATTTTTAAAAATACTCACTGATTTTTGGAGAAATGCTGAATAATAGTCCACCTACAGTTAATTTGCTCTTGATTTATTAAGCTTTTATACTGTCAAAATATATTCAGGATCCTCGAGGGCCTCAGTTTGCATTTCTTTGTTGTGCAGACAGTAGAATTTTGATCAGCTTTATATCTGCATGTCAATATATTCTTCCTTGAGTTCTGCCAATTACACTAACCCAGCACTGAGCTCCTCTTGCCACAGGCTGGCATCCAGCTCATGTGCTTGAGTATCCCAGTTGAATTCTCTGAGTTCAGATCAATCACACCTAGTCTCTCCACAAGTGAGGTTGGACAGTGATGAATGTAGTAGGGAATTGGAGTGTGAGTTAGATTACCCCACAGGGACATGCAGTTTGGTGGGAAAGCATAGCTAACATCTTCCTGTACTGTTCAGATGGATCACAAATCACAGAATAAATGGATGGGCCTAAGAATATCTTTGTCTTTTTGTTCCATAAAATGACAGTGTTGACATTCACCGAATGCTTATTATGAAGGTAAGATTTATATTACTGCATAAAGTAAGCCAGGTATGCTGCAGGTTTTAAGAGTAAGTGCTACTTATGTAGAAAAGATGGGCTGCTTAACTGGCATGAATCACACTGTGGGCATTTGTCTTCCAGATGTGTGCACAAAACCTTAGCCAAGCTGCTGCGGGTGGAGCACTGTATTTTCCTGGGGTGTACTTCTGCCCCTGATGTGTGGGATTATTCTAAATATTAGTATTATATATATTCCAAATTTTCAGTGAGGTTTCTGACAGCCTTCTCATGCCCTCACTCATGTTAGGGGCTCAGCAGCTGAGTCCCTACTGTGCCAGCACACCACATGGAGAGGACTTTCTGGCTCTTAGAACCTATCACTGCTCCTCCTACATTTGTGCTTGCTGTGATTAGAGTAAACTTGCAAAGGGGTTTCCCAGCAGCAATATCCACTTTCCTCCAATATTCTGAACATAAGACTTCACTGCTTTTTAGGACCTGGAGAACCTGAGGATTTTCATGAGTCACTCAGCAGTATGTCAGTCTTGTTCTTTGTTTTCAATATAAAATAGGATTCCAAAGTATGCTATATCCGAAATTAAAGATTAACCTGGTAAATCTTTCATTCATTTTTGGATGCTGAAATTGTCTTAAACATTTGTAAAAACTCATGACTGATCAAGCTATTCCTTCATTCTTCCTGTTTCCTTGCTGCAGCTTTCTTGATTGGATAAAGAAATGTCTGTATCTGTCACCTGCTCTCTTTACTGTGTGACAACTGTTTCTCTCTATTTTTAATGATTTTGGCTCTAATCACTCTCAAGCTGAGCTGAGCTACTTCTTGCTAACTGTCCTTACTGATTGCAACCTTAGGTGTTTTCCACTGCAGACTGTAGGAAATCATCCTTTAATGTGGGGCCAATCAGTGATGGAGCTTCCCAAATAGATGCTCTGCTCTTCATTAACAAGAAATCTCAGAGAGGCTCTACACAAGTGAGGAGTCAGTGCAGATTGTGGTGTCTGCATGGCAAAGTGATTTCAAGGGTTTCCATTTAATGTAGAGTAAGAAATTGTTCATTCTTTCTTTTAAGCTTTGATTAGATTTGATGGTCTCTGACAGGAAACAATCAGTCCTGTTGATGATCAGTGCTTTTCATATTTCCCCATTTTCCATATTCCTTTAGCAACAGGAATACAGCTGATGTGATTCTGGTCTCCTTACATTATTATTGTATTTTTTCAGTCCATCCAGAACAGCAAAGACTTTGCTCCGGATGGACTGAAGAAATACAACAGTAATGTATGGAGACCAGAGTCACAAATGTTAGAAGGTTCCTGTGTATGAAACTACAGGGACTGCATGTGGTTTCTGGTACAAAAATTTGGTTGTACAGTAGGAATCTAACAAAATGGTTTGTGGTAGTCCAGGCATTTCTGCTGGATTTTGTCATCTCTGAGATGCAAGACAACAGCAACTGAAAAATAATTTAAAAAAGAATGAGGATATTTTGCACATGTTAATATGGACTTCTAAAAAGTATCTATAGAAGTTATATTACATCCAAGCCTCAGAAAGGGAATGATTCTTTATTTGGTGGAAACAGATGACTGATCTACTAAGAACCTAAAAATCAAGGGCTGCAAAAAAGGGATACCATGATTAAGTAACTAGATGAACACCAAGTGAAATGTGTGCAACATCTAGGAATAAAGAAATGTGAAATGGAAAAAACACCGTGATGAAACAAGAGAGAGATTTCTGATTTGCATGGTGTAAAAGCCTTTCCAAGCACTGTAGGATCCTAATTAACTCATCTCTGACTATCTATTCACTGAACCCTGAACAATTTAAGTGATTTCAGGGTGCCCTGACTTGAGATGTTTGGAAATGTCATATTGGAGGGAGACAGGTTTTTGTTACCTTGTTAAACTGCACAGTTGTACTGCATTTAGAGAGCACAGATGCCTACATACCACCTGCTCCTTTGAGAAGCCTGAGGAGTCTTAATGGTAACAAATTAATTCTGTGAGACATAGTTAGCTACAGCCAACCATTATAGGCCATCCTACTG
Organism: Agelaius phoeniceus; assembly: GCF_051311805.1. NCBI lineage: Eukaryota > Metazoa > Chordata > Aves > Passeriformes > Icteridae > Agelaius > Agelaius phoeniceus. The sequence continues at coordinate 61,556,587 of NC_135269.1, forward strand.
CTCAGAAGCCTGGAGTCCAGACTTTTCAAAGGGGACTCAAAGTTATTTCTCTTATGGCTCAAGAGAGGACTTAAATATCAGATTATGAGTTTGATAGGAGAGCTCTGTTTTGCAAACAAAGAGGGAAATGTCAGTTTTGAATGTTGCCAAATGCTCATACATGGGTTTGGACCGTAGTTTTAAATTTAATATTTATGTCCTCCATGACTTGAAACTTTAGTTCTGTTTCCTTTCAAATAAGAGACAGACTCCCTCTTTCTGCCTGTCTTTTTTGACCTTTGGCTATTGGATACCCAACTCTCCCCTTCTGCTAGGAATAATTCTTGGTGTGGGTAGATGAAGGTTTCTGAATAACCACAAATAAGGTTGGTGTGAACTTTATTATTATGGGAAATTATTAAATACACAAACTGTGCTGGTTTGCAGAATGCCATGAACCTGACCACAGCATAGATTAGTTGCTGGTGTGAGCATCACTGCAATGATCACTCAGCAAGCTGGAACAACCAAGCAAGGCCACACAGAGTCTTATGCAACAACACAGAAGCTCATAATTGACACTATAGGAGCCTCCTGTCCATTGTGCCTGGTTTTATCTCCAGCTGTGTACAACTGAACCAAAAAAGGGGCATGCAAACCACAGAAATGCAACAAACAGGAAAAAAGACTGAAGAGTCAAAGCAGAATTGCAGAGCATGAAAGATACAGAATTCTGCTGCCTGGATTTCAGATGTCTGTCCTGCCAAAATATAAGAAAAATATGCAATAAAATGAGAAAAATAATGTAGCATAAGGAGATATGAGGAAGCTGGAGATAGGGCTAAATGGTGCATGAGGACTGAGAAAAATGAGTTGACAAGACAATGAAACTAGAGATGTCAGAGATGAGATGTATGGCTTTTGTGGAAGATGCAAAAAAAGGATCACAAAGTGACAAAATGACACAGATGTACACTGCCTATAAAAAAGCACATTTCACCCTCATTCTTCAAGAATTTAATGTTATTCTGTACCTTTGCAGTCCTCAGCCACAGTCTCTTTGTTTGACACGGGTTTCAATGAACATGCTGGCTGCTGGAGATACCATTCAAGGCAATAAGAGATCTGTTGATCCTATCTCATGTCTAGCAACACTACACATGCTTAACAATCCCCCTGAGAGCAGTAAGGAACTTATCCCTTCCTTCTTAGACAGGAAGGGATAGAGATCTGCAAGCAGAGCTCTGCCAGTCATTGTCCTCAGCATGAGGCAAGAATAAAATATAAGTTAGCATGAACCTTATCTAAATAGACCTGTAAAATTGTTTCCGTAGTGTCTGAATCTTCAAAGGCTGTGGGGACTGTGCTCCACATTGTCTGTGTTATGTCCCCTGTCTGTGGTGACAGAATCAGCTCAACATGACTGTCACTGACAGAGTGTGTGCCATGTTCTTGTCCTGCTCTGAGACTGGACCTTGCAGCTTTATTCTTAACATTGCCATCACCAACTAGTTTCAGTGGTTCTCCCTGATGTTAGAATTGCTTGAGAAATGGAATCCTGATAGACCTCTGCCAGTCTGGGAAAAGATAACAAAGGCACTAATAATTCTCCAAACTTTTTTCATGGTTATTTTAATACATCCTTGTCTAATGGGCACAGACATAAATAGATTTTTTCAGAATTTGCCACTGTAGCTTGCTCCCTGCTCAGCTGTCAGAATTAAGTCACTATTTACATACATTACATAAATTTTATATATCTATATAAAATACACTGTGAGTATTTACTTCCAGTGTAGTGATGAGATTCTCCCTTACAGCATTCTCCTGTGAGGAGCTGCCATATATCTTAACCATAAATGGCAGTAAAGTCTTGCCACAGTTAATTGTGGTGTATGATCTGACATATGATTTTATATGAAGCTGCACTTATGGCTGTGGGTCTCCAACACTGGTTGAGAATAGTTTAACAACCACGTGGGCAGAGGATGTATGCAAAGAACCAGTTTCCTGTAGACCTCTGGGTCCTTTGATGGCATTTCCTTCCCATATCTAGTGATTTAATTTAATCCAGGTTAAATTAAGATATATGCTTGGGCTTTCTGCAGAGTCTATGGGCTCAAATAAAAATCTCAGTGCATGTGAAGGTGCCATGACTAAGTGTAACAAGACCATGAAAGTTTAAACCTGCTTTTAAGGGAATAATTTGTTGAATCTCAAGACTTAATGCTGTGTCTATCTGGCTGGCAGAAAGGGATCCCTGAGTCAAAGAGCAATAGGATTGGAGAACTGATGAACTCTGTATGGCATCAACTCAGGGCTCTTCCACCTTTCCAATTCCCAGAACAATTCTGAGGAAATCAAAGTAGAAAGCTTCATCTGTCATGAAGTGCAATTAAAGACTATTTTAGATCTTGTAATCCTAAAATGGGGTGTTCCTTGGTGAGTTTGTTTCCAATAAAAACACAGTGTGTCTAGCATGCCTTCCCCAGTAGGGAGGGAGACCAGAATAATAATCCAATTATGACTGGAAATGGTGATGTGATAATGAACTTCATAAAATCTTTTTCTTTCTTAAATCAATATTTACAAATCCAGACAGTTTTGGCAGGGCCAGTGGAAGATCATCACTTCTTGGGCTTGTTCTGTGAGTCTGTTCTCTGTCTGCTCACAAGTCTCACTGAAATTCATAAAAGCCTGAAGATCAAACTGAAATTTTCATAAGGATGTCCTGATTTTGATGTCACTTTCTTAATCTTGTTTTATCATTGCTTTCTTGTTCAATGTCTCTTTGCTATTATTGGCATATTGTACTCCTTCCATACTTACCTTCCTCAGTAATGGATCTACCTTTTTTCTTTTACAAGAGATAGCTCCATTCCAGTTCTTTATTTACATCTGTTTTCCTATAATCACAGGTTTTACTCTAATATCCTCTGCATCTGCAATGCCTAACACTTTTACATGTATTTAGACTTTAGAATCTTTTGAATGTGAGGTGGTGGACTCCTGGATTTTTTTAACACATGTCCACATGGAATATAGCTGTTGGGACTCATTCCAACACTGTGGTTTGGCAGTGCCCACTAATAGAGTAAACATACAGACTTTAACTTTCCCATCTAGAGCGGTTTTCAGTTTGAGATTTCATTTCTTCAATTATACAGTTTTATAAAACCACTAGTATAGCTTCAGCTCTATTACTTTAAGGTAATTATTATATTTATTTATGTAAAGTAGGGAGCTTTGTATCAATATGGCTGAGTCTTTATCAGGGCTTTTGCTGGCTATATGTAGATTGAAAATGAAATGTTATTTGTGGAATATGTTTGCTTGTTACATCTAAGTGTCCTACAGGTTACATGTTTCATTATATGATCAATTTTTTACAACAACTTATTTGGTTTATTTTTCTTTTCTTGATTTCGTGTGTGGGAATGGGGCTAGACTTGTGTATGTTTTTTTTTATAAGCATAACCTGCACCTTGTGCTATCTGCTTCAATATTTCTCTGTAAAGCTTTAGTTAAATTAAAGAAGGCTGTTCGAGGAGGAGGAAACAGCGAGCAAAACAATAATGGGGACAAGTAGGTTATCAGAATGACTCTTAGCTGGAAAGTGTTCTATTAAGATCCTTCACAAAAGCATGGTTTTCTACCCTCAGTGCTGAAAGCCTAGAATCAGAGAATTGTGTCTTTAAGGACAATGGCATCTAAAGCAAGAAGCACTGCCCTGATTTTTGCATGTTTTGCTGTAGAGCTGCACCTGTCAAACAGAGAGATACAGAGATGCAACAACCAGCCAAGAAGTGTGATGAACCTGCAGTGGTAACAGCTGATGTAAACTTAGGAAAGGAGATGTGGGTACAGAACTCTGCTTCCTTTGCCCACCTTCCTATGTAACATATTTCTTTCAACATTATTTTTTGCTTGCTTCTATTTTTTCTATTTTTGTTTTGAAGCTTTTTCTTGAACTTCTCCTGTCCATCAGTCACAGGTCACTGAATATAAGAATCTTTCACCTTCCAAACCCATTTGTCAGGTTAAAATGTCTGTGAGGCAGGAGAACAAAAAAGAACACTCAGTGACAAGGATGCATGGTAGAACTGGTTCCAAAGAATGATGCTTTTACAAGGGAGAAAACCCCCCCAATTATAGCTATCTGGTCAGAATAACACTTCTTATGTTAGGCTATCTGTTGTGGCCACTACAATGAAAAAGTTTTAAACCAAGATGTTTCGGAAACCATATTAGCAATATTCCTTAAAGCATGCAGAACTTTTCCTAGTGCAATTAAAAAAACCACCAACTCCTATTCATGTTAAATACTTTCTATATTTTGGCTATTCACAAAGTGAATAATCTAACTTCATTCCTTAGTATTAGTTTGTTTAAATGATGCACAGATTTTAATGTTCATTTTCTACCTAATACAGATTATTATTTGAAATGAACCTTCTTCAAAGCTGTTATTTTATTTTTTTCTGTATTCTTAGCCATATGTTTCCAAACATGTGATTCCAGAGCTTATTAAAAGCACAGCTTTTTCTCTGTCTCTAATCACATTATAGCTACTAATGTACATCTTGCATATGGCTTCTCACTAAGAGCAACAGACAGTGATAATACTAAAATAAAAGAAAGAATGAAGACCAGAGAAGATATTCTGAAGCTAAAGTTCCAGCTGCAGCATGAAATCACCTGTATTTCACACAAAAAATGCAGTGGGAGTATACCTCCATTACAAGTTGCCTGCCTGCCACACTGGCTTTCCTGACACAGGGACTGCTTTTGCTGCTGCTGCCAGTGCCAGGGGCTTGCACTCCATGATACAGCTGAGGACTAGCTGAGTTTGAAATTCTACCAAGTCACTTGAAGCACAGCAAAACTCCTGAGCTATACCCAGAAAGACAGTGCTCTTTCAGTGAGACATCAAATTTGATCAGATTGTTTAGACTGTGAAACGGAATAAGTGTAACAACCATGACATTTGTAAAATCTGTTCTTACCACTATACAATTTTCATTGCCCATCTTTGAAATTAAACATTGGTTGAACGTGACTGCACTAATTAGACACATAAACAACTTTTTATGTTGACTCTTGGTAGTCTCGCCTATGTTCTTTCCTTCTCCTTTTTGTGTACTCACAATTCTGCAAAGTATCAGCAGCTCTGGATGAGTTTATAACTTGTCTTTATCATAACTGGACAGATTGATTAAATGTCTCTATTTTTGATTAGGTTTTTTTTTCCTATACAGACTGTGTGTTTGCTTTTTTTTAAGATCGTGATCCCTACAAACAAGGTTAAGATCAATGAACAAATTTAGCAAACAATACAAAGACAACTTGCTTAAATTAGTTAACACAGATGAGGTCTTAGGTTTCATAGTTATCTAATACATATCATATAGTGATCACTTTGCTTTTGTGATTAGAGACCGAAATGTTAATTATATTATTACTGTCTAAGAAAAACCAAACTTCGTCTGACATTTTTAAGTTGCTTAAGATAAGAGTGAAAATAATAATGACAAAAATTTATAACATGGTAAAAGGTATTATCAGTCAGAAGTAATACATTTATTTTTGAAGAAACGACAGGGATGTACTATATGTATCAACTAATTTCTTGAGCCCCTACAGAATGAGCTTATTTTAGAAGAGGCATTTGGCATTATTTTTTAAAACCTGATCAGAGGTGAAAAAAGTGCTTTCCCTTTGACTCCATCACCAAACATATCTGTGAATGTAAAAAAAAATGTCATAATGTATTTTACTCACCCTCATCCTTCCATTTCTTACTGCTGGTCCATCTTCTGCTAACCTCAACACATACAAATCCATTTTGTACTCCCTTCCTCCTCGAATACTAAACCCAAATCCTTTGGCTCCTTTCTCCAAATCAACGGTGAAATAATCAAAGTCCTGTACAGACAAATACAAAATGAAAGCCAATTAACTATATGGGCATTGTGGTATGCATTCAAGAAAACTTTAAAATTGATCTCTTCAAAAATGTATTGATCCACTTGATATAAGCAAAGGTCCAGAGAGAGGTCAGGGAGGGAAATTGTGATGTAGCTTCTGATCCATTGTCAGCCAAGAGTGCAAGATCCATGGGAGTAGCAGAAAATAAAAGCTTGGGTTGAGCAGTCTACTGATTAGAGAATTAAAACTGGGGGTGCTGGGAAAGAGCCAACCCAAGCATCTCTGTAGATGCTAAGAAGCATCTAATAAGGTATGCACATGGGGATAGAGATTTGCTATTTAGATACTGAAATGCACAATATTTTCATGGGGTTCTCTGGATCCCATTTAGGAATTTCAGTATTTTTCTTGCTATGGTTTATGTGTCTGGTTTTGAAAATATGGACATACAAACCACCTATACATGGTTCTGGCATATAGTGTCCATTTGCAGTCTCCTGTTTAATACTTTTTGACCTCTGCTTTCCTGACTTTATGTAAGGAGAAAGGAAGGTCTTTTTTAAAGTCTGAACTTTCAGCTAAATCCTCAACCTTCAAAACTGTCAGTAAATATCTGTCATCAGAAGAGTCTTGTCTAAGGTACCATAACTCTTCATCTAACTCATCATCGCTTTGAATTTGTCAGATCATGCTTGATGTCAAAGAAAATAGTTGCATGGGCTAGTTTCTACTCATCCAGACTATTACCAACAGAAATTTAATTTTATCAGCCAGGATTTTCATTCCTTTATTTATTTATTCAGATTAGATAAAATCTTAATTTTCAAGAATGCTGTAGAAATGCCGTCTGACCTAAGAACACTCTCTGTCTGATGAATGAATACATGCCAAGAATGAAAAAATTCCTCTGCTGATGAAAAGGCTTTTTATGTTAGAATTTTTATTTCAACACTCTAGTACCTTAAAAATGGCATTTATTTAACATTCCAGTCACGCAATTATAAATGTAATGTTAATTTACAGATCACACATATTAATACATTAATATTAATGGTTTGGAAGTAATTTTCTCTACAGACAAGTAGTAACTCAGAGTAAAACCCTTTAATGTGTCTTTTCCTTCCATAGTGGCATCTTCCTTACCAGCATCCACGACCTGTCCCTACAGACCCTGCTGCTTTCTATGTGGGTAGGGGAGCTCTGGGCGTGTCTGCCTGTAAGAGCCTGAATGAGGGATATGGGGCTCCATGCAGCTCTCCACAATGCAGTTTATTCCATCCAAGAGTTACAGCAGTCCAGGGTGGTGGGTGACAGAGCCTGTGCCCACAGCTGTCAGCTCCAGCTGCAGGCAGCCCTGGAGACCCTTTGGTTTTGGTTACAATGCATTATAGACTTTTCTTTGCTGAGCATCTTAATACAGTAGAACCAATCTATACCTTAACCTTTATCTATAGCCCTATCATAATTACTACAATTACCATATTCATGTTATTATTCTCCAATCACTACAAGTTAGTACATTACAGTTTAAGCTAGAAGTTGTTTTTCAGTTTTCTTGCAGTGGAAAATTCTGAGAACTTTTTTCTACTTGCAGCATTTGCTGACGTGTTTGCCTGTGCTATCTTTCTGCTTGGTAAAAACATCTTCTTGTTTGAGGTGGGTTTATCCTCTGCTCTAAGCCATAAAAACCCCTTCTAACTAACACACCCTTTGCCTCCTTGGTTATCTAGTAAGACTGGCTCAGCAATTCTTTCCTTCTATATCAAAACCTGCTTTCATTTGTATTCCTTCTTCACATTCTACATTCAAAAAAAATCTTTCTGCCACGCATACACATCTGTGAGACTTTCCTGTCAAACTTTCATCCTTCCCAACCTCTGCCTGTACCTGGGGCTGCCTGTACTCGGCCAGGGGGTACTGCCTGGTGTCGGGGGAGTGCTGCCTGTAGTCCATCAGCGGGGGCTGCCTGTAGTCCAGCGGCGGGGGCTGCTGGTAATCCATCACTGGCGGGTGCCGGTAATCCAGCGGGGGCTGCCGGTAGTCCGTGGAGGATTGCCTGTAGTCCGTGAACGGGGGCTGCCGGATGTCGGGCTTCACATCCTGCCTGGCTTTTACTTCTGACCTGTAGCTGAGGGAGGCAACAATGGTTCAGCTTCAGAGAGCAGCAGACCTCATGAGGAACATGCATTGCATGCAATAGTGAGGGAGGAGTGAGAGCCAGCTGCCTGGCTGCAAAACTGCATGGAACAGATTTTCACAGGGAAGCAAAACTCTCAGGGGTAAATAGTCGAGGCAGCTGAAAACAGTGAGCACTTTTGAAACATGGGCATAAGCAATTTTCCCTGAGGTCGTACTGTGCAATTTTCCGGCTTGTATCAGTGAGATCAGGATTGGACTCAAAGGGACAGGAACAAAAAAGCATCTTGATTCCCACTTTGCCTATTTTGAAGATGAAACTGCATGTGAAAACACCCATTTTATACTCACTACAAAATAATTCACCAAGTTCATAAAGTGTTTTTTTCCAAAATTAATATTTCTATAGAATAAATGGAAGATCAGTCCAGTGTATATCCTCTTTCATCGACATAAAGTATTATTATGAGCTTCTTAAGGTTAAAAATGGAAAAATTCTTTGTCTTAGCTGTTATCTTTTTAATAAAAGATATTCTTTGATATAACATCTGTTATTATAATGTGTATTATTTTTATTATAATGTGTATTATTATTAAAATATAATTATTTTATAATTATTTTTATAATTATTTTTATTATACACTCCCTATGATGCTATCTGGTTAAAAGCTATGTCAGTAAATTCATGTCAGGAGTTATGCACAGAAATAACACAAGGTGAAAAGAAAACAAATTTGGTTATGAGGAATTAATAACAAGTAAAATATTGATTTAGCTGGGAAATGGGTAGAGGGAGATGGGTCCTAAAATTTGAAAGAAAATGTGACTTTCTGAGATACAGTGCCTAGTTATTTACTTTTTTCAGATGGGAATTTCCCTTAGCACATGGAAATCAGCACATAATGGCACTTCAGGGCGAAGTAAAGAACATTCCTAATGGCAAACTTCCCTACCTCAGCCATGTGGTGTACCAAAGAGGCACAAAGAAGGTCCTGAACACTTTTAGCAAGGTAATTCTGTAATAGTGGTTAAGGTTATATTTTAACAAAAATGTTCACAGAGTGGATGTTCTTACACTCTTCCTTAGGTGCCAAAGGAAATATTTATTTCCTATATAGGAAATAGACATTTCAAATTCTGCTTTAATAATGGACTGGAAGTTTTCAGTCAACTGAGTGACCATGTCTGTCCATGGACACATACAGACACAGAGATGCATACAGACTTTGAAAGAGATTTTGAAAATTACACTCTGAAAAAAATGACAGCATTGTTTTTGATTATGTTGATTTATATATACAAAGGTAATCTGAATCAAAATGTTTCAAATTGTCTGATATATTTTGGTAAAGAAACAATGTATGTGGCTATACAAACAAGCTGTAATGTAGTTTATGAAATCTAGTGAAAAATAATACTGTGTGAACTAGCAAGAGTTGACCTTTTTTTGAAATAAGAGTCATCTCTAGGCAGGTGCCCAATATATGGCCACAGCTGCATATCAGAAGATGATGTTTTTATTCACAGATGGAGGCACTGTAATTTTTGCTGAATATGTAAATGGTGACATGAGCAATTAGAGCTTACACTTTTCAGTAAAATTACTACAGAATTTCTTTCTGGAACTTTAATTAATATCATTTGCTGCTGCCATCTGAAAATTCCCAATTTAACAGATATTTAATAGTGACTTCCAATAGCACAAAATGACTTTTGTGAAAACTTTGTATTGAATTTTGTCAGAAACATATGTGGTCTAGGAGGTGATAACTTTTGGAGAAAGTACTCAATAAAATATAAGGCAAAGTAATTTTCCTTGCATGACTAATTGAAAGAAAATAATTCTGGGCAAGTGAAAGTACTACATCTGTTAAGCAAGGAGAATTAGAGGGTGTAGTGTGTGAATCACAAGTGAACTCATGTATTTTCAGAAGAGAAGAGTTGCAATCCTGTAGCTAGCATCCTTTGGGGAAGAGGATCTTGATGATACGTGTTGGTTATGGAAGATTAGCATAAAGACAGTCAGTGTAATCAGCCTTGTTTAACACGCTAAAAAATAATACAAAGACTAAATAGTGTTGATTGGAGGTCACAGAAACTTATATCATCCCGCAGTCTGTGTGTGTGCTTTTTCTATAAACAGCATTTAATACAGCTGGCCACAAAATTTCTGTCCCCCTACCATTTGATTTCCATCATAGATAAATTTGCTAACGTACACGCATAAATTACACACAAGAAATTGGCTGGTAAATGATTCACCAGAGATTAAACCCACCATAAAAAATATCTTCCTGACTCCAGACTGACATACAAGGGGCAAAAAAAAAAAAAAAAAAAAAAAAAAAAAAGAAATAGAAGAAATGAGGAAGTGCAGAACCTGTTTTCGTGTCCCTGTGGCTGGAGGGGCTGTGGAGGCGGAGGCTGTGCCACGGGGCTGTGCTGGGCGACGGGGCTCTGCTGCGCCAGGGGGCTCTGCTGGGCCATGGGGCTGTGCTGCTGGGCCATGGGGCTCTGCTTCTCCGAGCTGGGGGCCGAGGCTGGGCTGTTCAGCTCTGCTTCATGGGGACATGGAGATTAAAGACCTGTCACAGTGCAGCATTTAATAAAGGGCAAAGGTACACAATAATAATTTTTGGTCACATGCTACGTCGGCAAATTTATGCTTTGTCGCTTTTACTCTCTCAGGTTATAATTAGATTTTAAGACATTTGAACCTAATGGTCTCCTTTTGATAGTGTGTGGGATCCGAAATCTTGGTGACTTCTATAATTCTGGTTGACACTGTCATTATTTAAAACACAATTGAACAAGGGAAATTGCTTCCACATTTCACATATTCTTTTAAAGCATAAAATTCCTGATCACAGAATGATGGAATGATAGAATCATAGAGTCACAGAAGAGCTTGGGTTGGAATGACACTTAAAGATTGTTTAGTCCAATCCCCCTGCAATGAACAGGGATATCTTTAACAAGGCCAAGCTGCTCAGAGCCCTGTCCAACCTGGCCTTGAATTTTGACAGGAATGCCAGGATGGGGCATCTACCACCTCCCTGGGCAACCTGTTCCAGGATTGTTACCAGTGTTGCAGTGTTTGGTTACCCTCATCATAAAAAAAACAAAAAACAGCTCTTTTTTATGTCTGTCTGAATCTGCCCCTTTTTAGTTAAAAGCTGTAAGATCACTTGTCCAATTACAACAGGCCCTGCCAAAAAGTCTATGCCCATATTTCTTATAAGCCCCCTTCTGACTGCAAGGTCAGAGTAAGGTCTCCTTGGAACCTTGTCTTCTCCAGGCTTAACAACACCAATTTGCTCAGCCTCTCCTCATAGGAGAGATGCTCCAGCCCTCTGATCATCTTCATGACCTCCTTTGGACTGCTTCCAACAGGTCCAGAGGGCCCCATAGCTGGGGTCAGAACTCCAGGCCACGTCTCATGAGAGCAGAGTAGAGCGGCAGAATCACCTCCCTCAACCTGCTCATCCATTGAACAGTCCCCTCATCAAATTCATCTCTTTCCAGTTTAGAGAGAAGGATGCTGTGGGTACCATGTCAAAGGCCTAGCAGAGGTCCAGATAGGTGAGATCTGTAGCTCCTCCTTTGCCCATTGCTGTCCATTGATGTAGTTACTCCATTGTAGAAGGCCACTTGGTTGGTCAGGCAGGACTTACTCTTGATAAAGCTGTGCTGGCTGTCCTGAATGACCTCCCTGTCATTCATGTGCCCTAGCACAGCTACAAGATATTTGAAATGCTTTCCATTTAGAAAAAAAATTCATTTTGAGAGAATGAATATTTTACTGCTTTTTCCACTGTTTGGGATGATAGACCTGTCACAAAAGCTAACACACTGGTGTTTAGTGTTAGGAACACATTAGGTCCTGCTGTCTTTGAGCTCATCAAGAGTTTCTTGTCTTTAAATTTTTGGGGACTGTGAACAGTAAAACAGTAAACTCAATCTCAAAAAATTCTAACCATTTAAACTAATATTTTATTTCACTGTGTTATGTCAAATGACTAAGCTTCCAAATAGGAACAGTGCAGAAAACCAGAATCATTCTTTCCAAACAACATAAAATTTAAAAAGTCAGAGAGATTGGCATAGGAAATATGGTTTTGTTGCTTTGCTATAAATAAAAGATGCCAATCTTCATTCAGCTTCCTGCTGGACTTGGGGGGAGACTCCTTTGGTACTGAGCTCATATCAAATGTATTTCTTCCAACACATTAGTCCTGTTCACCATTTACCTATTAGGATGCATACATGAGAAAGACTCTGCCCACAGGAGGACAGAGCACTGCAGAAGTTCCTGCATTATCAACAGCAAAGGCAAACATGTTTTTGCTATTCCTCCTTGCAACAGAAGGAGTGAGGCCAGTGTGGCATGGTGTAAAACAAACAAAATGGACACACACATATGGCTGAGCATCCCTAACAGCAATAGCTACACATGATACAGATCTTGCCTAATTTTACATTTGAATCTAGTTTTAATTTTTATGTGGTTTATTTTTAAACTTTTAACGTGTGAGTTTTTCCCTATGGGTGCATATTCTCTACTTATCTAATTTATGCCCACAATTATTATAAAAATTTTGGCTACTTTATTGAAAATATTTTCAATTTAGGATTAATTGTCAAAAAAAGCTTGTATATTTGCACTTAAAACACTCCTTATGCAGGCATAAGCAATACTTGTCTGTGTAATTACTATGCTTAAGGCTGTAATTTCCCATCTTGCATCTGTGAGTCTCCTTTGTATTGCAAGTTTTAGAGAGGAAGATTGGAAATGTTGTCCCTCATTTCTACATTACTCTCATAACTATGGATGAACTGGTCAAATCATGAGCTGCTTCTAAAACTGCTTTGCATTTATATGGTATTTTTTACCTGAAAGTATATTACAGAGGTATTAGATTTTTTACCAATTTTTCTAAGCTGAGAAGCTAATATCAGAAGGCAAAGGAGGTGACCAATGTCACACAGTCACACAGGGAAGCTGTTGCTTGGCACAGATAATTTCTCACCACTAACACCTGAGAACATCTTGTAATACTGCAACTCAGCTGCACCTCTGCTTTCTTTCTAATTTAATGTATCCATCTCTAACACTAAACTATTAATGATGTTACTTAACCTGGATACCAGAGAGGCTCAAACAAACTTCATGGACTGTATGAAGTATCACACTTGTTTTAGATGCTGTAAAGCTGACCTCCAGTAATTACAAGGATGCTAATTGATGTGAATTCTAAATGTGTGTACGTTTTTGTTTTTCCCTTCACTGAATTCATTTAACAAAGTAGATGAGTTTCCACAGTTGCAGTCTGTGACCAGTGTCAGACAATTTCCCTGTCCCCCTTGCTGGATGCAGCAGCATAAGGTGAAGGTCATCAAACTGGGCTATGGATCATTAGTAATTCCATTACTTTCTGTGTGTCATTCCCAGCTCTGCTGGTATTTGTTGCTGAGATATAAAGACACGGTCTCATTAATGTCGTACAATTCATGCAGCAGTGCAGCACATTGTTAAACTAAAAAGAGCCCTGAAATCAACCTCAAACCTCAAGGAACCAACATCAAAAGATCTTCACTGATTAGATGTGGAGCAATGACCAGAATAATGAGTCTATCCCCTTATCCTCACCCTAAAAATGAGATAATTTAGGGTTCAGTTATTTCCTGCCTTGTGCATTTACAGTGATGTATCACTATGTGATAGTGATGGAGGAAGCTGCCAAATCTGAACTCTTCCTGCACATCACTTTTTGTCACACGTAGCTGGTAGCTGATCATGCCTGGTGACAACCATTGCAGTCTCTTGTGAATCACTTTGTCAAACTTTGGCTTGGCTTATAGCAAGATATAAGGGAATGAACTCAAAACTTGGCTTTCTTGTAGAGTGCTTTTCCATGTAGAAGACAATTCTTGCAAAAGACCTTAACATCCTCTTTCTCTCTCTCTGTCAGATTTCTTCAGGTTTGCTTTAAATACCCCTTTCACAACTGGAAACCTTTTCAAGAATTCAGATCCTAGCTGAGCTAGTTCTAAGCTCATAATTCTGGTGTGCTGCACATTACAGCGGAGGAAGGAGAACAAAAGATGCTCTTTCAAGTGGTGACATAATTTAAGCTAATTGGAGGCTACTTAAAATTTTCTTCCTGTCTTTAAGGGCCATTGACTTACCCTCCTGAGGAATGATGCGAAGAGTTACACTGAGACCTGCATCTTTAATTAGCTTCACAATATCTGCATGAGGCATGTTAATAATAGACTGGCCATTCACAGCTAAGATCCGGTCTCCAACTTTAAGTTTTGCACAGCGATCCGCAGGGCTTCCATCAATTATCCGCCCGATTTTGTGGGGTACAGCTAGACAAGAGACAATAGACACAGTTAGCATATGCTGAAACAAGTGGTGATGTTCACAAAAGAAAGAAAATTAGTTCATTTTAGAAGGAAGTTTTATATGAATTAAAAAGCAGCTTGTGTAAAAGATATAAGAAAATAAATTCTTATGCAATGTCATTTGCAGTAACACAGTGCTGTGTTTTTTTCACTAAAAATTCAGAATCCAGATGAATATATAACATGGCATATACATATGAAGTCCAAAGTTTATAATTCAGCTATTTTGCAAACCTGGCATGAAACAACATAATAAGCAGATCAGGGAAACAATAAGGCATTAAAACAGGGAAAGGGTATAAATTTATACAATAAGTAGCAGTCATAAATTGTCTCCCACCTCCCGTTTTACAGAATTTCTTTATTTTTATGTTGCAATAGAGGCACCAAAAATATTATTTATTTTATAAACAAAAAATTGTTACTGAAAATGTTACTGAAAATGTACATGAAATTGTTCTCCTCCATTCAAATGTGTTTATTGATAAGTAGAAATAATACTGAAGATTTATTGAGATGTGCAGCTCTCTAATTAGGTATTAATAATAAATGAATAGAATTTAATTGACAGTTAGCTATGAGTACACAAACATGTGCTACATCAAAACATCTCAGCCCTCTTCTCAAAACATTACAGAACAAAGCTTCTCCTTTTGCTCTTCTCTGTGGTTTTTCACCTTTCTGT
Organism: Agelaius phoeniceus; assembly: GCF_051311805.1. Taxonomy (NCBI): domain Eukaryota; kingdom Metazoa; phylum Chordata; class Aves; order Passeriformes; family Icteridae; genus Agelaius; species Agelaius phoeniceus. Next base: position 61,571,727 of record NC_135269.1, read on the forward strand.
TTACTCCATCCATGCTCTTGTTTTGTCTCTTCTCTCATTTTCCATTAAATTTTCTAAATATTGTTCTTGATTTTTTGACAGTGTTTGTACTCTATTATCTTCTGTTTTTTAACCAAATGCATATGCTATAGCTGAGAATTTTCTCTAGGCTCCCCAAAGAGCATGCTATTTTTCTTTCTCCCAACTACTCATAAATATGCTTATCACAATTAAATGACTACATAGTCTATTAATATCCTAATGGTGTTTGAGTATTCCTCTGCAGTCCCACACTTCAGTCCTGGGAAACAGCACAAGGCAGCTCAGCCTCACTATCCACCTTTAAATTGGTATTAAAACCAATGTGCTTCTTTTTTCAAAAATAGTATAACCTTAACATTTAATTATCTGCAGAGAACTTGGAAAAATGAAAGAAAAGATGGTTCAAACACTTTTTGGGAAATATCTAGGCTATCAATGCTCATATAAACCAAAGCTCTAACAGGACATGTTCAGAATACATTGCTGCAGAAGAAATTTCTCAGCACCCTTATAAACTTTTACTGAAGGTTTTGGTGACTAACCCATCTGATATAAAGTCACAATAGACTCAATACCTCAATACCTCAATAAACATACTTTTGTTTCTAGTATGGATGTAAGTGTTTACAGTGTTAAAAATTAATTTTTGGAACACTGAAAATATAAGTGAGTACTCTGAAGTGCAAGCCATAATCAAAGTGCGTGCTTCTTTACCACTATGGTTCAGGCATGAATATAAATTAAAACATTTTAATTTTAATAAAACTTTACTACCACAGACACAAAAAATGTACTTCAGAAATGCATTGTTGCTTAGGAAATAAGCACTGAATTAATGTTACAATGTCTAAACATTTCTATGTTTTAAAACAGATTTAATATGTATAGCTACACTTTCTACAAAAATTGTGTTTATTTTACCCTTAATGAAGACATATAACTGCTAATACATACATATCAGTGAGCAAACAAATAAAAGAGTAATTTGACTCTTAAACAGTTTATGTTTACAAAGAGCTTTTTTCATCAAATCTATTCTTAAAGCATCAGCAAGAATGACTTAAACTAATACTAAAATCTGCCTGTTTCTGGCAAATGTAATAAAAGATCTTTCTGAAATTGTCACGTCTTGACTGCATATCAGTGGAGATCTGAAAATGAGACTGTCTAATGTAAAAAAGTAAGAATTTTGGTACTAAGAAAGAAGGGGAAATATGGTAGAGATACCACAACTAAAATTTCCATGCTTGCCATTTCTATACCTAAAGATGTTTTTGCTAGCCTAAATATTTAAGTAGAGACATCATTTCAGTAGTAAGGGGTGTGGGAGTGTAGGGGGGTGGGAAGTCCTATTAATTTGGCAGAAAAATTTTTTGTTGGACTTCTTGTACCTGCCAAGTGAATAGAGCAGATGTCTGCATGTTTGAGATGTCTGCTGAAACTGAAGCTGGAGGTGGGAGAGCCACGAGACTCCAGCTCAGATCCAAATCCTGAGACAAAGGAAGGGAGGGAGAAAGAGGAGGAACTTGGTGTTCTTTTCTTCTTCCCTTTAAGCCTAATGGTCCTCACCTTCCTGATAAAGATACCTACTCTAAATGTTTTGGTACCCCTGAACTCCCTTCATTCTGTTGTGTTATGAAAGGATCAACAGTAGGTGACCATTAGATAAAAGCTGGTGTCTGTCAAGGTACCTTTTCTACTCCACTCTGCTATTTGGGGATTTAATGCTCCTCTTCTCAGGCTGTACTGTGCCATATGTTGCCATTTGATCTTGCTGCAAAGTAGGGTGTGGGAAAACTGTGCAGAAGGAATCTGAATCTCTGTTGGATTCAAGGTTACACTGCTATGCTCTATAGGGCTTTATGGGCAAATCTAGGCACTTACTAGAGGAGCTCATGGCCACGCAGCAGAAACTGGTTCATGCACATTTCTAGATAATATAAGGAGACATTTATCTCCTGGCTCCTTCCCTCTCAGGATAATATTATCCTGAGGAGTTTCTGTTCTTTGCTTCTCTTCCCAGTGGAACTCTGCCTGAGAGCCCTCCTAAGCCACAATATCCTGGCTGCCATGGTCCCAAATGCTTCCTTGGGAAGACAGGATTTATTTAGGGCTTTTTTTTACAAGCATGAATTCTTCTAAGGGACACAGATTATCTGATGTGTAGGTTGTTCACAAAAAACCCCCATGTTAAAATACGTTAGAAAACTTTCAATTTTTAGAGAGAGCCTTTGGTGGTGAAATTCTTACTTTGAAGAGATAAGAAGGAGCAACTCTCATAGGGGATTAATGAGGTAAAAGCTAAGGAGCAAAGGTGGAAATGCACTGTGAATTTCCATAATGGACAATTTTTATTGTTCAGAAAGGTCACATCTAAAACAAGTGTGGAAGGGCTGTAAACTGTCAGTAGGGAATGGGTTGACAGAAATGGCAGACGGCAGAATTTCATGAAAAGAAATGCAAGATGATGCAAGTAAGGAAAAAATAACCCTGCCTAAGATTAAGAAGTGATGAGCCCTAAATTAATTATTATCACTCAAGAGACCTTGAAATGTGTGCCTACTTGTCTAAAAAAATAAACTCATTAAAACAGTCAATATGACTCTAAGAGTTCTAAAAGAGTAACAAGTGAAACAAACTATTGCTATTTAATGCTGTGCACCTAAAGTTTTGGTATTGCTAATTGCTTCAGTATCCTCATCTCAGAAATCATAGCAATGAACTCACAAAGGTTCAGAGAAGGGAAGCATGGAAGTCAGAAGCAGAAAACAGCCTCTGCACAAAGGAGTTGTCCATGAACTCGCTGTCTATGCCTTGCAAAAGAGAATTTGGGGCAACCTTCTGGAGGGGCAGTTTTTCCCCTCTATATAGTAGCTAAATGTCAAAAAGTATCAGTTAAGGGGAAAAAAAAAAAAATCAAACCTCTACTTTATCTATTAAAACCCTCTAGCAGATAAATTCTTGCAATGTTTTCTAATGTTAACAGATATAGACTGTAAGCCAAGCAAATGAGCCTTCCTGAGCCAGCTGTCCTTTTCAATGTTACACAGTGATCAAATGAATATTTATTATATTCTCAATTCTCTAAACATGCAAAGGTTTTAATTCAACTGGCAGGCTCCAGCACATCAGATTTTAATTGGAAGAATATATTAAATATGAACACCTGTAATTTCATTGGTATAGAAAAATCTAAATTTCTGAAAACTTGAGTATGGTGGACTTTCTATCAGGGCTAAAAAAATATTTTCCTGATATGGATAGGATATTTTATGTGACACTTATTTGGAAAATAGAAATAGTATGCATTCTGCATACTTGCATATGAAAATAATCCTTTTTCTTTATAAGATTAATGAATCTATGAATGGAAGCATCCCATTTTGTGCTGATATGGAGCATATTTGCTTGCCTAAGAAAGCTAAGTGGGAAGGAGTGCACATACCTTAGAAAGCTGAAGATCTAAGAAATAATGGAACTTACAGACTTTAATTAATGCTTCTAATGACAGTAAAGTGAGCCCTGTGGAATTCCTAGAAAAACCTTGGTTCTCTTGATGGGTTTTGCTAAGAAAATTCACAGTGTTTTTTCTTTGAAATAACTGGAATACACTGGAATATTTCTGGAGGACAGAAATCATCTAGAGAGGGGAGTAATGCAGTTAAGATCCTTCATTACTTATCTCCAAAAAATATCAAATAGACAATTGAATATTTCATGCCTGCAAACTGCAGCAATGTATTTTGATGATATTAAAAACCTCTTTGACCCCTTAAGGTTATTTCACTATGATAATTGCTTATGTTGATTTGAGAAACTAAATCACATAGAAATTTCTTTCAGTTGCAAGTTTTACTGTCTCATAAACATACTTAGAAAGTGTGCTTTTGTAGCTGAAGAGGCAGAACAGTTCAAACCTGAGTAATAGTGGTGATGATACTTACTCTTCCAAGACCTCAAGTCTTTTGCTTTTGCAAGAAAGTAGAGGAAGGAATAGAGTTATTGAAATAAACATTCTTAAATCAAAGGAACCCTTCCTCACTTTCCTATACTCAGGTATAGAAATGGGAATCCAGATTCCTTGCCCCACAAACTGCAAATATCTTCCATGGGGGATGCACACTGTGGGTGGGTTTTCACTGCTATGCTCCAAAAATCTCCTAGATGGGGTAGACAGACATCCTAATTTCCAAAGCTCTGTATCCTTTAGAATTTGAAGACTGGTCACATAAAATTATGTCCCTAACCACCATCTTACCCAGGAAAAGCAGAGGTGAAATTGCTGCACAAACACTCAGATCACACAGCTATCACTGATCAATAAACTGGTTTTTATCTCTAAACTGTAAGGAGTTTAAAGAAATTCTGGGCTGAATGGGACTTACTCAGAATGCTGGTTTCTGCAGTCAGCAGAGGCTTATCTTGGATTTATGTTTTTTAGTTAAGACTGCATGTTTTGAGAAATGAAAGAAACTTCTTTCATTAGACTCTGTTTTATCCTGTTTTCAAAATCCAGCAGGCACTGGCACATGCAGTGTAGGGACAAATTAAATCTACAACTCCTCTTTTGCAAAGCAGGAGGAAGATCATAACAAGTATGCAAAGTCTTTAATTTTTTGAAAATTTTTTATTGATTAGGTCTGTATTTTCAGTTTGTTTACACTTTATAACTGTGCTAATTGACAGTACCTGCTACAGTGAAATTCCTGGAAATATTGCCAGTTTTCCAACTTCATTGGAAGTTGCAATTTAACAAGGTCTGTTTACAACACATGGTTTCTCTCTAAAAAAATTATGATGTTAAGAGATTTAATGGGGATCACAAGTACTTATTCTAGATGAAGCTGCATCCCAAAGACAAAAAGTAAAAGTATCAGGAAGATATGAAGAAGGCAGGAACAAGTTTACTCCATAAAATTCTGGGACAGAAATCTCATTCTGATCACCTCCAGAAGTCTGCAAATGCTTTTCCATAGGCTGCAGATAGTGAAATTATCTTGATACCCTAAAAATACTTCCCTAAATGTAATGCATAGTGTAGATTAATTACTTAAATTTAAGTATTTTAGATATAATTTCTCATATGTGGGGAAGGGATGAGAGCCACATTCCCCTTTAATGATGGAACAGGATCTGGGAGAAGGCACAATAGTATATTTTAGAGGCAGTGGAAGTTAATCCTTTCGTTGGAAATAGGTCAGGAGCCTGGACAGGTGTATTTTCTTTTCTTAATCTCTTAGCACTCCAAGATCCTCTGCGTGCTGCTCTAGGCAAAATGACTTGCTCCTGGATATACCACTCAAGCACAGCTCTTTATTTATCCACTTTATCTCTTTTTACTGATACAGTTTTGAAGCATGGTTGACCTTTTCTATGCCCCTGCTTTGCCCTGTAAAATCTCTTCATTCAATCCTTGTCATTCGTTTTCAACTCCTGATCTCCCCACATCAGAACTGCAGTTCAGTGCAAGATAATCCCCTGTGCTGGATTAGAGAACATCCCAAGCAATGCTTTGACAAACGGGAAACAAAATTTCAACCATTTTAGACACAGGAAAATAAGCGTGCCACAAGAATTGGATGGTTAAGCAAGTACCAGTAAGGTAAAATGACATTCATATCTAAAGGCTGGATCCAAATAACTGACAGCTACTACAGTGCTGCCCATCACAAAATGTGAAAAAATAGTGTGTTTCCTAATTATGGCTGTAGTCTGCCCTTACTCTGTGTCTATCAATAGTAAAAAACCAGCATTTAATATCTTGAAAATTTCTGCACAGGAAAGGCAGGCCCATAAACCAAATGTAACAACAAACCCCTTGCAAACCATATCAAGAGAAAAGCTGACCAGGACCCTAAACCTCTTGGAAAAAGAGTTTCATCTCTAGTTCTGGGAGCTGCTGAGCCTTTCATGGCCCATTCTCAGGTCAGAAGGAGCATGAAGCACTCCTAAGAGGCTGTGAGGGAGCAGTGCAGCCCACACCCCACCAGAGGGTGGAAAAGGGATTTGAGACTCAGCTGGAGCACTGCGACTTCACGGGATGGTCCTGCAGCTGCACAGACAGAGCAAACTCTCCTGGCAAACGGGACAGCTTTGTGCAACCCCTTCAGCTTCAGCCCAAAGGCAAAGCAGCAAACCAATGAACCTGCAGCTTTGTAGCCAGGAGCAACCTTGCTGCAATGACTGCTTCAATTTTAGCAGGGCTTGAAGCTCCTGGTGACACAAAGTGCTTGCTCCTGTACTCCACAAGAGCTGTTGTAATCTGTTGGACTGTAAAACACAGTTTGTAAGTGTGATTTCAACAACAAGGAAAATACTGTCAGTGCGTAATTAATTGCCTTCCTGAGTAAGAGTGGTGATGATACTTATTCTTCTAAGACCTCAAGCCTTTTGCTTTTGCAAGAAAGTAGAGGAGGGAATAGAATTATTGAAATAAACATTCTTATATCAAATGAACCCTTCCTAATTTTGCCCTGAGGATGCTCCAGTGAGACAACTTCCTGGGTGCTGCTCCTCCTAACAGTGTCTGGCACTACACGATGCTCCCTTTATTTTGCCCATTTTGAATTTTTCAGAACTGCTTTGCAATTACAACATTAACATTAACATGTGCATGCATGGCTGCATAACATCATTCTGTTCCACACGGGGATACAGGAGCTGGCAACAAGTGCACTGCCTCTGAAACAGGGGACACTGGAACCAGAGCACAATATTTCACCCAATTAACATATTGCTGCTATCAGAAGGAGTACCTAGCATGGTGCCATGCAGGTCCACATTTTGATAGTGATGTATCATATATTTTGGATATTCCTATGTCCATTTGATATTTTCCTACCTGTTGGTATCCTTTCTACCCCTGATTGTCTCTTTCAATAAAAGGATTTTGTGTTATTTCAAGATAGAAGGTACCTCAGGAGAGTTTCCCTGTTCTACCAAAGGGCCCAAAACTTAGATGCTGTATTCTGGATGGATGCCAGTGAGTGCTGAGTAAAAGGGGACAGTAATTTCCCTCAATCTACTGGCTATGCTCCTGTTAATAAAGGTTAAATGACTTCAACCAAGTAAATATTAAGTAAAGAAAATAACCTCTCTTACTCTAGAAAGAGTCAATAATTTTTAGACTGTTTTCATTACTGATGACAGATGGAATTTTCAGGATATTTTTCCTACTACAGTTTTGCAACAGAATTTATACAGGAAGGGTACCTTCTTCTCTCTTCTGTCACTGTCTACAGCAAATGTAATTTTTTGTTCACTGTTCTTGTAAACTTAGGATTTGGTACTTTTGGGGATCACTGAAATTCAATGCAGTTATTATTTGATTAAATTCTCTTGTCACTTCCACAGCAGGCTGTCATTTCCCTTTACTATTGGAGGTGCTCAACTGAGCATCAAAAATGACTGCTTACACAGTTGCTTGTGGAGAAAGAAAAGTACTGAAAGAACACATTGGAGGGTAGGAGGCAAAGCAGGATCTTGAAATTGGGTCTGCAGTCTTCAAGAGTCTATTCCAGTCACAGAATTTTTCGTTGCTTGAGCATCTTCTCTTTCTCTCCCCTTTCCCTCTCCATCTGCCCCAATCACAAATTCTCTCTATAAAATAATTTTCTTGAAAAAAATCATGACTGACTTAACTGATTAACATGTATGTACCACAATTGATTATTTTTTTCTTCTCTGATCTTCTGCAAAAGAACTTCCAGTTCTTTGGCTATTATATTCAGTAATGTGAAAACTCAGAGTCCCAAGAGGCTAATTAGTTATGGTTTTGTTACAATATTAATTCCAGCAATAATGGAGTTTTAAAATTCAGCTGAGGTAGCATGAAAAGCAACTCTTTTAATAAGTGCATGATCATGAAATACTGCAAAAAAGTTTTCTGAGGTAACTTGCTATTGTGAGATAAGGTTTTCCCAGTATTCTCTTGGCTGCTTTTCAGGTATGAATTTAGAAGAGTGGTGTTTGGCCCTGAAGTTGAAATTGTGTTTTTATTTTGCCAGGAACCAGATTCAGGCAAAAGAACAGTTCCTTAAAAATATATTTTAGTGTAGGGAAAGCATTGTATTAGGCTTTAACTTGCAAAATGATAAATTTTCTCACTTCTCTTGGTTTTTCAGTTGTGGTTAGCATTATTTGATGCAGCATGTGGATGTCTCTCAATGGAAAGCCTTTTTTGCTTCCTTCTTCCAGAGGGCTCAGCTCTCATTGGGTTCAATGTCATTGGAAAGATCCAAAGTTGCCCCTGTGCCTCAGCTGCCACTACCTGGGGTTGAGTCTTCTGTAGGTCCTATGTCACACCTGTCTGACCTCTCCCTGGATGTACCCAGGACAGCTCAAGTGGCACCAGATGTCTATGTTAAAGAAATAAATTTGACTCACAGAGAAAATTAGTTTTCTGAACAGAAAGTGAGGTACAATTATTAAGGGCAGATCTTGCCTTTAGAGTACTACAGAGTACAGAGAGATACGCCTATCCCCCATACTCAGCTGTAATTTTTATGATGTCTATCCTCCCCCTAGTTAAATCAGCCTCTCATCACCTGCATTTAAGAAGTTCTCCCAACTTCTAGTTGCTTCTGCAGTCCCATAATTGGACAGCTGTTGTCATAGGGTTTGCTTGATGTAAGCTTTTTTTCAACTTGCTGAACTTCATCTTGATTTTTTAAAAAAAACTCTAATTCAGTTGCAAGTAGGAGATTAATTTATTCACATAATCCTACTTGTTACAGTGTCTCTTTGAGACATAGTAACAGACAAAATCCACCTTGTGAGTGAATCCTCCATTTTTCTGATGGCCAAAGAAGTCTGGAAAGTGCAGGGCTCCAGAGGCCAGAATAACCTTTGGTTTTGTTGGAGACAAAACAAGCAGTGCCTCTGAATAAACACTGAGAGCATCTTCAGTTTAAATCTCTGCTGTGATAAATTATTTGCAGAAAGGTTTAAATTAACTATTGGTGTGGGGCGTCGCCCTGATTTTTTAAGACTTTCTAAGCCTTTTGATGTTTACATTCTTGTAACGAACTTTCTCACACTTTCTGTAAATAACTTATTGTTTTGCATTCTTTCATAGAGGAAAGAGAAATCTGATAGCCTGTTAGTTTGTCCAGTGTCATTGGAGAGGTGACACTTTCACCCTCCAATCCACTGTCATTCTTAGAAAACTATAAATGTTAGTCAGAAAATAAACTTCCCTTTTCTTCACCTTGAAAGCAGCAGTGTGTGCGCTTGTGTTGTTTCGTGTCCTATAGCGACGGTGCTTTTGTTTTTTTTTTTTAAATTTGGGGCAAACTTGGAGAAATATGAACTGAAAAACTGCTTTACTCACTTATTGTGGAGCCCGACTCGGGCCTGTTGAGGGAGCTGATGATGACGAAGCCGAAGCCCTCGTTCTCCTTGCGGTGGATGACCACGTCGCTGCTCTGCAGGCTGTGCGACGCGCAGCCCTCGGGCGGCGTGGCCGTGCTGCTGGACACGGCGTGATTGCTGTTGGCGTAAGTCGTGTAGTCACTTCTTGGAGAGCTGTGGTGTGTAGACACCGAGCCTGGGCTTCTGCCATTCTCTGGGCAGGGTTCTCCTGCAACATAAATCACACCAGTGTCACAGCCTGACTTGCTCGGTGGCTCTGTGACTTACAGTACATTTGCTAATGCAACGTGAATACAGCTGACTGTCTACAGAGCAGACTACCCCAAGTGTTAAACTAGGAGCTGTAATAGATGCAGAGAGACAGGAATCTACACAATTATGCAGAGCATTCAAGGGCAATCAGATAAAGCAAGCATGAACACTGACTGCTACACTAGCTACAAGAGAGGAAAGTAAGAAACAGTGTCTATCTGGATTGCAAAACCATTACCAGGCGCTATTCCCTTGTCTGCTGGTAGATCTGTCATCAAGAGGAAAATGTGACCGTCTAATCCAATAAAAAAATTATTTGTGTTTGGATTACAAGAATTAAGCAGGGAGCTAACAGAGTAATTAGGATTAGCTGCATAATGTTCTTCTTACAAGTTGATTAGCTTGTTCAAAAAATGTTCAAAGAGCAGAGCTGTTATACAATGCAAAATCATCACAAGTAGTTTTTCTGTGGGTGTCATGGCAGAAGCAGTGGTCATTTAAAGATTTGGAGATGCTCTTGTTTGGCAAGTTCAAAAGAGCAGAAATGAAAATGAGTCCATGTACACTTTAGTATTGCTTTACAGTAACAAGAACACTAAACAAGTTAAAGCTTGTGGGATTACACATTTTTTAGTGTGAGCATTTTGGCAATTGAAAACAGTAAATTTACACTTCCAGATGGAAACAAAAAGATTTATATTCTTTGCAGATCTAAATTGTTTACACAAATCAGCATTTATTGACAGTTTTAATACAGAAATTTCAGATAAATGTAAGTATTATGTTTTCTGTTTGGAACAAGAATGGCAGAGTAATTTTACTGAACATGTGAGGAGCTCCCACATATACACATACATCCTAGGTAGAGAGTTTGCAAATTAGATTTTCAGTGTGTGTATATATTAATATAATAAACAGCATCCAAGGACAAGCTGTTGTTTTCTCAGTCAGGTGTGTCCTTTAGTAGTCCTTCTGCAACTATGAAATAAAGTAATTAGAGAGTATAAAGAGGAAGAAAAACAAACAATTATTATACTCCTGAAAATCTCTAAGAGTTATTGAACCAAATCTGCAACTAAATGCCATAGTCAGTGACAAGAGAGTTCTCATTTTCTGGCTGTCGTGTTTCAGAAAGCTGAATATTGTTTATGTCGGTGGCTGCAAGAGAAAGAAAATTCTCTTACCCTGTAGAATGACCAAGAGCTGGCCTGGCCATGAAAGAATGCAATTGAATGTCATTACATATAGGAAAAGAATAATAAAGGAGGAAGAGCTTAAATGGCTATTTGACTGTCAACTGTACAATAGATACTCATCACAAAAATTGCATTTTGCTCCTGCCTGTGAAAAAATGGCATTTCAATCCAAAAATCACATATTCCTAATCAAATTGTTTTCCAAATCTTGTGAATTGTGATTTTCTGTTCCAGATCTGGGTAAGTATATGTACAAAATAGTAATTCCAGGTGAGGGCTAAGATATGTATATCAGCTACAGACAGGTAAGGAAAACCCCAGATCCTTCTGTTGTATACATTCATGCTAGTGAGAAATTCCCATGAAATCAATTGCCCTGATGTATTAGCATAGCATTTTTCAGTCACGCCCAACACCAGCTGTTTTAAATTCTTCCACAAAGCTTATGTTGTAACACACCACATTAAAACCCTGTTCAGCTCCCAAAATGCTCAAACATTAATGAGCTACACGCCACATTCCCTGGTGTGGCACTCTCAAGGCCCAAGAACAACTTCAGGTGTTTTACCAGCTTGCTTACTGTCTGCACTGGGAGCCCAGAGTGGCTGGTAGAGCTTTAATATTTAAGGAGCAGCAGCAAAGGCTGGCACCGCTCTGTGCCAGCCCGGCCTGCGGTGCGTGCGGCGCTGGCGGCGAGGGCTCGGCGTCATTACCTTGGTTATTGGCCATTTTCCTCGCGCTGGGGGAGCTGCGAGGGGGCGTCGCACCAGGCGCGGGGGCACCTTTCTGGCTGGAGGACTCTGGAGTCAGTAACAGAAGAAAGTCAGTCCTGCAGGAGCACGGCTGGCAGGGAGCTGCGGTGCCGCAGTGGGAGGGGGACTGCGAAGACGAAGGTGAGTGGGAGGGCGGCTTTTTTGGCACAGGAGCGAAGGGGAACGGCGCAGGCAGTGACAGTGGGTCTAGGGCACGGGCAGGCAGAAGACAGGACAGGCTGGGAATGTGGTTTTGCTCATTTCTGGTACCTCAGACAAGTGTACTCACCAAAAACGTTTTAAAAGTCCTTAAATAGACTTCTTTCCTCAAGTAAGCAATGGTTCTAACGGAAGGTCATCAAATTGTCCCATTAAAGCTTTAATAGATGCTGCCACACGCATTTTTCAAGGTTCTGATGTTTTTCAGTAATTGAGACTGAGTTAGTCTAAACATCTAATTTACTACAAATACTTCATAGTGGCTTAGGTTCATTTTCTGAATATGTCTGCTTGTGATCCGGCCCTTGTGCCCTACAGAAGATTTTCAGCCAGCTTGCATTGCAGTTCAGTGGGAAATTCCAGATGACATCAGTGAGACCAGAAATGGGCTTTTAACACATTTAAGAGTGAAATGAGTTCCTGCCCTAAAACAGTTAACAGTCTTTGAGCCTTTCTCTTATTGACACAGTCAGCTCAAATGGCTTTAACTTAGGTGAATGTTTAGTCCCAAAAGTGGACAAAAGGAGACAGCACAGACCAAGACAGCATGGAACAAACCCAGAGCACTTATGATCACCACACCAGGGTTGCCAGTATGTTTCCACTTCTGAAGGAAACAACACGCAGTTGCTTTTGTCAGAGGAACAAGGGACACATATTTACAATAATTCTTTCCTCAGAATGACACAAACATTCACTTAGATTTCCTCTATTATTTTAAAACAGCACCGGTTTGTGCTGCCAGCGTTGGGATCTGTTTTTCCTTTCACCTTTCCCAGCCTTCACTCACCCGTGGGTAGCACCTTTCTCCTCACAGTAAGATTCACCTGCCCGTTTCGGGCGGCATTGTGCATCAGATCAATCACGTATCGGTGGGTTTTGCCGGCCACTGGAATCCCATCCACGTACACCAGCTCATCACCAGGGTGCAGACGGCCATCTCGGTCTGCTGAGCCCATGGCAATCACTGCTCCAATGAGAATCTAGGCAAGAAACAGAATCCTGTCAGATATTGCACCGAGCCTCCAATTTAGTGACATGAATGTTGCAGTGATTTTCTCTTTCTTGTGAAATTCAGCTAGTGATTTAGCACAGGTGAAGAGCTCTGTGTATGTCTGAAAGCTGTGCTTGTGCTCTTGTGGGTATGAGTGAGGATGCTTCCTCGTCTTTGGTAAGAAGGTAAGGTGTTTCCTGTCAGCATCATATTTTCTGAAAAATCTTCTTTGCCCAGGGTGTCTCTCCTGGGAAGCTGAGAAGCCTCAGAGAAAAAGGAAAACATTATTATCTCATTTGCTTCTCCTGTGTTTTGCTGCATTGGAATGTGGTTGGAGACTGTTTATCCAACATGCAAATTGTTTTGACTTAATGACCAATCATGGTCAGGCTGTGTCGGACTCTGAAGAGAGAGTCATGGGTTTACAATTATTATCTTCTAGACTTCTGTCTGCATCCTTTCTCTATTCTTTAGTATATGTTTAGTATAGCATTCTTTATATAATATAATATAATATAATATAATATAATATAATATAATAATAAAATAATAAATTAACCTTCTAAGAACATGTCAAATTTCAAATTCATAAATTCCTCCTCCATCCAGGGGACCCCAAAACCACATTTTCCTACCTGCACAGGAGAGATACACCAGGGAATCCTAATCTGAGTCCTGCTTGATATGTTCAAATCAAGATAATCTGCCTCTAAGGAGTGTTGAGTTTCTATAGACTACATTATAACAAAGACTTCAAAAGATTAATTCCATATAAGGGTCTTTTTATTTAAAATTATCAAGTCTGTGTATCTCTTATCAAAGGTTCTTCACTGCTGTGTGATTTAAGCACCTGGAGTTATATACCTGAGGTCAGCAGTGGAAGTGACCCCACTACACAGAGTTGGCTTTGTGACTCTTTAGGGGAAAAGAAGTACTATATTAAATGTTATTACTCTTAATGAATGATTGCTCAGACAGTGCTTGGTTAAAATGGAAAAAAGAGGAAAATATGTCAGCTTGTTCTGGGCAGATGTTGTTTTCCCAAATTGACATTTAAATGTAGTTTGTATGGGACATATCAACTAGTAAAAAATCTGTCCAAAACCTTGTAATGACTTTCTCCACCTTATATGCAAATAATTTCACATAATTTCCTAGAAGAAGATGTATATATTTTCCCTGTGGAATAGCTGGTAGAACAGTTCAGATTGATTCAAACAAAACCTGCTTTCTTTGAAAGAATATTAAAGCATTCACAGAGCGTGTTTCAAATTTTCTGTTCTCTTTTTCAGTCTGAGAGTGAGCATAAAATGATGGATATGACATGCCATGTGACAATCTGCTTTTAATAATAAAAGATAAAAGCTATGAAGCATTGCTTTTCATGATGAATTGCAAAGGCTAGATGTGGTAATCACACAGGTGGGCCTGTGGTTTTTTGTGGTCTTAGCTGCAGAGTTGCAAGTATCTCAGCATAGTGTTTAAATGAAATCCCCTGTGGAGCCTGGAGAATTTTCCCCAGTTTTTCACCTCCCTTTGCCTTACTTTTGCTTTCAAAACTTAGCAAAGAGAGAACATGATGCAGCTTTTCCCCACTTTCTGGTGTTCCTGGGATCCTGTTAAGCAGTGCCAGGATGAGTGGCTTGAGACGCTGTTTCAGGTTCTCCATCCTGTTCTTCAAATGGTGAAAAAGTATACCTCAAAGCTTTGGAAAATACTTTGTGCAAAATTCAACCATGAGATATGAATTTATGCTCCTTTACCAGACAGAAGAAAAACTCTCCAAGGCTACTTTTAGCTAGATATCCACAAAGTATTCTCAAAACATTTGAGAATTAAGCATCTCACAAGTAAGGATTTCTTCCTAGTTATTTTGAGAAGACATGGATTATAACCTCTACAGCATGGGAGATTGTAGGGATTGGCTTCCTCCTTTGTTGAAAATTTGCAGTTTTTTCGTAATTTTCTGACAAAATATTAAACAATTTGAGCACCTTTAACCTTTGTAAAAAAAAATGCAGATCATTGCATGGTACGTCATCAGTATACAGAGCAAACTAGAAAAACTCATTCTAGATCTAAGTAATTATTGCTGATATTTGACATGTCCACCATGTAATGTGATTGTGTTACTCACCTCAGTGTTGGATTCCTAACATAAGCAGCAGAGTCATACTTTAAACCCTTCAGCTAGGTGTGTTTGTCAAGATGATGGCTCCCATATCTATTATTTGGGATATTTAATAGCAAGAATAACTCAATTTTCCTAACTTTTTCATTTTCTGTGTCTGAATTTTTTTCTTATTCAGTATCTGCTCTTGTTTCATGGCTGAGAAGTTGCCATAATAGTTATCAATTCTACATGTAAAACACAAATTGGAAAAATATATATCAGGATTATAATACCTCTGAAATGCAGTTCCATACTGGCACGAGATGGCTTTGAATGTGTGATGAGAAGGATGATGGCATGTAAGTAATAAAGAGTGTGTTGTAGAGAAAAAAGAAACATTTCTTTTATTGTTTGAGATTAAACAGGACAAATTCTGGGATCAGGATGATTGTGGCAGAGCCTAATCTGAAATTAAAGCCTTTGTCTATTAATTTATACAGGTCAATCTGCTTTGATATTGACTTTCTTTGTGATTCTTGGTAATTATCTGAATTTGTATTAGTTTTTCTGAATATAACACAGTAGCTTCACAGGCACATAGCAAAATTTAAGTATATACACATAAAGGGTGAATCACCTAATTTGAAGTGTCAGTGTTGTCTAAATCCAAGCTAATCACCTGAACTCTGTCTAATCACTGTTAAAATAGGACTTCCCAAGGCATGGTCTTATCCTAACATTTTGCTCTATGTCTTAGAAATGTAGAAAGATACTTAGAATATATCTTGGCACTGACAATAAAAAGAATACAGCATATATCTTGAGGACATCATTGAGAAAAATCCCAGTTCATCCATGTTGAAAAGGTAAATATCTTAGAAAAATTATGTATATGTTCCTGTGATTCTGAGTTTGAGCTGCACAAATGTATGCAAAATACATCTCCCCTTTGGGACAGCAATTTGCAACTTCAGTAAAGTTCCAATTTATGTGTTTTTGCAATCTTTCAGTAATATTATAATTCACCATAAAAGAGATTATCTCTAAATCCTCAAGTTAGAGGGAGATGTGATAAATAGCTGTTGTAGGGCAATATTATAAGATTTGAGAGCACAACTCACAGTCTTGATATTTGAAATTTCTCAATAAATTTAAGTATTTCCTTTCAAAACTATTTTTATGCTCACAAATATGGAAAGTGGAGCAGAACAGCAGCATTTTCTCATTCTAAGGTGCCAGGTATCTGATATACCTAGAAGGAAACTAAGCTACAGTCCCTCTATAGTGTCAGTATTATCCTTCTAAAATAATGTTATTTGGATTCTGCTTCTTTGAAAAAGTTATTGCCTTATGCTGAAGAATCCATATTTCTTTTTAGATATCAAACCACAAAGACAAAAGCTTCCTTTTGTTCCGTGTTACCTGACGGCACAGCAGGAGAGCTGAAATAAAAATTTCAAAGCGTCTCAGTTCTTGTTTCATAGGAAAGGCAGGGGTTTGGAGAATAGGTAAAAACTGCTTCTGCTTTTCTGGAGGTGAAAGGAATGGGAGGCTGCAGGTGGGCTGTCCATGGGGGGCAGGGAAGCAGTGGAGGAGAGAGAACAGAGTTAAGAAGTCTTGTACTGTGAATACGAAATAGAGGGACGCTAAAAAGAGTACATGTGTTGTGTTTATTGCTGTTAAATTTGAGCAGTGAAAACAAGATGGAAAACCACAAGGGAGTGAGAATTGAAAACCTCAGCACTGCCACACTTAATTCTAAGAAAGTTCTTTTTGCCTTGCACAATCCTCAGCTTCAAGTTAGGCTCTTCTTAACTCCCGGGGACTTTGAGAAATGTTTGCAAAGACACGTAAAGCCCATTGGATTGATAAGTGTTGGGGAAAAATGCTTTTGTATGTGCAAACCATGGGACAGAGATAGCAACCTTGAGGCTAAGGGCAGGCTGAGAGCAATTGTTCAACAGGACAGTGAAATGTGTTAGAGGGTGGTTCACAGAGGGCAGCGTTTTTGGTCCTGCTTTCCAAAAATAGCAAGGTGCTTATCTCTACCCTTGATATCCAGCTACGGCTCTTTGACTTCAGTCAGTAAAGTCAGGTCAGTCCTTTGCTGAAGAGACACTAGAAAGAGCTGATCCTCTGTAATACTTCAGTGCATAATGCATGTAGCTGCAAGGCAAAAAGCTTGCTCAAAATTTCTTTTCTACTGGACTGGTGAGCAGACTGAGAGAGTCAAGTCTCTCACAACTCTGGCATGTGCTATGGATATGAACTACCAGGTATTCTACATGAGTTTTCTCTTAGTCCTTTGGGTTGAAATCATTCAGTTTTATATAAATAATCATCTTTTAG
Organism: Agelaius phoeniceus; assembly: GCF_051311805.1. NCBI lineage: Eukaryota > Metazoa > Chordata > Aves > Passeriformes > Icteridae > Agelaius > Agelaius phoeniceus. Next base: position 61,588,995 of record NC_135269.1, read on the forward strand.
ATAAGGCATCTGAGCTGTACTTTTCCCCATGAGATTGTCATAAACCTCCAAAAAGCAACTGCTTAATTATCCATTTGTAATGAAAATAGCACTAAAGGAGACACCAAATGTTGGTGTCACCAAATATCACAAAATATTGAGCAGCCCTGTAGCCAGGGACACTTTCCTGGGAGATAGGAAATGACATTAGACATTACTGTCCAGAGCAGGTAGAAGGAGATTTCCAAATCTTCCTAGAACATAGAATAATTTGGATTGGAAAGGACATTAAAAATCCTCTAACTCCAATCTCCCTGCCATGCCATGGGCAGGGACACCTTCCACTACATCATGTTGCTCAAAGCTCCATCCAGCCTGGTTTTAAAGGTAGTGCTTTTCTAGTACCATTTCCTAAAAATCTAAAAAGATAAAATGGAACATTTCCACTAACACCTCAGAGATTTCCTTTTTGGCTTCACCCAGTACGTGTGCTTTGAGAACTTATACTGGCTGGCCTGTCCAGAAGGGGCAGGAAAAATGCTCAGTTGGAGAATGTGCAGATGATGGCTCAGTGGCCTCATTTTATGTGCACTGGGACATGCTCCACAGAAGGCAGTTACATTTCAGAGGGGCTCAGGCACACTGCAAGTGTAGAGGATGCAGCAGTGCTGTCTTGGAGTCCTTCTGAGCAGCTATACTTTACATTTGAAAAACCATTGAAAACACTCATTCTAAACTAGACTGAATTTCAAACAGTACTTGAAGCATCTTTTTTAGAACACCCTGCATTCTTTTCTTATTATGGGAGATATCAGAAAACTGTTAAGATATATCAGTACTTTTACAGATATTGACAATTTTAAAATATAAGAGCTTCTTTGTTTTTCAAAGCCATGTGCTAGTTAAGCTTAAGACTTGAATGAAAAATATACTATTCTGTGGTAATTTGAGTATGGAATATATAAATTATTGACTAGGGAATATACAAATCTAATAATTAATTATACATTATCTCAGAAATGTAGTAACACAAGATTCAGACTGCTTAAAATTGTGATAGTAAAGCACCATCATTATTGACTTGAGATTAGTCCTAGCTGTCAGATTATAGTTACACCATTGAGTTTTTTCGGAGAGTAGTGATTCTGCCTGCTCTCAAAATTATAGTATTTAGATAGATCAGTAACTTATAAAAATATTTATACATTTTGGTATGTCATGCACATTTGAACCTTATTTTCTAGGCTTCTATGCTGTTTCTTTTAAATATTGTGCATAAGATTTATTTTATATTATATTTTATTAGCAAACCACCTATGTTAATTTTGTTACCTTTTATTTTGTCACAGGGGTTTCTCCCTCCTAATGGTATAAAGCTATCATTTTTATACTTGTTGCCTCACATGATGTTGTCATTTAACCTGGAACATTGACTATCACTCCGTGGAAAGGTGGTCTGTTTCTGGAAATAAACTGCATTGTTGACCGTGTCTTTTAACCACATGCACACATTTTGCATACAAACTGTCTACTCTGAACATGGTTATGGATAGTCTTACATAATTGGATTTTTGGAACCTTCTGCTTAAACTTGATTTTGAAAAGTTCAGATTAAGAGATGCCAGGTCACACTCTGCAGTAATGGGATGAGTGATGCTCTGTTTCCACCTTAATGCCTTCTTATTCTAACTTAATTCTCAGACGTGAAAAACGTGAGAGTTCTGGGTTTTTATACAGATGAATAAAAGTAATTTTACTTGTAGCCTTAACATGGTGTTCATTTCGGTTCAGTTATGTAGTAATATTTTTCTGGCCTTTACACAGATTATAGAATGTGGAAGGAAAAGGGAAATCAGGAAGAAATAACTCACAGGCTGCCCAGGCTCATCTCCTCCCAGGATCCTGAAGCCAAACCCAGACTCCATTCTCCGAAGGTGAACATCCAGCTCCTTGTAATCGGGACCTGGTTTAAAGAGAAATCCCCTTGAGCAAAACATTTTGGTCTTGAGAAATTGCACCAACCCCTCCCACCTTGTGTTCATTTGCACATGACTAATGGCATCCTGGCTGGAGCTGGTGGAAACAAATGGGCCACAGACAAGGAGGAGAATTGAAAATGTAGGTGTCTCTTGGAGGGTGGTTATGTTCAGTAGAATACACTAAGCCAAACTAGAATGCATTCACAGAAGATCAGTATGGAAAAGTCTGTCCAAAATAGAGGTTAAAAATGTGTCTTCCTAAAACTGACTGTATAAGGGACTGCTGCTCATCCACCTCTGGTCTCTAATTTGTCTTTTCCCTGCAGTTCATTAAATCCTACAAAGAGTAAGGAAATGGGAGACAGAGATACATCAGTCCAACTCACAAAACATGAAAATCATTACCAGCCATTTAAGTTCCAAATACAGATATATATATACATATATATGTATGTCTTTTTATGTAATGAAGCTTTTAAGTATTCCACTTCCACGTAGTACCCTCAATAAGGAGTTTTGATGAAAATTATCATTATACACCTCTCAGTCTCAGAGTTTAAATTGAAAGCTAACATCATTAACTTGAACTCCTTAATGCTACTCAATTAGTCTCAACAGTTTTTTGAATCAATAAGGTTGCATTTCCATATGCCTGCCTAACCTGTCTTTAGACATACATTATGTCCTGCAATATATCAGTTGAGGAATATAGAGTCTTTTAAATGTCAGTTTCTTATAAAAATGTCTTTAGCTTCACTTGAAAGAACACAGTATTCTGGGATAATAATAATAACAATACTATTAATAATAATAATAATTTTAAATATTAAAAAATGAAACTGTAAGCATTTAGAGGACTACGAAGTTGTCTTTTGTGACTATTGCTGTCTGCATGCTCAGAGATGCTTTAGGCTCATCACCTAAAGCACTGATTGACAGGAATGGTCTTCCCTATGGATTGCACTCTGGTCTATACATTGTGACACAAAAGCTTTTGCTCAGTGTCAGCTTGTTGCTGACCCCAACAGAAAAAAAGAATGACAAAGTTTATTTCAGCAAAATGTTCATAAGTGTCTCCAGTTGTGCCTTGTTCCCTCAGGATGGGAGGGATTGGAGATGGCTGAAATACTTCAGCAGCTCTCACTTACAGATCTCCCCTCAGAGCCATCAGTGGGCACCTCATAAACTGTGGAATTTGGCACATGACAGGTGTAGTCTGGGATTAAAGTCTGATTAGTTTCAGTCAGGTATTATTGCAAAGACAGATGCAGAAAGACATGCACTGACTCTATACTATGACTGCAATAAAAAATTCTTTGTAAACAACAGATTTCAACAATCTGTATTGGTGAAAGTAAGACTGAATCACAAATATTCCAATTGGTAAAATAAATGTATTACTTTTCCCTACCAATTTCCTTCTCATATATTGAGAAGAAAAACCCAAACAGAACCAAGCAGCTTATTATACTGACTTTTCCCATTTATTTGATGTGTCTCAACACTAAGGAGCAAATGAATTCTGGGTGTGTACAGTATGTCAGCTTAATGCAAATAATTTTAAAGTTGTGAGAGGCAAAGGAATTTCAGAAGAAAGCAGTACTTTATCTGGTTTTCTGTGCCTACAAGGATGGGGCTTAGCACTAGGGAGATGTTTTTGTAGATAAACATGGTGTGATCAGCATTTGAAACCCAGGTTTAACACTCAAAGGCACTGTCTCCAGCAGTCTGTCACAACCTGAGCACTGCCTTTTTGTGCACAAGGCAATGAATATGCACAGCTGGGAATACAATAAGAAATTATAAGAATGTCAGGTTGTGAAGAATACTTGCTCTGGCAAACTGAGATGAAAACATCCCTCAGATACATTGACAAAGCTGAGCCAAACCAGCGTTGGCAACAGACTCTAAAATAAGGGGCATTATTTATTTTTTAAAAGATGCTGTTTTTCTACCCCATTTAGAGTGGAATAGATAAGCCAGCTTGACCATGAAAATGCTGCATAGGGGCATACTCATACATACAAGCTCTAGAACACTTTGGAAGCCTTTGGATCAATTGACTGGGCAACAATGTTCCTTCCCAAAGACTTGGAATTCTGTGGAGTCCATTGTCTGCCAACAGGTCACTGAAAACTGCTTTTAAAAAATAGTGTTCTTTTCAGTCCCACTAAGGAAGCAAAACCCTGGAAAGGATCCCTGGGTCATCAAGTCTGGCTTCCTGTTATTGCAAACCTCTGCAAGCAAACAGCACACAGACCTTACCAATACAGACATAGGCAAAGAAGACTCTGGCAACTGAGCTTGTTTGTGGCCTTTGTCACTAGGTCACCCACCTTGCAGTAATATCATAATATCACAGTATCTCCAGTGACTGACTGGTACACAAACCTGTGTGCTGTTTCAGCTTTCATGTTGGGTATGATATGGCTGCACTGATCACCTTTCCACTGCTCTGGAGACAGCTACACCTTAGATTCCTGAACTTACTTCTCTGAAAGTGGACCTGGCTTCTACCCTTGGCTTATGTGCTTAAGTGATTCATAAAATAAGACAGAAGACTTATTGAAAGGCTCTCCAATAACATTAATCTTTCAGTCCAGATTCTTCTAGTAGAATTGCTTAGCTGCTTTCTGGCCATTCATTTTTACATTTCATGCTAAGCACTGTCTTTTCCAGGCTAACATGGAAGTGTTACAATTATAAGTGGCATTTTTTAAAATGGAAAGTATAGATTAATTAAGCACATTTCACTTGTTTGGTGTAAAAAATCAGTTACCAGTTAGTCCAACCAAACAACTTTTGCTGAACTCCCTTTGTATAGCTCTTGGTTTATCTCCACATTGGCAGATTTAGTCTTTGATCAAAAACACATTCTAAAGCTTTGCTGCTGCTGAGATCCTTTTTTCTTGTGTTTGAAAGACAGGTAAATTGTTCACTTCTTTGTACTTTTTCACAGGAGCTCATGTTTGATAGATTTACTAAAAGCTCCTATGATTATGTGGCAGGAGGTTCAATATTCCTGAATATACATTGATTAAGTATTCTTTCCCATTTAAATGATTACATTTCATCTGATATTCCTCTACTGCTTGCTTCTCCAGGATTCTGGTACTTTTTTGTTCCTCACAAAGGCTTTTTGGATAGACTAAATTTTGTGTTTTCTTACTGGAGCAGATTTTCAGTTGATCATACAGAGAAAATTACCTGTACTTACAGAAAATGACACTCCTGAGCTTTGCAATATACTACAAACTGTTGGTTAATATAACTTCATTATGGAAAATGTGTCTTTTTGTTTTCTCTTGCTAACCTAGATTAGCACCTTGTGGTTCATGCCAAGTAAGAAGTATGAATAGGCGTGCAGACAAGCCAATACTGAATTAACACTGTCTTTTCCAGTTTGCTTATCCTTCCAGTCAGCTTAATGTACCTTAATGACCTGTCTTCTACCAGTTTTACTGAGAGTTTCACCTTAAACTCAATATTTTTGCTCATGTAATATAGGTACCCTCTGCCAGAATGACAATGCCCCCTGTCCTTCCTTGCCTTTCTACACATTTATATTAGAAAAAGAACTTAACTTTGCCTGCTAGTAACTTAAATCTCTGTTATTTTATTGTTATACCACTTTGTTTCTGTTTGTGTGAAGGAAAACTTAACAGTTCATTTGGACTGGAAGAAAAAAAAATCACTCCAATTCACTTTGCTAGGCTATAAAACCATCTGGCTCCCCCATGAATTTGAGAATGGTATTGGACAAGCTGTGATCTGATCATCACTGCACAGTGAGGAGAGTAAAGAGCATTGGGAAATTCTTTCTGGTTCCTGAATGATGGGGATTTGCTTTAAATGTAATGGTACCAAAATAGATTGTTACTGAACACTAGTGAGATCTCACAGGTGAAGATGTGATTATCAGCTCCCAGCTACCTTTCTGCACTGTATTCATCTGAATCTCTGGGTGGACAACACACTGAGATGCATGAATGCAGTTGTTTCTTAAATGTTGAGAAAATATACACCTGAAAATGCTTGATTAATTTTCTGTGTGAGACAAATTGAACAAGTGCTATGTGATTTTACAGTGATGAACCTGATATTCAGGATGGTCCTGTAAATGTTGATATAAAATTTTTATTAAATCTCTTCTATATTGCAGCTAAAGGAAAGATGAAGTGCTTTGCTGTAATAATTTTACAGCCTTTCTGGGTGTATTCAGCTACCTACTGAAAAGACAAACTAATTTGGACTACCACTAATTTGGACTCTGCTGAAGATGGTGAAGATTTTTTTTCATACAAATAATTATAAATTGTGAATTGGGATTGACACAAAACTACAGTAACTTCATCTGAGTTTCAGATGCACTTGAAAGATATGAAAAGCTTGAAAACAGTCTCATGGATCTGTTGCTCTGCAATGTAAGTAGCTTTTTAAAAAAGCATACTTATTCCCTCTTGATATTTATAGAGAGGAAAGCTGGCAAATAAAAAATTCAGTATGAAAATCATCAAAGAAAAGAAAAAAGAAATGGTGTGCTAACAGAGTAATTCAATGTATGAACCCTACTGTTTTATGCAAAACCAGTCCAATGTTATATTTAATTTAGGATCTCTGTCCAGCTTGTGTAGGACTAGAAAAACTTTGAAAGGATTGTCAAAACAGCCTTTTTTTTGGTATGGGATGCCTGTTTTAACTGTTCACTTAGCATGATAACACTGGGAAATCAAATATTACTGTTTTTTAAAAAAGTCCATTGCCATTTTACAAGATCAGTGTTGACTCAAACACCCCAAAAATCTCTTGATTTTGAAAAATTTTTCTTTTATATTTTTACAGCACAAGATATAAGTATGAAAGCAAGGAATTGGTGATAAAGTTAAGACAGAAGTAAATTCAGATACAAAAAAATTATCTGGCTTAGATTTGGGCATGAGCTATAGAGATACACTTTTATGCTAAAGAGTGAACACTAATATGAAAGTACACATAAAACACAGTAAAACATAAAAACTGGCTGAGGAAAAAGAAATACCTTTCCTTGCTCAAAATGCAAATCTATTATAAAAAAGTTTGGCATAAGCATTTTACAACCCCACAAAGATCATACACAATAAAATGGTGACTGGGCAGTCAAGACTGTCCATCATCTTGAGAAATGATTAAAAAAAGAAGAATAGCTAAAACATAAAATGGAGGACAACTAGTTTACAGAAAACAAAGGCTGAAGAATACTTGCCAGAGGAATCCGCTCGAAAACCAGTCCTGGGCAGCACTTGTTCTGAATAGGAAAATGGGGAATTAAAGGTGAAATACATTTCTCAAGTTATTTAAAGATGCAGCATCAATTTCTCTGCTGTGTTTTGAATTACTAAAATGCATTTTCTATTTTTTCTTGAAATTTTATTTTGTCCTCCCCTTCTTTACTTTCCATGTGGTGCTGTACATTAATCCTGCTAGATTAAGACCTCCCTGGCCATTTCTGTGCAAAGTGAAAAAGATGTTGAGGTGGTAATGTTTCTTTAACACAATGTATGTTCTGATGAAGATAAAAATTTTAGTTTGGTTAAAACTGTTAAAAAATCGTGACAATATTTGTGCTTATTCTAGTACAGCAATAAAAGTGGAAGTTTAATGGGTGTGTTTAGATGACTTGACCTCAGATGGCTTGACCCCTACTTTTATACAACTCCATTGCAAAATGTCTTTTATCACCAAGAGGAGGAAGATTTTTGCAGAGGGATGTATGTTGCCAATAAGAACAACTGATTGTAGATGAAGGGAAATGCAGGTTAATCCCTTTAATGTACTTTTTATGCAGGTAGTTTCAAAGTATTTGTATTTCACAATATGAAGTGCAGCAATGAACTGTCTTGTTTTCATATAAAACTATTTTGCTTGCATTAGAGGAAGCTAGATGAGTCCATAGCTGAATTCAGTCATGTTTCCTTTGCTAATTTTGTAATGTTCTGAAGAGGAATTTCTGGTTTATTATTTTGGCAGCACCCAGAGTGATTTGCAAAACATTCCAAACCAGAGGTGATTTCTATTGACCTACACACAACAAAAGCATAAATCAGGTATCCCATTTGTGTGACTTTAAGCCAGAATATCATACCATATCATACCATGCATGTTTCATGCTCTGAGGGAGGTAAGGTCTTTCACAACAGCATTTGCAGGACAGTGATGCAAGCTATGAGTATATTCCATTTTCCTAAGACAGAAGGGTGTGGTGAGAGACATAATCCAGCATTTCCTCTGTGGGAAGCTGTGTACAGCTTTGAAAGAGTTGAGACTAAAGCCACCTGCCTTCTGGTGGACTGCCTCCTGAAGGCAGCATGGGCTGCAATGGCAGCAGCTGAGTGATTCAGAGCTCTCTTGAGATAATACTGAAATGGTTGTTGCCGGGCAAAGATGTTTTCCAAAAGACGGCTAGCAAGAATGGAGATGTCTTAAAAATTTTGGGTATAAATGTTTAGATAACATCCTTGATCTGTCAAAATCCAGGTCCACTGAATGGGACATCAGTATGGATTTGGTGTTCCTGTTGCATTTGTGTTTACTGTCTGTGCTGAGCTGTGTCATGTGGGCTATGCTGTTTGACTTTTTATAGGTGGCTGCATGTCTTTACTTTGATGGTTAAAGGAGACAATTCCTTCATGCACTTCAGATCTTGTACAGTGATTTGGGATCCTTCCAGTGAGATGTGCTATCTAAATGTAAAATATTGCACCAGCACAGCTCCTGAAAATCAAAACCTTTGAAACTGATGCTGCTCCAGTGCAAACTTGGAGAAATGATTTTTTTATACTCACAGCCTTTCAAGATTTTAATGGAACTTTTAAAAGAGACAAAGTGATTTTAATGTAGAGAAAGCAATTTCATCTTGATAGTCTCAATAAGCTTTTAGGTTTGAAGGTACACAAGCTCTTTTGGTCACTCAGCTAGAATTATTCTTTGGAGCTGCTTTAAGATTGGTTCATTCTGTTTCCATTTCTGCTTGCAGTCACTCTAATATCACCCAGAACTGGTCTCAAGCAGCAAAGTGAAAGAATCACCATCATTCTCAAACTGTGACCAATTAGGGAACAACTTGCTGTGTTAAGACAGACAGCTATACATTTTAAGTAAGTTAGCAGTGTCCTTTTTGGGAACTGTTATTTGTGGCCAAGTAAAAGTGCCTAACAATGGTTTCCTTGAAAGCTATTCTCATGAAGTCTGACATTGCTTTTGTTCCTTTGCCTTGCAGAACTTCATGTAGATTCTCACAGTGCTAATTATCATCTTGTAATCGACCATTCAGCACCTAGCATGTGTTTTCACTGTAGTTTAGGAATTCACACACATGAAAATTGGAACTGTGCTATGCTGAAGATGCTGAACCAAGCCCTAAAGTTTTTAAATGTCTGATCACCAGAAAGATAAACCCAGGTGCAGATTTGTGGTTTTGGTGACCATAGCAAAGCAATGTTCAGATTAGGAAGAATCTGCTGTCAGCAGTATGGGTCTCTGGGCAGTACACATAATTGTGGTAATGTCACTGACACTTTGGAAAACAAAATATGTCCTCTAAATAGCTGTGCTCATATGACAAACAAACTGTTAGCAAATAGTAGAAAACTTCAAAGAACCTTTAACATAGAGGAAGGGACTGAATTAGCACTGTCTCCATCTGTCAAATGCAGAGATATGTAGTTTTTTTCAAATCTCACCTAATTCTGTTCTCAGAGACCCTACAGAAAAGCAACTTCCAACAGAGGAGAAAGGACTGCTGGGCCTGGTCCTCAGCTGAGCAGAATACATGTAATTTGTGCACATCCTGGTGCCTTCTATCTGCTAAGGATAAATTGAGCTGGTAATTTTACCAGAATACTGAGAGACTCTAGTGAGCTTTGTTTTATAGAAATCTGTCAATTAGGTGTATAGGAAACTAACTTTACACAAGGCAATTTGAAACTTTCCATTTATTTATTATTAAATTAATTATGACATTTTGCTAAACTTTTAATAGATTCTTTTTACTATGTTAGATATCCTGCCTCTACCTCATAGGAAATGAGGTAGAAGAATGAAATTTTGGAGAGGTCAGGACATAGAGGCAAGTCTACCCAACACTCCACCATGAAGATGCATTCGAAGTGCTGGAAGTTTTAAAATGATGACATGAAATTTCTGTAGTCTCCCTGAGATGCTTTTTTGGTTAAACATCTGCAGTTGCATTGCCATGGGTAGTTGTAGTCTTTCATGTGAAATAGGAATGAAGTACTTACAAAGTAGAGCTTGAAAATATAATAAAATACTTGTTAAATTCACTGATTTAATTTTTTAAGTTCAGCTAACCTGTCCTAGAAACAAGAATCAGGAAAGTAAAATTAAGAAATCTTCTGAACTATTGTTTGTATATAAGTATATTAAATAAATCTCCACCATGGTGATGATTCCCTGTGCTCTGGAGAACGGGGATGCAGCTGTGAATTTTGAGAAGTCTTGCCATACATCAAGATTTGGGGGTTGAAAGTAGATCCCTTCCAACCCAAACCCTTCTATGATTCTTTGCATATCAGATGAATGCAAAGCCAAGATTAATTTTGCTATTAGAAGATAGAACAGTAAAAAGCTTGCATGCCTGCCTTCTTGTTCAGTCTAAAATAAATTACTCTAATAGATTTATTTCACTTTCACTCATTCATTTTAAACTGAAAACTGTAAAATATTTGTGAAAACAGCCAAGCAACAAACAAGACCTGGGACATAATCCTGATTTATATGAAATCAATGGTGAAAATAGCAGGATTCTTTGCTGCCAAGATACAGCCACAGGAGCACAATTCACCCACAGCATGACACAAGGGTATTTTTATTTACACCATTGGAGCCACTGGTATTCTCTGGAGGAAGAATTATGCTGATGAAAAGTAGGGACAATATTTGATAATATTTGTTTTCCATATTCTGCTGTTTTCTGGATCAGTCTCTGTTGAATGCTAAATACATGGAACAAAACTAGCACAAGGGAACATCTGTATTTCAGCATCTCACTACCAGCCATGCTTCAGGTGAACAGGGGTTTCACAAGTGAGAAGAATGAGTGTGATTATGCTGCAATGTCCCTTCCAAAGCTGTGCAAGCAGCAGTTTGCCACAGCCCATAGGCAATGCAGCACCCACTTGTCTCATGCCCCAACTCCCCTATGCCTACAAGTCAGTTCTCTTAAATTTTAACTTTGACTCTTAAGTCCACGCTGCCACTTTGCAGATCAAAATCTCTTTGTGTACCTTTTAGTAAAGTGTAAATTGCTAAAGAGAAAGAAATACTGCATCTTTAACACTGCCATCAGCTGTAAAGCTGACACTTCATATTAGCAGAGGTCATTAGGGACCTACTTTGCAATCCAGCAATCAAAATCATTTTACATCCATGGCACTGTGATGATTATACACTCATAATTCCATTTGAAAGTGCTTTTGGTTTCACTGTCAGTTCTTATAAGCAACAAATCCATTTTGTCATGGTGAGTAACTCTTTCTGCAGTGATGAACAATATAAAACCATTTGACATTAATCTGCTAAATTTCCTCTCCTTTTATTGTATATCATCTCTTATTAAAAAGAGTTATATTAATTTAATAATATCAGTTCTTAGACCATCTCCATGCTGTTACTTAGGCTAGCAATAGATGGAAGGAAAACACCACCATGGACTGCTTGGAAATTGCTTTGAAAAATTCCCTTCCTATACCTCAGTTGTTCCTACTCTAGGTCAAGGAGTAGTTTGATGATAATAGACCTTACTTAGCCATTTTCCAACACTTTTATTTACTAGGGGAAGGCAGGCATGACTTACTGACATAAAAGGCACTAACTGGTGAATAGAAATGTTGAAGGATATGGTAAACTGAGGGCAAGGAAGGTTTGAAACTAGAACCTGATTTTCTAGCTTACAGTCCCAAGCCCTTCACCCATACAAAACTCCCTTTCTACAATACTTCAGAATACCATGTCTTTAGTGCTATCATAGTTCTGCATTTATATGCACCTGTGCACAGATGTGTGCACATATATGTTAAAGCACCATAACCAAAACTGATTTCTTTTTAGACTAAAAATGAGCAAAAAAGGGAAAAAATGTTAGAGGCAATTTTTTTTTTGTCAGGAAAACATTATTTGAAAAAAGTGGTAGTACCAATTATGTGAAAAATTTCCTTCAATTTTTAATAATTTCAATCTTTAATTTTAAGTGTAGCTCTTCAGCCAACAACCACTGTCAGGAAAATTTTGCTTAGCTGTAGACTATGCCATAAAACCCCTCAGGTGGTCATGCATTCAGTGCTAGACCTAATATTTTTTTTATATCCATGAGTATCAAATTTGGGAAACCCTGATTGCCTTAGTGTTTTTCTGCAAGACTGGTGTTTTTGTAGTTACACATTATGGATCAGTGTAATGCTGTCTGACAAATCTTTCCTACTTTAATGCATATCTGTGCTGAAAACCTGGAGTGATGCTCCAGAGGAAATGTAGCCTGTGAATATGAATTGAAGTGCTTGTCTGTGACCCTTACAGAAAGGTATTTATAAGTCTGCCAAAGAATGTGCCTTATTATGTGGAGGCAAGTTATGCAAATACATTTGCCATTTACATATTTCACAGGTGTTGGTGAACTTTGCTTTTTGGTTGCTTTCCAATTTGTTAAAATCTCTGGCAGTAAAAAAATAATGCATTGCATAAAACAGCTAGATTTGAAAGCGACTTAAGAAATTCAAAATACTGTGGTCAGACGAGAAAATAACATGGGAGATTTTGAAGAAAGTTACTTTTGCCCTTCCAGCTAAAGGTGGAACTGTAATTGTTCAGATTTCACTTTTAATGAGAGCTTATCACTGGCTTATCTCATTCTTCCTACTGGCATTTCTGTGTCACATCACCAGCCTTGGCTACCACACTAACTGAAGGACAAATATAACCCAATCAATGAAGAAAAAAATTATTTTACCTCTTTCCTTAGAGGAATATAACCTCAAATTTCTATTATAACTAGAGAAATATTATGGAATTATGATTCCCAACAGCTTTGTGACACCTGGTTGACTAATGTCTGCCTACAGGGGTGTCTGAATAAAGTTTTTTATAAATTGTGAATCTACAATAAACAGAGTTCAATATAAAATATAAGACATGAGAAGGAGAATTTATAAAAGCAAAAATTTTAAATTCAGCTGAATGAGGTCTCCTAATGATAACTCAGGGGCTCCAGTTACAGCTGTTTTAATCTGGTACATATGAAGCCATAATTTTTTCATTAATGGGAAATTCCTGATCTGATGTTCCATTTTCTACCTTCTGTACCTAAACTGGTTATGGGGAGAGTCACAATGTCACTTACACTCTAACAGTTTTCGTAAGGAGAAAGGAGACAAAGGTTTTGCTTTGAATTAATAGAAGAACAGAAAAAATGAAAAAGTATCCAGTTGAGAGAATTACATCACAGCAGAAAGTTAGGTAGGTATTCTTCAGCATGCAGAAAAATAAGAAGAGATGGGGAAGAGAGTAAAAAAAAACCCAAAACCCAAAACAAAAAAGAAAAAAAAAAAAAAACCAAACAAAAAAAACCCAAACCAGAGAGACAAAGTAAAGAAAGAAAGCATGAGCAAATTTCCCATCTTTTGCTTTTAAGCAGTTATTTAGATGACATGGTAGTCCTCCTCAGTGTTTGGACACCCCTCATGATCTTTTTTTATCTACTTGGAGCTTTGACCATAGGGATAGGTGACAGCTAAGAGGGAAGACCTGATAGGTATCAGCTAACTCACGACAAACAATTTTCAAAGGTACTATGACTTCCAAAATAGAGTTGCACTCTGTTTTTGTACTAATGCATCATTTGATTGCCTCTATGAAACTATTTCCCATGCAGAAGTAAGAGTGCTTTGCAATTCATATGTAACCATTGGAAACTGAAATCTTCTCATCACACAGGGTCTTGCAGGTTCTTCATGTTCCTTAGGTGGAAAAACATTTCTGTAGAATGAAAATCATACTTTTTCATTGAGACTTCCTGCTTGCAACCCTCTTCTTGCTATCATTAGGTAGGCATGAGCTAGAGGCAATACAATGGTCTAGTTCTTGCTCTGAGTCATGTTCCTTGTGCTCCTCACAGAACTACCCTGTTTTTCATAACTTGCTTCACTCCCTCTCTGACTGGGAAGCAGGAGAATTTTATGAGGCCCTGCTGAGTGCTGACTGTGGGGAAACCCTATGATAAAAGGCTCTATAGAAAATCAGAGCTATAGAAGTTCCAAAAATTAAATGTTAAGTAACAGTCTCACTATGAGAGAAACAAAAATTTTGCACTATCTCTTTTTTTTTGAATTTTTTGGGTCATGATTGTTCACTTCTTTGCCCTATTTTTAGAAGATGAAGATGAAAAGAAGGTCTTGCCAGGAGATAAGACAGACTTGCTTTGAGATAAGAAGTACTTAAAAAAAACAAGTAGCTGAACTTTTCCTGTGCACTTTTAGGGTATGTTCTTCCCAAAGATAACCAACCTGACACTGCCATATGGTAGGAAACAGTGTTGTCTTGAAACTCTCCCTCCTATATACTCAAATTACATGACAATTACTTGACTCAGTAATGGATTTCCTTCCTGCTGTTTCCATCTTCAGGAAACAGGACAACTATGTGGTGCTAAGGCTTGACAAATCGAATTTGCTAAAATGTGTGCTTATGGCATTCATGAAAAAAAAAATGTCAGGGAGAATAGACATCTTTGGAGGTAGCTATTTATAAATAAGGGATATGAATGAATGCAGACAAGATCTGGTTGGAAACTAGTGGAATCAAATCTTAGAGAAAATGTTGAGGGGATAGTGGAGAAAGAAGATAGGAAATTTATGTTTCCAAGATTAGCTGGAAGATGGGACACTGATCAAAATCTAGGATAAGGTTACTGCAGTCTTGCTTTTCATCTCTCAATTTCTTGTTTTGGGCCTAGCAGCTTCACTATTTTTAATTATTTGGTTTTCTAGGCAGCTGGCTGCAAACATCTCACATAGAGTTTCCAGTTGCCTTTTCGACCAAACTCAAATGCAATTATACCAGTAAAACACAGGCTTTAGCATAACTCCAACCCACATGTTAGATGCTCTTCCTATTGTAAAGCATATACTCCTTAACACAGTAGATCATATAAAAGATAAGAGTTCATGTTGGTCAAAGAAGGGCTCAGAAAACTTGAAGAAAGCACCCATGAATATTGCATGGTGTAATATATCTTCTAATGTAGTATATAGTCTTCTGGGGGGTAAGTGAATCTTTGTGGTTGACATCAGATCTATATTCCCACAGTTTTATGAAGGGCACACATGGATCAAGCATAGATTGGGGATCAGGATGAAAGAAAATGCCATATAAATACATGTGTCATATATCCATATGGCATTTAGAAAATTTTCCTAATTGTCTCCCAGAGATATTTGTTTCAATGTACAAAGTTGGCATTCTTGGCCTGATGACTTTAATTACAGAAGATGGTTCTGACTGTTGAGTGGAATGATTTTTGTTAAACTTCATCACTTCTAAAAGCTACTGATATGGGAAATTATTATTTGTAAAGGGTTTTCTGTTTGTTAGAGCTCTATACAAAGCCAAGAGTTTTTTCAGTAGAGGTGCTGAACTACATAAAATAATTTCTAACTGTGGAATGGATTATTTTCCTTTTAATTTATCATATACCCAATTCTATCACTTTGGAGAATAACATGGCAGTTCAAGCAAATGTTTTTATTTATATACTAGTCTAGCCCTTAATGCACAGGAGAAAGCGAAAGAAGGGAGATGTCTGAAAACTATTTCCAATCTTTGATCAAAATTAGTCTTCTTTCAAACCTATTTGGCCTACTCCACACAGCATCCTGATCCATACTTCAATGAGTTTTAAAATTTCAAAAATAATAGTCTCTTTTTTGTACATTGTCTTGGGAATACCAGCCAACCTGGACTACATGGTGTTTGTAAATGTAGTGGAAATTTTAGTTTCTATGCCTAACAGTTTACAATTTAAGATTAAATACTTTTTTTACTCAAATCCATATTTAGGGTGAGTAAGATATCCTGGTAAGATGCTGGTATTCCTCAAAAAAGCCAGCAATTTATTTAAGTACATGGAGTTAAATAAAACATCAACAACTGTCTCCCTCAAAAAAAAAAAAAAAAAAAATCTGTATTATGGAAAGTGAATTTTAGGGTGACAATCTATATTGAAAAGTGTTCCACTAATAGGATCAGTGTGGTAGAAGATGGTGGCACTGGCCACAGTGGCAAAGAACCGAGGACTATGATGTGCAGCTTTGAGACTAGATCAGGGTTCACTTGGAGGTGATGTGAAATGAACTCTGGTGTTCCTCCAGCATGTCCATTCTTGTGGGGACTGGGAATGCCAAAGCCAAAGAGGAGATGCTGATGCTGTAATTTATATCAGGCAAGGCAAGTAAGAATGGTATGAACCCAGTGTTGGGGACAATAATGTATTTCCTTCAGACCATCCCTTTGCATGCTGAAGAAATTTGAACATTCCAGGTCTCTGGGCCCAGCTAACTTAATGGGCTCGTCTGAATCAGCTCCAATATTTTATGTGTAATTTACAGCATATTTTGGTCCATAGGCTCAAGTATTTTACAAAATGAATTGAAAAGTGGCATATGCAAGTAATGACAGTGGTGAGAAAGCTTTCAGTAAAAAAATTAACTATCTTTAAGAATTTATCTTAGTAAGTGCAAAGGCTGCAGACAATTTAGAACAAAATTTTTAGCTAAAATGTTCTTTACAAAAAGAGTAAATAAGTCTAAGCCCTTTTATTCTTGCTGTCAAAAATATGGGCTATATTTCCAAAACCATGAGAAATTAAATAAAGATGAGCATCTCAATGGCTCAGTACTGTTTTGTATAGGTCTTCAAACAGTACTTTATGCTCTGGGTTACTTTCTAACTACCAAGGACAATGTGAAAACTTGTCAAAGACATTTTTATAAAAAAAATACATTTGAAATTTCTTAAAAAAATGTTACTTTGAAGTGAAAGCATGTGACACTCTTTTTTTCATTGATAAATTCACATCTTCCTATTGGTTGACTATGAAATAAAAAAAACACAGTAAAATGTGGTGAGACATATACTGTGCTTCACCAAGGACTTAACAGTCAAAATGAGGAGATCAAAAATATAAGGAAAAAACACCTATGAAAGTCAAATATGAGAATTTAGGTAAGATCTAAGAAAATATGTAAGTGTACAATTTCTGAAACATTTACAATGGACTCTATTTACTGGAAAGAAATGTAGTTTCTTTAAATTACAAAAGATAATTACAGAAAATCATGTCAACAGTGACACATTCAAAGGCAAAATTTTAAGTACTAAATGGCCAGCAGGGTCAAGAGAGCTTTCACTTACGCCTACTTTCATAAATAGCTCTTGATTTCTCATACAGCTCATACGGGTCAGGTTTTCGTGGATCAAAGGCCTCTGTTGAATCAGGAAATGAACTCCTGTGAAGAGCGGGTGGATAGGGAATATTCTGTGGCATAGCTGGAGCAGACACACTGGTTTGAGGGCTGCCTTGATTCTCCCATCGTTCCATCATCTGGAATAAAAACATACAGAAAATAAAAATAAAGTTTTGCAAAAACTGTCGCTTCCACAATGAGACCAAAACCAGTGATTTCTCTTGAGGATGTGTTTTTTGTAAAATTAGTAAATCTGTTTGCTGCCTTTTGAAATGAAAGGTGTGTGTTGTGCCGTTTATAAAATGACTTGGTTAAATTTACTCCTTAGTTTGTTGCTCATGGCAAGATGTGACCTTTCTCAGGTAAGATTAGGCCCAGCATTACCTCTGGAGCATGTGGAGTGCCTCTCACAGAATGTGCTGAGCTACTGGAAATTATTTGCTAAAGGTGGAATCTGTCAGTTTGTAAAGACATGATTATCAGATTCATCAAAATGCATAACATACATGAAGGTAGTGCTTAGCAAAGGAGGGACAGACCGTGTAGCAAGTGAATGTCCATAGTGCTGTATCTTCTGAGAATACATGAAAATAACAAGCTGCCCAGGGACAAGGAGATAACTGTAACTGGGACCAGAATTTACAGCTCCAACAGAAGATTTAATAAACCAAAGTCAAAACCAAAAGAAAATCAAAACAAATCAAAACCGAAGAGAAAATTATTACAGCACATATTCAGGCATCTAGTGTTCAAAAAATCTCACTAAAGTGGCATTATACAACCAAGCACAGGATAAGGCTTTCAAATCTTCCAGGCCATTTACAGGAAAGCCTACAACAGCCTATTGTCTATGCATGAAAGACACCTCAGTTCACGCTTTTTTCAAGACTGTCTTTAGCAGTCTTACATGTACATCAAGCTTGAAGATATGATAGGCTGTGCTAAAGATGGCTTGAGGATCTGCTTTTTTATTTCTTGAAGAAGTTGGCTACTAATCAAATTGCATTAGCAAATTTCTTTGAAGAGGCTAAATTAAACAAAACACAAATGTTTATCCCAGGAAATGAGTACTTAGCTATTCCTATAACCCCTCCTGAGGACAAGGGTGGTAAAGCCTCCAGAACAGTGTGTTCTCACACATAACCCAACAATGGTAATTACACAAAAAATGCCTCTTGGAAACAAACTCATCTGTAATTAAATTCCACTGACTTCTACTGTTGTATCAGCAAAGCTTTATCAAAGATGATTGCAGGTTTATAGTGGGCTTGCTCTACAAATTCTGTGACTATCATTTGTCTTTAGTTCCTTGGTTTCAGAAGGTATTTGGGTCAGCAGGTAATCTTTACTCTCTATTCTGATGATTAACTGCATCAGGCTTTTTTCACACCAAGTATGTGTGGACTGTAGATGTTTTAGTGTCCTCCTGGTGAATATGCTGAATAATTATCCTGCTGCATATCCCCGGTGATCTGACCTTCTTAGGCTCATATTTAAGAACACATGGATTATAGATATTGGCCATTTTCAGTTATTTTACAAAGTATTATTATAACTCAAAACGTGTTTCTGTCAGAATTTCAGCAGTAAGTAGGGCTGGTTCATTCAAAACTCTAAGTATGTACATTCTGTGCAATACAGTGGCATATGGAAATACTCAAGCTGCCATTAAAATAGCTTAGGAATTTATCTTGGGTATCTTCAGGTACCCTCTATATCAAGGTAAATTTATCCTCTGCAAATAATTGCCCTTTGGGTAAATTAGCCTGTGTGGTAAGTCACATGGATAGCACAGTACTACTTCTGAGCCTTGAAGAAATTACCTCCAGTAGCTATAAACACATATATAGTATATAATTCCATTATGGAATTGTAAATTGAAAGGTCTCTAGAAACACACCTGATTATGACCCCTATGTCTAAACAGGAAAGAAGAACTAAGCTCAATTCAAGCTCCTTATGATATAGGAAATTACCAGGAAAATATGTGTAGGCTTTACCTTCCCTTAGGAATCTAAAAGAAGAACACAAGCCAGTGAAACCAAACTATCTTGTCATTATGAAGATGAAAGACATGCAGGGCCATGTCTGTCTAGATGTGAAAGATTCCTAATTTCTTGGAAAGTGCTGGGGAAATAGATCACTTACCTCTTTCAAAATGTGAAACTGGACAAAATTAAAATACTTAAAGAAAGATTTAAAAAAAGAAAGGAAAATATCATTATCTTTGATGAGCAAACTTTACCCTGGAGAAAGGACAGGAAACTGGAGATCAATTGGCAAAACCCTACTGGGTCCCATATGTCTAACTCTTGCTTGCTGGTTTGCTCTAAATCTTCAAGTGTGAAGTTCAACCAGCTAAATAAGCAGATAAACAGAAGGGAAATTATATCTCCCAAACCTGTATTAACTAATTAAACAGTCACCTAGCATTCAGTAATGGAAGTTATCATAATGCTACTCCAGAAAAGAAGGCATTCTTGAAAGTGAGTAAGGACAGTAGTGAGTGAAGGGCATCAACTCCAAACTGGGGCAATGGTTTGGTGATATTGCTCATGGTCGTTTTGCACTAATATTATACATGATATACACATATAAAATATGTATGATATACATAGGAATCACTGGAAATATCTGTTATCCCAGGTTACTGTGCTTTCCTTTGCTGTTACACAGATCAAGGCTGTGCTGAGGTGTTGGGGAGGCTTTCTAAACCTCCTGTGCTGGCCTTACTGCTTCAGACTGTCTGCACACAGTGCTGCAGGCACTTGGTTTCAATCTTCAGGCCTTGGACATGAGAAATTTATGTCTGACTATTTCTCTAGTTAAAAGTGGTGCCAGACAGAGGAATTCACACTACCTTAACTCAGTCGATCATTAGTGAAATCTCTTGCTGAGATTACCCCAAAATAGAGTGGCTGTGAGCAGTCAGTCTGCCTGCAGGTACAGCACACAATGGTGTTATATTGTTCTGCAAGCCCTGGTTTTCCTCACATCATTGCATGAAAAATTGCATCAACTCAGGTTGTTTTTCTAGATCCTGATTATTGGCAAGTGCTTCTTGAGCATGAACAACCATACTATTTATATAATGAGATATTGCAAAAATTATCAACAATAAATACACTGATATTTATATATTTGATGTGTACATAAAAGGGCAAAGTATGGACAGGAGGAGGTCTTCAAATGTGGATCTTTAACAAGAGAGCAGCAAGCTATCTATTTCCTCACTTTTTATCTGAGATTAAAAGTTGAACATTCCAGCAATTCAGGAGTCTTAAACTGGTGAGAGCAAGCCAGCTTTTAATAATCCAATTTATTTTCAAAAATGTCGTGCTACATAGATGAGCAAAGCTACTTATGCAATACTTATTCCAATGTATTGTATACAGACTCTATCCTTTTACAGCAAAACCACTACAAGCTGAAGCAGTCTGACAAAGTTGCATCAGCTGATTAATTGGTATTTGTACTTGACAGGGTACAAAAATTATTTTGGCAAAATTTAAGCATGCCATGTTCCAATATGAGAGTATGTAAAGTTCAGATTTAATGTACTTCCCCTGCCTGCTCCCCAGTAAGAAGCCTCTAAGTCCTTTAAAAAGTGTTGCTAATGTTATTCCCATTGCTCTTAGGAGTCTTCAGGATCTATTTCCTCTACACACTCTTGTGGAGAATTAAGAATTGCTCTAAGGTCTGTAAAATCTCAATTAAAAAGCCAAATTAAAAAAAATAACAACCAAAAAAAACCCAAAAACCAAACAACTCCCTATAATAAAACAAACCAGACAACCAAAAATAGTACCCTATGAATTTGTTTTATACTGTGAATGCTGTCACAAATTGAAAAAATTATATAATGTGGTGTCAGCAGAATAACCACAGTAATTGCTTACAGTCCTACAGTGGAAAGTCTTTACACCTTGGGTTTTACTGTCAAAATCATAGAAACATAGAAAAGTTGATTAAAAGGAGCCTCAGTCAGTTTTCTAGCCCAAGCTCTTATTTGAAGTGTGACTATTGCAGCTCTAGATCTCCTAATGCAAGAAAGAGTAACAATCTCTTTGAGGATGTTAAACTCAAGCCACTTGTAAACCAGAAAAAGTGCATGCTGTTAATTTCAAAGAATTTGCCAACTAGAAGACTAGACTGGACTCATTTCTGCTCCCTTCTTCTCCAGACCTCATATTTTTAAACCTCCACATTTCTGGTTCTTGCCACCCATCTTAACATGAGGGTTTTCCTTCTTCCACTTCTGGCAGACTCCAAGTCAACAGATCCTCAGAGCTTTTCAGGGAAGCCACCCCTGGTGCTGTGTCACTTGGGGCTGGGGCACTGCTGAGAGGTGTCCCATGGGCTGGGAACAGGGTGGGTAGGTGACAGCCTACAGAAATTTGCTTTGCATGATAGCCATCTTATGAACTCAATGTGTACAATTTTGAAAGAAAACTTACAGGCTTTGGAGTTTTCCATGGAGAAAAGAAACCTGAAATAAACAAAAAATAATGTTAGCAGCTTTTTCTGATGCATAAAGAATGGAGGCTAAGTGGTGTCTATGCTCCCATTCTCATTCAGGTCTGCAGATAATATTGATAGATATGAAAATTCTCTACACACAAGGGGTGAAAACACAAAACACGAGGGATAATTTCTAAGAAAAAATAGATAGAAAAATATATATATATATATACACACATATACATATATATATATGCAAGTGGAGCTATTGAGATCATTGCCATACTTTACAAACAGCATGGGATTAGGTTGAAATTAAAAGAACTAATCAAAAGGACTTCCAAATGTCTTGGTGGACATTGGATAAGACACCAAATGACCTGGTATTGATGTGTCAAATGCAGTCGCACCTTTAGGAAGAAGCATTCAGAACATCCCATCAACAAAACCTAATAATACAAGAGATTTTTTTAGAAGAAAAGCCTGAAGAAAAATAACGGTTTCATTAGTCTAGAGTCTAGTCTCTCCAGAGGATTGCTTATTTTGATACTGTCCTGGTTTTGGTCTTAGTTAGCAAGAAGTCATGCATGACTACCTCTTTTACACAAGTAGTTATCTCCTTTTCCTTAGTTACTCACTGATTGATAACTTGCTTCAGTGACTTCCCTAAATTTCAACTCTTGTAGCTTACAAATGTTTAAAACTCCAGATATGTCTTTTTCATAAAAGGAAATTATTTGAAACACTCATTGAAAACACTGTTCCTATCTTATGCAATACAATGTTAAAAACCTTTACAAAGTATTAAATAATAAAAAAAAGCCTTTAAAAAAGGTATTAGATCACTTTTTAAAAAAATACCAGCTTTCAACATAGCTTTCATTAAAAAACTCATTCTGAGCTTAATAGTAGGTAAAAAAAAAAATCTGTGGACCTTCCTAGGTAAAATTAAAAACTAATAACAAAGAGCTCATTTGTTTTGTTGGAAATGGAAATGGTGCTTAAAGTGAGATATCTAATAGGAGGGCTGCTCTTTCATTCAAAAAATGAATTCAGCTGAAAGAGTAGTACTGACTTCATTATTTCTTTTTCTAAAGTGAGTCTAAAAAGAAAATTAAAATTATGTGAGCATTAGAATAGTATCTTTCTACAGAAAAATCACACCAGGAATTATATTTCCACATATATTTAAGGTTTGTAGAATTCTGTGATTGGTAATCTTTTCTGCCCTGAACTTAATTAATTTTGACTGAAGTATCTTGCAGTGTAAAATCACTTGAGCCATTTGTAGTGAAACACTGGCTATTTAGTAATGCTGATGTGTTTTTTTTAAAAAAAGGTCTATTGAAAAAAGTAATCCTGGAAAGGTTTACGCTTACTGACTAGACAGTGCCTGGATAAAAACTGCTTTATTAACAAGTGGACAGATTTCTTTCCATCTGCAAACTCAAGCTGAGATAACAGGCATCCTTGATAGATCTGGCTTGTACACCACTTTCAGTATTAAAGATTCTGTAGCAGAAACTTATTAAATAACTTATTGGATGGCAGATGGCTACCTTTTTATTACCCACTATGCTTCTGTACTGTTAATAAGAGTGAAAACTAAAAAGTACTTTTCTGCTCTGAGCTAAAGATGAGACTAGAAACTTGCTCAAATCAACTTACTACCCCGATTTGTTGTTCAGAAAGTATTGGCAGAGGTAACACTCCTTACCCATTGGTACTGTGCACCTCCCATAACTTACTGTCATGAAAAATTACTCCTTATTAAACTGAAAGGTCTTTTTTTCCCTATTTATTTACTGTCTCCACCTAAAAATAAGTTATGCTGGAGATATCATAAAAAATTTACTATCAATGAAAAATATAATAAGTGTTTAAAAATCAAATACACAATGACATATACATCAAGTCAAAAATTTTTTTAAAGCCCCTCAATTAAAAAAAATCCAATTATTCATTTAAACAAAGAGAATATAAAGTTATATTTAGCTTAGAGGTTATGGGCACAGACTGCAACATACAAATGACAACATCTACACTCAAAAAAAATAAAAAGCAATATTTATTCACACAGCATGAAATTATGTTAAGAAAACTAACGGATATAGGATGCCAGAGAAGTAAAAGCTCCAAAGGAAAATTAAAAAAAAATAAAAATTGGAGATCCATATGTGTACAAATGGGTGCTATAGAAGCAACAATCTCTAAAGGTAACAAACACTGGGACTAATAGTAAAATCCATTCTTCGGATTTAATTCCATCTGTTACACCTTGACCTCATGTAAAATAAGATAATCTCTCACCTCTGTCAAAGATTAGGTGCTGGGCTAAAGGGGTGAAGGCCTAGTTGCATAAAGGAACTTTACATTACATCTCTTACCTATTTCTTGACAATTTTAATATTCTCTCACATAAGATCTACACTCACAGATGAACTAAACATCCTTTTCCCAACCTAAACAAAACTGACTTTTATAGAATATATGACATTATCAGTTATTCAATGTGAGACTGATCATGGATAATTGTTGTGTACCAAAATAATTATCACCAGTATTTAAACACATGCAACAATTGCTGCAATTCAAGAGAATATTGCATATGTAGAACACTGCAAGAGTAAAAGAAACAAATCCTCTATATGTAGAAAACTGAGGCTTAAAATCTCACCAGAAGAATATACCTTAATAATGTATATTCAGTGTCCACTCAGCAGTGTTGGCCATCTAGAGCAGGCAATGAGAAGTGGACTTTCATTTGGTTTGACCTTACTTCACACCAGATTTTCCTTGACTTTCTGGTGCCCCTTACATGCCATGTGAGCCCTCTCCAGCAGGGAGAGCAGGATCCCACCTGAATGACAGCTGCCAGCAGACTGGCACCAGTTCATATACAGATACTGATTTATCAACAGGGCTGAAATTTGTTCTCCAAAAAATGCAGCTTTCCATTTCCTTTGAGAACCAGTACAACACTAATACTGCCCAATCTTCTGATGAACTCACATCCAACTAGAAACACATACTGGATAACCTCTGACAACCTCATTCCACTTCCAGGTTTCTGCTCCACCCTCCCCAGACTCCCAGCCCCCTGCTGTCCAACTTGGGATGTCTTCATAAAAACTTGAGTAGCTGAAAATATTATATGAACATTTACGTATGAACACCCCTCACCTGCATATCCACACACATGTTTAAAATTTGAAATAACCGAAGTCAGCTTAGATCCACCTAAAAATACTTCATGCAGCCTGTTCTTACCATGAGTGGCTTTTGGCTCACCCATGTGCCTGACAGCCACCCCTCCTCATGGTAACCTCACCACACAAACTATAGTCCATTTCTTGAAGATTCCTGTATCTACTTCATTAGCACTCCTTGTAAAGACAGCCAGTACAGGTCTGCATCAGTTCAGGAAAGGACAATTGGGTTCCTGGCTTTTGTTAAAAAAGCCCCCACCATTGAGCCAGGTGCTAGCAGGAAAATACTGTGGCAACATGTAAGCATGCAACAATAAAAATACATAACCTCATATACTTCTGCAAAATTCGTTTTGAGAAAATAATGATTTCTTATTCCAGGTTGGCTATTTAAACTGTAATAAGGTACAGCAGCTGGTGGCCAACACATATGAACATTTAAATTGTTTAATTTCAAAAAAATAAGCTGAGGTACAATAACAACCACATGTCCTCTGCATTTTCTCATAAAGCGGAGTTACGAAAATTATTTTTGAGATTGTTTTTTAAGTTGCATTTACCACCTTCCAAAATGAGCTTCCCTGGAAATCAGAGCTGTGATGGTTTCTATGTTGTAACTTAACTAAAAACCACTGTGAACTGAAAACAGATTTTGGGTTCAAATGTAGCAGGAAGAATAAACTCTTTTTCTTTTTTTTTTTTTCAGATCAAGGCAAATTCCAGCTTCAGTTTATTGTACTTCTCCTTTTTGATGAAGATATCCTGTAACAAAAGACAAATCACATCACACTCATTGTATCTATTTCCTCTTGTAGCCAAGTTTAAGTATGCTTTTGTTGTAAAATATTCTTACAGATATCACATGCCTTACACTTCAGCAAGGATTTACTGTTGAAAAGTTTAGTTTTCTAAAAGCAGTTTATCAGGCAGGACTTAGAGCATTTGCAAGACAGAGCTCTGATTAATTTCCTTTTCAGGTTTTTTGCAAATTCTGTAATGTCAGTAGTACAAAACCAGCCCTTGGTTATTAGTCTGCTCACATGGGGATGATTTTGCTCCATTTCCATCTTCATTATTCTCATTTTTCTCATTATTCATTATTTGCACATTATTTTGCATTGTTTCCTGGAGAAGTTCTTCACACCACGTAGAATCATAAGTAACTCACATAGCTATTGCTAAGACACAGGACTCTTAAGGATGTTCACCTCTGTGGCAGATGTGTATGGATAATTAAACTAAAGCCTGGGAACAGTTTGATTTCTGCAGTGAAATCAAGTGTGTGCTTCAGGGGAGGAACTCAACAGCATCCAACACAAAGATTTTTAATCTAAAGCAACGTTCAGGGTAAGTCAACATCCCTCCACATCACTTGTCACAGTTTCACTTTTAATGAGTGAAAGCCCACTAGCTTTCACTGGGCTTCTTGGGAGCTTTTTTGTGCTTTAATATCCTTGTTGCATATGGCTTCCTGAGCAAAGCTGTCTTAAGCACTGAACAGACCTTTCTCCTTCCAAGATGCTTGGAAGTCACTGAACAGATGGCTGATGAGCACTCCCAGAGCATTAACTGACTCCATGGGCAACTAATCAACATCCATGTGACAACACTTCAAGCAAAAGTTTTTCCTTCTAGAAAAGTTACTGGATAAATTTACTGTAACACTAGATTTATTTTCTGTGCTTTTTTCTTTCTCTGACTGGAATCCCTGAGATGTCTATCGGTTGTCTATATGGGCTTGATTTACAAAGGTACCAAATACTCATTTACTTCAAATGGATGTGACAGGTGAGAACACTGAGACTTCAGACTCAGGTGTTCACCTTTAGCAGGTTCAGGGAACTGTTTCTTACCATGCACATTACACATGGTTTCTCCCTCTGTATGTTTGCCTTTTGTTGAGCTATGTTAGGTGTGGTAAGATTGGGTACACAGAACTAATCCTATCATTGAGTTGACTCATTAAGATCTAAAATATCCTACAGCTGAAATTCTGAAAATACTTGTGGGAGAGGTAATTTTTTGTGTGTATACAGAACCAATATATACCCTTAATTCAATTTTCAAATATTTTCTCCTTTTAACGAAAAGAAGTATGATCAATGAGAAGTAGTACATTCAATTAATTTATACACTGTAGTAAACAAAACCTAAAAGGAGACAATGAACAAAAATAAATGGAAATAATACCTATGAAAACCAGCAGGTGATAAAAAGTTTCAGTTGATCATGTCATGTTTAAAGTAACAGATGATGTATAGGGAATGGCAATTAGTAGTTCCATTTCTAATAAAATCAATCATTATCACATAATATTTTTTCAAAGGTCCATTTTTTTCAAACAGCTCTAAATATTGACTCTTACTCTATCAACAACAAAAAGTTGATTTACCTTGAAATAAAGAGTAGGTGTAAGAAGACTGCAAGCTCTAGCTC
Organism: Agelaius phoeniceus; assembly: GCF_051311805.1. Classification (NCBI taxonomy): domain Eukaryota; kingdom Metazoa; phylum Chordata; class Aves; order Passeriformes; family Icteridae; genus Agelaius; species Agelaius phoeniceus. The sequence goes on from NC_135269.1 coordinate 61,616,568, forward strand.
TTCAAGCATAGTTAGCTACTCCTGCTGTCAGCTGTCCTGCAGAGATGGTGCCATGCTGTGGAGGATCCATTTGGTCTTTAGCTGGGATGGCACCTGATGCAATGGGCCAAAAATCAACACATCCCACATCAGAGTGAGATGAATGACCCACTGCCTTAGATCAGGCCACAACATTCCATGTGTTTAGAGCCAGTGCCTTTTCCCTTGCAGTAGGTGATATACAAGCAGCATGGCAAGTAACTGCACTGTGCTGCTGTAACATGGAGGCTGGTTACAGTCATCAGCTGCATCAAATGCAGGTTCACATTAATAAAACTGAGAAATACCTCTGTCTTCTTTATGGCTATATACATATGCTCAGATGTTATTAACCCAGTTTTTCCTGAAAAAAGAATGGTGCAAACTGATTCTCAGTAGTGGCTTGTGCTGGCATTTTGCTTTATGTTCCATTACTTGATTGCTCCTGTTCTCAACCCAAGCAAAACTGCACCAGAAGTAGTGCTCCAGTTTAAATCATCACTGTTTTTCACTCTTTGGCCTACTGTACCTATGAAAAGTGATCCCAAAGATTAAAAACATTTCTGTCTACAGACAATTTGTGAAAGTATAGGTAAAAAGCAGGGACTGTTCAAAGGAAAGTCAGCTACATCTTTACCCTATTGGGGTACCACCCTGTCTGGCTTATCTGTACTTCAGGGGATGTGGGGGCATCATGAGTTCAAGTCTTAATTTCAGCTCTTCAGAGTTTCAGACTTCTTGACACGTAGCATAGAGTGTGAGACAGAAGTTTATCAGAAATGATCTAGAGGTAGAAGAGTACTTTAGGAAAATGTACCTGATCTCTTCCTACTGAAGTTGCTGAGGTGAGTGGCTCTGGTGCTGACATGATTGCCTGTGGAGTGCTCCAGTGAGATGCATGGGGGAACTGTCTGAATTTGGGAAGCTCAGAGGAGGGCCAATAGCAGCCTGCAGCTCATGCCATGGCTGACAGGACCAGGAGCACCAGGCCAAGCCTTCCTCCAAAGGATAGAAAAAGCCCATAGGGATCTCTGGGGGCCAGGAGCACCATCAGCAGGGTGGGCACACAGGGCATGGTGTGGCACCAAGGGCATGATGTGACAGTCTGGCAGCAGCTGGCACAGAAGGGCACACAGGAATGGTGCTGAAACCCTGCCAGCTACAGGAAGAAAGGCCTCTCTAACTCTGCAGCCAGCATGAGGAGCACAGCTGCCCAGGTGGAACTCCAGTGGGATCATACTGCCACCCCAGTGCCAGGATTGTACTGCCCTTGTGCCAGGACTGCTGGCACAGTGAGTGAGGATCTCCTGTGCTCAATGACACCTCTGGGAGGAAGTGAGTAGGCTGAGGAACCAGGGGGAGTGTAAGAATATCAGACTAATGGAATCTCAGAATATTCTGAGTTGGAACAGGCACACAGGGATTGTCAAGTCCAACTCTATGTGAATGGCCAGCCAGGGATGGAGCCCATGACCTTGGTGTTATCAGCACTGTGCTCTAACCTTCACTCCCTGCATTCCCAGGGACAGGCTCCCCAGATAGACAAGACACATGATAGAGAGAATTTGTTATCCTCTCCCCCTGGCTGAACACAGTGACTTAAGGATTGGTGGCAATGGTGACAAGTGCCTGCCCAGTGCATGTCTCCTCTGAGACTGCCTCACCTCTCCAGCTATCCAGGCATAGCAGGTATGAGGCTCTGCAAGTGGAACCAAACATAACAAGGCTGGGGCTTCATCCAGCATGGGTGTGATGCTGTCATCAAGTTGGGCTCCTCCCTGTGCTAAAGCTGCCTTCCAAAACAAAGATGGGTCATTGTCATAGGAAACTCCCTTCTGAAGGGAACAGAAGGCCCAATATGCAGCCCAGACCCACTTTTATGGAAGTCTGTTGCCTCCCTCCAGCCTTGGTTAAAGATATGAAGAGAAAGCTTCCTACCCTGACACAGCCCCATTATTCATTTTTCATGTAGGCAGTGATGAAGTTGCAACAAGAGGTGAGAGGGAAATCAAGACAGACTTCAGGACCTTGGGATGAGTGGTTAAGGGATCAGAAGCACAGGTAGTGTTCTCCTCTATTATTACAGTTGCAGAAGATTATTACAGAAGAAACAGGAAGAACAATCAGATCAGTCCTTGGTTCTGAGTCTGGTGCCACCAGCAAAGTGTGGGTTTTGTGTTTTGGATCATGGTTAGTTTAGAGAACACCAGGAATTCAGAGAACAGATAGGGTACAGTTTTCTCATAGTGGGGAATCTATGCACAGGAGTTAGCAGGGCTCATTGAAAGAGATTTAAACTAGATTTGAAAGGGGTAAGAGATAAAGCCATGCTTGCCAGAGCTAACCCTGGGGGCTGCATGTCACTGAGGGACAGTGTGCTAGCAATGCCCTCTGGTCTGCTGTCTCAGTGGAGGTAGGAGATGGATCCATGCAGCAGCAGACATGAGGGTTATTAAGAGCTAGAAACCATGGAAGCAGCTGACAGTGGTCACACAGGAATTAGGGCTTCTCTCCCCAAAAAGGTGGCAGTACCAATAGCCCAGCTGGAGAATGTCTACACCACTACACACTGCACAGGCAACAAACAGGAAGAGCTGAAAGCACAGTTCTTGGTACCACAGGAAAGCCATGATGTAGCTGCCACCACAGAAACGTGGTGGGATGACTCACATGCCTGGACTGCTGCAATGGAAGACAATAAACTCTTCAGAAGAGACAGGCAAGGAAGGAGAGGCAGCTCTGTATGTTAGGGGCTGTCTTGACTGTCTGGAGCTTAGTGATGAGATGACACAGCTGAATGTTTAAGAATTAAGAGAGGCCAGCTAGACAGATAACATGGTGGGAATCTTTTGTAGACCACCCAGCCAGGATGAAGAGGCTCATGAAACATTCTATAAGCAGCTGGGAGAAGTCTTACAATCACTAGCATCCTGACCTGTATCAGCAATAGTGTGGCCAGCAGGCCCAGGTCAGTGATCATTCCCCTGTACCCAGCAATGGTGAGGCCACACCTTTAATCAATATTGGGCCTCTCAGGACAAGAAAGACATTGAGATGCTGGAATGGGTCCAGAGAAGGATCTGAAGCACAAGTCTGATGAGGAGCAGCTGAGGCAGCTGGGGGTGCTTAAACTGGAGACAGGGAGGCTCAGGGGGCACCTTTTTGCTCTACACATTTCAGGAATAAGGTTGTGGTGAGGTGGGCGTTGATCTCTTTTCCCAAGTAACAAGAGATATGACAAGAGAAAAGGGCCTAAAGTTGCACAGGGGATGTGTATATTTGGAAAAATTTCTCCACCTAAAGGATTGCCAAGCAGTGGAACGTGCTGCCTAGGGAGTTGGTTGAGTCACTATCCTTGGAGGTATTTAGAAGATGTGTAAATGTGGTACTTCAGGACATGGTTTAGTGATGGACTTTGCAGTGCTGGTTAATGGTTGGCCTTGATGATCTTAAGGCATTTTCAATCTAAACCTTTTTATGATTCTATGATTCTAAGTTTCCATGTTTATAGTGCTGATACAAAACCTTAAATGACTGTGAAATCAGGTACTACCAATATTCAACTTTTTAAACATAGAAGCCCTTTTTGTGCAGTTCATGAAGTTTCACTGACCTAGCCTGCTTAAGCAACAAATTTTCAACAATATTCAAGTCTTCACAAATAATGAGAAAAAGGATAGCTATTCAAAGTCATGAATGCTAAAAGTATTTGCTGTTCAAGCTGGAACCCTCACCGGTCAACTGAGTCTATCAGAATGTAATCTAAAATACACCAGAGAATCTCAAGGTACCATTAAATTTCACTTTCATGAATAGCAAAGAGTCTTTGTTAGCAAGAATACAGCCATCAGAAAAGGTCAGGAGCAGGCATAGTAATGAGTTAATTTACATTCTAATGGACAGACAGGTATTTATTTTCCTTAGCTGCTACAGCTCTGTGAATTGCTTATCAGTCAGAGATTTAAAATAATTTATGAAACCAGGAAAAAACCCAACAAGTACCATATCCTTCTAATTAATCTGGATGTGAGGCAGAGAATTTTTGCATAATATCTAAAATAGTGCAGAGGCAAATGCAATAGTTAGTGACAGTTTCTGATGTGTAAATATACTAGAGGTTGAAAAAATAATAAAAATCCCAATTTGTGGAAATGAAAAATACATTTTTGGAACAAGCTCTTTATGTGGTCAACAAGAATGAATTATTTTCCAAGGACAAAGTTAGATAGCAAACACCAATAGAATGTCTCACTTGGGCACAAACTGTCTTCTCTTTTCAAACACCAATTACCAGAACAGTGTTACTCTGCTACAGATTTATTTCCTTGCTGATAGCAAACTATATTATCTCAAGGACAGTCATGTCTTGGAACTGAGGAAATGCTGCTGCAGAACAGATTTTACTGGGGCAACTTGAGCTGAAGTAGAAAAAGTTATCTTATGGAATTGAGGAAGAGCCTCGTCTCTTTTTATGACAGAAGTTTCTACCAAAAGTTCAAATCCTTAGGTTCATATCCTAGTTTTTGTTTTGGAGGTGCAGGTAGTATTGGATGAACTGTTATTTTCCTCTCTGAAGTCTAAGAATATGTATTTTTATTTAAATACTAACTCAATTAGGAAAAGTCTGCATGCATAGGTACTCATACATGATGAACAAGACATCTCAGATGTTTGCTCACAGGTTCTATCTACATTTTGAAAAGGTCAAGGGTATATTTTTTTACAGACATGAAAAAGAACCTTTGGTTGCCTGAAGGGAAATTTTCCCTGAAGAATCTCCAGGTTTGCTCATGTCTCTTGTCCAATGACTGCTGTTAAAAACAGTGTCACTGGTTCTCTTTCCAGACTAGAAATTGCACTCTTGACTGTGCTGCTCTAATGCTGTGAGAACTGGAAATGAAAGCAATGCCTTGTCTCAGGCAAAAAATATATTGTTGAATGCAACTCCCCCTGAGCAGAGCAAACCCAGCAAGGTGAAAAGCCTGGTATGTGTCATACACACAGAACCAGCAACATCATTTGGAATATAAATTGAGACTTCAGAGCCCTGACAGCTTGTGGCTGTTGATTCTAGAAGGGTCTGCAAGTGCTGCCATACCCATAAAGACGTTGTACGCTTGCTAAGAACACGTCTGACAACTCAGCCTGGCTTTAGTGAAAGCTAATTTAAGCCTCAAAAATTTTCAGGAATACTGCATCATATTTTTGGAGCTCTCTGACAGTCAGAAACTCTGCCTAACTATATCACTCTCTCTCTGCTCTTTCATGTGTTTAGATTCTACTCCCATTTAAGCCTTAACACTTTCTAAGCCAAGTAAAGAAATCTCACAGTGAATTATAGTATGTCACATTGATGAATATCAAGGCATGTTCCAAATATTTCCTGTTAAAATGTAGATGGTGCATAAGTTGTTTTAATACAGTGTCCTAAAGTCCATGAAAATACATTCACAAAATGACTTCAGCAAGTGTGGGAGAAAAACATTCAACAATAAACCCATTCTTTTGCTTGCATGTGTATCCTCCTAGTGTTGTCAACTGTGACAAAAGGACCTTTGGTGGGAAGTGAGATGGAATATACATGGGCATCTCAACAGAATAGGATGCCTACATGTCAGCAGTTAATTTAAGTCCTCATCAGTTATAGCTGACACACAAACACATATGCCAGATTTAGATATTGATATTCAGACAAGTAAATTTTCATGTCATAGTCTGTGAATTAGGAACTTAATACAGGTCTAGTATCCAGGGTGCCATATCTAATGTTATTCAGAAATCTGTCCTAGATTGGCGGATATGACACAGAATCTATGGAAGATTTCAGAGCTTCAGTTGTCATCCTTACTCTGCCATTCCAGTGAAGATTTCTTGGTATGCCAGTGCACTTCAGATGGCCCTGGATGTTGCTAATGAGCTCAGAGTCTCCCTCCTCCTGATTTCTCTGAGATTTGGGAGCACTGGACAAAAGTTCACCATAAAGCAACAAATAAGTGTAATTACAGAGACTTGGAGAACCTCCTGGTTTCCTCTGACTGCTTGTCATTATTAAATTACACAGTAGTAACTTCAGTATTTAGTGTTTAATAGGCATCAAGCTGTCTGCATGGTTCTAAATGTTACTAATTTTCTTTTGAAATCTGTTCAGTGGAAATGGGTACTGTCAGGACCTCAGGTGTGTTAACCATAATCAACTCATTTTCATACCACATGGTGGAATGACAAACACCCAATGGCAACATAATAAAAAGGTAATCATGCCACTTGGCCACAGTGGTGAAAGCTGGGGATAAGCAATAGCATGATTATTTGATGCTTTGGATCCAGATGTTATTGAAAGGAATAATTAATTTCCAATTTCCTGCTCCTTCACACCAGCTTGACAGATGAGCTTATTCCTGGCTACAGGGATTCAGGTAGAACAGAAAGATTGACAACAGCTGGAGACTGTGAAAGAGAAGACCAACTGCAGAAGAAAAACTTATCACAAGACCAAAGTTTACATGATTACTCTTAGATGTGAAAATACAACATTTAATGTTGAAATGCAGAATATTTGGCAAGGGATTTTAATGGAAGACCCATGTACAAAGAGTAACAAAACTGTGAGAAGAACAGAGAAGTTCTAAATTTGCAGTTCCCTGGTTGCACCTCCAGGTAAGACACTTTGCTTTGAGCTACTGAAGATTTGATATTGTCCACTCTCACGTGTACCTAGTAGAGATAAATGTTTTTGCTTTCACATTCTCACTCAGGAGGTAATTCTCAGTATACAACTGACTTATCAAGAAGAACAAAACTGAATTAGTAAAAGCCTTTCTGATCATTTCACTGATTTAAATTATAATGGTTAAAATGACATGAAGTTCAGGTGATTTAGCATAAGACCACAGGAGCCTGGAAGAAAAAAAATGAGAGAGTAATAATGATTGATGGGCATGATATTATTGCAGTATAGAACACCGAAGAGTATAAAGCATGATAAATTGATCAAGATGACCTGGCTTGCAAAAAAACCTGTTAAGAAATGTCAATTTTTTATGAATTCCTGAAAGTTTGGAGTCGAGCAATTAACATAAAGAATGGCTGTGTCCTGAAGTGTAAGGAGAGAGGAACAGTATTGATGTGAATTTTATGATGTTTAGATTATGTGCTGGTCACATGTAGTCCTGCATAGGACTTTGAAAAGTTAATGAACAGAACACTAAAAAATGATGCTTAAAAAGGATCCTGACAAGATAGTTGGGAAGTGATAAGTATTAAATGAATGTATTACAAGGAAAAGGAAGAAAAACTGTGAATAAATTGATTTCTTTTTTGCCTGTGACATTGCTGTGTCTCTCAGAGGAACACAAATTGGTTTCAGACTTGAGTTAGATGACCTGTCCAACATAATGGAAAATAAACCCCTCAATGCTGAGAAAATTGGAACAGTACATAAACATGACAAGTTAAACAGAGGAGATTATGGTGCTGACAACCGTGAAGCACTTTGTGGATCTTAAAAATTAGCATTTTTAGAAAGACATGCTAGGGTACATTGCATGTATGTCCCTCCTTATTTAAAATCAGAACTGACTGCGTAAGAAAATAAACTTAGATGTAGTCTTTGGATCCATAAACCATCTTCTTCCTCAATCTAACCTCATTCCTCAGTATCCCCATTTGATCACAAGACAAAAATTGAATTTATGCCTGAAGAACATAGCTGGCTGAAGGAATCTGGATGAACAGCACAATTCATCTGTGATGATCATGATACTTTCTCCTTGGGTTTCCCCGAAAATCAGATAAATAAAATGATACTAAAGTTAGATCTGTATGCTCTTTACCCAGCCACCCTACAGCTTTACTGGTGTATAATCCCAATCTTATAGAATAGGAAATAGCTTGTAGAGGAAATTTCCCCCTGGTGTTCTTTTTTTAAAAATTTATATTTTTAAACTCTAACTTAAAGAGTATAATTTAAAGAGTATAATTAATGAAACAGGAATCAACCACAAAGGTCCACTTCAGAGGAAAGGGAAGGAGAATATTAATTCTAATAAGAGACTTTTATCAAAGGGAGTTTTCATTAGTTAGTGGTAATTCTCTAATACCATTTCTGTGAAAAGCAGCTGCATTTCCAGAATGTATTGATGGGTAAAATAACTGAATAAATCAGATCTCAGATGTAATTTCTATTCAGGTTTTAGACAAAATACCTAGTGACCATCTAACATTTAGCAGGATCATCTAATATTTAGCAAGCACTAAATATTAGATGTCCCTCCTAACATGGAGCCTGAAGTAATTTACCCTGTTATAAGCAGGCTTTTGCTTTTCATACCATCAAAAAGTTTTTGATCTATCAGGCAACTGACAGTTCTAGATTAAGTTGCTCTACTTCTCAGTGATGTTCTCTTTGGTAAGTTTTTTAAAAAGCTGCTTTAGGACTCATAGGATAGAGGAAACAAATTACAAATCCATTCTAATTAAAAAAAATATTTCCATCTACTCAGAAGTTAGTAATTCAGAAATAATTGCTGTAGTTTGAAAATAAAATTATTTTGCAAGAGAAAGCAAAAAAAACCCCTTGTTTTTGGACTCTCCAAAACAATTTTTTTTCTGAAGAATATTCTGAAAGTTGTGTATTCTGCCATACAAAGAGACCTCAAATTGGACACATGGCAAATACCCATGGATTAATTCTCCTAATCTGGTAAAGTTTATTTACTGCTGAGGCAAATAGAAAAAACCCAAACCAGTGTGCAAGTAGCTATCACATATTAATGAATAAAAAATGGGTAGCTCTGTAGAAACACACGTAATGAATTTTATTCCTCCCTTTCCTAGTAGAAGCAAGTTAGAAATGTAACTCAGTTGCAATTCTACACCAGTAATCTGCAAGAAATTAATTCAAATTTAGTGACAAAAGTATATATGTTGATACACTGCAATTCTTTATCTTTCAGACAAAAGAGGGAAGCAAAAAAAAAAAAGCTTTTGAGTACTTCAGAAATAATATTCACTCTCTAGAGACTAGGCCTGATCCTCCACCTGCAAAATTTGAGGCATTAATTTCTTTCCTAAATTTGTTGTTTTTTTTTTAATTTGCAACATTATTTTCAATACACAAAATGATTATTTTCTTATTTATTATATTGCCTTCTAAACCACTGTTATTTCTTTTTTATTTCTTTGATGTCCATGTTTTTTGACAAATATAAATTTCATAGCTTTAAGTTGCAAAAGAGAAAGTGATAGAAATATATTTCAGTTTGGGTCTCTTTTGTTCTGACTTCATAATTATAATAATGTATATTATTTTTGTCTTTGTCACCTCAAATTGTAGAACTGGTGCAGTAGTACTTTTCTTTTCTGTAAAACTCTCTGAAATCCCTAGAATTTCTGTGTGATTTTTGTTTTTTCATTACTAACTCACAATTAAATAGCCACAGAAATGATCCTCAGTTCAGAAGAAAAAACAGCTTCAGTTCTTAGTTCCTGAAATCAAGCCTTTAATCTGCAAGGTAAAGGATAAACCAAGCAGGGGAAGAAATTACTTTCTATTTTGTGGCAGTATAGCAGGTTTTGATTTGGTGTTTTCTTCCCACATAAGCTTGAACCCAGCTTGGCCAAAGATTTTATCTAGACCTGCCTAGATTTCTTCTTATAACAGCTCCAAAGGCTTGATTATACATATAACCAAACAAAAACCCAAACCACTGAGCTTTATCATAATAGAACTAAACCACATATGTTTTCAAATAGGGAAGATGTAAAATCATTGACTGGAGAACATAGAAACCAAAGAAACTTTGGAACAGCTTGCCCTGCTCACGATGTCCCTACATTAGAGGTCCTTCTTTCCAGTGAAATCAATGACTCCCTAAAAGCTCTGTATAGTCCCTGCTAGTCCCCAGATCTTCATCCCATTCCATCTGTGCTTTGATCTCTCAGCAGTTTACTGGATTGGGCTGTAATCTCCAGCTTTCTGCCCTGACCCTTCTTCCACTTGCTCAGAAGCCACAGCCACTGGAAATGTCTCTCCACCAGGAGCTCAGGATGGAGGGGCAGAAGGACCCTCACTGCAGAAGGACCTGCCTAGCTCAGGCACTTCTCAGAGGAACAAAGACAGCCTACACACTTGGAAAAAACCAAAGAGATCTCTCCATCAGACTGCTGTTGTCTATTTGGCACAGAAGATGGCTGCAGCTGCTTCGGGTAAATATTTACTCCTGTTTACCACAAAAGCAGTTTTATAGCTAATAGAGTCTGATACCCAGAGAGCTGTAGGTCAGCTGTGCCTCCTACCTGCTGAAAAGCATCCCCAGACAACACAGCTCCTACCAGTACTCTTTATGTGATCCAAAACATCTTTTCTGAATGTCTAACTCTTCACTAACTGGTTTCTATCCTTTCAGCTCTGTTTTAGACTGCTTTTCCCAAGCAAAGTCCTTTTCTTTAATTTTTACAAGCTTTTAATGAACAACTCCTTGCAAGATTCCTCACAGGAAGTAAATCCTGAAATTACATGCCTAGTTGTCTCCACAGGAAATGAGATCTATTATTCGAGTTAGGTAATAAGGAAATATCTTTCCATCTTCCTTGTACATGGACAACTGAATCAGCCATTACTTTTGCTAATGAAGAACTGCATGGAAAATCCTATAGAAATCCCATATTTCAGGTCAAAAAAACCCCCCAAACTTTAGTAAAAGACATCTACAGGATGCTTTGCACAGTATATGGAAGTGTCACATAGTAACTTTGAAGCAAATAGGAAAAAAATGGAAAAATAGGATGGAAGGAGAAGTATGAAGAAGCAGAGAAAGAATCTGGAACAGTACCTCACTGATTTTCTTAACATTAAAAATAAGTGCAATAAAATAGTTTAGCAATGGAATCTTACTAAGAAAAATATAAACAAAACATTTAGTTTTAAGAAGTTTTGCTGAATCTGCCTTTTTTCATTGTGATGTTGTGCTCAGGTGATTATACATAATGATTCAAAAGCACTTTTACAAGTTTGGGTTGCATTCCTTATTCTCTTTCAAGAATTAATTTGCAATGACTGGATAAAAACACTACCTGTTTGCTGATACTTAGTTTATTAAGCATTCCACATTGCTCTCTATCAGTAATGTCTTATCTACTCAATGACATGGACCAAACTCCCTGCCAGCTGCAAAGTTTACCAGTATTGATTTTATGTTTTCTACAGGACTTTCAAAGAAAGTGCATTTAGTCAGAAGCTAAGAACTTTTCCTAGAGACAGTTCATTAAAAATAAATTCTGTCACTGATTTCCTACTTATAATTAGGTTGAAAGATTGATAAGTGAAGCAATCTTCCAATCCAAAGTAAGCCATACTAATTTTACTTGTTTCCATTTTTAAGGAGTTGTTGCATGTAAAGACTTACAAAATTCCATTATGTAAAACCAATTAAATTTTACAATAAAACTTTAAGTACTAATAAATATATTAAAATATATTTAATACAAAATATTTTATGTACTCTACATTTCTAAATTCACTTTTATAAAGAAATCCAGACTGTTTTCTATAGCAGCATGAATGGGATTCCAGATTTAGCCTTACTTCAGGAGATAGCTTTCAGCTTTTGTGAGAATGCATGGGGTTTTAATAACTTTGATTATTACCTATGCTCGCCTCTGCTGTGTGGGCAGGACTCATCCCATGCACCCTTGTTCATCTGGCTTGTCAGATGAACTTGTCAGTTAACCTAAGGGTCTCCTCCAGACTTCTCCCCAATCTGTGAAGCATAATGGGCAAAACCAGAGAACAAGCTGCCTAGACAGTGACTGAATAAAATGATTTAACTCATCTTCCACCACTGCCTGTTTTCCACCACTGGCTGTAGGGGTAAATATTTTGACTCATGTAATCTAACTGTTTTACAGTTAAGTTGAGATTCATCTGGCCAAAAGTGAGTAGAAATTTAAATTTGAAATGTTGGTAGGTGAGTTTTAAAAACTTTAATAATCAGCAATGAAGAATAGGTTCTTTTAGAATACTATTGATTTCTGCTACTTTAGATGTTTACAGAAGCTGCATGGCACCATAGAGATGCCTGTTTCCCTCACCACAAAGAATCCCTGTTGCTGCCCAGTGCAGATGAGGAAGAATTCACTGCAGCTGCCTACACAGGATCCCTGATAACAAGTGTTGAGGAGAATGTGGGAATATGTGTTGCATGGCAAGACTGGGAAGACAGGCTGAAGGATGTTGCATGTAAAAGATTTTTAGCTTATCTGCCTTTAAGGACATGTGAAAAAATATAGAATCAATTCATCACTGTGAGATGAATGGTTAAAAAAGACCCTATTGACTGAAGCTGTATTTAGATGGTTCTTCTTCTAGTACAACACATCCTAATGTGATACTATTGAGATAAAGAACTTGATAAAGTTAAAAGTCTGATATGCAATGAACAAATTAAAAGAGAAACCTCTTGCTTATTCAAGATTAACTTTAGTAGAAATAATCATTCTAGTTGGTGGTCATGCAGTGAATATTAGCTACATCAGACTCTCCAAATGTTTCTATTTTTTAGAGCCAACACCACAAGCCACTGAGATCTCTCAAAGATGCTACAAAAAAGTAAATAAACACTGCATTATTTTTCAATTACAGTGGGAGAATAATTTGTTGTTTATTTAATCTCAAGGAACACATCTGGCAAGCTGAAATCAAAAAGCATGTCACCATCCTTCCTGCTTGCATTGACTTTTAAATAACTCTCATATACAAAGAAATATATATTCAGTATGGTGTAATAAGGAGACAAGATTAAAAAGCTTCTCTTTCTCTCTGAGAAGTACTGTGGAAGAATTTTAAAATTATCCAGATGATTATTTGTTCAATCAGAGACCCTTTCTTTTAGCACCCTTGGCCTAAATATGAGAAGTATGGAGAACCATGGAATATTCTAAGTTTTTATATTGGAAAGGACAGTTAGAGTTCAGCTAGGTCAACCTCTTGCTCAAAGCAAGGCTAAGTTCAAATGCTGGGCTGACATTCAAGAATGGCAACTTCTCTGAACTGCCAAACAAGGGAAAATGGAGCCAGAATGACAAGCAGTAAACATGCAGACTGAGCAAGGACTGGGTAAAACATGGAAACAGCTAGTGAGGAATGGCAGAAACTGGATGGAGATGACCATCTTTGATTCTGCCAAATTTTTTGGCTCTCACTGGCCACAGATCAAAGCCCTGTGGACTTTTCCCAGAATTCTCTCTGGGCTGCTCTAGGGCCTTCCATCAATGTAATCTTCCTACATTTTGGCTAAACAACTGAGTCATCTGCCAGAATCTTTCTATTTTCACTAAGTCCTTCCTCATATTTATTCCAGAGAACACGAGATGTTAAACTGTGCGAGGTTTAAGAGCGATGCAGAAGAGACCCTCTGTCTTGTGCTACACTACCCCACTAGGATCATGTTTACAGTTCCTCAACTGGTCATTCTTTTCTTCCCCTTAAGGAACAGGTTAAGGTGTCTTTTGCTGTACTTCAGAGTTATGATTGTGTTTAAATTGCAGTAGAGAGGCCCTGCTTGGCCCCAGATGCCTAAAATAATCAAATTTATTGAGAACAAGTGAAAATATGGAAGTTATGCAGGGGTTGTAAGAAAAAGATATTGGCTTTATATTGATGAGTGAATTTAGTGAAACTATTATAATATAGATAATACTGCGGTATTCCCATAATTAGCAAACCTTTTCTATGATGTCAAATAATCCCTGAAGTATTGCCTAATCATTTTTAAAAATTCTTTAAGAAAATGGCCTTATTATTAACATTATTACTACTACTATTACTGTCGTCATCATCATTTATCAAATAAAAAAATTATCCAGTTTTCTCCTATGAAAAAAACCTCATTATAGAAATGGAAATTAATTGATAGAATGGATGTAAAATGTAAAAATATTCTCATTCAAATATTTTGTATCTATGCTTGTATTCATGCCTAGAGAGTATTTTTCTAATTATCTGAGAATTTTTAGAAGTGCTCGATCTAGAACACATGAAATGCAATTAAAAATGCTTAAATTATAGAAAAAATATTCTAATAAGTCCATTAACTATAATTTGTACCAATGTGAAATACACATTAAAAAGAAGGTGACCCTGGGAACTTGTAAAGAAAGCTTGGCTTCTTTTAATTTATGGTATTAAAAGGTTACAAAGAAATAAAAGTCAATATTTCTCTCATTTACCAAACAGGAACACTGCACAGTATGTTTCTTCTGTGCTGAAATACTGTTCCAACTTATGAAAAATTTGGCTTTGGAAAGCAATTTATTTCCTTTAGAAATCTGTTTGGACATACTTGGGAGACAACTTTCAGAATTTGTGCCTGGCAGCTTTGGCTTCCATGTAGTTTTTCAAAATTGTAAACTGAAGGTGACACAACAAAAGGGTATGAATCCTGGTGCTGGTTTTGATTGAGTACGAATTATGAGTCAGCCAAAGGTTTCCTGAGAAGTCAGTGTTGTATTTATTGTATGTTATAATCTCGGTTTATAAAAAAATTTAAAAAAAAATGTTGAGCATGGATCATAGAGGGCAAGAGTAGCCATTGTTAAAGCCTTCCTTCCCTTTTTAAGAATGTAAATGAAAACTGCTCAAAGAGTTGTACAGGGATTAATACCTCCTTTAGAAGACTAATTTAGTTTCTGCATTTTTACTGGATATGCAACCATAGGGGCCAAGAGAGTTTTGTGGCTTAGGAAGTGCCTGAAAAGCACACCTTCCCATCTCCCCAGTGCTGTGTCTCAAGTCTGTAGCACAATAGATAATGTAGTCACTTGTTTCATAGTGTATTAGCTTACTTTATTACTATAAAATATTGCACTATTTTACAAATCACCACATCACAACATCTACACAATGTACTTTGACAACAGATTTGGAAGCCCAACAAATGCTGTTTAATAGGACATTACATTATACTGAACCAACAAAAACATTGTTCAACACATTTAGACTAAACTTTAGACATGCCTCAGTACACAAGCACAGGTTGTATGGTACTTTTTTAGAGTCCAGCTCTGTAGTTCTCCGTCCTTAGGCTGAGATCTCCCAAATCTCCTCTGAAGAAGGTGAGATTCACTTAGAAACTAGACTAGGGGTGACTGGGGAAAACCCCATGTTTCTTCATCCCTCAGCATTGCAGTAGGCTCTCCCATGTACCATGCTTGGGAGGTATTTGGCTTCAAAAGATGTCATCTTTCACTGAGATGCACAGTCCAAGATAATACCATTACGTTTTCTCATAATACTGCTTGCAAGTGCAGAGGAGAAATTTCTCTGGCCTGGCCAGATTCCAAGGTAGGCAAGCCAAAAAGTCAGTTTTCTCAAACAAACTGTTCTTCAATTTGTGTAAATTCATTAAATGAAACCAGTTTGCAGTCCTGCCAGTGGAGCTCTTGGGTTCTAGAGTGAGTGGGCTGTAGCTAGCAGACAGTAACATGCCCTGTACTCCTCAAGAGCAATTGCCTGTCCTCAAGGCAGAGTTCCTGCAGCTCTGCACAAATCCTGTGTGCACAGTAAGTCTCTTTGTAGTCCTAATAACTCTAATGTCTGACTTCTCACTGTTTGTAGCCTCTTGGATATAAGAATTTAATGGCAGAATAACCACTGGAGCAATGGTAGTTACCTCTTGTGGCATGCAATGATGACAATACACGCCTATACACTTGTGTTTCTTTTTGCTAAAAGGTTTTCTACAGGTACTTATTTCTCCAGTGTGCAAACCAATTCCTCCCAATGTCAGCAAGAGTTAGGCACACATATCCCTAGGAGAAATGTCCCCAAGTTTTAATAGAAGCACTGTTCAAATTTCACACAGAGCATATAAGCCTTCATTAGAAAACAGTTTCACCAGTGATAAAAGCATTTTTGAAACAAAATGCTTTCTAAGAGTCATTAAAAACCTTCTGTGTAATATATGTAAAAAGGATTTATCTAATGCTTTGCAAAATTATCCACAAATGTACCACACAGTGCACAAACATTAATAAGAAAGAAGCAACAAAACCATAGCACTACCACTTTGAAATGCAATGCAATTAGTACTACTTCTAGTAATACAGTGTAACAGCTACTAACGACTATTAATGTCTATTTTTCCAGGAATCCATATTCATTAAGGATGTCTATGGTTTCTTTATCTTTTATTCAGAAATATGGAAGCACTGCACACTGTTTCACAGCTAATCAGAGCTACACAAGAAAAGATATTAAAGTTTCATTAGTGCAAATTTTAGGATAACTGGTCTCCTGCCCTAACTCCTCCTGTTAAAATTTGTCATTTCTTGTGTTAGTGAAAGGTTACAACTTCTCTCAGTAAAAAGATTTAGACTGAATCCCTTCATAAACAAGGCTCTATATGTAAATTATTTTTGTTTACCTGCTATAACATGTAATATTTATTGAAATAGATTTTATACCAGATAATTGCAACAAGGTGGTTAAGAAGTATTTCAAGTGAATATAAAGTATAAAACAGTCTCAAGGTGTAGGGCAAAAAGGATTCAAATAATTGAAAGGTTGCTAGGAGAGTGTATATCTCACAGTTAAAAATATACTCTGCAAGGTGAGACATATCTTGTAAAAATGTGTCAGGAAAGCAGTGCTTCAGGAATTTTGATAATTTAACAGCAGGTTTTTTTTTTTTTTTCATGTACACGGTATTTTCTAATAATCTTTCAGAAATTTCATTTTTGGAATTAACAAAGCAAAGACAACTGTCCTTCTCACAAGGCTGTTAGGAAAATAATTTGCACATAATTCTGATTTCTATGTAGGGAAGGTAGGAAGGGACAAGTGTCCATGGCTGGGAAAAGGGCAACATTACCTCTAACAGAAAAGTCAGTGAAGTGGACAATATAGCATGACTCACAGTATTTTTGATCATTAAATGCTTTTGGCTTCACTAGCTAAAATAGCAACAAAAATGAGCACAAAAAAAGGGAAACAACTCAAAAGCCAGCATGAGAAGAATATGTTTACAGAGAAATCATGCTGAGGAAACTGTTGAGTTTATGATACCATAAAAACTCCTAATTTTGAGAAGGAAAGGCAAAAGGTCAGCTATGAACCTTTGTTTTCCATCATTTTTAAAGCAGATGGATCCAGGAACAACAGAGCACTTAGAGGGATGGCGAGGCAAAATGGTGTGGCAAATTGGAAAGAGAAAATTGTAAGAGGAAGCTGTCAGCAGCATGTTCAACAGAAGGCATTAATGTCTTCAATTTCTAGGTATCAATGGATCATGTGGTTCACTTCAAATGGATCAGTGGCTCACTGTTAGGTTCATGTGCACATTCCCTTTGTGTGATAAAATGTCCCTTAAGATCACAAACAAGAAATACATGTGACATTTAAGAATACAGGAGGGCTAAAAATGCAGATATTGCCAAATATTCCTCTCAACATTAGACTGCTTTCAGCAAATAGGAGGAAATGGATCAGGAACAAATATACAGTTGAAGTAAGCATCTGGAGAGTAGAAAGTATATCAGGAAACAGGAGGAGATGTGAGACCTTGTCTGTCCCAAAATCTCCTCTCAGAAACAATGAAAGAAGCAGAACTTTGTGAACAAGACAAGTATGAATAGACTACTGTTAATTTAGAGTACCCATAGGATGCAAATAAACCAAGATTGGGTTCCTTTAGGAAGTGACTGGAAAGGAAAAAATTGCCATTGACTGAGGGATGTAAAACAGTAGAGACAATAGGATGATGGAAAAACTCTGTAAGTCCCAAATCAAAAACCTACATCATACTTCCAAGAATTGAATTTCTTTAAATCCTCAGTGTTCACTAGAAAGTCCTGAACTGGGGATGAGCATGCCATGAGATACAGTGTCTCCAGTTTGCAACAGGTACTCTTAGTATTTTGTATGAAGAACTGCAGAATGAGAAGAAAAGGCACAGAGACCTCAGCAGTGGGCTGAGGTCATGGAACAAAGAGATCAGAATTTCCTGGGCCAGACTAGTGCTACCTCAGCTTGTGCAGCTTTCCCAAAAGGCAATAGCCTGGAGATAAAGAAGCATGAGCTTTCCTGACCAGAGGAACTGAAACACACAGGAATCCTGGCCAAAAAACCAACCCAAAACAAACAAACCAAAACCAAAACCAAAAAACAAAACCCAAAAAACCAGCAAACCTCTATGGGAGAAAGGCAAAATTGGAAAATTTGAAATAAGTCCATGGAAAGGGTACTGAGGATGGAGGGCTCCTTCCACTTTAGTCTGCTTATTTTGAGGGGTTAGTGTTTTTCACTAGAATCTTCAGAGACTTTTTTTTTGTGAAATTTCTGCCTGTTTTTGAAATTGCTGATACTGCATGTGATGCACTGGTATCTGTTAGTGGTTTTAAAGAGCTACACACTTCAAGTAAGATGTATACAGTGTCTGAGAAAGATAATTTGCCTTCCTTTTATTCACACAATTGACAAGCATGTAGTCAAATTCTCCATCCTCACCTTGGCTGTGCATTGCATGTGGCTGCCACTATTTCCCATGCTATGCCATGGTGACATTGGCTGCTGACAGTCCGGTCCCACACCAGGACTGGGCTAAGAATTAAACAGTGTCCACAGTGTGTCAGTTCTCTGGCTCAGTTTCATACCAAAATTCTCACTTTCTCACAGCCAGTTTGGATTATACCATTTTCTGATTCCATGATTATAAAATAGCCATCTGATGTAGGAATTTTGTCAGCCTCCCACTTTTTGCATTTAATGTTTCACTCTCAGCACCTGTTGTGAGTTGCCATAACTGCATGAATCAGTCCTGGCTTGTCTGCAGGTTTCCTTAACAACAGAATTTCAGACACAGTCTTGATGGATCTAGATTTGAATCTATCAGTTCTTTTTTAGACAGGAACACTTCTGGAGCTGGGCTGCTGTCTATAGGTCCATATATTTCAAAGGTGCTTTCCAAATGAGATGGCATATGTCAAATACTTGGATAGTTCAATTAGTAGAACATGCTAAACCTAGTTTTTGAAGTCCTCATTACTGAATATTGCTATACATAAATTTGCTACATACAACTTTAACCACTAAGTGCTGTTTTTCAGTAGCACAGGACTAATTCAGAATTTATGATCTACATTCAGAAAGACTGATTTTCAAGAGCTCTTCCACACTATTTCAGCAGACTATACTCAATGAAATCTACTGCAGAAGCTGAGGATAAAGTGTAAAGCCTGAAGCAAAGCTGGAAAGGAGTAAATCTCTTTGGGTGTTATTTTCTTTCTCTTATAAGAGTTTTTTCCTTTTTTTTTTTTTTTTTTTGGTAACAATTTTCCACTAACTTTTCCATTAATTTTAGTTTGTGTTTTCCAGTGCAAACACCTCTGTCAGCTCATAGTAATCAATGGAAAAAATATGGCTGTTCAGCAAAAACAGATGTAAAGATACTGAACTATTATGGTGCATCTATTTAACACAGAACTTTTCCAATAAACAAGAAAAAGACAGTAAGAGCCCTAGCCAGTGCTAGAGAGATTCTTTCCTTTGATAGACAAGTATATTATTTCCATTACCATTTTGTTTTTTAACAAGCAGATACATTGCTAATTCTGCTTTAGAAATCTTAAATTTAGTTGACTGAGCTGTGGGACTTGATCCAGCTGGATTGTACCCCCTGAGAAGTCTCTGTTTGGTGACGGTGGGAGAGATTTTAGTGGCCTCTTCAAATCTGAGTACTGTTTTGAAACATGCAGACCTTTTCTCCTCCATACTCTGGCTGTTGACCTTTTAAGCTTGTAGGACAATGGTTTTTAAAATGCTGTAGCATGCATACTGTGTGCATCCAGTATGCATCCAAGGGAGTATTTTTTCCAGTGTGAAATACTACTTCCTATAGTGAGAATAAATCTCAGTCGATTTCAATCTGTTTCTTGTCTGCAATGTAGATAAGATGGCTGGATGAGAGAGAAATTAAGTCACTTACAGAAATGGATTTGTGGCATACCTAATGGCACAATTAGGTGTCCAGTCAGGCCATATTCATATCAGAGACAGAAACATTACAAGGCAACACAAAAACCTATGCAAAACACAGCCTTCCTCCACAGGCAGGAATAGCCCTTTGGTCTTAATCTTAAAAATGAGACATTAAAGACAGTATGCATAGGGTAATGATGGAAAAGGATGGCATAATTCAAGTGTCATTACACATCAAAGATTATAAACTAAAACTTGGATCCATGAGTACTGAGAAAGTATGCCTTGCTTTGCTGATGTCACTGACTAAATATTTGAGTCAAAAAAAGTTTCTCTAAATATTTGAGTCAAAAAAAGTTTCTCTAAATATTTGGTTTTGTATTTAGATTATCTCACATGACCAAATCTTATCACCTGTTTATTATTCATAACATGTTGGATAGACACATACACCTGAATCAGTCATCCCCCTACTCCCTTTATATTCAGTCAAGCAGCAAATGTAGTTTTGAGATATACTTAGATATACCTGACTTATTTGAAACATCTACAGTGGAATTACATTAATAACATTGTAGAAAAGTCCATTTCTGCACAGAACTATAAAAGGAGACATGATGACCAACACAGACATAATAACTGCATTCTAGGTGTGTAGTTAGTCACATAAATTCCCTTTTCCTATGAATAGATGAAAAAAAAAAGAAATAAAACCCTGGTTTTCATCTTAAAACAGTTCTCATATTTGTGTTAAGATATGATTTAGCCATCTCTTAGGTAGAGTAGGTTTGAGTCATACATTTTTTTTTCAGTTATTTTGAATCAAGCAAAAAAAGTGAACTTTTAAAAAAATTTTGATTTTTTAGTCTCACAATCTTGAGTTATACTCATTATTTCTGATGTACAAAAATTTATGATAGTAAACTCACATTTGTTCTGTACCATCCCATCAAGTTTAATGACATTGCAGTATTTCCAAACATTTGTTTTAGTCTTGGTAATTGTTCTACCATGAACAAAACACTCTCTCTTTCTCTACCTTGCTTTCTCTAAAGCATCCAACCACTTCCAGCCCCAGCAGCAGAGGGTTAAATGTTACTGCATTTGGACCTAGGATGCTGTGTCACTGAGGCAGGGGAACGAGCTGTGCCTCAGTGTTTGGCCTGAGACAGAGCAGATGGTGCAAATTCACAGTGCCTTTATTGAGCACTGAGCTCAGTGCAGCATCTCCTACCTGCCACAGCCATGTGCAGGAAACAACCACAGCTCAGTTAATGTACCAGAACTTGTTAAACTACCATGTTGATCAATGTTAACCTATCATGTTTTGATCGTGAATCAATGATCTACGAAGAAAATTCTCCTCAGAGAGAGCAATTATCCTCTAGGGCTTGAGTATGTTGCTGCTTCAGGTTTCTTTTGCTACTGTCCTACACTCCTTGCTGAAATATCTATTTTGTTGTCTATTATTACTCAGCCTTGTTCAGCATGCTGGATTTCACACTCCACTTCTCTCTGAAGACTGGTGTTCTAAATTGTTTTCCTCTAGAGGGTGATTATCCTGTCTTTTTCAAAATAAAATTCCACCTTTTTGGGGTTACACTAACACTTCTAATTCTCCCAATGCTCTTTTTTGGCTATGAAATGCTTCCTAATTTGTCAACTTAATAAAAAAATATTGCTTACTCCATTGTTCAAGATTCTTAATGGTCATTAAGGACAAACAGATTTAATACCAGTGAATACAACAATTAACTTTCTACAAGTCCATACACTATAGTGAGTCTAATTAAATTATCATCCTAATTTGGTTTCATTCCAAAGAAATATCAGATTCTGTCTCTTGTAAATAATTCTTTTATATATATATATATATATATATATATATATACACCTGAAAAATACTTTATTGACTATGTGCCATTTTTGATTATGTGACTATAGATCTCCTATAATCACCTGAAGTTTGCTACTTCTGCAATTTGATATAATGATACTATATTCCTTATTCTAAGGATTTTTAGATATTTTAATGATAAACATTTGGCATATGCAAACACTAAAGCTTCACTTCCCAGTTTCTATTCTTCAGAAGGAAAGTAGTTAGTATTTTTGCATCTTTGTGCATAGAATCCTTTTCTTTTTTTTTTGAAGCACAGTACATTAAGTGTCATATGAATGTCTTTAGAGAAAAAAAAAATTAAAAAAATCCAATCATTATTTACTTCAGGTAATAATAATTAGGATGGATGCTCACCTCAAACCACCAAAGAAATTTTGTTTGGCTAAAATAATAAAAGCTATGAAATCCCTGTCAAGTTTTTAACTCTTTTTTTGTTCTTATTGCTTCTTTATGGATGTCTTGACTCTCCCCTTCCAATGGTGAACATTCAAACTTACTGTGTCAGGCTGGTGAGAAAAAATGAGTTGCTAAAAGCTATTTTTTTTAAAATCAGAGAAATATATACCATGGATCTCTGTTACCAGGAAAGAAAATAACCCCAACAACTGTTGTACAAAATTTTTACAATGAATGAAAAGGAGGCAAAATGACTTAGGAAAACCAGTAACCTTGTAAAGGGCAAATAAATTGCTCTGAGTTTGATCTACATTAATGAGTCAATACATACAACTATATCTAAAGCTTGCAGCACTGCTTTGGGACTACATGAGTTTGCTGCAGACACCACACAAACTATTATGGGGTGAAAGGTCTGGAACTGGCCTAGCTTTACCCTTATACAGAGATGGGACCATTGACACTCAAAACACATAAAGGAATGTACAACAAACTGTAAGATTTTGCCTAGGATACTTAATTACAGACACACTTTTCCAGAACCAATGGTGTTACTTCCCACAACATGGAAATTAATTTCCAATCTAGCAAACAAGGATGTAGTGAGTATATGTATGTCTTTATGGTTTAGAACCTTTTACACACATTTTTGTAATTGTACAGACTTTCCAAACTTACCTCCTCTATGGATAATCAAAGAAGTTTCACTTCCAACAGGACATTCTTTAAGTATATCCACTACTTCTGCATGGCTCAGGTTCTGTACATTCTGCTGGTTGATCTCAACAATGAGGTCACCTTCACACAAACCAGGACATCCCTGAATGTCTAGAATTTGCTTCACCCTCTGTCCTGTAGGACTGTCTGCTATAGTGAAGCCAAAGCCCTGGGCCCCTTTCACAATGGTTAAGGTCATGAGTTCAGCTTGGGTGGCCCCAGAAGAAGCCATTGATACATTATCATCATGGGCAGGTGGTGGGAATGTGCTATCAAGCTGACTATCTGCTGGAATGGAGTGCAAGGAGTGTGGTGGTCGATCTGTTACGTCTGGAACAGACTGAGAAGTCCTAGAAATGTATTCCAAATAAGTTTCATAGTTATGTCTTCCATTTACCACTACCGGAGGCCTCTCCATTACTGCAAGGGGTGGCACCATGCTGTTGGCAGGATCTTCAGGATCAAAGGGCAAAGGGTATCCACGACATAGCACCAAGTTGACACTCTGACCAATAGGAACAGACTGGAAGAGTTTGACTACATCTGCGTGAGTATGTCCAAGGACACAAACTTCATTAATATAGACAATCACATCACCTAGAACGAGAAGAACAAACAGTGACAACATGAGACAACTTCAATTGCTGCATATGCAGTACATTTTTTTTAAAATGAGATAGAAGCCTACTAAAAAAAAATATGATAAATTCAATCAACATACTGACTCATATAGGAGAGACAAAAAAGTAAATTTTGTCTGGCAGTAAATGTAATACAAAGACACAATGACAATACCAGTTATTTTCTGTGTAAGCTCACAGATGGAAAATTTAGATGGATCCAGACATTCACTTTTTCTTGACATTTCCTCCCTATTTTTCCAACTCCTTTCAGTGTAGTCTCTATAGATTACTTTTTTAATAAGGTAAAATGAACGATTATTTGGAGACTGTGTTGTCAAAAAATACCAATGTTTGGTGAAGAGTAAAAGAAAAAAAAAAAGTAAGTATTCCTGGACTTCAGAATCAATGAATACCAATTCAAGACTGTGTATGCATGTGCATAAGGAAACAGTTTTTGCACTGATCATGATATTGACACTTTCCTGTTAAAAGTGATTACTTGCCATCAGCCATTCAGAACTGCTACTGTCATTTCCTATTCTAGGCATGAAGTATCTATCTTACATAATATAGAGATGTTTCACGGCATTTTGTTGTAGCCATAAGGCTCAAGGACAATGACACAACAAATTTTTTTGGTAGGTTCAATAGCTTCACATTAGAAAAATCTAGGCAAATAGATGAAAATCAATTTAATATTTTCACCTAAGCAGCTGGTCAAATAAACCCAAAGATATGACCTTTACCTTCAAATCTTGTCTCATTTATAACAGACCTACCAGTCTGAGCATATGGAAGCAGAATTCTTTAAGTCAACAGGCTATTTATGGATCTCCATATTGCCCATGCACCAAGCATCTACTGTTATTAAAATTCTCAGAAATAAGTTCAAGATTCTTCTTGGTGTTAGAATAGATCTATATATTTATAGCCATAAATAATTTTTTAAGTACTGTTAAGGCACATATTAAAATAAAAATGAGTTATCAGTGCAAACAATATTCAGAATAGTTTGATGACCCACATTCAGTTTTCACTTTCATAAAAAAGTTTACATCTTTATAGAAAAAGAAAAGGATATTTGGTTGGAGAACTCTAGAAGTTAAAGTATTTTTCTAAGTGAAGCCTGTCTTATTATCCTATTATTAATCACCAGGATACTATGAGATGTCTACAAGGTACACAATTTAAAAATTTACACATCACAACACAAGGCTTTTTAAAGGTATTTGAAAACTCAGCAAGAAAATGAGAATGACTTAGGGAGAATGAGGTGGTTTGGGTGGAATTGCTTCAAGTGTATTTATGTAATTATGTCTTTCACATACTTCAATCAAAATATCTAATCCAGCAAACAGAGGATAAGAGCATCATCAAGATGCCAATGCAAGGGCTGTTTCTAAGTGAGAGCAAAAGGCAAAGGCTGTTTCTATGTGAAAATGAAATGGTCAATTCCCACATGATCAGTCTGTGTAACAGCCTGACAGTAATTAATTGCATATGCACAAACTGTGATTCAGAGGAAGATTTCTTCAGAGGCTGCCTAGGGAAAAAATGCTAAGGAAGTTTGTTTAAATGATTGTGAGCATTACACACATAAACCTTAGGAGCTGCAAATGCTTTCTTAAATGTGCACCATAAATAGATTCCCAAACTAGCACAAACAGTAATGTCACTTCATAGGCACTGCTGAAAAAGCTCCAATGCTTTTGTCTCAAGCAGCTGAAAATAAAGCCATTTTCAAAAGTCAGAATTTAAAAGAAAATATGCACCGTACAAATTGCTGTGGCAATGGCTGCAATTCATCATGATTCGCTCATGCCCTGATATAGAAAGATCTTACCTGCATTCTCATCCCTGGCTCCCACATTAGCAGTGAGGCTGACATTGCTCAGGACTGCTTCTGTTAAGCTGAGAGCTCTTCAGTGCATGCTGCTGTTTCAGTAACTATGCTTTAATAGTAACCTTGAGACTTTTTAATCCATGCAGTCTTTATTTCCCTGAGTGCTGGCAATGCAGCTATGTGGTGGGAGGAGACCAATCTGTTTGTTCATCCTCTCTTACAATACATTAGCAGAGTGCAAAATGAAAAATGCAATTTTTGTGTTGGGCGAGTAAATCATTGCCTGTTTTCAGCCCCTCACTTTAAGTATTTGGACAGGATTAGCTAAGATATAAAACTTAAATCAATATGGTTTCGATATATCAGAAAATTACATAAACTAGTTGACATTATATAGAGCTGTAGTGAAAAGAAATTAGCTTTTGCAAAAGGAGTGCAGTCAGGAAACATACACGCCAAGTAGTCCCTTTCCCCAGTCACTAAACAGGCAAAACTGAGCACTAGAAGACCTTGGGTAAAAACTTCTTCAAATAACAACCTTCCATTATCCCTCACAGGCCAGCAGAAAATCCTTCAGCATTTCCTGAATCCTTATCTTTAAAGCTCTTTGTTGTTTCTGAGGTATGGCATGGATAGCATGGCTGGGCAGATGCTGAAGCTGTAACTCAGTCACAGAGGGGCTGTTTGGGACCCACCTGCAGTATTGTCACATGGAGAATGGACAGTGTGATAAACACAAGGGCATGAGTTACTAAATTCAGCTCCAAGAAAGAAGTTACAGTGGGGCTGCAGTGGGGAGAAACAGTTTCAGATCATGAGAAAGGAAGGAGTAAAAAAGGGGTTAATTTCAGAAATCTCTCAACTGTACTTTCTCCAAACCTAACTCATTTTTCCAGGCTGAGTTCCTCATTGCTGACACAGAGAGAAGTACTCAGCATTTGGTAGGAAGAGAGAGATAAGAGCATTACAGAGCCAGTGCCATGCTAATGCAAAGTTCAAAACCTGCCTTCTTTAGGAAACCTCCCTTAAAGGTTCCTGTGGCATCTTTTCTGCCTGTTCTTTTCTGCTGCTTCTAATAATAATGGGTGCATATGGACAAGCATAATAGTGATCCACTTTATATCTCCTGTCTGATTTTCTGAGCAAGCCATAGTCTGCCTCCAGAAATCACAGTTTCACAGTGAGTGGGTATCTTTGAAGTTATGCAGAACATTTATATTAAGCATCAAACTTTGCCTGACTTTTAGAATTAAATTTGCTAAAATGACTGGAGCTTGCTCACAGCTTGCTGATTGAGCTAGGCAGGGATCTCTAGAGGTCAGAGTGTCCAAACCCTGCTCAATCAGAATCCCTTAGAACCAGTTGCCCAGGATCATGACCAGGTGGCTTTTGAAAACCTTCAAGGGGGTAGACTTCACATCTTTGGGCAACCTGTGTCAGTGCTCAATCACCCTCCCAGCAGGAAAGTGTTTTCTGATGTTCAAAGGGAACATTCTGTTCACTCAAACACTGTTTGAGTGTTTCCCATTGTTTCTTTTCTTGCCACTGGAAAGAATTTGGCTCCAGCTTCTTTGTACAGGTATTTATGTGAATTGATAAAATCCCTCTGAGCCTTCTCTTCTCCAGGGTGAACACCCTCTCTGTCAGGCGCTCTCCAGTTTCATCTTCCTCACTAGCCTGTACAAACTGTGCTCATGCCAGCCCAACCTCATCTTACTTGAGAATGCTCAGGGATGAGGGAGCCCAGAAGGGCTGATCTGATCTGTGGGGAAGGCACCTGAATCAGACTCTCTAGATGAACTGGCAGGTTTGATAGACACCCATAGACAACAGATACCATGGCCTACCTCTCAAAAATCTACACTGCCACAAAAACAGAATCTTCAATGTCTAAATTCAGCACTAAGTTGAAGAATCTTAAAGAATACTGACAGCAAGCAAATTTGTCAAACTGTCCTAAAGTTACCTCAGATTTAGTTAAGGCTCTTGCATTTAACTGAAAAATTTAGGAAAATGGGTCTGGAGGGGACTCCCGGGATGTCTGAACCTAGTCCTCTATTATCAGATACAACACAGTATGTCACACTTGATGAAATTTTATGTCTTCTTCACAGAAAAAACCATGAACTCCCATAATATTTCATATATTTAACTAGTTGGTTTTGCTTATTAAAGTCTGCTGATCATTACTTATTGTCATGTAATGTTAATTGACACAGTGCCTGAATATTTGATTAGAGGTTCCATTTTGTTACTTATGTATTTCAAAGCAAAAACCAGATCTGTACTGTCATTATCTTTAGTTGGATTAGTAACTGGTGAAGAAATTTCTGAGCTTCAACATCTTTTAATGACAGATTCTGTTTTATATTTGTCTCTACAATAATGTTTCAGAATTAAATCTGACACCCTGGGGATTTTCCACAAGCTTTAAATCTGAAAAAAAAACCCAACCTTTTTCATGCTTGAAGTGCTTGATCCAAACAGAATTTGTTTTATTGATATAACTTGCTTAATCACAAATTATTTTATATTTTCAGGCAATGCTACCAGCTCTATTTACCTCCTTTCTGAAGAACCTGTACTATTCAGTTTACTCCAGTTATTGTTTCTGATAGGTTTTTGTTACCCCTAGGTTCTCTGTGTAAATATCTTGTAGGTAAAGTTTGTCCATTTTCTTACCTATGTTCCCACTATTTGTACACAAATATTTTGCCTATTTCTTCTAGTTGTGCTTCTTGTACACTTAGATTTCTGGCTGTACTTCAGTGAATTTAATTGCCTAGTAGACTGTCATTCTCATTATTAATTAGAATTCACTAAATTTTGAAGTATGAATGCAAAGAAAAAAAGTGCAGATCAGATCTTCAACTGAAATTTAGTAGAAATGTCTCCATTCCTTCTGACAGGTTTTTGATCATGCTCTTAGTGCTAGGTTTATGTGCTTAAAATATGACAGAATGCTGTGATTTGGGGTGGAGGCAGCTCTGCTACCCCCCTGCAGCCAGCACAAGCCAATAGCAACAGTGCTAAAACCAGCTCATGGTTTGGCAACTCAGCACAGGACACACCAGCTCTGCAGGACTTGGGCAGCATAATTTTTTGCTGCATTTATAACCCACATAAGCTCTGCTAGCTTCTCCAGTATTACTTATTCCCACTTGCATTTCTCACCCATATAATCTAAATGCTACATATGCATACTTTGCATCACTTTCAGAGCTAGCAATACATGATTACTTCATCGCTGAAGCTTTCCCTTCACCTGCCCACCCACACTCTCTACTGTCATTACCAGATATTTCTGTCACTTCTCAGCAGTGACCTTGTCTTCTCTTTCTGCAGAGTGCTGCAAGATTGCTACCACTGGAGCCTGCTAATAATGAACTCAGAGCACGTTTCCAGTAGCAAAATATGAAACATGCGGGTAATTTCAATAACAACAGCATGCGATTGATGGTCATGAAAGAAGCAAAGATTTGTAAGAAATGAGCCATTTTCACATTCACACATACACTTACAAGCAGCAGTAGGGAGAACTAGTGTGTGAGGCATCCTTTAGTTAAACAGTAGCAGACAAACTACATTCTGAAGCTTTGAAACTCAACTTCCCTCCACTTGCCACAGATGTTAATCCAGTGTGTGCATAAATAATTTCCATTACAAATGGCCAGAAGCATTTTTTTGGCTGTAAAAGATTCCAGAAAGTTCTGCATAAACAGAAATTCTCTGATTTCTTGTACTCTGACTTGCCACAGAACTCTGTAAAACCTATTTAGCTCTAGCTGCTGAGATCTGATGGCCTGACTTTTATGGGCAAAAGATAAAGCCTAGGGTCCTGTAGTTCATGGTAGCCTGATTAGTCTTAAAATTAAAAAAAATAAAAAAGAAAAAGAAAAATGCCCTAATTTTGTTAATACTCAGTATAAAATTACCCTTATTTTTAAATAAAAATTTTGGAATTACAACAACTTCTTAAAGGAGATTGCAGTGTAAGTTGACTATTGCATATTAGTACTGAAATAATTAAAACGCCTGCCAAGAAAATACTTAGTTCTTCTAAAGAGGAACATTAGATTAACTGCTACAACATATCAAAAAGGCAACCTGGGGAGAAGTACATGCATTCAATAACTCAATAACTACAGCTGCTGATGAAAAGAACTAAATTTAAAACTGACCACGTTATTATCAGCTTTGTAACAACTTTCTCTGATAGACAGTCCTGCAGCAGCCACAGTGAAATGAAAAGAGCTGCTGGGAGACATAATGGGCAGCTGCCTCTGCATTCAGAAATAGCTTCAGGACCACTTGCTGGTATGTGAGAACACTAAATAGTCCATTAAAATATCACTGCTCATACTGACATGGAAGACCCATTTCCCAGGCTTCATCACAAACAGAAAGTTTTACTTGTGTTTGACAGATTACCATACTCCACAGTTCCTTCTTTCACTCACTGAACTCTGGGAACTGAGGTTTGGTGGGAAAAATTATAATAATATATTATAACAATAAAAGTTATTAGTCATTTAATCAATCATTAATGATGATTATTATAATTTATTAGTTCTTTAAATCAGACAAAAAGTCAAGCCAACATGTATTCCTAGGCATTCAGACAGTCAAACTGGCATAAAATAGGCTTAGATTTTCCTCTTTCTGAAACCTGAACAACAGATATAGATCATCTGTTTGTCAGATTTGAGCCAGTACTTGCACAAACAGCATTGTAGGGGTGATAACTTGGGCTAAAATCTGTTCCCATCACTGGACTTCATCATTCCTATCATGAGGGACTGAGCACTGGCTCTGAACTTTGCTTCAGGGGCCAACACAAATATGTGACACAGACACTTGTCTGCAACTTTACCCAAGACTCAGATCTGTTGAGAGAGCAGGTGCCATTTTTATACAATACATTTTTTAGAACCCATTTTAATTCTACTGTGACCCAATGCATATGCCTAATTAAAAAGCTGTCTATTCAAAATTTTTGTGCTTTATCAGCATGTATCATGTAATTACACTCAGGCAGATGTGGATTAGTAGAAAAAAACTATTTCCATTTTATTTGTATTTTGCATATAGTGGTAAAAGCTATTTAAATAGAGGCATTTATTTGGGAGAGAAATAAAATACATTCCAGAAAAATCTAAAGACCTTGATTATTTGCTGATCTAGTAAACATGAAACATTGTAGACTAAAAAATGTAAGTAATGCAATAGCAAAAGCATACTTAAATGAATGCTGGTCATAAAGCAGTAAAGGGTAGGGAAATTTTCTTCCTAGAAACAGTTTTCACTTCTTCAAGCATCTGAAAGCATAGCCTGGATGTTAAAACTGCTACTTTACAAAAAATGTAATTACTTAAAAGATGGTAAGTATATTGGAGGCAAGACCACATAAAGAGAAAAAGGTCCAATTTTCAAGGTAGCCTCTTATTTACAAATTATGTAAGCTTGTTCTGTCTAAGCTTTGCTTGCAGGAACTTCTTGTGCATCCTGAAATGCCTGGTGTGAATGAACTGCGTGACAGAGCGTCAGTGGATCTGAAGAGAGAGATAAAAAATGTATGCCACGTTTGCATAGCTATTTGGGATCACTTTGGAAGGTGTCACTGTGTGCAGAGGCTCAGGAAGAAATGAAACCCTTCTTTTTCTTTAGGAAAAGGAGGTCAAAATTTACAACACATTTGCTTTTGTACGCACATTTTATTTCTGCAGGCAGCGCATCACATTTATCTAGGTAATGGCTCCCAGGAGGGGGAAAGTAGCCCAGCCAGCCTCCCAGCAGCCTAAAGGCAGAAGGGCATGGAAAAGCATGATGTAAATACCAAGCTGCCCCTGTGCCCCACTGGGAATCCTGGCCATGTGCCACCTGTCCCTGGTGGAAGACATTTTCAGCAGCACTGTCAACTGCTCCCCATTGCCACTGCTGATTCCTGACAGAAACTGCCAGGAAGGAAAAAGGGAGATGGATGAGGTGAGGAATTAGATGGAGCATTTTTAAAGATGCTGCAGCACAGTGACAAATGCCTTCATATGTTGAAATATAAATATAAATGTTACTGGGAATTTTTAGTAATAGGCAGTCATGTGAACTGAAATGGTTAATAGAGCTATTTTATTTCTTTGAGTAATGCTAGCACCATGAGGACAAGAATAACTAGCCACATACTGAATTAGTAATTTGTGAAAGCAACAGCACATTTTGGACACTTAAAAAATATGTGCAAAGATAGATGAGTAGGATTCATCTCTATTTAAAATCTATAGAGGTAAAACTTGAAAATTCATTTCTATTTTAGAGATATTATGGTTTCCAAGGAGATTCCTTGCAACTGCAGTGGGCATTACTGCCAGAAGTGGGTCAGTTTTATAACTGATATCTATTTGGTAAAACTATGATTTTCATAATTGTTTGATCAATACTTTGCTTTTCCTGCTACACTCACACAGTGCCCATCCAGGTGCCTAATTCCCCAGCTGCCTCTCTGAGACCAGTAAAACCTGATTTGACTATCAGTCAGGTTATTAATTTAATTTAAGGCTAGGAATTACAGCCTTGATTTGTGGATGTTTTGTGTATTCATTGCTCAAGTCCACATTCTGCTGACTGAGATCAAGGTGAGCTGCCAGCAGTCAGTGTCCTTATTTCAGATCCAAACTGTGGATGTGGAGCCAAACACCAGGCACCAAATCTGAAGGTGCTGCTCTGATGTACTGATTAGAAACATTAATCTACAATAATAACAACAACATGTATCCTCATTCTTCCCAAAAGAAATGCTTGCTGCTATCCCTGATGCTACTTTTTATGCTAAAAATTCACTACCAAACTTTATGCTGAAGAATCTGACTAACATCTTAATCATGCCATTAGTTGCAATGAAATGTGTGCTTATTCACTGCTTCACCCTAGTTATTGCAGCTTCTCCTGTCATGCCAAACCAGAAATTCAGAATATATATATATATGCACTCCTTGCTGTAGGTATATATAAATCCTCAAATCTTGCTCTATCTTTAAAGTAGTCAACTGGGTTTAACAAGGTCAGCACCTTTCAGAGGCAGATATTTCAAAAGAGGTCTGGATTACTACAGATTAATGCTTTTAATCAAAATTAAAGACAGGAAGCATTTTATCAAGCAGAAATTAAATGTATCAAAACATTTCCATCTAAATAAAGACATTTTTACTGATATTATACTACATATAAATACCTCAGTGCATTTGAAAATTATTCATTAACATATGCTTATACAAATGTACGGCTAATATATAACTAATTTTCTACTCATAAGTTTTATAAAGGTCATTCAAATTTTAGTTTATATGGGCTTATCTTATATATTACCTCTATATTTTATTTCTTTTTTGATAGCAAAATTATCTACAAAAATAATTACCTTTACTTCAGAGAGCTTCTCACATAATTTCTATAACAAAAGATCAACTCAATAGTTTTTCAGGCATGTATGAATATATTACTTGCTTTAAAATTGCATGGTAAAGATAAATAGTGGAGTTCCTTTAGGTTCTCTAAGGTTTTACAGTATTTTTCCAGGTTAATAGAGGGTAATGTATTATCAAACTGACCTTCCTTCCAAGCAAACGTTGGTTGCCTTAATATCTCTAGAGCCTCTTGCACTGCCAAGCACTCATTTTCAAGGACAATATATTTTTACTCTTTGCAAAACAATTTAACACCTTCACCACTGAGTAATTATACTTTCACTTTCAGCTCATTTCTGAATACTACACTGAGTATAAACTACAAAATTCAGCTTGCATAATATATTTTTTTTGTAAGGAGGCAAAATCATTAACACAAGCCCCACCAAGCTCTTCCTTTAAAACTGCTTTAAAACAGACAGAAAACTCCAGCCTTATAATAGTTAGGAAAAGGTCACTTTCTAGCCTTACAGCTTTATGGCAAAGAATCACAGTCCCCTTTTATGAGGATTATCCTATCTCCCACAAGCTGCTCTTCCTCCTTTTATGTCTCATCCACCTTCTCTATTTTGTGTTTTGGTTTCTGAGAGACAAGAGAATTTTTGGTGATCTAATATGGTTTATAGCACTGAAAAGTCTCAATATTGTTGAAACTTAATTTCCACTATAGTAAATATTTAAGCAATTACAACACCATTACAGGGCAAATACTCCATCATTTTCCATTGCATTGTAGGGGTTTAGTTGAATGTTTGGATTCCAGAACTTGCCACAGACTGCTGCAATATGGATACATCAATTGCTGTTCAGTAGTCAAATCTTAGATTTTATATATAAAGGGGCATTAACCCTGTTGTGTATGAGAACAACCATATCTTCTCCTTTAGCAATGACTTAATTTTCTGGATGTCTATCCTTATTAATTTTTTAATTAGCTAATGAATAAAAGTAAATTAAAATGTGTTATTATGAATAACAGTGATGCCACATCAGACTATTTGTTCAGACCATGAAAAAGCAGTCTCACACTATGTCTGCCATCTCCCAATGTTCCCTGTGAATCAGCCCATGGTAATTAAAAAGCCTTTCCCAAAATTATCATTGTATCTGACTTTTCCTCAAAAGGCTATCACTTCATGCCATTTGCTTCCACACAATATTTCTATCCTGCTCCTGACAAAGCAGGTGGCACCATCAGTCCTGAGAATGTATTGCTTCTCTGTCCATCAGAAACTGAGATCAAGTTGCAGTCTCCCATCCCATTGGAGATGGTAGCCATAGGCTTTGAAGGTGATTCTTGGAAAAGTTCCCTCAAGCATATTATGTGCACAACTCTTTGGAAAGCCTGTAAAAATGGTGTGAAGTGGGACAGCCACTCCATAAACTTCCTTCTAAGAAATGTTGCATGAGAAGTGCACAAAGAAGGGCAAGAATGCCTTGTGTTAATGGATGCAGCACACAGGAGGCAGGGGATGACTAAGGGTGAGCAATGGATGAGTGTGTGTGATGTGGGGCTCAGGAATGGAAGGAGCAGGAGGAATGTGGGACATGAATTCCAGCAGCAGAGTGAGAGAGGAAGCAGAAATTGCTGTGCTTTGTTCTTCCCTGCCTTTAAAAAACCCTAACTCCTGCCTGTCTACGAGCCCTGTCCTGCTTCAGGAAGGCAGAAACAGACTGGAGTTATACTAGTGGATCCTGCTCCAAAAGCTGATGTTTTGAAATGGAGGGCAATTTACATTAAAACTCCTTTTGCTCTTTCTCCTTCTTATGGCATTTTAAGTATGAAATTATTAATTTTTTAGACTCGTGCACACAAGCAATGCTCACATATAGGCACAACCAGAAAATGGTTTCCAGACAAAAAACAGGCAGCTGTCAACTGCTTATATGTCAACTACAATTCTTAGAAATACAGTTAAATTACACAGTCATTATTTCCAATGGGGATTTTATTCAGAGAAACTCCAGTAACTAAGATCAAACTAAAAAAAATGCAAACAACCTTGGGTATAAAAATGAAAGTATGGCTTCCTGTCTATTTTAGCTCTTTCTGCTTTTACTACGAACTACAAGCTCAGAAAAAACCTCAAGATTGTCTTTGTGAATCACTCAAACCAAAGATGGGGCTGCTGACACTAACAAGAGAGACATCACCATAAATAATACTGTCCTAACAGCAAAGTTAAGCATTGCTGGCTGAATGAATTCAGTGTTTGTTTGACCTAGTGCATTTTAATTTCATGGATTTTATGATGATATACCAAAGAGTATACCAGTTTATACCAGTTCAATACAATTAAAAAATCAAGAAGAATAAACCAATTCACAAAATAGAACAAGCTTTTACAATAATTGATAAAAATGTACTGTTATAATTACAAAATAAAATTTGTCCCTAATTTTATTCCTTTAATAGTTGATACATTATGTTTTTTGCATAATTTTGAAACTGACAGTCCTTTAGCTGTTCTCAGCAAGAAAGCCTCAAATTGTTTAGCATTGAGAAATTTTACATACATAAAGATGAACCAATCAATCAATCTATTAAATGTCTAGTGAGCCTGTAATACTGTAAACTTCTTTTGAAACATTTTCAAGACTTTCAGCATTAAATAGTAAGTAAAATTATAATTAAACACTGTGAAGAAACAAATTCTGAAGAGCTCTATCATTTTATTTTTATTGATATTGAAACTATCCAGTCTTTTCACTCTCCCTCCAAAACCACACATATTTTTATCTGTTATGGCAAAACTATTGTAACAGCACTCCCATCCAAGGAGTAATCTGATTAACTGGGACTGTGGAAGAGGTTTATGAAAAAAAAAAAAAAGATATCATGTTGGTAATGTCCCTATAGCACAATTCCTAGCACTACTTGTATGAATCATTCAATATGCTTGGGATAGCTAGTGTGAATGCTTCTCAGGGTGCTTATTTGTTATGTGACAGACACCATAAAAGAGAGGACAGTAACTCTGATATTAGCAGTGACCACATTTTCTTTCTCTGACTTCACTGTCCTCCCAGATTTACTGCAATGAGCTGCAAACGAAATGCTGAATGCCACAATTCCACCTAGTAAACTCATCTAAAAGGTACTTTTTGAAAACAAAAGTATGTATTTTCACATTAATTCATATAGCTTCAGCTAGCTTCAAAACCAGTAGTGATTTAGAAGGAGAGTAAGTGGTCCATCTACTCTAAAAACTGGAGACCATGTTCTGGGTTCTGAGGCAATCAGGAATTTATAGAACAGCAAGCAAAGCTGTTTGTCTGGTGCAGAGCTTCTGATGAGCAGAGGTGGCACATTTTCTTCCAGCTGTGTTCATTTGGGTTTGAAGGCACAGGACAACCTTCACCCTGAGAGAGCAGAGAGCACCTGCCCACATGTCCAGTTTCAGGCTGCTTCTATCAGAAAAAGCTCCATAGCACCAGAGATCCCTCAAAGCCAGCCTAGCACAAGGGAGTAGTGGAACTGATAGTGTCAATTAAGTGATGGAAATAGAGAAAAAACAAATACTAGCAGCAATGGAAGGAGGAATATAATGATGTGAAGAAATGGTGAGACAAATCCCTCTGACAGTGCCTACTGTCCCCCAAGCTGGCCAAGGCAGCTGGAAGGCCTTTCTGTATTAGCACAGTCCTTGCCAGTCCATAGATAATCTTACAAAGGGCATGCTCCCCAAACCTATTAATAGCTTTGTCCTGTCATTCAAAAAAATATCATCATTAAAATGAGTAATAGCACACATGAGGTTCAGGTCCAATGGCAAAGCCTTCTGCATGCACAGGGAAGAACTATTTGCACATAACAGATGTGCTTCTGTTCCACTGGAGTCTATACAGGTCTTACTTTGGATCAGAACTAAATATTTCCCCAGCTCTCTCTTACCCACTCTTCTTCACCCCACATTTCTTCTACTGAAGGATTCTTACTTGCCCTCCCCCCAGTCATAAAAAGTAGAATGAGTACTTATCTGTATAGTTATTTTTGTGTAGTTAAAGGGAATCTGCAAAAGCAAGACTGTTTAAGATGAATGATAATATATTCCTCTTTTTCCCTTGCACAAATAGAATCCTTTTGGGAAGGATGCTCTTGAGGCATAACAAGGACTTTGAATACCTAAGTAAGACCCAGATGTGCTTAGATACCAACACAACAAGTGAAAGAGATTAAAAACTGTTTCCATTAAAAGAGAAATTAGTTACATGAGCATTCTGCAATTTCCTCAAACCTCTCACTCTCCCAAATTAAAAGACAGATGCACTGCCTAAATCAGACACAAAAATATGAGGTGTGCCTTTATCTAATGGAAGGATAATGCTGTTGCACTAAATTGACTGAAATGCAAAGATATGAAAGAAAAAGGAATGAAAATTATATGAGCTTAATGTGATTTTTCTCTTTTACACATAAAATGGAATATAAGAGAATATCTAACTCCACCACTAATAGCAATAAAATAGTAGGGCCATGAGAAATTGAAATTACTCTGAAAGAGTAGGTTTGATATTTAGCCTGTCCCTAAGCCCTGCTATTGCAGGATGCAAACCAAGGTCACAAAAATGTTGTATCTCATGTAATTTCTAGTATTTGGGAGAAGAACTTGCTGTCACTGCAAGAAAGAGTAAAAATCTTGCTGCAGTCACTTGAAGTGGATGCAATTATACTGTACAGGTATCGTGCATCACTCTGCTTGTCAATAGGACAGGGCTGCTTGCATTGCCATGGGACTGCTGTCAGAAGCTGATTAACCACACTGCCTTTCTCCCTCCAGCCTTGACTCTGAGAGAGGTTGTTTCAAGTGTCTTTTATGATTTCTATTATGTACTCCAAATTTGGGGTGATCTTCTGGAAAATGATAGATTAAAGGTTGTCTACATTGTTTTGATTGTGTTTGCATTGTGCAAACAGATTTTGATACAATCTTTACTGAGATCACACTTTGTATTTTATTCTTTGCTATAGGGTCTTTGTTCTAGCCCCTCCTTTTCCCCACACTGGGCCTGGCTGTTTCCCACAGCTGATTTCCAGTTATGTGAGAGAGAGGGAGAGACAGCCAGCCTGATGTAGCTTGCTATGGCCACTGCCAGTACTGCACAACTTGACTGGAGACCCAAATCAGGGAAAGCCTGGCTTTTTCTGCCAGCTCGTGGTAAAGCAAGTTTAACACAGAATTTATACTGGAGGAAAAATAGCAACTGCTTCTGACACACACAGGCAAAATGAGACTAACATCTATGTGTGGTTATATTTTTATGTGGAAAAGATGAAATTCTATATACCTGGGATCAGGCTGATCACACCTAGATTGGGGTTAGGTAGAAGATTTTTCTCAGTCTGTGGCACTATTTCTGGAGTAGGTAAATTAAAAAACCCTCTAAAATTTAGAAATATTGTGAATTTTTTTTCACCAAATGTTCTTAAGCTCATAATATTTTGAATTTGAATTATTTTTACTATCCCCCAACATTTTTTGAAAAATATTACTTCCAGTTGACCTGAGATTAGAAGTATTATGCCCTAGAAAACATAATCATTACTCTTGTAGCAAAAAAAGAAAAGATTAAAGTATCACAATGCTGCTTTCAGAACCGAATGGACTATTGAAAGATAGTATTTACAACACTGGACAGTTTAAAATAAAAATCCATCCGCTCAGCATCTTGGCTGGACTGGAATTTTTGGCATAAGCAATTGCTCAAGTATAATTCTTCTTATTATCCCTATTTCCCCAAACAATTCAGAGCTACTTTTTCAACTGTGCTAGAAACAGTTGAATCTCTTATATAATAGTCAACGGCATTTTCTTTTGATGCAATCAAGTTTGGCCTAAAAAAATATACTCTTGTCTGGTATGCAGAAAATAATTGGAACAAGACAAACTAAAGAGATTAAAAAAAAATCTGCCAAAAAAATGAAGTTTTTTTGAACTCTGAGTAAGGATGCTGCCATTGTGACCTGCCTAGAAAATGACCAGAGATGATATGAGTGTTTTCAACGTCTCCCATCTGTGTTAGAACTACTCCCTCCCATTAAAAGAAAAAAAAAACCTTCTAAAGTGATACTAAAAGTACAAAGACATAAATGTGATCAATATTTTCACACCATGTGTAGCACTGCTATGCTGCATGACTTTCCTGTGGAATTTGACAGAGGAACCCACCCTCAATCCCACTTGTCAAATAAACAAGGTTGGATACACGTGTGGTTTCCAGTGCCAGTGCCAAGGTCTGACAGGAGGCAGTGTCTACTCTGGATGGATGTGTTCCTCCTAAAGAGCCTGAGGAAAACCTGCCTGAGCACACCAGGCTGCTGTGTAGCACATAAACTTTTGTGGAAGTTTCAGTGCAAGAAAGTCAACCAGACTCCAACAAACAAGTACCAAGAGAATTGGCTGAGGCTCTGCCCAACATCAGGAGAATAATCCTGGTAACCTGCTAATGAGGGGAGTATAATTAATGGTGCCCCACACATCTACTGTGTCTTTCAGTCCCACACAATGATGCTTCTCCACTTTCCCCTTACACTGTCAAGTTCTCATCATTACCTCAATTTCCACATTTTCGTTTCCCACCTCTTTCTGATGCCTTTTTTCAACCATCCCAGTGCAAAAACCCCATTTTTTCAGTGCTCTTTCAGCCTTTCACTGTGTTACAGGCTTAGGGCTGACAGCTTCTTCAGAACTGATGGTTTAAAGGCAGATTTCAGGCCAATTATCATGAACTGCTGATAGCCTCTGCTTATTGAGACTTGCTACTTTGCTTATGTTAAGGTGGAATAGAGGAGATCACAAATAACAGAGCAGCAGCACAGTTCAACATGCTTCATGATTTTTAGCCCATGAATAAATTCTCAAGGAACACCTATCAAGACAGGGTGTCCAATATTATCTGACTTTTCCCCAGCAGTACTACAGGTGATGCTCAGCATGGCAGAGAAAGTCTCAGTAAATACTGCATACAATGATGCTGATTTTAATGCAGAAGAGATTAGTTTAATACAAAGAATTTTAATTTACTTCCATTTGGAGCTAAAGAAGAAAGCAATACATCAAAAGGAGTGAAACTGCCAGTGTTTAAAAGATCTGTACTCACATCAGTGCTCTCAGACCTTTCTTGCAGAGCTCCTTTCTTCTTTTCCTTAGAACCTTGCCCTCCCCCTCCTGCCTCCTACACACTCACACACGCATAGAAACACCCACTCTCCAGCCATTTCTAGCATGAAATTACTGCCTTTTCTCCCTGCCTCCCTGCAGAACAAAAACAAATTATGTCATCCTCAGCTCCAGCATACCCTATTGCAGTCGGTTTTCTCCCTGTTCTGCACCCAGTCTCTGGAGATTGGACCCTCTTCTCCCCTCTCCACCAGCCAGTCACCCCCCGAGGCTGACAGCCAAGACCCAGACACCAAAAATTTGTCTGATCTCTGCACACAGCCCTCACTTTTCTGGGCATGGCAGCAGAGCAGTGTTCAGGGCACCCTGGCACTGCCACCGTGGCACTGCTTCCCTCTGGTACCTGCTGAAGGAGGAGCTGAGGAGGAGCCAGTGGTGCCCATGCAGCTCCCACTGCTGCACACACAGAGATTTTGGGAGCTCAGGGCACCTCGAGCTCCATCCATGGACTCAGGGACAGCACCACACTTATGTGATTGCTGGAGGGGAGAAGACATTTTTGGGGCAGAGAGAGAAAAGGCTGGAAGAATTTTTTCCAAGGGTTTCTCACTTTTCATCAGGATTCCCTTCCTGCCCACCTCCTGGTTGGAAAAGTGCTCCTTATGTCATTGAGAAATTTTCATTACAGGTCTTTAAACAAACAAGCTATTTTTTAAATGTCAGAGTCATCAATTACAAAGAGGCAGCTGCATAAGTGCTGGAATAAACCTTGCTCTTCTTATAAAAGCCATGTGAGCAGCTAAACAGGGTCAGATGAGAGGTGCATCTGTGCTAATATCCTGATCCTGGCAACAGACAGTGAAAGATGCTTTTAGAAGTGAACTTCTAATAAAATGGCCTCAAATGTCTCTGTAACTCCCCATTAGTTAAAGGTTTGCAAAGCTCCTCAAATATGATTTATATGCCTGGAAATGTTTTGTCATCTCTGATGCAACTCTGGATAGTTTTATTTCATGCCATGCATGAAATGATACAAGTCAGAGCACTGACAAAAATATTGATCCATGTGCAATAGAACACAGATTTCTCTTTTAATATATGTTGCACAATTGGACTTTGACAGTATTTGGCCTTAATATCTTAAGCTGAACTCCATTAGGCTTCTCTTCACTTATGTGAGAGATGTTTTTAGCAGTTATGATGGGAGTTTCTAACTTCAATAATTATAGGACTTTACTAAGTTCTAAAACGATTATTTCTCCTTTTGGATGGGGAAATTCAGGTACACTGATGTAAACTAATATGTATTAGTTTAAATAAAAAAATAAAAAAATATTTTAAAAAATATTAAAAAAAAAAAGCAAATAAAAAGAAAATATTTGCAAATGGTCAAGACAGATATTTGCCATTCTAAATGTACAGCAGAAACTGTATCTTAAAACTAATTACTTAATTTATTCTTAATTTCTCAAAGAATTTAAAATTTGTTCTCTGAAGTGGTTAAAGCCAAAAAATAAGTGGATTTTTTTAACTCAGATTTCAATATAGGTATAGATGGTATTTGGTTGCACAAGTGTGGAGGCAGAGGTGAATATACATCAATCTACTAATTTTTAAATTCAAAATTAAAATAAAAATCTGAAACTCAGTTAAATACTTACTTTTTGTTTTGATAATTGAATGGTAAAATAAAGCCCTATATGCCAAAACAAAAGAAAATCAAATGTGGCATGGCTGACAATATTGAAAAGTACAATTCCAGATTATTTTCATCATGCAATATGAAATTCTCACTTTCCCTGTCATCTTTTTATATAGTGAGAATCTCTTTCTGACCTCACAGATCACTCTTGTAAAGAAACAAAACATCACTATTTATTGAATGAAATAGTACATCAGAAGATGATGACTATTATTTTCAATGTATATTTTTGTCTGTTCATACAAATAGCCAAATCATGTGAGATAATTGTTAATTACATTTGATAGAAGAAAAGTAATTTCTGCAACTGCAGCATTTTTTGGCAGCTACTGAGTTCAGTGCATGCTGTTTACTCAAGTGGCAACTTGCAGAACTTACAAAAACTGTCCTAATAAAGTGAGGATTATGACAATATATTTATAATCTCCTGGTCTATGTTAAATATCCTAGTAGCAGAATCTTCAGATTTTGCATGATGAAGTTCAGACTGAAGAATGAATTTATCAGCTTCCTAGAATTTTCATACACAAAACAAGTGTTTATTTCAATATGAACACTGAAATTGGATAAAGGTGTATTGGGATGTGATAGTGGAGAGAATAAATAATTTAACATTTTTTTGCCTTTGTATGTTGCATACTGAAATAAATATGACATAGTTTTAGTATCCTTGTCTATGCTTTTGGCCTTTGTGGCCATTTTTCCACGGAGTCAGACCTTGAATTAGTAGGAATATGAGACTTCACATACTTGAATAATTTGTGTCCAAATGATCTCTCTGCTTCTTCACCTTCGCTCTTTCACATTTTACTTTACCATATTTCTTGATTTCTGTATGATCTCATTTTCTGCTAAAGATATAGCACCTTTGAGCACCAGAATGTCTCCATTTACTCTTTCTAGAAGAGACTGAGGCCAGTGTCTTAGGTTAGACAGGGTGTGTATGCCTGGTGTTTATGGTTTGTGTTGCACTTGTCACAAGAGAGTGGATTTTTATATTATCATCAATCATATTTCCATTATATCTTCCCATCAAATTACTTCATCATTGGTTTCTCTATCTATAGCAGGTGCTGGAAGAGTTGCTCTAATGGCTTATATATTAGAAAACACCACATATAAACAGACCTGTAC
This sequence comes from Agelaius phoeniceus, assembly GCF_051311805.1. Classification (NCBI taxonomy): domain Eukaryota; kingdom Metazoa; phylum Chordata; class Aves; order Passeriformes; family Icteridae; genus Agelaius; species Agelaius phoeniceus. The sequence goes on from NC_135269.1 coordinate 61,659,454, forward strand.
ATATACTCTCCTACAGAATATCATTTATGTAACCCAGAATTTCACCTATTTACATGTCCAGTATTTTGCTGTTTCAAGTAACAAATACACATTGTCATTCTTGGGACTGATAATCACTGATCAAAACATAGTGTCAACAAATGTGAATTTCTTTCAAAATGAAGTGCCATAAACCATGAATATTGTGAGCTGTTTCCTTTGTATAAATATGAATTTTATCAAAGCAAAAGGAAAGGTATTCTTTTCAGATTCCTCCTTAATTTCTGTGTAATATGTGGACTTGAAAAAAATAAGTGATTCACTTCAAAATGAATTTTGAAGAAAAGTCACCATAGGAAAGAAAACAAGCTGCATATACAATATTCAATCCCGATACTGGAATATTCTTTATGGGTACCAATAATATATGCAGTAAAATATTATAAGTGCTGGAGACAAAAATGAATTTATAATCCCCTGTATATGATTTAACTTAATCATCAAACTTCTTATAATGTTGTTGTTTGAACAGTTAAATGAGAGATAATTAAGCCTTTTAATTTAAAAAGGGTTTTCTTTGCTTTTTTAAAGTATTCGTAAAACCACAAATGTGAGTTTTTGAATTAGGCTAGGGGAAATAAACATCATTTAAATTGTCAGAAAAGGAGTATTATTTCAGTAATTAATCAATCAATCACTGCTTACTCCAATAGATGATAAGGAAAACCAAAGGAGTCTATAAACAGAATCCTTGTTGAAGGAGGAATGAGGTTGTTTAAGCAGGTGTCTAATGTAATTTCTGCCAGCCTTTGCCATTTGAGATATTTGTATGTGACTTGCAGGTACCACACAGGATTTACAAGAGAGGGCTGCCTGGGAAGGCAGGAGGAGGCTAGGTGGGATCCCTGGAACTTTTAATGGCACTGCACACCTATGTCCCTGCAACTGAATTGCACCCACATATTGGCAGTGTCAGTCCCTTCTCCTCCCTGCTGCCACCCTTCTTGGGAATCTATCTTCCATGGTGTCCTGCCTCAAGTTCAGGTACTAAGCATAAAATATGAGGCAGAAGATTCCCAAAATGTCTATGTTATGGCAGACTTTAGGGCTAAACCCCAAGACAGAGTCAGGGACCACTGAATTCCATTTGTACTAATAATTGGAGCCCAGAGTCATCCCATGAAGTAAGACAGCATGTGATGTGGGGAGAAGGAGTTGCTAAGAATTTTTTTTAATTGTTCCTGTGACTTAAACAACAGACTGTCCATTTTCAGAAGCATTTTGAAATTCAACTTAGATGCTCTGCTACAATTACTCTTTCAGCTTGCATCAATAATTTTAATTGGAGACTTCAAGGGAATAGACAAATGACAGGGCTAAAAAGCATCAAAAGCTCCCTTCATAGCTCGAGGAGTGTCTGTTTTTAGGCACTACTTCAGGAATGCTCAGTAGCTCAGAGGGGCAGCACAGACTCAAGCTCTGAGTCCCTATCAGGCAGAACAGATAGTGACACATGGACTTTTTGCAACTCAGAGAGAACACAAGGATATTGAATATCACACCAACCAACTGAAAAATCTGACAAGGTGCACACAAAGACCTCAGATGTAGACAGCAAAGGTGTGTGGTATACAAAATGTGGATACTTTTTTTAGTCTAGGCTTGTCTTGCCCTGGTTATCATTCAGTGAGTACCTCATAATATAGTGAATATCAAAAGAAGAAAAATATGAAGAAAACACTAAAATAAGAATCTCATGGAGATTAAAATTCAGTAACTTTGAGACAGAAGTAGATACCTTTCCTTGGTCCTTTGGTCAAAGTTCATAAGGAAAAATTTACAGATATTAATGTGACTACTGTCTCAAGTTATCTGAAAGCCATAGAAACATAAAAAAATATAATGAAAAATTAATCTTAAAGGAAAGTAGCAAAAGTATGAAACATTTCTAGCAACCTAAGTACTACCTTCTTGTCTTTCTATTTACATACAGTGCTCAGTGAATTGCCTGCCTTAAAATTTGAAAGAACAAGGGACTGAAAATGAGTCTCTTAATTGCTGTTAATATTCATCAGATGCAAGTATTAGTTTTACTGTCATCATCACACATTTAAAACCACCTGCCAGATCCTTTTCCCCAGCTAAACTGAGTCTTAATATATGATATAAAATAAATAGTTAAACTAGAATTTTTTCCTTTGCTTTGTGTTTCAAACTCCTTAAATAAAATGTTGTCATACTTCAGCACTTTCCTCTGTGACAGGGAAACAGAAAATTTGTCCTGTAAAATTTAAGATAAGATTCAGATTTAGCCCCCTTTAAACAACAAAAAAATATTTAAGAGTTTTGCTTTAAAGAATTCTGGTTACTTAGAGACTCAGGATAAAATTGTGAGGACTAGCAAATTGATAGATTGTTAAAAGAGGGTTAATTTTAACTCTACTCCTCTTGCATAGCTTTCACACTAGTTATATGATGTGCAAGATTTTATGGTGAGAAATATAAAGTGGATTAAATTAAATGGGATGCTGTGTATTGCAAAACAAAACTAAACAAAAGGTGATATCAGTTTGTCTCAGCTATGAACTAGCAGGGCATCTGTTAACTCTGTCCTCATGCCTGGTGCAAAGATCACAGCACTCACGTGGTGGTTCCACTCTCCAGACCCTCATAATCTCCTTGATTTAAAAAGCCAAATTAACTTGTGAAATGAAGGAAAACTGGTACTGAAAAACCAGGCTGAGGTTTTAACAAACAGTTACTCTTCATATGTCTCACCAAAAATGTAACCAGCACTGCTAATGGAAGGAACTATTGGTACCGGTTGTACCTGATGCAAATATAGTACTTCTGCTGTGCTTTGCACCATTTCATCATCAGCCTGGAGGATGCTGGAATGCAAACAGTAAATATAACACAAATTCACACTGACTGGCCTAACATGGGTGGGAGAAATCATTCTCCACAATGCCTGAAGTAATTTCTGTTATTGCTGCTAGTTACTTTCCAAACAGGTAATTTTCTTTCTCTGAACTCCATGGGATGATTAGCCACATATGGAGACAGAGAGAGATGTGCAGTCTCAGCTAGACTAAAAGACCAGGTGAAACATCCTAGCTTCCAAATAAAGCAGAGGAAGTAAGGGAAGCAGATAAGCAGATAATACAAGCTAGTTTTATACATGTTGCTCTGCTCTCACAGTCCTGCCTCACCTGGCATCATCTTGTAGCTGCAAGACTGACACTTCATGAGGCTTTGGTGCATATTAAAAGAGCTTTTTAGCCTGGAGATGCATAAGACAAATGAAAAGATAGTCCTTCCTCAGTGGTCCCACTAGGAGCACAGCTTCTCATTTTCCTAACACCATGCCTTAACTTTGGAGCCAGCTTTCCTGGAGCCACAGGATGAGAAGGTGTCAGGCAGGTGAGATAACTAAATTTCAGCCAGCTTTAGGAGGCACTGTGGAAATCAAGACTCACATCTATGTGTCCAACTCCTGGCTAGTGCACCTCTTGAGATGGTGGTAAAGAGTTGGCTACCAAGGGAAGGGAATGTTGTAAAAGAGAAGATTATTGGTTGAGTTTTGACTGATAGCACTTCAGAAAGACATGACCTGTTTGAAAATGACTATAGGTAATGTGGTGTGTGGTCATGATACACTGGGTCATGTTCTGAAATTATTAAGATTTCCAGATGACTGCCAAAACATAGATTTTAATTTTAACATATCTGCTTCTTTGGATTGAAGGCATTCTTTTTGCATACATAGTTCATCTTTTCTGTTGCTCAAACTAGAGAGCTTGCATCTCAGCTGAGCTCCCATTAGGTGAGATGATGGTTTGTTCACATAATCTGATAATGGATAAACAGGGAACAGAATTAAGCATCTGTTTGAACTTGTAAAAATGCATCCTTTTGTAGATATCCCAAATTCCTTCTGTCTTGAGTACTCCACTTTTTATAAAGGTTTTAAGATATTAGCCTTACTGTGAAAAAATATGCATTAATGAAATGAGATAATTCTTTCCTAAGCCTAGTGATATTATAGGCTCAACCACCTGATAATGGCTTTGGGTTTGCTCTTATTCACCTAAATAATAACATTCATGGTTTTGTAGATCAACAAGTGTGGTTTCTCCAATTTTCTTACATTTAAAGTAACCTCAGCTTCTTGAAAAATTCTTCATATGCAGAAGATTGTTATGGGTCTTGACATATGTCCATGGACAGAAGCAAGGCAATGGGCCACTCCTTCCAGCACTTCTAACAACTCACTCCCTTTGGAGATCTCTAAGGTGCAGTGGAAATTCTGAGTGGTACATGTGGGACCAATCTCTAGCTTTTTTCTCTAGTCTTCATCCTATTACAGTCCTACAAAAGTAATAGATGTCTGCTTATTCAGTAGGTGTAGACATTTGAATTGTAGACAAGTATATCTGTTAGCTGAACCTTATCTTTAATTTATGAATTTCTATCTCTAGAATAGATCAACTAATATAGAAAATATACCATTCCTGAGAGAACGACATCTAAAAAAGTCCAAGTTTTCATTGTTTACAGATGATTTAGCATCTTAAAGCTGGCCAAATGTATACTTGGCAGATGAAATGAAAGAATGTATTCCCTCATTTTTGATTCACACTGTTGAGCTATGACATTTCCCCACAGATTTATGTTTCTGGAAAGTTCAACCTGCAGTGACCAACAATATTCATCAGTCAGAAGGGTCATCCCCAGACTCCAAGAACCACTTTTGGACCATGTCTTTGAGCTGTTTCCTGCAAATTTTCACCAAAGGAAATGGAGCTTGCTGAAATGCAGAGAGTGAGAATCCTTCCCCGAGCTTGATTATATGGGAGTGTTTCAGTTTATCCAGTCCATTGAATAACCTTGAGACTTGTAGGAGAGTTTTTGCCTCTGCAGCTTGAGCTTTTATCTGACTCAGCCACAGGCCTAAAGCTTTGTTTGCCTTAGAACAGCAGTCAGTCAAAATCACTCACTGTATAAAAATCTTCTTATGTAGATGCAGTTTTTTACCAGCATTTGAATTGAATGCAGGGGCATCTTAAATACAGTTTTCTGTTGGCTGCATGAGGCTTCAGACAAGACAAAGCAATGTAACCTCCCAGAAAAGAATGTGGTATCAGCTCCTAGGCTGTCCTGACATAGACAGAGATGCTGTGGAATGTAATGTTCATATCCAGCAGCTTGATTGAGCTCCAAATGCTAAAACATGTCCTAGAAAGGCATTTTCAGGATTATTAACAACCATTAGCACACAGATGCTCGATTTACATGAGGGCATAATAGCCCCTACAAATACTGAAACATCTGGCAAATGGGATCAGGAATGCAATTTCGGTTGTTTTTGCCTCATCCACTAAGATGTGGTTCCTCTGAGTCTGCTTGTGAGGCTTATTGTGGGTCTAGGACAAATATAAATACCTCTTAGTGCCCAGCACTGGGCACCAAGGGGTTCTGATAGCTTGTCAGGACCGCAGATATCTCGTGTTGCATCTCAGCGCACTCGGTTCGCCTCATTGCTCTGTTTCACAGCAATGCCAAGTCACTGTCAGGCAGCTGCTTCTGTGCTCCCAGTGGCTTCCAGGCTCTCAGCAGTGCTCCTCAGGGGTCAGTACTGGGACAGGCACCATTTAACATCTTTGTTGGTGATTTGGACACAGGGATTGAGTGTACCCTCAACAAGCTTGCTGATGACATCCAGCTGTGTGGACACACCAGGTTTAGTGGAAGGTTCACCTGTTTCTGGTATGGGAGGTGGGACTGGATGATCTTGAAACCCTTTTCAAACTATATTCCAAAGGATGAAATCAAAAATTACTCCATCTTGAAACCTTGAGGTCAAACTGCGTTGTTATGATCACATTTAAGGGTGACAATGTCTTACATAGATTCACTCTTTGAATAGCATTTGTCTCTGACCCCTATATTAGACTTTGGGTGGAGAAATAAACCAAAGTTGTTTTCTATGAGCTTGTTCCTTTAACAATTAACTTGAAGTACAGCTTCAGTGTTTTCGTGTCTTCATCTTGTGGCCAAAGTTTAGGTAAGATAAATGAGATGGTGCCTTTCCTTTGTATTTCCCCCAAATCTGGTGCAGGTCTGAAGTATGAAGATCTTGATCACCACTTGGCCAAAAAATAGCATCAGCTTTGCAAGGGATAGGGTCCAGAATCATATTTGAGCTGAGGGCACCAGTGCTGTGGTTATTCCTTACACTCAGGTTGCTTCACAGATCATTGTAACTGCCCTCAGAATTTCTACTATGATGCCCTACTGTCATATATGTAGTGCACATAAATTGAACTATGACACATAGTATCAAAAGAATAAATAAATATTTTAAAAGCTCTATTCATTATCCAGTGATGCCTAACTAACAAACAAAAAGACAAAGATGTAATTTCAAGTAGTTTTCCAAAGTAAGATTTTAACAGCTTTATGAGCAAAAAGCTATTGATGGAACCTGGGAGGCTTTCATATCTTCAGTTGATTATATTGTACAATAGCTCAATAGGGAGAGAAACTCTAATTCAGGAAATGTGAAAAGGATTTGATATCAGGAAATGCAAGCACTTTGTTGAACAATACTTTTATAAACATTCTGACCTTAAGTATATTTTTCCAGTTTTCCATTAACATACTTAAAAATTAGTTTATTCATAGAACCAATGTTAGATGTCACAATTATTACTCTGAGATTCTCCAATTACTTTGTCTCAAAATCTGTCACTCTTCTTAAAAACAAAGACATTTGAAGCCAAAATTTGCTCTGAGATCTAATTTTATATGTTTTGGGGTCACATAATTGTAGTCTGATTATATATTTGAATGTAAGTTTCTGTTTTGAATTCCTAATATAGTTGAATTAATTGAGGAAAAAAGCAATGCTATTTCTATGCATTTAAAAACCATTTTTCTTACATGTTCTCAGCACAATCCATGACTACAATAATGACCATCAACAGTATTGTGAAACCTATATTCAATTTCAGCATAAAAATTCAAGTAAGTTGCAAGGATACCCTGTTTTCCAGAGAAAATAACTCCACATGATCAATTTCACTAATAACCAACTCATACTTCAGAGGGATTAGCAAGTTCTGCATCTGAGAATGCTAAACCATGACAAACAAGGGAAAGCTCTCATGCCATGTATTAGACAGTATGAAAATATTAAGGAAAAATGAAGTTTATGTCACTGAAATCTTCTGAACTTCAGGAAGTCTATTGTATCATTTGTTCCCCTAATCAGCTAATTTAATAAATCTTCCCTTTGGGAACTACACTGCATTAAGTTAAAATAGCAACAAGTACTGAGAATTAAAAAGCTGTTAGATTAATGTTTTTTGTAAAATCAGTGCAAAAAAAAAATCTATATTCTACTTTTTTCTTACATTTTTTTTCTTCATACAAATTTTCTGTTTATCTCTTTGGCATCAGAAATTTCATGATGACTATAACATCAGCTTTGAAGCAAATCCAGTTCTTTAAATAATACTTTTTCTTTAAATAATACTTTTCATAACCTTTACACTTCCTCCTTGGCGAGTCCTGGATAGTCCAACAAAATAAACTAAAATCCAGGTGATTTATTCTGACATACAAATATGACTCTGATAAAAAAAAATTAACTACAATAAAAGAAAGATGAAATGAAATTTCCAGAAAAATCATTTCAGACTCTCATCATATTCCACTCTCATCATTTGTGCCTGCATTTATTACTCTGTCTGCTCCCTGCACTGTGACACATTAAAAGGATCTTTCTCTGCTGCTGTGACCCATCCACCTGGGTCTGTTATCAAAATTTAGAAAATTATCTTCATAGTGGCTCTGGCCACCATGAAATGGGTTTTCTACAGCAGCAACAATCCCAAACTAGCATTTCTTTATTTCAATGTCTTGGTGAGAAATGGAAGTAAAAAATTATGCAAATCAATAAATTATGCTGGGGAGAGATGGTACAGAGTGCCAGGGCTGCACAAACACAGGAACACAGTTCCTAGTAACCAGCTATACCTGTGGAAAGCCCAATGGACCTAAAGAACAAAAATCATAGAACAACAGAAGGGTTTGTGTTGAAAGGGACTTTCAAGATCATCTACCTCCCTTGCCACCCACTAGACCAGGCTGCTCAGGGCCCTGTCCAACCTGGCCTTCAACACTTTCAGGGTTGAGGCATCCACAAATTCTGGGCAAAAGTCTTCACCATGAAGCTGAGAAACACTGGGACAAGAATCCAGAGAGGCTGTGGAACCTGTGTCTTAAAATTTTCCCAAGACCCTGAGAAACCTGATCCAAGCACAAAGTTAGCCATATTTTGAGCAGGGGGCTAGTGACTGAAGGTCCCTGCCAGCTGAAATAATTCTATTGTTCTCTGACTGTCTTTTCCTAATGAAGATGACAACTGCTTGGAAACAGAATTCATCTCTGTCCAAAAGAGTTTCATCCATTCATGATGTGACCTTTCAGACAGTATTTGCAATCTTTATCAATCTATGAACATGAAAATGTTTGCAGTTGTGGTCTAGATCTTCAGAGCAGCTTTCAATCTCTTCAGAAGTTTCTTTTATTTCATGAGTTTTCACAGATTCTTTTTTAATAGGACACAAATGCCTGTGTGTCCATATGCCACAGTGAAAACTCTTGTTGATAGTTCTAATGAGAACAGTATTGGATGAGACTCAACTGATTATTTTGAAAAACCATGCTTTCTAAAGAAATAAATTTGCACTTAGTAGTCTGTGTTCTCTGTCTCTTTTCTTTCCATGTAGACTTCCCTTAAGTAAAGAGTCTATAAACCATAACCCATTTTTATGTAGGGAAAGATGAGATCTTTTATCCCTTAAATACCCCTATTGTGAAATAGGAAAAATATCTACCTGGCACTCATTAGGAAGAAATTTTTACCAAGAAACTTACCTTATCTACATATTAACACAGGAAGTCATATGGAAAATGTATGTAATTATGGAGAGAGTGAGACTCAGAAATCTATTTCTTATATAAAAGAACAGATGAACCTTCATAATTACCTGTTTCCATTTTCCCATCTTGCGCTGCAGGCCCATCAGGAATTACACTCTTCACCTGGAGAAACTCATCCGGCTCGTCCCCACCAATGATGGTAAATCCAAAACCCATGTTGCTTTTCTTAAGAGTTGTGCTGAGGAAAGTCCCCTTCAGCTGTGATGCATCACGGGTGAAGAGTGGTTTTTCTACATCAGTCAACACAAACAAGAAAGACAAAAGTTCTGATCTATTCACAACATAGCACGGACAGCACATAACAATATTGGCTGACACCAAGTGGCAGTGTATCAAAGGCAAGGAAATAAAGAGTGCAGGCATTCCAGGAAAAATATTTGTGGGTTCTTGTACTAATACAAAGCTTAAAACATATTTCTTATCTATGGCAGATCAGCCATAAATGAAAAGATATAAATATCCTTTGATATTAGAAATCCATTTAGAAGTGGCTATTGCGTAGCTCAAATAATCACAACAATAAAAATGATCTGTGAGGTAATTTAAAAACCTCTTTCCTAACCTATAAATTCAGCTTTGTCTACAAAGTAATACATTCCTCATAATTTCCCTCCCAGCCACAGTGAGGAAAACATCCCCTGTGAATGTCTCATTCCAAGAGGTAAATTCTAGATGAGCTTTTCTCTCCAAACACACGGGGTTTAGGCATCCAACAAGTGACACACATGACTGCTGTGCAAACTCCGTGTCTCGTGCCTCGGGGTGCAGTGTGGGTCCCCGTGCTGCTGTCCCGTGCTGCCGTGGGTGAGGGAGGGTTGGGGAAGGTGCAGATTTGTGAGCCCAGCTGGCCCCAGGGCTGGAGAGCAGCAGGACGTACCGTACAGCGCGCCGGCCCCGGCGGGGTCGTGCTGGCACTGCCACAGGTCACTGACGCTGCGGGACCTCCGGGGAGCGGGGCGCAGGCGGGCAAATTTGGGTCTAGGTAAGGTTGATGAGGAGCTTTCTACTGCCACAAAGGAGAACAAGCCTCACTCTCTGACTATAACCTCACGTTAAAATCCATTAGTTGATACCAGTACTGCTTGATGCTTACACAGCTCCTTTTGAGCGCATTCATTTTTATGTTACCAAGTGGCTGCATTCCTGTAAACTCCTATAACACTGTGCTTGAGGCTTTTAACGTAATTGATGCTTGCTAGATGAGCTAGCTTAGAAACATACCAAACATCAATTAAGAGTAATTTAGAGAAAGTACAATTAAGTATTTCAGTGTTGCCAACCTTGGGTGCTCAAGAGAGAGTTGTACATTTCCAGGAACAGAATTTATGATTTTATTTAGAAAATTACTTTGGGAGTCTTATTGTGCTTTCAATTTCTCAGCCTTTAGGAAACACTAGATTCAACTTTTCTGGTTTTTTCTCTGCACCTCTGGAAGTTTTAGTTGGCTGGTGAGTCCTGCAAATATTGGAACCCGGACATTTAAGGCAGAAAACTGTTAAGATATAGGTGATAACATTTTGAGCATTGGCAACACTACTCTTTTAACCAGACTATGACAAAATCATTGTCAGATAAACAGGAGAGCAGGATCTTTCATCTTAACCAAGATAGATGATGTGGTACTGTACCTCGGAAACCTTGGGCCTGCATAGGCTTTGTTCCAAGTTCTGCGTTGGGCATGTTATGCTGCTGTAGCTTCCTTTTTGCTTCTAGGACAGGGTTTTCAAATTGAGTTCTTCTATTTATGTGGCTGGAAAAAAATTGGTTTTGATTAAAAACTGGGTTCAGTTGGGTAAAATGATAATTTTCACAGTAGGGTGCTGTAGGCCCCAATGGGCCTGAGCGTGTCCCTTACATTCCACACAATTTTGTTTGGGATGAGGATATACAACTTGTGAGTGCCCTGTGTAATGAGCAGCACTGAGCAGCATCCTATCACTTCAATATGCTAAATCTGCTACATAAAAATGGTTGTGATCTATGGGACTACATATTAAACAGCAGCACTGCTGAAACATGCTACAGCAACAGTTTTTCATGTCTTCGGCATGACCACTCTTCTGTGTATGATTCAAAGGATCTCAACTAGTTTTGTGCATTATTGTCAATTAGTTGTAAGGGAATTTACTCACTTACAGAAAAAAGAAAAGCCTATACAACAGAGTACTTTTATGATGGTAATTTACAAATAAATCTAATGGGTAATAAATTGAAGATGATTCCTTTTTAGTACTATGGTGTGTATCTGCTCAGCTGTACACAAAAATCAGATACAGAAATGAAATTAGATGGCAAATTAGAACTACACAGATGATATATGAAATATAAGAAAAGTTAGTACATAGATTTTCTCTTGATGTTTTACATTTCCTACTACATGTCATTAAGTCAGTCCATCTCTGGCATTAAAATGCATTTTTCTGCATTGTGTTTAGGACTATGATCTTTACTACTACTGTCACCATATCCTTGATTTTAATTCTTTAAAGCACACATTTTGTCCATCGCTGAGCTATCTTTCAATCCTGTCGTGGGATATGTTTTACACGTTTTCCAAGGAGGCAAAATAATGTAGTAGGCTGCATGGAACATAGCTGTAAGACAGGATCACAACAGAATCACAACAAAGAGAAGGGGCTTGTGCTTCCAACACTGCTCTGGGCAATCAAATACATATGTTACAGAAGGGCAGGCTTTTGTCACTCCTTATTTGTTCTCACTGGGTTACCATCTACTGCGGTCTTCTGAAAATCCAATCCCAATCATGGGTTTAAGCACTTGGACAGGTTACCTGGTAACTTTCACAACTCTAAGGTCCTAAAAGGGTATTTTTTTACATAGCAATGACCTTTTGTGCCACATCAAGCACTTTTAAGGTCCTTTGAGATTTTGATCCTACCACAGCTTCAAAGAAGATAAGTGGAATTGCCATTAGGAAGTGAGGTAGAAGAAAGGCAGCAAGTCCCATGGGAGTGCAATACACTTGCAAAATAGGATTTAGTGTCCAATGCTAATGAAATGAAAGGACTTTCAGTCATGTAAAAGAATATTTGATTTAATGAGATGAAGTAAATGTGATAAATCCTTAAGTTGCTACTTTGTTCACATGGCTATAAGTCATTCAAGGGGCTGCTAGCTTACTCTCATACTCTAAAATTTACATTAATAGCTCTCAGTAAATTTTGATCTATGCTGCAGACAGAGAAAGTCCCTCTCATTTCCTTCCATTCTTCAGACAGGCTGTTTAAGATTGTAGTTATTCCTTTCCTTCACTTTTGCTTTCTGTTATTTCTAGTAATTGTCAGGGTGTTCAGCACCTTATTCTATTGGAAACCTAGAAACTTATGATAAAGGGAGAAAAACTTCACTAGTTAAAAATGGAGAAAGCAAGACTTATGTGCATTAAAAAAGGTAATAATGAACCACTAACAAAAGCATGAAAAAAGTAAATATGTGATGTGTTTATCATTTGATGTATTTTCATGTTGTAAAGGAAATACTGCTTTTTCCTTTACACAAGACAGTGATGAAACTCAAATACTACATAAAGTTCTGAGCACCCATGATCAAATGAAATGAATCTCTATGAAATATTTTACAGGAAGACCAGTGAAATAGAGTATTCTATTATAGAAGATCAAAGGAGTTTTAGCTTTTTATTCAAGCAGAATTAATTCTGATATATAATTGCATTCCATGAATACATTTGGAAGTAAATACTAGAATGTATTAAAGATGCCAGGATTTCAGACTTGAAGTCTGTAGGCTTCTCACAATAGAAGTGTGAAGTTAGAAAACAGCTTCCAGTAGGAGGTATGGAGTACAATACCTAGCTTGTTTCATGTTAGCATTTGATAAGGTTTAAACTAGGGTTGCTATACATGTGGGTTATTTGCTTCAACATAGGGATCATCTCTTACTTTAGGGGCTCTAGATTATCCTGCCTTGTTCTCCAGCTGCCCTCCACAAGAGCAGAGATTTCCCATGGCTTTTGTGCCATATCATGCATATGTAATGGATATCCAAGATTACACTCCAGTCTTCATTCAGGATCTTGCATTATGCTTAGTGTCAGGTTGCAGTTGCAGGGCACACCTGAAGGAGGAGGCCCCCTGCAGACCTAAGACTCAACTTATATGTGGTTCTGTAATATAAGAGAAGTTGGGATTTTAGCTAATCTGTGATCATGGCTCAAGAAAGATTAGTTATTGTGGTACTGACATCACAGCTAGAATCCATTTTCTACTGCCTACCTACAGTTTCTATATAGTTTAAGTTATTATTTGGTCCATTTAAACAGAAATATCTTTAGCAACAGCTGAAAATGATATTTTGTCCTATAAGATCAGATAGGAAGACTAACAGGTTCTTGAAGCACCTCATGTTGTTGGTGCAACTTTAATAATTCTAAGCTCCAATTTATTCTCATATTTTGACTGCTTTTTGGTAGTGTGCAATCTCCAAAGCACAATGTGAAATTTCCATCTAATTAAAAAAAACCAAACTGCATTAAATATTGTGTCCAAGAGAACTCAAAGAAAAGGAAGTTATATTTCTAATCAGTCATTTTTAACAGTCAGTAATATTGTACTGATGTTACATGAAACACATCTCTTTTATGCAATTTTAAGTGCTATACAGCTTCTTGGCTAAATGAGAAAAAGTGCTCCTGATGAGTTTACTCGAGAAAGAAGTTATTAAGCCAAGTAATTCTCTTGAAAAGACATTCTAGCTTTACATCTAGCTACTTCAACAGCATACACAATATTTATTACTAGCCTAGGCCTTCATAAGACAAGCCAAATGTGAGTTGTAGAGATGGTTACAAGTAAGTGCTTTTGTGGTTAAAACAGATTTTGGATGGTAGCCAAAATATATTGCTCATTACTCATAGGATCTAATTCAATGAACAATTCTAACTTTTCTTCCTTTATTTTATACAATATATATTAAATCAAAAATCCTAATCCAACTAATTTATTCTAGTGCCACTGTGGCTGTGCAAAGAAGGAGTGGCTGGTGCTGCTGGCCCGTGTTATCTCACTGTATCTCAACTGGAGACAAACTCCCAGAGGTAGGATTTTTTTTTGAGCTGTGTTTATTTCTGATGTCAAAATACTCTGTATGATGGGGAGGAACCATCACCACCAGCCAAACTATAAGACACAGACACAGTTCTACCCTCTCAGCAGTCAGTGGGGCCAGGCTAAGTTGCTTTTGTGATGAGTTTCAGGTTAGATGCACTTAGGACAACTGAAACACATCATTAGGAGATTTGTGGGCCATACTGCCTAATTTGCAGACTTTAGTTGATGGTCAAGGCACAGAGCTCTGGCAAAATGGTAGCAGGTCAGAGCATGGGCATCAGTAGAAGGATTTTAACCTATCTCCTTTACTTAGCTACTTCCATATATGAGATGGGTTTTTTTCAGTTTTTGCCTACAGCTTTTGAAATTACCCATTACCCAATGGGTACCCACATGCCTACAAAGTAATCCCCAACAAAGTAATTCTGGGGATCAAGAGGCCTATAAAATGGATATTCTAATGTATAGCTTGTGAGTGCCTATCTACTCTTTATATTCACATTTTTCAGTTGATAACACGTTATAATGACAAAAAGACCTGAGAAAACGTTTTCTATTTGAGTAGAGAATTGTCAGAAGTTGTAAATCAAGGAGGTATGTTTTCCTAAGATAAATACCTATATGGCTAATTTAGCTGTTTTATTAAAGAGCCCATGCCTGAAAATTGAGCTCTGTGTTGTAGTTAGTCATCCTTAAAGAGGAAAACAATCTTTTGGCAATTAGAATCCTGAAAGACCCAGTGCACTCTAATGACTACTTTCTCTCCATAGTTCTGCACAGCTCAGTGCTGTTAGCTCTTAGTTTACAAATTAAGGCCAGATTGCCTGAAAGTTAACAAACATATAGCAAACATTTCTCATTTATTTCCAATGTCTACAGATTACAAATGAGTCCTGGACCTGCATAAAAAAGCAAATGGAAATTATAATATTCTATCACACCTACATTAATGCATGATTAAGAGAGGTAGTTATACTGGAGACTTTTTTTAACAGATTTGCAAACAAATTTGCATACATTGTGATTTGGTTTTAGTAACTCGACTAGCAAAAGGTTTAAGTTTCTCTGTTCTGGTTTGTTTTCTTTTTAGCTTTTTCTCTGGTCTCAGAATATTTAATCTGAACATGGCTGCTCCTTGTAAGGTGAAAGGGAGTCTGTCTGCCTCATTGCTCAACTGTACAAACTTCCCATGAGATACAAGCACCTCAGTGAGCAGAGTACAAACCTTTCTTTTATGAGGATTTTGTAGGCCTGCATGTAAACTTGGACTGGACCTAAACATGTGGAAGTTTGTAATCTTGCTTCTCATAATTTACCTACTTTTATGACAAAATTAAGAGAGTTTATTGTTATCTGATTTTATCTAGTTAAAAATGAACTCATCTGTTGAGTACTATAATAAAAAAGCTGTGACTGTTATATATTGTAGCAGGAAAAATGGAAAGCAATCTTTGTTTCAAACTTATTGAGCTCAGACAGCAAATTAAACTACAGCTACATTTTACTGACTATAAAACTCCATGTGAATTTAGCAGGGCTGCAGTTTTAATGACACACCATGAGCATCCATTCCACTTCTAAAAACCTCAGAGACTGCAGTAGGTTTGATGTACCTGTCCACAAATCTTATCTGTGGTAGGATTAATAAATTTGGCACTAACAGCCTTAAAATATGTAATTGCAAAATAACATCTGGGCCTGGTGCCTTGCATCTGTTTACCTGTGGTGGACATGAAATGCAGATAAATACTTGTTCCTTTTCTGACTCTGCAGTGGAGTTTGAGCCTTGCTGGTGCCAGAAAGCCTCAGGCTACACCAACAACCAAGGGAGTCTCAGTAAGAGATTACTGCACAGAAATTGCACAACACCTCTTACATGCCAAAATACACTAAAAACCACTGGGGCAGAGCTTTACTTACACCCAGCAGCTGCATAATTGTATGTGCAGAAATCTTTGGCAGGGGTTATGTACAAAATGATATGAGAACTGCAGCCCCTTCCTACCTGGGGACATCATAAAAGAACTCAGGCATCACAAGGGGGAGTAATTTAATGGCATTATGTAGGGACTTCAAAACTTTTCCTTTTGCTTCAATCTGGACTGACTGAGGTGACGTGAACTGAGCAGCAAAGTAGATGGAGCTGCTGCCTCTTTCACCTGAGGGCAGGAAGCAAGCTGGGGACAAAGAAGGAGAGCAGGTGCTCTGGCATTTGGAGAATGGGACAGAAGAAGTCAGCAGAGCAGTGAGCAAACACCATTTTCTGTTGATTGTTTGCTTTGTAGAAGGCTGGGGTTGCATGGGCATTTACAAACTGCTGCTGTGACAGCAGGTAAGAAAGGGGCATCTTATATCTTCTAGATCTCCAGGAATCAGATGATTTTTTATTCTCCTTGCACACCTGGACCCTTGCATAAGAACAGCATATCCTGAAGCCTGGAAAAGCTGCATCTCCAATACCTGTCCAGGGCAGTCCTGCAGTCAGTGTGCT
Organism: Agelaius phoeniceus; assembly: GCF_051311805.1. Taxonomy (NCBI): domain Eukaryota; kingdom Metazoa; phylum Chordata; class Aves; order Passeriformes; family Icteridae; genus Agelaius; species Agelaius phoeniceus. Next base: position 61,676,023 of record NC_135269.1, read on the forward strand.
TGTATTGATCAAGAGACCAAGGGAAAAATGTGAAATTTTCTATTTCCTATGAAACAACTAGATAAATATACTGCTTGAGTGTCAAGATTTGAAATTGAAGTTTTAGGTCAGGGGCAATATTCTCTGAAGATCTCTCTTGTTTAATAAAAGGCACTAATGGATAGCTGTTTCTCAACCTTTCAAGTGCAATCTGCACAGTGACAGGAGTGGTTTTCTGTCTCCTCTCTTGCATACTATCTGTAGAGAGCAGAGTGAAAACAGACCCCTCCCAAACAGGTATCACAATCTGAATCTAGATTCGTTTTTCAAAAGTCTCATTCACTATGTTAAGAGCTGTCATTCACTATGTTAAGTTAAAGCAGAGGAAATAATCTCTCAGATTTATTTTATGTTTGTACATATTTTACGTACAAACTGGCCAGATTCTACCATTACTTCAAACAAAAGCATTTTTTTGGCCTTTGCAAAGAGGAAGAAGCTTTTTTCTTCTTTCATAACTAAAACAGAATCTGAAGAAAATGAAACCAAGGATTGTTCTATGAAAGTAGAATTTATAGTGTTTTCAGCTGCACTTTTAAATACAAAATAAAACATAAAATTTTATATGCAGCATATAAAAAACTTGACTGCTGGTACACCAGTATTAACACCTGATTTGCAGCAAGGGAGGACTACCCAAAACCACATTTTAACTGAACTAAAATGATGATGCTTTGCTATATTCATTGATTGACAAGATTTATACCTTGCTGGATATCCAAAGCTTAGATAGAAAATGCAACATCTCTTTAATGGGTATGTTTGTTGCACAAGTGTCAGCTGGAATGGTACCATGAAACCAGACCCTGGATAGAGAGGGTGACTGAATGCCTGAGGCACTGATTTGGGACACTTTGAATGTATCTGGATAGATTAACTGCCTTGATGACTGAGAATTCCTGGTATACCCTTAATTTAACAAGTAATTGTACCCATTCCTTGCCAGGCTGAGCATTGCAGAGGATACCAGTATTAGGTCATGACATATTAATAGCAACTTAATATTGAACTTAGGAACTTACTCAACATAATAAGTGCCATAAATGGGATCATCAATTTTCTCCCAGCCATATGGAAGCTCTGAAAAACAAAGAGTTAATCCCTCTCAGTATATACAGTACAGAATGCAAAGATTTCTAAAAACAAAATTGTGGATCTTTGCTGGGTGTTGAGGGAAATAATAGTGAAATTAGATACAGTGGCTAAAGCAAAGCCAAATCATGAACACACCCCATGGCAGCCACAAGTTGTAGTAACTTGGAAATTTGCATGTAAAACCAACTCTTAGTTTATAGGGCAACACATTTTGGTTGAACTTCTTTATTGTTCCAAGAGTTGTACCAGCCAACAACTGTAGCACATCTTGTGTTACATCATTGACAGAGGAAGTGAGGGCATTCTATTTTCATGAAGAAAACACACAAGAAATGATTTTTGAGTTTTTTTTCTTAGGAATCCTGGAAAAGTTGGTCTAGAAGGAATGAAAAGAGTTTGTATCCCGCCATATAAGTACAGTTAGTATACTGAAATGTTTGCATTATTCTTCTTACTGGGATAGCAATTCCACAATCTCCAAAGGCATCCTGTTCCAAAGGTAAGTTATATATCAGGAACACAGGAGCACAGAACAGCACATGAAAGTACAACCAAAAAAAGATATTGTAGCATCCTCTGGACATAAAGCTAACTACATTTTTCAGAAACAGAGATCCCTAAAATATTCTGGTCTTTAAAATGAAATTGTTGCAAATATTAATTCAACAATCTTGAAAATCAACCTGCATTCATTTATAACCAAACTGCCACATATATATTCATGTACATCGATACTTATTTTATTATCACTAACTGAATGCTTAAAAAAATATTATATTCCCAACAGAATTTCATCTTGTGTTTAAAAGGCACCAGACAGAGGGAACAAGTATTTCAGTTGATATGAATAGAGTAAAAACCCCAGTACGAAGTGGTGACATGGATAGAGGAGACTCACAAAGGGATGGGCATTCCCATTATGCACAGGTATTGATTTCTGTGCAGTTAAAGACTGTGACACAATGTATGGGGAGTGGTGCTGAGATTCTAAAAGGAAATTTGACTCTAGAATTCCTTATCTCAGATTTTTTTTTCTTTTTAAATTCCTATTTTAAATTAACTTTTTGGAGACAATGAGTACTGAACTAGACAGAATAGAACTGATTTAGATCACATTGAACAGTCATTACACTGGTCATAAAGAAGTACTCCTGGAGGACTTGAGCTTTTTTTATTTTTTCAATGACAGTATGAATAGACAATTACTAACTTGCTCAAAGGGCCAAATAGGAAAGTAAAGCCTGAGTGGCAAAAGGGAGGCTAAAGGGTTAAAAGGCCGTGTTAACCTCTGCTTGTTACTTCTCCTTTAAATGCATCTGTAGTAGCTGACCCTTTCTTGAATGAACCTGTTTAGACTGCTGGGATCTTCATGTCACATTGCCCCCAAGGGATGTTCCTGCTCAGCCCATTCCAATCCTGCAGTGAAGGATACAACCCTCTGCAGGAGACAGGCAGATGAGGAAACTCCACATTACCTATTTTTTTTAACAGAAGGCCTAATGTTGATACTCAATTTTTCCTATTTTTCTTAGAAGATTGTTAGCTTTGAAATCTTCCTAACTCCACATTCTGAACTACTTTTTTTGTTACTCTCTTCATAGGAATTAAGGCAGCATAAGGTATTCAAGCTGGTCTCAGAATTACAGAGTAGTTGATGTTGGAAGGGAACTTTGGAGGTTGTCTAGCCCAACCCCTCCGCTCAAGGCAGGGTCAGCCAGATCAGATTGTTCAGGACCATCTCCAGTCAGCACTTCAATATATCCAAGGATGGAGACTCCACAACCTTTCTGTGTAACTCAGCCTGTGCCCTTTTGCCTCCTGCCCTGTCACCAGACACCACTGCAGAGAGCCTGGTTGTGTCCTTGCACCTCCCTTCATGTATTTATCTAGATTGATAACATCTCCCTTGAACCTTCATTTCTTCAGGCTAAACGATCCCAGGTTCAGGTCCCAGGTCTCTCATCCTTTCCTCCTAGGAGGGATGCTCCATCCCTCAATCACCTTAGTGGCCATTCACTGGACTCTCCTCCTCATGTCCATGTCTCTGCTGCACTGGGAGCCCTGGATGCAGCGCTCCAGCTGTGCCTCACCTGTGCTGAGCAGAGGGGCAGGAGCTTTTCCTTGGCCTGCTGGTGATGCTCTGCCAAGTGCAGCCCAGGAGGCTGCTGACCTCTGTATTGCAGGGACACATCACTGGCATGTTGAGGCTCTAAGCATTAGAAAGCCCTGTTGATGCTCTTCCCAGACCTTCTCAGAACTTGACTGAAATGAGGTGAATCACCCTACAACAGCTCTCACAAAATCCTGTGTATCTTGGGACAAGACTGTGTAGTGTAATCCATAAATATTCAAAAAGAAATCAGCTGATGCACAAATCCTGTACTGTCCCTACAGAAAATTTCATTGCCAACTCATGCATGATAAGCAAGGCAAAAATCTGCTGTGAAAAATGATGCTCCTACCAAACACTATGATACAGGATGAATATAAAATATTAGCTTAAGTACTATTAGTACATTTTATTTTCATGCAACCTTGCACAGTTTTCTTATGCTAATTAACTTCAAGTTGCTTTCATATCTGTCCATCTAAAATTATATTTCTTTAAAGAAAACTCAGAGAGGTACCAGTAAGACCTGTACATAAAAGTACACACAGACACACACACCTCCCCACAGACATACACACACAGGTGTCCAAAGGCTCCTCTCCCAAAGTCCATTAGTAGGTGCATTTTTTCAGAGTATGAAATAAATAAATAAATAAGCAGATATTTTGTCCAAGTTTGAAAGTGGGTGTTTTTGTGTAAGTATATACACTACAAGTATATAGATGCAGATAACATATTTAGTTTTACATATTGATAAAAATCTGAAATAATTGAGGATTCACTATTAACCTATTGGCCTATTTTTTCCTAAAGTAATACTTAATTGTACTTATGAACTGGCACAACTACTGAGAAGGGAAAAGAAAAAATCCATTTACTACTGTAAAAATTTTATGTATTTGACATACTAAGGAGAATCCCCTTTTAAATGCATGGCTTGAATGACTGATTATTTAACATCATAAGATATCCATGGGTTCAGAAGAAAGAAAAACAAGATTACCTTTGTGTACCATAATACACTCCATGTAAGGTTATGCTCTGATTTTATTATTCTATTTAAGATTTGGCCTATAAGCTATGTTTAATTAAAATTCTGTGTTGACCAGTAAAACAGAATTGCTAGAGCACAAACCCCAGGCCCCTGCCTGTTGAGAATGGCAGATAAGATTAGTGGAGTGTAGTTTACTACAGAACTTCTCTAAGAAGAATCTTCTGCTACATTAGCTTTCAGGAACACTGTGATTATTTTTCATTAGACTAAATTGTGGCATCTATTCCATTTTTCACTCTTGAAATGAAAGATTAAAGGACAGAAATACTTTACTGCTTTATAAAACAGGAAGCTTAGCATTTGCCAGATTAGGGGTGAGGGCATTACAGTTTCTCCTTTTGATTTCACTGTACCCAGGGATGATCATTAGGGATGAAAGTGAACATTAAATATTTGTAAAAGAGAATTGTTGTACAAGACTAGTGAAGGAGATTGCTAATGGATGTGAATAGGGAAAGGAGCTATATCTTTCAGCTGATATTCATTTGGTAGCATCAGCATGCTCATTTGTGTGCAATTTTTGCAAGCACTGGTTCATGGATACTGTGCTATAGAATGACAGACATCTTCATCTTTTGGAACTCAACACTTCTACCACTCTTGTCCTCCAGGTCTGAAGACTGCTGAAGGATTTCTCTCTATAGAATGGAAAAAAATTTAAAAAATACCTTTTATTTTTAAATCTTAAATATCTAACATCCTCCTATCATCCAGTACAGGGCTTTCTCAGGAATATTTATAAAATCACCTTTTAAAAATCAGTAATGATTTGTGCAGTGGTTGGCAATGCTGACACCATGAGTGGATGTAAGGGTGCTAGATAGTCTCTATGATGATATATTTATATCCTCCAGCTTTTGCAATGCATGCTTTATTCCTTACAAGACAAGCAGCATCTAGCCAATACCAGTCATCCAAAACAACCTTTGCTCAGTAACCATCTGGGTGAGCTTTTAATTCAGAATTGCCTTTCTAAAAGTTAAATGCCGAGTGGTAATGAAAGTCAGAAGAAAGCAAGAAAAAAAGGAAAGAAAAAAAGAAAGAAAGGAAAAAAGAGAAAGAAGGAAGAAAGGAAAGACTGATATGAATTTGAGCAGGTTGCTTTAATAATCAATTGTAGTGCCTTCTCATCACAGACTGCTTATGCTAATGGTGCAGATGCTCTTATTCTGCCTTCTGAAAGCTGTTGCATTTCAGAATGATTTTTAATGGTGCCACTTAACATTCTCTAGGGATGGAGGAAAGAGTACATTTTGGATCTCAGTGTGCCAAGATGAAAAAGCACACCACCAAGCCTGGAGATTAATTTTTCTGAAGTTTATCATTCACTGAGTTAAAGAGAATCATAAAAACTTCTCAAGGTTTCAGAACAACAGACAGCATTGTGTCACTACCCACCCTGCTGACATGCTGGAAAGAAAGATGAGAGCATATTTCCTGATTCAGCTGCAAATCAAAATATTTGTTTGGTTCAAAGGAATATAGCATGAGAGAGAAAAAAATAATATAATGCCTGCTGTTATAGAAAATACTGTCATTGAGCATGTGGAAGCTGTGGAGGAACAAGTTTGGTTCACCTGCCTTGTTAACACCCAGGCACAGGCCAGGAATCATTTTCTAACCTATATAGGAGATTTTTCAGAAAAAAAAAATACTGTATCTTCCCACTCAAAAGCCTGTGATTTTTTAATCTCTTGCTTTCTCTCTTTTCTTTCTCCCTGTTTCAAATTCAGTTTTGCCTTTTCAAGTCAGTTACCTACTGGAAAGGGTATCAAAAGAATTGGATTACAAGTTAAAAGCAGTGCAGCCCCACAGTGCTATGCGGTGTCACAGTCTTCCAGTTCCTCTAAGAGATACAGTCTTTGCAAATATTTATCTCTAAGTCTAAACCAGTGTTCCTCACTGCATAGCTTACACAAAAAAACATTGCTTGTAATACCCCAAGGCACAGCACACAGGTTCCCAGGGGGTGGATGCTGCTCCTGTGCTGCTCCCTCAGGAGCTCAGGGTTGGAGATACTGGGTTTGGATGCTTTTGTTTGTGCAAGTCCACATTGTCCAGATGATACATGAAACACACTATGGTTGTGCTGCTGCTCCTGAAACCTCTGATACAGCTTGCCATGAGGAAAGAGAGGAATTACACTACCCACTGAAAATCAGGACCTAACCTATTACCCCCATACCTATGTGAATTTTTCTAGGTCACCTATCTGCATTCCATCTGGAGCTCAAAAACTGAACCAGATCAACAGGTACATGCTATGGAAACACTAAGTAGGTGGGGAGAGAAAAAAAATTAGATAAAAATGGAAGTTGAATTGTTCACTCTCTCCGTGAAAATAACAACAAAGGTAGGATTGACAATTCCACCTCCACAAAAAAACCCTAAATTGACTACTCCTTTAAGGGAAGATCCCTTTAATGGAAGATCTGGAAAACCTAGTGAATGTACCACCTCCAAGCCAAGCCATGTAAGTTCAATTTCAGTGAAACTTGTGTTCTCCAAATGCCATTCTCATATCAGGAAATTTCACAGAATCATGACTGTTTATGTTATGTCTGCAATCAAAAAACATTCATGTCCAATTTATTTTCACAAATAAAGTGCCATTATGCAAAATTTCTCCTTGCAGAATGGAAATAAATGTGAAAGTAATACATCTGATAAATGCATCTTTTTCCTTCTGTGCAGCTTATTGTGACATGCCACATCCTTAATTATGTAGAACATAGATTAGTTACTATTACTATAAATACAATAATATTTTTCCCAGCATTGTTACCAAGTGATACTGGCAACAGTTGGGATATTTTTTAACATCAGGTATACTTGATTCCTCTGACATGGAGAACTGTGCAGTGCTAATTAAGATTTGCATTAATACAAAGTGTTAACTGAATTACTGGTATTTTTGTTTTGTTTTTGTTTTGGTTTTTATTGTTCGTTTGGTTTTGGTTTTGTTTTTTTTTTTACTAAAAAATCTATAAAAGGCTTGTTAGCTTTTCAGTCAAATAAAAATTAAAACCCCCAATCAAGTAGAAATAAATAAGGGGGAAAAAACTTACATGTTGTGAACTCAGATAGATTACTGTAGGCACTGCCTGAGGTGGTTTCCTTAATAAAGGTTTAATAAGGAACTCAGTGCTCAAGAGGGAAGTGGACAATAAGCTGGTCAAAAGTACTTTCCATGGACCTTTTCAAGAGAAAGCCAAGAGTTTCTGTTAAAATATTTTAAACAAAATGCAAAATCATGTTTTCCATGTATTTATAAAGAATAGATTTAAGGAAAGCAGAAACATTGAAAAAAAGATTATAAAAATGTTACAATTTTTTTCATCAAATCTTGTTATCCTTTTATCTTGTTCTTGTCCTTACTCCTGCATTAGTTGTGCCATGTGCCTGGTTCATATTACAGAACTTCTGTGTAGAGAGAAGCTTAAAGCAGCTCCTTGTTGATCTCAAGGTTCCCACTAAAGTGACCAGCATGTTGCTGGGGAAACAGAGATATCTCACATTTTAGCTGCAAGTTCTTGCTCAGAAGGCTGGATAAGAATGCATCCAAGCTTCCTAGAAATACTAAAACAGCAGTGTGCCTTAGCTTCCAAGAAGAGCATGGTAAAATTTCTGAATTCAGTGTCAAATTACACACCATCTCATTTTTAATATAATAAAAGGTACTCATAAACAGAGTCACTGCAACACCCCCACAGCTCAGAGCTCTAAACTAGCTGACATGGGCACTGCTAGAAGTGAAGTCCCTTCAGGATGAGGGACATTTTCTGCAGATGCTGGCTTGCCAGAGGAGCCTGACCTGTGCCCTGGTGGGCTCCATGCCCACGAGCCCAGGTGGCCCTGCTGGCTGGTTCAAGGTTGTGAGAAACAACTGCTCACTTTGAAAATTTAAAAAGGTTTATTAAACCTTGACAAACATACAACAAAAGGACTAAATAAGGAAAAATTTGCAGCACTGGGAACTGCCCCTCATGCATACCACATGGCCAGTTCATCTTCAAGATGGATGCTCAGTCTTTTATACCCCTGGGGGTTGGATCAGCCAGCCCTGCCCCCTCCCAAAATCTGTCAGTCAGCTCTTCCTTGCCCTTTATCAATGGAGACTGCTTTCTTGTAACTGGATTGGAGCTCAGGTGTTGCCATGCCTCACCCCCTCAGCACCCCCAAGCTTTTCCATTCCCAGCTGCCCCATGCAAGGGGCACCTGTGCACACCTTCTTTGTACCTGTCCTAGACAGCCCAGGCTGTCTGATGGCAACAATACAGGGGGGAAAGGGAACTGTGGGGAGAGCAGAGGACATCTAAACTACAATAACATAACTAAACATCACTAAAGATTTTCTTAATATTCCCACAATAGTTATCCCTTAACTGCGAGTGCCAATCATCTCATCATCCATCTCTAACAAGTTTCAGCCAGGCTGTATTAAAGGCCAGGCTGAATGGGGCTTGGAGCAACCTGGTCTGGTGAAAGGCATCCCTGTGGCAGGGGGTTGCAATGAGATGCTCTGGCACTGGCCCTCTCCTTTTGCCTGCAGAGCAGGAGCCCTGAGTACATCAATTGCACGCTGCATTATCAGTTTGTATTCCTGAAGTTCAGCAGATTTGCTTCATGCCACGTAGAGCTGCAATGTGGAAGATTCTGCCTTTGAAACGGATTTTATTAACACAGCTGTTTTGTGCTATTTTCCTTAGACTTTGAAACAAACAGACTGAAAAGAAACACTCTGTTTGATCTTTTGGATGTTCAAATCTTTCAGTGCTTGTATCTCATTACTGACTGTATCAATTCAGCCTTGTTGCAAACCAGCCTTGTTTTCTATCTAACAAATGCATGATGTCATAAAGTTAGGCTTAGGCTTTTCTTCTATTTGCTTTCCAGTCTCTTACTTTATTTATATTAATTGTTTTGTTGTTATATGTTTAACTGCATACCCTGTGAATTTGTGGAGCTTCTGAATTTACTGTTATTATAAAACCTTAACCCTTAAATTTAGCTACTGACCTAAAAAGTTCCATATTAAAGTATGTAGCTACTAAAAGTGCAGGCCAAATTTTATGGGAGGCTGCCAGGTGTTCTGTCTCTCAAATTCAACAATTTTAGTTATCTGTTCACCTCTTAACCTCTAGTCTTACAAATTAAAATGTTTATTATTCTGTAATAAACCCAAATGACAGATTTCAGTGCTATTTTCAGTGCCTTTATTAAGGGGGAAACAGAAATACCCTCAGCCTTTGCTCACAGGGTGAGTGCCTGTGCCCTTGCCTGTCTTGGTTGCCCTCTGCTGAACTCCTGTGTATCATGGGGCCCAAAAACTGGGTTCAGTATTACAGATGCAATCTAACAAGTCAGTTATCAGCCTGTACTGTTGCAAGATGTTGTTTCTGCCCAAGAGTAGAACTCTGCATTTGTCCTTGCTGAAATTCACAGGGTTTCTGCTGGGCCAGTCCACAGCCTGACTAGGTCTCAATGCAGCCATGCCCTTGGCTGTGTTGATGGGGTCACCTGCAAAGCTGACTTTGTTGCCTCCTTCAGACTGTACCTAGACTCTTCTTCACCCAGATGCTCAGGAGAGCTCCATACAGCCATGCTGCTCCTGTGCATGGAGGAAGCCACTTTTTCCTCATCTTGTCTAACCCTCTTTCCTGGTCAAACATGTTATTTTGCCTTGTTTCTGAAGGATTTTTAAAATAACAACACTGAACTTCAATCAAAATTTCAATCAACATTAGAAAACATTTGTTTCATGACTGCCTTTTTCTCACTGGGCCTCGGGAGTCTCAAGTCAATGTTTCAAAATAAATCACATAGAATAATGCTGTCTGTTTTTCTGGTGGCTTTTTTTCTGCCTTGTTATTACAACAAATGGCAATTACTTGATTTTATTTGACAGGCCAGTGATGGAAATGGATAGATGTATTATAAAAGGAGACAGAAAAATATAGCATCTGTAATGCTAATGTAAAAAAAAAATAGCCAAGTAGTACTTTGAATGCTTACAATGAACTGATTACCTGTGGGTGGTCTACAAACAGAAAGCTATCCTGCCCAGACTGTAAAATTTCAAAGGTGCATTATGTATTTGTGATGAGCTGAAACTGCCTCAGAATCACCAGATGACCTTGGATGGAAATCTGAGAGCAGGTTAAATAAACTAGAGCTATGATCAAGTACAAGGCATTTCTGTGTTTTATAAAGTGGCATTACATTTCTGTGTTTTATGAAGTGGCCAGTGAAGTTCTATACAATCAGATAGCAGAATCCTCCTCAAGGTACTTTCTATATGATTTGTTTCTATGACTACCATGCTTTTTAATAACATGTTTTTTCAGTTCTGAACTTGGCTGCATATACATAATGCAGATACAGTAGTTGTTTAAATAGTATTTGATGAAATAGATAAATCAATACAATTGATGAGAGAGATTACATTGCACTGGGGAAAATTCATGTTAACACTGCACCTGCTGAAGCAGCAATTCTTCATTTATACTAGTGAAATAAGATTAGAGGCTGTTTTTTTCTTCTCAGTGGCTTCATTGCCTTGCTGAGGGTGAGAACTTTCAAGGCCCATTTTTTATTACTTTTTGCTTTGCCGTACAATCAATAAAAATCTGCTTTGGTTGCATGGAACTGCTTTCTGAAACCTCTTGTTATAACTTATTCATCGTTATGCATTAGTGATATTTATGGGGACACTCACTCCATACTTTAAACATTATGTTAAAAAATCTCTTGGCATTTGAGTGACAAGAAAATATATATGAATTCACAAGCTTATTTTTCTTTATTTGAATTGTAATGCCATCTGCCAAAACTCACTCTCAGTATGGTTCTGTGACAGCATCAGGAAGGAGCTTTGCATGAGAAACAGGTGTGTGGTCCTTTGTTAATGTACCAGACACAATGTGCTTGCATTCATAAGGGCACTTTGCAATTTCAGTGTTGAATTAATACATCTATTTGTGTCAATGACAAACTAATCAGGTTTCTAAGTCACTTTGCCTTCAACAGTTTTAACTCTGTGAGATAATAGTACAATAAAGATCAACCCATTCTTTCTTCATGTTAATATTCATTAATATTGGCATATCCTAATATGGAAGAAAAGATATAGGAAGAAAGAAAAATAAAAGGAAGGCAAAGGGAATGCAAAATATGCCTGTTGTCACTTTTTCTGACATTTCAGCACATAAAAAATAAAAATCATTACTATGAAAGAAGTTGAAAGAACTACTTTGCCTTCCTTTTATTTTTCTCTCTTCCTTCTTGGTATAAAACCTCCCTAAGAGTGAATAGAGTAGCAACCTAAACACTAGAGAGGGGACTGAGAGGTTCCTGTGTTAGTGGGATGGAGATGGAAATGGGACAGAGAGATGGAAAAAACAGTTATTGGACAAAGAGAGTGTCTGCTCACTTTTTTTCATGCATTGTAGCACTAGACTATTTGCATGTCAGGAGACTGTCAGGTTACTCAGTTATGGCTGCCTTTATCATAAACATCAGCCCAGAGTAATTGAGGCATCTGACTTTCATGATACTGATACATGCAATTTTGGAATCAGCAACTGATCTACTTAATTCCAACAGAAAGTAACCTTTTCCCCAGTCTATGCCCTGGCATGGGTATTATATAAATTGGTTATTTAAATTAAACTAATTAATTTTAATCACATTTGTGCTTAATGGTTGAAGTAAAATTTCCAAATTGAAGCTGTACTAACTCAGTGGCAGAATAAACAAATTCAAATTTGATTTCCTCATTTTCTGCCAGTCTTTTAATTTCTGCTCTTTACTATACTCCAGTCCCTTCAGCTTCTTAAATATCAAGGTCACTACAAGTTCTTTAAATAAAAGAGACTTTCGGACTGCTTCTGCTACAACTATCCCAAAAGCTGTATGGTCTGCCACAAAGTTGCAACAGAATATAGGAACACAAAACACAAACATTAAACTGATCTCTCACTGTAGTATCTCACTTCAGCCTAGCTTTTCCCAACTATTTTTTGCCTTTCTAATTCTTCTGTAAACCAGCTTAGAATTAATCAAATAAAGGCATACAAAGACATATCTTTTACAGACTGACGTAGTGACACTTGATTGAAATTTTTGAGGGTTTCTCCCTATGGCCCAGGAGAAAAATTCAGAGTGATTAGGCTGGGTCCCCTCAATGTCAACATTCAGAAAACCCAGTACGAAAGGCAGCAGCATGACCTTAGTGACTACAGCCTCAGTTATTTACAAAAATACATGGATTAGGGCCCAAAAGATAATATAAAAACTGCTGTTCAACCAAGGTGTCCCTAAAGCACTAGAAAAGAGTCTGAGTAGATCAGAGAAATAAACTGCAGAAATTGCAAGCAGAAGAAATGATAAGATTGATTTTGTTGTCATTGTGTATAACTATGAATAGCTGTATAATAACCAGGGAAGAGCAAGTAAGTACAGAACAGATCAACTTTTTGTGGCTAATTATGTTTCTTTTCAGTCATTTGCAGTCTTCATGAAACTTAATAAAACTGTACTGACCATCTGCAGACAGAACTCAGAGGATGAAAATTTATTGAGACTTTTATATTGGACAGGTGTAGAGACTATTGTCTTAAAGGCAAGCAGAGTTGGAAGGGATTTTACACCTCTCTTGATAGGCACTCTACTGATACATAAAGTAATGGTGAAATTATCAGCCATAGCTTTCAGATGCAGGACAATGGGAAAATATTGAAGGAAAAAATTAAGTTTCTTTATCATTTATGATATATCCGCCCTGTACACTTTCCAAGAGCTAGAAATATTTTTCCTTTGCAATCTTTAATTATTTTGAACAAAATGTTATATACCTACTGAATATGTAGGCTAAGTTCCTAAGTTTGCCCTTTGGGCTGAGCTACAGTGAAGACTTGTGGATTTAAACTAGTGATTACTTTCTTCCTCAAACTGTATTTAGGTGCTTGCACTTCACAGGCTTGGTTAACATCTGGTTCACTGCTCTGTGCTCACAGAAAAGATGATTTCTGTACCATGGGAAAAAAAAAATAAGCCTCCAAACCTTTATCAGAAGCCTTAAAATGCAGGGAACTGAATGCTACATGCATTTTAGGTGCATATTTGTCTCTGCTCCACTGACAAAAATAGTTGTGCAAGTGCCATGTTTGTAAACTGCTTGGGTTGGAACACTTCTAACACCTGTGGCAATGGCAGGCTCTGCCAGCCTTTTAGTACACAGTGAAATGATAAAAATGTATTAGCTTTCCACTTTTCAGTTGCAGTGCTAATTACACAAGGCAGCTGGTGCTGCAGGAAAATCTGTACTGTTTAACAGTAAAGGAGTTTAAGTGGAAGGAGGGAACGTGGTGCAGCTTCACAACTGTCTCATTTTTGTCTTTCATCTCTTTTTTCCTTCCAGCATTTTAAAATGACTAGATGATGAGAAGGACTAAGGGACAGGAAGACTGGTGGAAATATTGAGAGAAAGCAATGGTGTGCCTGTGAGGGGAGAAGACATGGCATGATAGCTGGGAAAGTCTTGCTTGGACTGGCCCAGAATTGCCCATTTCCCTCCATATATTATGTCTCTCCTTGAATTGTCAATGTCTTCTCATTTGCCAGTACTATTTCCTCCAGTCTTCCTTTCCTTTTTTCTTTTTTTCTTTTTTTTTTTTGTTGTTGTTGTTGTTGTTGTTGTTGTTATTTTTTTTTTTTTTGTTTCTTCTTCTTTTCCCCTTTTATTTTTAGAAATTGTTTGAGTCAGTAATAAGCAGGACAACCTTTGGTCACCTAAAAGTGACAGAAGACAATGGTGTCTCCTGCAAGTTAAAATAAGAACAACTGTTCATACAGTTTGTACCACATAGCCTAAAGAAGAGAGAATATTTATGTTTACAAATTCTGAGTTTGCAGAAGCTGAGTCTGCATATCTGTGCAAAGTGTAAAAAAAGGGGGGGGGGCGTATAATATGATTTTAAAATTATATGCTGATTGTTCCTTTAAACACAAAGCCCCCAGTGATACAAATATATAACTCACCAGTGAGTGCTTAACATCCCAAGGATTTCATAAAATTAAAACTCATTTACATGTCAGTCTAAGGTCCTCCTGAGAATATTTGCATTTCCTTGTCTTCCTATAATAAAGGTAATTAATGCCACTCAGTTTTTTTAGGATTACAACTGTAAACAGGATAAATGTGGGCTGTATCAGGCCTGTTAGATTTACATTGTCCCAAAGAGTTTGATGTTCACATCATTTAAGTGTTATATGATGGGATGACCCTGTGGGGTGCCCACAAAACTGCACTCTCAATCTCCTCCTCAGCTGGACAGGGCAGAGAAAATAAAATAAAGGTCTTTCCCTGTTCCAGCATGGAGTCCTCCAGGGATTCCAGGTGGATCTCTTCTCCCCATGGACCTCCCTGGGCTGCAGGGGCACAGCTGCCTCAGCAGGGGCTGCAGGGGAATCTGCTCAGGCACCTGGAGTACCTCCTGCTCCTCCTACACTGACCTGGCTGTCTGGGGGGCTGTTTCTCTTGCAGGGCTGTTTCACTCCTCTCTCTGGACAATGTAGCTGTTTTTGTCCTTTTCCACTCTGCTTCTTAGCTATGCTATCCCAGAGGTGATGCCACTGTTACTGATTGTCTTGGCCTTGGCCAGCAGTGGCTCCATTTTGTAGCCATTGGACATGGAGGAAGCCATCTGCCACCAAAACCTTGCTATGAGAGCCCAATACACATTGTTTCCTCAGATTTCCAGTATCCTGCACTCTTGTGTTAGGTATGGTGATTTCTAATTACCTGCAAAACTGGGGGGCTCCTGAGCAACTGCAACACTACAAACATCAAGGTCATTCTCGTGTCCCTACACAATAGGGCAGTTAAAAGCAACTGGTGTCAGTGTCTCTGAGCTAAACTCTGCCTACTCTTTGATTTGCAGGTCAGGCTTCTGCTGTCAGGACATTTCCAAGGTTCTGAAATAATTTAATAAAGTGAACTGAGACAGCAGCAATTCATAGCAATCAACCACAGACATTCCCCTCCACACTTGATGACAAAATACTGAAATAGCCAATGAAAGTAATGAAAAATACTGGATTAGTATCAAGGTCCCAGAAATCATCAGTTCTCAATTCAGTGTGTTCACACAGCGAAATTGGAAGTCTGGAGGCTGTTTTGCCCTAAAAATGGCAGGCAGCAGCACCTTCTTTGCTGTAGCAAAAATAATTCACTGCAACCAGACAACAATTAAACCATTTCACAGATCCAATTATCCTTGACTGATGGGAGATTATATTCAGCCCTGCTCCTGATTCTACATTGTTCTCTTATGAAAGTTTTCCCAAAGCCTTTTGGGATCTTTCTCCTAACTGCTAATAGCAATAGGTTTATTTCTTTTTATTACAAGAATAAACATTAAAAAACCTTTAAAGGACTGGAAATTTTCTGTGGGTCTATTGATGACTATGTTATTTTGTGTAATCACACTTGTCTCTCATGAGGAGGAGCTCTCAATAAAGGCATCAAACTGTGATGCAGAGCACACAACTTTGATACAGATACTTTTAAAGTCTCCTACAATTCAAGGATACGCAAATAAGCCAAACCCTTTCTTTCATGACACTGTGCAAACCTGAGATAATCTGGGTAATTTTATAGCAATGAGAAGGAAGGGATATTTAGCAGGGCAAAAGGCCTGAGGAAATAGAGACACATAATGTGGAAGTTGCTGCAGTAGGAACATTTCTGTGCATGGACACATGAATTTGCATCTCCCACTGGCAGTAGCTTCCCAGCCCTGGTGGGAACCAGACTGTCCCCTGCAGCACAGTGGGCTCCTCTCCCAAAAAACTGGCACCAGTGTCACCACTTGATGGGAAGCAGCAGAGTTTAACCCCTGGTAACTGTCCATTACCCATGTCTTATCTTAAAAACCAGAAAATATTTATGGAGGGTTTTTTCTGCTGTATTACCTAATCTAATGGTCAGAGGGAGATCACGCCTCAAGGGAAACCACTCTTATTGCCTCATAGGTAGGCCACTTATATTTTTAATTTTGATAAATTGCTAAACATTTCTGATATTAAGGACAATTAAAGGCTGTGACAGTAAAAGGAAAAATATAATAAAAACCAAAGCCAAGGACATCAGCCCTTGATCTGTGAGAACAAAATATCGGATTAAAGAAAGGGAAAAGTCATTCAGTTACTGCAATATGAATGGTCTTGAGATGCCAAATATGAATACAAAATTAAATTTTTAATCCATCTAAAAGTGTATGTCTGCAGTCTTTGATTTAAACTCATGTCTAATGCAAATCTTATTAAATAGATGAAAATGTTTGAAAAAAAGAAAAGAGAGAAGAACCAACTGCATAACTTCTCCTCTTCTCTTCCAGAATAATATCTTGATCTCTTCAGGATAGCACACAAAGGTCCTTAATGTTTCCCCTAGATCAGTTTTTGCTTATTCTTTTTTTTTTATTTTTTTTTTCCATCTTAATGGCTATTTTGGATAACCTTTGTGTTATCTAAAGGCCAGAAAATGGGAATTTCTGCTAATGGTTCTACTTCTAGCATTTCACATTCCTTTTTTAAGTGATATAAGCTAATAAAATGAACAGAAATAAAACAAATGTGCATAAGCACATTTTGAAAACGTCAAAGTGCAATTTTCAGTAAGAATAATCTCTTTTCTGATGTCCATTCCAAACTATAGAGTAGACTGACAACATCCACAGATTATTTTTCACATTTGCTAAAGAAAATACCTTGTAACTCCATTTGTATTCAGTTGATGCAAGACAAAAAAGATGAAGATATCAAAACCAGACAGTGTTGCCATATGTTCCAGTATAGAAGCAAATTATAGTACACCAACACCCCATCACTGTCATATAAAAAGGCAGCAAAGATAAATGTACCCTAAAAAAATCTACTAAAGAATTAAAAGATGGGTAAGATAAGTTTTAAATTAAATAAACCAATTTAGCCCCCTTTTTACTATTCTTTTTTTTTTTTTTACTTTTTTCCCATTATTAATATTGTCACAGGTTCTTTCCGTACTTCCTCTCAACTATCATTAGAGATCTTAATGTAATCTTTGACCAGTAGCTTCACATTTATTTTTTCTTACAATTAAATCTTCCAGGAACTGTAGGTTGAATAGCTTAAGAATATGTAATCTTCTTATATCTGTTATATCAAAAAAATCTCAGCCCACACATTAGTGGTCCTCATAGCATCAAATCATAGTATTATATATGCTGCTCTGTCGATTTTTTTTAAAACTTGAAATGTGTGACTTGTCTAGTTTTGGAGTTTTTTACAAGTCTAGATTTTCTCATCTCAACCCTCTTTTTCCCATCAAAATGTATTTCCTCTGGAAAGAAGTTTAGGGGTAAGGTAGGCTGTGCTTTGCTTTTCTGTGGTTATTGCTATGTGTGGGTATTTTTCTGGGTGGAGGGTATCCTTTACTAGGTTCACCTTCAGCTGAGTTCTGAACATTTCATGTACACACAGGCATGGAGATGGAAATATGAAAAGGATGGAAAATCCCTGTATTCAAGACTCTGCTTTCCAAGTATATAGATTACTGCATTCTTCAGTTTCCCTTTTATCTTCAGAAGAAGGAATAATTACCTATGAGCTAATAATCACATTAAAAACTTCAATGGATTTACAATCTTCAGGAGAAATGAGGAGGGCTTTGAGCAACCTGGTCTGGTGAACGATGTCCCTGCGCATGACAGGGAGCTTGGACCAGACGATCTTTGAAGGTCCCTTCCAACAACACCAACCATTCTGTGATATAAAGGATAATTGGTGACGTGCAATGTGGACAACTTGTCTCCAGGAATGACACTTTCTCTACATACAAGCTACTTCTTTCATTGCTTCTTCCACCCCCTCATTTCTCTCTACAGCTCCCAACCAGTCACAGTTCAGAGATGCTTCTTCCAGATCCTCAGTTCCATTTTTGTATATCTTCTCACAAATGTGTTCCCTCCTTTCTTAATAATTATTTCTGCAAATTGCTGCTAATAGTTTGTGTTGATTCACCCTGAATTAGCCTTCAAAATGAATCAGAAATCTTAAGAAGTGCTATGACTTATACAAAATATGTCAAAAAGTGGCTTTTCTCAGGACTGCTGGTTCTTGATGATGGTGTGGGTGGGTTTCTCAGCCCAGCAAGGTGTCATTGCCACTACTTTTTTTGAAGCAGACACAAGTCTAATAATACATTAGTCATTTATATGGCATCCTTCACCCATAATAATGATCTTAGAACATCTGAAGGTCTGTGAACTGATCCAGTGCAGAGTGAAAAACCTGACTGGCCTGACAAAAAACAATATTCTAGGTGGGGAAGGAGGACTTCATACAGACCCCTTAGGAAGCACAGGCTGGGAAGACAAGAAGGGAGAATTGCCCTTTATGTGATAGAACAGCTGGAATGCATGGAGCTCTGCCTGGGGATGGATGAGGAGCCAACTGACAGCTTGTGAGGATCAAAGAGAGGTAAGGGTTGGTCTGTGTTTTCTACAGGCTGCCTGGACAGGAAGGACAAGTGGATTAGACCCTCAGGAGAAGAACCAGATTAAACTCTCTACAGAAAGAGAGAAGCAGTCCCACATTTGGAGACCCTGGTCATCATGGGGTTCTTCACCCAGCCTGAAGCTTCAGGTACAGATTGAAGGTACTTCAGTCTGCTGAAGGGAAAACACAGCAGAGGTTCCTGGAGTGCAGCAGGAGCTTTTCATCCAAGCGAAGACAAAGAGGAGAAGTGATCTGCTGGATGTCATCCTCACTGGTTGGGGATGGGAAGGTCATGGGAAGCCTTGGCTGCAGTGACCATGAGTTAGGGGAATTCAGGGGTCCCCCCAACATCAAACATTCTGTGATTCCCTCTATCAGGGCAGGAGATACTGGCAGCATCTACAAGATCTGAGGTAGCCTAGATAACTGGATAATTATTTGCCAAAAGTATTAAAAAATAGCTTAAATAACTCCATAGAAACAGGCACAAGAAAGGCAATGCAAGTGTACAAAAAAAAGTGAAATGTACAATAGTATATAATGGGTGAAATAAATTTAGCCTCTGTATTTATTCCTGCTTATGTCCATATGCAGAGCCTACTCAGCAGGCACACACCTTCTGAAAATGCCTAGGTGTTTGCTTTTACTGCCTAGATCTTTTAAATCTAAATCCTTTTCATTGAAGTTAATTGAATATTAAAGAAATTTGCTTTCCTGTTTCACAAAAGTATTCCCTTAATCCTTAATAGTACATGCTATCACATTCCAATCTAAGCTGTAGGACTTTTAATCATATTTACATATCCAAATAACTTCTCTCTAATCACACAGGCAACATTTTATTGACCTATTTCAGTTCAAGCTCATTAAACACAGCTGCTCTGATGCTTAAGAAAAGAGAAGAATGTGAACAAACAACCCCCCCACTCCTCCCCAATTAAGTGTAAAGGTGTAAAATTCAGAAAAGCAAAATGGCTGATTTAAATTCTCTCATCTGAATTCTCTTCTCAGGTCCAGCCAAGCCTTCAGTTTCTTCCTCACTGTGAACTGAGGTGTACTTGTAGGATTTCCATTGAACAAAAGGGACTAAATGTTGTCCCCAGTCTGTAGTGTGCAAGCCCTCACTGCAGCCACATTTACACAACTTAGGTCCCAGAAAGTGTCTAGCAATAGACTTGGCAGCACAGAGCTGCAAGAAATCTGAATTTATCTTGCTAAATCTCATGCAGAATAAGACCTTTAAGACCTAGTCAGGCATCCCCTCAACGTGTTTGGAAAGCTGATCCTTAATTTCTTTGCTGCACTGGAGTTGTCAAGAGTTTTCTTAGATAATAAGTTATTCTGGGCTGACATCAGTTAATACCCATTTCTTTGGTAACCTCAAAAAAAGGCTCTCTTTTATACTATGTGACAGTACATATTAGTAATCATAAAGTTATAGTAGCAACAGGTCAAGCAGTGGCAAAACACTGTTTTCAGAGTAACTGAAGATTATTTATTCTGTAAAACTTCTAAGCAAACACAATAAAGACACATAGGACTCTTGAAAAAGTTTGTATATGTGATATATAATTAAATTTTTTAATCTATGATAAACAGCAAATTAGAAAAGAATTCTATATTATTTGCAGGCTGAGATGGAAGCAGATGGAGAAATTGATAAAATGGGATAGATGGCATTTCAGCTTCTGAGCCATACTGTTGAGCATTTTTGCTTTTCTGAGATTTCCAGGATATGCAGATATGTTTCTATTCAATTAAGCCTGAATTTGCCTCCAGTTACAACTCAGCATTTATTGAATTGCAAGGATCCTTATATTCAAGAGTTCATGTGCTGACTTCAGGTAAATCATGATTCTCAGCAGCATCATCCTCACTACTGAGGTATTTTATGTTTGTTCTTTAAATTACTTGCTCAAAGCAATACTTGATTTCCCAATATGTAGCTGAATAACTAATTCTCCAACAGCTTAGCAGAATCTTTACCATATGAAATGCCAAATCTGGTTTCTGTGCTCAGCTTTCTTTTTTCACAAGACTACTGATATGTGCTTACACCCTACTCCAAAATATCCACAAAGTACAATAACATTATGTTAAGAAGCATTTAGATATGAGAGTTTAAACGGTGCTTTTGATTCATGATATTTAAACCAAGAGATTAGCTGATTAAATCTGACAAAATAATGGCACCTGCTTCTGAATGTGGAGCTGTTATTACTGGTGGCATAGTTAAAGTTGCTTTGAGATTGGTAGCTACAGCTTGTACTGAATCCCTTGGACCTGGGCCAGCACACATTAAAGTCAATAGAAAGGAGATTTGCTTGCACCGAAATCAATCAGAAGTGAACTCGTGACATTTAGAGCTTGCAAAATTGTATGTATTGTCTGCTTAGTTTCCTAGATGCATGCTTGTTTTGCCTGCAGAAGCAATAGTTGTCATAAGAACTTCTGGGCTGCAGAAATAGGGATACTTTCAAAAGCACAATATCAAGTCCTTTGCTCCTAAGGAAAATATCTTTAATAATGCCCCTTAATAACATGCTTTGCTCATGCAGGGGGGTAGAAATACTCCAAGGAAAAGATGGAAAATTTTAATTCACAGGAAAAGCATTAGCTTTCCTGTGAATTATCATGTCTTTTCTTCACAATATACCAATGTTTTAAAATATCAAATAAATTAAGCAAATGATACTATGCTCATTTTTGCAGATGGGGATGCTGAAACACACACACAAAAAAAGATGCAATTTCTCATAGTCACACATTAAATCCCTGGCAGTGCATGGGACAGAGTCCAGGACTGCTGATTCTCTGTGAACCACTACACTACACTACTCTCAGCATGATTTAAAGAGTCACCTTCATTCTCAGAAGACAGCTTTGTAAAATATAATTTTGCAAAAGATTCTCAGCTGGATTTCACATGCAGTACTTCTAAATCCAGTTTTTTTCCACTCATGCTATTTCCCAGATTTTTGATTTCACAAAATGTTTTGGGATTAGCTTCTGAGAGCCTTGAGTTTCAGCCAAACATGGATTATGGATCAGATAATGCTAATTACAATTAATAACATGGGCAATAGTATTGTAAATTGAGAAATTAACACAGAATTAATTTAGTCACTGAAAGCTGGAGTGATGCTACAAGAACACAAAATCCATAACTACAGACTAAAATATGATAAAGATTAATGTTTAAAATATTTATTCTGAATGGAATTGGGTGATAAGTAAATTTACTTACAGACCCATAACTATTCAGAAACGGGGAATAAGAGTTGGGATAGATTTGGCTGCTGATATTTTTTCTATTATTCATAAGAATAGTACTTGTTTAATTTAAACACAGTGTGCAATTACTTCCCATCAAGATATGGCCTCCATGTTCAGAGAAGATTTGAAGGAAATTCACCATTTCCCAGAAGTACAGCCTTACCATTGTTCTCAGTCTAAAAATAACTGTTTTCATTTGCTTTTTCAATTCTTGTGATTATTTGCTTAACAGACTAGAACCTGTAGTTCACGTATTTTCCTGTCAAGGAGCAACCTTCTCACTAGGTTAAAAAATTACCCATACTCTGTATTTTTTACTGGTTGGCTGTGCACAGAATGGAAGGGATTAATCACAGAACAGATTAATAAAGTGATGCCTAAAAGGTCTGGTGCATAAACCTTTAACTGGCAAACCTCTGCCCACACCAAGACTTTAATGGTTATGATGGACACGATTAACAAAACATCCATTTTATGTGTAGTGTCTGACACTACAGTATTGAGGATTTACTGGAACAGGTAGACACATAAATATGTGCTGTTTCTATGCCCTCATCATCTTTTTTATTACTTTTCCCACTGTAGGAGCTAGCAGTCACAAACACCTTTATAAATGATAAGGTTGAGTTAGAGTGTATGAGAAAGGTAATTGTGAAAATTTAGTGATCACTGCACTATTCCTGAAAACTGCTCTTTCTGATCACAGAGTAGAAATGATATCAGTAAAATTTGAAAATTGGGCAAATTTTTGTGCTATGTCAAAATTTTAAAATTGACATCTGAAATTTTCTAAGTGCTGCATCAAAATATTTTAAAAAGTATTATTTTGCATGACTAGTTACATGATAAGTTATAACCTGCTTATAGCCATTATGCAAGCAGCAAAGTGCAACTTCTAAATTCTGTGTTGAGTTATTTTGTCTAATATCATTAGATATTTGGTGACTAAATGGTAATAATTTCTCAGCCCTAGTTACTGTATATTGTTTGAATTTGTTACATTAGAATCCGTTTGTCCAAATGAACATTAGAAGCAAATGAAGGGACCACAATTAGAGTCTTTATAATAGACCTTTCAAAGAGTATGTGATATATTGTCTTGATTCTGATGCTAAAATAGATGAAAATTTTCAATATTTAGAACAGACACTTTAAAAAGACAAATTCTGATCTGTAAGTTCATACTCCTAATTTGAAAAAAATGTTAGACAAAATCATTACTGTGGAAATGTTTCAACCAAGATTTATACTTGCTCAAATTTCCTTCTTCACCCTTTCCCCAGACTACTATGACCATTGTTACTTTCTAAAATCCCTGTAAAATATAATGTGATTCACTTTTTATAATTTGCAGAAATACTGACTAGCATACATCCTTTACTGAAGCTATTACAGATGTACTGATGCTATACTAGAGTGCTTTGTGGAAGTAAAAAACATTGCATATATGCTGGATATAAAAATTGTAAATTTGAGCAAGGTTGACCAGCATGTTTAAAAACCCCTTGCACATCAACATCTGAAAACACTGAATGATGCAAGAGACAGCAATGCCTTTGTGACAAATTTTTTTAGCTTATCTGTAACTCCTAAATACTGAAATGTCCTATTCCTGGCTCACAGGCATCCTAAGTACACAGCCTCACAGAATGTTTCAAACCAGCAGTTGTGGTGGATGCTTTGAAATCATAGTACAAATATGGTATTTCACTTCTTTTCAGCATCAAAATGATGTAATAAATCACCAGTCAACAAACAGCAGAGATTTTGGAGAATGGCAGGTGACCAAGGAAACTATGACAACAGTATTATAATAAATTCATCTCTCAAAGGGCTTTGGAAACTGTGCAGGCACTTGGATTGTTAGTGTAGCATGTAAAATATGGAAGAAAACCCCAACATTTTCAGACCCAAATGATGGTGTATTGAGCTGGGCTCAGTGCCCCAGTAACGCTGCTACACAGCTCCAGGAGCAGACTGAAGAGCTGCCAGACTGGGGTCTGAGCAGAGCAGGCACCCAAATATACACACATCCAGTTTTGTACAGGCACACACTGCTTTGGAGGGCTCACTGTGGAGCATTTAGACACATGAAGCATGATTTCATTATTCAGTGGATGTTGCCATAGTATTATCTTTTTAACACTGACATAGCTTTTTCCTCTTGTGGAAATAACAAGCTAGCAGAGAATGGCTCTAAAACAAATGGAAAGCCAAACCAAAAGGAAAAAAAAAATCTATGTAAGGCAGAGACTGAATCTGCACTATCTCACTGAAGAATATATTAAAGGTGCAACATTGCATTCCCATCTTTAAAACCTTAAATAACCTCAGCTAGAAACAGCACTTCACTTTTTGCAGTCTTTTTTTTTTATGAGAAACCATGCTAGAAAACAATCTGATTTAAAGAGTTTGAACTCAATAGTTTTAAACTTCTTTGATAAAAGAAAATAGAAAAAGCCAACAAAAGAAATAAAATCCTGCCAGGGTATCTGATTCTAACATCTCTATAATTCAGTTTTTCAGAAGACAGAAATCTTCTTGATTTGTCTCTTTAAACTAAATTCAGCTGGATTTCCTCAAGTACACTTAAAGCCTTTAGTGGGACTCACTTCAATTTAGGATCTAGAGAATAAGGAGAAATAATTGGTCTTGGAGGAAAAAAAAAACCCCAAAACTGCAATGCAGAAAATCACAGTTATAAAATGGGAACTTCAGCCCATGATATTCTGATATTCTGGAGTGGAAGTCAGATAAGTATGAATGATCACAAGAATGAAAGCAGGGATGGTACCTCCTGCTTACCGCCAGGTCTGGTGAGTCTCAAATCTAACCAAGTACTGTGACATCACTCTCTGATCAAGCAAAGGAAAAGTGTCCAGAAAAGTTGTCAAATAAAGAAATATGCCATTTTACCAAGGCCATAGTCACACTCACACAGGTGGCAACTGTTTTTTAAAGGAACTAGCCTGTGATCCTGTGGCAATTGTGATTACTAAAATGTATGCCCAGAATTTAGGCAAACAGGAGAGAAGACAAGCTGTCCATGGAGCTGCTTTCTAGTGGCTTCAGAGCAGGACCCTTATGTTGTGGGCAGTGCTGGCCACAATGACTGTCACCAGGCTGCTGGAAAACTCCCCTCATAACCTTCCTTCCACTTGCTTTGAACTTCTGGAAGAAAATTGAAATGAAAGTGGTCCAGCCATTTCCTAGAAAAGGCTCATAAAAATATATTTGGGACAATGATAAAAGATATCAGTAGATCTTAATTTTGAAATGCTATAAGAAAGTTTCTGCTTGGGAACAGAACTTAAAGAGAATGTTTTTACATCAAGCAGGGCCTTTTTTAGACTCAAAAAAAAATAAATCACTAAATGTTTCAAAACCTGGTCAGGTAAAATTTCTGTAGATCGTGTCCTTTCTGAGCATGCATAAATGTGTCAGCTGATGAGACGGAAATGTGCACCTTCTTATCACAACTGTACTACAAACATATCTGAATGAGATAACAGAGGGACAATATCAGACTTTGTAAATACTTGTTCTTTCCAAGATCATGTAATCCAAGATACTTGAATTTCACCATTCCTTGTCTGCTGGGAGCCCTGCTGTGTGTGCTGCAGACTGTCCAGCCCCTGCTAGCAGGAGGTCCATAGACCTTACAGAGCAGTCTACAGCCACAACCCATCCACTCTGCTGTTTTCTCACATCAAGGAAGGTCTGGTATTGAAGCTGCTCTTTGCAAAGTTGCAGATAAACAACATGAACAGAAATATTTCAGTGTTATCCCCCTCCCCCCAGTTAAAAAAAATCAATAAAATATATGGAAATGAATACTAAACTTTTATAATTAAAAATGAAAATATGAGTTCCAGAGTCTTAAACCCTCCACAAAAAAAAATGAACACCACATTACATGCAGTGTAAGAATGCAGGTCTTCAGAGCCAGATTCAGCAAGAGCAAGTTAAACCAAGGTTCAAACTGCCCCACTTGGCCACTTCTTCCTGCAATTCCTTGCATCAAGCACTTTGCAAAAGAAGCAAAAACATCCCACAGCCACCAGTCTCTTCTACAGAGCTCTGACCCATGCCAGAGTACACAAAGTTCTGTCCTTTGTACTCAAGGAAGAAAGAGCCCAAGTGAAAGATATTCATACTCACATAAGAAAAAAGAAAATACCACAGTCTGTATGAACAAAAAACCCAAACTGAAATCACACAAGAAACCTGAATTTTCATGTGTTTGGATTTTCAGGACTATGTTTCTATCATCTTAGCAGCATTATTTAACTGGTTTTTTTTTCTTTGTGTGTGTTCATGTATTGAAATAAATTATCTAGGCCAAAGTTTTGTTCTGTCTCCACATGTATAATAGGATTCAGGAAGAAAATTACCACATGGCAATTTTTCCATACCTGAGGTTTATTTCAATACACATTTCATACTGATATGATCACAGAAAAACCAACCTACTTATAAAAATCCTAGTTTTCCTCAAAGCTCAAATGGAATGCAGAGTGAGATTAACATTTTAGTTTCTGGTTTTGATTACTTGGTGGCATAAGGATAATACTGTAAATTAATTAATATATATACAGCAAGATGCAAATAACATTAGTCTGAGCAAGGACACAAGTTTTTTTTCAAGGTACCTAGGAGGCCTGAAGGGTCTCTGAAGGGACCAGAATATGGAGTCACAAAACCAAAACGGCTGCATATTCCTATGCACAGTGACAGAAAAGGAAACTGGATAGCTTAATCCCTTGTATGTGTATATTAAAACTGACAATTGAGGTTTAAACAGATTTAAACCAATTTTAACTACCACACTACTAAAGAGTAGTTGAAAAAGATAAATAAAATCAAAAAGCAGATTGTGGATTATAATTCTAGAGATTCCATCTGATAGTAAACCCAACAGCTAAATAACAAGGTTTTACTGATTCTATTGTCTGATATCCACAAAAGGTGATCTGAGCTGTGAGTAGGAATACTATTAATTAATCTCATTCAGTAATATGCTTAGCAGTTACACAGCAGCAAGCATTCAACAATATTAGTGTAGTTAGCACCTTTAGTGTATAAGTAGCTCCAGCCATCAATTATTTTAATTCTTAATACTATTCCAAGTGCTCTTCTGCTACTGAAGAAATGTATAGGCTGAAATAGTGATTTCACAGTACAGTTAGCTAATAAAATTGTCTTCTTGATATTGTATTTACTTCTCAGCTGGAAAGGTGGAAAAGTATGCAGTTGTTATAACAGTTTCCACAGCATTAATGAGACAGTTTCCCTTGAGCTGTGGCAGTAATATTTGTGGTTAATTTGGTTTTAGAAAGTTTTAGAAGGAGTTTTAGTTTATATTTTTGCAGAGGTTAGGAAATCACTATGAAGAAAATCAAAATACCAAATGCTTTGGAAAACAATTTTTTTTTCTTGCCGCCTTATCCTGGCACATGGAAAAGAGCTACCCAAAATGCAGGAGAACTTGTGGTCATTGGCACATTTACTTGGTTTTGGAAATTGATCAGAATTTCAATGAAAGCTTCATAGAACTTTTCTGTAACAAAAGTTACTAGGAAATCTGGCTAAGGCAAAATGTAATTTTCTCAAACCCACGCCACTTGTACTTACAATGTAGTGTAAGAGCACGCTCCAGGCAAGGTCTGAGACTGAATTCACCAGCCAGACATTTCCTTGCCTTCAGAAATGCTCTAAATGACTGCTCCGAGGCAGCTCAGGTGTTACTGCTCTTAGATACATCTTGTGCTTTTCAACTGATGTTGTAACCCTTAGGAACAAGGCTTGAGAGCAGGTTCAGGAGGTCTCCAGCTGCTCAGGAGCCTCCAGGCGTTCCCCTGCAGGCCAAGCCAGTCTGGGTGGGCTGCACTGCACACTGTCTGTCCTGGCAAGAGCAGACACAGCAAAGCCTCCCTCCTGCTGTCCTATAACTCTGTCTCTCTTCTGGGCACACATGAAACTGGGAGCCCAGCACCACGGCATCCACTACTCCATTCCAGCTGGGAAAAAGCTCTCCTGGGACCCACTGCCTGCCCCTCAGCAGCTCATCAGCTCTGGAAGGGCACTTACCCTGAGGAAACACCACTGCTGCAGGTGCCTGCTCCCAGCCTTTCTCACCAGCATCAGGGCCTCCTATAAGCATTGGAAATACTTCTAGAAATATCTGAGATGCTGGACTGGAGCCAGTCTTGTCCCTGGAACACCCAAACCCATCAATGAGCCACTGCAAACCCAGCTGGCAGGTAGAGGAGAGAAAGAGCTTTCACAGTCACTTCTTCCAACTTCTGTGTGCTGAGGGAGATTAAATGGGCAAACATTTCTTCCTACACAATGCAATGAGTGTAGAAATAACTTGAAACTCTGCCTGCAGTCCACAGCAGTAATGCAGGCCAGAGCCAGATGTAGACAAGGCCATTGATTCTCATACCAGGAAATTTAATTATTATTAAATAAAAAGGTAGAGGTAAATTAATTCTACACAAAGGCAGGTTAAAAAGATCAGAACTGTTCTAATATTTTTTTTTACAGATGGATACACAGAAAATAAATTGAACATAGTTATCTTCTGCACATTTAAATAGAAAATCTAAAGCCAGTGAATTTAAGTAACGGAAATAAATTTTTGTTCTGTAAGACCTGATTAACTCAGGACCACAGAGTATCACCAAGACTTAACAGGATTTAAAACAGGTTTAGCAATTTGTAAATATAACGAAAATTTTGGTTAATAACTGAAGGAAAAACTTCCTTCACATTGAGGTCCTATCACAAGCTCATGAAGGTTAAGAGGAAACTTCCTCTAATTCAAATTAAACTTTAATTGCCACTCCTGGGCTTCCTGTGCTTTTCTCTGAAGCACCTGCCATTGTTAGTGTTGATCAGCAACAGGAGTGCCTATGCTCATAACATTTTGCAAAGCAAGACCACTAACCTAAACCCTCCACAGATTTCTGTACAAGTGCTGTGATTTCTACTGCAAGAAATAGCCACTAAGAAAATTGTGTGTGTTTTTGTTAACTCTGTGATTTGGCAGCATGTTGTGGATTGTCTGTATCAGTCTTTTGCTGATGGACTGTCCCTTCCAGGCTGTAAAAAGAATATTCACCAATATCACCCTACCAGTCACAGCAAATGGGAAAAACAGAAAGGCATCACACAGGGAGACAAGATGCATCCCTGCAAATAAAATGTAAGACAGAATTGTGGGCCTGAGTTTCTTTGATATGCTGTCCTCAGATTGTCCCAAATGATTGTCTTTAGCAGCAACAGTGCACTGGAAATCATCCTTTAACTTTCAGAGTAAATTAGACAAATCAGGACATGGAGTTTAAAGGGTTCTGTAGCTGAGTATTTGTTGTGAAATTTTTAAATAATCACATTGAAGTTGCTTCCTGATGGCTGTCCTTTGCAAGTGACAGAAACTACATTCCAGAATATTTTTCTTCAAACAAAATTTATATATAATATTTCAATCACTGGAGATTGGCTACTTGTATTCTTATGACAACATGAATGCACATTATTCAGTGGAATTCCTACTTTGGCAAGGGGAAAACTCACTGTTACCCCAAATTCCTCCTACCATTTCAATAGATTAACATTATTCTTTTCACTTTCTATTATAAAATGTTTCTTTATTAACATTTCATCTCACTAAGATGTTCTAGTATACTTTAGCTTTCAATATTCAACCATACTGAAAATATATTATGTCTTATTAATCACTGGTAAAATACATACACCACTCAGATTCCCAGATAAATGGTGTAACAAAACAACAAAAATAATATTATTAGTACCAATCAAATTCTATAGTTATTACAGCTAACAAATTCACAAACCACTTGCCTGTTTATTTCCTCCTTCACAATGTTTTTCCAAAACCAGAATGTTAGAGATTAAAATAATTTCTCCTATAAGGACAAATCAAGAAATTCACAAATCCCAAAATATATTAATATTTATATTTTTGAGACAGCTCACTAGAAGCTGATATTCATGGTTCCAGGATGTCAGAACCAGCTTTTGGGGTTTTTCCCTTAGTAACAGTTTTACTTCCTGATAAATAAGTACATTTTATTACTTAAATAACTGCAAAACACACATCATGTATTGACTCTAATCTGAAAGTTAAAAAAGAATACCCCATTCTTGGGAAAGCAGGCCTCATGCATCTTAGGATACTTTTAGCCAAACATTTTACAAGCAAGCCATTTGAGTTTGACTTATTACATACTGAACTGCTTTACAGGAGCTGAGTAGAAACTCCAGAGACAGCCACCAATCTATTAGTGTACACACACATCTTCTCCCACAAACTTTTATGCAATTAGGCCAGGCTATAACTTTAAATATAAGTGCTCATTATCTTAGCTACACAAATCTTTAGTTAATTTTCATACACTATTACGGAATATGGGTCAACCTCATTATTTCCTGTCTACTGAGGATAATTCCTCTTCCTGTTCATAAAAGCTGAATGTCATAACCTATGAATTAAAATACTTGCCTTGTATCCTAGCTTTTGTTATTATTACTACTTATGCAAGTTCCACTAGAAACAGGCCTTTTTGTTCTGTGCCTACAAGTTCAAAGCCCAAGGTGAAACTTCACACTAAAAATTATGTGTGATTAAACTGGAACCTGGCAGAGACACAAACCCAACATGAAGAGTTCAACTCATTAAAAAAACATCAGGCAGGCAGGTGCTCGGCAGTTCTGGTGTGACTGAGTCACACAGCAGATGGGGGTGAATAGTAAGGGGCAGATCTTTGCTGGTGTGCATTGCCTGAGCTCTGCTGGCTTCATCAGAGCTGTCACAGTTCACATGAGAAGAAATATGCCCCTGCACACAAAAAAGCACATAACCATCCATGTATGTGGGTTAAAAGCAATGGTAAGAGCCACAATACTGGAATATGAGGGACAAAATTCCACCCCAACATCTCATATTTCATGAGGTAATAACTCAATTTGCTCAGTCAAATGTCAGACTCTTTAATATCTGCTTTTTAATTTTTTTTTAAACATGTTGATTTTAATTAATAACTCCTTTTTGGCTGGAAAAAGTAAAGGCTTTAGGATATAAATGCATTAAAAACAGTGTCATTCCTCTGTTGTAAAAAAGTGTTATTAATAATCAGAAGAAAGCCAGTGTTTACTACACATGGATATGCAAGAGTATTGCACCAAGCTTTGATACCTTTTTAGTGGAGTGTAGGAGTGTGTGCAGGCATTTACAAAATGAGCCTTTTAAGTCCTTTCTAAAGCAAGACCTAAAATAAAAAGCTAATTTTCTGCAGTTTTAGGGCCAAATACATATTTTCCTCAATGTTCATAGGGATCTGTCAGCTATAATAACCCTATATACACTCTGAGAGGGCTCTTGATGCTGTTTTTATCATCTTGGTAACAGTATGCATACTTCATCTTCCCAAAGTACAAATTTTTGGGATGCTAAGTGCCATATCCTATTGTATTTGCTGGGAAATGCCCTGACAAAGGCAGGAATGATGCATCTGACTCCATGTTCTCAGAAGGCTAATTCATTACTTTATGACACTATATTATATTAAAGAATACTATACTATACTAAAGAATACAGAAAAGATACTTACTAAAATGCTAAAAAGATAATAATGAAAACTCGTGACTCTTTCCAGAGTCTCAACACAGCTTGGCCCTGATTGGCCAATGAGTCAAAACAACTCACAGCAGAATCCAATGAAACAATCACCTGTGGGGAGACAATCTCCAAACACATTCCACATGAGCAAAACAGAAGAGAAGCAAATGAGATAAGAATTGTTTTCCTTTTTCTCTGAGGCTTCTCAACTTCCCAGGAGAAAAATCCTGGGGGAAGGGATTATTTCGGAGAATGTGAATGCTACAATACCCTGTGATTTTCCTGGGCTGCTGCTGTTAGATAAGGGGGTGCATGGACACAGAATGCTGCTCCTGTGAGGGGTATGCTGTGCAATGGGAAAGGGATGCAGCTGTGGCTGGCCACCAAAATATTGCCCAGGAGGACTCATGGCAGCACAGGGCTATGTGTGACTCTGAAATCCTGGCTGCAGAGCAGAGCATCTCTACAGCCTTCCCCTGTGCTGGGGTCTTGTGTGTCACAGATCCATCAGTCAGGGGGGTTTTATATTATTGGAATAAATACCAATCTTGCCGGATGGAACGTGCCTGGGCTCCTCTGGCCTTGCTGCTTGACCAAAGGCGGCTGCTGTGGTGGTTTCACCTCAGAGACACCTTTGGCTGGCTGGATGCTGCAGCTGGGCGCTTGGGACAAGTCCAGGCCTGCAGGAGCTCAGGTTTACCTCTGGTGGAAAGGCTTTTAGGTGAGGTGAAGGAAAAAGGAGTCAGGTTCTGCTGGAGGGTTTCGATCCAGAGCTTTATTCCTGGCACACAGGCCTCTGAAGGCAGCAACAGCTCCAACAGAACAATGAACCATGTGGTTGCTGTGTCTTTAACCCCAGGGAGAGGGGGAGGGAAGGGGTAGGGATCCCACCAACCAGGTAAGGGGGGGGAAGTCTCAGGGGACAAGTGACACCTGGATGGCCCAATGTCCCCTGGGGTTGAAAGGCATCTTTTGAACTTCGCCAATCACATGATGCCCTTGCTGGAATGCCAAGATTGACAGACAGCAGTCAGCAGGGGCAAGGGAGGGGAAGGGAGAGGTTATTGGCATGCCTGGGGAAAGAACTGGAATGACTGAAACGGGCTATTACATCAACTGCAACATTCCATGGGAGCATGGTGGGGCTGAGCTGAGACAGTCAGAGAGAGGAGCTGAGAGCTGGTAAATGTGTGGCAAGAACATGTGAGGCTCAGCACATCTAAAGCTGCTCACAGAGGAGAAATCCATGCCCAGGCTGGGCTGTGCTGTTCTAATTGGAGTCACAGGGTGTCTGACAGCCTGAGCCTCCTGCAGCTAATGGGACTTGTAGCTGAAATATGATGATTCAACTGTGAAATTTCATCACTGAGTATGATCCTGCACCATACCAGTCCAAATGACAAACTCTGAAAAGCGAGTAAAAGTCTTGGAATATGTCAAGTTTTCTTCTCAATAGGGTAAATTGGCACTGCTCCTGGTCACAGTAAGCCAGAGTGCTCTGGTCAGTCTGATCTAAAAGCAGATACTGCTCATGGCCACATAATGAGCCAGTGGCTGCTGTCAGATTGAACTGATCTGCAGCAATTTTTATTTGTGCAATGATCCTGTTCTACAAATTCTTAATATTACAGAGATGGACACAAACCCAGACTGATTGTGAGTGTGGTGTTATGCAGCATTGGGCCCACTGTTTGTACTAACTGAACCTCTTCTCACTGACTTACTGTGCTTCTTAATTAACATGACCTTGTAGGTCATTATTTTCATTTAAGGGAAATGCTTAATGAGCACTCCACTTAGTCGTTCAAAAATAATTGGAGCCACTTAAAAGCACAAGAGTGCTCAGAGAAGTACCTGCCCTGCTGTGCCCCATAGGCCTGAAATACTAATACCTTTCCTGCAGGATCAGGGATTTTTTTTCACTCTGACAAGAGAAAGGAGTTTCAAGTCTCAGATATTATGTGTGGGGGCTAATTCCTCCCACTTAAATGATGTTAAGGAAGCATGACTTAATCAGAGGCTGAGGTCCAAAGCCTCTCTGCCCACTCCCCTCAAAAGAGCAGAATCATGATGTCACGAAGTTCAGTCAAGAAAGCCTTTGGCACCCTGGCATCCACTGGGAATGAGCCTTATTTTCCCTACCAAACCCCCAGGTGTGGGGCCTGTGGGGCTGGCCTGACACCCCTTCTGACCACCTGCACTGTCTGGAGCTTCCATGGCAATGCTGCTTCTTGTTTTTCCCAGCCTGTTTTTCCCTGCCTGACTCACAGACTGCCTCAGCAATCCTCTATATATTTTTAGTTCCATAAAGCTTCCAGCTGCTGCCCTTTCCTTTGCTGCCCTCCCTGGGAACTGTTGGCCCTGGTCACAAAAGGCCCACACAATTATTAAGAGGGATGCTGCCTTTTCAACTCCTTTAGCTCTCAGTATGAGGAATCCCAAGGCAAGAGAGAGGTCTACCCTAAGTGATTTCCTTCTTGGGAGCTCTTGAATTCACAAGCATCCCCATCCACATGCAATGCACATGGTGGACACAGCAAGGCCAGGTGTGGGGGGTGCCTGTGGGGAAGGACTGGCCAGTGTGATTTTACTCTGTTTTTTCAGTTGCAGTGAACTAAATCTCACCCTTTCATTCATAAGCTCTGCTCCTTTTGTCCATATTATGCAATTTCATATGGAAGTCCATGACTTGTTTCCCACATTTAACTTCAGCAAATGCCTGTGCACACTCAAGCAGGAACACCCCACATCCCTTCACCGCAGCTGAGAACAGCAAGGGCAGTCAGGAGAGCCCAGCTCTGACTGAGGTGGCAGGGCTGTAACAAATCATTACTTTTTTCCTGCCCAAGCCATTTATTCTCTCACCAGATATACTCTGTTCTTTAGGTACCCCACCAAAACCATCCCATGGTTGTTCACATCTCTGACCCCAGCTCTGCTTCTTCTGCTACTCCTAAAATTCTTGCTGAAGAGGACAGAGAATGCAACAAGTCACAATCTTGGCTTCCTCTGAGAACAGTGGTCGGACCTGAAACTGCACCTCCCAAGTGAATAAAGGAGAGGAAAGGACAATACTCCTCAGTCAGAGCAGAATTTCCCCCTCACAGAAAAGGTTCATGTTCAGACAAACCAACTCGATGGCAAGACATTTAAATTTTCCAGCTTGTAACTGGGAAACCTTTTGGAATCCATCCTATGTGCCTGTGTTGATCACCACCATGATCTCAGCTACAAGATTCAATCAATGTGTTTTGATCCCTCTCAATTCCAACATCCTACTATGGCAGAGAGACCAAAATGTTTTCTTCCATTTATAATGCATTCATTCTGCACATCCCCATGAATCAGAGATGATGCCATGCTAATAGCCTCTGTTGGAACTGCAAGATTGAAAGTAGACAGTCTGTGGGAGGAAAGGTTGCAGGGTCAAGCATATTACTCTCAAATGATTCCAAAATGGCTCCGCCAGGTCAATTATTGCAAACTATTATGGTACCTGTCTCCTCTGTTCAGTTGGATTGAGTGCAATGCCTCATTTAAATTATAGATGAGAACAGCACAGTAGTTACAGACTCTACATAGAATTAATGACACACCACAATGCTTAAGTAAACGAGTTTTTTTATGTTCACGAATAAAATGAAAAGAAATAAGGAATCATCTAAGAATTAAGCTCCTCAGTACTCTGAGCAAACAGATGATTCTCTTCTGGATGTTCTACTAGTGTGTACTTTCACCAGTTGCAAACCGGGCAGTACACACAATTCAAAACTTATTTGAATCGTTAATAGAAGTATACTGCAGCCAGTCTGACAAAGTGAAACCAACCTGATAATTGCTTCCTGATAGTCTATTAAATGATAAATGTGAGACTGTAAAGGAACTGTCTGGTACAGCATAAAGAACAGCTCTGACCAATTAAAAATGTATATTTCCAAGACACAGACTTTCATGTGGTGGAATAACTTAGTGGGTTTCTATCAAGGTCTGTCTCAGTAGAGGTGTGATCAGAGACAGAGATCTGATGAAGCTAGACAGAGAAATATGAGCATCCAGTGCCAAGACAGACTTTAGGAACATTAAGAACAACAAATATTAATTAGATGTCCATTATGAAACTTCAGCTTTTGGCAGCCTTATACAGGTTGAACTTCTGTACTGTACATAGCAATTTGCATGTCTCACATCATCTTTTTCACTTGCACTCTCTTGATGATATTCCTAACTTTTAGGCATGGTGATTTTTCTCAAATGTCTTTCCAGCTAGTCAGAAAGGAAGACATCAGATAAGAGACAGAGGATATTGATTATAAAGTCCAAGGTACATATTTCAAGGTAGCAGCTGACCTTGCTCTGTGGCTCAGCATTTCCATCTCCTGATATATTTCTCTTAAAAAATATTATGAACTGAAAGAATAGCACAACCCCATCAAGGCAAAAGAACTAATACTGATCTTGCCTTCAGCTTGACCTAAACTGTCCAGTCATTTTATGTCCTCCAGCCTCACTAAACTGAGCTCTTGGTGGTGGTATCACTTTCCTCTGCATTCTTGACAAGCAGTCAGACATGATTCTGCTTTTCTTCCTCACTCAGACACACTCTCAGAGGTGACATGAGCCTCCTGTGGGGTACTGGGTTTCTAGATGGTAGATAATTATTGCCATTTCAGTGAGATCTGGGTGGGGAAGGTTACTAATGTATTAGAGGAGTGATGCAAGGCTGTCTGAAGGGCAAAGAGATAAGATCAAATTTTACTGCTATAAAGGATCACAGGCTTTGGAAGAATTTTTCCTTTTCAGGGGTAACCAGAACCATACACTAACTAGCATTACTAGCATTACTTTCTTTTCAAAGAAAACCAGTCCCTTGCTTTTGTTATAAACAAAAGCAATGCTACAGTTTTTAAAGAATTAATGTAACCTTCCCTAAAAACTAACAGCTCCAAGGAAAGGACTATGGACCATAGCTAATCTGGAATACAAAATATATGATAGAGAAAAAGCTTCCAGTGAAGTTGGATTCACTGACAGGTGTAAATATCTTTAACCAGGAAATATCTGTATGATGGGTTTGGAGAACATGGGATAGAGGTTACCAGGGACTGGAATAGGGGGATAGTGTAGGGTAGGGATGTCCAAGGTTTCTGATTCCCATAAGTCTTTTTGCAACCCTTTCTGGGTATGTATAGCACAAAAAAGTGAATCAAATAAGTTTCTTTGTAATTTTGGAAGTTTCATAATGGTGATTTTATTTTTGGCTATCTAACCTCAATAGATAAAGGGTTGCATAACTTGCTCCCTTTCTCCATTTCAGTAGCTGGTGTGTTTTATATTGGTGCTTCTGATGTGGCTTTGTTATAGCTGTAAATATGGAGATAGAGGCACAGTTTCTGGAGCTATATTTATTAAATCTCAACTGAGACTTTCTCAAAGGATCAAATGGAACTCAGGAGCTGGGGAGACATGACCCTGCTAGAGCTGGAAGGCAGTGGGGAGGCTTGGGAAATGGGAGAAATCCCAGATGCACCTAATTAAAATTCACCCACCTCTCTGAAGGGAAAGCTGACATGAACTTATCTCTGAAGGGAATTATTCTCCCTTGGGATACTGCATCCTCAATTCCAGGACTTCCAGGCTGAAGAAATAAATGCTGCCTGCCAATATAACTGATATTTGCTAAGAACTCTGCAAATGTTTCTAATTTTGCCTTGTCAAAATGGGTACTTCAGAATAACACAAAAGTTGTCCAGCTCACATCAGTCAGACTATCAATGAGTAATGACAGCCCGGAGGAGTAAAACCTGAAGATTAAGGACATAGCAGTGCTTGATGATTTTTCATTTCTTCCCTTACAGGTTTGAAACTGACATTGACTTCAGAAGGCATTAACTACCCCCAAACAAACCCAACCAGAACTTTTAAATTTTGTATTTACATATTTACATATTAAGTTTTTATTTTATACACTTGCAAAATATATTCTCACTCAGAATATTTCATTTTCTTCCTTATATTGCCATTTGCAAAATACATTCTCACTTAGGATATTTCATTTTCTTCCTTATATTACCACTTTCTTTTTCTATGCAATACTGAAAATGCAAGTAATTGGTATATGAAGACAAAATACTAGTGAAGGCACCTCAGTTCTATGACAAACTGCAATTAAGTGTTTTGAAAAATATTGTGCCTCCCAGTGGCACCAGAACAAGGGGTTACACAGTATCTGAGAAAGTGCTCCTCAATTGCTAGAACTCCATTTTAGTAGGGCTTTAAATCTCTGCTAGGCTGACTAGAAGTTTAAAGAATTTAACATTATCTTTCAACACAATTGCTGCTGTGGAAGTTTTGTTAGATGCTGAAGAAAAACTACTTTCCTTTGACCATAACTCAGCTGTAAATTAACTCAAAGTCTATGATCTTCCTTTCAAATCACCTTACAATATTTAGTCATTGCTCTTCACAATGAAAATTTTTCCTTGTCTTTAAAATGAGTAAAACTAGTTCTCATCTTAGAGGAAATGCTGTTAGAAAATTAATTTTCTTTCAAAGAACTTGGACATATTAAAATACACACATATCTATTTATTAATAGCATTGTTTAACATGCTAAATCCCAATTTCAGTGGTCACTTGAAGCTAGTAGAACTCAAATTTGAAGGAAGACTATGGGTAAAGAAGTGGGCTGAGCAGGTGATAGCACAAAGGACAGTTACTGAGCTGAAGACATCCCATTAAAATAAACTTTAATTGCTTAAGGATTTTGTAAGTCTTTAACCACTTAACATAAAACTTATGTGCTGGGTGTCTGCCATACTAAATCAGACCAGGAATTCTTTTTAATAAACTCATGCAGTTAACACATACATCGATTCACACAAAAAGGATTGGATTAGAGTGGGTAATGCTGCCTAAATTTTGGTGTTTCCTCATCCCTGAATGGTTAATGTTGAAAAAAACCCTCTTTATTATTTGAATACATTTATCTTGGGCATAATTTTGAATTTAAGAGCTGTATAAGTTTACTAAGAGCTTTCAGAGACACATCTTCCACCTGAATTCTATAAGGAACAGAAACTAATGTTGGGATAGATGGTATGCAGAACATGCACTGGGATTAAACTCCAAATAGACAGCAAAGGGCCCAGGATGCAGCCTGGAGAACTGAAGGAGGCTTAGGAGCAGTTCTGAATTTTGTGAAGGGGTAGAGTCCGTTGGATTTAAAGAAAGCTGGCTGGTGCAAACTGGCTTCTCCCCCACAGCACAGTTTCCCAAGGAGTGCTGGGGGTTTCAGCAGGCATCCAGCTGCCTTGGTGCCTGTGGGCTCAGGAACATGCTGGGAGTTCCCATCCCACACCATGACTCCTGCGACAGCTCTCAGCTCCTTGGAAATAAATAAGGTGCTCCCTCAATAGGAAAATGAAACAGATACTTTTCCCCTAGAATTAGAATTACTGTAAAGTTATTCTTTGTTGCCTTTCCAAAGAATTCTAATTTTCTTTTAAGTCACAGTAAATGGAAAAAATAAATGTCTAGATTATAAAATAACACAGCACTGCAAAGAGACCCCAAACATCTGATAATTACAAAGCATTAAAAAGGCACAATGAAAACAGGAGTGGCCTTTCTAAAATCTGGGAACATGCCATAAGAGGCAGTTTTATTTGCCTTAAGAGACATATAAACCATAGAATTATACAATTTTCAACTCTCCAATACACTGGAAAAGACCTTTAAAATCATCAAGTCCAAGCATTGCCTCTGTACTGCCAAGTCCACCACTAAAGTGTGTCTCTAAGTGCCACATCTACATGTCTTTGAAATAACTTCAGGGATACCCCTCAAAACTACAATGTAAAAAAAAAAATCAGAGAAAAAAGCAATAAGAGAAGGCTTGAAACACATGAAGAATAATTTATGGAAAACTTGGCTTTCTTTTAATTGCATAAATTTTACACTACTCTCTAACACTTATAGATTGGTTTTCCTCTTTTTTTTTTTTTTTTTTTTTTTTTTTTTTTTTTTTTAATTCTTATTGTTTGTATAAATAGAATAGTAGAGAAGGAACATGCATGCAGTGAGGAAGACACAGTTCATACCACACAGATGCTAAAGTAGTCTCAGCTGTATCAAAAAGAAAAAGCTCTTTTTCAAGAGCATGGTTCTACAGAGTGCATGAGAACTTGCACTGCTGACCTTCTGCACCTACAGTTCTGTCTTCTGGAAGATGGAAATGGATTTTCTTTTTTAAATGTATGAAGTACTAGAGTGCTGTTTGTTCCCTAGCTTGTAAGATTTACTAGAGCAAAAGAAATGAGAGCTTTAGTCAAATGGGAAGGCAGGTGTCCCTCTTGAGATTACAAAATCAATCAGCTCTTGTTTACTGTACAGCAACAGAGTCTCCTGCTGTGGCTAAGTTGCAGAGACTGTTAAAACACTGAACAACATTACCATAAACCTTATCTAGTTTGCTGAGTGAATTTGGTTGTCCCCTGACACACAAGTTGCTTTCTCATTGCCATACAGTTGAGCCATCAATATTTCAGTCTGGGGTGAGGAAGGCATATAGGACATGATAGGAAGAGGTCCAGAAAGGCAAGTGTGGATCCTTAGAGCAGAGCACTACTTCCCTCAACTCTCTAAAATTCACTCTTTA
Organism: Agelaius phoeniceus; assembly: GCF_051311805.1. Classification (NCBI taxonomy): domain Eukaryota; kingdom Metazoa; phylum Chordata; class Aves; order Passeriformes; family Icteridae; genus Agelaius; species Agelaius phoeniceus. The sequence continues at coordinate 61,716,440 of NC_135269.1, forward strand.
GAGTGAATTCACTCCTTGGAGTCTGGAGGAATGAGGGCCCAACACAGACGAGGAGCTAGTGATGTCCATCAGTCATTCTACTCTCTTTGCAGCCCCTTCCAAATAAATCCCAATTTTTAGGGAGGAACTGGAGTACTGAAGATGTTTTAATAGGTGGAGAGCTCTTTCACACTCACCACTTCAGCCTGTGTACTGCAATGGGTGGGCTTTGAGTACAGTGGTGTGCCTTCACCTGTGCCATAAATGTTATGGGATTCAAGGTGAGTCTCGTGTCTCTTTCATAATCTCAGCAGAAATTATCTTTGGGTCAGGACTGCCTGAAAAAATCATGTGTCCTCCAACAAAACATCAGGACCACCTTTCACACTGCGATTAAAAACCCCTCACTGACCTATTTCATATGGCAAAACTGGGGACCTTAGACTTACAGTACTGTAAGGTTGCACAGCTGAACAGCTCTACACCAACTCTAATCAAGGTGCATGTACTTCATAATGTTCTTATTTTTGTTCACCCCCTTTTTAACTCAAATTTAGCCAAAAATTCCATAGAACATTTTTCTTGATTTAGTTTTTACTGTTTGGAACAGTAAATCAGTAATATTTCCTCAAAGACAAGATTTTTTGTGAGGAAAGATGTCTTCTATTGCTCATTGGACTAGCTAATAATGTACAATCATTGCCATGTATCGCTCAGAGAAAATTGTAATTCTTATTTGCTCTATTAACTGGTTTCAGTCTCCTAAGTGACAAATTCAGACTACATATTGCCATTATCCTTTGTGAAGTGTATTAACAAAGACTACAAAACTTGATACAGCAAGTCTACTAAAGCACAACAGTAATGCTTCTAATGCATTTACTGAAATTTTTTTTCTCTATTATTGACAATACGGCATACCACCAAGTGCTAAAAATCACAGTGAGGAACTAGACAGCATTTGTTTTCCATTTCCAGTTATTTCCAGTTATTTATTTCTCAAGGAAGACTGTACCCCCAGTGTTACTAACAAATACAGTCTTTTTAAACACATTGAATTCTTCACTGAGAAGTCCACTGTGTGTGCTTTTCAGATAGAAAACTTTCCAGTTCTGATGTCTGCTTAAACCAGAGCTGTTTATAATGCCAGAAGAATTCTCTTTTGTTGTGATGTGTAACTAACCTAGAAGCATTGGTTATGAAATATCCCATATGCCCAGGCAGGGAGAGCTAAGTCTATAAAGCAGGATTTAAGAAAACACGTTGTTCAGGGCTACAGAATCTGATATTGTTCATGCAGTGCTTAGAGCAGAATGCACAATGTGGTTTAAACACCTGGCATTGTCAACATCTCTGTACTCAATGTTCACTGGGCATTCCAAGGTGCTCTGCCCCAGAGAGAAAATCCAAACAGCAGGAACTACCAGCTGTCTGCCTTCTCTGCACTGCTCAGGACAGTGGAACTGTAACAGTGTCTGAAAAACTGAATGTGCACACAGAATTAAGCTAGCTCATAAAAATGTTATGCCATTGCCAATTAAACATAAAAATTTATACCCACTAATTTTCAATCCTGCAGCAAATCACAGTAAATTAAAATATATTTTCTATAAAATCAAAAGAAAAGAAGAAAATATTTCTCTGCTTTTTTTATTCAAATGAAATCTTTTCCTTCACAATTGGACAAATAGCTTGATATTTTGTTTGGTATACATAAACATAAATATTCTGTATCTATTTATATATTATTTTGTAAGTATTTTTTTTCCTTCAATAGTCTGAATCACTACATTCTGAACTGAGCTACATAAAATTTATCAAGTCTTTTTTCTACCTTGCAGACTCTGCAGATTTCAAATTTCAAAATCTAAAACAAGCATTAGAAGAATCACACTGGAAAGTCTGCTTTAATTTTTCTGAACTGGAGTAAGCCCTTCAATGATTTTGCACCAAATTTTCTTCTCAAAACTATTAAAAAAGAAGACAGGAGGTCTTTTTAACTAATAAACTTTACACAGTTGCTGTCCATCATCTTCCCATGCACTACTGCATCCTGGCCTTTTCCCCAGGACTTCCATGACTTGATTAGATTTGGGGTTCTGAGACTGCAGAGGAAAAGGACATCTATCACCTCCAGACAGCCCAATCTAACATGTATTTTAATGTTAACAAAGCTGGCTGCAGAATGCAGAATGCTGTCCACAATTCAGTGGCAGCTATGCAGAGGAATGGAATTATTCTTTAGACAGAGGAAGCACAAAGAGTGGTAAACAAGAGAAAACTAATTTTAAGAATAATGCTACTTTCCTTATTTTAAAACCATTGAGAGTGCTAGGATTTAGAAACACTTTGTAATTTTTCTCTATTGTCTGTTATTGCAGAATTCATTTTGTCTCACCTAAGCTAAAGAACATGGAAGGAACTGTGAAGAGGTACCTTATACTCATAAATGCTTCTTTGATGAAGATGAAATCTAAAGAAGGAGTATAAGAAGTTAAGATTCTAAGTACTAAAAATATTCAAAGAAGCCTAGGGATTATTTATAAACCCTATGAAATCAACTGGAAAGACTATGAACATACTCTGTATTTTTTTTTCCTGAAATCTAGTAGCAAGAAACAGTATTTGCCACAGGTAATCACTATGGTGATTGTCTTGATCATTATGAGTTACAATTTTGGCATAAATTAGTGGCTGTATATTAGGGGTGAATGAGATACAAATCATATCCTTCTAATGCCTATGTTCAAATCTGAAGTAGATTGTTTAAATGAAATTTGTGTTTCCTACAGTGTTAAACCTTAGTGGAAAAAATTCAGAGCCATTCCAAATATTGGGTGACCATGTAGTATAAAGTATCAGCTGGTCCAGAGGTCATTTAGAACAGGCTGGCAGATACTGACATGATCTTGCTGGATGAAGTGTCTGATTATTCTCAAGGATTAGAGGGAAAAGGTACACATCTCCATTGAGAAGCTGGGTTTCAGTAGCAGAAGGTGGAGGCTAATGCTCTGTGGGGTGCTAGCAGCAGAGTTAGGTGTTAACAGGTGTAGTAAATTTAACAGCAATGATTATTTTTTGTAGAGTAGACTGCATTAATATACCAGATAGCCTCATGCTATGTTTCATACACAAGGTAAGCATTTGGGTTCATTGGGGCATTGATCAAGGATGAGGGAGTTAAAATACGGGTTCTTTTTCCCAGTTGTTTGGAGATTTGGGGTGGGAGGTACTTCAGCTGAATTATAAGCTATTTTTTGTCACTAAATTTCTTAGCATTCATCTGGCACTACACAGCCAGCATCTTACAAGTCATCCTAATAACAACAGCAACAAAACTTTCCTTGTCGCCTCCTACTTAAGGGAAAGTTTCATGCTTCCTTTCATACAGATGTGGCTATTTCCCAAACCAAGGCCTTCAGTCCCACTGTTATGCTCTGCTTATCTGGATTCCCTTCCTTCCTTTGGACAGGTCCCTCTAAGTTTGTTTAGTCACCTCCCTATCTCATTTTCCTTAAAAGAAGGGTGAAATTATTTGTGAAGTGTATGAGGAAATATATCTTAGTTTATATTTATTAATAATCAATTGTTTCAGATGTATTTCCATCAGGATTCCTTGGTCTTTATTGAGGTAAGTGACAGGGAAAGAAATGCACCATATGACTGATCTTGGGATTCTCTTTGGAGTCCACATACAGAAGTCAGGCAGGATCCATTTAGATTGCCAGAAACTCTACAGATGTTTCCCCCACAAATTCAACTTCACAGAAGAGAGCAGAGACATAATCTCATGCACATCCAGTCAGGCCAGGGTGAAAACTGAGGTTCATACCTCCTCTCTCTGTTGAAGGTTTAATTCTGCTGTATCAGAGATGCAGTGGGTACCATATAACAGATTACATGAAGGTTAAGTGGTTTAGACTTTGGGGCATACTGAAACCTTCCAAGAGAAGAACTAATAGACATATTATTTCTTGTGGAATATTAAATTTGGTGGCAATAAATCTATGCTACTAATTCCACCTTTTCCCACTAGGAGAAACAGAAAAAGGCTAGCATTTAAAGAGAGATGTAGCCATAGCGAAGCTCTTTGTTGTGGCTGATGAAGAAAAAATTACTGCAAGGTGAAGCAATATTCTGTATTTGTGTAAGTAAAAATCTATGCCTGAATGCACTGCAACTGAAATACACAGGATTGTATTCATCATCATGTCTGATGCTGATTTCAGCAGGAACACAGCAGCACTTTCTCTGGAATTCTGCCAGACCCTAGAAAATATTTGGCATCTGAAAAAACCCAACAAGGTGAAGGGTGACAGTTTCAGGAGCATGGTTACAGAATCAGAAGTGAGAACAGTCCCCATGTATGTCAGTGAAAGGAATAATCACATTTCAACAGACATTTCCTTGCTAGGCTTTGTTCAAAGAATAAAAGCTGTCAGCATTGTGGCATACCAGTAACAAAAAGAAAAAACTGACAGGAAAATCACAGTTGGCAGAAATGGTATGTCTGTGGTTCCTGCTGACACCACTTGCATCTATTTTCAATGAGAAAATTGAAAAGTTTCCATTTCATTTAGGGAAAGGACAAAATCATACAAAACAGATGATGAGCAAGTTCTAGTAATCAATGAAACAGGTCTTCCTCCCCAGCATAAGCTTCAGTCTGTAGACTCTTGAATGGGATTGTCATAGAAACCTACTGAATGGGGCTTTTCTGGATCTCCCTGGGAATCCCTCCAGGACCCGAGCATTCCTTCTGTAGGTGTCTGCATAATCAAATTCCCCTCATTTCTGCCCCCCTCGAATGGCTGCAGCTGTGGGGTGTCTCCAGCCCCAGCCCACAGGGAGTGTGCCCTTTGGGTTAACAATGTAGACTGATCCTATCTCACTTCACACAAGTCAGGTGCTGACTGAAGAGTCCCAGGGCGAGCCGGGATACAAAATTATGAATACATTTATGTATTGCATTCTGATTTCAATTTCTGCTTCCAGTGAAGCCAAAAAGCTGCTTCCATCTTGCACATCATTCACTTTTTAATATCTTAAAAGACCTTTAAACCCTTGCTGATTATTTTCTTTTCACTTTTCATAAATTGAAGTCGATAGAATAAGGCAGCTTATTTACTTTCCTGTATCTGAAATACAGAAGCTCTGCTTGGCCTAAATCAAGGGAAAGGCCATGACACACATGTGGGTGACTTTGGATTGCCTGTGATTGGCATAGTGCAAATGTGCATCAAGGCAATACTAATTACTACTGAGACATAAAAAGTCTATTGCTTTTCTTCATTCTAATCCCAAAGGCAAATTGTTCATAAATAATATTTGAGGTTAATACAGCTATGTGAATCTCTATACAAATATTTAATCAACCACCAATTCAACTACTAGATAGTGCTGGTTTAACTGCTGCTACTTGGGCACTACTGGAGACTTTCCCTTGAAAGTCATATTTTCATTAGACTTTAATACAGAGATATAATTAATGGATAGCTGTCACAGCTGCTCTATCTGGTGATTCACTAGAAGATGTCTGAAAAATAAAATGCATTGCAAAAATGCCAGCTGCAAGTGGCAAATGGGAAAAACGACATGTTACATTATTAAATGAAAAATGATTGACTATTCATTGTAGTATGCATCCAGATGAACACTAAGTTACTGAATTAGAATTCCTTGTGATAAAGAGCCTGGTACAAAAAGCCTGGTTTTCAAAAGTCTCTGTACTTCCCTGTCAGAAGTTTGAAGGACTGGTCTGTGCTGCAAGTCTAGGTGAGAGCCAACAAAACATGTCCTGTCTGTGCACTTAATAAAGCTGTTTCCTTATGCCAGGATGCCTTTATCAACCATCTGATGAGGTCCTTTCTCTCAGGAAGGTGACACTCTGCCTAACTGTATTTTTAGATACTCTGTAGAAAATAAAGCACTGGGCACTGCTGGAGAGCTAAGAAGAAACTCAAGGAACAGTCAAATCTTTGCTTGTGCACCAGCTTCAGACATGATTCTGCCAGATAAAAGTTTCCCTCATAGAGTTGCAAAGTTTAACAAACCAACTCTTACCATCTTTAGAAGGGAATAGGATTTTTGCACTTTTCAGTGACTAAGAGCAGATCATTTACTGAGTAGCACAAGTTTAAGTGACAATTAAAAGGTAGATATTGCTGAACAGTGGTGTTTGTAGTACCAGAAAGATTTTGGAGCAGCTTTCTACTGCTAAATCCCCCTGAAATCTGACAATAGCCACAAGATGCATTTTGGATTAGCAAAGACAAAAGCATGTGTGAGTTCAGACTGCTCCTTGGGTGTGAGGAAGTTCATGTAAGAGACTTCAAACTGCTGGCATATGTGAGCTTAAGAAAAGATGGTTAGGACTAGCTAGAGTTTAGGACCAGACAGCAAAGCAAATCTTTCCAGTAAAAGATGAGAGCGCTTGCAGAATTAAACTGACCCAAAAAAACAAATTTAAAAGCAAAAAATATAGTACAGACATCACTCCCCACCCCCCCCCCCCGATTTGCTGTAAATTGGACAGCAAATTTACACAAATATTAGTGTATTGATTATCAGCACTATAACATGAAAGGTTTAATTTAACAGCTCAATAACTTTGGGCATGTCATTACATAACAGCCAAGCAGGTGAGTCTCTTTTGCCTCTAAATTTAAATTTATATTGTTAATTTTCTACAGTAATACCTTAAGTGCCTGAAAAGTTGATTTTAATAAGATGGTGGATTTCTAAATTGATATTTCAAACTTCTAGGTTGATATGTACCTTTTCCATAGTGATGATTTTCAACAGGCATTTTAAACAAAAGATACTGGTAAGGGTTATCTACATGCAGTAATGCATTCATCTATCTTTTTTAAGAACAAGACTATAGGTTTTCTTTTCTTGGAAAGTGATAATCCCGAAACTAGATCATGCAGCTTGATAAACAATGGCAAAGTTTTTGTTAGTTTTGTACACCCTAAATCCAAAACGTTTTATTGAAATGATGGAATGGGAAGCTAGCAGAGCTAAAATCATCATTTAAGTTTTAATTTAGTCCACTGAGTGGAAATCTACTCTGCATACCCAGCATTGTAAAGATGCAGCCTCCTTCCCTACAGAAGGATTTTATGGCTGCCTGTCTAGTGAAGATATTCTCTGTCTGAGGAACTTGATAAGGAAAAAACCCAACCAGGATCTAGGGGGAAAAAATAATTACAGAGAAAAAAACCCCAATTTACATACACACAAAATAATTGCAGAATAATGACATCTGCAATTCCTTGTACCTCACTGGTCTGTGCCTGGGCAGAGGCACCTGCCTGCAGAAATCCAAGGGCAGGCTACAGAAATAGGAGCTTAGAGTTTGGAAACTCCACAGAAAAAGGGGTGACGGGCAAATGCCTAATTAAAAGACACACAAGCAGAAAAGGGGAATTTACCAAATAAAAAAAAAAAATAAGGAAACATAGGCAGAAGTTATTAAAAAGAAAAAATGCAGGAGAAAATAGGCCTGGTTTATGATACACAGCAAAAGGAAAATATGTAAATGTTAAACTGCTATAGAAAGAGGGGATTAGAGGAGAATTTAATACATTATATATTAAAAAAAACACTGTTTCCTTCCTTTTTCATTCTGTCTAGTTTTTTTCTAATTAGCTCAGCACTTGTGGCTTTCAGTTTTGTGCTTGTAGTGATTCATTTATAGTGGGTTATCTGGGGCATTATGTGGTGCAAATACTAAATAACCATGATTATAATTGGTTAATAGCCCAAATGCCATCAAACATGGAGCTTCTGACACAATGCCACAATGCAGAGTAGCATACACCTGTTACACACTAATTCATCATCAGTGGTCAATCTGCAAATATTTCAGCAGTCACCACTGAGGAAGATAAAGACCATGGTGTATAGATTTTCCTTCTCTAAACAGGGGCCTGGGTTAAGTCCATGACAGATAATCTGTGGTATAGGACTGACATTGCTTACTCCTGAATTAACAACATCTTTAAAGTCTGATAAAGAGTCTGTATCTGCAGAGCTATCAGCTTGACATCTTTAGCATCTGCTAAGATCACTTAAAGGGTGAGGAGGGGAAGAGAGATGGGAAACGAAATAGGATGAATAGAAATGAGGTAAAGAAAGGTTATGAGGATGATAAACAGTTTAAGAGTTGAAGTAGCCCTCTAGTCTAAAGGAAGAAAAGTTGGGCTTTTTCTACACATTAAATTACCTCAAAAGAGACAGGTTTAAGCCCTGTTTCTGAAGATATATCTAATAATACTAAAGAGAAAAAATATCCTAATAAATCCATGACTAAGAGTATCTGTAGGCACATAAAACTGTTAAAGCTGCAAAATCCTCTTAAAAAAGCCCCAAACCAGACATATTAATAGCATGATGTAGTGTCCTTGTTGTTCCTGTAACCTTGTGATTGCAGTGACATTGGCAGAGCATAAGCAAAGGCAGCTACAAACTTCTCCACGTTGAATAAATGTTACATTCCCTGTTGCTGTGGGGATTGCCCAGTCTGAAATGTGCAGGATACAGGTGACCTGCTTTTGGGCACAGGGTGGCTGAGCCTGCTGTGCTCAGCTGGCAGCACACAAACCTGGCTGCTCAGAGCTGGGCACAGCAGCTCCCCTCTGCAGGGCAGGCCGTGCCTGCAGTGATAGGGCACTCCAGGAAAACAGGGGTCCCTCAGGGGCAGGCAGCCCCCATCTGTGATCCAGAAGGAGTTCTGGTCCTCCACAGTCTTGGTGTGGGAGGAGAGGAGGTTCCTGAAGCTGGAGTCTAGAGTAAATCTGTCCTTGTTCAGGGCAAATTTGGGAGAGAACCCCCAAAGGGGCTCCTCTAGGAAAGCAGATTCAATCGGCTCCTCCTCCCCAACCAGGCCAGGAGAAAATACCTCCTTGGAGAAAAGTGGAAAAAACCTGTTAATTAAACAATAAAACCTAAACAATATTAAACAATAAAACCCCTTGCTGCTCCAAAAGAGATGACAAACTCAGGAAGTCCCCTCCCCGGGCTGCAGCTCAGCTCACTCAGTCTCTTATCAGTCCCTCAGTGCTGGAAATGCCGCAGGCCCGGCCCGGCCCGGCCCGGCCCAGTGGGCCTCGGGTGGAGCTGCCGGTGCTCTGCTGGTGTTCAGGCCAGAGCTGGGCTGGACAGGTCCAAAGAAAAGGGAAAAGGAAAAAAACCCACAGTCCAGGGAACTTCTTTGCCTCAGCTAGCTAAACTAACTAAAAGCAAAGGAGAGCTCTGTCCCGCTGTCTGTCCATCCACAGACAGCACAGTCCAGGAGCAGGAATGTGGAGGAACGAGTGCAGTGTCTGAAAACAAACTGCTGCTGCTTCTCTCCCCCCTTCACTCTCTGCAACAAGTCTCAGAGGTGCAAAACTTATTATTCAGCATAAACAGGACAAGATGATTGGGGATAAAAGCATCATGTAGTCAACCTAGGACAACATCCCTGGGAAAAAATACTGAAGGACAGCTGAGAGGTGAGAGGAAAAGGACAGCTGGGATTAATGAGGAGGTACTTCTTGAAAGGTAGGATGGAATGGGAGCAGTTCCCCACACAGCTGAAGTGGGAATGGGGACTTCTAAGTAAAAAAATCACTAAGATGCGTCCTTCGGGCTTAGAGAGCATCAGCCCGTCTGAAACATGGGAAATCTATTGCTTTTTCCTATTCTAACTACATCTCCTCTTCAGGAGTCAATACTTCTACCTTGGAAGAGCACCAGCCCTTCTATGCCAGCTTTCAATGTGGCATATATTAAACCAATGGAGATAGGCATCTCCAGGAATTGATTTTGTAATGAAAGTAGTGCAGGGCTAACTGTAGTGGAACTCCAGAATGGCATTCAAATTGATAATAAATAACTCAATTTTCAGCCCAGTGGTGATAGAGCATTTAACACTAATAATTCCAGTAGGCAGCAGACTATGTTGTATCTTTGTTTTGCCTTGCCTTTCCAGGAGAGGAAGTGGAAATCAGAGAATACTCAGAATCCAATTACTGGCAAAAGAGGTGGTACAGAACAGTGCCAATGGTGGGATTCAGGAAGAAAACAAAACAGGTAAAAGCTCCTCAAACAGCAATCACTACAGCAGTTCCCTGCAGAATAGACAGTGAGCTCTAACAGAGGTGTTGCAGAACCACTCACCAACCTCTTCTTCCACAAAAGGGAAGTTGGCAGGATACTTTGTGGTTCTTGGGACAGCATGCTTAAAGCTCCAGTAAGAAGTATTTCTTCAAGATGTGACATTGAGCTTTGTCCTTCTATTCTAACTGGTAATTTGACAAATGAATTTTAAGATTTCAGTGAAGGTTTGGGTGCCACGATGTGCTGCTAGGTGATGTAAGGTCTCTTAAAAGGCTAATGGATGAGATTCACAAGGCTAAAGGAAAGCTCTGTTTTCTCATAATGGATTTGGCAATTTAACTAGAACCATTAAAAAGATGACATTCTGGAAATCACAATAGTGTGGACTTCACTACAAGTATCTGTGTTCCTATAATGGTCCAAAACCTGCAGGTCAAATTAGATCTTGTAAGAGACTGGTTCTGTCCTTTCCATTTTGACCCAGTTTCCCTTTATGACAAAAAGAAAGAAAATAGTAAAATGCTTCATTCACCCTGTAAATATTGTAAATTGCTTTTATGAATTGATTTGCTTTTAATTTTACCATTCATCATTACATTGTAAACAAGCTGATGTACTGATGATGCACACTTCTGTACCTATATGTGGAATGGACCACTTCACATTAAGGTTAGGGAATTTACTAGTTTTTATTCCTTTAGAAAGATATTAGCTAGAAAAATTCAATAAACCATAAGAATGATCCAATACAAATTTAATGTCTGTATGATGTTTTAGCAAACTGCATTTTAACACAGTATCAGTAGGTCTTTGGATACCTAAGGATTCCACTTTGTCATTATTAATGTCTTTCAAATGGCACTATCATTTGAAAATAGTATTTTTATAAAATATCTTTCAATGAAAAGAAACAAAAGCACTGTCTAAATGTACCTATTTTTCTATTTTTACAATTTAAGAGTGTCATTGCTTTATGCTAGTATGTGTAAGAGAATTGTTATGCTGTCCTCCCCTTTCAAATTGCTGTGTAATAATGATGCAATATTCACATTTCATGTACTATAGAAGGATCCTTTTCTTGCTTATATGGTTTATTTCCTCCAAGAAAGACTTGATTTAAGGTCAACATCACAAAATAATGCATCCTTTAGAGTTCCCCACTGCAATGCAGAGTTTTGCTAAGATCAGACAGGCTGTGCCCTTGGCCATTCGGGAATCCCCAACTGGCAATTTGGCTTACAAGCCATTCTATTCATGCCTCTAATCAATGGCCTCTTTTTTCCCAGGCTAATGACAACCTTATGAAGCAGTATTTCTCCCATGTCTCTCAGAAAAAACAATTAGCCAGAGCTACAAAAGCCATTGACACAAATCCATCCTCAAATTGGTTTTGTGATTTAAACTGTGGATCCAAAAGGTGTTATAAATGACTTCATTGTGAAACCACTCTGGTCCTAGATTTACTAGGAGACCAGGAGACAAGTTAGTAAAAGCAGTTATAATGTTTAGAGCAGGGCTTGATCCTGAGAGATGCAGACTAGCTGCATCATCTGTTGACTCTGCTGAAAATTCAGCAGGTCTGTCCTTCTCTCAGTCAGTTCTGCACATCATGTTTCTCTATTTCTAGTCAGCATCAGGCAGAGTGGGCACAAATGGACCCCTCTCAATAGACCTGCCTCATAAAAACATCAATCTAATACTTAACAGAGCTGTGCATCTCTCCTTAGCAAATCTCTTTTGTCAGCCTCTCCTGGATCTTGTGTTTGAAGCATTTACTTTTAGTGAGACTGTATAAAGCCTTTTGGGAAACAATCCAAAAGTTTCTGCTGGGGACAAAATGGGTCCTTAGATTTTGAGCCAATATTCTATTAGTGTTTCATAAAGCTGATACAGAAAAATAAGCACTCATCTTATACTTTATATATTTTTATGTGCATGCTGTGTAAATAGATGTGTGTATGTAGACATGTATTTCTCTTGTAACACTACAAAGCTTTGTAAATAATGAACTTTCACAAATTTCACACTAATTAAATTACTTCTTGCTAATAGGTATCCATGGAGGCTGCTCCCCAGGTTTTCTAATTTTGCTCATTATGTTCTCTAATTTTTCCAGAGAGACAGCTCAAGCAGCTATTTGATATACAACGGCTGTACCCAGCTGGCTTTCACTCGAGCAGTTGCTTTGATACAGCATCACATGATGATACTCGTTACTTCAGATAAATTATTCAGAAACTCCCAGATGCAGTGTCCTGCAGTTTACCAAGCTATAGGAGTTTCACTAAGCTGTGATGCTGATATATCACAAATAAATGTGAATTTCTGAGTAATTATATACTCTTAATAAGCCAAAATAACCCAGCTACTGGGTCACCAAATTGCAATTAAACATTAGCATTATTTCTCAAAAGGTTCCCTTAATTAAAAGTTCTCTTTTTTTCCTATTCTGTGTGCTATTTAAGGTTACTTAGTAGATATAACACAGTAGCAAAATCTTCTAAAGCTACAAGTTTTATTTCCTGAAATTCTTAAAATGGTTAATCTTGAAAACCAGTGTAACATTTTTAATGATACTACAGTATTGATGGGTCACATTTGAAATTTGGATGAAGTGAGGTCAAACTTAACCCCAAATTTTTAACCTTTCATTCAAGTTTTTCCAAGCATTTAGATGAATAGATAATACCAGGGAAAATTATTGTTAAAACTAAAAATTGTGTGTGTGTATATATATATATATACACACATATACATATATATATATATATTACAAAATTTCCCCTTTACCTGCAGTTTTTAGTTGAACACAGTCCTGACTCCAGGGCTCTATCCAAGCATAACTGTATTTCCTTTAAGAACAAGACACCTAGTACATTCTAGAAAACATTCGCAAAGCAACAAATTGAAGTCAGAAGCCTATTCCCCAGCAAATCTGGCTGCTGTTCACCTCTTACACAGCTCTTCAGCAGCACAGCATCAATGAAGTTACACAAGAATGGAATAAAGGACAAGTGTAAATGGCTTGATGTGTCTTTGCAGGGAGAAAGGAAGGTAATGCCTGCTGCTGCTGCTTTCTCAGACCAGTTTTGCTGGAGATCCCATACTAAATAAATTTCTCTGTCAATCCCCCAAACTAGTTGCCTCAGGATCTATAAAGGGGAAGGCTTTTCCTAGAGTGTGCCAAGACTGAAGTGAAAATCATCTCATGTACTTCAGAGAGCTCCATGTCATTCTCACCCAGGCTGATTCCCTTCAGATCCACCTCGCTAGGCAGGGGTGGCAGAAGGAAAATCCATCTCATTTAGCATAAAAGCTAAGGGTGAGGTGAGGCACTCTTTGGACATGTCTACAGATACAAAGAGTCCCTGCTGTCCAGCTCTGGATTTCAGTACTCCACTTTTCCATCACTAAGTTGGGCCAGCTGGTTTCATTTCTGTGGAGTAATTAAATACAGCTAATTAAACAGAGCTGCTGTTACCATGCATTCCTAAAGCCTTCGTTTCAGAAACAAGATGATTGTATTAACTCTCTTTCTGGCTCTTTTAGCACAGATTTAGTCCATTTTACTGGTGAATAAAATTATGCAAATAATCATCTTAAGGGATCAAGCATAAAGAAGGTAAATAAAAATTGCCGTAAGTTCTTTCTCAGGATCTTTTGATTCTGAAGTCACTTTCCTGATTCTGAGATATTGGCAAAAGACTCAGAAAGCTTATTCCAGATAATCAAATTAAAACTGCTTGCAAGAACCTGAAGAACAATCTCATAATACTGAGTGTTAAAATGGATGATTAATTTTATCTCCATAAATGCAAAGAAATGCAGAAAGTGAAATAAGAATGCTAACTGTGCATACACACATCCATAATGATGGGCTCTAAAGTGAATATTAACACTCAGAGAAAAGATCTTCAAGACACCAGCTTAAGCCCATGGGGAGTCAAAAAGCAAACATTATGTCAGCAATGTCAAGAAGGCAACTGAAGCTAAAACAGGAAACAGCATTATGCCATCAATAGTGCAATTACATCCTGAGTACTGCGTGTAGTTCTGGTCATTCAACCAAAAACAGGTAGCAGAATCTGTAGAGGTGCAGGAGGAGATAGTTAATGCTGTCAGAGATTTGGAAGACCTCATTTGCCAATGTGAGGTTTTGTGGGCTAGGGTTCTCCTGCTGGAGAAATATCACATAAAGGAATATGATAATGGTATATGAATCCTTTCCCAGAGGGTGGAAAAGTTTAAAAAGGAATTAGACACACTTATAAAGGACAGTTAGAGCACAGTGACCCTGAGACCATCACCAGCTCAGAGATTCTGTAATACAGTGAGAGATAAAAAGTAGGAAGGTGCAAGAGTGGGATTATGCCTGCTTTGTTTCTTGTAGCCTTTTCTCAACCATTTGCTCCAAGCAGTACTTAGAGATAGGATACATGTTAGACAGAGAGCTATTCTGAGCCAGTAAAACAGATTTTGTGCTCTTATTATGTTGTCCTCACTATGTGTAAAGTAGGAATTTATTCTACATAAGATTCAACTTTACTTCAGCTACAGAATCACAAGAAAGGACTCCAGAATTCTGTTTCTAAATCTAACATGCTAATATAAACAGCCCTAATTCACTTAAAAATGTATTATTTTTTAAAACAACTTAAACAGTTGCTAAAATAGAAAGAAAACTATGTTTAACTTAACCAGGAATAAAAAATTGCTTTCAAACGATGAGTGTATCTAGTTTTTCTGGTCAAATATCACACATAAGTTTAAACCAAAAAGACTTCTACAGCTTGTAATCCAGATATTTAGTAAAACCTTTTGTAGGACTATACTTTCCCAGTTCTGACCACTGTTCATGAAAAATATCAACATTGAATATTCTTGAAAGACCTGCAATGTATAGAGTTTTTAGACAACCCTAGTGCATTATTCTGGTGCTGAAGGTTTGAGGGAGTTGATTTCCTGTATCTTCAAAAAAAAAAAATTATTGAAACACTTCACAAAAAAAAATACAACTTAAAATGATGTTAAAGCCCAACATAAAAACAACTTCCTATAAAATTCAAGCTGAGGTAGCCATACACGATTTTAATTTTAACGGTAGCAAGATATTTCTCATCTCTCATCAGGGACTCTCCTCAGAGCATGACAAAAATCCCCATTGTATGAACTAAGCAGCCTAGGAACACCTGATCACAGTCATCCTTTTAGTTTAACTCCTTTGATGAGCAATTCCCAAAGGCAATGTTTAAAGTTTCTGGAGAAAATGTATCTCTGGCATTAAACTCAAAGACTTGCAGTGTTGGAAATACATTACAGAGAAGGAGAAATTCCAAGCAGAAATCCAAAATTCTTTCAACCAGTTTAAAGCTTATCTTGCTTTGCTTGGTGTTGCAAAATCTGTGTGTATGAATATATGCAAAGCTGAAATAGAATTTAGCTACACATAATGTTTGAAAAATAAAAGCTGTGGCTCAGTTCTCAGAAGGATCAAATCCACGGTGGCATTATTTCAACCTCAAATTCAAGTCTCTATGACATCTCAGCTGATGGGCACTCAGTCATGTGAAAGGCAATGTACAACAGCAAAAGCTGAAGGGCAACATTCCCAGTTCAAAATCTCCTCTCAGTTGCACATGATACTAATGAATATCAATATTCCTCTTATAGAGCTCCCTACAGCAACATCAGTGGGAGATCTGTGTACATAAGGAGAGCCAGGTAGCAAAACACAGAACCTGCAGCTCAGAAGTTATGGTGATTAGAATGGTAGAAACAGCTAGATCAGGTCAAGAGGATGAGATGAGCATGCCCTCACTACTGCCCAAAGTATAAATATTGAATGAACCACACCAACAACAGCAAATGCACTCTGAAGTTTGTGCAAATTCACTACCCTGTGTAACACTGTACATGCAACAGGAACATAAAGCAGAATTAACCTTCCTGGGAGCACGGGTTTTATTTTGAAAAGAAGGACATTATACAAATATCAGCTCCACCTTTCCACAAGAAAAACATTTAAAAGGTTTTCTTATTGATTTTTCAAAGCCTTCTCTATTGTAACAACAATGCTTAGCTTAACTACTGTGGCAATAATGAGGCTCATTTACTATCCCAGAAAAGGAATAAGAATCTGCCATTATGTTTCTTTCTTAGATTAAGAAGTATGCAACAAAAAATATCCTGACACACTACATATTCTAGCTGGGCTGTCTATCAATCTGGTCATTATTAAAAATTATTCCAAGGAGAGAAAATTTATTACATTTTCTGAACCTCAAGTGAAGGAAACATTAGCAGATCAGTAACTCAGAGATGATGGCTGGCAGAGAAATGTGGGGGGTGAGGGTGATGTTAGTTTTAGTTTTGAGAGTGTACCAGTAATCATGGGAACAAAGGCAGGACTCATGCAATCTGCCCATCAGTCATTAATTGTCAGTGACCGCTGCCACAGTCATTCAGAAACAATTAGAAGTGAGAGAAGGAAAGTGTATCACAAAGGCATAAACAATCCAGAATAACCACAGCTGGCACACACATTTTTAATGGGGATTTCACTGCCACAAGGATGCACATTGTTCTCTCTGGAAAGAATATTCATGAGGACATAATTACAATATTTGGTGTTGCATAAACAAAATCTCAAAAAGCACACTCCTCATCTGAATAGGGAACCCTTCAAGTCAATCAATGAAGGAAGCTTACACTGAGAAAAAGGAAAATCCTCCTTCTTACAGATGTATTATCTTTCCACTTAATCCAATGCTTCTCAACAGTAGCTATTCAGTGGATTTTGAAGAAGTCCCCTATCACCTTTCACTGAGAGTTTGTTTGGGCTTCTCTAAACAAAAAAATAAATCAGTAAGGCTGTTTCAAAATTAATCTAAAAAAATTAATAATGACAGGATTTTCTGGCTTCTTCTCTTCTAGTAGGGTCACTTATAATCTTACTTGTGCTTAACTAAGAGATTAAAGTATGTTTATTAGTTCTTTATCCATAACAATTTATTCTAATTCTGCTTTTGCCTATATAGTGATAGTGCAGCTAGAAAAAATTCTTCAGTTCTTTACTAAGGCAATGTTCCTTAACCTCAGAACTGTATTTCTTGCAGGATTAATATTAGAGGGGAAAGATTATCTGCTTTTACTCCTTGCTAGACCAAATTCTACTTTGTAAACCACGTGTTAGATTCAGTTACTGAAACAATATAGAATTTAAGCTAGACATAATGAAATTTTAATGAAATACCATTTACTGAAATAGATCTAAGACTATATTTTTCTATCCAGCATTATCTATTCAATTTATTTATAGAAATTTATATGTTAATAAATATCTTCTAATAACAATCAGGAATTTTATAAACAAAAATTGTTGTGAGAATTCCAGCAATCAGTATAGCAAGCAGTACCATTATACTTGCTGTGATCTTTTCACTAGACCAAGAGAAGACCAAAACTACAATTTAACTTTTCAAAAATTAACACCCACGTTTAATGAATAATCTAAACTACTCAGGAGATGTTAAATATGACAGTATAAGACCAGACAGTGTAGGGAAGTGTGAGAACAAAAGGATGGTGAGACAAAATTGAGGGTGATAAAATCCTCCAAGAATTTGAAAAAAAAGAGGCAGGAAGGGGACTAAGCTCAGAAAGTTCAAAGAATTTTGAAACTCACTTATGTTGTGAAACAGGCATTATCTGTCATGTGTTTAATAGTTTGGAAGACACACACTCTAAGGTCTTTCCATACCATTTTTCACTACTCATCAGAGCAACATTCTATGATCCCGTATATTAATGCAGAACTTGCAAATACAGACGTAGTCTTCGGTTATGAAGAGACCAAGTCAAATAGTGGTGGGGACACAAGGCCCAAGCAGAAATATCATGGCACAGAAAGTGACCATAGAGAATTGAAGGGAAGAAAATATGAAAATATCTGTATTTTTGAACAAAGTGGACCATGAGAAAAAAATGGCAAGTTTAAATGAATATTAACGGAGCTTCAACTGGTAACAGCATAATGGTCCCCACTAAACCCTGTGAATGTTTTTTAGACTGATAGGTCTAAAAAAACATCTGCCCCCCAAACCACCAATGAGGGCTGTTCTTTCCCATTTCCAAAGCTGAAGGAAATCGAGTGATTCCTCTAGACCAGTGGAAGAAAGTAGAGGGTAAATTGAAGACAGAAACCCTTAAAATATGAATGTCTGAGTATAAAAATATAACAGTCCCAAAATAGCTAAAGCTGACTTGGTCCTTCCTTTGCCCAAGGGTGAAAATTTGTAAAAAAATTACCTATTTTGAAGCTAAGTTGATGGTCAAGCAAAACCCCCAGTATGAAAAGCATGAGGTCCGTCCTGTGAGAGCAGTGGCAGACACTTTTAGATTCACTAGTTACACATGACCACAATGAATGCTGAAGTATTGAATTGTTTAACTGTGAAAGTGATATACTTATTCCAGACATTTTTTTTGAATAGAAGGAACAGGAATTTCAGATGTGGATCAAATGTTTCTATTTCTGTCATTGGAAAAACAGAATGGCTGAATTTTTGTTAAAGGAGTGAAAAGTGTGAAAATTGTGTTCCTTTGTAAGGAAAAACCTTGCTCCCTCCAGTAAATATTCTGTTATAGAGAAGGTAAACTATAACTTTAAATTCTCTAGGCAAGGACTTTTCTTGTAAAAAGGAAAACTCACAGACTACTTAAAAGAAAATAGATAAGAGAAATCCATCTAGGATTGAAAGAGGAAAAAGTATTTTAAAAATATAAATCCTACTCTCCTTTAACCTTTGCTCCCTCCTTCCAAAACAACAAAACTTTTAGATAGAGCAATTCATGTTTTCCATGGTGGTGTCAGAGTTGAAAGATTAAATAAAAATTTCTATAATTAAAACATTTCTCAAATTTTTCAGTCTCCTTGAGCAAATGTACTGAAACTAAGTCCAGTGTCCAGTACATTTAAGTATGCAGACTAAAGAAGTTGTAGTTTCTGTTAGCTCCAGAGTGAAGCAGAGCAATGTTATCACTGCAGTGTCAGTATAGGAAAGATGTAGGTTATCAGTAGTGAGATGTTATCTAGGCTAGATAATTTCTCAGACAAAATTGCTAGTTTGAGCTATTCTTATTAGTTTTCATAGTAAGATATGACTTCTTTCCCCTCAAATGAATCTTTTCCCCTCCATGCACCAGAAGGAAGAGGATCCAGCAGAAGATCTGGGTGCTTCATCTTTGTGTGGGAAGGTCCCTGGGCAACCTCAGGAGTCACCAGAATCTGGCCTGCATGTCTACAGAAATATGCACATTTTGATATGTAAGTAAGGCTCATTTGTGTTTGTGCAAGTAACATTCATCTGGAATCATTCTGCATTTCTATGGCCTTTTAATTTTTACAGTTGCATAGACAAAAAGATTCAATGTTTTACCAGAATGTGTAATCAGAAATTATTATTTTGATGAAACATTAGACTGTATTCTGTAGAATGTAATTACATATAAAGGTTTGATGTTTAAGGGAAACAAATTCTAACATTTCTTGTCAGGATTCCAAAATCCTGCCTATTTGCCTTATCAGTCCTTTTACCCGGTTTCAGGATTTCCTCATATCCAGAGATACTTTTCCCTTTTCATGTTTCTATACTGAAATAATTCTAATGCTCAAAGACATCACAAATCCAAATATCTTTTTATACAGCCAGCAACACATTCTCCACATCTCTGCTTTTTATACTTTCCACCTTTTATAGCCACTTATTCTATTCCAAAGCCTTCTACTATGAATTCTGCAAATGCAGTTCCTCCCTTCTCGACAGCTCTGCAATATCTACCATCCACACACTAAGTGCTTGTGCCTTCCTCCCACTCAGGCAGATACACTTCCCAAAAAACTTGAAATGTTACCACGTTTCTTTCCCCTGTCCCACAAACAGTGATTATCTGCCAGTGGGTCTTTGAGGGTATTAGTCATGAAAGACAGAGGCTTTTTAAAGTGCTGCATTATCTGTCAAATCTTAAATACAGGATATCTGTGCTCAGACAGGATTTCCCAGTTCTATTTAACAGGGACTCCAGCATTCACCTCACTTTGAGGATTTTAGGCTGCAATCAAAGACCAGGTGTCACAAAAGGAAAATAACTGAGACCTTTTTTAAAGTATACTGAAAAAAAAAAAAAAAAAGAAAAAGAAAAAAAAGGAAATCATAAATACAAGGAATTCACTTAATAGTAAGACAAAATTCTGAGGAAGCTGTATTTGTGAAACTCAACTGCTAATGGAACAGAAAGGTTTGGATACATCTTCTCCTTAGTTGTAATGCACTGTAAGCAAAGAGCAGTCAAGGAATGTTTGGAATTAATGACAAATACTCTACCTTTAAAGATATCTGCAAAATAACAAGTGTTACTAGGGATTTTAGCAAGTCATTGTATTTCTTATTTGGTGGCAATGGTCTCCAAAATGATTGCCAGGAAATAGCCAACCACTCTTTGCAACAAGTCAAAATTTCCATCAAAGAACACCAAATTTTGGCTTCTAAATTTGATAAAATTGTTGATTTTTTAGATGAAATACAAAATGAGAAGATTATGAAGAATAATTTTTAAAAATGAGAAGATTGACATTCCTTTTTTATTAATGATCTCTGTTAAAAATGAGAGCTTTCACAGAAAATCAGAAGGAGTAGAAATAATAAAGACAAAGGTAGCTGGCCATATTGTAATGACTATAATCTCACAAGCTCCTCATTGTTAAATCTATCATGCTTCATTCTCATTTAGAAGTCAGAGACTGAAGGATTAAAGTTATGAAGAGAATAGGATTAAAAATCATGTATGTTGATTTCTACCTATGATTAAACAAGGTGCTTATTTCAGCAGGAATTTCAACCTGTCTGTTCTTTACTGGCATCAAAGCCTTGATCTTTGCATAATGTGGTGGTGTGAATTCTTTTCTGTATGAAAAAACAGGACCACTCCTTTCAATGGTCCTTGTAGGAATGTTTCAGGTCACCTCCATTCTCATATTGTTTGCATTTTAGTGGCAAAAAACCAACCTCATGCTGTCAATGAGAATTTTGCTACTTGCTTCAGTGGTGAGTGGAATCCAATTTATAGCTCATTAAAGATGTGAATTGTTAAAACTCTGGTCCTGTTTCTCCTGAGGAGTTTACAAAATCTCTCTCCCTCCCCTCCTAAATTTCATTACACATTCTAGCTGAAAACTACTTAAGCTTAGCCATTTAACTTGGCAACAAAATGAAAAAGAGATGCTCTCAGAAACTGGATGTGAGTAGCTTCAGCAGCTCCAGCAGGAATTCAAGCTACCACAGCCATTCTGTAGAGGTCCTGTAGCCTTGAACCACCTTCCAGTAGCAGTGTAGTTTAAACTGTATTATCATTTTAGCTCCATTGTGCTGGTTCTGTTTTGGGGTATGTCACTGGTGAATGTGTCTATTTTATTCTGAAATTAAATAAAAAAATTTAAAAGTCTTACAAAATAATAGTAAAATTTTATTGCTGTTAGAAACTGCATAATTCACTGTATCTTACACACTGATGAGCATGCTGTGTTCCTTACAGGGGGCATTTGTTACACACGTTGTAATACTTTACGCATAAAGGGCCATTAGCAAAAATATTACTTCATATCTCTATGAACCTTTTCAGCTGTGAATCTCAGTCCACTTTATAAGCTAATAATCTTTACAGGCACATGAAAGATGTGTTTATGTAACCCTCTTTCATAAAACTCAGAAATTGGAAGTGATTTGTTTTCATATCACCATGAAGCAATTAGAATGAAAGCCTGTGGTTTTCTTCACAAAAGACCATGGGACAAGATAGTAACTTCCTTGACCTGCTTTTAGCAGCCTCTAAAATCCTCAGATTGCTGGAAGAGTTACTATGGGTTGCCACTACCTCCAAAGACAGGGATCCTTGCAGGCTGGGTGCCTCTGGGTCCCTGGCCTCTCCCCATTTAAATGCACTCTCTGGGTGAGCAGTGGGAGCAATGAGGATGAGAGAGCCAAATGCTCACTAAATAATCAAGGAAAACAGAATTTTTTTGTCTACTTTTACTCCTTCTTGTCCTTGCAATTACCAGCTCTATTTAAGATCACTGTTAGCACTCTACAGGGATTTGTATGGCTGAGACTGTGAGAAACTCTAATGCTTCTGAAGGCAAAGTAATACTCAGTAGTCCATTACAGCTCAAAGGACTTATCTCTTACACTGATAAGTGTCCTTCAAGGAAGCTTCACTCTATGCAAGACCTCCCCCCAGAGAGATACCAGAATGCTGCCCAGGGCACAGCCAGCCAAGGAATGCACATGTGGACAGCTGTTTTGTCTGAAAACTTATCCAAGGATGAAGAATTACTCTAATAAGCTGTGTCACTGAACCAGGCTGTCCAGAAAAGTGTCTTCTGAACTCCCAGGAATGAGGTGACCCTTTTCTTATTTTTATTATCATTATTGTGAGTTTGGCATGGAATAGTGTTTTGGTCAATGAATGCCCAGATGGTGTTGCCAGCATGAAATGCCCTTCCAAAGGTCATAACAGTTCAAAATATTTTGTTATGGTTTAATTAATGCAAATTGAAAATGCAAGCAGAGAAAACCCATTCAATATGTCAAAAAATGACAGAAAAAAATTAATTGTGATCAATATTATTACAAGTAATGCCAGCTCCATTACAAAACTGATTAAGTAATACTCAAAATGGGGTTAATGACCTGCAAAAGGGAGTTCTAAGTAAAAACAATCAAATAAAAAGCTATTTGTAGGAAAGTATTTACCCTCTTCAAGTTGCCATTAGCAAGTATCAGAAAACACAAACAATATCCATATAAGAGAAAAGTTCTCTACATGGCTTCCAGTGAGAAATGTGTGAGGGAATCAAGAAGTAATGCTTTGCCCATAAAACCAGCATGCCTATGCCCAATGCATCTATAAAACAACATTATGAAAGGTTGGTACATCTCACTGCAGCACTGTAAGGAATCAGGTATCCAATGATGAATTCTGGAGAGCTGGGTGGGGCAGTGAGAGCATCAAAGGCACCGCCTGTGACTGCAGGAATGGGGAATACACAACCCAAAAAAATGGGATGGGCTGGGCTTCAGTTCAACATGAAGACACTGAAATGCAGCAGCCTGTCTGCATGCAGGTGTTCACACAGGTGAATCTGGTGTCTGTGTCCTCCAAGTGCCAAAGCAGAGCTGACATTTGCAGTCAATGAAGTATAAAGGCAACTCAGCTCACCCTACATAAATATCTATATTTTGCAGTCAAGTTGGTGGGTGTAGAGGAGATGGAAAGACAGATGATGGATGAATGCTAGGTGAAATCAAAGTTTTATTTATAGTTGTAGGCCTACTCATATTTGAAAACTAGGGGATGGGAGAAAGGAGGTTGACATAAAAAGAGAGAGAGGGTTAAGAGTGATACAGACTATGGAATGGGATGGATTAGTAATGAAATTAGTGAAATTTTTAAAGGAAATATGTGAACTTGACATATTTGATCCCAGGAAATTTCAAGAGCTGTTTAATCCCCAAACTGGATACAGAAGAAATTGTTGATTTTTCTCCAGAATAAAAGTTCCCTGAAATGACTTAAAGAATATGAAAAAATTCATTGCTACATTTCTTAATTAAAAAATGAACTTTCTAAAACCTGTGATATTTCAGGTCATTACAGCTGAGCTGCCTTTCAGTATTAAACTACATTTCTTACTGCCTTATGGGACTCATCATTCTTTTCCATATTCTCTCTTGAAGAACAGACTCAGTTAGAAGACCACTCACACAATATACCTGTAATCATGCAAAGCCTGTGAATCTACTATGTTATATGACTTTACAGGAAGTTTAGCAATGAAGGAATCCAGCTCACAGATGCAAAGGGGGCAGAATTATAACTTCTCTAGTACTCTACACATAATAATTGTTTAACCAATTTTGATGTGAAAAAAAAATAGTTTAAAAGTAGTATTTGAATCCAGACAACAAAAAATATTTAACTTATATTTTCAGCAGGGAAAAAAAAATTATCTCTATTAAGGTCAAGATTTTCTGGAGGAAATCAGAAAACTGTAAAATATTGCAGCTGTTATTGTAGAACTGAGAGCTATTTCTGCTTATTGCTATTATGAAACTCAGATTGGCACCATAAAAACAGAGCATAAGAGGTGGTTCTTTCTTCAAAGTCCTGCCATCTAAGTAGCTCTGACAGAGCAAAAGTCAAAGTAATTTGCTGAAACTCACACAGAAATTCCACGACAGAGAGACAGAAATGAAGATCATCACTTAAAATCTCCTGACCTACAAAGGGATTCAGAGCAGTAGGTATCATTAAAGAAAAACAGAAGGAGTCCACAGCACACATGTAGGTGAAGAAAGCTTGACTTGGTAGAGCTTGTCAATCTCTTGGAAAAAGCATGTGAAAATTCTTAAGAGGAGGGATGTGCTGGATGGTTGATTCAGATTTTACGAAAGGAAATGAGCAAGCTCTGGGATTTGCAGCTACAGAAGCCAGAGATAATGAAGAAATCATATTTGTGAAAGGAGCATTGAAGAGCAGAAAGTGGAAGAGAGGAAATGCCTGGAGCAGAGAGGGCCCTCAATATCACCAGCCCAGAAGATCAGGACTCTGATATCCTGCTCTGCTTGGACATTGTCTGGTGTGGAAACTGTGTGCTGGTGGCAGAATGAAGAAGAAGGATTTATCAGGATTTGCACTGAAAGGACCACACAAAATTTGGGGTATTCACAATCAAAACCTTATAGCAGAATGTGGTAGATGATAAAGAAGTCATAATGTATCTCAGAGAATCAATACAAGTTCCAGATGTGGCAAAATGAATGTCAATGAAAAGCAAGAGTTATGCATGCAGTGATAAAGCATCAAGGTAGGTATAATTTCCTATCTAAACACTGATGTCTTCTTAAATTTTGTTTCTCTGAGTAAAGTATGCCAGAAAAAATCACAAAGTGTAACAGAAAATATTTTTGGCATAAAAAATCTACCAAGCTATAGCTGAAATTAATTATTGAAGTTAGATTAAATTTTAACAAAAATTAAAAATCCCTGTGTGCTATAATAAAGTTCCTTGTGTTGAACTACCATGGCAAGGTACAGTAATTTTAAGTCATATAAGTGATTTTGAAGAACTTTTTCCTCTGCAGGTATTAGATTAAAAAAAAAAAAAAGACAAATGACACTTTTGAAAAACAGAAGAACCTTAGAAAAGATAGGATGTTGGAAGAACAATCAATGTAAGAATAGAAAATCTCTCCCTAAAATCTTTTATGCATCACTCCAAGTACTTTGCATTAATGAGCTAAGCAACCTTAAAAGAACAACATGACCCAGCATACTGTAGTGATTCAGTAATCCAGTAGTCAAATAACTAAAAAATAATGCTTTTTCTTTAATGCACTGATCTTCATTTTAAATTGTTTCAGACACTTAGGCATTTTTTTAACATGTCAGTGCTGTTCTGATCTCAGTATACAACAGTTAACAGAAAAAAACCCCAAAAAACCAGCACATATTTACTCCAAGTAACTCTGTGCAATGTTACTCCACAGATACTGGTAGATTTTTTTCCTGCTTTTCCTATTACTATTATCTAAGGAGCAGGCTATGATATAGGTTCATATAAGTAATGTGAGAGATTTACAAAGCAAAGCTCCTGTGCCCTTGTTTTGTTTCAGTACCAGACCTCTATTGTAATCACTGTCGAATTTAGTCTGGGAGCTCATGTTGTCTGTGCTAGAATAAGCATCATAAAATCATTCAGACATGTAATTTCTGATGTCAGAAGAGAACGTCAGAATTGCTGCTGAAATAAGGAAGCTATTTTTGGAGTATAGCAATCTTTCAAAAGAAAGCCATTTACAAAAAAATCCATCCGGGATTTACCAAACCACTGACCCTGCAATTCATACAGCCAGCAACTCCTCAGTGACCTCTTAATCAGCCCTGAGTTTCCTTTCTGTTCATAGTATTTACGTTAACCAAATGAATGTGTTTGGAAAATTTAAAATAAATCAGATGCAGTATATGAAAACTTATGAACACATTTAAAATATTTAAAAATGCTTTGAATTAATGCACGTAGCATGCATGCATTTAATGCTCTGTATCTCACAACAATAAAATAAGTAGCAGTATTTAGAAATCACAACATCTTAACTGACTAATCGAACTGACATGGAAATACAAAACAATGAAAAAAAAAGCCCTTATCAGAAACAGATCGGTTACAACACATTCTTGCCTTGACTTTATTAAATGCTTTAAATACTGATAAACTTTACCAGAGAAAAATCAGAAATTATACTGGTATGATCTGTATTATTTCAAATCTCTGAATCTGTCAATATAATAATATCTCCTGCAAAACAGCTACAGCTCCTTTAAGCATCCTCAGCAGTATGTATGCTTTTAAATTTTAAGGCATTAGCAATGTAGTACCCCCCCAAATCCAGCCTTGAACTCTGACAGACACTGATCTCTTTTCTCCCTCCCACACCCTGTTTTATCAGACGCTATTTTGTTTAAATTGGCTATTAAATAGCATAGCACTGTACCTTTAAATACAAATCAAACAATATTCATATTCCCACGGTGCTGCTAGTTTCCCTTATGCATTGAATCGCCTGTAGATTAAAAGCTCAGAATCTGAAAAGGATTCTGTTCTGCAGACCAAAGTTCTCTGTAGGAGATGAGGGAGAGGGTCAGTCCCGGAGTCACACACACAACAGGCAGAAAACACACTTGTGATCCTCAGCTTTGGATAGCATCAGAAAGGGGAATAAAAAGCAGAAACACATGGCACACTCAGAACTGGTATCACTTATGGCTTCTAACCAAAGCAGCAATTAAACACCTTTCATCATTCCCCCAAATGCCTGATTTTTGTAAGAACTGAAAGAGACACACACACACAAAGGAAAATCCCCTCTGAGCAGCAAGGAAAACTTAATCACCTACCATTTTCTTTGCACTCTTCTGGAGGTTTAGCCTTTTTCGCAAGTCGTGGATCCAGCCATGATGTTGTCTTTGTGTTATGGCTGAAAAGAAAAGAGATCACTCTGAGCAGACACATACTGAAAGGAATCAAGTTTATTCCTTAAGAAAAAAGGGTTAGTCCAACAAAATTGCAATCGATACACTTAATTTGCTTACTGGTTCTAAGTAGCCCTGAAGGAGGTGTAAGAGTAATTGTGCAAGGCAGTTGTAAATTTGGCAACCTCAGCTCCCTGTCCTCAAAGCAGCTATTTTTATTAAAATCAACTAGAATGTTGCCAAGTTAACCTCATTGAAAATGCAGAACTCATCCAGAGCAAAAGGAATTTATTACAAATACAGTGTTCTCCCGTTGATCGAGTGCAGGCGACAGGATTCTGTACCATTCTCACAGTTTTCGGATAGAATTATTTTCATCTTAAACCTGTCCTTTTCATAAATACAGGTTTGTTATTTCTCTCCAGCAGCAGTGACAAGGCATAGCAAAAGTGATGCAAATTACAGCATGCTCCTGCAAAGTCTACATTTCCGGACAGGGTGATTAATGATACTTTGTTTAACAAACCTTTATCTCTCCATATATAATCCTTCTATAGAGATAAAATAGATATGCACAAGCTGAATGAATCATGTGGCTCCTTTCTATACTCAGAATAGATCTTTGAGAAATCAGCCATCAAAGAGCATTGAACTGGCAAAAATTGTTTTCTGGGAGATTATTTTGCCAAATGAATTGATACTTAGCACAGCTAATGAGACTTAAAAGCCAGATCCTTTCTATGTATACTTTACCCATAAGCAATTAAATTTGGAGCCAAATATTGCAAACATGTTAAAGAAGACTATAAACCAGAAAATGATGTCATCATTGCTCCTTGATTTTTTGAGATGCCTTTCCTACAATACCATCATTCAGAGACACTTCTAAACCATGTTTTATTTATCTGATACATCCTAAGAGGAAGCTCATTCCATACAATACTAAATGATTTTGTTTATTATTAATTTGCTGCGTCATTTTTAAGTGTACTTATGATTTCTTTTATAAACATTGGTATAAGGTGTACAAAAACAGGGCACCTGGCAAAAAAATGGATTAGGATGTAATTGTTTGTGAGTTTGTTAGTTATTGATACAGTCCATGTGATCCCAACACCACTGGTTCCCCTAGGGAAAAGTAAATAAATAGAAGAAATTCCTTCTCCCACTTTGTCTTCAATGGCAAATAAATTTTCCACTGCCTCGATTTCTCTCTCTCTCTCTCTCTCAAAACAGTGACAGTGCCTACTTCTCAGCATAACTGTCACCATGTTAAAGCTTCCTCCACATTTTGAATGGGAAAGAAGGTAGAGCAGAGTTATGTATGGATGAAATGGCAACTAAAATGAAAATTGAGGCACTTAAATTATTTTTTCTTAAAAACATTATCTAGTCTAGAACACCATTCATGACAGGTGAAGATGATAAACAAACCCTTCCCTTTGAGAGCTGAGCTATATTTGCAGATATGAAGAATGATGAGCCAAAGGTAAGGTGAATTTGAAATGATGCCAGCAGCCTGTGCTTGGTTGCAAGTGTAACTAAGACACTTTCTCAGAAGCTCTGGCTGCCTGTGGTTTCCTGTAGGGTGCATTTTTATGCTGCAGTCACAGCCCCACCACAGCTTGAGCAGACATGCTTGTGCTAACTTTAAATTAACTGGGGGAGATGCTCCAGCAGTGCCAGTGCTGCAGGATGGAGCTCAGCATGGGCCCATCACCCCAGCATCCATCCACTGAGCTCCTTGGGTGCATCCAGCAGCACATGCTGGGCTCCACACCACCAGGGATACCCTGCTAGCAGTGCCAGAGCTCAGAGTGAGCTTGGACATTCCTGTGGGAGCTGCAGCTGCATCTCTGGAGTGTGGGCATGTCTGGACAACAGCCACTCTCTCCCAGATCTTAATTCTGAATTACTTTAGGGACCCCCACGGACTGCAGCGACTAAATTAGAATCACAGATAGTTTCCTATGACTTTAAAAGATTGATTATATGATTACTATGATTACTACTAGCAATGTTGGCTGTGGTAGAGAGAAAATCTCAAAGCATTTTACAAAGGAAATAAAAATAACCACCCCTGGTTTAGAGGCAAGAAAATGGAGTCACAAAATCATGAAATTACTGTCCAGAGCCTCCAAACAAGCCAGTGACAGCAGCAGTACAAAAAGCCAGCTCAGTTGCAAGTCAACTGGCCAATGTCCACCCATCAGACTAGGTCAGTTCACTAGCCCTGGAAACATCCCTATAATATTTTTAGAAAGAGTTTTTAAGTATCTACAAAAACAGGTGCCAAGCTGGAAACAAGCCCAATTCAATATCAATATTTAAAAATGCGAATTAGTTGAATTACAACCTTCAAGGCTTTAGGTGAAACTAAGAACAGCAAGCAGTTCTTCCCTTTAGCATAAATGCAGCTTCCACAAGCCCAGCAGGACTGATGCTCCAGTTTTGTGCAAGATGGCCATTTTAAACAAAACCATAAAAGAACTAAAAAATCAACAGCTCTTCCAACAGAAGAGTGACCCTTCAGTCTGCAGTGAAATTTCACAGAATGGAGATGATATTTCATTTATATCAGCTCTTAGAGCACTCAATATCCTCTTCTAGGTGATATCTGTCAAACCTGTTCAGCAACTTAGTAACAGCAAAACTCATCCACAAGAACTTTTGTCTGTAACAAATAATTGCAGGGGCAAAGAACCATTTGAAATTCATCCCTTTTTTCCTTGCTGTGCCTTTTCTCTTGCCCTGCCTCTCCACTTTATAATCTCTACTAAACATACAATGCAGTGGGACTAAACAACTCCAGCAATGGGACTTGAAAGGCTTCTAGAACAAGTACTCTAGTGGGTAAAAAATCCTTTCCTGCTCTGAAGGCAGGACTTGAAAGAAGGCACAATCAACCCCACCTGACTCCTAACACCTCCACAGTACCATCAGTGTCCTCCTATGCTCTCCCTAGAGTTGTTTGCTTGGATCATCTTAGCAACCAGGTACACAACACACAAACAGTCCTTCAAGGAGGAGAGACATGCCAAATGTCACACTGCTCTCAGTAAAAGAGGGAAATGAGTAGCCCTGAGTACAGCATTGTGGTTTTAGGCACGTCCACATCTGTCCTGGATTGGAGTTTTACTTGGCAGGGCATTCTTCCAGTCTCCCCTGTGTCAGCTATTCCCTCTTCAGCTCTGTAAAGGACCAGAATGTGTAAAAGCTAAAGGGAAACAACCTTTATCTCCTGCTTTTAATATAATTTAAAGGAAGCCTAGATGGGAAAGCTTCAATGCGGGAGAAGAGACTGAAGGAACAGTAAATTGTAAATTGGTCAAATTAACACTAATGGCAAGAGTAACATGAACACATATCTGCTGCATAGGCTGTGCACACTGAATTCTTAAGCACTAAAAAAACCCTGTAAGGGGCATAAGCTGCCTACCTTACCACCAGGTATAATCAGGTGTGTCCACTTGGGAAGTCTTACAGACAGACCAGAAGGAAAAGGGGCTGGGGATTTACAGATTAGTTATGAATGAACAGCAGATGAATTGCAGCAGCAGTTGTCTCAAACAGGCATTTGGAATTGTCAGTGATGGAATGAGAGTGAAGTGATGAAACAAAAGCATCCTGTGAGAAATACAGCTGTGGCTCCAGCAACGTTTTACACTCACCAATGCTTCATTATTTGGCAATAACTATACCTTATCATTAAAAACATGTCTAGGAAACCCAGAATTTCAATGATTTTGATTACTAGTTAGGTCTACTGAGATAAGTGCTGGCAAATCAACAATGCATGTCTTAGAATCTCTCTAAAAATCAACAGTAAAATCCTAATTTTTGAAATTTTGGAAGCAAAGTTTCCTTAACAAAGGATCCCTTTGGTCTTGATTCAAGCAGGTGGAACATGGAAAGATCATATCTTTTTAAAATTCACCCAAATTTGATACCTATGTACAAAATAGAAACTACATATTGGCCTGAAGTGTATTGCAATTGTTTTTTTTTTAAAGGTTGTTCAGTAAAGAAGTGGAGCTTAATATTTTAGCCAAAAGTCAATAAAATATTATTGTTGAACTAACTTAAATCCTCTCTCTTTGCCAAGTATTTGCACCTAGCAGAAACAGTTTATTATAATCAGTCATCCTGTATTAGTTGCACACAATTTTAAATATATGTGAAAGAAATGTTCTTCAGCTGGGTGAAGAGTGAAACAGGGAGTGAAAGAAAGCACAGAATACTTCCCAGAAGCCTTGACTCAACCTCATGCTCTTCCCCAGATTTTCTTTGTAGCGCTGCTTTTAAGACTTCACAGAGACTGCTGAAATGCCTCTGTTCCCTGTTAATAGCTCTGGAGCTGGGTACCAGGCCAGAGGCTTTCTGGGAATCTCACTGGATACTACTCAATATCTTTAGGAAGTAAAAAACACTAGGAGTGTGCCTTTTCTTATCTAACCAAGTGTTATCTTTTAATTATAATTATTTGTTAGACAGTATATTATTTCACTTAATATTTGAATATAATGGATTTGTGTTAACAAACTGTCAGTTTAAAGCACTTTGACAGATAAAGTTTCTTGTACTAACAAAGCCTGCAGGCAATCTCTTGAAACATTTTTGAAGGAAATACAGAAAGTAGTTACTGATAGGAATAGCCTTAATGTCTTGTAAAAGCACTGCAAACCTAGTCTAAATTGTGCATCTTGCAAGGTATGTAACTTGCATGTTATTGTGGAAAGCATTTCCAAATGGGCACTGTTTCAGTGTATTTGGGGGCAGCACATATGGGTTTGTTTGGGTTTTTATTGAACACATTACATTTAAGCTGCTCCTCGATCTAACAACTTGAGCAAAGGGGAACAGACAAGAAGAAAACCACAATGCCCTGTAATGCCCTAACTTCAGCAATGCTAACTCCTCCCTCCTCTTTCTTTATGCTGAAGCATTGCTTATCTGCAGAGATTTTCAAGTGGCACAATAATGATCTTTAAGTAATTTGTGTGTGGAGGTTCATGGATAGGAAAACAGAGCATTAAACCAGCAATTTTGCAACCCATCCATTGTGGGATGCTCCCTAAGCTCTTTGCACACATGTAGGAACAGACACAAAAGGAAGCTGTCCTCTGGCAGTGGTTTGCATGGCAGCAGCTGTGAGTGCCAGCTTGCCTTGCATTTCACCACGTGCTCAGAGTTTGTGGTCCTTAAGAGACCCAGGTTTGGGAGTTCCTATCCTCTGAACCTTAGATGGCCTTGGGCAGTAGTTAAGTGCTTATGCACTCAGCCTAGAGACAGTGGCACTGCCTCTAGGCATTCACAGGAGCAGAATATGCTTATGCATGACTTTTTGGGGAGTTTACAAATGCCTAAAGTCTCCTATGGTAATTTCTGCTGTTGAAGTAATTCTGTTTGACTGAGGCAGTTTAATTTCTGACAAAGAATGGGCTTCACCTCATGTGACTACAAAAATTACATAGCTAATTGTGTAGGATTTGTCTCTCTTCAAGGGAGAGCCACCTATACAGAAAAATTTATCTTACCTATCATCCAGCAGAGCCACCTAACCATAGTGACATAATGCTGGTCCTATCATCTCCCCAATGGCCTCTGGCTGTCTCTCCAGATGGGTCCTGGTGTTTTGACAAGTTCTGTGACTTATCTGTCATGATAATGGAGATGTCTTGGGCTGTAACTGTGCCTCTACAGTGGTGCTTTGGCCTGGACCAGGAGGTCACTTTGTGAATAAATCTCTCCCTCAGTTATCTTCTTTTTCACATTAAGTGTTCTCCAGTCTTGTAAGATTTTCACTTGAATTTAAACCAAAGGATGCACAGCAGGAGCTCGCCTAGTGTGAGTCACCTACATTCACAGGCATGCAGCCCACAGCACCTGAAGAGATCTAGAAGCTGTGGCTGCTGGGTCATCAGCACCAAGAGTTTCACTCTGCAGTCTTCTGATATTGCTAATTTAGATATAGAAATGGTTTAGATCAGCAGGAGCTCAGACTGGTTTTAACTCAAATCTGGTCTGGTGGAAGGAGTTCAGGCTCCAGAGGTTGTAGAAAACTAAGTGCACTCCCAGAGTTCAACTTTCTTTTCCATTTTGTCTGAAAGGAATCCAATGTGGCCACACTGAAATGTGAGCCAAATCACAGTGTGTGAAGACAACCAGAAGATTTCCTTCAAAAGTGGACTCCTGACACAAATTACATGCTACTGCAGACATAGTTTTGGATAACTGGAGACATATTTACTGGTAGAAGCAGCTGTATTTTGGCAAATTAATTCTGCCCTTATATATGGACAGGATGAATCAGCCTCTGGAGATAATTATCTCTCTCCATTGACCACAGAAGGAGTCTTGGCAACTGGTGTATGTTAGATACCTAATGCTATATGGCAAGCCAGGTGAGCTGATTCTTCTAGTTCAATAAATACAAAGGAGAAAAGTTATAACAACACTACAAATATCAGAGGAAATGTGCTGGAAGATTAATTCTGCAGAGCACAGCAGCAGAGACCTTTGGGGGAATGACTAGAAATAAGAAAGTAAGGAAAGACAAGAGGAGTTAAGCTGGCAGTTTGACCTGGATGTCAGCAGAGATAAAAACAGCAAGTGAGAGCAAGGGACAGCACACCACTAGTACAGACTGATAATGTCTTTATAACATCAATAGACAGGAGAAAAAAAAAAGAATTCATCATTCCACAAATTCTTTCCAGTTCTACCATCTTCATGTTCCTAATTAACTTGTCATGAGGCAAGGAAGTGGTCTCAGGAGAAAAGATCCCTCTTGGTTTCTTTCAGCTGCCTGTCCTGCTGTATGTCATGTTGAAATCCAAAGTGCATTAGAAATCTGTTTTTTTATGCTGACCAAAACTGACAGATCCAATCCAACATATAAACAAAGAAAACCAATTATAATGATATTTACAAGACCCCTGATGGATCAGAATTGTCTATGTAATGTATCTTAGTGATACAAGTTGGGCTTGTTTCCCAAAGAAAAATCCCATCAGAAGTGAATATTATAACAGTATGTGAAAAAAAAAAAAAAAAACAACAAAAACCTTTATCCTAATTGCTACTTAATTCAAGTAGTAGAAATACCCAGACAACCAAAACATTTCAGTATTATAGGCTGATACTCTGATGAAACATACTCACAGAAGTGCTGAACTAACTTATAAAAGTTCCTGTAGTTACTGCAGGATATGAAAGTAATCTTGAGCAGGTAGAAGGGTACACTTCTACCCAGTACTTTTAGTATCTTATAGTACAAAATATAATAACGGTGTATCCAGGCTTAACTAAAATATCCTGTTTTGTGATGGGGAACTGATCAGGGACAACTAAATATATCATGGTTCTGCAGGTAAACAAGATGTTGTGATAAATGTTATTCCTGCAGTCAAAAAACTTTCCTGCCTTAAAAACTACTATGAAGAAAAACTGATCCCAGCGAAGTCCATAGCAATATTCTGGTAGCTGTACTCTTCAGATATCACCTGAAATTGCACCAGCTGTATTAAAAAACTTAATGGCTGTTTTTTACAGTGAAAAGGAGAGTCCTTGGCAAAGGACTATTTTATAGCTGTTTTTCAGTCTTTTATGATACTTTCATAAAGAAAAAAAATCTTTAGCAACTAGAAAAGATACTGCAACAGGTCAAAAAAAGCAATGCTGACTATACTGTTTTAAGAAGTAGGTGTTGAATTAGTAAGAGACTGAATGTCTTCAAGATGTACGGGAAAGTGTTTTGTTAAACCTTGTGTGGCCACATTCTCCTAAAATTCATCCACACAAGTAGGAAAAGATAATCCTTTAAAGATGTTCTATTGTGTTTTGCATTCATTTTAGACTTTTCTCCACTAAGAAAACCATTAATGTAGTATAGGCAAAGGAAACTACACATGCTTTTGAACAGTATAGAGTCAAATTGCTTTAGGTTTCCTGTCCTACTGTCCCTTCAGCCCTTTCAGAGTTCTGCTGCCTATGTGTGGAGAGAAGGCTGGAGAGAAAACCAATT
Source organism: Agelaius phoeniceus (assembly GCF_051311805.1). Classification (NCBI taxonomy): domain Eukaryota; kingdom Metazoa; phylum Chordata; class Aves; order Passeriformes; family Icteridae; genus Agelaius; species Agelaius phoeniceus. The sequence continues at coordinate 61,751,637 of NC_135269.1, forward strand.
CTGCCTTTTATAAAAGAGTATTAAATTGTGTAGTCAACTGTACAGGACAGTCTATGATGTAATAATGTAAGGGTTGAAGCAAGATAGTTGGGTGAGGGCCACATTTCAGGCTGACTGCACATGACAGCATGTGCACCTAGAATCCTGCTCCTTTCTTATTTGCTTCGGCATTGCACTGGACCAACACAGCAAGCCCTGATTGCTTGGGAGCTAACAACCACACCTGCTGACTTTGTGAGGACAACACAAATTTGGGTCCCTAGCATGTGATCTGAGAGCTGTTGGCAAGGCAAGGTCTGAAGGCTATGGGGAATCACAGCCTTTCCTTAGCCTGGGAACAGCTAAAAATCAGTGACGACTATGATTTATTTAAGCGTGCCAAAATATACCACATTTATCAGCCATATTTAAAGCATGAAAGAAGGAGCAAAACTGGAGTGTTATTTGATGGCATTCCAATTTATATGCAGTCTGTTAATTATTGCATGTTCTCATTAGCAAATGTTCTGAGTGAAATCAAATGTAAGAGATGGAGTCCTATTTGTGTAGTGTGTGCCTGTATTTGAAAATTCAGATTCATATGTAAGGGAGGCTGGAAACAGCCCAAGAAATGTACTTGGGCTGAAATGTACTTCTTCCTGAAAAACACTGGTAAGTATTATGTTGCAAGAAGAGATGTTCATGTTCTGTCTGTGAACGTTAAAATAGGTAAACATAAGGTCATGCACCTATGTCAGAAAGGGAATGAAAGGAAGAAACAGAGCAAGACATGTTTTAAAATACAAGCATCCTCTGAATCATTCAGTGAATCTGGTAGATGACATGATTTTTTGTTTTTGTAGTCCTTGAGGCAGAGGAAGTTCCTTCCACTTTGCTTTACAAAAAGTTAACTGAACCATTAATGATTAACAAATAAATAATCCTGTCTATAGACAATTATCTTTCCCCTTATGAAGTCACTTCCTCTCTCACTGTAAATCTGCCACACTATTCTGATGGCAGTTTTGATAAGTGAGGTCACACCTGAATTTTAGAGGTTAGTTTGAGGTGAATGAATGAAACTGCTGCATGAAATCTAGGACCTTTGGGGATACCTGTGACAACCTGGAACTTGAGATCGTTTGCTGCTGGAAGGCTTTAGCGTTTAAAGGCACAATTCACATGAGCCCCAAATAAAGCAATAAAAGATGCTGCCTAGCGTGGCTTTTTCTTCCCCACTCATTGTGATGTACACTTTAAAAATGTTTGTTTTTCATCTATTATTTAATAATCTAGTACAATCTTTACTACTGTTCAGGGAGATGTTGTTAGACAAATAGGTTTTTGTTGTCTTTTTATCTTTCCGTTTTTTTGTGAAAGCAAATGGAGTCTCTTCATGCCATTAACCAAAGTGACTTGTAAACAAAGAGGCAATTTAACAGCATCCCCACAGCATTACATTCCTACTTAACCCTGCAAAGACTGTGCAATGTGAAAGCTCAAATGATCAGAGAGTTGTTCCTTTTGCTAGGATTCTAGTAAATAATCTAATACTTTTACAGATGTCTAATTGCACTTTTTTGCAAATACATTGTTCAAGATTATAATCCCAAAAACAAGAAGCCCTTACAACAGACCTTATATCCAGTCTGCACCTCTGATTGATTTCTTTGCTTTACATAACATTCATTTAGTGGAAGTGAATGATGAGCATTGTCAGAACTGCAGTGTAAACCAGAGCATTTCAAGGAAAGGAAGTGAGATGTAACATTAAAGGAATTTGAGGAGTGCAATGGCTGCTCTATAGAGCATCAGGGCTATTTGCTTTCACTGCATTTGTTACAAAATATATTTATTTTCTATTAAATTACCTCCTGCAGTATTTACTACTCTCACAGTTTGGTGTGTTAGTGATCTACCCATTACCCCTTCCCCTGTCCCCCAAATGTACCAAAGGTTATTTGTTATAAGTAAAATAAAAGTGTCATATAATTCAGTCTGCTTTCTGTCAGAGCATTCAATACATGTGGAAAAATTAAATTTGGGAGTAAGGTAAGAAGGAAACAAGGGTTTCAACTAGCCCTGAGGTCATCCTAGCTCTTCTCTGCTTGCTTGGACAAATTATAATTATTCTTTCTCTAGAATAAGCACATTTTTGCCCTTTTCAGCAAACACACTTATGTTTTAATAGTTACTGCTATTTTCAGCCTTGTACATGCCAGAAGCTATAGTTGGTCATGCCAGTATTCATTAAAAAGTCACATGCACAAACTTTATTCTTAACATTTGTTTACACTTCATGTGATAGTCACAACATTTTAAATTAAATACAGGATTCAAAGCATAATTGACACCACCAAATGTTGTTTTCACCTACTAATAATCAGAATAACAGATAATGCTCCAAACTGAGGCAGTTCCTTAAAGCAAACATAAATGCTCCTTCTACCTCTGTAGTAGATTTCTACCAATGAAAATGTTGGTTTTTCCATTTTTTTTTTCTTTTGAGGAACAAAATGTTATACCAACTCAGAAACTAGATGTAGTTTTATCCTGGTAATTTACAATAATCAGAATCATAGAATGTGCTGAGTTGGAAGGGATCCATCAAGATCATCAAGTCCAACTCCTGCCCCTGTGCAGGACACTCGATCACACCATGTGCCCAAGAGCATTGTCCAAACCCTCTTAATTCTGTCAGGCCTGGTGCTGTGAGCACTTTCCTGGGGAGCCTGTTCCAGTGCTCAACCACGCTCCATGGTGAAAAACCTTTTCCTGATATCCAATCTAAATGTCCCTGACTCAGCTTTAGGCCATTTCCTTGAGTGCTGTCCCTGGTCACAAGAGTGAAATCAGTGTCTACCCCTCCTCTTCCCCTTATGAGGAAGCTGCAGACTACAATGAGTTCTCTCCCCAGTGTTCCTTTCCCCAGGCTGAGCAAACCAAGTGACCTCAGCTGCAACTCACAAGGCTTCCCCTCCAGACCCCTCACCATTCTCATGGCCCTCCTTGGAAAGCTCTCTAATAGCTTAATGAGAGCACATAGAGCATAAAGAACTTTCATATCCATTACTTCAATGAGTTTACTAATTAGCAACAGGTATGTATAGTCTGCCAACAGGGAAAAGTTTCCACACATAACTAATTCTCCTTATAGTTGTTTATTTTACTATTTCTATATACAGCATGGTCTCCCTCTACTGTTCATTAGCTAGCTTTTAGTCCACTCATTTTCCTTTCCTTTAACTGGGAAAAAGCTTCACCCTCTCCACCTCTGTCCACATAAGGAAGGACAAAACCTGTGATTGTGTTACTCTCCCAGCAGAAAGCATCAGAAGAGCAGAAAGGCCTTGCTTTTAATAGAAGAAACAAAAGCTTTAATTCCTACCATTAAAGGAAGCAGACCAGTTACCTATCTTAAAACCCAGCAGGCTTCCATCTAAATCACTAATGCAGGAATTGCCACCAGCCCTCAGAAGCCCTGACAGCCAGAACATTCCTGCTGTTTTAATGAGGAGGAGTGCAATGCTCCACTTCACCATACAAACCCTTTTCCCACCCAGTTAAATACAATACAGCTATTAAAAATAGAAGAAATAAGACTTACTCAATAAAGTAGACTTCCCCCTTTTCTGTATAAGCCATTTCCCAGTTATCAGGCAGTGGGCCCAAGTCATCATTCTCTTCAGGTTTAGTCTGTTTTGTTACATCCATATCCTCCTTTGCTTCTTCAGGCTGACCATATCCTGGTGCAGGACAAGGCTGGGTGGTAGATGCCTCACCCGAGACAGCTGTACTCTTCTCTTCATGTTCACTTGATTCTACAAGAGAAAAAAAATTACAGGTTTTGGATATCCAAGTTAATGGTGAAGAATTTATGGGGTGCAAGTCTCTGTGAACTGCAAACCTTGAAATAAAGAGAACAATTCTGTTTGGTTTACACAAAGGTTCCTCTGATGATGCATTTTATTTGGAACACAATAAAAGAAAATAAATGAATAAAACCAAACTGAAACAAGTTTAATAAAGAGTTCTGGCTCCTGGCTCATTCTGTCCCAGGAGTCCTTCCAGACTAGCAGTAAGCTCTGAGCAGAAGGCAGCTTTATATCCAGCAGCTCTACTGTCTCATGTCTTAACTTCTCAAACTATACTCATGAACACATATATATACACATAAAACAACTACCCCACTGTTTTACTACAGACTACAGATCCTTTTCACTTAAAAATGTATGTGCACTTTATGATTGCTTTATGCATCCATATATCAAATAAACCAAGGGCATCCATCAACTCATAGCAATATATTAACCATATAGAAAGTGGTTGTGATTCCATTGTTGATATGACCTGTAGGAGGGTTAGCTTCCCAGAGCCAATACCAAATGCTTCAACATATCTACACTGTAGTGTACAGGAAAGTTCACAAAGATGACAATTTATTAAATGATCTAACAGTGCACCCAGAGCAAGGAACTATGCAGATACTTGTGTGAAACATGTAGGAAGGTGGAAGACAGCTTGGGTGAAATGTTCTAATTAGTGGTGCTTACAACAGCAAGAAAGAAGAGCAACAAAAAGTTAACAAAAACTGTCTAAAAAGGCCTAGATTTTAATTAACCCACAGAATCAATAAATGTGCTGTTATGGCAAGCAGTGGTAAGAGAGAAAAGGTTTAGGAGAACTAGTAAAGATTGAATAAGCAGTACTAAGAATACAAGTAAAAAATTCTAATGAAAAAGAAAAATAGTAAGTATAATCAAAGATAATTTTAATTAAGTAATGAATTTGCAATGAGCTGCTACTTGAGGCAGAATTGTACAAAAGGTGAAAACTAGATTAAATTGTTAAGGACGAGCACAGAAAAATAACAGCAAAACAGGACAGTCGGTCTAGAAAGTGAGATATGGTCAGGACATTAGGGCTAACAAGAAAACTTTTTGTAAGTGCAATAATAATAATAATAATAATAGTACCAAAAGCAGATTCTTTCTGCTATGTGGGAGGGAAGGAGAGCTAATAAATTATGACGCATAAAAACCCCAAGGCAATTAGTGCTCTTTTTGCCTCAGCCACTGCTACAAAAAAAAAAAAAAATCACCTGTGATTAAATGACTAACATAATTAATATCAGCAATGGGGCTAAAGAAGGTGGAGTGGGCAGAGAACAGGCCAGGTGAAACTTAGATGACCTAACTGTTCTCAGCTGGCAGAGCTGGATGAAATGGAACCCAGGGTACAGAGAGTACCACATAAGCAGACACGTGGAAAGTAACACCAACACCTTCCAGACTTCATGAAGAAAGGAAACTTGGAAAGGACAAACACAACCCTGGTTTCAGCAAAGTATATATTATTTGGGTTTTTAGATAGTTATATATTCTTAATTTCTGAGTACCTAAGTTTTGTCTGAATGATTTGCTCAATTAGGCCATTTTGCCTTTTTGTAAAAATAAAAATAAAAGGAGGAGGAAGACACATGAAACTGTAGCTGCACATCTTTCTGTTTTATTTCCTAGGATGGGAAGTAAGAATCAAACCACTGACATGTAAACTTTTCAGAGGTCATAAACATTTGTCAAGACTTTTCAGGAAGAAATTGTGTCAAACTAATCTTTTTTCTTTACATGACATAGTAAAAGGTGCTGCTTCTTGGCCATAAATGGTATATACAGCTTTCATGATCTTAAAAAAATACTTTTGACACTGACACATCAACCCTTCAGAACAGCATGAAAAAAACTCAGATTCAGCCTTGGAAAGGGTAATGATCTACAGCTCTACATCCACATGCAGCACATGTTGGTAAATCTTAACTCATGCTTGCACTATGTGGAATTACAATCTTTTTATGCTGTTTGGAAACATGAATCTGTCTGTAGCATTTTCAAATATGTAAAAGCTTCCTGCAAAGCAGAGATGATGTACAGTCCCCACTTCTCCTGAGAATAGGACAATGTTATAATAATTGCCGAATAATTTTTGGGGTGTTTTGTTCTTATCTCTGCAAAGCAAAAGTCCTCATCTACTTGAGGCATTATTAACAGATCTGTGAGTTGTATTCCTGAGGCTGGCTGCAGCCTTGACCACATCTCTGCTACAGGAAGGAAGGCATGCAGATTAAACTGAATATAAGACAAAGGTCACATGGCAGATATGAGCACAGCAGAACAAATTCATTTGGGGCAGAGATGAATCACACACAATGACTATTGATCAGCCAATGTGTCTGAAAAGCACAGATGTGGTGACACTGCTGTGCCCTGGGATTTTACCATATCTTTAATATGTGTTCTTCCTCAAGATCTTATTTTCAACAGGTCTGAAGGGGTCAGATTCGTGATTTTCAATAACTATATTAACGAAGCCCAGCCATAATAATTACAGAAAAAAAAGAGTGAAAATTGTTTCTATTATTTACAGTCTAATTCTTGAAACTTGCCATCTAAACATGCAAGAGGACCTTGTCACTTTATTTCTTTATTTTAATGCAACAGATTATTCATGCAGAGAAGTTCAAAAACTTAGTGTCTTCATGCAAGAGAACCAACTAATATGAACCAAGTAATCTCAGGAAAAAAAAAGCAATTTATGGGGTGGTTTTAGCAGTTCTGAATAAAAATATTTCACATCTTTATACCCTTATTGTATCAAATTGTTAATTTCTTAAATTCTGTACAAGAAAGAGTCCATCCTTTTAAAATAACTGTTGAATACAAGAGTAGTTTAACTCATGTTTGTCAATATATGTGAATGTGTCTTCTTGTAAAGATATAGCTTTGCAGGCTTGCAGTTTCTCCCTTTTCTATAGAGCTGGAGCCATATTCAGGTCTTGGTGCTTTTGTATGGAGGCATTGCTCCCCCTGACTCCTGACACAGTGAGAGACAAGGGCAAGGAAAGCAGGAGTCATGGAGAGCACAGAGTATTCTGTGGGTCACAAGATGTGACTTAGTTGTGATAAATTGAGTTTAAAGAACCTAGAAAAATCAATGGATACCAACTTTTGTGTGTTTTTAAATTTTGAGTGTATTTTAAATGTGTATGTTTTTTGAAGCCTTGTATGTTTTTTTTTCATGCCTCTGGCTGTCTTTGCTGTGTAATAATAAAACAATAAACTCAACATGTTGCCTGGGTCTAGTGCAACTTGCATGGTGATTGATGCATTGGGACTCTGGTCTTTTGTTCATTCCTAAGGCCTGGAATGATAATTTTGAAACTTTATGTCATATCTTACGCCTCAATTAATTTGAGCCTGACAGAACTTCATTCTCTGGGTGCAACTTATCATTGCTCAAGTACTGTCAGAATAATGCACATACATAAGCATGCTTTCAATGTGAAAGTGATTCTTCTGGAGTTTGGATGATAAACTTCATCAGTCAGCAGTGGAAAGCAAATGTGACATGACCAACACAGTGTCAAAAATACTGATGCTGGTTGTAAAGGAGACCGACTCAATCCGTTGCAGACATTAACAGTGACAGCAGCAAAAACTGCTGAATGTCTGACAAGTTTCTGGTTACTCTTTGATCAAGACTCTCTTTACCTCTTTGGTCAAAGCATTAGTTTTGCAGAAATCATTAATTTCAATACAGTGTGTGTGTGTGTCAGGGAAATCTCCTCAGGTGCAATATCTCTCACCCAGTAATGTGTTCAATTGCACTAAGCGTAAAAAACCCAATACTAAGTCTAGACTTGCCCATCCTAACAGTTAATCTATAGATTATGTCTCCCATATGTTTCTTGGCAAATAGTAAAGTTCTTCGTTTAAATTTAGCCATTTAAGCTCTTTTGTATCTGTAGGCTGAATTAATAATTCTAAACTGTAGAGGTGATCCCCTAAAATGTGTATCTAAAACAGCTATGATCTCTTACACTGTGAAATTTCTTTTTTCTTCTTATTTTATATCAACAGAGCAAAAACAAATAGCTCAAACAAAAAAGTAAGACATTTAGGCATATAATTTACTAAAGCTGGATGAGATAAATCCCATCTCCCAAATTATACTATTTTGTCCTGAGAGAACTTGATCCAGGACGAAGAGTACTCCATCCTAAAAGGGCCAAGAGCCAAAGCACTGAGAAGGATTCCTGGTGGCTTTAGGGCTGAGGACAGAGGACACAAATCAGAAAGAATAAACATATTGGGTAGACAATTATGGTCACTTTGTCCATATACAACTGTCTCAGGGAAATCTGATGGACATGAAGCAAGGAATATGGAAGGTATTAATGAAAAATTGCTAAAGCTCAACACTAGCACAGATTATGCCAACAGACACTGAAAAGATGCCTGAAAATTCAGACCAAAAGCACAAAAATTCCTGTAAGCACAGATATCACTTAACTGGTTTGATAAGGATGAGTTTCTTTTCTTCAGAATCATCTTAGATCTGTTACTATTTCAGCCTCATGGTCCTATGTGTTAGAGAGGTACTTGAGTTGACAGGCTTGGATATGCAGTTAATAAGCCATTAAATTGCTGAGCATCTATAAAAAATGAATCAATGTTTCAGATGTCCCAGGAGCCTTATAATTAATAAAAGCCTCCTCCTGGAAGTGAAGTATTTAAAATAGAACACTCTTTCTAAAAGAATTGGCAATAACAAATGTCCTACCTTTGCTGATTCTTTATAAAAACTAAAATGCTCTCTCCACCAGGAGTTTAAAAAGAAATAAATTAATTAAAATATTCTGGTTTTCCTGATTGTTTAAAGACACAAACTGCAAATGCACTGACATTTTAGAGGTGACTAAGCCTCTGTCAGCTCACAGAGAAAATGACTGCAGTAGCAGGGTCTGTGGGAGCCACACTGCCCAACAAAGGCAACACAGCATGTATGTACAGAGCTGCTTTGCTACAATCCCCAAAGTCCTCAATCAGTGTAACTGAACAACAAAACACTGCTTATAAAAGCATGAGAGCCAACACAGGCACTGCTTGTTCTGCTGGCCACACCAATAGGATTTCCTCTGGCAGGGAGAGGAGGGGGAAGAGGGGGTGGGCTGTCTTACACTCGTGCTCGTGTATTTCATTCTGTTACACAGCACATGCCAGTGCCTGCTTCTTGTGGGCTGCCTCGTCATTGTTCACACAGAATTTGCCTGGGAGAAGCATATTACTGGTGTAGAATTCAAGGAAAAATGCAGGTAAATATTGCCTCTTGATCCACTTGGAGCTGAAACATATTGTCCTGGAAATTGCTGCTCAGCAATGGTCTCCTATGTGGCACATTTTGAATAACTACAAAGAATGATCTTTCTAACGATTTCTACAACACACATCAGAGACCAAATCCTGCCTTTGCCTCTTTCACTGTGGAAGTATCCTGGCAACAGCAGCAGTGCTGATGTGAGGAGCTCCATCCTTTCCTGCTTAGCTGTGTAGGAAGGGCACTAAGTGTCAGAGAAATGCCAAGAGATGCAATCTTGTGTGGCAGGGATGAGCAAGGCTTGTGCAGCATGTGGTGGCAGTGGCAAGGGAGCAATACTGCAGCCCTTTGGAGAGCCAAGGGGAAGAACCAGACCCACTCTCACCCCACTGCTCCTGGACACCCCTGGTAGATGGGGATGGGTTCTGCCCAGGAATTTTCCCTTACATGTAATGTTAGACAACGGCTAAGGGAAAGTATGAGGCAAAATCATCCTGGATGGGAAGATATCAAATTCAGTATCCTTTTTAATGAATTGGGAATTAAAAGGGTATATATAGTCTTTGCAATATGAAATACCTTCTACAGAGCTTAGATGATGAGGCAATAGGTTTTTTGTTCCACAGTTACCTATACTATTTAGGTTACTATTAGGTCATTTTATCTTCTCATCCATGTGATTGTCACAAGACTCCTACTTCAACAATCTGAGTTTCTAAGGTTACCAAAAAGGATTCACAGCAATATTTCTCAGAGATATAAAAATCTGAATTCTTTAATTTTCTACATGAACAAAACCAAAATAATTTCTTAAATTCTATTTCAGGATAAGAATTATTAAGTTCAGTAAAATATTGTTTTACTGAGAGGTGGACGGGGAAATGGATTGCCTGCTTCAGAATAGGCTGGAGTGCTTTCACTCAAGATACCAGCCAGTACCCAGAACCCCTTTTTTTTTCCTGAAGCACTGTGATCGAAGAAGTAAATCAACAATTGTCTTTCAAATGTCTTTGACATCTGAAACCCTTATCAGCTTTATGAAGGCTCTGAAACATTCCTGAAAAGCGTCCTCCAGATGGTATTGCTGGGTAAGTTTTAATGGCACTGCCACACCTTTGTTAATATGGTGACTTTAGTCTTCCTTTATATTGATAAGTCTTCATGATAATTTACAAAATTTCATTTCATAAAGTTATGAACAATCTTGGGAGTGTCACCATTTGAGAACAACAAGACCCAAAACACAGAGACTATTTATCTGAACAAATTGCAGTTCTCTAGACTCCCTCTATAGTCAACAGAGAGGAACAGGCACTTGTGAATGATTTCCTAACATAGAAATCTAAACCAGGTCACAATCCATGCTCAGAAAGAAGGTATTTTTCTCTTTGGTCTATGAAGAGGGTTCAAAGAGACCAGTTCAGAGACAGAAATCTTTACAGTAGTTGAGGTAAGTGAGATGACTCCTCAAAATAGAGGTTAAGTAATTATTTTAGGCTTCAGAGAAATCCTAATATTCAGGATTCCTGCCTTTCCCTCTTGCAAGAACATCCTTAACTGAACATGCATATTCTCACTGCAGAAGGAGGTAACTGAGGACTCTGAATAACAGAAACTCACTGCAAAGTAAGAAGGAAGAACAGACCTGGTGTTACTGTCACGTCATTGCCATTGACCACAGGTCTTTCTTCCTCTTCCTCCTCTGGTGGTTCAATGCCTGTCTTCTCCATATTGCTCACAGATTTATTCCTTTTTCGTTTGCCTTCAGCCCCTGGAGTGGCACCTGGGAGGATCTGGTCTGTCACATTTAACAGCAGCGGAGCCGGTTCTGCTGGAGGCTTGGGAGTGCCGTAATAGTTGTCTGCAAAGAGAAGAAAAGGAATAACACATGAGACTGCAGAAATACACAGGCTGCTGCTGCTGCTTCTTTTGTGTTACATTAATGGATGTGTGAGGTGGGATCTGGCTCATCAGCTAAAATAAAGAACAGTTCAAAATGTTTTCTGCAAAATTGAATGTTTACCTTTTCTGAAATGGTAATTAATTTTCTTTGTGGTAGCACAAGTGATCCAATCATGCTCACAAACAAGTATCTTATTAATATTTCTGAAGCTATAACAGGTTAAGTTTACATTCCTCTCATCCAAATACCTGGCAACCAGAGCTGTTCTCTTATTTCAAATCATTTGTTAGGACAAATTAGTTTTGCAACATTTATGCTACAAAACAAAGAGTTTCTTAAGGATCAAAATTATGATGAGAATATTGATTATTTATTATGTTATGTCATTTTCACTCCCTCAAATTATCTCACCTGCTTCGAAAGTAAATAATCACCCAATGATCCAGAGATTTGCAGTTTTTAGTAACATTTCATGATCTTGTTTTTCATATTTGTGAAATCTTTGCTATTCACAATTTCAAAATTTATAATAGTGATGCTAATATATTTTCAAAGAAACCTTTGAAAATAAGGTTGAAATCTTATGCTTTAGGGCTTAACATTATCTCCAAGTACTAAGGAATTCTGAGAAGACTTAAGGTGGCTGACAGATTACCCTCTATTTGTGTCTCCTGAAATTTCTGGCAACTTCCTCTGAGTCATCTACTTTCTGTCAGAAGGATTATTAGATTAGATGGACCACAGTCCCATTTTATCTATTAATATCTGTATGTTTGCAATTTCTAGCACATCTGATCTAAAAATTAGTGTCTTGCTGATACCACAGATTTTTCATTGAAAATATGGTTAAAATAGATCAGTAACATAATTAAAAATATTTTTTAAAAATGTACTTTCTAGAAAGAAACATAAATAGTATGAAAATATTATGACAATACGACAATATCATTGTAACCACACATAGGCATGACCAAAAAAAATGCATATGTTATACATGCACAGTAAACCATCATAAAATACATTTTGCAGGCAGAGTAAAAATTATCACTGGCACTTGTATTTCTGTGTGTTTCCAAAGACTTACTATGTTCAGCCACATGACCATCTCAATACAGGTAAGTAACTGAACAGCCTTGAAACTACTGAATAGTCACTGAATTTTTCACAGCAGTTTAGCAAAACAATATTAATAACAGATGTTTCTGTAATTGTAACACACAGTAAAAATGTACAGTGTTAAATGACACTCATAGTCACTCTGGACTTAGGCATGTTTGAATAAACCTTTGACTCACAGCAGATTTTCTCAGGATTTTGTGAGATGGCACAGGTTTATCAAGAGCCCCAGCAGGGCAATGAGATGTGGCTCTGTAGGAGTGACAGTGGGAGCTCTCTGACTGCCAGAGCCAAAGCAGGGGAGCAGCATTTGGGGTCTGAGGGGCAAAAAGGAAATCTGCATGGATCCACTCACAGAGACTGTGCCTCCACAAAATGTCAAGAACAGATCTGTTTGCAGTCAAATTTCTATGCTCTGACAGTCCAGGCTGTTTTGAGAATATCTGAAAACCAACAGTGCTCAGTTGGAAGTTTACTTTTGTACTGCTCTAAGATCATGTTACCTTTATTGGTGAGACTGTGTGTCTGCAATATCCCATACTTTGAAAAATGGATTCCTCAATTAAAAAAGCTCCCTGGCCTAAGCCATTTTACCAGTTTTAATCAGTGCCTCAGAGGCCTTAAGCCTGACAAAACTTGTCAAATATGCACTGATCTCCACTGATTCCATAAATATCAGAGGATATATCCCAGGAATATTGTACTAGTGCAACACAAACTGGGAAACTAAAGTGCAGTACCTTGGCTTTTTTTTTGTTTGTTCTTAGTTTTGTCATTGTGATACAAAATTGAGTGCAGTAATAATTAGCAGTAATGCTAATATCCTGAATAGTAGATGAGGTGTTTTAACTGAAGGATGCTCTCATGTTATTTTAAAATATTAGACACTTTTTCACCTTGAGTGACTATATGCATCTGTGAGAGACGGAGATAAAATTCATACACACAAAAAGATCTATGAATATCACATCTATAAAATTATAAGAAAAAAAAAATGCACGTGTAAGATCTGGGGCCAAAGAGCATTTAACTCATTTGATTTCAAACTGAAAATACTGTATAATCTGCAACTTCTGTCCTACAGCATAAAACTTTATGTGCTTTATGATCCAGTAACCATTCATTTAAAAGTGAGTTTAAAATTATTTATTGCTAGCTACTTATTGATCTATACCTTTAATTCAAAAATATGCAGAAACAATGCAAATAAAAATAAGAAACTACACACATACTGATACAATCAATGTGTCATTAAAAAATTAGTTAAACTCCAATGGAAAAAATATATAGAGTGAGAGATCCAGCCATTTAAATGAAGGAGCAATGCTCCATTACAGAAAAATTAGAATCAATCTAAATGGTCTCTTTTATGAAGAAGAGATTCTCAGTGTCTTGAAATTCCTTACTTGAGACTTGGGAGATTAGAGATGATGGAAGACTCTCACAAAACCTTGGAAAATGTCATATCTAAGCATAATATAGAGACTAAATGTTTAAAAACAATAACTTCTGTTGCCATTAAATTTTGAAAATCTCTGATCTCTTTTTCATCTTCCCCAAGCAAGGGGAAGGGTTCAATAGGTTATTGTTGAAACACTAATCAAAAGGTACTGAAATTCATTTTCCTGGAGGTAAAATAAGGAACACCAAATAAGCAATTTCAAGTGTAGTTAATTTTTGAAAAGGAATTATTAAAAAGAAAAACAAAAAGAAGAAAAAGAAAAAAGTAAAAAAAGAAAGTGTTCTAGAAGAAAACATAGACCTCATCCTCACTGGCAGTCAGAAATACCAGCAGTTAGGAGTTTTTTAAAAAATGAATGGAGCACAAAACAGACAACACCTTTATAGCACTATACAAAATCACATAGTATCCTCTCTTTTGTATACTGCCTGCTGTTCTGGAACTTGCCTCTCAAAAATTACATGGGGGAACTAAAGAAGGGCAATTAAAGCTTGGAACTGCTTAAATTGATTTTGAGTTTTCAGCTTGGAAATGGGACAACTGAAGGGGGTATATGGCAGATATGTATAAAAAAAGGACAACTCTGGGAAAGTGCCTAGAAAATCAATGAGTGGATGCTTAGCTTCCCACTACTTGAGGACAAGAGGATGTCCAATAAAATTAGCAGGTTTAAAACAAGCAAAAGAAGTGGGGTTTTTTTACACAGCATAAGAGAATAGTGGCATTCACTGTCAGATGCTGCCACTCACATAAATGCAGTCAAAAAGCAATTATACAAAGTCATAGAAGAAAAAAAAAAAAACACTGTGAAAGCCTATTAAATGTAAAGGTACAAATTCTGAATCAAGAGTTCCATACAATCAGATTGGTAGAGTGCAGAAGGTAACTCTGCATGCCTTCCCTCTTCTTGTATTTTATGCCTTAATATCTTTCAGGTCTCTTCCAATCTAGGTGATTCTGTGATCCACCAAGGGGCAGTTGTAAAGACATTTTCCCTCCATTTGACTAAGTGCAGCTGCTCTATTACTCAGGTTCCTCCTTGTACTCAGAAAATTGTCTGTATACTTACCTGCCACCCCTGCACAGTCAAGAGGTCAGTTTAAGCCTAAGTGAAGCCCTTTGTGCTGGCCCTGAATCAAAGCCTTGGTGCAGGCAGGCAGTGCACAAAAAGCCCCTCTACTGAATCCATCTGGCTGCTGCTCCTGATTGCTTCAGTGCTTCCAGCTGCTTCTGAGTGCAGCTGAACACTGGAGATGGTCTGGCCTAACCTATTTGGCTTGGCTGCCAAAGCAGCTTGGAAGCCATGGCACAGTGACAATTACCAAGTGTCCCTTGCCACCCCCGAGCTGCATAAACCCTGCTCAGCACCCTGATTCTACAAGGAAGAGTCAGACAAATTAATGGGTAGCCTTGCCCTGATGACAGAAACCAGATCAGGAAGTCAGAAAGTCACAAGAAGCAGACAAATGAGGAAATAAGGAGGAGGAAACAGCTTATTTTTTCCTTAACTTTAGTTCACCTATGTCAGGATGTAGTAAGATTTTATTTTATTGATGAAGCGTTTGATGGTGAAGCAATATCCTAACTTGCTTCCTGAGAAAAGGTAAGCCTTTGAGGAAGAAAAAAAGACAGAGCACTTGGGTGGTAGCAAAGAAGCAGAAAAATCCTCATGCTGAAATGATAACAAGACTCAGATATACTGGCAGTGCCTATACTGATGTGCTCAACACCCAGTGATCCCAGCTACTGGGCACAGTTATAAATGTGTCCCCCAAGTCGTGCTCTGCTTGTGCTCCATTGCAGAGACTGACCTACCTGCATTTTCCTCTGCCTGGCCTTCCCAGTCCCTCTCCCTTTCCTTTTGTGAGGAAGGATCCAAAATGCAGCATAGAGTGGACATCTCCTCTTGCCATCCTTCCAGACAGAGAAGGGAGAGGCAGGGCTTTGTGCCAGGTCTGCACTCCAGGCTGTGGAGGAGGAGGAGATGCTCCTTTAGCTCCTGGGCCAGGCCAGCCTGAGCCATCAGATCATGGAGAAAGGGGACCATTGCTGAGAGCACCCTTTTCTCCTGAAGCTCCCCTGATCTCACATAAGGAATTAAAAGCTCTGGTTTAAAAAGGTATTCTGAAAAGTTGAAATAGTGATGAGGAATTAGGAAATTATAGTAAAAATGAACAACCAGACAGAAAACAAGAGGTGTGCCAGAGCCAGAAGCTTTTAGGATGAATACTTCCAGCTGTGGTGTGACTCACATTCTGAGCCCAGAGCAGAGACACATTCCTTTTCACACTTATTTTTAGAGTGAGATGAAACAATACCCAGCTACACATACACACCTGCCTCTGCTTATTCAGCACCCTCATTTAGATTGATCTGTCTTTTTTGTTTATACAGCTTTGAATTGCTGAAGTATCAGTCAAAATTGTGTGAGTCAGCCACAACTCTAGGAAATGAAAGACAAACCTTATTTTTCAGTTATGAGAACAACTGCAAATGTTATGACGAATGTTAAACCTCTACATATTTGCTTTTGTGATCACTGACTACTGATAATAAACTAAGGGAAAGTACTCTGAAGTCTAATTGCTGCCTAGATTTGAGTTACATTTGATATTTTAACAGTTCACAAATACATATGGAAATGTAATAGATTCCAATGCTATAGAGAGTTTTAGATAGGCAGAAATCACCTTTATTTTCAATAAAATAATAATATGAACAAATATGAATATTTTATAATTTGACTAAAAGAAGATGGCTGAACTTACAACTAGAAGCCAACTGCATACCACAAGAAGCATCTCTTCATGATATATGTCTGTTTATAATCAGTATCCAGACAAAGACTGGTGACAACTGGTGCCCCTCAGGGGTCCATATTGGGAAAAAACTGTGTTTAATATCTTCATCAGTGACACCACCAGTGGTGTACTCTCAGCATGTTTTCAGATGACACCAAGCTGAGTGGTTTGGTTGGAGCACCTGAAGAACAGGAAGCCATCCAAAGGTACTTAGACAAGCTCCAGAAGTGGGCCCATGGGAATCTCATGAGGTTTAGCAAGACCACCTGCAAGGTGCTGCAGCTGGGGTGGGACAGCCCCAGTGTCAGCAAAGGTGGGGCATGAGCAGATCAGGAGCAGCCCTGACAAGAAGGACTTGGAGGTGCTGCTGGGAGAAAATCTGGACAAGACCTGGCAATGAGCACTCACAGCCCAGAAAACCAACTGTATCCTGGGCTGCATCCAAGGCAGCATGGCCAGCAGGGTGAGGGAGGGGATCCTGTCCCTCTGCTCTGCTGTCCTGAGACCAGGCCTGCAGTGCTGCATCCACCTCTGGGATTCTTGGTGCAAGAAAGGCATGGACATGGAGCAAGTCCAGAGGAGAGACACCAGAATGATGCACCACTCCTGCGACAACAGGCTGGGAGCTGGGTTTATTCAGCCCAGAGAAGAGAGGACTCCAGGTTGACCTTTTTGTGGCCAGTCAGTACCTAAAGGAGGCTTAAAAGGATGTCTTTTTTGAAAAACCTGTGATAATAGGACAAGGGATAAATGGTTTTAAGTAAAAGAGGGTAGATTCAGACTTGATAATAAGGAAGACATTTTCTTATTGCAAGGATGTAGAAACACTGGAAGTATTCCAGAGAGGTAATAGATGTCCCACACCTGGAAACACTTAAAGTCAACTTGGACAGGGCTGTGAGGAACCTAATCTAGCTGAAGATGTCCCTGCTCACTGAAGGGGCTTGGACTGAGGGAGTTGAACCATCCTTTCCAACTCAAACTATTCCATGACTGTATGAAAATCAATGATCTTTTCATAACAAGGTATTTATTTTTTTAATTTAACCTGCTTTGGAGTCTGCAAATCAACTATTATGATCTATATTCACCCTATCTGGCTCTAAGTGTTTAACCAATGGAGTGTTTAATTGGAACTAAGTAAAGCAAGCATCTTCCAGGAAGTGCCTTAAAAACATTGCCTTCTGTAATGACCCCCAGCCTGCAAGCCCTGAGACATCAAGCTGATGTCTGCTGCTGTAGAGTCCACACCCTGTGCACTCTTGGCATGTAAGTTTAAGTGTAGCCTTCTGCTAACCTCCAGAAGACAGCAAGAAAACAAGCTCATGGTTTTGGATTTTTGAGGGCAGGCCCAACACGCTGGCAGCATAACCAGCAGGGTAAGACCATATGAGGTTGGTAGTCTTTTAAATTTTGTGTGAAGGTTTCCTAGACAACATATCCCAGGAATAGGTGTTGCTAAAGAGGTGTTGCTAGACATCCTCTTTGAAGGATTTGGTATTAAACCATGGAATTGTTAAGACTGGAAAGAACCTCTAAGGTCATCAATATAATTGTTAACACAGCGCTGCCATGTTCACCTCTAACCATCTCCCTAAGTGCCACAACTACAAGTTTATTGAACACTTTCAGGGATGGTAATTCAAACACTTTCCTGAGCATCATTTGTGTGCAATGGATGTCAAAGACAGGAAGGAATTCTTAAATGCATGTTCTGTGAACTTCCATGAACCAAGCATGTGGTATCACTGTGCTTTCACTTCACTGTGCACACACATCACTTTGCCATAGAGGTATGTCCAATCAATTGCCATCTGCTTGTGAAATCTAACATCTAAAATCTTTATTCTAACATTTCTGATCATCTGTATATGTAATTTAGAGCATTTTTATGCCTGTTTTGCTCTGCAGTAAAACCACACAAGTATAGAATATTCTAAAACTGAAAAATCCACTTCTCTGTTTTCTTACAACCATCTTATAAAATTCCTAAAGAGGAAGAGTACGTAGACTTTGTTAAAATATAATTAGTGATGTATTTTAACAAAATCCAAGACAATTACCACCTCCTTAAGGAAGTCTAGCAAACTTCTTTTCACCCACTCACCCTGAGTAATTTATTTTGACGGGTGACTATACTATAATTAAGGTCTTTTTTTAATCATTGCTGTAAGGTTGGGTGAGTAGATTTTGTTCTTGGGTTCATACATTTTCATGACAGTTTTGCAAAGCTGCTTGATGGATTGAAGTTGCAAAACTCTTACCATGACTCCAAAGAAAGTGGAATTAAAAAATGAAGCCTTCTGAAGCATTTAGAGTTTAGATTTACATTGGTATTATTTGTACTCCTGGACTTGTGTCATTAAAATGGCAAATAAATAGCAAAAGTTGTAGTTCAGATCTCCCAGAATTTAGAGAAAAAAAAATTACTAAATATAGATCCACAATTATGTTTTTAAACAACAGCTTTTAACTTCTATTGTGTTCTCAGATATGTTCACAAGAAAAGTTATAACTTTACTATGATCTTTTTGGCTACTTTTGGTTTCTTTTAGACAGAAGGTCCCAGAAATGTCTTTGCTCTTCTTTTACTAACTAAGCCTTTGAATCCAGATTTCTTAGTTCTCTGAGCTTTGCTGTTAAATTAAAGTCTGAATTAAAAGTAAAGATTAAAATTTATTTACTTTGGGAGTGCTGTCTGAATGAGTTACACATGATACACAGAACTAATTCTGTACTTGTTGGATATCGACATCCCCAGGGCTACTTGTTACAAAGTCTGGTTTTTCTCCCCTTTCTATTTCCTAACTGCATTGGGCTTCAGCTATAAATCAAGTTACTTGAAAGAAATATTTTCTGGACATCCCATGATCCTGCTAGAACAGAGGGGTCAGAGTTATTGCCTCTGCATTCCCAAGAAACACTTCAGCATTTTCTGGCAGGGGCCAGCCAGCTGTTTCCCAGGGGCAGGGGGACATCTGATGCCTTGTGCTGCTGTGCCTCTTCCCCAGGCTGAATTCTCATTTGGGTTGGTCTCTGCAGCTTCTGGTGACAGACATTAGGCAAATACGTTAACTTCTGTGTCAAGTAATGACATTTTAATAACTGGCTTCAGGATTGTCTATTCATCTACATTAAAATTAAGCCACTAATTATAGCTGTGGATTTTTGCCCAAGAGTGTTCTGGCCCCCAATGAATGCAATAGCAGAGGAAGTTTCTAAATTCACAAATACAGCAATGGAGCCTAGATGGGCTGTCAAACCTTCCAGCATGACAAAACTGCTGTTCTCTTGCTGTTGGACACCAACTGTCCCAAATAAGAGCATCTCTTTTCCATCCATACAGACTGGGACAGACTTTATAGGTAAGGATGTACAAGTTGAGTTTTTATTTCTTAACTACCATTTTTCAAGAGAAATATCAGTAGGAAATGAATTTTAGTAACAATAAGGTGGTGATAGAGTACACCTGATATGCATAGGGCATGGTCTGATTTCGAAAATCTTGAAGGCCCCAAATTAAGGCATATATAAGCTAGTTGTCATTTTAAAAAATATATTTTCATCAGAGATATCACTTCACACTTTAGTGTATTTCAGAGAGTTCAAAATTCTAAGTTTTCTTCATCACTGTTTCCATAGTTCCGTTTCACATAGCTGCTTTTCCTTTTAACGACTCTTTTTTTCTCCCACCTTTTAAAGTACTAGGGTGGCTTTATCTTATAAATACTCTGCATTCCTTAGATTTTGCTAATTAATCTTTTAGCTGATTGCTCATCTACAAATTTTGCCACATATGCAAGACTAATCCCTAAAGTTCTGTGTAAGAGTACAGGAAGCAAGTAGACAACAATATCACCTTTACAAAATCAGGTACAGCCCAGACTGTTTTCATCATCCCTTTAATTTCTACCAAGACCAAACCATGTGAGCAGATACAATTCTCCTGAGCACTAAATCTCTCACAGTTGGGAAATAACAGTTCTCCTGTCAGATGTGGGAATCCCATGGGTTGAAGGTGTAAATACCTTTCAGATAAAGTAACTATAAACCATCCTGTGTTAAGCCCAGGCGGAGATGGCTACACAGAGGGAACTGTCTTGCTTTAAGATTCCTCTAAGATTAAGGTCCTGACCTTATTTCTCCCAAATATTCTTCAAGTTTGTATTTCTTTCTGAGAAGCAGAACACATCAGTTTTAGATAATGGCCTAGAAGAGAGAGGACTGCTTATCAGATGCAGCAGAGTGCTCCACACACAGCAAATCATCACACATCTCCCAACCACCAGCAAATATGAAATGACTTTCAACTTTCATAATTTGATCTTCTGCTGAGCACAGTGTACCAGAAGTGAAAAATCTAGACAGACCTGACAGACCTCTTGAAAAGGCTACTCCTACATACTTGAGGAAAATCATGGACAAAGAGAAAGGATTGAATAATTAATACAAAATGGAATTTGGACTCCAAAAGCAGGAATCACAAAGGTATGAATGCAGGCTATTGGAAGACCACTATGCAACAATACAGCTTGATAAATACATTAGTAACTATTTCATAGTGCTCTGCACACTTTAAAGCAATTCTGTCATCTGACCTCATCTTCTAAAAAGCAGTAGTATAATCTGAAACCTCTGCTTTTCCAGAAAAGAAACATGGTTCAATTCCTAAACAGTGTGTTCTTTGCTGCAGCTAAGCACAGATACCAAGATACTTTTTCCCACCTCACTTATAATTTTTATTGTGAGTTATTGTCTGGATGGGACCCTTGAGTAATCACCTGTCCCCAAATGTGTATGATCCCTAAGTGATGTAGAGAGCTAATTTCACTTTTCCTGCTCAGAAGTTCAGTATCTAAAATAATGAACTCTCTTCCCCCATCTGCCCTGGTAGTGATTTTAGATGAGATTAATTGACCTCTGAAGTGTACTTGGGTTTTGGTTGTTACTTTAAAAGAAGGTCCAGACACCTTTAAGCTTACTTATATTAGAGGACATGATTCAGACCCTTAATGATCAAGGTCCCAACACACTAAATCATGCTATTACTTTCTTCCTTCATTTAAAGATTTAGGCTAAGCAAAGTTAAAAAAAGAGATTTTCTGCTTCCCTTTGTATATTTTATATATTATGGCTAAGATTTTTGTAGAAGTAAAAATCCTCTGCCATATTAGAGAACAGCTTGCAGCAGAGTCCCTCCCTTTTGACAGTAGTGCCTACATGGTTTTACACCCTTACAAATTATCTGGAAAGATGAGAAAAGTCTAAGAATATTTCTAGACAAAATTTCATCTAGTTCAGTCTGGGCCACAGAAATGAATGTTTCTGAAGGTTCAGAAGGCTTAAAAAAGAGAAAAAAATATATGTCATGGGGAAGTTATTATGTTAGATGAAATTTATTACTGATTAATGCAAATCAGAGAGTGATTTTGTTGCAAATTACTATTCTTTCTAGAGTGATACTGGCAGTGCTGCTGACATCTCTCTGTATAGTAGCAGCTTCCTTCTACTAAATAATAAGCAAAGTTAGACTCATTCACTGAACTAAAGGAATCAAATGTCATACAGTGTTCATCATATGGTTAAGAACTTTATGCATGCAGCATTGGCTCAGACTTTTTTAAGGAAAAAAAAGTTCCAGAAAGAAAAGATGTTCTAACAAAAGCAAGCAAAATTATAAGCTTCCCATAATAAAAATAAAATGCATTTCAGTTGTACAAATTAACTATATTTCTGTAGAAGGTGGTATGAAGGAATGGATGTGCCAAGTTTTTCAGATGAAATTTTGTTTAAAAAATGGGAATGAATTTTAAGAACATAGAGTCACTATACTAGAAGTTTCTGAGAGATTACCCATATGTTAAATCAATCCACACTTACTACAGATCTATCTGAAAATGCCATGTGTAGGGCTAGGTGAAGTTTATTCAAAAATGTTACTGCAGAGGTCTTACAGTCATGAGAATTGTGTGATCTGTCTTTTGCCTGGCATAAGAAGCTGGATTAATGCCCCCACCCCAGGTTTGTTCACTACTGTATCTCCTTTTTCTTTTTTTTTTTCCATAGGACTTTAAGCTTATTTTAATAGCTGTGTTTATAGACACCTTATACATTTTCAGAGTG
Organism: Agelaius phoeniceus; assembly: GCF_051311805.1. Lineage (NCBI taxonomy): Eukaryota > Metazoa > Chordata > Aves > Passeriformes > Icteridae > Agelaius > Agelaius phoeniceus. The sequence continues at coordinate 61,774,174 of NC_135269.1, forward strand.
GCATTTTCTCTCTGCTATAGCTGGAAATCTGTCTCCAACTGCCTTGACAACCTTGTGAAGATACTCTAGACTTAATTTCATTTGACAGTTTCTTCAAACCTGAGGAAGAAAAGAGATCCCTGTAGTCAATCAGTTTTTGTATTCATTTATTCAGGCTGCTACCAGAGAAAGTTATCTTGCCAATTGTAGAGGTATGTAGGGAATCCTTTCCTTTTGTGCCTAAAAAGCCTCTGCAGATTGTCCTGGATAGTCATCTTGCACAACATGAATAAATCAGATGGTCCCTATTGGCCTTTCCTTAAGGAGTTGTCAGAATAAATAAAAATACTTCTCAGAGACTCACAGTGATTCCAGGTACAAAAAATAACCAAATAAACTTAAAAAAAAAAAAAAAAACAAACAGAGGAAAAAGCTACATAAATTTTGTTTTCATGAACAGATTATTTTGCCATATTAGTGAGAATCATCAGGTGTTTTTTAAAGTAATTTGAAATTATAAAGCCAAAATACTAAGCCATAACTAACAGTTAATGGAGGCTCTGTGTTCCCCGTTTTCCTTAAAGCCAGTGGGATATCTCTTTCTAAAGTGGTATTTTTTACCTCACTATTCTGTCCACCACCTTGCTCCTGAGATGACTGAGATACAGAGCTTTACCTTTCTCATGTGAGTTTTAATCCACAACTCTACTGCCAATGAGGTCTTGTGCTACACAAAGACATTTTAGCTCCTCCAGAGCTCAATTACTGCATAAAGATCTATGATGAGGCAATCCACAACCCCAAGAACCTGTCCTAAAACCACACAACCAATCAGTGTTAAAACACAACTTTAAGCCAGGGAGAAAAAAGAAGGTTTAAAAACTAATTATTTTTTAATCATTCAGAAAATTTCTGATTAGACACAAACTAAGAGATATTGAAGAATTAAGTAATTGATATTGCCTGGGGTGTGTTTACCACATATTAGTAGGAAAAAACCAAACCAAACCAAAACAAAAAAACCCCAAAAACCAGGGAAATAAAAAAATCTTGATCATGCTTGATGAGTCTTTTTCTCCTAGTTCTTGCTCCTAAGCTGTATAATGAGGCATTCTGGCATGCCCTTCTTCAGGCCTCACAAATTGCAAAGTTCACAACATCATTCTCCCAAAAGAGGCAATGGAGGGTCACCTTCATTCAGGAGCTAAGCCACCGCTGGGAGGGCAAGGTGAGACATTAAATAAACTCTGACCTTCCACTGATTCTTTTCTTTGGACATGAGACTAACAAGAAAGTGGCCAGAGGTTGTAAAGAAACTGTCACAACCACCATCAGAGCCTGGACATTCTGCCATTTGGCCAACTCGTATCGCTCAACCTCTGAGTGTGCATAGGACTGCTGGGGAAGTGGGGTAAAAATAGGCGCTTTCCACTCATTTATTGACTCTGACAGAATTTAGGCACCAATGGACACTTTGGTCCCCAGGTCATGGAGGTTTCTGCATGCCCAGTACTGCAGAAATGCAGCAGCTGCCAGTGCTGACTAAATTAAGTGTTATTGGAGTTGATGGTGGCAATGTTACCCTTCATTTACACTAGAAAGATACAACAGAAATGTTTAAAACAGTGAGATTTGTAGATCCATCTGACCAACAGCAGAAAGAGCGTTGTAAAAAGATGAAGAGTTTTAATTTTGTTTCTGAAAGATGATCTCTAGTAACTGCCTGAAGGCCATTAGACAAATAATTAAAAACAGAAGTAAATGAGTTGCTATTCACCACGTTGACTGTGGGGGGAAAAAAAAAAAGGTAGCTGAAAAATCTGTGCTGTTTTCATTCTCTGTCAAGGACAGCCAAATGTTTTTGATGTGTGGTCTGCACAGTCATTACAGATTGAAGCCAACATGCACAACTGTCCAAGTGTTTCTTATCTCTCTCTTTCTCATTGACACACTGTGTTGCCCCAGGCTACCTTTTGTTGGCTGTCCTTTTTTTTCCTGCCTGCCTGTTTCATTTCTGATCCTAAAATCCTGTTCTGGGGTAAAAGACTTCTCTACTCTGTCATGGATACCTCTTGACTCTGCTCTGTGAGCAAGCAGAATCAACAAAGAAAATTAAATGTATCTGTCTTGTTTGACTTTATTTTTTGAAAACCGCACCTAATAAAAATTCTCTGGTAATACCAAGCACTGGTCTGGTCCTATGAAAAAACTAAAGGGTTCGTGCTCTATGGAAAAAAAAAAGAGTTTGGTATGTATAAATTATTTAGGTAAACTCTGCATCTGTGACTGATAGGAATCTTCCAATCTGTAAAATTCTGGTACAACTACGCAAATTCCTCCTGTGAAATAAACATGCCATGATCTCAAATTCTAAGTTTATCAAGTGTTCCAGTGTTTTAATTATAGCTAAACCTTTAGAGAAGACCTGTGTTTTCCACTACCTTCATTCCACCATGAAGCTACCCTCTCAAAGATATCAAGGATATGATTCTCCTTTTGCGTGACCGTAAATCAAATACTTCCACTGAAGCTAATGGACTTACTGTGTTATGAAGGAAATGCAAAGTTCAAGCATTTAAAAAGTGCAATTCTGTCAAACAAAGGGGTTTTTTTGGGTGATCTTTGAGTGATTACTCATGACAAGATTCACTATATTTACTCTTGTAAATGGCAAGTAATTTCTCTTTAATTTTCAGTCTGGACAGCAAATGGTTGGGAAGAGTCACAAAGCAATAACAACCTTGAACACTTATGCAACACTTCACATTTCAAACTGCTTCAGAAATGTAAACCAATTAGGCTGTCATTATGATTTATGCTAGGGGAGACAAGAAATATATAAACAAAGTCAAATAGAAATGCAGGGCTCCAAACTACAGTTCTGTGAATTAGAAATCACAGAAAGAGCCTTCCAGGGACTTCCTGGGAAATGGAAGATAAAACTCTGGAGTAGATTGAGTAACAGCTAAGATATTGTAACCTAGTTACTGTTGAATGGTCACATGTGGAACACAGAACACATAAATACACCATTTGTCTAAATAAGCATTATCAGCTTCATCTCACAAATAACTATCGTTCATTAGCTCATTAGTGAATTTCTTGAGATGTCTTATTTACAATGCAATTACCCCTGGCAGATCTGTCTAAACTGATAACCAAAGGGCAATTAAAATCAGTACCCATGCCAGACCATTAGATGGTTTAAAGCATAATATCTGTGCTACTGGTTTCTTTTAGAAGTACGTTGTTAACATCAGGAGCATAAATGTTAATTAGAGTAATGACTTCACTCACTAATTTCTTTTATACAAGACCATTTGGATCAGAATTCAGCTCCTCTGTTTGAAAGGGCGAGTTCTTTTTAATTAGGACAGCTACTCCATTGGTACTAGCAATAAATGAGAGGAGAGATCAAGGTCTCACCCATCAGGGTTTTTCCACTTTTTGTTTCTGTGTAGCATTCAGTACCTCAGAAAAAAGCTCCAGTTTTAGTCAGAAAAAAACCTAAAGTCCTCATTCTTATAATGTTAATGTAGATCTTTTACAAACATTTATTTGCAGCCCAGATATTCTCATATCATCATTTTTGAGATAAATTTTCCTCCCTGCATGTTTCACTAGGTAGACCAGCAGCTTTAGGTCATTGCTATTCCACTGGATCACCTCCCCTAAGGCAGGGTTCTGTGCCAGAGTGAGACTAGTTAAGAAAAAGTGTCAAAGACTATTTAATTTCAAGCCTTCTCTGCTGCTGTGCATCTCTCACTCTTCAATCACGCTCTGACCCTGTCGAGGCACACACGTGCAGCTGGGAGAGGATGGGCTGCTCTTAGCAGCAGCAGTGCCCAGTGCTCTGCCTGCTGCTGACCTGAGCTCCAACCTGCACACATCACAGCAGGGACAGACAAGCAGCAAAAAAGTGTAGGCTGAGGAGACACAGAGAGGAACACATGACTGCACTGGCAGGGCAGGAGACATTTCTCCTCATCACTCTTAGCCTAGACTGGCAAAGCCTCATGGACTTTCACAAGGCCAGTGCCACCTTTCCTTCCTTAAACGTTGGGATACATTATTGCAGAATACATTGGATTCTAAGGAGTTAATTCTTGGCAATATTTCTTAAATCTGGCACAGCATCTGCATGCCTTACAGCAGTTGTTGGCCAAGGATGGTCTTGAGTCAAGAAGGGGCCACAGTTACATGGTTACTCCACACCCCAAAGCAGCAGAGTGCAAAGGATGAACATCATGTTCTCAGAGCCTCTGAAGCACTGTATTTCTGTGGGTTCTGAGATCCACACTTCACATTCCTGTCCCCAAAAGGGCAAAGAATAAGAAGGAACAGACATAACTGGGAGTAGACATGGGCATCAGTCCAGTTCAGCCAGTTTTGTTGGGTACAAGTTCCTTCTGGACTCTAGTGCCAGTCTACAAGCTTGTGGGCAAATCACGTGTGCTGAGTCATGAGGTACATTCTTCTATAGAAAGTAATAACTGGCAGATAGATAATGATACTCTGGAGCAACCTGTATTGCCTCTTAGCATCCATAAAGATGGCAACTTGTGCAGCCAGAGATGTGCTCAAGTATTTACATTTACATGCACACAGTAGTAACATCATGCTCAGGCAAGATTTCTCATACACTGATATGAGAGACAGTCATATCTTAGCTTGATCCTAACTAGGTCACTAGGAGTTACTAGTGGGAATATGCAGAAGCCCTCAAAGAACAATTTATTTGGGCAATACCAACAATCCCTTCCTAAGATTAAACACAGGAAGGAACTGTCTTACTCTGATACAGACCCAGAGCGCATTACTAAAATCAGTGTCTTTAATTCTATAAATAAAAGCCAAGAAAATTAAAGATTCGATAATGATAATAATAATAATTATTATTATTTCATATGTCTAAAACCAGTGTATTCCTTGTAAATAGTTAACACTTGGTCCAACTTGTCCATACTAAACATCATTATAGAAGGCTAAAATTGCAAAATTAATAATTTGTCAAAATCTCCTCAGTTCTAAAGAGTTTTGATAGTACTGTAGCCAGCTGATTGCACTGAACTTGACTCAGTACATCTAAAGAGCAAAGTTTAAAGAACTGCAAATTTGCCAGGTTGAAGCTACATCACTGCAATGACAAGGTGATGCAGACATTTTCCCTGTTAGGGCACTACATAAATTATAACCAAAATTTATATTAAATCAAAGGAATATGTCGTCACCACTAGAGAAGTCAACAGTGTAAGCCTTGCTATTAATGGTTCACAGTGTCAGAAGATCAAAGGTGACCCAGGCATGGAGAATGCACAAAAATTAGATCCTCAGACAGATGATCACTGAGCAGGCTGCAAGGAAATACTTACAGAGCTACTGTCAGTTCTGATTTTTAAGCTGGATGTTCCACATTAAAAATGTCATTCAGAATGATCCTAAAACTTGCTGCTGTGTGCCATTAGTTCAAATGCTGTGTTAACAGTACTACATTAACATCAGTGCCTCTCTAGTACAAAGTTTTGTGTAACAAAATTGGAACAAATAACATTCGGAAATGCTGAATTTCCATGCACATTTTCTGTCCAGAAGAACTAATGATGTCATTGTCACTATATTCACCAACCTTGCTGAGCAAGACCTATTTTTGTGTGAAGTTCTTAAAATAGCTTTTAAACTGCAGCAGTATTGGAAGTTGGAATAAATCCAAGACTTGTGAAAGTTGTACCTGATGCCCCTCATCATTGCCCTGTTATGGACCATCATCCTTATGGACTGATAATTCACTCTATTGCTCCTAGCTGCATCTGCCTGAAGCAGACCAGAGGGCTGTTGAGTACAACCTGCTCTTCTGGCAGATAAATGGGAACTACAGGAAAGAAAGGGATGGGAGAAAGCAACAGTGAATAGCCACACTGGCCAGTTCTCCACCAGCTGGTGCTGGGTGGGATGTCTGTCAATGCCCCAGCAAAGGAGTGAAATCCAGCTGTCATACTGACATAATGAATACAACTCAAACACTGCACACTAAAGTATGTGAGGATCTTTTAACCTATTAAAAAACCTTTTTTTGGCACTAGCATTACCTTAATATCCAACTCTCTTGTGTTCTATCTCTAAATCTCCTTTAGTTTCATATAAGCCTGGATTAAATATGGATATTTCAGGTTAATAATCAAAAAAGATTTCCAGATGCAGAACTCTGTGTCCTTCAGATGCCTGTAAAACAAAGACAGTTGTACACTGAGTACAGTGGAGAAATGACTGGAAATCAAGAAACCTGAATGGTACTAAGTGCATGTAAAGTTGTACTGGGTAGATGTGAAAGCAAAACAATCAGAACTGCTTCAGTCTGCCAGTACCTCTGCAACTTGGAAAGAGGTTTTGGGCTTGACTGCTCATGGGTCAGTCTGTTCACAAAATAGCAGGACTGTTCATGGGAGAGACACTTTTAAAACATAATTACCTGGTGGTTAGAAACCCTTGGACCTAATCCATTCACAGACTTTATTTGAAGAAAGCAATGTATGGATGGATGTGAAGATGGATGCTTTTTTTACCGAAGTGACTTGTTTTTAAAATTATCATGCTGATTAATCACTTGACTCTCTTTTTCAGGAAAAATGAAGATAATTAATTACTTTAAAAATTATTTTTCCTTGCATTACTTTTTTGTTGTTGCTGTTGTTTGGTTTTTCCCCCATAAGAATCTCTTCATGGAAGCTTTTGAGCTAAATTTAACCTATCTACTACCAATGTAGATATCATTCACTGACTAAAAAGCAGACATAGCCACACGTTAACTTCCCTTTTCTTACTACTCCCGATTCACAATTTCATTAGATCAAACTGAAAAGCTAACATGCCAAACTATTTACTCTGAGAAAACCTCGAAGGTGCTTGTCATTCAGCTGATTACATTTTAAGTCAAGTAAAAATTGTTGAACAAAAAATATACTTTTTGAAGGAATAAAAAAACCAGAAACGTGAATTGTTTAGCAAAGCTATCCCTATGATTTTATATACTTGCATTCTGGTATTTTGTCTGCCTAATATGGATTACAGCTTCTTAGTAAATGTATTCTAAAAGAAGACATCTGAGATTAAGAAACACATTATTTAAGAGCTGTGTTGCCTGTGCATGCTTTGAAACTTACACTTGTTTCTTATACACGCTGTAAATTTTTAGTTTCCAAACCATTGATATTTAATTAAACTGACTGAAAAAATGAAACAATTTCATGGCTGATGATGCTCTCTACAGAGTGAAACAGGATGGGAAGGACATGAGGAAAAGCAGAGGGAGCTTTCACTGGATGAAGGGGTCAGTGCATTGAGCAGTCACAGTGTGACAGACATCTCTGGCACTGCCACTGTGTTGGGGAGGTGCTGCTCTGACAATGCCAAATACCCCTGGCACTACAAAAACAGAGAGCGCTCCAGTGTTCTTTAGGATGTACTGTGCAGATTTAAAATGGATATTTTACATTTATAGACTAAACAGACGGTGTGTTCTTCTGGGACAGCCCTATTATGCAGTTGCTAAGCAGCCAGAGCCTCACATGCACAGGGCCCATGTGCAGTGCCCTGCCCAAGCATCAGACCTGGCTCAAAGGCACCTGCACAGCTCCTGGCACACAGCAGTGCTCCCAAAAGCTGGCTGGGCTGCAGGGGCCACGCTTCACCCCACAAAACGCCTTCTGGCAGGGCCAGTAACCACACAAACCCCTGCACACAGCCAGGACATCTCTCTGTGGATCTGCCTTCCCCATAGTGTTCCACTGGCAGCAGTGGAGCTCTGGGAATGCCAAAACCATTGGATGGCCCCATCTGCTGTGAATGCAGAGGATGCCACAAATAGATTCACCTGGGATGCTATGCAGCAGCACTGCATAGGAAAGGCTCAACCTGTGGCCTGAGCACAGGCAGAAAAGGGGCTCCTGCCTCAGGGTGACTCCAACTCTGACCTCTCCAGCCTGCTGGCATTTCTCTCTGCTGGGAATGTAGCACAGACTCTTGTAGCAGCATTCTGCACGAGCTAGTATGTCACCATGGTATTTTCTGAAAAATCCTTCGCTGGGATTTTTCTCCTGAGAAGCCTCAGAAAAGAAATGTAAACAATTATTATCTGATTGCTTTGGAATGTGGTCTGCAGATTGTTTACCAACAGCTGCATCTTTGATGTGAACTGTTTTTACTTAATGACCAATCCCAGTCCAGCTGTGTTGGACTCTCTGGTCTGTCACTGGTTTTTATTATTTTATCTTGTCTAGCCTTCTGATGTCTCCTTTCTTTTTCTTTAGTATAGTTTTAGTATATAATTTCTTTTAATAGAATGTAATATCATAATATAATAAATCAGCCTTCTGAGAACTTCGAGTCAATTCTCATCTCTCACCTTATCCTGGGGGACCCTCACAACACCTCAACACTATTGGATCCAAACCAAGCCACTTCTCTTCTTCCCTACAGGAATCTTATTAACTGGTACAGGGATAATATCCAGGTTCTCAGACTGTAGCATATCATGGTACCCTTGCATTAACTGGCATTTGAATTGTTGACTGGAAAAAATAACTTTAAAATTAAAAATTTAATACATGGTAACCCTGGGTGTCTCATTTGCCTCCATTGCTAAAAACATGTGCTTCATGTCTAATGTGAACAGGTTCAGGTTACAGCCAGGGGGTTGTATTACACTTTGGCTGTGAGACTGAAGAACTATTACCTGGTATCTGTTTCTACTGACGCTGCAGAAATACTTGAAAAATGTGACAAAGTCACCTCTTTGCCTCTATGATGCTAAACCAAACAGATTCAAGTCTGACTCCAATATTTCTTATGAATTCCTCTCCAGCCTGTCATCTTCCTGCTTGCACTGCATGCACCACAACTGGACAGAGACAGCCAGGAGAGCTTCAAGCAGCTTCATACACAAAGATGATGTAACTTCTCAGGTCCTACAAGCCTAAAGACACCTTATCTCTGCCCTAACACCATAGCAGGAGCTCACACCCATTAAATGTGGTTTCCTATGCTCTTCAACTGCCACCAATGATGAGAAAAAATATCATGACGTGTATAAATGTGTCACAGACCAATCATCCCTGTTGTCATCTTATTGCAAAGCTCCCATACCTTCTCAGTGGTTTCTCATGAGCAGCTCCTCACAGCACTGACTCCTTCTTCTTCACAGCACAACCAGCAAACTCCATCTCTCTCCTCACCCAGCTACCCCACTCTTTTGTGGCCCTCATCTTCTTATTGGACACAGCTGTGGCCTGTTAAGGGCAGGCCTGTTCCTAATCTTTGGTGATCAGTACAGCTGCAACTCCTCAGGGGTGAGATTGCCTTCTGAACTGTTCTCTTACATTCTGTCCCTCCACACATCCCTTCATTAAAAAATTCATGTTTACAGCCTACCATAATTTACTGAGCTCTTCTAATGCAGAACTGGTCACCTGCCTTTTAGAAACCAACTCCTGACTCAGTAAAACACCTCTTCACACATTTGGGTTTTAGTTTTTAAGACAGTGTAGCATACAACCACTCTGAAAACTATGGTGTCTACCTATCAGAAAAACAATTTTTATATACCATTTTATACCTACTGAAGCATAAGAAAGATGTTTGTGGGGCTGTTGCACAGAAGAAGCTGTGAGAACAAAATGAATTAAGCTTAACAGTGACAAGCTAACACAGACAAATACTTTCTTGAAATATTTTGCTTACTCAGCTGTTATGACTGAGAAGCCTTCAAGAGAGATATATATACACAAGTTTACATAACAGGAGGACCTGTATCAAAACCTTAGGAAGTTAAGAAATGTGTGTATGTATAAAGGTGTGGATTCCATCCTGTTATTGACAGAAACTGCATGACAAACTGCTGGAGCAAAAATGATAGATGAGATGATATTAGTTACATCTACAGCTTTGGTACTGGGGAATAAATGGTATAATATATAGTGAATGCATCACAGACCACTGAAATGCTGTAACCTTGACCAAGAAAGAGCAAAGTCAAATTTCAACTTATCTGAATTTTAACTAATGTAAATAAGATTCTTCACACTTGCTTTAACAAACCTTTTTCAAGTGTTCAAGCAAGAGGCATATTCTTATTCTTCTAATATTGCACATCACAGAAGCTCGCTAGATATTTTGACCCCTAGTTAGGCTACTAAAACAATTAGCTGATTTATTTACAAGTTTTTTTTAAATAAACTCTCTAATAAAAATTATGCATATATCCATAAGTTATATAATAAATTATATCTAGTTTCCAGTCATCTAGTTGCACACTCATCCAGGTCATAACATACTTAGACATTTGGTTACAGCTATAGTATGTGCTGTGGTGGAAGAAAGATTGGAATTGGAATTTTAATCCCCTTGACCTGCTGCAAGCTACACTGATATACAGTTTTTATCTGTTTAATATGACTGGTTAAGGAAGACACCCTCCTAGACTATGCTTAAAACACTCTGTGTCAATCACACATCAATAAATATAACTGAAAAATGGCAGTTTTCTCAAAATGATGGGAAAAAAATTACATAAAATTTTCTCAGACTGTAACCTGATTCTGATACTCATCCATGAAAAACTGGCTTCCACTTCTCATGAGTGGGAAAAAGAAGAAATTTAAGAAGGAGATAAAACAAATGTGAGGACAGCAAGCTTTGATGTTAGGAACGTATTTAGTTTTATTTAGGATTCATTGCAAATCCCACTCTCTCTAAAAAGTTTTGTGACTTTTAGTGTTCCATAAGATCACTCAAAACTTATTATTTATTTAGTACCATTCATCTCCCAGGTGCCTTAATGACTAGAACATCACAAATGAGTGGCAGAAAAAACACAAAGTGTTATCTCCTTCAGCATCTACCAGCATAGATCTTTTCCTTGCCCTGCAGTTATATTGCTTTCCTGTGTCTATTTTAAATATAATTAAGGTATAAAATCAATCTTAATGAATTCCCTTTTTTAATCCAATGCCTTCCAAATAAGAAACAGACAGTTAAGATAATTCCTGTTGAGAAAAAAGATATCAGAACCTCACAGATATTGTAATTTGAAAAGAGCAGTTTACACGTTATTTATCCAGCCACCAGCTGAATACATCAATTCCTTAGAGGAGGTGGGGGATGTTGCACCTTTATTGTTGCAATGTTTCTTTGCTGTCAGTACTTTCTTCCCTTAAAGAATGAAGAAAAAAATTAGTTTCAGAATAATTTTACTTGTGCTCCTTCAATTTCCTTTTACCTATAGTTGAATTCTCAGGAAGATCTGATCAAAATGAAAGTGTCAAATGAGTTTTAAATGACATAAGGCAATCCAGTGATTAAATTTCTCATGTTATATAGACTTCATAGCCATAGAATGTATTCGTATTTTTTCTAGTTTTTATTTTATAATTCATTATTATTGTGCTTCAAAGACTACATATACAGATTTTCTTAAAAGAAATGTGGCCTATAAGGCTGTTTAAATGACAGAATGGTTAAAGTCTGTTTAGATTAAATCAGGAAACCCTTCCAGGCATATGGAGGTCCAAATGAGTCTGTACAGACACCTGTGAGCAGAGGACAGCTCTGGAAAGACTGAAATATTCCTTGTCATTCCAGACAGATATTCACCATTCTGCTCAAATGGTGATGCACGACAATGGTGCACAGACAGAAAAAGGTAGGGAATATTATCTAAGACATGTCTGGAGAGACCAAGAAGCCTCTCTTATCTGTCATTAACATTCCCTTCAAAATTCTAGTCAGACTTATAAGAAAAACCCCAAACTTTCAGGCCATTCAGGATTCTTCTGAAACAATTGGCATAACTCTTTTTTCTCTTTAAAATGAAAGTTTAGGATTTTCTTAATTCTGTTTTACATCCCTAATATTTTCCTCTGAAATTGTCTTTCTGCAACTCACACTCAAAGTGACACCAGTGTCCCATGTACTGAAATAAGAAGTGGTTTCCTGGCAACAATATCGACACAAAAGTTCTCATGATTTTTTCTCTCACTCCTGTGTCTTAATGGATTGAATAATCTGAATAGCAGAGAAAAGCAGCATGCATCTGATCTTAATGAACTGTAATAGCTAGAGACAGCATGAAAGCAAGCAAAGGTATTTGTGCTATTTATAAGCTACTGGATCAGCTGACACAGCTTCGCCAGCATTTGGAATAATTCATATTATATTCAGTGAGTCATTTCATGAGGTACTTTAGTGTATCAGGCTATGTGCAAAATATCCTTACACTTCATTTTTACCAGCAGTTTGATCTGAAAGCTATAATATATTGGAGATTAAGAGAAGCATGGGTTCTACCTTCAATATGATAAAGAGATGGGGAAAAAACAGCAGTTAATTAACAAACCACAGAATGGAGTGGCCATTTGGATCCAATGCTCTGCAGAAGGCTTAAATCAGTTTGTGATTGCTTAACACAGCTAAATTGCCCCCAGATCTGTTACCCATCCCGGAATTACACAATCAGTTAGGATGGAAAGGACTTCTGACATAATTGAGTTCAACCTGTGACTGAACATCACCACATCAACCAGAGCATGGCACAGTTTCAACCGTTTTGAATTTCTCCTGCCACTTCTCTAGCTCACCCTACAATAGTCATTCATTGGCAAGTGGATTTTTCCCATCCCAGGAATGCTGTGGAAAATAAAAGAGAAATAAAATGAGAAAACCAAATTGTAATGTTTGGAAGGAGTCATTATCAGTCTGCTTTTGTCAGGTAGCACTCACACCATCTATTCAGCATCTACATTTACAGATTAGTGTCACTATTTATAAGGTGGCTTATCCTATACAGTTTATATCTATATCATCTATATCTATATACATTACTTTGATGTAAGTATAGGTGAGAACCTTTTCCTCCCCCTATTTCTGTGGGGATACTAACAGTGGATGTGGTCTTGTCTGCACAGCTACTTTTACAGCAATCTGTTTTTCATCATTCTTTTTGAGAACATCCAACTAAAGAACAAATAATACTATAGTTTGTGTAAAGAAAACTCTCCCATACTCCAGCCATAAATAACTAACAAAGTCCACTCCAGACTGTGGCTACTAAATGCTGAATAAAACAAAAAGCACAAGTTTACCAGCTAAAGAAACTGGAAATATTGGTCCACAGTAAAGCAGAAAACAGAGCACTTCCAAAATTTCCATAGTTTAATTCTACAGTTGTGATCTAGAGGCATTTGACACACAGCCAAATACTTGTCTGAGATTTTATGTGATAAGCGATGTGTAATTTACAAAATTCTTTGCTGGTTCTTCTGGGACTGAGAGAACATCTCACTGTCGTTTGTATTCACTGGATGCCAAGACCAAATGTATAAATATTACATTACTCAAACATGAATATAAATGAAAAATGAAGTATGTGAAACTAGAGCATGAAGTGAACTTAGAAACAATTGGCAATGCCAGAAACATGGGGAAAAAAAAAAGATTCAGCTGCTGCAGTTGAAGGTTTATTGTTAACATTAGCAGAGGCTGAATTTTGTAACTTCAGTCTATTTCACTGTATGGAACTGGGCAATTGATAACATATCCTGAACCCACACATCCACCTTTAGTGTATAATCTTCTATGATATGAAGTGGAGCTCAGAATTACAGGGCAGCTGACCAAGTACAAGTGTCCCCTGCAGCTCTGCAGCCAGTAAGATGTCTGGGGCATTCACACAGGACTAGTAGACCTGAAACAGGATTCCTGTGAGGCTTGTGCCTTTCTAGAACATCAGCTGAAGGTTCAGTGAGATATACCACTTCTGTATATACATTTGGGCATTTAAGTTTGGATCAGAAGCGCACATGTGATGCAACCCCCCATTGCTCCTATTTCCCATGCATTGCCATGCATGTGGAGCCATCTCAGAGCCCACAAGCTGCACTATTTTCTGATGCAACTTACACAGAAGATGCCCTCTGCCCCTTAAGTGTGTTCAGCCACCAAGGCTAGGATAGAACCTAACTCACAGTGGGATAGGTTCTCTCCTAGTTCACAGTGACAGCTGGGACCAGAGCACATGAATTTTTCTCCTTCCAGTGCAAAGGCAGGCTAGTATCATTTTCTCAAATGATACTAAAGGACTGTTTTAAGCAGCTGAAATCTCCTGGCCTGACATTGGAGGGAATGGTTCAGTCCAGCCTGAAGCTGATATACTGAATGTGGCTGATCGCTGAATCCCTCTCCAGACTCCCCTTGGCTAATTAACTGGACCTCATTAACAGATAGCAGCAGGACATCAGAATCCTGGACACAAGTGTCTTAGCATGGAACTGACTCCCAACATTTGTGTCAGCATCACAAAGTCTCTTAGGCACTATAGTTTTGTTACCTAGAAAATTCAGCCTCCCTACAGACCCATCCTCTGCTGGCAATGGTTGGGCGTGGGTGATCTGGGATATCTGGTAGGCAAGCAGAACACTGATGCTCTTGTCCCCTTCCAATATCCTTCAAAACCTCTACACAAAACATCAAAAGAAAACCTAAAAGTCAAGCACTACTAAAATCTTAAGTTAATAGAGAACAAATTACAATTAATATATAAGCAAGAGGCATGGGGGCAGGCGACTGCCTGTGAAAACCAAACTTCTGTTATCTGTAGACAGATGTTAGTTTCTGCTGTGAATTTTCCTTTTAGCTTTAAATAGGAATTTTAATTCATAGCACTAATCAAAAGCTGCTCCAATCTTATAAAAAATGGAAATAAACAACACTTATTCACCATGTGAATACTAAGTTGAGTCTTGGAAAATAAACGCATAAAAATTAGCATTTTTTGGTTAAAAGTACAGATGGGAAAGATTTATTTTGTTCTTAAAGCTGGATTCTAGGGACACTTGGGATAATAATTTCCCCAAATAATTTTCTCAGTCTGTGCTTTAGTTTACTATTGATTTTCTAACTGAGAACTTTGCTGCTGCTTTTTTTAAAAAACATAATAAAAAAAAATTTGCTGTCAGAAATTAACCCTGAGAGCTTGATGAAATCCTTTCTTTTTAAATTTAATCTCGCTATTTTACTAATACTGCTCACACATCCTAAATAACCTCTCATTCTTGCTGACATTTACACATTTCAAATATTTGAAACATTGTTTTGCAATCACTTTTTCACTGTAGTTATATAAATCATTTAATCTTTTCATTATTCTGGTCTCTCTGTGCTTGGTAAAAAAAATAAATTGAATAAATACATAAATACTCTGAATAATCAGGTAAAAAATTCTAAATCTACTTTATCCACACTATTATTTACAGCTTACTCCTTTGTGTTGTTTTGTTTCCTAAATAGTACTATAACCTTACCTGAAGTGCAAACTTTAAACAGCATTCAACACACCTTAAACACCTAATTCACCTTGGCATTTCTAAGATTTTTGCCGCAAGTATTTTCAGTCATCTTACATAATTTTCCACCTAAAGTAACTGGATTTAAAAGTTAGATAAATCTTCAGAAATTATATCATTATTTAGCTAACACTGAGATATAATTGATGACAAAACTGCTTAATACTGGAGATGTGACTCCCAATACAGGAGCCTGTTTTTACAGATTCCTGTAATAATGAAAAACTCTGAAGATATGAAATTACATGTGAAAATTTATGAGCCCCATTAATTATTTTCTGTAGACATTAAAGACTTTCTCCTAAGAATTTGTGGAAAGGGATTTTTTACTCACTATACTAATAGTCCATGTGCATGTGAAGTAAAATACACTAGAGAACGTGACTACAGAAATGTGTCTTTCTTTTCATTTTAAAGTTTCTCAAATTTGCACATTCTTATTGCTTGAGCTCTGCCTGTAGGTAACTAGTTTGTGGATAGTTCATTTCAAGGATTATCAAAATTCTGAGCTGTGATTAGTCATTTGATTGGAACAGAGAAGTCACATGTTTTTAGTTATTACAGGAATAATAATCTAAAAATCCTAAATGGAGAACAATCATGAAAGAGCATTTTTATGGGAACATTGCAACAAATATTCACAGTGATTATTGATGTATCTGCTTAGATTCAAATAAGCTATAATAGAATCAGTAAAATGAGAGTAGAAACAAGTAGTGTACTAGAGTGAAGGGGTATTTCAATTACCAAGGCAATAAACACCAAAAGAAATGTCATACTATTTACTGTACTATTTACTATTTACTGCACTATTTACTATTTACTGCAGTTTCATTTCTTAACACCACGCATCCCAAACCCGCAGACTAAATAATATGCATTAAGATAATTTTTGAAAACTAGCAGTGAAAATATAATTTTAACTGATAATGGAACACAAATCAGGATCTTTAGGGTTTGGCTTTTCTAGCTTCATCAACTGACTGGAGGAGCACATCTTAACTCCACATTTGGATAGGATGGTGATTTATAAGTGACTTTAATATGAGAACATGAAGGCTTATGATACTTAACCTCCAAACTCCTAAACCTATCTTATAAGTAATTTTCATGTTTAACTGCCTTCTTAGCCCTATGATTGCCTACTGGAAATAAGGTGCTTCTAGTCCTATATTGTTCACATTATTTAATGTAGACTGCATTCAGGTATATTTCTCAAAATGGTAAGCTATCTCATGGTCACAAAATATACTTTTATAGTGTCATGGTATGTTCACCAATATATATCCCATGATCTGATTTCTAAGCACTCAACCCATTCCTTGTTGGAATGTACATCTTAAGCATAGGACAACATAAAAAAACCTTAAGTGTTGAGTTTGAAATTAATATTTTAAACATATATAGCAAAATACGTAAATTACCTCAGGATGATTTTCAATTTCTTTTTTCAGAGAATGTATTGGATAAATGATGTATGACAACTTTGCCCCACTAATAAAAGAGACACAACTGGGAAATATTATTGTACTGGTGATGCAACTACACCTTAGAAGTCAAACATGAAACTTTGAACATGAATCACCTGAGTGAGACTGTGAATCTCCTGAGGACCAAATCCCACTTGCCCACTCAGTGATCCAGTTGTCTTCACTATCACAAATTATTTTTTTTTGCTGATTTATAAAAAGGCCTTTTAATTTGCCAGGATTTTTGCCACTTTATTGAAACTGGTGATGATGAAATTATGAAAGGCAAGACACAATTTTTCTAGCTTTAGATTTTGTACTCTATTCTTCCTAATTATCCAAAACATCACAGATGCCTCTATGCTCTCCTTAGAACAAACATGGGAATATCAACTAGATTGCCAAATTTTTTCCTTAATTCTGAAATGACTGAGGCCTAATCAGGATTTTTGTCACAGTAATTTTATTGGAAGTGTGAAAAAATATCCCTCACAGGCTCCTCAACTAACAGGACTGCCTTGACAAAAGCTTCAGAGTGGACATATTTAATCTAGCAAAGAACGCCTCTTGTTGGGATAGTTTATCTTATTCAGGGAAGCAGTGGGAGTTCTGTCCTTACAAAACCTCTCTTGCTAACATAAGGCACATTTTCTCAAGAATCTTTTACTGATGTGAATATATCAGCAAATATGCCATAGTGTAAATAGTCTTAAATTCAATTACAAAATTATACTACTCAAGCCTTAATGCTTTCACTGGATAAATTAATATTAACTTATATAATAATTACGGTTATTGATAGGAAAACTTTACCTTATATTCAGAAGAAGTTTTCATCGCGTTCCTGACATTTCCAAAGGTATTTTATGTATCTCAGAATTGTGAGATCCTGTATTTTTTTATCTTGTAGTTTTTAGAAGATAATTTCTCTAATATTGAAATTCTTCACTAGACCTTTTAGAAACCTTCTAAAGACATCTTCTTTTCTGTCTTATGTTACTGCCTTATTTGTCTTTCATCCTACTAATGTCATTTTAGCTGAAAAAAATTACATTGCTTGGAGGGAAAACAGAACTATGTTTTCCTACTAAGGTAATTTTCATTTATCTGGTACCTAAATGGATACCCTTGGACATCAGGAGACAAAGAGATCAGATATAGTTCCCTTTTCACACATATGTTTGAAATCTAATTCTACTGCTGTGCTTCAGAAGCAATGTTATCTCAGCCTCATGGACGTCTATTTTTCTGAATTTATTGCTATCACAGTTCAATGCAATTGCCATCCTTGCTTCCCAATTATAGGAGAAAGATACTCAGTTTCAATTATTTACTCAGCGTTCATGTGGGACCATTCAGGAATGTATCTGTTGTGTAAAAATACACCTTAAACACATATCTTCAAAAACTCTTGTAAGTTTTCTAGTTATCATTACACAATATACCACAAAAGGACCAGAACAGATAGAAACTGCAGAGTCTAGAAATTACAAATAATAATAAGTGCAAGAAATAAATATATGCCTTATTAGAAACTATGAAATAGTTTATGACCTGACAAACACTGGACTATTTGGTGAAGATGAGCATTTGATTGCATTTATTAAGAAATGGTTTCCATGAAAGCAAAAACATTAACTGTTGAGAAATAAATTCTTTGGTGATTGAAGTTCCTTATGGTTCTCCACAAGGCACCTTTGAAACCCTTTACCTCAAATAATGCTGGGGAAGCATAAAATTTGCAAATAAGTACTGGGCTCCAGCAAGCATCATCCCAGAGGGATTAACAAAAAGACAAGAAAGCTCCTTCAGGAACAACTTACATTTGCTGCCATGAAAAGAAGAACAATAACATGTCTAGGGAAGAGCCACAAGTCAGTGAAGGCATTTAGGAAAAAGAACTCATCAGTGAAGGACAAAATGAACTAATTCTGGCTAAGAGAGAAAGGACATATGCTGTGCTTGATCTGACTTGCAAATACAATGTATCAGGGGAAAATTTCTGGCATAAAGCAAAATTATTAATAAGTAATGCTAGCTGGAACAGAAGCCCCACTAGAGGAACAAG
Organism: Agelaius phoeniceus; assembly: GCF_051311805.1. Taxonomy (NCBI): domain Eukaryota; kingdom Metazoa; phylum Chordata; class Aves; order Passeriformes; family Icteridae; genus Agelaius; species Agelaius phoeniceus. The sequence continues at coordinate 61,793,079 of NC_135269.1, forward strand.
GAGGTCCTAGTGGAGAGCAGGAAGCTTCCAGGCTGCCTCTAAGGGCAGGGAGATCTTTCCCCAGTCTTTCTGAAGGGAAGGACTGGAAGTCTTGCTGCAAGACCCCATTCCTCTGAGCAGCATTTCTGGGTGAAGAGGCCACAGGGACCACAGCACCATTAACTTGGTTTCCTCTGTACCACAGAACATGAGGCTGTTTTAAACCAATTCTAGTGAACTAAAGCATAGATGCTTTCTGTGCATTTTTTTCTTTAAAAAAATAATTTTTGCTGTAATAAGAATTTTCCAGATTTCACTTTTTTACCCCTTATATTATATACTTAGCTTCCAGTCATTCTGCATAAATTTGTGGTACCTCAAATTTTAGTTTCCTCCAGGCTAACACCCTGCAATTTCCAATCACTACTAAAGGATATTTAATTTTAATATCACCTCATTCCCTCTAATTTAATCTGTAAATACTAATTTATTTCAGACTTTCTACTTTCAGCTTAATTCCTCTTCTCCCTTCCTGAGGTGCTCTGTGATGAGGTCCCAGGTTACACATGCCAATCTCATCCAAGTGCTACTGAGGAGAGTGTTAAAGCAGTGAATCTGGTGGAGAAACAACAGTGAGCACTGACTGAAGGAGCTGCAGTGAAGTGATATGTTGATAACTTATACCTTGGATCCAGAATTTGAAGCATTTCAGTGCCAAAAGACAAGTGGGAAAAAAAATTACATGAAAGAATAGCATCAGAGTATATGCAATGGTTCTAGGAATACTTAGACAGTTTTTAGAAACAGTTTAGTTAGACTGAACTAATTACAAGTCAGAATACAGTGTGGGGAAAAATCAGAGGGAAATATGATCATTATCTTTTTGGGAGGGTTAAACCCAGAGTAAGAAGGAAAATGATTTTGAATGTCCTCAGTGGATACAAATAGGAACAGCTGATTAAACCTGTGCACAATAAAACCTCCAGCCAAGGATCAGGAGGCATTTTCTCCCTGTTAGAATGTCAGATCACAGAGCTGTCTCCCAAGGGAGGTGGTGCAAGGAACTTCACTGTATGAGTCATTCAAAATTAGGCTGAAGCAAAGCACCTGCACAGACCTCAGGCAACATAGCTTTGTTGGCAGGCAGACGATCTCAGTGACCTGACAAGACTTAACCAGCTCTCCTTTTTGTCATTTCATTTAATTTTAGTCTATTCATATTAAGCAAAATGAGAAAAAATAGCATTCTGTGTAGCACCCATGTATTCGTTTCCTCAAACGACTGATTACAAATGAAAAATACATAAATTGTCATAAATATTCAGACATCTGATAGGTAAATCTAATGACTAGCTCTGGTTTGTGTTATTTAGGAAGTTATTTTAAAACATTGCCCCCTCTCCCCCCTACCGAAATGACAAATTTTCCCCGCCAGAAGGTGAGCCAGCCAGGGGTAATCAAATACATAAACAAGATTTAGTTATACCTGGGATGATTATGGTTAGAGCATTTATTTTTGGACTCCTACTGCTTGAAATATCTACCTTTTCAGACACTTAAGAATGCCAAAGTAAAAATGGTAGCAGCAGAAAAGAAGACAGTGCTGATAAGAAAACATTCATGTCTGAGCAGCAAGACACTCCAAATTTGCTCCCCTGAGTTTTTCAGCATGGATTTCAGAGGACTGAATACCTCATTGCTATTTTTTTTTCCAGTTCCAGCCACCATGGTTTAACAGAGAAAGGGGGAGCTTTAGCCTATAGCTTTGGGGTAATTTACAGGAAAAGAACACAGAAAAAAAAAATTGATTCTTAATCTACTTCTCATATTGAAATTCATTTCACTTTCCTCTTTACTATTACATTTTTTTTCCATTATTGAAAAGGAATTAACATGTCTGTAATTATACACTGCAGAATGTGGGGGAGAAAGCAGAATGGTAAAGAAAAGTTCAGTGTTCTCAAAACAGGGATAACAGGGAACTTCCACTGCAGAAAACCAGCACCTGACCTCTTGGATTGACAGTGAGGAAATTAAATATATATATAAAATTCTTTGAAGAAAAGCAAATAAAATATCAATATTAAGGAAAGAGAGAAAAAATATCCAAGTACACAGTGGTCTATTATTCTGACCTCAAAACTACAGACGGCTTTAAAACACACTTTGAAGCCAAAAAATGGGAACCTGATCTCTCTTCAGTTTGAGTTTTACATGAACCCTTGCACACAAAGTGACTAAACCAACATGGGTTCATTCAGCTCAGCAGAATGAGAATGAGGTTGAACACAAAAATTCTACATTTGCAAGGGGTGATGTAAGAGTAAAATGAAAAACTAACTGGTACTTAAACATAATTTTTAATGCCATTTCACACATTGTAGTCTGTCCTGTGTAGCCTCTAAAAAATATTACAGAAAAGCCTAATACTTACAGGTCATACGTAATATCTTCCAGTCCCACATGGGAACTGTGTTTGATATCAGTCACACTCAGGGATATATCAAAAGTTAAAAGGGAAATTATGTTTAGACCATTGATTACCTACCAAAGCAAAGAGTCAAGGGAAGAAAATCCAGTACTGACATAAAGGTGAATCACTTTGGCTTATAAGGCACAAAATCCAGAATTTAGAGATAATTTTCTATATAGGAGGTAGAGCTTGATAAGTTTACAACAGCAGAAGTCTGGGATCCCTTTCCTAGAAAGAACAGAATGATGCAGAATGAGGGAGGGGGATCTTGTGTCCAAAGCATACAACCAGAAGCACACAGGATGTGTCAAGGGTGGCCAAACTGAGGGCGTTAAACTGGTAATTACAGGAGAGGTGGAGATTCCTCAAAAAGCAAGTGAGCAAGTTGAAGATGGAATAGGCGAGGTAAGATCCAGAGGAGATGGGAAGTGAAGTGACATAGAAATCAACAAAACCAATGATGAAGTGGAATCACCTTAAGCCAAGGTCGATAAGAAAGAAGGTGCTCGTCAAACAGTCTTGAGATTTTCTGGTGAATGAACCTGTCTGGGTGCCTCTCTGAAATGCTTGACAATAGTGGATATGGCATGGGCAAACCAACAGGAGGAATCCGAAATCCACACACAGTTACAGCCATTGAGCTAATGGACATGTGGTGCAATAGCAACTAAATTTCTGGAATGGTTTGGTACAGACTGTCTTTTGGAAAGACAGGCTGGGAAGGTGAGGTGACTTTTTTTGAGACTGCAGCTGGAAAGCCTGGAACTCTGCCTGGGGATAACGTACTGGTGTGTTGGTTATTCTTCTCCAGTTTTGCTAAACTTCATGAATTCACTCTCAGCCTAATTCTCCAGCCTGTTCAGGTCCATTGGAATGGTAGCACTGCTGTGTCTATATCAGTCACTCCCAGTTTTGTACCATCTACAGACACGAAGAGGGTATGCTGTCCCATTTTCTGGATCATTAATGAAGATGTTTGAGGAAGAGTATTGGCCCCAGAATCAATCCCCGGCATAACACGACCAGTGTCTTACCTCCAACCTGACTTTGTACCACCGATCTCAACCCTCTGGACCTGGCTGTTCAGCCAGTTTTCAATCCATCAGACTGCTGTCTTGTCTGTATTTTGCCAGCTTCTCCATGAGAGTGTTGCTGGAAACAGTGTCTAAAGTTTTGCTAAAGCCCAGGTAGGAAATATTTGCTGTCTCCTCTTCATTCACAAAGATGGTCCCTAGAGGACCTGAAGAGGCACCTTCCAGCCTAAGCAATTCTGTGAGCCTGTGATCTTGAGGGTGACCATCTGTGTGTGCCAGACAAGAGGAGCAGACAGACTGTGGCAGTCTGTGTGTCAGATCTCAGATAGCCACTGCAGCGCCAAACTGGTTGGCACTGGGTAATATCAGCTTTACTGATATGGGTAAACCTGGAACCTGACCCCACCTGTCAGGATTCTTTTGCAATCCTAGGGAATGTTAGAACTCACTTCCTCTGAATTTATGCTCATCAGGGCTATTGATGGAAATGGTAGCTCATCTCTGTATCTGTATCCAACAGATTGAAACACTGATGTGTTTTCCTGTCCTCTGTTTGATCATTGGCCCTGGAACAGTCCTTGTTCTGCTAAGGGCCTCTTCTGGGGGATCTTAAACAGGTCTTCAGCTGTGTAGGAGTGTCCACCTCATCTACTTACTCCTTCAGCAAGAGCCCTGTAATTTAGTGCACCCAAAGTTAGGCGCTGAAATTCTCAATACAGAGAATGAAGAGAATTTAATTCCTCTGGGGGATGATTAGGAGCACTAAAGTTAAAGAATTTAAGTAACATAAATATGTAAATCACCCCTCAGTTACCTCTCAGTCACATGCAATTTTTCCTGGTGAATTCCTGACTCATTCATACAATGAAAATGTACAGAATGAAATGAAAGAAGGACATTCAATATTTATTTTATCTGAATGCTGTGTGTTTTCATAACATGTATCGTGCACACTTCTGCGGCTGATAAAGTTGAGGTGCTGTGAAGAATTTTTTCAATACCTAATCAAAAAATACAGAGAAGGCATTGGAAGTAGCTGGTTTGCTTTACCTCCTTCTGCCTTGAGGATTTTTTTTGGAATGTCACTTCTGAAACTAAATGCTGAAATACAAACCAATTTATTTCAGAGCATCTTTGGAATGAGGAAAGAATGAGATGAAGCAGCACAGTAAAATAATTATTTTGTAGATTGCAGGTCAGCTGCATGAAGACTACTATAAAATACATCACTATGCTTTGCCCAACCCTTTTTTTACAAATAAAATTATACTTATAAGTTGAAAAGTTAAGACAGTGCTGAAAACAGTGGAAACTGCAACCTGTCATTTAAGCAATAAAACAACCCCCTTCTTGCCCTACTTTTTCTAGATATTAACAGCATTTCAACAGGACAATGCATTTCTATGGGGGAAAAAACCTGTCTCAAAAAAGTTACTGTCTATGTGATGCATGTTTCTTCCTGAATCTTGCTTATCTAATTGGATAAGCAAGACACTCCAAAAAAAGGGTCCCTAGAGTTCATATTAGCTGTTTCATCATTTGAAGACACATGTAAAAATTAGGCTGTGAGCAAGCCGTGTACCATTAAGATAAACATTCCAAACACACTATATATGTACAATGAGGAGAAATGATGAAACTTTCAAAAACCAGAATGATTTTCCTTAGAAGAAGAATCACCTTTTAATCTTTAGCTTGGAATGATTTTATTTTTTCCCCCCATGTGACTTTCACTGGCAAAAGCAGTAGTACCAAAGGTCAAAAAATAGTTTGGAATGCAGGAAATCACTCATAACTGATAAAACTGAAAAAGCATATAGAATTTAGGTAAAGACTGCTTAAAGTCCTGAAGGTCACAGATGCAGGCTCTGCTCCAGTTGATTCAACCTAAGCCTCAACATAGAAGATACTACCAAATGTTCACCTCACAATTCCTACGAATATTTTTCTCTGAGTTTGCATTAAAGGTGAGGCAAGAGGGTTATTGTGCTGTGGTCAGCTCAGCCTCCTCACAAAGCATCTCCTGTTGACTGTGTTCTGTTAGTGGTTTCTACCTCACCCTCCAGTACAAACCCAGTGAGGAAAAGACAAAAGCAGCACTGGGTGGGAAACCAAACTTTTGCTTTTGCAAGCATACTTGCCTTTGTCTCAAGGTTGTTCCTTTAGTGGAACAAGCCAATCTAGCATTGATGGTAACCCCTTAATGTGGGGGTTGCAATGAGGCACCAAAGGCTGGGAGCTGATTCTGTAAAGGCAATGCCAGGTGAGATTATGAAGGGAAATTGTTAAGTAGTGCCATAAGGGCAGCTCCTTCATTTCTTTTGTTTCTTTCCTTTTGATTTCCTTACTTTCTCTTTCCAGCTAAATTTTGCCACTGAGCATACATCATGCTCATACATCTTCATACCATCTGTCCTCTTTCATATTTTTTACAGCTGAGTCAATCAGAGTTTTAATTTAAATTTTCATTGGTCAAGAGATTTTTATCCTGTCTCACACAGAGAGGTAGAGGTTTTCCAAAGATAATAACAGTTTCAGTAGCCTGCAAAAGATTTTATTTCTATTTCTTTTAGCTGTGTAGTTTTTATGCTCAGCAGACTAGTATTCAAATACAGCTGGGAACAATGTGACAACAAAACCTGTGCTAGGGATTACCAACACAAGTACTTGCAACCAAAATCTCTACAGGGAGGTGAGATAGAATTTTTCTCAAAGGACTGTCATTTATGAAGTTACAACAGCCAGCAGCTTTTGGTTAAGTCTAGCTTGTAAAGAAAACCTCATGTCTGACATATCCCGAGTGCCAGTGTGGTGAGGAGGATGCTCTTTCCCTTGTCACACTCAATCTATCCATAGCAAATGAAGTGCTCCTCAAAACAGTGATAGTGCAGGATCTGCTCCAGAGCCTGTACCCTCTGCTGTGGAGGTTCTAACAGCCTGGGCAAGGGAGGAGGAAAGACTTGCACATTCCTCTTTTGTCTCTGTGTAAAAGCCTTTCAAACCTTATCATAAAAGACTGTTAATGGGATATTTTCTGATAGCATGCAGCCTATCCTGCCTACTGTAGTAGAAAATGGGAAAGCAACTTGCTTTGGATAAATCCTTTGGAGTTATTATGAACCACACTGAATATAATTCTCTTTAACAGAATGTATTAAAAATGTTGACAATAATATTGTTCATGCTAGAATCTATGCTTTAAGGTTTCTTAGTTGTGAATTTACTTTCCTAGTGAAGCTTTAAGTTATGAAATCATTCAGCTGCTCTCATTTTAACGTGGTTATTAAACTAATATAATGCATTTCTTATTAAATTGAGCAAGAAAGCAGCTGTGAGCTACAGCAGTTCCAGATCTTCCCAGTGGTGGGATCTTCCAGCTCCTCAGAGTCAGAGAACAGTGCACTCCCAGCTGCAAAAGCCATTCAATCCTCACTGTATTTACCTACCTTTTAAGCACTGCCACTTTTGACTAATTTACCAGCAGCCTTTTATTCATCACAGCACCCATCTCTTTCCCTTCCTCACTTATTTTCCATATCAACATTATTTTCCCACTTGCATAACTCCTTACTCAACTCAGCACTTGATTTACCTTTTCTGTTCTTGCTAGCACCTGATCTGACAAAATCTCTTTGTATCTCCTGCTGTTCCTGACGTGCCCTCAGGAAGAATTATTTATAGCCACACTATGATGTCATGAACTTCAGGCAGATGAAGTTGGAAGGGACTTGCAGAGATCATTTTGTCCAACCCCACTGCTTAGGGAGGGCCACTTGGAGCAGGGTGCCCATGGCCAGATGGCTTTGAATGTCTCCAAAGATAGAGACTCCACAACCTCCTTGGGTTACCTGTGCCAGCACTTGGACACTTTCACAGTAAAAAACATTTTATGATATTCAGACAGAACATGTTTGTGCCCATTGCCTCTTCAAGACCTTAATTTACCTCTTCCATCTCTAATGTTCCAATGTACAGCTGTGAAAGCAGTCAAAGCACTGGCCCATGGACATCCACTGCTTGGCATTCAGCTGGTTTCCCTACTGCCTGCTGTCATCTATCATCCTTCATGTTACAATATACTCATAAATTCACAAAAGAATGTGCTTTCTCTGTTATTTTCTCTGCCTCTGCAGTACCTAGGCAATGGTTTCCAGTCTATGCCTGGGGTTGTCTGACATAAATACAAATAGCAACAATTCTTTCTCCTAAAGCTCCTAAAACCTTACTAGGGAAGAGCATTCATAGGCACAAGACACAAAGGAAGAACAACAATATAATTTCCTTTCAATTGACCTCAATGTCTGTGGAAGACCCCACAAATGTGTCTACCCATGGACAGTAAAAGTATTGGATTCCCAGTCACCAACTTGGAAGTTCAGTATTCTAATCAGGCACATCATTATGCGATTCAGAAGGCCTTCAGGACTTTTTTTTAATTGTAGATTTTTTTTCTCCCATAGTCCTGAAAGAGCACATAATATAATTTGGTGGTGAACTTAGATCAAAGCAAGATTTTTGTCTTTGCATTCCTCTGATCTTCAGCAGCCTTGAGGATGCTCTAAACTATGTCAGATATCAACCTGCCATGGTCATGGCTATCTTGCATCCTGTCCCTTCCTGCTGATGACTGAATCAGATTACACTTACCCTTAACTGAGTCTGGAAACACAAATCTCTGAAGAGCCACTCATTTTGCAGATTGTGGCACCTCTCCTGCATCACTTTCAGTGCTGGTGAACTTTGCTTATGCAGGTGTAGTTTTCTGCTACATCAGTAGTATCTTTTAAAACTTATTTTATATTCCTGGCTATTTTTTTCCTCTATGCACAAAATAAAATAACTATAAATGTAGGTCATCACCTGTGCTTTATATTTAATTCTCTAGCTGCATATTTGGTCTTGATCTCTGATTGCTTCTCCACTATTTTTTTGGAGAGAACCTTCCATTGTAGTTCTACTTATGCTTTCATTTACACAAGCTAAAACATAGAGCCATTATTTTCGAAAACAGTGTAAATCAAATATACAGATTTCCCTGGACTTGAAAGGTTTTGCTCATTTGTTTTTAATATCTTCAGGGTTTTTTTTTTTGTTTTGTTTTTAATCAGAAACTCCTTGCTTTGAAACACAAACACTTCTTTTAGTGCTTGTGTTTTTTTGGTCTTTTATCTTGCTTTAATTAGCTCACTTGGGAAGTAATGTAACACTATTGCACAAAAAGCTGTATCAGTAGCTGAATCCTTCTTTTCAATTAACCATACAAATCCAGGCCTTCTTCCCACACTCATACTGCATTATTTTGCACTTGGCACAACCTACGTCTCTCAAAGTCCTTCACTATTTTAAGGTCATCCAGACAGGATCCTTCCTGTCTTATTTTGTGCCAGCGGGCAGAAAGATGCACACTTTTTTCACCTGTCTGGAGTCCACCACAGCAACCATGGCCAGGGTTGCATGCAGGACTGCAAAGTTTTACAATACCTTGCTGTTGAAGCAGAGTAATCAAAGTGAGATTTAAAAAAAACAAACCCACAATTCCATCCAAGGCCATAAAATGGAATTTTTTGTGTCTTGCTGCAAAGCCGTTTCTGCTGAAGGAATAGAAATACAGAAACTGCAATCCTTGCTATTATATAGAGGCCTTACACTGATTTTATAGAACATTGTGCAAACAAGGGAAGACTACAAAGGTAGCTTTTGCTCCCAGGAAACTCCTCGCTGCAGATGTGTCAAGAAGGCAGAAGCAAACAAGAAAAAATAGAGAATTGCTCCTGGATACGCAGGAGAGAATCAGGAAGGCCAGAGAAAAGGTGGAGTTGAGACTGCTGAAGCACATCAATAGCAACAGGAGAGGTTTCTACAGCCACAGCAGCAACCAAAGGAAGACTGGGAGAACATGGAATAGTGTGATGGGTAACCAAGAGATGGAGAGGGTAGGAAAGGATAACCTACGGCAGGGAAGCGTGCAAGACTCAATACCTTCATTTCCTCACCCCTTACTGGCAAAGTCTGCTGCTCCCTCCCAGGCCACTCAAGTCTTTTCTTAGGACCAAAGGAGGGCAGGAAGAGGTACTACCATGGTACAGATGGATCAAATTAGGTACTAATTAGGCCAGCTAATTAGTATCTAATTAGCTGGTACCACACTCCTATGTGTGAGTCCATAGGACTGGATAGGATGCACCTGAAAATGCCAGGAAACTGGCTTGTGGTTGTTTTGGGACCGTTCTCTCCCATGTTTGAAAAATTGTAATCAAGAGAGCAAAGACTAGAGAATGCACTCCTTATTCTTCAAAGAAGGCAAGAAGGATTTAGAGAATGTACTCAGAAAAAACATAATCTTTTGATTCATAGAAAGGTATTAATAGAAATGTATTGTGGAAGCTTCAGTATACCTTGAGATTAGAAAATATAATGGCTTCAATATTTTTTGAAAATTCTGAGACTGGGAGAAACAGAAAGAGGATTTTCTCCTTTTTTTTCAGAAGAACCTCCAAACACCCTTTGGACTGCAGCTTACGGTATTTAGCAGAGTACTATTTGATACAAAAAGGTGATATGAAGCTTAATATTGAGGAATATCATAAATATGAATGTGGAGTATCCAAGAGGAAATAAAATCTAGAGCAGCTTCACAAAAACATAACAACATATGAAAACATGTAAACAGGATATAACAAATATTGTGTCTTTCCAGTAATGTACTGAAAAATGGAGACCTCTCTAACTGAGTGATGTAGGAAAACATTTCTGCAGAGCACATCATAATGATTTCCAATTCGAATGTCAAATTATTTTACATCTTTTGTAATACCTACAGGTATATGTGGCTTATCAGTGTGATAGCCTGGTAAGTCAGGCTGTGCAGTTTGATGTTTTTATCCTAACCCTGTTTGCATTTAAACTAAAGCTACACTATATGTACTGCAGGCAAAATTCACTTAGAAATGTAACTCAAATGCAAACATGAACTGGTTGTGACCTGTTTTATTAAAAAAAACCCCCACAATCAAAACATAATGTGTCACATAGACAGCATTAATATATACTATACTGAAGCATACAATACTATAGTACAGCCTTTAATTAATCCTTCTACTGGTGCAGGAATATTTCTACTAATAACTACTTTTAAAATTTCTAAAAGATGAAAGTTGTATCTACACCTCTGGAGGTTATTTTAGGTTTTAAATCACACAGTATGAGAATTCCCCACCCCCCCCCAATATTAAATTGAAATGTTAATCTTTTCCAGCTTCATCACATTAGCCCTGGTTACTTATTTGCCCAACTTTGCATTTTCTTTATTCATCCATTGGGTTCACACATTTTATATTCTCTGAGCTTCTCAATCATTACTCAACAAAGCCCTATCTGATGAGTTCTCTAAATTTATTCCCTACAGCTCTCCTGGTAATTTGCATTACTTTTGCCTGGACACTTCAGTTTATTAATAGTTTTCGGGTAGTAACTATACAGAATTCTAAAGATTAGGGCTGAGGTCTTGGGCTGAGCTGATACAAGGTCAACCCAGCTTGGGAAAAGGCATGAAGGCAAAATTTCTCTCTTTATTTCCCTGCAATTGAGATCTTCTTGGTGCTCATCTAGGCTTGATACAAGCTAAAGTATGTTGGCAGTGGTTTCAGTGAGCCTGTTTGAGCAGACCAGGTTTCTGGAGCACTCAGACCCCTAATTTGTGCTCTGTTGTACCTGGTCATGCTCTGCATCCTGGGAACACACCTGAGCAAAGAAGACTGCTGTCTGCCTGGTGAACAAACATCCTTCTGATTTTCTTGGGTGTGGTAATTTCAGAGTCCCCCGGATGAAGGGAAGGAAATGACGAATCTGACTCTATGTCCTTAGAAGGCTAATTTATTATTTTATGGTATTATATTATATTACAGAATGCTATACTAAAACTGTACTAAAGAATAGAGAAAGGATACTTACAGAAGCCTTAACAAGAAACTAATGAAAACCCATGACTCTCCAGAGTCCTGACACAGCCTGACCATGATTGGTCATGAAGTAAAAACAATTCAAATCTTGGATAAACAATCTCCAACCATATTCCAAAGCAGCAAAACACAGGAGAAGAAAATGAGATAATATTGTTTTCCTTTTTCTCCGAGGCTTCTCAACTTCCCAGAAGAAGTAATCCTGGAGTAGGGATTTTTTCCAGAAAATATGCTGGTGACATTTGGGAAAATCACCAGCCAATAACTGAGCTGAGTTACTTTAGCAGCAGTCACAGAATCTCAACAAATCCCAAATCAGATGAACTGAATGGCTGTGCAGCCCCTGTTGAACTATGCAGCCCCAGCCAGCAGAATTATGGGTTCTACCAAGCCTCAGGTGACAGTGGCTTATTCTGTGACCTTGTGCTGACACCTGTGATTGAAAGGGGCGCTGGACACTGGCTCAGGAGGAGCACCTGCCAGCACCCTGGAAGAGCCAGAAAGTGCTCTGGCCTCCTAGAACCCTCTGCCTTGGCAGCCCAGCTGTCTGGCAGGCCAGGCAGGGAGCTCAGTTGAGATGCTGACTGCACCACAGCTCAGACAAGTACATCCCACTCAGCCTCCTGAACTCACACACAGCTCAACTGTGTCCATGGCTATCTGCTGGGCAGGGGATGGAGCTGACAGATGCTCCTGGAGACAGAGATAACTCCAATGACTGCTGGTTTTCTTTCAGTTGAACCCTTTCAGAAGCTGGGGGGAAGCCAGTGATCTCTTGGATTCCTCTGGAAGCACACAGGATGAAGGAGCCATCAATTCTTTGGATGAGGATGCTGTCTGTTTAAAGGCTGATTGGCCCCACTCTCTGAATTTCATGCATAAAACCCTAGTCCTTAAGCTTCTGTTTCCTGGATGCCTGTGGGAATGGGTTTGACCTCAACTGACACATGTAGTCAGTCCCCAGGTGACATTTTTTAATGCTGCATTGTGATGTAAATCTGGATGTTATCTTTTCTCATTGGTTGCATTCTTGCAGTACATCAAAACTGACCATCTCTTAAACTTTTATGAAATAATAGTATTTGTCTATTGACACGATCTGCAGGCTCAGGGATCTTTAAGCTTCCCAGTAGTGTCACCAGTGCTGTGGAGGATTGTGACGTGCCTTGGCCCACAGGGCAGGACCTTCTTACCATGAACCTTGTTGCTAATCACACACCAGGAATATCAATTGTCAAAATAATGAGCATTTAGGCAGCCTCAGAACAGACACAAAGTATACCATGTGCAACACTACTCCAACCTTTCAGAGTTTAAAATGGCGTTGTAGAAATTATGAAAGTCACCCTTTACAATGCAAAAGTATAATTTTTAAAAGCAGCTGTTTTTTCATACATAAAGGAAATTATATGTATTCAATTTTGATTCCTTTCCTATCACTTCCCAGAGAAAATGACAAAATACTTAAATAAAATTTTTAAAAAGTAAATGTGATGTTTTATGACTTAAAATGAACTTTAAAAATATCATACATGTTGATATATTCACTGCCATTACATTTTGGAGCTTCTGACCATTTACTTTCTTTGCATTTCATATTTATTAATGAAATCCAACTCCTGCCTCTGGCCTAAGAGTAAGAGAGGAAATACAACAAAGCCCATAAAATCTTACTAGTAAAGAACAGGTGCAAGAACCCAATCAGATCAAGTCACTGACTATCTAAGATTTCTTCTCCTATTTGCTGACCTAAATGTTGAAATATCCAGTGACATGTTTTCTGAATATGGGGGTGAAAAGCTGACATCATATTAATATGAGATCTACCTCTTCAAGAGGCACTTTCAACAAGAATATGATTTTTACTATCAAGTATCTCTTCTCATTCTTCTATGCCCTTGAAAACTCTTTCTGCTATTAAAAGACATGGCTTTTGAAGGACTACTATTTTTATCTCTATGCATCTATCCTCATGAATGCTTTGTTTTCCATTTTAAATCAGAATATTTCATTAACTACTGTGCTTAGGTCTTAGGAGGGTAGCATTTTATTATCTTTATGTTGATTAATTTTCTTTTGTATCCATCTGCTGTGGAGTGCTCAGGATGTCCTGCACACAAGGGAACACTGCACACAGTAAGTGGGTGGAATTTTGAATACCTTACAATTTTTACAAGGAAGAATGGAATCAAAACTACTGGAATCAAACACCAGCACTTTATAAAACCATTATCACCACAATACAGTAATTAAAATCTCCATTGCCTACATGGAACAGTCCTTAACTAATTTTTTAAATTTACAGATATTAAAATGAAATGTTAATTGAAAATGCATTAGCTGAACAGAAGGGTTTTGATCACTTAGGCTAAATTTGGCTTGAGAGAAGAAATGAAAGCCTATGTAAAACTTAATATCTTCTCAAGGAGACAGCATGGGGACTGTCTCCAGGTGAATGGAATCAGAGCACCTCCCAGTGTTGCTTATGTGCCAGCTGTTGGAAGAGTCACAGGTAAGACATTGGCTGTGACCCCACATTCTCTTCCCCAAGAGAGCTCATTCTAATCCTGACCTCTTAAACCTGTGCCTACAAAAACTGCAAGCTTTGTCCTTGAGTAATCAAGTAATGCAAAACACTAAGGTTTCACCCATGGGATGTATTCAACCTGGTTTTTTAAGATATAAGGATTACAGATTTCTGGATTGTTAGGGAAATCCCAGCTAACTCTCACCCTTCTGCCAAATAATATTCCATCAGTGAAAAAAACAGAGGTGAAATTCTGTTTTCATTTAAGCCAGCTGGAAATTTACCATGGAATTCTGTGGGGCCAAAGAAAGTCCATGATCATGTAAGGGGTTAAATAGCTTCAGCGATCTTGGAATTTTCACCAGTGAATGAATTTGAGACAATTCCAAACAATCAAGCAAATAATAAAAAGTGGATTTTTGACAAAATTAATGGCACAATAACTAAAATAATTGCTTTTCATGGAATAAATTAAGGATTATTATATTAAAAGCAAATAAAATGTGTTTTACAAAACAACTATTATGGAGATTTTCTGAGGAAAACAAAAATTTGATAGAAAAAAAAGAGTTCTACTTAGTGCATTATCAGTAAGTGTACTGGTCGAATTAGTTCTGTTCTTATTTTTGCCACATCTAAGGGTTATGAACAGGCTTTTTCATGTTTTCATTTGTTATAGAGATCCACATTGCTAAAATACCTCTTGCTTTAATGTATTTGAACTACATTTCTATCCTTATGGATTGCCAACAACCATGCTTCTTTTTCTTACAGTATTTATACACTGAACATCTCTTCTTATTTCTGGTACTGCCACTACATATGTCACTTTTAAGAGGCAATCCTACCCATAGCATGCATTGCACTTAAACTCTTACATTTTTAACACTTCGTAATGATGTCTTACTATAACCTTCAATCATGTGCCTTAACATATCTGGGTTTTGGAAATATTGAAGCTGTTACATTCCTGTTAATGAGTGTTTACACTCTTAAGCAAAATACAGTTCAAGTACATTTTAATTCTACTGCTACACTGCACTGGTTAAGAATTTTGCTGATCTAATAAGGAGGTGGGAGCAACATTTGATATCAGTGACCCATGAAGTCTCCATGCAAGTTTTGACACATTGGAGAGATGACAGTGTGCTGAGCCAAACCTCCTACCAGAGAAGCTGTACACACACACAGACACACAACTTGTCTGTTCATCACAGATTTTGCTATTCTGCATGTTATAGATTTACACACTGTGTCAATTCAAGGACCATCTTTGATCTTCATGCCAGAAATGAGGAAAGGAATGTGGGTTATTTTGCTGGGGCAGGTCTTCCTGGGTTACATGAGTCTGCATGGCAGTGGCTTTCATTCTGCACAGGAGCACCTCCTGCTCTGGTTACAGAACCATGGTTATGTCATCTAAATAAGTGTGTTGGATAATGAAGTTATCATTTTGAGCCAATTCAGAATTTCTTTAATCAGCACAGTAAATTGAAATTCTACTAAAAAGCAAACACAGTGAAACCTTTAGGTTTTGGTTGTGTTATTACACAAAGACCTTGAAATAAATGTTTGATGTGCTTCAGGCAAATATCTCCTGCCTGAAATAGCAAGGTGCTGTTGTATTAAAAAAAATCAATTTTAGATAAATGTGCATAATAAAATTTTTAATTTTATTACCAATTCAAAACCCAGTAACAATCTCACCGAAGTTAACGTGACTTTGATTTTTAATCTGAGTGAGAGTGGAACTGCCTCTTGTATTCTTTCTCTTGTTCTGCATGGAATAATATTACCTAGACTGACAGGGAACTTAGCCACAGGTAAGCTGAAAAGCATAGCAACTGTTTATGTAATATCATGTATGCCTAAAATAATTAATATCTATAAAGATAGCTTTCGTATCAGCAGTTGCTCAAAAAGGCGTAAGTAGAAAAGGTCAAAATAATAATGCATTTAGTCCTACTGAAATGAAATATTTTCATTTTTGCAAAACTGCTAAGAAAAGAGATTTGTAGAGTTTTTATCCTGAACATACTATTGCTTTTCTACAGCACTTTGGAATGTTGAAGTTATTCACAGCTGTCACAAAAGCGGTAGACAAAGAAAGGTGTATCCAAAGCCTAAAGCAGTAAGGAGGTCACAGAGTATCCTATTTTTAATTCTCAAGAATTTCTAACTTAAAAATCTATTTTTAAACTAAAAAAAAAAGTGTGCTTCAAGGAAAAAAACACAAAGAACTATACAACTCTACCTTTCTAAGAATATATTTTGCTTTCACTTTTAGATTGTATCCTGTCCAAGTTGGAATCACAACTCTTATCTATTGCAATAGAACAAAACACTTTACTGGTTTTATCATTACTATAAGAAAATATCCCCTCCCAACAATACCAGCTTCTATAATGAACAATACAAACACTCAGTGTCAGGTAAGTCTGCACTTGACCTCCTTTCCCTCTGGCTTACCTGGATGTTCCTGATTCTCTTTGGAATTCACACAGTAGGAAGTAAATTGACTGAAACAAACCTTCTAGTCAAAAAGTGATGAAAAACAGAAAAACAACACAGGTATACAGTCTGAATTTTTATCTCAACTGAATGAGAAATCTCTTCTTTAAAACATTATTCTGGTAGAGATGAACTGGTTCACAGTGGTTGTGGTTAGATAAACAGCATAGACTGACTCAGCTACTCTACACAGAAACTTAGCTAAATGCAAAATGATTTTCTTAAAACAAAAAAAAATATTTTAACCAATTTATTAATACTGAGAACAATTAAAAAGAAGTGTGATTTGTTTCATAAATATAAAAACCAGTCTTGATAAGGAGAAATTTATCTCCCAGAGAATGTATGCTCAAAGAAGTTGCTTGATCTATCCAAGAACTCAAAAAATCATTTCCTCGTGATGGAAATAGAGAATTTCTTTGCTCCGGTTGGTATAATTTTTACCTGTAAACTTAATCATTGAAGTCCTAATCTGCTCAGGAAAACTTATGACAGGATGATTAGAAAAATTATTCCCCAAAGAAGGCGTTACAGTCAAGAATTAACCAGGAAATTGTGGAGGAGTAAAATTGTATGGTCATATCCAAAAGACTATGCATGGGAATAGGAGAAACAGCATCTGTACAATAGCTATATTTTCTCATGTGTTATTTATTTTTTTTCCATAAGGAATAGGGAGATAATATATTATCTGTTTTTTGTCAGAATGCACATCTGGTGATTAGAAAACCTGGGAATCAAAGACAGGATTTGGGCAGAATTGGTCTGTTGAATTTAGTTAGCTGTAAGTTTAGTTTCTGATTTCTTGGCTTCAGTGAACTTGTCACCTGTGATAAGCAAATGACCTGGCAGATGTTGTGCAGACATGACTTTGGACCTCTCTTCAGCTGGGTCCTCAGCTGGTTTGAGGAGTTATGCAGACTTCCTTAACCAATATTTCACCTTGCTGTCCAGTCAGCTCTGGTAGCTGGTATTAAAAGACACATCTCAGTATCCCTCGAGGGACAGAAGAGCACTGTGAATTAATTTAACACAGCAGTTCAATCTCTACAAACTTGCTGCAAACTAATGAAATTACATGGTCAAGCAATGACAGACTTGTGCTCCATTTAAGCTCCTCTAATGTTACTTTCAAACACCTAAGGTAACAAAAAGACACTTCAAGAAAGGCTTGTTATTAAATTAACCTGTGATAAAAGTAAAATTGTGGTGTTGCATTAATGTTTAGGTAACTTGTACCATTGCATGGCAGACAGTGGTGAAAAAAGAAACCTGAAAGATGATGTACTTTCCTTTATTTGACCTTCTTTAATGGAAATCTTTGTTACAAGTCCTGTATTGATATAACTCTTAATGAAAATTTATTTACTGGACAATGGGTACTTTGTGCTGATTAGGTGGGAAAAATTGCCTTCTTTGCTGCTATTTATAACACAGCTAATGATTTTTTTGGGGTGAATAGCTTCTTATTTATCTTCAGATGCTTTTCTTGGCAGGGACAAAGTAAGGACAAAAAGGTCTTTATTGCTTTTTTTGCTAGAAGGTGAAAATATGGGGCTGATTTCCGTAAAATGGCTCTACTCGCCCAGGTATTCCCATATATATGGGTCATATTTTTCCTATAAATGGTGTTCCCTCTGAATATTGCAGTAAAAACCCACTATCCATTACCTAGTTACTTTAAATACTAGTATATTTGCAAGAAACATCTGGTTTAAAATAGTGTATCATTAATCTGGTTTTATTAAAATACCCTGCAATGTAACTGCCCACCTCTTTACAACAGTTTCACTTTCAGGACAGCTGTGTTTTGCAAAAGGTTTAAAATCAGATGAATCATTGGTTCTCCTGGGAAGCAGTCATGGAGTAAGCTGCTGGCTCTTTGCCCCATAGACAGGATTTCTAATACAGCCATTAGGACATCTCCTATCCCTCTGCCATATTACAAGATTAATGAGTTCTTTTCATTAACTTTATAAAGCCCATAAGACATGACATAGCAAATTCTTCTTCTGTTACTTAAATAGTGAGGTTTCAGCTTCTGATATAGATGGACAATTTCAGGATCCAACATGCAAAGGAAAAATGTCAGCCTCACACTTGATTTCTGCTGTAGAATGTGTTTGCCCTATGTTAAAAAAGCAGCTGTATGCTGAAATTCTGTGGAAATGCCCTTGAGTATTTGGTGTAAAGGACTAGTGTTTCTGTCCTGTAAATGCAATGTAGTACCATGTTTCTCTTAACCACTATAATATACTAAAATTACAATGAAGTCATCTGCATTTAGATTTTATATATGAAAATATTTTCATGATGGCCATATGGCTCTTCAAAAATTTCTGATAGCAGTAGCAATGACATATTTCTAACAGGATAGAGCAGAGCAATTCCATCAAATGAGAAAACTACAATGGAAACATGATACAAATTTAGCAGTAAAAGCCTGCTTACCTTCATATGTTCCACTTTCTAGGAGAGCACCACTTTTCTCCAATTCCATAAAATCTTCAACAGTGATGAAAATATAGTCCACACCAGGGACTTCCCCCTCCTTATGTGGCCTTGTGGTGCCTATTAGGAAGATGAAAGACACACTGTCAAGAACATGGCCTAAATGCAGAATGATCTTTTTGAAAGCTTTGGAAAAGTCACAAAGTAAACCACTTACACAACATTTTGCATAGCACATCTTCCTTGTGAGGATGCTTTCAAAGCAATCTAGCTCTATTTGCTGAAGCTGACAGAGGTATTTGAGATGTATGTTTAAGATCGTGCCAGATATTATTTGGGTCTATATTTATTGCCACTAATGAAAAACTATCATACTGTTGTTTTTACATTTCTAGAAAGACCCTTAGTGACATCAGGAATTCAGAGGTAACACAAAACAAAGTCTTTTTTACAATTAATCTGCTTTGTGATATTTTAAACATTTATTTAGAACACAGAATAATAGTTCTGTAAGTACCCTTCTGTAAGGGTTATATTCACATTGCTTGTTTCAGTGCCATAAGTGGACTTGACAAATGGTTAGGCTTTAGGGCCTGTGGGATTAAAATCACCTGCTAACCATGCTGTCAAGCTGCACAGGTGTTTATATGTAGTTATTGCCTCTATTGTCATCCCTGGATGACAGAACTCTGTAAAAGCTGACAGATAATATTACACACAGCCTGACAAGTGACTTGGCTTAGCTAGCAGAAGTTGGGATGTTAGCAGGGAAGAGTCTGAAACTGACCTGATTTCCTAATGGTCCAGTTTATTGTGGTCAGGCTATCTATCCCTCATTTGACTGAAACCACTAATTAAGTCTCAAAATTCCATTTGGAAATGGAAGTATATTTGGTTCTCCTCAGTCTCAGAGTGTTTGAAACATCTTAATCAATTCTTTATCAATACTGTACTGATTACATCAGACTTGTGGGGTTTGATTTCAACACTGTTGACACTGGGAAGTGGCTAGAAACATGTCCAACCTCCTTTCTGTTACTTGAAGACACAGAGACATAAAAGTGTTAGGTTAACTCCACTGCCTGTCATAGGGACCTTTTTCTCCTCAGACACAGCCTGAAGTCCATGGCCAAGACTGAATGAGACTGCTGAGACAATATTTCAGTACTTAACATGGGGAATATATTTTGATAAATCTATAAGACCCTTCCCTCATTTTTTCCAATTCCTTTCTCATCTCAACATATACAACTAAAACTGGCTGTTAATATCTGGGAATTCTCATACTACTTTCTAGAATACTCTGTCCATCTGGAGTAAAATTCTGGGCTCCTCAGTGAAAGAGAGATGTGGTGCTCTTGAAGTGGATAGAATGGAGGGTGACAAGGATGACTGGGGGACTTGAGAATCCCTCTGATGAGTAAAGGCTGAGGGAGTTGGGCCTGTTCAGCCTTGAGAGAAGACAGCTGAGAAGGGACCTCATTAATGTGCATAATAATCTAAAGAGGGGAGGTCAAGAGGACAAAGCCAGGCTCTGCTCAGTGGTGCCAGCCACTAGGACACGAGGCAGTGTCTGATGCACAGGAAGCTCCATCTGAACATTTGGAAAAACTTCACTCTGCAGTGACCAAGCACTGGCAGGGGCTGCCCAGAGAGGGTGGGAGTCTCCCTCCTGGGAGATATTTCAGAACCATTTGGATGCAACCCTGAGCCATGTGCTCTGGGATGACACTGCTAGAGCAGGGAGGCTGGAACAGATGTCCCACTGTGGTCCCCTCCAAGCTGACCCACTCTGTGATTTTGTGGTTACTTTTGTGTTTTGGAGATGGTATTGTTAAAGCCCTCAGACACTTGGATTGTCCATAAGCATGCTGAGTTTATTTCCCATGGATTATCTGATGCCTGGGGATGCAGCAGCACCCCTAAAGATCTCCAGCCCTTTGTGAGAACTGTATCAGAGCACTCTGGTGTGCCACTGAGCTCCAGAGAGCTCTGCCAACTGCACAGACATCAGATGTTTGTTCTGTGTTCTCTCTCCTGAGAAACTTTTCACTATCAAAGAATATTGACAGAAACTGTATCTTCCTCACAAAACACTCTGGCAAATCAAGGCTATTCCAGACACAGCACAGGGAGGAAGCTCACATATTAGATGAGTATTTCTAGCTTACTGTTTCTTCAACATATTTTTAATGTAAACAAGCTTGGACTACTAGTTTATCAATCAGAAAAAATACAAGTTATATAAAATGTTAGCCCTGCTTTGAATAAAAATTTGGACCAGATGATATGAAGAGCTCCCTCACAACTGATTTTTAAAATGATTTTATGCTATTTAGTGTTAATACACCTGGTTTGTTTGAAACATCTGGATATTCAGCAGTCTTCATCATGGATGATGGCAAAGTCTCACAGGAGGTCCAACAACAGACTTGGTTATTCCTGTGCTTCTCTACTTTGCACACAGTCTTTGTTCAATTCATGTAGAAAACTGTAACAGACTAAATTTCAGATTCTGAATCCCTCTCTTAAGTTGGAATCTAAAGACCTAATCTTTCTGCCCTTATATTACTGAGTCATGTTTTTTTCAGATATGGTACAGATACGATAATACCTTTTGCATGTCTTGCATTAATGAAATATTAATTAAATATTCTGTCTAATCTGCTTAGACAACAGCAGCAGATAACACTGTGCCTCTGTTTAGGGTTTTCTGATAACAAATTCTGCACTTCTTCTCTCCCCCTTTGCTGTCAGAACTAGTCTTAAAGGTGCAGAACTTAATATCTAGCATAAACAGAACAGATGATTGGGGGTGCAAGCATCATAAAGTCACCCCAGGGCACACTGTCACTTAGATGGTTCCATCCTCTGATACTACTCAGGGAGCCAGCTCCAAGAACCCTGCACTGCACTGTGTACTGAGGGCTGCAGACCTATAAAAGATCAAGTAGTCTGCAAAAAAATGGAGAAAGGAGCAAACCATGATCAACAGCTGCTTGGATTCAGGGTGACTCTACCCCAGCTACAGCAGCTTCCAACCCCTGAAGAACTTTATTGCTCTTGATAAAATCTCACTGAGTCCCATTTCCCTCCTGCATCTGTTTTCATTCCCTCAGGCTGGAGGACCTGTGATCTTGGAAATGGTTAAAGCAACTCCCTGGCTAATGGAATAATCCATGGTTATTGCCTCTTTTACTCCTTCACCCTGGAGGAACTGAGTTGCTGCTAACAGTACTTCTGCCATCCCTTATAGTTTTCTGTAAGCACCACAGACATTGTAATTTTAATAATGCCTATTTACAGAGGTGGACACATTTAATGGAGCATCTTAAACACCCATCAAGGTCTGAACATGAGATCTATATATAGGTATCTTACAGACCACAAGCAATTGCCTTATCCTAGAGCTATACTTCTTAATAAAATTTGTCTTTAACTGCCTCCATATAGACGGATAAGCAGGCCTAAAACTTACAGTGATTCAAGACTTAAAACAAAGGACTAATTTCAAACCTCAGATTTCTACAGAAACATCTTTTGTTATGCAGCATCAAGGCTTAATAGGACACAGTCGCTTCTACTTATAATATTTAGCCCTTCATTAATGCAAAATGGATAAAAGAACTCAGTTACAATTTTGTTACCAAGGTAACCTATGAAAAAATTATCTCTGAATTCCATAATGAAAGAATATTATACTTTTAGATATTTCAGGACCAAAACCAACAAGGGGTATTTGCACTATGCATATTTCTGACAAATACAATTTATAGGTGTAGTTAAAGACACAAAATGAGAAGCTCTCAAGTAACCATGACCACTCCAGTCATGCAAGTGCTGTCACACAACCTGTAGGTACCTTAGAAATTGCAGGATCTTGGTCTACAAAATCTGGACCTGTATTGACCTTCCTTGATTTTATGACCACTTGCATCATTCACCAAACAATCTCCTCGCAAAACACATATTAAGGTCATTCAGTGAGCAGCTATTTTTTTGGATTTTTAACTTTAAGATGGATAGTTGGTACAGTTTAGAGATGTTTAAGGTATGTGCTATATCTTTTTATTATTATTGTTTTAAAAAGACCCTTTGCCTTTGCAGCTGGTTTCTTCTCTTCTACAGGGGAATTATGGTGATTTGCCATACCCGAGTCCAGGCTTTCCATGCTCATGTGTGTTGCAGGATGGTGCTAAATCCCAGGAGAGGAATTAAGTGCTGTTTACATAAATAGCACCTGAAAGAATATTTTTCTTTTAAATGAGTTTAAGGTACCTGAGGGCAGGTGCTTAGACATGTAAGAAACCTCTACTTCTACTAAAAAAAAGAAGTGTGTTAATTTAAATAGCAATAAACTATTTTTGAAATAATGCTTTTATGAGCTTGGGGAACAATAAATAAATTGAACTTTTATGTTGACTTCTAGTGCAGATCGGAAAAATGATCAGTTCATGTGGTGTTCAGTCCAGATTGCCTTTATTAGTAAAAAAGGATAGAATTATTGATTCTAGAAGACTTCCAGGGTTGGAAAGATCTGCACCAGTTTGTAGAGGCAGGAGAAGAACTAGGAGTTTATGTATATTTTTAATCTCAGTGTTCAATTACATAATTATAACATTGTAGTGCTTATTTGGGAGCAAAGTGCACAGCCTGACTTTGAACATATTTCTACTACTTAGAGGCACTGAGTCTTCACAGTCAGTCTCTCTCTCTCTGTCCAGCTCTGCCACTTTCAAAAGCAGGAAAGCTGCTCCCTCAATTTTTTTTCTTTTTTTTCTCACTCCATGTAGTCATGGAAAAGAAAAAGAGGCAAATTTATTCATTTGTCAGCATAGGAATATGAATATTAGTTAAAACTCCCAGAACTGTGACAGGAAAGACCCACTCAATACTTCAGACATATTTTAAAGAACACTTCATCCTTGCAGTAAATAATCTGTATTTTACTGTCTTTAGCAGCATCTCAAGGTTAATATTGTAGTAGTCATGTCCTTGTAGAGCCAATATGATGGTCAGGAAAGTGGAAGAAAGGCCTTCCCTGCATGGTCCCATACCATCTCACAGACTGGCCTCACAGCTTTCAATGCTCCAAGCTTACGGGAATGTCATAAATATTTAAATTTTTACTTTTATTTTTGGTAAGTTAAGGGCAAACCTGGCACACCACTATCCACTTCACACATATTTAGCTGATTTATATTTGGAATCACAGATTGGTTCCTACTGCATGAGGTAATTTTAAAAGCAAAGGTGTGGTTTTGCCACAAGCATTTACAGTGAAAATGAAGAGCAGGGGAATAACCTAGTCCTTTTTGCACAATGACCTACTTCTATAGTAATTTTCCAAATGTATGGAAGTGAAAAATGTCTAGTTTTGCTTATCTGTTCCAAATGTAACAAAATGTAAAGAGAAAAATGCCTTTAATATATGAAGCCCTTTGATTAGACATTCTGCTGAGAATTTGTTCTGTAACTCAGCTCTGTACAACAGCTTGTTGTGGAGCATGGTCTGCCAGGCTGTCATACATTACAGTAGCTGGAGGGATCCCTCCTGCAGAAACAGACTGCTAATCTTTAATAAACTTCAGCTGAGCCCTTGCTATGACCTTGTATACACTTTGCCTTGGAAAAATTCAACAATACTTAATTAGGTCTTTTGTTTGTTTGCCAAATTACTCAGGAACACTATTACTGGGAGGAACTGAAATGTATGGGAAATTACACCTATCTTGTCAAATTACTAACTGCATTAAGCAGAGAAGCACCACATTTGTCTTGATATACTGAATTTCCAGCTGAAGAGAATAATAAACATAATTTTCAAGTAAAGTGATTTTAGGCATATTACAAAGCCAGAAGTTTCAAGTGTTTATGACAATTCTCATAACAACAACATAAACCACAATGGCCTAAGTCCCTTCTTGCCAATGGTTATGAAGAATAAAAGTGTTTCCCCTTTCCAAGTGTGCAATACCAACATTTTCTCTGATTTATTCCTATTAAAAAAAAAAAAAAAGCTGCAGAAGCAAAGGAATGAATTCCAGATTCCTGAAAATGTTTTTCAGGAGTAATAGTTTCAAACTGCATTAATATTTGCCAAATGTGTTCCTGAAGAAGATCTGGGTGTTAATAAATTCAAATTTAGCAAAGGTGCTGAATGTTCTACAGTGAGGCAAGAACACAGCTGAGAGAGGATCTCATCAATGCATAAAAATATCTTAAGGGCAGGCCTTAAGAGGGTGGGGTCAGATTCTTCTCAGTGCTGTTCAGTGACAGGACAAGAGTCAGTGGGCACAGACTGAAACTCAGGAAGTTCCATCTGAATATGAAGAAAAGCTTCTTTACTGTGAGGGGGACAGAGCAGTGGAACAGGCTGCCCACAGAGGCTGATATTTAAAAGATATTCAAAACCTGCCTGGACACAAGGATGTGCAGCCTGGTGCAGGTGAATCTGCTTTAGCAGGAGGTTGGACAAGGTGATCTCCAGAGGTGCCTCCCAAGCCCAATCATTCTGTGAAAGGAGGCATTCAGCAGCTGCTGAGCTCTGAGAATGCAGCATTATTTGCAAAGTTACCTGTACACAGAGTGAAAACATCAGATGCTATTTAGAAGAAGAGGTGTTGTTTTTACTATAGCCTGGATTTTCTGGTCAAGTTTTAGAAGAAAGTGAAAAGCACTTAGCCATACTTCATCACAGAACTAAAAGCTTCATGCCTAGGTGCTTAATTCATGTGAACTAGAAAGAAAGTTTTGCAATCCCTGTGCATAATTAGCATTCACTGAGAGTAGCAGAAATAACAGGTGAACTACATGGCTCAATCTACTGTCTACTGAAATTAGGTAGAGAATTTGATTCCCATCAAAAGAAACCTTTGAAAAGAAAATAAAAACCTCACCCATGGTTTTCACAGTTTGTACTACAATTTGGGATTCACAATATTCTTGGATATGTTTTGATTTCTGCTGAAGAAGCAAAACCTAAGACTGAAAAGCAGTCTCAAGGGACTGTGCACTGGGTTGTAGTGCACACATTCTACAGCACCACAAAGTTCTTAGAACAAATATTTTATGGTGTAGAACAGAAACAAAAACTCCTGAATTTGAGATTTATAATGCACATAGGAGCAGATAAGCACGTCTTTATGGAAAATGCATTCTTTGAATGTTTCTTTAGATCTTCATTATTCCCAAACTTGAGACATATGCATTAGGTAGGCTAGATAAGCTCCTGCCTGGTGGTGAGCATGATTATTAGATTCCAGATGCATACATCCTTTCAAATACCTTTTAGAAAATTATTTTTAGATTCAATATGCAGACAGGAGCCTCTGATTAAACACAGCCTGGGTTTTCTATTTGTTCTCTTGGTTTTGTGCAATGTGACAGACAGTGAACAGCCCTAAGATAATTTATGCACTGTAAAATAAAGTCATATTGGAGCTGAATAGAAAAGTAAAACTGAGAGATGCAAATGACAGTAGTTCTAGCTAAAGACTGTGAGTAGGAACTTTATTTATTTATTTGGTTAATTATGAGAGGACCACTGGAACCAGCAAGAAGCACCCAGAGAAGAAATGCAGCACAACAGCTGTGCACTGAAACAGGTATTGGAGACTTTTCCTTAAACTGTGGCATACCCAGATTTACCCTTACACAGTGCAAGGATTTGAATTTTGCACTCTGTGCCCTTGTCCTGTGTAAGGCACTGCTACACTGTGTGTTCCCTCTTCGAGGCTATGTGACATTGCTGGCTGGGTGCCATCAGCTGGGTCACTGTCCTGCACTTGGTGAATTCCCATGCAGCCTTCTGGGTACTTTCTTTTGAGAAGAACTCTGACCCAGTATTAAGCCAGATATCCAAGTTTCATTGCCAATACGGCATTTGTGCAAATAAAATAACTCCTTTTTCATTACTCTTGCCAATAGAAGTCTTCAAAATGTTAACAATAAACTGCAAAGAGAATATCCAATAACAGGGAAGTGTAAATACTTTGTGCAAAGTTAAGCATGGATGACAGCAGGAAATACTTGTAAATAAAATCAAAAAAGCTGTTGCTAATGCAGGTATCTTAAATACTTAAATTATATTCTTCATAATTCCTGGAAAAGGCCAAATTGTGAAATGGCTGTTCTGGCACTTGGAAGCATAAACCTTACAGGGTTAGCTAAGTCCCTAAAGGAATCTGATTTTCAAGGCTCAAAAACTGGAAAAGATGAAAAGAAGGAAAATCAGGTATGAATAATTTTGGATTCCATGTTATTGCCTCAAGAGGTTTTTGTGTTTTGTTTGACTGGTTGGTAGGTTGCCCTTTTTATAAGGCAAAAATTAGTACCAGCCAGGAAACTCCAGAAGACACTAGGATTTTATTAATAAAACATGTTAATGTCTTAGCAAATACCCCAGCAATATATCCCAATATCTTTCATACTTATTAGAAAATGAAAACTCCATATCATCTTTCCAAACAGATATGAAAGCAAGCAGCAAACTGCCATAAAGAAACATTTAAGAACAAAACTTTGAAAATCTGATGATTAATGACTGTAGTATATGAAGTCTGGGCTTTTATTTTGGTTAACTAGGAACTTGTTGAGCTAATAAATAATTAATAGAGTCCAAGATATTTCTTTACATGCTTTAGACACTGTTCTTCTTTCATGGATTTTCACTCTTTCAGGTAAAGATATAAACTAAGAGATCATTACAAACTTTTTCCTCTTTTGTCCATTTAGAATTTGATTCCTATGGCACATAGTTGTTTGCACCCCCATAAATCTTTATTACAACTATAAAGAACAGGCTTTACATAAAAGTGAATATATGTGCACAAGAGAATTATCTGACCAATGAAGACACACATAAGAGCATCACATTGAGAGACTTGTGTATGCATGAACATTTATGTTTCTACACAGATTTATAAAAATCATCAGCTAGTAAAATCCAGACAAACTTTTGATGTTACTAATAAAATAAAAAGCTCACCAAATTACATGCAAAATGCTTTCTACTACTAGAAAAGCTTAATTAGAAAATAATTTCTTACTGTCTTTGGATGAACAAGGTCTTTTCTGGGAAATGCCTGATTTTTGCAGCTCTTCAAGAAGATAGACAACATAGTTAGAGAACAAATTGCATAGTAGCCACTTGGCATGGGTATCTCTGCTGAGACATTACAGACGAATTTTTGTCCAGTACTTGTTGTCACCTTATTTCAAAAGTCCCATACCTTCTCAGTGATTTCTTATAGGCAGCTCCTCACAGCGCTGACTCCTTCACAGCACAAAGCAACCAAAAACTCCAGCTCTCTCCTTACCCACCTACCCCACTCTTTTGTAGCACTCATCTTATTGGACACAGCTGTGGCCTGTTAAGGGCAGGGCTGCTCCTAATCTTTGGTGATTTGTGCAGCTGCAGCTCCTCAGGGATGAGACTGCCTTCTGCACTATTTTCTTACATTCTATCCCTCCACGAGTATTAGCAAATTTGTTATTCCTGCTGATGGCTCGATGGATTGGATCATCAATGGAAATATTATTAAGTGAGATTTGGGATGAGTTGTTTAACTGTGATGCCAAAACATCTATTTGTACTGTGCATAATTCAAATATACCTCCAGAAATCCTGGAAGCACACCACTTCTAGTTTAAAGGACAACATTTCTGCTATCAACAAAAGAACTTGCTTTTTTATCATTTGATTTTATTAACATTATAAATAAACTTTTATGGATTTCTTCTGTTATGCAGCTTGTACTTTTTACCACACAGAGCTGAAGAACTCTCTTAAGTTGTAAACACACCATAGTGTACCTTGAAAGATTCTGCAATCCCTGCAATAATAGCTTTTCAACTCAAAAAACACTAATATTATTATTTGCATTTTATATTTTATTCAAACATAGGAAGCCAGCCACTCTGTATAATGTCTATTTAATAGAACATTTTAAAAGGGTTGGTGAAGTTGTTAGCTGTTGCTAATAAATCTCAGGAAATATTTAAAAATGAATTTTCTAAATCTACAGTCTTACTTTGAGAGGCATTAAAAGAGGGTCTGTGAAATAGGCTACCATAGAAATCATCCACATGTGTATTCTTAACCAAACTTCAGTACTTCAGCTGTTTAAATTTGTTTCAATAATACTGAACAATTAATAATGAATAAATAATATGAAGCAATAAAAGTATTTTAAGAGTATCAGGGCAGATGACTAACAGAAAAATGAGGGGCATTTTTTATGCTTAAAATAGACAACTAATTAGTATGTGTGAATTTAAAAAAAAATCTGTATTTAAAATGTGGCAGCCTTCAGATATGTCTATTCAACCTCCACAGTCTTCAGATTTATGTTCTGATGCACCTCTGGACAGTATCTGTCCACAAGGCATGCCAGCAAGAACCAATCCAGAGCATTTCTTCTGAATCAAAAAGTACTTTCAAAAACTACAATAGATGATGTCTGAATGGTAGAGGAGACTCACATGTTATTTGGGCTTCATGTCTTCCTGTTTGTAGCTGGTTCCAATGGTTGCATTCCTTGGCTTTCAGCCCTAAATTTGATATACACAGCCAAAACTCTGTGCTATTCACCAGACACCAGACCAGACCTTGGTTTGGTGACTAAAAGATCCTCAGATGTAGCAGCAGATACTGTGGCAGTCATTTTTACTGAACAAGTTCAAAGAAGAGAATGAGTGGCTGTGCAGTACTGTGTGCCACACTTCCAGCAGATTTCCAGCTGAAATCCCTGGTGGCCAACTGCTATCCAGATAGCAGAGCAAATGCTCTGCTGAGTCACAGGGAATGCTGGTCCCTCAGTAGGGATCCCATCAGTGCTAGACAGAATTTTGTACTGTGGGATGCCACCACATGCTGTGGAGGGCTTTGAGCAGAAGGAGAAGTCACGCCGTGGGACTGCTTCCCATGGCAGCACTGCTCTGTCCCTGTGGAAGCACATTTCCCATCTGAAGGTTACAGACTGTTGAAGGCTGCACCTCTCAGGCACACTGGCAGAACAAGCACATATTTTCTTGTCTGCTTTTAGAGTAAGAAAAAAAAATCTTGTTCCCTCTTTGCTCCTCTTGCTTTCTCAGTACAAAGAGCAAAAGTAGGACATAAACAATGATGTATGTTGTGAATCCCTGTGAGAATGAATGATTAGGGATAATATCTTAAACAATGTTAAAATCATCAAAGGATGGACCTCTGTCCCCTGTAGCAAACTGCTCATCTGTGACCACTGAAGCCAAATCCCTCCCAGAACATGTCTCCTGACTAGAAATGGGCTGTGAATTAAGCCACCTGATGGGAACTTGAGACAAGATAAATCTGGTCCTATTGTCTAATTATCTTAAATCTAAGGAGAATTAAACAAGCTTAGAGGGAGAAGAACGTACCCACAAAGGCAGCCTTTCTCAGTAGCTGTGTTGAAAAGCAGCTCAGGTTGGGTTCATCAGGTGGGGGGCAAAGCCCACAGACTCATTTGCTGAGGCCAGGTCTGCAGCCCTGAGGGGAAGCTCAAACCCTGCAGTCCTGCATGGTTTTCTTTCTCATGGTCATTGTCCTCTGCCCAGGGGTGACACGGCCCCCTCTCCCCCGTGGAAGGTCAGATGGGGCATTACTGGCTCCATGTGCTGAGAGGCAGCTGTCGTGTCTTAGAAGGTGCCACAAACCATCAAAAAACCTGAAGTGTCCCCAGACCCATCTATTGCTGAGGCCTTCCACCAGGTGTCTGCACATGATCTAAAAATGATCAGGGTGTGTTGCAAGAGACAGTGTAAAACTCCCCCTCCAGATGGGGAAGGTGCCTGGTTGTCCCCACCCAGCCTGAGCCTGTTTTAACCCTTTGGGACTTTGTGTTTCATGGGTTTCTTCCCCTATCCCCTACGGATCAAGACCATCACTTTGACCAATGGTAAACTACATTGCAACTAACAAGTCTCATCATGAACTCTGTGGGTAGTTATCTTTCTCTTTGTTTCTTTTCCCTTATACATTTTCATAGGTGATATTTTTATGCTTTCATATTGCTTTATTACTATAGACAATAATAGCCAAAATGACTACCTACGTGCTTTCCATCGTAACCAAACACAACCAAATAGTTCTAAAATAAACCTTATTTTATATAGGGTTTATTTTAGAACAATTTTATATAGGCTTTATTTTATATAGGGTTTATTTTATATTTTATATATCTAATATATATATATATATATATATATATTTGCAAACATAGATCATTCAGTGTCATTTCACTCTAATGCACCCCAAGGGATCTGTTAAGAAGAACATGTTTTACCAATGTCATCTGGGTAACAACACCTTAGAAAAACATTTCTGTTTCTCTTTTTCTTCCACTGTTCCTCATAGAGAATAATGTTTTCATTGAACTAAGACCTTATGCAGTAAATTCCAAGGAAACAGTGTTTTATTTTTCTGTTCTACCAAGTCCAGTTTAAAATAGTAGCAGAGAAAATCTATTCTTTCACATCAATGAATGCATCATGGAGCATTTCTACCATAGTATTCAGAAAATAAAATTATTATTTTGAAACTATCTTGATTTTTATATTAAATTACTTTTCCTAAAAATATTACTTCCCATTAAACATAAGTATTTGAAACAGATTTTTTCCTATCTGTTTTTAGGGAAAAAACTATTTTCAGTTTAACTCACATTAATGAAAAAAAAATAAAATGTCACATTCCTTGATAACAAGTTGAATAAATTATTTATACAGAAGTCATTATTTTATAGCATATTCACAAACTCAAAAGTGCATGATGTAAACTAAAATATTACTACTGCCTTAAATTTTTAAAAATAAATTTAAAACCTTGTTCATTTTTCTTTTGAAGGTAGACAAAAAAAAAGCTAGATTTAACTTCAAAGGAGTCAAACACAGTGAAATTGAGGAAATAAATTCCACATAATTCTGAATGTGGGAAGCCATTGCTATTCTTATCTCCAACAGGAATTATTTCTGAGGTGTAACTCTAGCCCTGGTGAAGGTCGTTTCATGAGGACTTTGTGATTCAGCTAATGGATAAAATCCTTATTCCAGAAAAGACATAAATTTTATGTCTGATTAGGCTTGGAACAATCTGAAGGATTTCAGTCCCAGGTGTGACCTTGATGCTTTTCTTGTATTTGACAAAGCTTAAAGAAAAGTTACTGGTGAGTAGCAAGTGTTACTCTGGTTGGATAACAAACATTGATGCTTTTCATATACTGTGAGGCTTCCTTTTCTGATACGATGAGTTCTAATAATCAACCTTGCAACATTCAATTCCGTAGTCACTAGAGAGCAGTTATTTTAGCTCCAAACAGTTAGCAAAAGCTAGCATCTGTTCCTACTGATGATAAATGAGCAAATTAAAAGTACCTGCCTCAAACTGAGGCAGATCTAATGATCTTCTTATTTTTATATATGCAATTAATTATTATCTAGGAATTTATGTTCTATTAATTAGTATTAGGAAACAAAATTTCCTGAAAAGTGTGGGTCAATTATTCTAGCTCCTCAGCTATGAGAGAACATGAACGTTGTGTATTTTTAGTTTTAAGCATCTTAGGATTTCTGCTTCTTCAAATTTCAAGAGCTCTGTATACCTGTGTAGAGTATCACTATTGCTTTTTCACATCTCTCCTCTCCAAATCCTGTCCCGTTATGGGTTGGGTTTTGTTTATTTAGATGGGGTTTTTTCTGTCCCTTCATCCCAGTATGTAAAAATGCCCCTGCATTCAAAAGCTGTAAAATCTAAGGTTAATTTATAACTTGTCAATTTACTTCAAGCAGTGTACCTGGCATACATACATTGCCTGCTCTTTAGCTTGCTCTGTGCTTGTCAAGTCCACAAATATGTGCTTGTCATGAAGTAGGGCTCAAGTTCAGACACTTCAGTTCTAGGAATCATCGTGGCAGCCAAGCTTCTCCTTCTTTGACCAGTGGTCAATCTCTCCAGATGAACAGGTTTTTATTTAAAATAATGTGTGGGGGAGATTTTTCTCCTTTGGGACACCTTTCAGCATTGTGACCCTTTCTAGGAAAAGGTGGTGTCCCCACACTTACAGTGCAGGGCTGCCCTCCTACCATGGGTGTTGTGGTGGGGAACACCAAGACACCAAGACAAGGAGCTTATTTGGGCTTGTTTTGGCTCATTTTGGCTCAGGCTCCTTCCTTGTATTTTTGCAGCACATGGCATTTGTCACTCAGCTGTTCAAACATGAGTACTGCTGTGCTCACTTGGTACTAGTCAGGATATACTGCTGCACTCAGACTTGCCAAACCTCAGCTCATTCTGCTGCTGCAATTATTTCTCCAGGGGAGAGCAACAGTGAGCTCAGGAAGGACAAGCCATTGCTGCAGTTTTTATGGGAACAGCAACACATAAACACATCAACACTACCAACATCAACTCTTGTGGCACCAAGCTCAGCAGAGGGAAGGAGTCATTTACACCATGGGAAGTGACTTTTCTCCTCATTTACCAACCAGCCTCAGGTTTGCCACTCAGCAGGACTTCTTCCATGCAGCTGTTGAACCAGCTCACAGGGAGTAACATTCAAATAATGAACTTTCTCTGATGGGTTACCAGATTGAACTTCAAACCTAACTCCCACTTTGTAGGACTAGTTTACCTCAAACAGGCATGGAACTCAAGAAATTATGCAGACAAAACTGTCAGCCCACAGGAAACACAGATATACTGGTGGAGCATCTTTGTCAATCATTTGACAAAAACAGCGTAGTGTCTTCAGTGACCAAATAAGTACAGCTCACATAAAGCTGTGACTTTAATGTCTAATTCCCACAGTTTAACACTAAGTTCATTGATTTATTAACTATTTTGCTTGCTTTTAAAATGTTTGCATGGTTCTATTTTGGTTTTAAAATAATGTGTTTTAAAAAAATGTAATGTGCATTGCAGTATAAAAGGCTGAATTAAAAAAATAATAAATCTAATACCACTTTTTTTAGGTATTGAAAACCTAGTCAAGAACTAGTAGCTACATCAGTTGACCTTGAGGAAGAAAAATTATGAGAACCAGGGCCTTTTGGATTTTAGCTGTAGTAAACATCTTCTGAAAGTAGAATAAAACAATGGCATCAATAACAGAGCTTTATGTATGCTGAACTCCACAGGAAGAAAACTTAAAAGAAAAAGAGAGTTTTCAATATATTGTGTTTGCTTAAGGCGTGAAGCTGTCAAGGGCAGCAAGCATATTTTATTAAAGTAGTAGATGAATTTGTGTATCTAAATTATATTGGTTGACTAAATTACATCTAATAAAGATAATAATTATAAATTAAGTAATGCTATAATTACTGCATAAACCCACCCCCTTGCATATACACTGAATATAATTTTTGCAATATGTATTGCTTGCACATCAATCTGTATAAGAAACATCGAATTTTAATGACACTTTATGAAGATTTAAGATGGAAGAATTATGAGTGCAAATTGGCCTATTTATTATTTAACTCACAGTTGTTCTTTATTTTTATCTGCATAGAGAAAATTAATACATCACTGACAGGTTCTGTGATTTACCAGAGCTTCAAAAAATAAAAAATGGAACTAATGATGATGATATATGTCCAGAAATCTCACATTCAAATACATCTAATGAAACATTTCAACTTGTTGAGATATTATTCAAAATATGTATGCAGTAAAGCATATCCATACCATGTACCACCAGAAAATAAAAGATAGCTTACAAGTTTTAGTAGTCAACAACATTTTGAATAAGTCATATAAACTTATGAAGATTTTGGAAATGATCTATTAATCACTAGAGGGAGTGTGTTATATTTCTATCTGAAATAATCTATTAGCTACCTTAAGTCTGTATCTCTTTCACACTTTTTTCCTGTAATGTAAACCAAGTTTTAAACAAATACACACCTATCTCTTTTCAGAGCAGTCCCAAACTGCCACTAGATAAGAAGGTAAAGGCACAATGCAGGCTGTTTAATTTTTGATCAGCTACAAATAAAGAACAATCAAGTTAAGTGGGCTCTGCTGATGCCAATCTCCCATAGGAATCAATTCTAAGTTCCTGACATTCTGAAGTATGATTGTGGAGCTTTTCTGGTGAAATATCTGAAGGAAAGAACAGAATTTTGAAGAAACCAACAATATAAAATCATACCCACAACAAGCATAAATAACAGCAATTTCATTGATTTATACCAGCCAAGATGGCGTTCTGTGGCTTTAAAAAATTTCACGCAATTGAAATCAAACTTATAAATCACAAATTACAATTTCCTCATACTTTAATATTAATTTAAATCTAAAACTTTTCAATAAATAATCTTTCTCATACTGCTGCTTTTTCTATCTTAGAAAGTAAAGTCAAGGAATTCACTGCAGGTCAATTAGTTCTCTAATATCACAGAGCACTTCTGTGTCACCTGTTAAACCTTAATGGATTTTTGCGTGGAGTTTTTTTGGGCTGTTGTTATTTAAAAAAGAATGGGCAAATATATGAGATCCATAAATGTCCTCTCTAACTAAAATGTAGACAAGACAAAGTCTTGACATATTGCAAAGTTTGGAAGAAGCAGGTGACTCCACAGGGAAAATAGTAGGAAGATAAAGAAATTAGTATTGCAGAAGAAATTGGCCATCTCAATAGGAAATGTATTTTACTGACAGAAAACTCAATTCTCCCAATGAAGAAAGAGCTGAGAGAATCTCCTAAGGTGAAATGTAGTGGATCCTAAGCTCTTTCAAAAGTGCCCTGAGAAGAAGACACAAGAATAGAGAACAAAGGTACAGCACCAGGTTCTTTGCTGTCGCCCCATACTTCAATATCCCAGAAAACCTTGTTTTATAGCAATGTGGATATATCTTCATTCTTTGGTTCTCTAACCTTGGATGTTGCTATGTAGATGTGTTGTCGTTTTTAAAGACAGTCTTGAGTTCTTACTGTTGGACATTCTAATAGTAATTTTGACTGTCCTTCTAAGAAAATAAAACTGAATGACATAAATGTTCCCCTTTTTTTTTTTTTTGAAAGAACTGAAAGTCACAATGTTGCAAAAGCTGAAACGTATGGCAGTCATACCTAAAATTTGCTACTGCGTTTTTGTAATAACACAGGTAAAAGAAAACCTGATGAATAATTATATACTAGAAATAAATGTCCTAGCCATTAGAGACCAGAAAGAAAAATGAATGAATTACACACGCATTCTTTATCCAAATTATCCCAGAGTCCCTGAAGATTTTGTGCTATTGTAGGAACACATTTAAACACACATAAATCAAACGAACTCATAATATGTTGACTCTGTTACAGCAACAAGGGTATAAAGAGATAACAAGAAGATGAGTGAAAGCAGATGCAGGTCCAAAGCATGTATGTTCTAGGATCTCACAATAGAAGGATTTAATGAATATTTCAAATTTTACATAATGGAAGAATGATTTATGCCTTCAATTATACAATATTTTTAAAACAGGAATTTGGTTTAATGAATAATTATGTGCTTCATAAAATGTTTAGTACCATGATCTATCTAGTTAGAAAGAAGGTGAGAATTCATGCACAGAGATTAGAAAAAGGTGTATATTTTTAATTGAGGCTAATTAACAATTTGAATTATTATAATGTAGAAAATTCTGTGTATCTTTAAGGTTATTTTCACAGGAATTTTCTTAATTGTTAAAAATGGTTGAAGAACTCTCTCCTTTATATAACATAGGAGGTCAGACAAGGTGAACATAATGATCCCCTCTGGCTGTAGAACTTATGACTCTCTGAATTCAGCATGAAGTTAGTGATGATTTTAGCTAAAGAAGTATTAGCACATTCATTTTTGGGTAGTGTACTGTTACTCTTCCTCAAGCTGCCTCTCATGAAAGGCAGGTAACTGGATGAGACAGACACAGAAGCACCAGCTTTCACTAATATGGATAGCACACCTCCATCCATCCAGGGATAAATGATAGTCTCTGGAAGAGATGGGACACTTATTCTGCTTACTTAGATCTCAGGGATTTCCAGTCCCAGAGTCTAAAACCTTCTCAGTGCTGATCAAGAATTGGTGGCCAATCTCAAACATTTTACACAAGCAGACTTCTAACTGTCACTCTCCAGTCATTCTTCCTTCACTTAAAAAAATGTCCACTTCACTTAAAAAATATCCACTGCTTCCAACTGAAACTGTGGTTTTATTAACAGACATCCAAGAATGAGTGGAGTGTTAATTTTCTCAGCCTAAATTCTCCCCTAATTATTCCAAATACACAGAAAGAAAAAGTAGCAAGCACTATCAATTAAAATATTAAGATGGGAAAAAATTAGATCAGAAGTAATCAAGCACTGGAACAGGTATCCCAGAAAGACTGCATATCATTGTAGATTCTCCAAGTTAGCTTAACAAAGTCTTCAGCAACGTGATCTACTATCCAACATGGTTATAACTTTGCTGTTTTCCAGCTGTGAGTGGAATGTTGGGCCAAATGATCTCCAGAGGGACTTTCCAGGCTAATTTTGAGATGATCCTGTGATAATGGAGTCTACCAATAAAAGAAGTGGCCACTACTACTCAACTAGAAATGCCCAGGAGAGTGCTGCCTTTCTGAAAGTGAAGTTCAAATGCACCAGCAGCACCAGGCTTTCCTTGAGATTCGTTTTGTGCTTTTGAATCTAGAATAAAATCCTCATTTAGCAGGGAACACTCCTATGCCCTTCAGTTCAAAACTTGAGTATCTAACACAACTCCCAAACACGTAGCAGTTGTCACTGCTAACTAATTATGCCATGTGCCCTAAAGTCCATCCTGAATCTTCAATTACACCTCTGCTTTCTTGTCCTCAGCTGGCCTACAAACAGGAGTACTTGAGAAAGTGTCACCTGACGTAAAAATGGAGCCAAGAAATAGATTATATCAGAAATATATTATATTTTAGTTACAATAAGCCAGTCACTGACTTTAATTCAGTCATTTAATACTGAATTAAAAATGGGAAATTCATTATTTTATATTTTAAAGAATGATTTGGTTCTTTATGAAAACCAATCTCTTTGCCTACTGCTAACAGATATAGTGCTATAATAAAAAAGTAAAATGTTACATAAAACAGTGGTGGTAATGTTTATTGAACAAAGAACCATAAGATATTCAGGAGTCCATCTTCTAAAGCCCCACAGGAGCCCTGAAGGAACTCATCCTTGTTAATTGGAACTAACAGAAGGGATGTTACCAACACAACAGGCAGTACACAATTGTATAGCTGTGTTTTCTGAGGAATGGTGGTGTTACATGATACTCACAAGAAGGAACAGGACACAGATGAACCTGAAATCTTACCCTGTAAAGCCATCTCCCTTGTGCTGTGTCATAATGATTCACTTGTGTTGATCAGGGAATACAGAAATGACATAAGCAGCTTTATTGGAACACTATGATTTTTTTCTTTTTAGTACAATTATTTTATGCTGTCAAAGAAAACTAATGGCTGGATTTGTGTTTACCTCATATGGCACTACAGCACACTGGCATGAGAAGACCTTAGAGGGAATTTGTAATTCCTCTTTTTTTCCTTAACCTGCATGATGGTACAGATGTGGAGGAGACACAGATTTTCCCATTGGCAACACACTTTTTTACTTTGCTTTAATTAACAGATTTGAAATTAACTTTTCATTCTCCATGGACTTTTTGATTCTGCAGCTTATTTAACAAGATATTTTGATGAAGAACTTAAGGTTTCTAAAGGTTCATTATTTAAAAATCTAAATTTCTGTTAAAGATTTTGAATGAGATACCCATTATTATGTTACTTGTAACAAACTTCTAAAGAGCTGCTTTTGCATAAAAACATAACCCATACACGAAGAGGTACTTTTCAAGTGCACAACTTTGGATTTTTTGAAATTCTAATACATGTCTATTTTATCTTTTGAAGTGATAAAATTTTTGCTGACATTTTGTACCGAAGTAAAATAAATACAGTATGGTTAATCCTATAAAATTTAACATCATATTATATTTACTTATTGAATGATTATAATTTTATAGATTGTCTACTAGTAAGTGTACTGTTTCTCTTGTGATTGGGAATTACATTCTACTTAGAAAAAATAAGACCTTTTTACTTTCATCTTTCCATTTTGCATTCTGGAGTTTTTAGCTGTATTGCACAAAGTCCTATAGAATGGTTTTAATTCACACTGTTTTGTCACATTAACAGCAGGCAAAAATGTAACTAATAATCATTAGTTGATGTTTCATCACACCTGAGATTAAGATTCTTAATTATTTTATATAGGTCCTGTTTGTAACTTTAAAGTTAAATAAAAGCAATAAGAAGAGACTAGAAACCATGCAAAGTACACAGCATAAAACTACCAGGAAAATCAGAAAGCCGAAAATGGCATGAAGTTGACAACAGAAGTTCCAGTGCAGGTGATAATTCGAATAAAATATGGACAGTACAACTAATTCTGTGTTCTTAGCAATGCAATACTAAATGTAAGAAGTAAGTTATTTTAAATATAACACCTAAAGCATTTAAACTCCAGAGTCCAGAGGAGTGCAGTTAAAGTAGTAGAAAGTTTTCAGCCTTGAAAGATGAACAATAAAATACCACCTTATGCCTGAACTAAAAACTTTTCCTCTACTGTGTTTAGAGGTACCCAGTACCCTTCCTTGATATAATGGGCTTTTTCATCTTGAGTATTTTTTCCCTTAATATCCATTCCTTCAGAAAAATAATGAGTATTCATTGTACAAATTTCCTAGGCCAGTTGCAATATGATCTCCTATATTTGATTCACAGCATGAAGGGAAATCGTTGCACCTTCATGAAATAAAATCTATTACACCAATTTATGTAATGGAATCAAGAATATTCCAGACTTCTGATTTCTTAGGAATATACAGAAAAAGGTAAAATTAATTTCAGCTTTTAATCTAGTTTATTTTAAAATAATTTATGAAAAATTAAAAAAGAAATTTCACTTCTGATACTTCAATTTTTTAATTATTGTTTTTACAATACTTTGCTATAAAATAAAAATACGGGGTACAAGTGCCTTCAATTAAGAGTTCAAAAGGGTTAAAAAGTCATCCTACAGTGCAGTTTGACATACAAACCTTGACCTGAAATAAATGCAAGGTAGAAAATTATGCACATACTGCCCCTGTTATGAAATAACTGTCTATTTTCACCCTGTTTTCTTATAAAAATCTCTCTTTATTTAATACCTGTTCTGAAAACTACAAATGGAATGCTCTTCTTGACATAAGAAAACAAGAAAACTAAAGCTGCAGAAGAAGAAGAAATGTCTTGTGGCTTTCTGCTCACATGTCCTTGAAAGAACCAACTCTTCACATAGGAAGAGAATTCAGTGTCCTCTCTCAATTAATGTATTGATTTTTTGCTCCAAATGTGATGCTCTGTGTCCATCCAACAGGTACTGGAATGAGCTCATCCATGTTTATCCAATGTACGTTCACAGTGTCTCTTTCTCCCTCATTAGTGAAGTGCTGCCCCGGAGGTGACATCCTCATTTTGGATTAGTGAAACAGTTAGAATGTGCCACCTAGAGCCACCACTGCAGATTTCAGCTGAGTCTGAGAAACAGGATAAAGTCTGAAACAAAGTACTCAGAAATCCTTTTTTTTTTTTTTTTTTGTATTTTAAAGTTATATTTCGAAAATACAGTCCATAAAAGTCACTGATTTATGGACCTAATATGTAAGTACAGCAAAAATACAGTAAAACTTCAAACTCTGCTGGTGTATTGCCCCACACTTTGAATTCACAAAGCTAAGTTAAATCCTAAAGATTTCAGGTAATCTTTAGGACTTAAGACCCCCGCATCTGAAAAATCTTTTGAAACTCTGCTCTGTTCTCTTGATTCTACTCTAGTTTTGTTCATCATCATACTATGTCAGTAACATTGGCAAAATTAATAACTCAATACTTATTCCCACAGCATGAAAGTGCTAGGATAGATGGAAAAATTATCCAAGCTAAAAATTAACAGTAATGCATTCTTGATATCTTCATGCTATCATGCAGTGCTAATGAAATAA
Organism: Agelaius phoeniceus; assembly: GCF_051311805.1. Classification (NCBI taxonomy): domain Eukaryota; kingdom Metazoa; phylum Chordata; class Aves; order Passeriformes; family Icteridae; genus Agelaius; species Agelaius phoeniceus. The sequence continues at coordinate 61,834,086 of NC_135269.1, forward strand.
TGGGTGAGAAGTAGCAAATACAGGAGGTGGAGTTTCATCATGAGTAAGATCAAAAAAGCACTCTTTCAGTTCCAGAAACATTCTCATATGATTCTGGATTATATGCATTGTGGTGTCCAGTCTGCACCCAACATTTAAGAAATGCATCTTTTTAATTGTCTGTAGTGACTCTGCTCATGTTAATGTGACAGATCAAGTACCACCTGATGTCTAACTGTGCAAATAATTTGAGGCTGGCTAACTTTTGTTCAGATTACTTTCCCCAAGATTATGGGAGAAAAAAATGAGCTCAGAATAACCACAAGGTCTGACAGCAGAGTAAAAGATGTACATTGAGGACAAGTGCAATGTTCACAAGACAGGCTAACAATTTTCTAAAGTGCCAAGAGGTGGAAAGGGTGGCACTATTATTTTTGGGCACTTTTTCTGAACAACCAGAAGAAAGGTTCAAGTCATTTTGTAAAGTTCAACATTGGACTATACATGTCATCCCCAAGACACTTCAGCATTATCTGCTCACAGATAGCACATTAATTCATGAAGGATAATTTAAAGAACGCAGTTTGGAAGAACATTGCTACTTCTATCACCCTTTGCAAAGATGTATACAGATTTTTTCATTCATTATCATCAAGCTGAACATTACAGGGTCTGGTGAAATAGCTATGTTTGCATTTTACATATTATTGCTGATTTTACATGACAGATTTTTCTGCAATATATATATGCACACACGTGAATATATACTAAGTATGTGTGTTATAAGAAGATGCCTGTAACATATAGCAATCTTATTCGTGATTTGATTTAAAACATAAATTCTGCTGATCTTTCCTGAACTTTTTCCACTGTGTACATGATTGTCTGCTTTCATCAGGTTGGATTTTAAATATTTAATGAATTGAAACATACATGAATTGCCCTGAAGGCAATTCCATTTAGGGACTCTGCATCGGCCATGTAAAAATATTTCTCCTGAGACTTTAAAAGAGTTTGACTGCTCTGAAAATAATTCCACCTACTGAGGAAGAGAAAGAGGCCTAATTTCAGATTCCATGTCTATGGCCAGTTAGAACAGCAATAAATACACCAATTTATAGGCACAAATAGCTCAAACTCCTGAGGATGGGGGTCTTGATCATGCTATAAGGAAGAAAGAGTTGTCTCTCCTGTAGTGCAGTTCTGCAGACATTTACTGTCATTGTTGTAATTTTTAAGGCAGCACCGCTTCACCTCCTGTCTGTGACCTCTTTCTTCTGAAGGAATTAAGTATCTACATGCTTGTACATTCTCCAGCTCATAGAAATGAGAAATTTAAAACACTGACGTTATCTTGCAGAAAATGTGCTGAGGCCAAACTCAGAAACATTTCAAGCTAGAGATAGGAGACAAGCATGGGGCAGTAAAAATAACAATAACAAGACAGACTCTGTGCATTTAAAGGGTTCTCTGTTATCTCTCAGATCATTGACAGACTAGCCAGGAAATGGCTGCAAAGGTGCATCTTGGGCAGAACCTTGACTATTTCACCCTGCTTGTTTGCATAAAGTAACATTTTAGTGTTTGAGATGTCCTCAGGTATCCACAGACTGTTACAACTGTCTCAGTCCTAAATTGTGTGCTACCAATTCCAATATACTTGGGGAAACAGCACTAAAGAAAAGGCAATACACAAAATTCCTCTCTAAATAGTGATGGACAATTAAGTCCCTGCAGATCATCTTGTCTGGGTTAGATTCCTGTTAAATCTGTGTTTCAGCAACTCTCTTTCACTTATCACAATCCCAACTGAAAATACCCTTCACTACTACCTACCCCATTTCTTCACAATCCCCCCTTCTCCCTCTTCTTTCTCACTTAATTCTTATGGCCTTGTTATTTTAATTTGTAAAGCATCTGGGGAAGTATGCAATAAAAACCATCAACAATTTTGTTTTGTTTTACACTTACATGAGTTCTTACAAAATTTGCACACTCATTTGGAAACACTCATTCTGTAATTCTAAAAGCATATAAACATTTCATAAACAGTCTTCAGGGGATGAATAATTGCAGACCATTGATGGATTACTGTAGAATAACAACTCAGTAAAGGCTAATATGATACTGCTAAGAGCAGTACCTACAACATTTACATCAAAATTAACTGAGCAGGCACATATTCAGCTACATCATTTCTATTGCTGTCTCTTATCCCTTAATAGAGTCTCTGAGATACAAATATCACTCACAGTGGCTCAGATTTCTTGGTAAGCATCCTTTACATTGGCAGTCTCAGAACCATTTTAGAGACTTGCAGAAGCTCAGCTCTTTAGCTGGTTTCCTATCTTGTGATGCTATTTCCATTTATTTACTACTGACTGAGGAATTTACAAATCTATTTAATCTACTTGCTAAAAAGAAGGAAGTAACAATAATGGCATTCCCCCTGCAGAACCAAAGACATTTTCCTAGATGTACTGAAGTGCTGATTCATGCCTTCATATACTGGCCTTATCCTATAGAGCAGACATCAGTTTTTTATTTCCTGGAGAGGCAGGAAATCAAATTCACAGTCTGGTATGGAAGAGATTACATGGTTTGTGGGAACCTATTGCTCTGTAAGAAGAATCTGAGAGCTGTGACAGCTTCTAAATGACAATGTATAAAGGTCAAATCTAATGTAAATCCACTAGGTTCAAAACAACAAAAACTATTTAGTCCATGAATCCTGCTTTCCTTAAATATAAATTCTATTTCACATTTCAAACAACTGCAGCAAGTCCTCCTGTGGGTTCAGCTCAGTGCTTTCAAAAACATTTGCCTTTCACTGAGATTCAGGGCAGGCCAGATTTTCACAGATGGAAGTGTATAGTTGCAAACACCTGACAATATTTTACATTAATTACAGACTGCATCTGCAGAACTCACCAGGAGACATGACAACAAAAACCTTCAAAACCTCTTTTTCCCAAACAGGTGCATGTACATCTTTAGGTTTTATTCTCAAGCAAGCCCAGAGCTATTCTGCTCAGAAAAGCAGAAAACATTGTGTATAAACCACTGCAGAAGAGAAGATCCCAGTATCACAGATTCTTTGGGGCAGGCCTGACTTCTCCTCCATCTCCCACACACAGTCCCATCCCAGACACTGTGGTGACCCACTCTGGACTCTGTGATCATGTTCTGAGAAGCTTTGGAGCATTTATGTCCATTGGCACTTATCTGTGAAACTTGTGGCTTTGAGAAGATTTGGGAAAGTATCTCTGAAAAGGTTTCTGAAGAGTGAGCACTTCTGTTTGAGCTGTGGGGTGACAGCCAAGGTTGGCAGCGCTGTGCATTTCTTAACTGGGTATTTTCACCTCCTCTCAATGAAAGATCTATGTTGATATTGGTCACTGTGGGTCAGATGCCTGCAGATCTCTGCAGAGCAGAGAGCACAGGAAATAGAAAGCAGGAAGGATGACTCCCTCCCAGAGCTGAACAGCTTCCCCTCTTGGACCTCAGCACATGTTGTTATGACCCAAATGCTGGGACTTGCTTAAGTTTGCTTCCATGAAAGAAAAAGTTAAGACTACAGCAATTCAGGAAATGAATGCAGGTACAAACACACACCCTGCATATAGACACATCTTTCTCCTGTGTCCCTCTATATTTTTTTCTCTTTATTCTGCATGCTTGACACCTTACAATGTCTAGGTCTAACAGATGGAATCTAGGCTGGAAGGAAATGTCATCATCCCTCCTGTGCAAAAGGACACCACTCAGCAGCTCAGTGAGAGGTGGTGAATGAGGACTCTGGCCCCTGGGACTGTTGGCTGAGCCACTGCTAGAGTTTACAGAACTCTTTTACAGCTGTTACCTATAGCTAGATTTGTATTTCTATACTTGGAATTTTCATAGCTGGATATGTCTTGTCATGATGAAGCTTCTTTTACACATGTATTACAAGGCTCAGCTCTAAATACCTCCTGTACAAATAATTACACAATTTCAATTGGCAGAATATTTCATTGTATAATTTTATTCTATAGAATTTATTTCTACCATTTAAGCTTAAAAGACTAAGCCTGTTATTCCTGTGTGTTTATTAATTAAGAAAAGTAATCAATCACTCTTTATGGTATTTTTATTTATTGGTAGATACTTTTTTATGCTTCTCCTCTGCATTTTCCTCCAGTGAACATGGCCAGATCTATAACCATCCTTGTTAGTTCCTACTTTTCAAATTCATTTTTTTATGCAATGCTTTTCAAATTTATACTCCTGCACCCTCTTCTTTTGGACTGAAGACAATGATAAAGTTCCCATGATTGCAGCAGTTCAGGATCAAGACATGGTTTGCAACACTTAGCACAGTAATTTCAAACAAAATTTGCAATTCCTGATTGCACCATAGATAACTTGTTTTTAATACTCAATTTCTAATATATCCTTAAAATCACAGAGCTCAGCAAAACACATATGCACTTTATGCACACATTTCTCTTTAAAGCATAATCCACCTTTTGCCCAAAACCATGTAACAGCAATGCAAGTTTCATACATAACTCACTCTGCTTCTGAAGCAAAGAGTAGTAATTTCTATTACTAAATTTAGTATTTTTGCAAATAAACAATATTGTACCATACCACCCACAAAGAAAACAAGGGAAAACTACAAACCATCATACACAGAAGACTCTGATTTGAGCTATATTTTTGAAGTATATTTAAAGTATATTTAAAAATATTTGAAGTATATTTTTGAAAAAATCCTACAAATACTCTTAGTCAAAATAGTAATAACAAGAGTTATATGCAAAGGATATTGTTTTAAACAGGTCATACTCATTACTCATTACTCATTATTTCAGGTCTTGATTTATGTATATTTTATAAAGTTTGTAAAATAAAGACCTCTGCATGTTATTTTATGGGCTTAATTAAATATTTGACAGGATGGCATTTTTAAACATATCTGCTCCACACAAATGTATCTATTTTTACAAATCCTGCAACAAAAAACCCAGCTAAAACTATGTCTAGAGCTCATTGACACCACAGCTGAATTATCTTCTACAAAGAGAACTGTTGCACAATCATAAAGTAACCTGGCAAAACTAAAGATTTAACTTCTGTTTGTTTTTAAAGTCCTCAATATAATGGATGTCCTAGGGGAGCAGACAGGACTTTACTAGTCATGCAAGCCTACTGATTCCAAACAAAAGGGAAATTGAACTCAGGATGCACAAAGACAACTCAAATGATCTCATCTGACCAGACAGGATGTCAGACCATGGCTCAGTCTAGATTACTCACAGATTCTGACAAATATTCAAATGTCATTTATTTATTTGCTAATTATTGTTGGATGATTGAAATGCAGGGTCACCCTCCATTCTAAGATAAGAAGACAATAAAATCCATATACAGTACCAGCTGAGGCTGCAACTAGAAAATTGCCATAAATTGTCTCTCTAAAAAGCGAGGCTGTGTTTACAAAAAACTTCTTTTTCACTAATAATTTAGAGACTAAATACATTAATGTACACTTTTACATTTATTTGAGGGGGAAAAAAATTGCACAGATGACGTAATATAAATAGGAGAACTTTGTAAAAATTCTGCTCAGAAATGCAGTGAATACCTGCTATTAATAGTAACAGATTCTTCAGAGGAAATCATACAATTTATCAGAGAGTTTCAGTCTCCATAAGATCTTGAACTGGATATGAACATTTCTTTGAATTGAATTTAAATAATTTCTCCCTATTTTACCTGCTTTTATTTAAATCCCATTTAAGTTTGATCCATACTGTTGGTGACATTAAAATAGACCTCACAACTGTTTTTTATAAGTAAATGGAAAAGAGAAACAAATTCAGTCCATTCAATTGTAGATTGTAATTCCCTAGACACAGTTCACTTTGATATTGTTGCAATAATGTACAGGCCGGAAGACTTAAAATACAGGCAATTATGTTATTCTAACACTCCATATGATTATTTCTGAGTATCCATAACATTCATTACAAACTATGCTCTTACTCTACCCCTCATTCAGCAGCCTCTGGGGTGGGTTAAGCTCTATTCCTTCTATTCACAGAACTGCTGTATCAAGACACAGACATGAAATGAGCTGCCCAGTTTATTCATTCTGTGAGCAGACAGAAATAGTCTGAGGCCTGTGGCAGAAATAAAAAGAGAATTTGTGCTTTTGATGAGTGGGTTTTGCACTGGAACTGGATGGACAGAGGTTTCTCAAGTATGATGAGAAGGAGGGGAAGAACAGGAGGCAACTGATACTTTTTTGATGGGCTAAGTCTAATTTAAAAAACGTTGGCATTGGTTGAAGTGGAATATTTCTGAAAGATTGCAGTGGAATGGCTGATTTTTTAAAAGAGATGTTTCTATTAGCAGCAGGACAAGACAGGATCCAATGCACTAGTGAACTCAGCACGACAAATAAGCCAATTAAACTCACATCACATTTTCCACTTATTCAAACTATGAGCATACAGCCATAATAAATCTAATTACAATATGATGATGCAACAAAGGCTATTGTTTATATAGCAGGCCAGAGTCCCTCTCCTTTTCTTTACTTTTTTTCTAGATTTCCTCAATTTAATTTAGTCATTTTACAGCTTTGTTAATAAAACAAAATCTGAGACTGCTTCTATTCTCACATACCATATTTCTTTTTGTGGAAGCAAAAATATAACTGGAATAAAAGAATCTTATAATTTGTAAGTTATCTCATGCATCTTTCTGGTATATTCTCCTATAAACAAGTAAGTTTTCTTAAATCCAAATGATGATGCTTCAATATAAACTTTCAATTATCAAATAAAACTTTTCCACAAACAAAAAAGGGAGCATTGAGACACAGCGCTGCCTTTTAATATTGCAGAAATCATATTTTAATCTCCATTGCTAGATTTTCCCAGGAACACTAATAAGGGAAAAGAAAATGTTAGCATTGTCTCTTGAATTTCCATTCAGGGAATAATTATAATTCCATTTTCAGAGTGAAAAATTAGTTAAAACCAGTGAAGAAATAAGATTTGGTCCCTTCAGTTTAAGTGGTGATACTCAGTTGCATCTATTTTCAATATTTCTAGTTCTCCGTTATGAAAAAAATCTTATTAGAAAAGAAACATGGATAAATGTAAGTCAGGATATCATAGTTTGCAAATTTTCACAGCTACAGCCACTAGTGTGTGAATGGAAAATTGTTTCATAGCCAGATGATTGAATAAAGTACATAAAGGTCTGAAGATTATGTTTAAAATTTTCCTTTAAAAATGTCAACCACAGGTCTCTCTAGTCTCAAGTTTCTCACATCCTCCCATAGTATTTCTGGAATGATATTGATGAGGTAAGAATAGTTTGTTATGTTTTGGTTTTGTTCGTCTGGGGGTTTGTTTGCTTTATTTTTTCTTTTACTAAGAGCCATTAGGAAGTCATCCTGAATTCATCAAAGAGTTACTTATCCCAAGTTAGATTCAACAGAAACAAACTTTTTTAAAAAAAACTGTTAGCAGGATTTGCGTTGGTTTTTTTTTGTTTGTTTTTTACTTTTTTGGGGTTTTGTTTTGCTTTTCTTTGAAAAGAAACACTTTGAAAGAATAAACAATTCTCTAGAGTACTTTAACTGGAAAACTAAGAGCATTTTAATTACTACAGTGGAAGATTCTTCAACTGGAAAGACAGCTTCATTATAATCAAAGTGCATTGTCAGAACATGTCAATTTAAGAAATTGTAACAAATGTGTAGAAATGAGGCATTAGGATTTTACTACTTAATCCTTATTCATTTTGGCTTATGCATTATAGTATTATTTAATGTACTTAATATTGTGTATTTGCTATTGAAATATTCCCAAATAAAACCCATAAGCCCAACTTTGACTATTAAGTTAACTGGAATGAATGAAAATATCAGTATCTTTAGTTTTACATATGAAAACTTCTGTGACTTGCTGTGCACTACCACTAAAAAATAATTAGCTCTCAATTTTAATGAATATGTTTTCATCTTCAACTTACACGTAATTATCTAAAATCCAAATGATCCATTGATTAGTTTAATTCATTTAAATGAACAGTGTACCACCTGCAGATTGCTCCCACCAGATGGGAGGTGGCTTGGTGTTTGCACAAATTCTGATTCAGGGCCCTGCCGTGAGTCCAGCAGGACTTTGAGCAGGCTTCCTAATGCATTCCCAAAAAGGCTGTGAGAAGAGAGAAACAAAATATATGGCAACAAAGTGGAAGTGCCCTGTCCCTGAAAGAAGCTTTCTGCTGACTGAGGATATTAACTACCACCACTTTCTTAAAAAACTAATAAGGTGCTCAGTATTGCTTTGGGAGAGCTTCTGGCACGGCTTAGGCAGGAATTGTTGAACCTGAAATCAACTTCACCATTTACAAACAATTTTTTTTCTCAATAGAACCTCTTTGCTTCTTCAGAACCTTGCATTGTGCCCTGATATCACCCAGTCTATGGAGCACATAAGAATGTGTTCATGGTAATAAATACTGTCTGATCTTTCTGTGTCTTCCCCTCCAGGGCTACTTTTCTCCACTGACATCCATCCTCGGATACTTGCCTTCATATGTCTAAGATTAATGAGGCATTTATATTCAGCTTCGATGCTACGGAAGTTAACATTGTTTCTCTTGTTATGGAACAGAAATGAGCTAATTAGTGACCTTCAGAATTTGGATTAAAAGTGATTTTTTTTTTTTGTAATTGGAAACATAACAGAGCACACAGAGCCAGCAACAAAAAAAATGTTTAAAGATCAATTGATGTATAACAAAAATGTAGCACAGTTCTCTGGGAGGAAGGAAAGGAAAGATGGGAAATTGAGAAAGGAAGCACAGATAGATAGAATTCTGACCAGAGCTATGAAAATCAATTGAATTTTCATGGGTGAATTTAAAAAAGAAATGTAAAACAATCCATTTTACATTGTGTCGATCAAATACTTATTTTTAATCAAAATAAATCCGTAATTTTGCCTTCTAAGCTTATAATGGTTTTAAAAAATATCACTGTGATTAAATTTTGTTTTCTTTTAATGAGCATAATTTTGGAATAGAATCCTTCAAATATTTCAGTTAAAATTGTTGATTTTTTCCCTTTTAGGCTAAAAGCTTTCTGTGTCATTTTATGAATGGCTCTTATCAAAGTAAGAGGAATCTTTCTATGTAGAACTAAGCCATAGGACAGTTAAAACAACCCACCAACCAACACAGAGATAGAGAAAGGTAAAGAGCTAGTGAAAGTAAGAGAGATGGAAAGAAAAAGAAGGGATGAAAGAAAAAGAAGAAATACAGGAAAGGAGAGCAAAGAAAGTCAGGAAGGAGAAAGACGAGAAAGGAGAAAAAGAAAAATCCATTCCAACCTCTTTTTCAGAGTTTGCTGCACCATTCTTCTCTGTGCTAACATGTGTGAGAACTGCCAAAGCGAGACCTGCAATGTCCAAGGCAGCTTCAGAAGCACTACTAAACAATATGCTTTGATTTCTTTTCTATGAAGAATTGTCTGAGCAAATTTGATGAATAGCTACAGATTTTAAATATAATTATTGTGTGGTTTTCTAAATTTCTCTGAATTTGTTAACAGCATGTCCAAGGACAGAACTCTGTTTTTTAAGAAGATACATAATTTTCTTAGCACATTTAAATATGGGGTTTGTTTGTCTTTTGGGGGTTTTTTGCAATATTTTTTCTAAGCAGTAAAGTGAAAACCGATTTTATGGTTTATAAAGTCCCACGTGAAAGAAGTTTTGAGTACAAGTTGATCAAAAGTTATGCACCTCTTATGTGCACTGCAGGGATGAATAATTTCAGAATCAACAAACCAATGCATAAATCATCTAGTATTATTGAAACTAATTGGGTTAGCCAAGATGCTTATCACAGCTGTATCATGATCTTAGTCTGACTCAGCCAGGCTGAAAACCACAAGGATTATTGACCAAAATCTTCAAACCACAAGAATAACAGACTGAAAACAGCAGAACTGATTGCCAAAGGAAATTATAGAAGTCTTGGAGAACCTCTGCTGGACCTGTTCCTGTCTTACTGTCTCTGGTTTTTATTTTGTGGGTTGTTAGTTTTTTCATTAGTTTGCTCTGGGTGAGACTGGGGGAGAGAAAAACTGAAGGAGGGAAGTAGCCAAATCTGGGGGGGAATCTTAGGCTCAACCTGCAGATCTGAGCTCATACATGGTTGGGTGCTACTGTCATCTGTAACAGTGTCACTCCAACAATCTCTTCTGTGGTCATTGACCAACTTTGGGGACAGTCAGCTGGCTGAGGTTACAGCTATTCTGGAGAAAAAAATCCCAAAAGCAAAGCTTGAAAGCTCAGCTAGCTGCTAATAAATATAACTGCATAGGCAGGACCAGTTCAGCCTACATAGAACCTCATGATCTGCAGGCTTCTGAAGTCTTGCTTTAGGGCTTTAACTAATAACTGAGAGCTTCATTCAATGGTTTATCACCTTCACATCAATTTCAGTAGCCTTGAATGAAAATTTAAACAGCCTGGTATTACAGGAAAAGAGTGAGATGGCATCATATAACTAATTTCTTTTTTCAATAGGCTCTAACAGACTTTTTCCTTCAAGAAACAACTCACTTCAATATTGCTCCACTGATGGCATTTTTTGTGACAAATGATCTTAGTATATTTGTTATAACTCAAATGGGGAAAAGTCAGTAACTGTGCAGCATTAGTTTAAAAGTATTTCAAGGGTGAAAAATCAAAAATCCAAGGCAGAGAGGCCAAGTTTCATATTGGAGGGTTTCTCTGATATGAAGCCTTTAAAATGAAATTAGGGTGTAATACCCATGAGAAGATGAGAGGTTCAGGCAAGAAACATTTGTAGAAGTCTGGGTTTTGTGTCATGTAGTCAGACATGACAGATGATTACAATGACCACTTCTAGTCTGCAGATCAATGAAGAGTTAGTCTAAGAAAATTTCTAGCAAATGGACTTAATCACAGAAAAAGATCCAACAGAGTATCCAACAAGCATGCATGACAAAGACTGCCACTGCTTGTCTGAAATATCTTAAATATCAGATATGTCAAATATTTCAGACTATTAAAACCAAACCAAACCAATCCAATCCCACCCTCACCATTTTTCTACAATTTCAAAGTATCTTTTTCGTATTCAATAGCATTGTCTAGCACAAGTTATTTCTGCCAGTGTTGAAGGAACTACAGGAGTTAGATCAATTAAAAGTTCCAGGAACTAATTGAGTAACTTAATTTTAACTTTGAGTTGATGTTACATGCTCACTTCTGTTTCTTATTTCCAAAATGCCGTTGCTTCTCCTTGAGTAACAAGGGTAAAACGTGAAATTGTGTGCAATTTATCCAACAGGTTCTGCTTTCATGGTTTCAAGGAGCAGAGTTAGCTCATCTTAGAGAATTAACAGCTTTTAGCTGAAAACTGAAAACTTGGATGACATGCAATAGCTGAACATCTGGGTGTTCCCAGCCTGTGACAGTGGGAGGAAGAGGGGTCAGTTTGAGCCATCGGTGTGCTCAGCGCTGATGAGCGACATTTATTTCCTCCCACATATGAAATTTCTCAATCACACTCTTGCATCATGATTAAATTCTAATAATAATGCATTTAATTCCCATGAATATACTTTGAACTTACTTTAATATCCCAGTTCCCTTAATTATCACAGCAAAGTAAAGTCTTCTCTCTAACTAGAACTGAAAATAATTTTTGCTTAAAGGTCAGCCATTCTAAGCAGTGAAAAATCTGTGCAATTATTAGACTTTACCATGGTTTGGAGAAGGGAGAAAGGGACAGAATTACTGATCCTGATGTGGCATCATTTGAGAAAGTAAAACTGAATCAATATAGTCTAAGAACCCTCATTCTCATTCCCACCTTCACTTTGACCTTAGACATTAAAAAATGATCTTACACAGGGAAGAAATATCAACAGTATTACTAAAGAAAGATTTTCTGAACTACTTCAGGAAAGCCTGTCCTCACCCTATATATCCTATATTTTCAGAAAAAAAAATCAATTTCATTAAATATTCAATTTAATTTTTTTGGGAAACTAGGACCTTACACTCTGCTACATCCAGTCACACACTAAGTTTGACATCATACCTGGGAGCTCTCAGAGAAAACCCCAAGCATTTTGCTACTATTCAGTCAGAGGAAACAGAAGATCATCACATTGGGATGTGTAGAAACTAAGAAGACATATTCTACACACTTTAATTGAGTTGGTCATTTTTGCATGTCATTTTGCAAGACATTTGCATGTCATTTTGCAGCCACATAAAATTGAGAGACTGGATACATAAGAGTGAAATTAGATCTATATTTCTATATCTTGACTGTGTTTAGAAGTTTCTTTCCATGTAGTTAGTGGACTGTGTGGCTCAGCAAGGAAGTATGAAATCCTAGCACAATATTCAGATGAATGGCTTTTCTCTAAAGAGCTATTAAAAGCAACCAAAACAATTAGTTTAATTATCCCAGCTCAATTTATTTTTTAAAGGCATAAAATAATAGTTTTGTCTACATATGCTGTAAATGTATTCTGAAGGTAAATGGAGAAAGAAATAGAGAATAAAGAAACTGGTTTAAAGCAGATTTTAAAACCTCATTGTAAGGCTAATCTGTTCTGAAGTGCTCACCAGTGACTCTTAGGGAAGTTTAACTCTGCAAATAAATGACATGTGGTCTAAAATACCCACTTACATCCTTGATGGCAAATATGAATTCATATTCCTATGATTCTGCACTGAAAGACTCACAAAGGTATAAAGAAAAACTTTCCACTCTTTAAGTGTTTAACATGCTCTTTTGAGTTCTGAAAAGTGACTCAGTCTCACAACTTACTCTCAGGCCTGGTTCTCTCTCCCAGGAGAATAAATATCCTGATGAGTCTGTAACACTAGGGGGTTGTACAGAGAAAAACTTTGTTTACTTGGGCACCTCACACCATCAGACACTACCCTGCCTCTTCTCAGCCTTCACCAGTCCCAACTAACTAAATAATTTGAGTTGACAGACTCTGAAAAGTATTTTTTAAAAATGACATTTAAAAAATAAATGCACATTACTTTTGCTTGCCTTTTAGAATTTGAAATTTAAAAATCTTCATTTTTGTTACATGAGGTGAATTATCAATCTTTCCTCATAATCTAAATTTATGAATAGTAATGAAAAATAGGATAAAGTCACATTTGCCTGAATCACAGGACCTGGGGAAAAGAAGTGTTATTTAGCATATTCTTTGAATTAAAAATTTGAGGAAATATGTATTTCACCATCTGTTTAGTCTGAAAAAAGTCACGTGAAATAACAGAGTAAAATTCCTTATTTAATGCAGTTAATGAAATTAATGCTACAGCATTTTAAGAATTAAAAACTTTTATATATTAGTGTTTTGGTCTAGTCTGTACTTTCACAAAAACTAGACTCTATATTGCTTTTAGTTGTTTTGCTGCTGATTAGATGTCATCCCCTATTCTGACATTAGTCTTTTCTATGTTTAGAACCTGAAACAGGATTCAAAATCACTTGTGGCTTAAGAGAAGAGTCCAGTATGTGAAATTTGAAAATGGATAAAGTGTTGTTACCACTCAGTGTTCCATTTTTACTGGACAACCACTTTTTGCCTAAATAAAGTTAGGGTAATCTTCTAACTCCCATAACCAGAAGAATACCAGTTTCAGAGGGCTGCTAGAATAGAACATTGCTTCAGAAGATGCTACATGGGCATGGGCAAGATTCCAAATTAATATCCTCTGGTGTAAATTTCAAATAGGCCCATTGACTTATTCTAACTCCACTGGAGTTTCCTGCTGGAGGGAAACCAGGGTGAGGTCAGAACCTGGCAGTTCATTGTTGAACGCAATCCACATCACACGCTGACTGCTTTCTAAAAGCAACCCTACTGTAATGTGGTCAGCAGTGTCTAGTACAAAATACACACTGTCTGTCTACTGCAAGCTTTGAGATGGAGCTGGTTTGTAACTTCAGACTTCAGATTTTAAGTGAGGCTTAAAGGTGCTTGTGAACATTTGCCACAGAGAATAATAACCCCAAATATTCATTTCAATTGCCATTATTGCCCCAAACAATTAAGAAATATGTTGCCAAGCCTTTTCATGTGGTCTCACTATTTTTTACTGTGAAGTGGCTCCCCACCTCCACCTGACTATCACTAAAACAAGATCAGGTTACAGCAACAGATCAAGCTCTTTGCAAAACATCTACTTGCTACCATGATTTACAAACTGAAAAACAAACTGACCCAAGTGTTAAGCAATGTAGATTAAAGAATGAGTTAAGGTTAATTAATGCAAAAGGACTACAAGCATTGCTCTGTTTAGGGTTTACCAGCTGCTCTATTTTGTTTTGTGCCAGACCCCCACAGGAGTCTTCTTTAAAAGTAGTAACTAAGGGAAAGAAGTAGCAGAAGGGAGGAAGCATAACAAAGATTTGCACCTGACATTTCTATGCTACGTCATTTATTCCCATTTTGCTGCAAAAGTGCTATTGAGTGTCATCTCCAGGCCAGGACTAGCCACCATGTCTGGGAAACCAAGTCAGAGCAAGTGCTACCATACTGCAAGAACCTGGACCATTGTTAAATGCTCCATTTTTCAGTCATACTAATAACTGAAACAAGTGCTAAACACTGCCCCTGCACTGTTAGAAGTCAATAATATTTTATTGAAAAAAGATACAATACAAACAAGGCCTGCTTCCCCCTGGAGCCTCCCAGAGAATGATACCACACACAGTATCCACTGAGTGAACAACACTTCATAGTGCTTGTTTCCTTTGGTTCACTGCAGTTAAGAGTGGAGCTGCACGTACCCTTTCATTGATTCTTGGGATACAAAGGGTTAAAGCCCAGCAAACACCTGCTTGTGCCTTATTCTTACACATTGTCTGCACATGACAGAAACTGATTCAGAGACAATAATTGTTCCTACACAGGCATCCTAATCCATTTCTTCCATTCTCCGATACGCTTTATAAGTTTCCACGCCAAATGTGTTTTCCACAGAAAAGACAAATAAAACACCACCAAGCCAGAATGGACTGCTGGAGAGGGACTGGCAATCTGGCTGTAGGACACCAGTCCCAAATTTGACACAAAGACACTACCAGACTTTGGGGAGAGAGATACAGGACGTTTTCCAACGCTGAAATGTACTGATAGTCATCCTAAAATACTAATTAAGCAAGATCTATGATAGTCATAAAGGGATGTTCAAAGTAGCCAGTTTCTCCAATACTGCAATATTATTTGCATAAGAAGAACAGATGGATTTCTAAAACAAGTATGATGGCTCTTTCTGCACTTCACTGCCCAGATTCTGGCCAGATCATATCCTTTTGGCATGGTTCCTACTACCAAAGCTCAACAGAGACAGATAAAGGGAGAATAATGGACACTGACTAAACAAGAAATCTCCAACTGATCCATAGTTATCCATAAGTTCTTTAATATTCTAGATGAACTGTTCAGTAAAATACTTTCAAGTGCATATACAAAAATAGGTATAGAGCCTCTGAGAAGCTGCAGACATGTTAAATGTGAAATTTTGATTCCACACATCATACAAAGTTTGACATTTTCCACTGAATCTTTGCATGAAAGAAAACATTTCCATACATATTCATTAATTCAGAATCCTTTGAAGTATATCTATTTAGAAATTGTGATTTCAATACAAATACTTTAACAGATTGTATTTTATGTATATATCTTTTTATGACATAAGGAACTACATTCAAATGTGGAAAAACTCTGCTCTGGGTAATTTGCATCCTTATGTCCCATTATAGATTTTCCTATTTGGAGTTCCATCTGGTCTTCAATATCCTTCTGAGTTTATTACTTTAATGAGATCATCTTGGGTTTACATACCTATAATTTTATTACTATTTGGAATTAGTGTTGCCTGCTTACCTATCCATAGACTCTTTCGTCTTACCTTCTAAGCATAACAATGAGCAATGCTTGGGTAATACTGATACAGAATGAACAAAAGGACTACAAGTGAAATTATCTTGTTTTGAAAAACCCCTAATTAGGAAAAAAGAGTTCATGCCAACCTATTTCTTAACCCTTCCTTCATACCTTGTGTTGGAAAAGTAATGACCGTGTACTTTAGGGTTTAGAACTAAAAATTGCCATTTCTGTCTAACAGACCTCCAATGTGATCTTTGGACTGGCTTGTAGTACAACCTTAGAGCAAGCTAATGTATTTGGGTAACTGTCAGAATGTCAGACATGCCAACAGAATACTTTGAAAACCTAAGCATTATATATCCACTATGCATAAATAATTTAAAGAAATAATTTAATGCTTCTGCTTTGCCAAGTTCAAGGCAATTTGGCATAAAAACACTGGCAAGGCATACAACCAAGGCAGACAATATCTCTCTGCATTTATGGTCGCATATGTTAAACAAGAGAAATAACTGAGTTAACAAATCCACACCACTCTTCCTGGAAGACAGGTCCTATTTTCACTTTCATAATTCTACCAGCTTATTTTCAAACTAAAATTTTACACTTCCCTCAGAAAAATTGGCCAAGCACCTTTGAGTAATAAGGCACATCTTCCAATTTTCAGCCAACATCTGTTCATGGCAAATTTATTCCGATTTATCCTTGTGCCAAGATTGCACTTTCAGTGAAGTACCATTTACCACCTTTGTGTTTGCACCTTGGAACCAAGCAATCATCTATCAACACACATTTTTGTCTTTGTTTCAAGCTCTTTCTCTTTCCTGTCATGAAACAATCTCTCATTACAACTGGTAGAACAATATCCTTTTCTGTTCCTAACACAATTCCAATTTGTCTTCTCAAATATTCATTGCCACAACTAAGCATAAAATTCTAGACATGGTCACATTAGTTTAAATAGTCTGTTCTGTTTAATCCACGCTGTGTTATCTCCATCAACATTTCATGTTGATGAGTCTCCAAATTGTAGCAGAAATATTTAGTGCAAAGCTATGCAATTTTTTAATAAAATATTAGGTTTCATTTTACTTGTACTCTTCTATAATATTCCATTCATCCTTTTTACTGAAAATTCATTTATATGCTGTATTTTACACTAACACCACTGAAGGAATCATTACATACAATTTGTTCTAATAATGATCTTTGTTAGTTCTATTTATAAAATCCCTTTCAGACCAATAGTGGCCTTTAAGCAAAGCCTGCTGTTGTTAGCTAGATTCCTTTATGGTACACTACCCCATTATTCTTTTATTAATTCTCACTTTCTAATTTACCTAATACTTTCCTATGTGACACTACATTAAATGCTTTTCTGAGATCCTGACTGATTAAATTTAACTTTGTAGCAAGTAATTTGCTTTTATTTTTCAGAAATATCAGTTATCTTAGACAACCTTAGCATGATCAAACTGACTAAACCCAGGATGCATTTATCATTTAACTACTATATCCCTCATTAGTATTTCTTTTCAAAATTTGTTCATAGTTTTTGCATGCATTCTAGGTCAGCTTCCTCTAAATTCCAGGTCTTGTCTATATTAAAATTCTTAGCTCTTCATTCCAGTTGACTTCTTCCAGTTGACTGAGAGATTAGGAAAACTAATTAGTTTTCCTAATCTCTCAGTCTTCCCTATTCAAAATTAGAGTGCTTAACTGCAGACCTATTTTCTTTATTCTTCCATTCAAGTTAAACTGAATAAAGTAATGAACATTCAGTCTGTTTTCTGTAGGAACTTCCGTAATATTTTTCTTAAAGTAAGTTCAAAGACAAAAACTTCATGGGTTGTGGACTATTTGGTGACAAAAAGGGGTATAACTGGAGTTAATTGCTGTTACTAGGGACATGCTAAAGCTGGACATGAACCATATTCCATTGTGAACAAAATGGCTCCAGTTTTCACCCCCATACTGCTGGCAGAACTTCTGCTCTGTGTCCCAGTCCCTATCTGACTGTGCTCATTTTTTTTCCTAAAGAAAACTAGGAATTTTCTCTTCAAATACTTGTACTTTTCAGAACAACTACCGTAAGTATATTAATATTCTGATGTGTGTGGGCATCTCTAAACAATACTGGTATAGGAGGGAATAAGCAAGTCCTGAAGTAGTTATCTTTTTCAAAGAAAGTTATAAAGAAATCAATATAAGATAAACAGTACAGAGTGACTACAAAGTATCATGAGCTTCACAGGAAACTTGAATTTTTCTCTCTCAAAAAAAAGATTTCTTATTAAACTCTCATTGAAGTCAGTGAAGGAAGGTTGCTGTTTGATAGGATAATTTATCCTTGCTGATAACTTCATTTCAACTGAACAAATAAGCATGTGACACTTGGACTTAGATCCTTTTTTTACTGGTATTGTAGTGTCATTTCACTAGATTCTTCTCATACAGAATGCATTAAAATGTGGACTGTTACAATGGGACATATAATATATAACTGTTTTGAACCATAGTCTCAAATAATTTTTTTTCTTTCAATAAGCACATTTCTGAAAAAAAAAAAAAAAAGATTGTAACTGCAAATAAACTACTTTTGTTCTACTCAGAAAGCCTGTGCCCTAAATTGTCATCTGCCACACTGCATCCTACAGTACATCAGCCTGAAAGGGAGCCATCTAGCAAAATAACTCCAAGATGTCTTTGTTCTCAACAAAAAGCTATCCTGACTCTCTGCAGATGTTCTTCAAGGACTCTTTAGAAGCTGTTTCTCAAGAAAGACTTTCCCGAATTGGATAGAGCTTATTATGTAGTGTAGATATGGGTATGTCTATCCATATCTATTGTGGATAGAGCTTATTATGGATTGTGCTGCTGAACCTTGCAATTAAACAGAATGTTAAAACTTTATGGAATCTTTTTCAGGTAAATCAGCTAAAAAATGAGTTTATATAAGAGAGAAATGTGCACCTTGTCCCTCCACCTGATCTTCTCTGAGGTCCACTCAGGAAGAAGATTCAGGCTTTCTCCTGGGGGAAACTGATGAGGGTGCGGTGCCTTCCATGATGAGACCCCCACGGCCCTGTCCTCCTGCCCACCACTCCAGAACCAAGGAGAACACTCTATTTCTAGGAGAAAATTCTACTTGGAAATGCTATGACCTTATTGATCTACAAAATAGACAAATAGAAGGGAGGAACAAAGGGAAGGGTTCTGGAAAATAATGTGCCGGCTGATGTATATGCTGTCACTTATAAATTTTCTAGAAAGAAATGATACATGCATACATGCCTTTCACTCCAGTCCTCAACTTCTTACAAAGATCTTCAGAGAGAGAACTTCTTGCTCCCATTTAAGAAAAGAAAAGAAAAGAAAAGAAAAGAAAAGAAAAGAAAAGAAAAGAAAAGAAAAGAAAAGAAAAGAAAAGAAAAGAAAAGAAAAGAGAAAAAAAAGCCTTGCAAGCTTCACTGGTGCCTCTTGCTGTATTTAGTACTTTAGCTAGCTTTTCCAGAGAAACTTGGGTTTCCTAGTCCACCATGTAGTGGTTTAAATATTAAATCTAAATAAGCTAAGTACAAATCTAAATTTTAAGGATGACAAGGAAATGTGATCAATGGCTGGTTTTCAGGAACATTTCTTAAAGCAGCTAAGGTTTATTTTGGGGGATCATCATGCAGCAAATATATTCAGAATGTCTTCCATTATTTCAGACAGCACAAATGCAGGGGTATAAAAACGAGTCTATGAGCTCACATCATTCAGTCTTGCAATGTGAACTGCAAATAGTACATTATATGTTACTAGGCACAGGAAAAATTAACTGTGTGACCTTGGCAAGGATCCCAGTTTTTTAAATAGAATAAAATCTTCTAAAATAGGTATAAAATCTACTTTAAACAGATTTTAGAAATCCTTAGTGGATAACTTTCAAATGACAAATTCAAAACCAGCTGAAATGTACTACATTAGGATCACTGATTTAATTAAGTTACTAAGTTGATAGGAAATACTTAGCCTGATCCATTAAAATATCTTTGAAAAGTATCTTGCTATTGTTAAAAACAAAAACATAGAATAAAAAATGCAATATACATTAAAAAGAAGGAATAATTTCATTCTAGATAGACCTATTGGCACATGGAAGTGCCCATATGTTTTTTTCAGAAGATGCTCTCTTCTGAATACAGTTTTGTCTTGGATAAATTGTTTGGAATATTGATAAAAGCAAATCTTGGTAAAGACCTGAATGCTAAAATAGGAGGAAAACCATATGAAAAATAGTAAGAGACTAGAAGATTGCAGAAGTATACAGTATGAACAATGGTATGGGTGATAAAACCTTTTATTCATCTAGTATAATGCTGTATTTTATTTATGATAATTAGATTTATGAAAGTGCAAACTGGTGTTCATAAAGTATCTAGATACAAAAGAAATATCTCATAAAATGTTTCTGAGAATTTACCGAAAGTCTGAAGCATCAAGGTCTGAGATACCACTTACACCAAATAAAATATACAACTTTTATTACTTGGTATATTATAATTTTCATACTAGTATTGAATGTTACTCATCTCCAGTGCATTCCTTTGTACTTTGCAAATGTCACCAAGGTCATGAGATTACTCTCAAGAGGAAAGTCTGTACTGATAAGGAATTGATTAGAAGTACAACAATTTCATAATTTCTAGGCCATTCATCTAGCCAACCAAAACAGATCAGCAAACAATATGCCTTGCCAAATAGAGTTATTTTATTTCCCACTAAAAAAGTTTCCACTGAATTATTACAGCAACTTTGGATACTCTGTTTTTTGTTGGTTTGGTGTTTGCTTTTTTTTCCCCCCTGAAAAACAAAGAATAATAAATGGTGACTTGAAAACAACTTTTGAACTCTTATTTAGATATCTTAATTTAAGTCTTTCCATTTGTGACTCATGTTTCTCAATAGAAGAAAAATAGGTTGGGAGCCTGTTACTAAGATTTTTTATATCAGGAAAGGAAGTATTTGTTATAAAGAAGCCTCAGAAATGTGCTCCAGGTACATTACTGCTGTTTTTTCATTCTAAATAACTACTTTTACATTTCTCTACCCCCTGTCCCCCCACCAAAACATAACAACAACAACAACAAAAAATAAGTATTTTGGCTGTTTAAAAAACACATAATTCCCTGCAAGACATCTATTTAAGATTAAGAGCCTCAGGGCAGATTTTGATCTTACTAACACCAGTATAAATGAAGTGTCACTTTCTTGACTTCAGCAGATTTACAGTTAATTTTGATCAGAATAAGACCTTAAAAATTCTGGTTTGGACTGGGATGACCAGCTGCTACAGTTCTCCCTGCAGACAATGTGTGAGCACCAGCACAGGTGGCCCAGGGAGGCTGTGGGGACTCCATCCTTGGAGAAAGTCAGAGGCATCTGGCCATGGTCCTGAACGACTTAGCTGGTCCTGCCTGAGCTGAGGGGTTGGACCAGATGACCTCTAGGGGTCCCTTCCAAAGGGATTCTGGAAAGTCTCCTCATGGATTTTCTGCTCTGTCAGGGCTATCCTGTCATTACAGACAGATTTAAAGTGATTTCACTACCCAGCCCAAATGGAAATGCTTCAAAGGGAAAAGCTCATATTGGTTTCCCATCACCAGAAAAGGAAAGAATGCACTGAAATCACTCTGGGGTGTGATATCCAATCCAGAGGGCTGGAAGAACTAATGGTACTGGGGTAGACTGAGTGGGAATGCAGGATAAACATCCAGATCAAATAAGATTGTTATACTCTGTCTCCCAGTTGAACAAGTTGTTTATTTCTTTTGTCCTAGGCAGTGGAGATATGTACTGATCCATGCTAATTCCCCATAAGAGCTAATATTTCCTGACAGTTGTGCCTTGAAATGAAGAATAGCTCTTAATGACAGTACCTGTTAGCCAATACTGCAGTATAGACTGCTGTATTGAACCCACTGAGGAAAAGAAAAGCTTTAGAGATCAGTCATTTCTTTAACACTTGCTTGCCCTTGCTTACATCCTGCCATTTAGCAGTCCTCCTCTCCTAATGTGCAACTCAAAGGTGGCCTTGGTCACTGCTGTCCTTGTTAGCATGTGGATGCAATGTCTGGCTGATCTGGGGGCAGAATGGTGGGATCTGAACCCCAAGATTTTAGGTGGTTAAGGTCTTTTGGTATGTGAGTAAAGCAAGATAATGCTGATAAGTCAAATCTAAACCTCAGAGAAAAAGACACATGCCAGAAAAGGTTTTTAAAATGCTGTCACCCTTATTGAAAGTATGGGAAAAGGAGCTACATGTAAACATCAAAGTTCCCAAGACATATCTCACCCTGCCCCAGCTCCCCTTCCCTTAGTCTAATTCAAATAGCTGCGTAGAAGAAAGAAAGAGGAAAAACAGAAGGGAGAGAATTAATCAAAGAAACTCAGAAAAGTGAGGACATTCTCATAAGCTTCTGCTTTTATCCCTGGAGACACCTTCTCAGCCATTCATCCACCCAAGTGTTAAAAGAATTTTCTTTAATGCTTTGCTAATTACAATCAGCTTTTCTATCATAATTTGGGGTTTTTAATTGTTTGTTTTCTCAGCATGAAATCACAGCAAGGTTTATGCTGGTCTTACAATTGACCTACCCTCTTTGAACATGCCCAGACAACAGGAAACTGGTTTCTTTGGAAACAGGAGCTATGTGAAATCCTTTAGTATTTCTATTCATTTCAAGCTGTTCACACATATGTAACAATAAGGCACCAGACCTTTAGCACGTGACTGAACTTCTCCAGGCAAGGTAATTAAGAGGAACACCACAGTGACACCCCTGGCTGGTAAAACAAATTGGTGCCATTTGAATAGGAGCAAAACAAAAATCCCATCATCTAAACTACTTTTTCTGTGTATGAGTGTTCTTAGTGGTCATAACAATGCAGAAAGCATCAGAAACATCAGAAACCAATCTGGGTGACATCTGTACTGTGTAATGTGGAGATGTTATACCATGATGTTATACCATGTTATCCTTCTGATGACATGGAGGCAGCACGGCCACATGCATTGAAAGCTGATTTATGGAGAACAACACATTAGTCACTGATGGGACTAATAAAGCCACTTTAAAAATATTCAAGCCAAACAGAAGACTTCCTAATTCCCCATTAATTCTGTTTTTGACTCCTAAAGACTGCAGCTGGACACTGACAGAATGTCTTGGACACAGCTGAGACAGGGGAGCCTGATACCAGCACTTTCGGTCCACTTTGTGCTCTGAAAGCAATTACAAGCCTCAAAATTGTCATATCACAAGAAACACATACCAGTTTCCCAGGCACCGCCATTCGCAGGGTGGTATTCACATAAATTTCAGCTTAAGGTGCTTTAAGACAAAGTATAGGACTGTGAATAGCAGCAACTGAGGAATCAGCACAAGAATACTGCTCCTGCTTCAATCCTGCTGGAACTATAACCTTTAACAAAGTTGTGGGCAGAAAGTAAAGATAGAAATGTCTTATTTTATGTCTCCTAAATTTAAAACCCTCCATCTCTCAGAGCTCAGTTTCCTCACTTAGAATTTTTCAGCAAATAGCAAGTTTCCTGACTTTGCTGACATTTCCCACAAAATTCCATGACATTTAGATGTGCATAAATCAAATTGTTCCTGAATTTTCTTTGGTCAAGAATGTGTAGAGATTCTTCACAGTGCCTTCACACTTACATTAGAATAGCAGATAAAAAAGAGACAATGAAGACATCCTTCCCCATGCTTTCCCACTGAGGGATTCCAGGAGGAAAGGAAAGTTAGAGATGTTGAATGCACCTGGCAGAAATAATAATATTTCAATCAGTGAAGACAAAACCAAAGCATTTAGCGATATTTTAATTATGACGACAGAACTGGATTTTAAGAGGAAGTTGCAATTATTTAGGTATTAGGATACAATACCTAAATAACTTCGATAGTTTTCCTATTTTCTCCTCAGTTGTGTTCCTCTGAGGAAACAACTGAGGAGAAAATAGGAAAACAATCAGAAGTTATATCCCCACATCTGATCCAGAGAAACAGAGACAGACATTACTCAGACACACACATACATTCATGCAGATATTTATACCAAAAATGGTAAACAACCTCCAAATTCAGAGGTGAATATTGCTTAAGAAGAATGAACTTTTTTTCTAGTAATGCTGCCTGGGTCTCTATTTCAGGGTAGGATTCTGTTACAAGAGATGAAAACTGCAGAAAAATAGGACTTGGTAAAGGGACACTGACATGAGAATACCTGGCAAGAGGAAACAATCACTCATCTCAATAAGAAGAGATAAGAGAATCAGCTCAATTTAGCTTTGTTTGCTAGCTCCTCTAAGCATGTTAACATCTCCTGATGAACCAGGGTGAAATCTGCTATAGACATAAAAGTATGTATATTTGTCCTTAATTGCTAAAAGAATATGCATTAATTAAAATATATTCAAAAGGTTCTTGAGTTTTTGAGGTAAAAGTGAGGCAGTTACCTTACTGAAGTAGAAAATATTAGAACTAGGATAACAGTTGGCAAGACTACTAGTTTAGAGTGATGTTTTCTTGAGTCATGGCCAGATTACAGACTGTTTTAGCATTGCCAGTAGGTTGCCAGCATTGAAAGAGGTGTTGACAATCACAGCTGATTGGAGTCTCAGTTACTTTTCACCATTTTTTCATTAACTATGGAAGCCATGTAATCACTGGCAGTTTCTCCACTGCTTCCAGGGCATATGTTTGCAAAATGTCTCAGTATAGTCACAGCACAGGTACAAATCTGAAATGAGGCAGTGGCCTGGGGACTCAAAAAAGCTAATGACAACTGGGCAAGAAAGTCAGGTAGGTCCATTGAAAAAATGTCCTGTTCTGCAAAACTACCTCTGACATGAGCTACTGTGTGTAGCTACCACAGATAACAGCTACCATGGAGCAGAGTTCTGCCACTCTGGCTGATCTTGGACACAGGCTTTACTTGTCAGGTATTTCTTACCAGGACAAAAGGCTGAGCATTAAATCTTACTGAAAAATCTCTTCGCCTGATTTCCTCACTATAAAAGACTGAAAATCTTGCTACATGTTGACAAAGAACCAGGAAAGATTTGGAGGTGTCCAAAACCAGTCATGGTACATGTTTGAGAAAGAGAGACAAACCTCAGTAATTAATGGTACCTCTTCTTGATTTAATGACAGAACTCTAACTCCAGGGGGGAGGCAGGAATTTTATACCAAAATGGCCTGTAGCCTGAGGCTTTATTGTTGCCAGTGTGACTATGTCTAGGGAGGTTCTCTCAGGTAGCCACAGGGAAAGGATCAGGACAGAATTTTTCTACTGTATCTTTCCTAATGAAAGGACTCCAGAGTTTCTTCAAGAGAAGAGAGCCATCAGTCAGACCAATTCCTACCATAAGAGAAATTGCTTATGTCCTCAAATCCAGTTCCTCCTACTGGAGTTCACCCTGCCAAATAACCCTGAACATCAAGTGATAAAGCCTTCTGATGAAAACTAGCAAGTTCTTGACCCTTATATTGGAAGCCCATTTAGGATCCTCATTCTTTGAATAATTAAAACCACCTTCTGATCTTTTTAATCCCCTGATTAAAATTCATTCTTCATAAGTGTCAGCAGTAACTCCTGATCAGTGCTTAGATGAGCCAAGAATTCAAGGAACATGATGCTTCCAACACAATTACCTGGGAAAAAAATCTTGATGAGAGCAAAGCTGGAGTATTTCCTCTGCTTTAGGGACATACTAATTACTGGGGGGTAATCTATGCCATAGGGGGTTCATCAAGCACGACTTTATGCTATGCTATGCTATGCTATGCTATAATACTCTTTTATACTATGAACTAACCTGGTTCATTTTCTGCTACTTGTAAGACCTGTCTTCCCTAATTCACTCAGTCTTCTCCTTTACAGCCTGTTAATTTTATAAGCACAATTTTATTAATGTACTCCTGTCAATAAACTGGAAGGTTGACTTGTCTTTGAGCAATGATCACTTGACATTAATGACAATATGTACTGGTATTTTCTTTGTTTCAGATGGCACCATAATTTACCATCATGGTCCAAAATATTCTAAGGATTATGTTTTGCACACCTTTTATTAATGAACTCTCATTTTTTTGTGGATTTAGGTGCTAAATCCAGGAAGACATTAGGAGACAAAGCCTAAGAGGAGAGCGGCACACATGGCAAATGTGATCAGAGTCTTGAGTTGAGGGGAATTGCAACACACAGAAGATAATTCTCATTGTTTTAGAAAATGATTAGATAGCAACAGGAACTGAAAGATCTTAATTGAGTTACTACTACAAAGAAATGTAATCTTTAAATTTTCAGCCTCTGGGTGACTTTATCCACAGTAAATCAAACAAAAAAATCAATAATGATGAAGAAGAAATAATTAGTTTTTAATAACATATTCAGTAGTTAAAAAGGATGTAATGACAACACCTCATGCAAAAGTCTGTATCAGCACACAGATTCTGCTCATACAAGATGTTTTATGAATAGAGCTTAAAAAAGATCATTACTAAATCATAGAGCTCTGAAGAAGGCAGAATATGACATTTATTTTTTTCATTATTGCTTGTATTTCTGAAATAAAAATGTTCATGCATGTCCAAAGAGATATGGAATTGGATTATTTAATTTCTCCAAAAATATCATCTTTGGATTTATTCTCTAAGAGAAAAAGCAAGTTGTTTTGTGTTTGCTTTTTATTCTAGAGTAAACTGATCCCTCTTTAATTTATCTTGTACCTATAGTATCCTTTGGAAAGTACATGGAGTATTTTCTTTTATGTTATAGAAGAGTACATTAAGTCTTTGAAATTTAGTGGAATGGGCATCATTAAAAAATGTGTCCTTGAAATGTGATCAGGAGGTAGAAATGGATAATTTTAAAAACTGATCAAAGATTCTATATATTTGTGTGGCATTTCTTCTCATAAAAATGAACACTGAATTATTTCTGCAGTAGAAACTATGCCTGATGTTTCCAGTACTATTTGTTCTCAGCTTACTGAATTTGTGAGATTTTAATAAACCACAAGAGAGATATTTCTACTACACACCCCAAGAACCCACACGCAAAACAAAATAACTACAAAACAAGACATTTCAAAAATGAAAAAGAAAACCAGGGTGAGATTTGCTGTATCCTCATTTTCATGATACAAATTTGATGAGAAGTTTGTATTTGTTCTGAGAAATGCAGCTGTGCTTTGAAACAGAAATCTGCCACTGATTCCTGCAGTGCCCATGACTGGCAAAATGTCAGAGGCTTTTGTGCATTCTCCCATATTTGATCCTGACGCAAATGCTTCATTCTGCAGCCCTTGAATAGCCCCAATGCTTTAATGGTGTATGTTGAGTCAACCTCATGGAAGGATCCTTGTGGGATTGCATATTTTTGTGCTATTGATATTTCATCTGGAACATGGGAGATATGAACTGCCAGCTTTGCAGTGTTCCCAGGGCAGCCATACTAATATTAGTTTGCATATTTGAACTTGTAATGTAGATATGGCAAAAAACCTTACAGCAAACAATCCCAGCAAGGAATTAAAATTCCAGTCCTGTGCAGCAAACATTGTCCAGCAGCTCTATAAATTTTAGTCTAGGTAACAAAAATCCTCTACTTATTAAATCTCAACAGAACACTAAACCATTACTTATCTGTTCTTTCTTTTACTTTTCCACTCCTTTGAAAGTATATATCAGAACTCCTCGCAAAACTTAAAAGCAAACAATTTTGTTTTCTTAATCAAGAAAAATACTATAAAACAGTCCTTCACAGGCAGAAATACAAGTAGAAATTATTTAGATTTTTAAAATTGTCTTAATAACTATCAGCAATTATAAAATCAGACATTTAAGATTCCAAATCAATTAAAATACAGTGTAAATGTGGCATAATGTAGAACAGATTTAATTTTTTTCATTATTAGTTATTTCCTTTTCTCATTTATCTGCTTCAGCTGGCTGTTGCTCAGAAGCCTGCAGAAGCAACTCATTGGCAATTCCAGCAGAAGTTTCATGAACCCCCCAGTCAAGGTTTGAGCTTGCAGTCATTCAGTTCACCTTTAAAGTCTGAGGCATGTACAGCAAACCCACACAAAGCTCAGAGGGTGTCTGGAGGCCAGAAATCTAAATACACATCTTCCAGGCTGATTTCCAGTGGAGAACCTGTATTTCCTGTAATTCTCCCCCAAACCTTGCAGCACTGATACTGCTGCACTGCTCTGCCTCCCTGAAATGAATGAGTTCTGTTCCTGGTAATTATGCAGCCCTTCAATCCACTCACTCCTAACTTTCCTTTCCACTGTGCTATATTTGACACAAAATGTTTAATCAGGTTCATTTATCATGACTGGAACAGCCTGACTCATTCCCCATTTATAATTAGAAAGGATTTCATTTAATAAATGTTGAGTGCTCTCAGCTACCAAAGTCAGTGAATGAAGAGTTTGCTCACCACTGTACAAGACCAAGGGTACATAAACTTGTTTTATATAGAATTAGAAGATTCACAGATTTCTTCAGAAACTTTTCAAAAACTGAGGCAGTAAAATGCTACTTTGCTTCTATGTAAACGTCCCAGCCTGGGAAAATGGAGGTAGCAGGTAGACTGACCTTTCTGCCTTGGTCAGTCTCTACATAAAATGGTGGCAGTGAGGGATTTCTTGTTTTGTTAAGTACTTCCAAGGAAGCCTAATTACTCATTCTATATCTGTAGAATATTTAATAGCAATTTATTTCCTAAGCAGCTAATATCTTGAATGCATAATAAGAAAACTGTAATAATAAATTTAATGCAAACCTGACACAACAAATTAAAAATAGTCAACCTGTGGCCCAAAGGTCAAAATAAAACCATGAGAGATTTAAATGTTTGAAGGTATTGAGGTAGACACATAGAAACTTGTCTTTATGTCTGCAGTCTAAAGCCATTTTACTTTTTTTTTGACTTTTTGTGGTGCTGGGTTTGCCCTATATAATAACACTGAGCAGTGCTGATTGCTTTAACCCAACTGAAAAAAGGTAGATCATAAACCATTGCCAATTAATTTAAGCACTGCATGGTCAGCCTTGAAAAAACATGCTGTGATTCTCTAAAATGGAGAATCCTCATCAGTTCCCATTGTAAAATAAGAGAAAAAGAACTAGAGTGGAAAAAGAAAAGCATAAAAGAATAATGCAAGGAACAATGGGTGCATAATGGGTGAATAAAATGTCCCTACTGCTGTATTCTCTCTGCCTGAAGGCCTTTGCTGGGGAAGGAAAGAACTTGAAATGCATGTGCTAAATTTTGAAGCTGTATAAATTAGAATTTGACAGCTAAAGCTGGCTAAACGAGCTGAACTTCTGTGCTGGTAGGTATTTAACATATATGGGGCCATAACTTTAGCAATGAATCTTACAAAACAGGAAATATTCAGTAAGAATTCATATAATGAAAAGACAAATTTATAGAATATGAATACCTAGGAAGACAATAAAAATGAAGTACGTATGCTAGGAGGGAAAATTCTTCCTGTGAAGACATTCATTTCTTGGATACTTTTAAGGAGTTTAGGCACTTCCTGGAATATGATTGCTTTACTAAATACCAATTCATTATTTAACTTTGGTATTTGACCTAACTTAATGCATCAGTTCAACGCTTAAAGCTAGGTAGAGTGAATATAGGACATATTACTTCAGATTTTAAAACATGTTAAGTTAAAAATAAATAATAAATATCTTGTTATAAAAAGACCAGATCTTCATAGACTCATACAATAGTTTGGGTCAGAAGGAACGTTCAAAGGTCATCTGGTCCTCTGCACAATAACCAGGGACATCTTCAACTAGATCAGGTTGCTCAGAGCCCCATCCAGCTTGGCCTGGAATGTTTCCAGCAGTGGGACATCTACCATCCCTAAGGGCAAACTGCATCTACCATCCCTAAGGGCAAACTGAGCCAGCGTTTCACCACCCTCATTGTAAAGCAGCTCTTCCTTTTCTCAAATCTGACTTCACCTTATTTCAGTTTAGAATCATTAACCCTTGTCCTATCACAACAGGCTCTGCTAAAATGTCTATCCCCATCCTTCTAGTAGTCTTTGTGTCATGGTTTCACCCCAGATGGCAACTAAGTACCACACAGCTATTCATCCACTCCCCCTCAGCCCCCACAGTGGGATGGGGATGAGTCAGAAAAAGGTAAAACCCATGGGTTGAGACAAGAATAGTTTAATAACTGAAATAAAATAAAATATAATAATGAAAGTGTCAATAGTAATAGTAATGAAAAGGGAGATAACAAAAACAGAGAGAAGTACAAAACCTGAGAAAAACAAGTGACACACAGATGTGATCATCCCCTTCCAGCCAACTCCACACAGTTTATATACAGGGCATGGTATTGTGTAGTTCTGTGTTACAGAACATCCCTTTGGCCAGTTGGGGTCAGCTGTCCTGGCCATGCTCCCTCTGGGATTCTTGTGCACCTGCATACTGGCACAGGCTGAGAAATTGAAAAGTCCTTGACTTAGAACAAACAGTACTGAGCAACAACTAAACCATCCGTGTGTTATCAAAATTAATCTCATACTAAATGTAAACCACAGCACTGTGACTGCTATTAGGCAGAAAATTAACTATTCCACCCAAAATGAAGACTTCAGTGTTGAAATGGCACAATAAGGTCTCCCTGGAGCCTTCTCTTCTCCAGGGGAATCAGCCACAATAGTGTCAGCCTGTCCTCATAGGAGAGCTGCTCCAGACCCCTGATCCCTTTTGTGGCCCATCCACCAGCACCCCCAAGTCCTTCCCTACAGGGCTGCTCTCAATCCCTTCATCCCCACCCTGTATTGGTACCAGGAGTTGCCCTGGCTTAGGTGCAGCACCAGCACTCAGCCTTGTTCAACACCACAAAGTTCCCATGGCCATTCCTCAAGTTTCTCCAGGTGCCTCTGAGTGCCATCCGTTCCTTCAGAATTGTCAGCTGTACCGCTCAGCTTGGTGTCATTTGCAAATGTCTATTTCATTGATGAAGATATTAAATGTACTGGTCCCAGTACGGACTCCTGAGGGACACCACTTGTCAGTGATGTCCACTGGGACATGGAGCCATTGACCACTGCCCACTGGATACAACCATCCAACCATTTCCACTGAACTTATCAATTTAGAGAGGAGGATGTGGAGGACTGTGTCAAAGGCCTTACAGAAGTCCACACAGAATAGACAGCTCTTCCCTTGTCCACTGATGTAGCTGGTTTAAAGATATTATTCAAGTCTGCTATTCAACCAATTTATTTTATCAGTTTAATGCAGTATTATACAGTTATTTTCACTGACTGGTATTCTGACAAGGCAATAATATCCTGCTCTTAACCTGATGCAGTTATGTCCCCTACTTTAACTGACTCTCTGACCATAATAACTTCTTCCCCACCTATGGTTCTTACAAATTCCTGATCTTCACTTCAAAAGATCAATGTTTCATTATTGCCTCCACCCAGGTCAATTATCTATCCATTTCTGACTTCATTTCTCCCACTTTATCTTCCCTTTGCTTTTTTCCAACTATTATGCATTGAACACATTTCCTGCCCTCCCTCACTGCTGGCCCTTGTCTCACCAAAGTCAGACAAGTCTCTTTCCTAATTCTCAGTACAAATCTTTCATGCCTATTGCACTGAATTCAGGTGGAAAAGAACAGAGTTAAAACCCAACAGCTAGACAGGTCATGGTGTCTGCCAACCATTGTGCTGCTTCCCAGCTCAGTGCTGCCCTGTTTGAACAGTGCTTTCCATAAGTGACGCCATCCCAAAGGGCAACTTAATCCAACCCATCACATGCTAGGGAATGCAGGAATGCACAGCTGCTCCCAAGCTCTGCAGTGCTGCCCTGCCTTGAACCCTGTCCCAGGAGGGTCAGTAAAGATGGGGATCAAGAAGGCTTCTTTCTGCCACCCCAAATCTTTTAACACAGAGTAAAACACAATAAAAACTTGCCTCTGTATGCTGCATACAGTTGCTGCAAAGCAGATTATTCAAGATGAGTATAGAACAGTCATCTAAATATTTCATTTTAGTGGAGTAAAATAACCCATGCAATTCATAATTAATACAACTATGAATTATATACTGTAGGTCATTCCAGTTGACAAAGAGGATTTTAAATAATTTAAGGCAACAAATCTATGTATAGTCATTAGAACATACAAATTATCCCTTCATTTGACTGTATTGCTCAGACTTATAAAGCTATGCAAAACATTTATAAAGAAATGGAAGTATAAAAACTTGCATATTTTCCTTTGCAATGAGCACCAAACAAGCAGAGACTAGAATTATAAGTGAGAGCAGTGACATATTCTAATGGATTTGTCATCAGGAGATAATGCAATGCCATTAACTCATTTCAGATTCAGCAACTGCATGTCATGGTAGGTAACACAAGCTGCCTCAAGACCTCAGAAAAAGAATCCAGAAGGAGAAAAAGAATTTGCAAGACAATGGCTCACGGGTATATCTCACCCCTGGTCAACGATGTCTATTTTAACTTTGTTGGATTTCATTTTTAATGAGCATCATATTAAAGAATGACTAACTTGACTCACAAAGTCCTCTTAACTCTATTGAGAATGAATAGGACTAGCTGAATCTCATTATTTTTGTATAATAAAATGTACAAAAATATACAAAAACAAGAGGAAAGAATGCTGATTTCTAAGTGTAGAAAGTCAAAACCTTCAGAATTACAACAAAACTCGACCAAAAAAAATTGCCTTTCATAAATCCTACACAATCTCTCCTTTAGGTTGCATCTAATAAAAGCAGTTCTGACAAACATTTAAGGAAAAGAATATCTGAATTCATATATATTCTGACTAAAATCCATAGTATTAAGCACAGGTAAAGATCTGCTCTTCATACAATAAAATAATTTCCTCTTTAGTATTTGCCTTACTGGCATTATTACTCATTTAACATAAGTAGTACAACAGCCTAGACCATAAATACATGCATAATATTGATTAAAACTTAAGCTGCTATAAATGATCTCCATAGAAATTTGTAACAATTTACAGCAGCAAAAGACCTTCCTCACTGATACCTCTAGTATGTGTTTATCTCTGTCTCTTAAATAATGTAAGTAATTATGTATTTATCCAATGTACTGGAATGACTTGCAGCAATTCTAGTCTGCTGGATCTCAGTTCAGTTCAGTTTAATATATGATAAATATAGGTTCTATAAATGTCTTCACTTACTGTGTAAACGTGTTAAAATCAACTATTAGAAAATAAAGGTTGGTGGCATTACAAGTGGTAAAAAAACCAGATGTCAGTGTCTTTGTCTGGGTTTTCAAACAGAAAACTCCCATGTGGATGATTCTGCTGACTCCCAGGTGGGGTTCAGTGATAAAGTAAATCCAGCTTTAGGGCTCCTAGTACCAGATCAAAGATGCCATAACCATATGACACAGAGTACTGATAACACATATTTTTATTTCAAACATGTCAAAATATTTTGATACCTTAATTCTAATGGGAGGTCCTTTTGTTCCCCCCCCAGGTTAGGCATTGGCAATCCAGGTATTTTTCTGCAAGTCTAACCTGTTTTAAAAGCAGCATAAACTCAGAAGTTCTTGCTCTTGCTAAATCAGCATAAATGCAGTTGTGGATCAAATATGAGTTGTCAAATGACCTGAGAAAGCACAAATCTGACAGCAGGAAGCAAATTGCTCTCCCTCAAAAGCCCTTTTGAACCAGCCTAAACTGTATATTTGAGCCATCCCAATCATCTCTGCTGAGTTACTGACACCAAGTGCCAGCGGGCTGAGGTCTCACTGCATAAACAATGGCCAGCCCTAAAAGGATCCCACAAAGAAAAAGTAGTTTTCAATGATTTCTTTAAGCCATCATTTTCAAAAAATGTCACCAATTCTGCATGACTGGCAAAACATGGGATTTGGAAATCTTTTCAGATTATAACAGTTCGGCCATATTTAAATATAAGCATAAAACCTGAACCTGTATGCAGGAATACTAAAGTGAGCCTTGATTTCAGTGTGTCTATCATAACTCAGACTCAGTTTTTCCAATGTCTCAAAATTATGGTACTAGCGATTTTAAAGCAATAACATGAAGTTCATTAGTGTAAAAAAGTCTTGGAGTTTCAAATTTTACCCATTTCAAATTTTACCCATTTCATACCAATGCGATAAGGAGAATGTTGCTGAAAATCATCGCAATAAATTATGTTCATTTTTAATTAATTTATACTTGGTTAAACATGGATATCTGAAGGCACTAATATGGATCTGTATGCTAGCTGCTAATTATTGAAATCATTCACTAGTGAAAGCAGATGTGCAGATGAAACCTTTTCATCATCTTTTTCTAATGCAATTCTCTTAGGTTTATTTGTAAGCGTCTTTTTTATATTCAGCATGAAGAATAGTAACTTGATACCAATGTCCAGGCCAAATAATAGCATGCCAAGAAGTTATCCCCTTCCTCAAATGCTTTTCACATTCCTTAGCAACCTTCCAAGAACTCATTTGGGCTGCAGAAGCTATCTGTTCTTCTTTGGGATTGGTCTATCAGGGCTGACATACAGAACAGTGTATTAAAACCCAGACCCACCTAAAGCCAGGGTGTCCCTAAAGCCTGGATAAGGATACAATTCTGTGCACATCAACATGGATGTAGAAAGCTTTGGAAGAATCCTTGAGATCTGTGTAAATCAAGCCCTGCAGCCACCAAGACACAGCAGGCACAGCCACGCCAAGTATCAAACTTTGGCATTTGGCATCCAAGCAAGGGTCAACCTTCAGCATAGCTGCTGAAGAAAAGGAGCTGTGGATTAAAATGAAAAGAGTAGTTTAAATAGTTACTACTTAAGTAGTTACTCTTCTGTCCAACACAGGCAGTAACACAAGGAAGAAAATATCAAATTTTGCTTTATAGGCATCTGAGGAACAGGACAGTGGAGTCTGGAGCTTGCAATGGGCATGTAGGAAATGTTTTATGCTGGGAGGCTGAAAGGTAACTGCTCAAAGAGTACAGAGAAACTTTATGTCACTGTTTGGTTTGTAGTGCTCTGTCTCCTGCACAAAGGTACATAAATCTTCTAATTGTAATTCATGCAACTGACACAAAAAATGCCAGATTTTTCCAACCATGTGCCTACCATTTAATCAGGTATTTTTAGCTGAAAATAGGATTGGTGATATGTGGAACCTCTTTCATAGCCTTTACCTGTGGTTTTTTTTAAAAAGTTCTACATCACTTGAACATGCTGCTTCAAGTGATGTAGAAAGAGGAAAAACGTCTGTTTTTTGGGGGTTTTTTTAAATAGTTGAGACTATATGACTTTCTCATATACAAGTAATAACTTCTTAAATATTATGTCATGGTATAGGAATTATGATCCTGAGTAATTCAGCATAATTTTTTTCATACCAACACATGGAATTCTCTGTGTAGTCATAGCATTTGCTTGCCTGCTCACTTTTTAGTTGTTTCTAGAATAAAAGCCCAAGTTTCCTAAGTAACTAACGAAGAACAAGGAATAACTTATTACGTAGCAGTAATAAAGAGAAGTAAATGGAAGGTCTCCAAGTAGACCCTCAGATCTTTAGTCCTTTAATGGTGGTATTACTGAAGTGCTTATCTAGGTCGTTAGAATTTTCATATCTTACAGGTTACAGAGGAAATGTTTCTAATGCCACAGGGACTCAATAACAACTGCAGTATCATTTTCCAACTTACTATGAAGTTGTGTTTTAACAGCACTATAAACACAACATGTAAGTTAAAATCTACAGGAAAAAAGAAAAGCAGGTGATGTTTTGAAGATCAGGTCAGCAATAGGTAATACTCTTAAAAAAACAACTTATTAAAGACAGGGAATGTAAAGTAGATAATATACCAAAATAATTATAAATAATTATTGTGCAGCAAAATGAAGGCACTCTCCTCCTTAGTCCTCTCTACTCCAAATGCCATAAATAGATGCAGTTAGAAAATCCTCAAACTGTTAAAGTAAATACAGTAAAAATTATTGGTGTCCATTTAAGTCCTGTGTTTGTTCAGCAAGGCCTCGGTTCTTCATTTGTTCACAACTGGAGAGGCTTCTGGACCTGTGAGGACTCCTTAAGTCTTTTAAAAGGGATCTGTTTAGGTGTAGGTGTCATTCCAAATAACCATCAGTTGGAAGACTGAAGCCCAAATGGGAACAAAACCAAGACCACTGAAAATAGTGTGAATGTCAAAATGCTGTAAGATTATTCCATCAGTACTTCTATTGCTGCTACACAAAAATACACTCTAAAAACCAAGATACTTTTTATTACACAGCTCCTTCAATCACAGACTTATTGAGACTACTATGATTTTATGCTACATGCACCTGAGCACAAACAGACTGATAGAATATATTTTAAATAAGCAGTAGATACACTCAATAGCAATAAACACCAAAAACACTGAGATTGATTAGTCCTCAAGTCTACACAGAGACATTGAATCATCTCACGTAAGATACTGAAAATCTGTGTGCCATTATTCAATGTGTGGCTGCCTATTTTAAGTGTATAAGCACTTATTATTATTTTTAGTTTCTGCTGATCTACTTGTGAAATGTTGACCTAAATGCCAAACTTATTTTTCAGTTTTTCTTCATAAAAGTTATCAGGCTCCCTCATCAATTAGCATTTTTATTTAAATAATGTGTGAATTAATAAACAGATTTCCTATAAGAACAAAAATTTATTGAAAAATAAACTGGAAATTATGAGACTGGGTCAATATTTCTGTGGAAATGTTTGTTAATTCATAATATATTTTATAAATTAAACACTTTTTAAAAGTAATAATAATAATAATAATAATAATAATAATAATAATAATAATAATTCCAAACAAAACATAGGACACCAAAAAATATAATAAGCAATTAATAGCAGAAAAGGGATCCAACAATCCAGATTTGTTAACGACAGCACTGTAGAAGACCCTAATGGGTCTCACTTAATTATGAATGAGTTCAATAATGAAAGCAGACAATTTAAATAATTACATAGAAAATGAATGAAATCCTAATTTTAAAGCACACATCATGCACACTGGAGCAAAACAGAAGCATTTCACTGAAGAAAAAGTTGAATGAAGTAAAATAATTTTTAATACATCTTTTCCTTTTGCAGCTGAACTGAATGTCTTAGTAAATCTTTCAAATATCCATTCAAATGCTTTTGTCACAAATAGGAATGATACATCATACTTCTGTTAAATATATCTTTCAGAAAGAGAAGGAAAAAAAGTTTCATTTTTGATGGCTATGGTGAATATCTTCCTTGAGAAACTGTACCATTAGAAAGCTGTTAGTGTTTCTGTGGTTTCAAACCATTCTATTTAGACAAAACAGGGTCTGAGTCATTTTCCTGTGTATTTGTGCTTCTTGCCCCTCCTACCTCTCGTAGTATATTATTTGGGACATTTTTCTCTCTAGAAATATTGAATTAAAAGGTTTAATTCTGAAAGAGTGTCTTTCTCTCCTCTAGCTTGCCTGTAGTTCATTTCCCACCTGATAAGATTCTCTTTCTGAAGGTAATACTAAATTGTTTTTTTCATAATGTGTTGATCTAAATATTGTTGTGAAATTTGGTGTGGAGGAAGATGTATTCTCAGAAGCATCATCATTAGACAGAAAAAATATATATTGAGAAAGAAGATAGTACTACCGTTTTTTCCCCTGACTCCCCAAAAGATAAGGAACATTTTAGTCTCTATTTGCAGGGTTTTGGCACTACAGTGGGTCCCTGGCCCACAAAGAGACACATTAGCTGTTATGATCAGACACAGGATGTATGCAGACACACTCTGCCCACCTTTATCCCCAAAGCACTGTGTATTCTGCTGCTCACAGCCTCCCCTGACTCTCAGGTTTGTGAACCACACAGTGAGGTTTTGTTGACATGAATTCTTCTAATCCAACTCAGTCATCCCTACTCCATGGGTTTTTGTGATGGATGTGGCCTTAAGCACAAGGAACAGCATTTTCTCCTTTAAAAGGCTGCAGACTGATGGAAAACCATTCCTTCTGCACCGTGTCTTATTAACAGTGGATGAGTCAGAAAGAAAGATAGAACAGGCTACCAAGTTGGAGATTATTTTGTCACAGGCACTTTCCAAGTTTTCCACATGGTGTCAGTGGCTCCTCTCACTTTTTTGAAAAGAAGAAGTTAGATTAACATATTTCCAAACTCATCTATGGTGTCACATTTTCAATTGTATAGTGATTGTGTAAATACTGCTCAGGTTATGCTTTCATCACTGATGCCATGAACCTTAAAAATGGTCATGTTTGCACTTTAAATGAAGAATTTGTTATTATGTGTTTGACTAAACACTTCCCTTTAGTGAAAAAAACACTTCTCTTTATTGCCTTCCTCCTAATCAAATCTCCTTATTTCCTAAGATAGGCAAACATGCAAAATAACAAATATCCTTCCTTAATAATACCAGCCTAGAACTGAACAAACCTTTTATCCAAAACACAATCCATTGACAAAAGCACTACCCTTTTCACACACCCAGGAAGTCCAAAATAGGTTTTACTTTAATTGCACTAAAGCAATAGACTGTCTTGCAGAACATTCTTATTGATTTATGACTCATGATATATATTACAGCCACAGCTATTTTTAGTGTCTCAGTAAAAAGGAATTATGACTTTGTTCAGAAGACAAGCAGTACAATAATATGTGCACTGCAAATGTTAAACATGAATTTTAGATTTATTTTTATTGAAAATTAATTGCCCTTGATTTCTTTATATTAAAAAACTCCACAAGTTACCATTAAAAACTAGCATTTAAAGTGTCATCCAGTGAATATATTGCACCTTTACTGCTTAAACTTTCAAGAACTTGGATGAAGAGAAAGACAAGAGGATTGCAATGTCATTTACTGCTCCACCTGCAAATACACGCTAAGCCACCTAAATAATGTCCTGCTGCCACATTTTCCTGCTGGTGATGACCAAGGACATTTTCTTCTGAGAATAATCTGTAACTGTATCAAGGATCTGCCTGGCTATGTAGATGGACAGCAAAACCATTTTTAACCACAGTTTTTATATGCCCTCCAAAAGGCAGTTCAGGCACATGTTATGTTCAGCCCATATTCCCTGTTTATATAGTCCTTACTAATATAAGGAATATTACTATTACCAAAATATTCCTTATTCTTCCCTTTAATCACAGACAGTGGTGGATGAAGAGCAATGGTCACCAGACAGCACAGGGAGGAGGGAGAATGTCCCTTCCCATAGATTAAATTATACCTTTAACAGATTCTAGAGATTCCTGTGAAGAAAGATTATAGTTAAGCTTCCTAATACTTTTTTTTCTTATTTCTCTCACTTTTTTCTCTTCTGTCTAAGGCAGCTTTCAGTGAAATCTCTGAAATCAAATACATATGGTCACACCTGCCTAGATTTACAGGAAAGACCTTTTCTTAGCCATAATGTCCTTTGGCTTGAAATGCTCTGCCTAGTCAGTCATCACTACAATAACACATGAATTACATCTCCTCTCAGGTGTCCTAAGATTTCTCATTGAAAAGTGAAGAGAGCAGAAAAGGTAGACAAAAAAGTGCAGGTGTCAAACTGGCCCCCTGCCAGTTCCATCTAAATCTTGAGGTAGTGCTTCCAGGAATAGCCCAGCTGGCTGTAATAGAATGGCATTTGGGATGTATTTTTTTTGTGAAATCCTCATGTCATCTGGCTTTTGGTCCCTTTAGGAAACCAAATAGTGACTGTCACACACACACACCAAAGTCATGCACATGTACTCCTGTCCTCCAGCACACCCACAGCAGCACCTACTCAAAGAGACACAGACAGCTCCAGCTGCACCAAAATGAGCTACAGGCTGGCACTGAACCATCAGAGAAAGCTTTCAGAAGTCTGTACTACCACTAATTTTGGTTTTTCAAAAGCAAATGCCCTCTGATTAGAGTCTTCTTCTGTGCATAATATGTTTTAAATAAAACACATATCTTTGCAGTTTCTGCAGCTGGAAATTATAACAGGGGAATCATTAGCACTACTTTTAGTGTACAGAATGTTCTATTATGAAGTATAAATATAACCTACACCTTTGATACTGTATGCAGTACATCACTTTTTACATGATTTTTTTTAAAATAGACTATCTGTCACTTTGTGAGAACTAGGAGACATAGATTTATGAATTGATAACAGATCACAGAGTATTTTTCTTCTTGGGTAGTGCTGGAAAATCACTTCTATTCATAGCCTGCATGAAAGGAATTAGTGACCTCAATAAGTTACTGAAAAATCCATACAGTGCTGAAAAGTCACTAGTGCATCTATTATTATAATTAGCTTTACCATTACAACACACCAGCAGTGGCACATAAAGAGAAATGTAGAGCGTGATCTAAAGCCAGTAAAGGAAATATAACAATGCTGCTACGGTCTCTGTACCATATTGATGACCACTATTTACACGTGGTGGCCATATTTTTCAAAAGTAAGCTCCTAAAGGAAGGCATCTTAATCTGTATTCACATTTTTTTAGAATTCTGATCATTTTCCAACTACTGAATCTGAAGAAATTTAGTATATGTAAAAATCAGGGGCTCGTTCAGGAAGGAGCACTAATATTTAATTCAAAATATCTGTTACTGAATGGTCAGAGTGTTTCGGTATCTTTTACTTCAGATTTCTTCAGAATTTTTTTTAAAGAAAGGAAATTTCTGAAAATAAAAATGAGTACAATATAAATTAACATCACCAGTAATTCCATGGAAGGTGAGCTGTACCCTGTATTTCACTGTATTGCTACCTATTAGGAGGCATTATTTTGCTCAGTTTCTCAGGTATATAGCTTGACTTTTATTTGTAACAGAAAATAATTACAAAGCAAATCCCCAAAATTATGGAAAACTGAGCTGACATTGGAATGTTGCAACCTTTTAATCCATAACAGAGATCAATCAGTTAGTCAGAGGGTGGATACCACTGCTATTAGTACAACTTTCCAACAAAACTGCTTCAAGGGACATGAAATTTCCTTCAGAGAGGGAAATGCAAAGTGAGTGAATAAGGATAAATTAACTGTCTAAAGTTAGTCTCTCATTTACTTTCTATAGATGGTTATATATATTTCACTATGGATATGATGATGATAACATAGAGGAACTGTACCAAAGCATGGATAAGACAAGAGAAGAAGTCAATGCCTTGGAG
Organism: Agelaius phoeniceus; assembly: GCF_051311805.1. Classification (NCBI taxonomy): domain Eukaryota; kingdom Metazoa; phylum Chordata; class Aves; order Passeriformes; family Icteridae; genus Agelaius; species Agelaius phoeniceus. The sequence goes on from NC_135269.1 coordinate 61,875,359, forward strand.
TACTCTCAGTCATGAATCCAGCACGACTACAGAGGGAGGAAAAGGACAACAGGAACACAGTGGGAGGATCCATCCCACAGATCAGAGTTCCATGAGAAAATACATGGTCAACAATGTTCCCAGTTTGCTCTCTGTGGCAAGTGTGGAGCAATCAGGAAAAATCCTGATTCCAAGAATTAGGAGAGGCTGTGCAATTACAGTGCAGATCATCCCCTTTAACCAAAAATGTCCATCTAAAGAAAAAAGGTAATCTAAAACTTTTCAAAAAGCACTCAAATATTCTTATTTTTCTACTTTTTCTGAGGGCAAATATACAAAAAATAATTTGAATCAAAATAAAATTATTCATAATATCTTTTTCATCTCATTATGCAATCACCACCTAAAGTACACTAGAATAATAAAGAAGAAATCTACATTATTTTAATCTCATTTTTTCGTGTGTTCAGCTCTGCACACTCACGGTGTACAGCAGAAAAAACATTATTTTTGAGTATGTCCTAAACCAGCATCAATTTGGAACTGTGCATTTATAGGATGTATAATTTTACATCCCTCCTGTGTTTGCAAATGGAAGCAAAAGAAACCCACCAAAGAAGAAAATGTGATTCACTAAAACCAGATGCTGGTCTTAAAGAGCTCACAATTTACACAGTAGGTCTTGCAGGCAGTGAAGGCTGTAATCTACCTCAGAATCTTGGGAAAGGAATAAAAATCAAGGTCTCTGGAAAGAGAGCTCCACATCTTTGAAATGTATTTTCCAATTTTAACAAGCTCAAATTCACTGCGGAAAATATACCATGGCAGCACAAATTTTCATACAGTGAAAATATGAACAAAATAAAAAAACTACTAGGATAGGTTATTGACGTGGTTGGATCTGCATTAAAAAATATTTTCTTTGAAGCTGGGGAAAAAAAAAGGCATGTTTCAGTCCATTTGATCTATAAACCAGAGTACTCTGGAGCTAATAATACAATGTGCCACTGCAGATCGTACAGTCAGATTATGACTTCCCCTTACGCATGGCTGAGCTGTTTCTCTCACTAGTACTTCTCCACAAACAAAGATGGATGGCTTGGAAAGACACTGGGCTTTGTGTTTATCTCAGATGAGTGTAAATCAGGAAAAACTATAGCAAAGTCAATGGGATTATTGTTCTATAAAATGGATGGGAGAGCAGGACACAGCTTCCTGCCTGCAACACACAAAGCGGCATTTTAAAGCCACACTTTTAATTCAGCAATTCCTTTTGCTAATCTGGGATCATTTAAAGATTTTTTTTCTCTCCCCTCCCCCAAGTGTGGCTGTGTGACACCTTACTTCCTTGCTTTAAATGCCCCAAAGTCTGATTTAACATCACTGAAGCTTCATTAGCTCATCATCTGCCACTGAGCAAACCACTGCCTGTGAGGTGCCCCCAGCCTGGCCCCGGGGCCACACACTCCCACTGGCACTCCAGATGTGGCCTAACACAGCCCCAGCAGTGCACAGAAATGTTTCTGTGTCCAGTCCCCTGCACAGCAGCAAGGTCAGGGAGTGGCAGAGGATCCTGCCATGTCCTGGGTGTCCATACACCTGGATGTATTTCTCTGTTGTGCTGGGCTTAAAGGGGCTGAGAGCAGAAGGAACAAGGGGCGATTTTAGTGAAGGGCATGGACTGGCAAGAGGGCAATGACACAACTGGCATTTCAAGTGCAGTGAACAAAGAAAAATTGCATTTTCATATTAATGACATTTTGAGGAAAGGAGACAGGCAAGAGAAACAAAGAAAAGGGCATTTTTCTGTCTGGTTTTGAGCGTCCAGAAGAGTTTTCTCCATTTAAAGATGTGGCACAGAACAGAAAGTGTCGCAGACATCTTTTGTGAAAATCCTTTTCTTTAGGATTTCTCCTTCTGAGAAGCTGAGAGGCCTCAGAGACAAAATGTAAACAATGGTTATCTGCTGCTGTGGAATGCAACAGGTGAATCTGTGATTGGTCTCATGTGGATGTTTGGATTTAGTGACCACTCACAGCAGACCTGGGTCTCTCTCTGTCCGAGCCACAGATCTTTGTTATTCATTCCTTTCTATTCTTAGCTAGCCTTCTGAGAGGAAACCTTTCCTTCTATTTCTTTTAGTATAGTTATAATGTAATATATATCATAAAATAATAAATCAAGCCTTCTGAACATGGAGTCAACATGATCTCGTCTCTCTCCTGATCCAAGAACCCCTGTGAACACTGTCACAAGAAAGGACCATTGTGTTTTCTGCTAATTATCCTACCTGTCCACTGTTCTGCTGCCTGCAGCACTGGGATGGGCTGGCACCAGGAATGCATCCTCATCTTTAAATCATCTTTAAATTAAGATACTTAGCTTTTCATAAAGATATGCTCAAATTCTACCAGAGGTTCATAGGGCTAATAAGGTTTGCTAATATAGTAAGGAAAAATAATTCCGTCTGCTTTAGGGATTATCAGGTGAAATTCTGTGTTTAAAGTAATGTATAAAGTTGGACTAGACCAGAATGGTCCTTCCTGGCTATAAATACCTATGCAACTATCTCTCATGATCCATCTAGAGCATTTAGACCAAATAATGAATTTTCCTAATTAAGATTAATTGGCAAAACTTTTAAAACAGAAGATATTTAGAGTCTTTGAAAAATAATACAGATACTAGAAAGCATCCCATTTTAAAATCAGTAGCACAATGTATTTTGAAGATTGTTGCTTGAAGTTCTCAAATCAGAGAAGATATTTAAACAAAACCCTCAAGAATATAACATAATATTTGGAATTAATTATGTATCTGGCATTATAAGTTATTTTCATGTTAACATCCCATTTTGGCAGTCATGGCACAGGCGTTCCAAGGGACTTTTACCATAACTTTAAAGGAATTGTACCTTCTGCTGTACTAAAGGTGATGTTTACTGGTATCAAACTGTGCATTGATCTCTGCAGTCATCTGAAAAGGAAGAATGGACTCACAAATAGGGTGGGTTAGGGCTGGATAAGATGGGTAGGTTAGGATAGACATGGAATTGACAAGAGACACTACCAATTTGTGCCCATTTCTGTCTCTTGATGCTGTGCACGGGCAGGACTTTCAGCACTGTCATAATGCCAATTTAAAAACATAAAACCTTAAGACTGGCATTTATTCCTGGTCAGATAGAAATTTGGGGCAATACTAAAGTCTGAGCTTAGTCCTCCAAGTTCTGCATCTGTGTCCCTATTCTCAACAGGTTGATTTCCAGAAGTACATTGTAGTGGAACAATCTCCTGTGCTAAAGACGCTTCTGAATTTTGCATGAGACTTCAGAAATCACAGTGTTTCTGCTGAGGTCTTGCAGTAACAAGGTAGTATGGATTTTTGGTAAGATGTATTTAATGAGGGACTTTTTGCATTCTTTCTGGTCTCATGGGGAAGTACACGTCTTTGAAAATGAATGAACAATGAAAGCTTAACAAAGTAATGGAGAAAAAACAGTACTGCATTTATTCCCTAGGGAAACGGGAAAGAGTACTTCCCTTCCCTTCCCTTCCCTTCCCTTCCCTTCCCTTCCCTTCCCTTCCCTTCCCTTCCCTTCCCTTCCCTTCCCTTCCCTTCCCTTCCCTTCCCTTCCCTTCCCCTCCCTACAAAACACACACTCCCTGCCTGTTTCCCAAGATTTGTCCAGAACTCTCTGCACATAAAATATTAAAATAATAAATCTATCATGACATCTCTCTTACTAACCAAAGTTAACAGTACATGGTCCCTAAAGCTCAGCACACAGCAGAATCTAAGCCATGTTCACCTGTTGGGTTATTCCAGGCTATAGGCCAGTTTGCATCCCCTCCTAAACCATCATTGCAATTTTTTAATAGCTGACATGTGAAGAGCACTCTGGAACCTCATCCTGCTTGGGCACACACAGTGGTTGCTGTTTCAATGATCACACCTCCCTGCTTCCCCTTTCCTGTGCTCAGGAAAGGCTCACATGGCATCTTGCCCAGGGAGCTGGATGAGTGTGGAGGCTGCTGTGCCTGCCAAGCCCCAAAACAAGTTTGAGAGATGGGCAGTGGAGCCAGGCAGCCCACTGGGGTCTGCAGGCACAGGTGGGCACAGTCAAAAGGGAAACAGCCACTGGTGGGAGACTGGGCTGTGTCCTGTGAAGGAACATGTGAAGAAGCTGTGCTATAACAAAAGGGTTTGTTTGTGTTAAGATACGGACAACATATGGCTTGGTAATTGCCTTCAAATCCACTCCTGACTTGGCAGAGTTTAGCTAAATCAAAGCAGTCTTTTGGAGGTTAGGCCAAGAGCTGCTTCAATTTCACAGGCCATGTTGCATTTCATATGATACCTATTTATAAAATCCTAGCTACATGTGTAAAGTTAGTGTAGAAACAAAAGTTCTGGAGAAAAACCAAGATTGCAGGAGCCATCTGTGTCCCTTCCCCCCTTTAAACTCAGATCACAACTTCAGCAAGTTTCTTAGTTCAGTATGAACCAGAATAAAACTCCAAAGTTGAAGTGCTACAACTTTTGTTGACATTTTGTCTAATGAGAGAAGACAAATTCTGAAATTATTACTTAGAATATGTAGGGTTTCTGAAGTGTTGTTATTTCATGCAATTCTATTGGCCCATAGAGTTTGCTCTGTAATTATTCAATTCAAACTAGTTTTGGTGTATTATTTTTCATCCAAACCCATTTATTAACCCATCCAAACATTTATTCATCCAAACCCATTCTCATCTACAGGCTAGGAGCTGTGTGCAGAGATCAATGCTGTTACCAGAGATACTGAGCTGAAGTCATTGCTCTCAGAAGATCTGACCAAGCAGTTATGTTTTAGACTGGGATTTATGTACACATCATGCTCTTCCCAGCCATATTTGTCTGCTCTGTTTTCTTATTATAGTGAAGAGGTGAAACATTTAAACATTCTGTCTTTGTGAGAACTTCACAGAACATGACTGTAGGATTTTTGCATATCTCACTTATCTGTCTGCCTACAGTAACAAAAGTACAGAGCAATGAGGCAGCAAACCTGCTTATGCATTACTTATTGTCATTAAAAGAGTCAAGCAGTTTTCTGCAGTAACTAGAACTTTAAAAAACAAGTAAACCACAAATCTATCTAAAATCAAACTCATTTTGTTAGATCTGTTTGCAAACAGAGCAGCTTTTGGATGTAATTTACTGTGGCCCCTCTTTTAGGAAAAGGCAATTGAGGCAACTGCTTGGAGCTTGTCTGATGGCTGCATGATTTTCCATTAAATAGACACTATTACCACCCCAGCTTGAGGATGTTATCTCTATGATGCCATTGGCATCTGCATCTGATCTTTTTGAAGTCTATATGAATTCTATCACTCAAATTCTCTGCTGAAAGGACTAGCTCTCTCAAGAACAAGAGGCTAGAAGGGGGAATAGATTGCCTTCCTGATTTGCCATCAAAAATGAACAGGAAGTTCTTACCTTCTGACAGCTCTGAGCAGTTCAATAACTAGACTGATTTGTTATTACTGCTGCTATTCCTTCAAAGAAAAGCCCTTTGCCTCTTGCACCTTTTCCCTTTTCTTCCTCTATTTAAGTAAGTAACAAATGAGGAAAATAAGCCTTGAGTACGAATGCCTGATCTGCAGTGTCAATAGTACTGGGAACACATATTTATCTACTGCATTGTGCTGGCATTTCTCCATTAGAGAACATTAAGGAAGAGATCTGTGGAAGCCTGGGGAATATTAAGTCCTCAGGCAGCCAGACCTGTTCCACCACAGACTGGCAGTGGCAATTACAGAGCTGCCTCAGGTGAGGAGCACTCATTTACCTGAGCTCCCCATGCTCTTTGTGCAGCTTCACAGGGATCTCCAGACATTGAGCATCTCCTCATCATGCCCATGCAGGTGGCAGCTGTTAAAACAGATAAAATGGCCTTTCTCTCTGTGACCTTTTGGCATTCTTGTTCCACAGATCCTCTTCCTCCTGATTATGTCTTAAACCTAAAGCTAAGCTGTCCTTGGGATCTCCAAAGCATCTCTTATGCTGGCAGCTGCTGTTCAGTGGAAGAACTGCCTCAGTACCTCCAGCAGACAGGGGAAGATGTGTGCACAATGGATGGAATACCAACCAATTTTTGAGGTTTTGCAGCCTCAGGAATGTTTTGCTTACTAAATAAGAGTCATATTCTCAGCCACAGAGTTTACGTGAACTCTCAACCACACTGGATAATGCAAATTTCCCCTCACGCAGTGCCCTTCCTGCCCGACAGATCTCCAACCTATGAATAGCTAATGTATTTCACAGGAGCAGCCACAGAAAGAGAAATTAATTTAACACTAGCAAGGATTCCAAAGAAAGAAATACACTCAACAAGGCAGAAAGTCACACCTCAGTCTTCTGTTTTGCAGCACTGCATGCTCATCCCTGAGTTTACCCCACCATCCTGCCAGCAGTGCCCTGGCAGCCAGGAGGGCCAACTCTGTCCTGGGGACATCAGGGACAGCATCAGCAACTGGGCAAGAGAGACAGGGACTGTCCTGCTCTGCTCTGCAATGGGGTGGCCTCATCTCGAGTGCTGGAGGCCATTTTGGGTGCCACAATATAAAAAAGATACTAAGCTGTTAGAGAGTGCCCAAAGGAGGGCAAGAAAGATGGTGAAGGGCCTTGAGGAGAAGCTGTGTGAGCACTGAGGTCACTTGGTGTGTCCAGCCTGGAGGAGACTGAGGGGAGACCTCACTGCAGTTACAACTCCCTCATGAGGGGGAGAGGAGGGACAGACCCTGATCTCTGCTCTGTGGTGACAGTGACAGGACCTGAGGGAGTGGCCTGACATTGTGCTGGGGGAGGTTTAGGCTGGGTATCAGAGAGAAGGTTCTGCCCCCAGAGGGTGGCTGGGCTCTGAACAGGCTCCCCAGGGCAGTGGTCACAGCCCCAGCCTGACAGAGCTCAAGGAGCGTTTGGACAATGCTCTCAGGCACATGTGGGACTCTTGGGAATGGTGCTGTGCAGGGCCAGGAGCTGGACTCAAAGATCTTGGAGGGTCCCTTCCAACACAGCTTATTCTATGACTCAGTGGGATTTCTTTCAGCTCTCCTTTTATCCTAACCTAGTATGAATTGTTTTAACTCTTTGTTTTTCCCTTGCTCTAGTATAATTCTGACATATAAAAATCTGTATCTTGCAATTTAAAGTTTTCACTTAGGAAAGAATGTGTAGAAATATTCACTATTTTTTTCACAATTACAATTTTTAAGTCAGTATTTCCCTACAGAGTTCCTTTAAAAATCATTTTGCATTTTCCAATCTTGCTGACTTGCTGAGTTTTCCAGCCTGAGATCTGATGAATCAATACTGCATTATTATTACCAGCACCTACAAAAATATAATTAGAATGCTAAATATTATTTCAATGCTTTGAAAATCTCATATCCGTTTCAATCAGCTGTCAGCTCATGAGAAGGAGGTGGTGACTTATTGAGAGAGCAGAAAGGGCAGCAAATTTCTCAGAGTAGCTTGGAATGATTCACAGGAGAGCAATAGTGAGAATTGCAGGGCTCACAAATGATGATCAATAGACAATCTTGAGAGTGAAGTCCTTTGTGCAGCCACAAGACACCTATATCAGCTGTGGGAGTGCTCTGTGTGAAGCACAGTGTGAAGCCTGGGTCAGGGGCTGAAAGTGATGTGAGGCCCATTGTACAGTCCTGTGGACACCCTGTGCCAGAAAGCAGCATGGATGGGCTGTGTAAATCTTGCTGTGTTCATAAATTAGTTTGGAGCATCTAGACAGGTAGGCTGGATTTGAGGCATCCAAAGAAAGTGTGCTGATGGCCCTGGATGCTTTTGCAGCTGTATCTGGCCAGACTGCAGAAACTGAACTCCCAAAGATACTAAAAAAAACTTGTTGGTAGATTTTGCAAGGGCTACAGACCCATTTCCTCAGCCATTTGTCCCTCTTTAATGTTTGAATGCCTGTAAAAATGCTGTCAGTTAGCAGTGATTTGAGTCTCACTGCAGTCTGTCAGTCCCTGCAGCCAATGGATGGGAAGCAGGGTTTGCTTTGGATATCACAGGAAACAGTGTGAGCTGTAGTGAGTTTAATTTCCCCCACTGTTTCCACATGCCTGAAGATGAGTGGGATGGTGGCCTCCTTTCCACATTGCTGGAAAGGAGATGATAATCCTTCTTCCTCTGGCCAAATGTAAACTGACACTGCTTGAAAAGCCTCCCCTCTAGCATGAAGCATCCCTCAGTGCACTAAATTAAGAGCTTGGCCCTAAACAGACAGTGCTGACCTTTCAATGCTCTCATACTGTCCTGCCTTTAAGAAATATGACTCTCCCCCTTTCTATATTCTTTTTTTTTTTTTTTTTTTTACTAATCTTTATGGTTTCTTTCTCCCTAAGCAGCTTTTTACAGGTACAGTGAGGTAGGGAGTGCTACTGTCTGCTCCAGATGCAGCTTCTCTGAGCCAGGCAGAGGAGCTTCAGGCTCATAATAAAGCAAGTATATTCTAAGATGAGTTCTGCATTAGAAATTGTGGATTTTCTCTTTTCCAAAGTTGATGGTTAATACAGAATTTTTGTGGGGTTTTTTCCCAGCTAACTTTGGAGAGAAAATGCTGGGGAAGTTTTGGGTTTGGCTCTGAAGCCTGAATCTTCCTAAGCCTACACCACAGGTCCTTGAATATGTTGTCAGGCTTAAATATTAATTTCAGATAGCAGCAAACTGGGGCAGGGCCTCATGTGGATCCCTGAGTGTGGGATATCTGACTTGGCAGACTTTACAGAGAGGGAAGAAGTTCCCTAATCACTGAGAGCAGACCAGCACAGTGGATCACAGCTGCCTTGAAGACAGCTGCCTGAAGGATGGAAATTTTTTATAGAAGTCATGTATAAATGCTGCAAGGACAGAGTTGCACCAAAAATTATTTACAATTTATTAAGTTGGAGGACATTTCCATACCAGAATATAGGAGTAAACAACTGGAGACTCAAAAGTGAGCCTGGGAGGTTTGGGAAACATTAAGAAAGGGAAGGCTGAGCACCTGCTTATCTCCATTGCAGCCCTGTGTAGTGCAGCAAGAGTTCATGTCAGGGCAGTAAGGAGACAGCAAGGGCAGGTTTCACATGCCAGCACACTCAAAGAAGGCATTTTTGTGCATGTTTTGTTTGTGGCAACACTGAAGGGATACAATGATTTATCTCTGCACTACAGATATTTTCTAAATTACCACCTAATTTGAAGCAGCATCCTTAGAAAAGAAGGGACACTCTGGGTCATGAACAATGCTTCAAGTGATCCCCTGCTTGCTGCAATTTTAAAATCCCTGGTCTTTGAAATGTTTGCTATGAATGAAATATTTTTATATGGGGAAAAATTGTAAGGCTGTCTTGTGTGTTTTTACAAGTTCAGATTCCTGGTCTGTCAGCCTGGCAAAAGTCCCTTTAATGAACTCAGAACATCACATCTACACAAGTTTTTTGCACTGGATGGGTAGAAGGCAAGCAAAACATTTCCAGGCTTCCTCTAAAACTGCCATTTCTATGGGGTGCAATTGTTATTTTAATAAGCATCCTACCAAGACATTCTCGTTTAAAACAAACCTTTTTGTTCTTTTAACAAATAGGCTTCTGTCAAACACTAATCAAGGCACTTTTGTGAGCTGAGGTGGTGACTGGTATTAGTGACTAGACACTTCTGACTGCATCTTAGTGCTTTGTTCCTCACAGGATCTTTTCCCAAGCTGTAAAATGTGATGCCAGATTTAGTTTCTAAAGCCAGAATAACACTAATAGACAGTAAATGGGTGTGAGTTGTCACATACAGCAGCATCACAGAGTTAGTGCTATGTCTCAATTAGGAGCAGACTGAAAATCAGAGGGAGCAGAAAGTATTCTTTCTGGTTTCTGTTCTCTACAGCAGTTCTTGAGCTGTAGAGAAACTAAAAACAAAAAAAGGAGTGCATGTTTACTGGTGAGGAGAGAAGCCTGTGAGCACAGTGCAGCCATGAGCAGTGTCCCTGACCTGCCTGCTTGCATGGATCTGTTTATCCCCACACACAAAGCTGAACACAAACATGTAGATGACACAAAGGCTAAACCATGCCTGTTTTCTAATGGGAAAAGCCAGTGCAATTCCTGCTGGACAACAAATGTGAGGTAAAGTAAATGTAGGCAAAGTTTTTTTCTATTAATATGATAAAACTTCTGGATATTCCTAAAATTAACTGATGTTGCAGCTTCTGCTGGTTCTGTTTCATATGTGTAGGAGTATGTCAGTCCCAACTCTTGCAGAAATCATTTGAAGTTTTACTACTGATTTCTGGGGGACAGAATTATATGTTCTGAGTTGTGAACAGTTTTCCAAAGTACACAATGAACTCATTTGCCTGCTGAGATGAAGCAACAACTACCAGAGATTACAGCAGTTTGCCAGTTCACCCTTGTACAATGCATTGGCAAAGCCCTTCCAGGAGGGATGCTCTAACTCATGAAGTGCTGTTCCTTTCATGCACCTGAAACACATTTTCATACAGTTTACACAGACAGATTGCTACACTTAACAATGATATAACCTGATCTATAACAGAAATGTGTTGTATCATTTTAATACTGGTACAGGACTTGAAATCAGTAAAATCATCAGGTACTAAGAAAATGTGTACCTCATTTAAGAACAATGTTTAAATATACTTCTATTGAGTCAGGCTTCATGGTTATCTTTTAAACATTTCAATATTTAATTACTTTTAATCACAGTCTCCATAGTTCAAAAACTCCTATCAGCCACACAGCATTTCTGTTGACTAAATCCAGCTATATCAGATAGGGAATTAACAGTCATTCTGTATAATACATTTCACAGTTTCTAAACTTCCCTTTTATTCTCTGAAGCAAGCCATGGACAAAAGAGCATTTCCTTTGAGAAGCATATGCACATTACTGGCAAAGCTGATAAAAGGGCCTCTAACAGCTGAAAAGTTCACTCACATCATCCAAAAACAAAAGCTGAATGGCTGAAGTTAATAACAGTGAAAACAAAGCTAATAATACAAAATATATTTATTATTATTTGTTTATTTGACCCTTATCTGAGACATTGAGGTTGTATATTCATGAGAATGAAATGCAATGAGTTAAATAGGCAGTTGCTATGTTTTGCCTATACACATGTATCCTCCTAGGCACTTTTAAATGCATTGATATGCCCCAAGATAAGTAGAATAAGCATTAATGAATATTTTTTATATCAGACATCCATGCAATATGACCTGAAAATGGAGAGAAGCAATCATATTAATAGAAAAAAGGTTCATGGACCAGTGATCTGTGGTTAAATGGAACAGTCACTCCCAAGTCTGGGTTTGTCCTCGCTTAACTCAGTTCTAATTAAGCACACTAGAAATAACTGCTCAAAATATTCTTAAACTTATCCACTTTACGGCTTTGTGTAAAAACTGATAACAACACCAAGTCAAAAAATAGCACACTTTCAGGTTTTTGGGGCCAAACTGAGAGCTAAACAGAAAAATTCTTTTAGCATAGCAGGCTTCATCCACAACTCAAAACATCAAAGGAAAGATGCCCAGAGCCTTTGCTATATCCTTCATACAATGCCTTTGAAGTACCTGTGTTTACATGACCACTGTAAATATAAAATGCACTGGTGGCATCAGCCAGGGCTGAGGAGTAACATGCCATTTGTGTCTGCAGGATATATGTTGTCCCTGAGGCTGGGAGGGAGATGTAAAACCATCCACAGTGGCTTTCCCAGCAGCTTTCCTTTCCCAGCTCAGGCACAGGAGCACACCCCAGCCATCCCCAGTGCAGCATGAGCCTGACCTGGTTGGGAGTGGACACCACCACTGGTCCCTGTCACCATGATATTTTCTGAAAAATCCTCTTTGCCCAGAATTTTCTCCTGGGAAGCTGAGAAGCCTCAGAGAGGAATGAAAACAATAATTATCTCATTGCTTCTCCTGTGTTTGCTGCTTTGGAATGAGGCTTGGACATTGTTTACCAACAGGTGAATGTTTGATTGGTTCCATGTGAATTGTTTTTAATTAATGAACAATCACCATCAGCTGTGTCAGACTCTGAGGAGTCAGCCACAAGCTTTCATTATCATTGCTAAGCCTTCTGATGTATCCTTCCTCTTTCTTTAGTATAGTTTTAATATAGCATTCTTTAATATAATATAATATCATAAAATAATGAATCAGCCTTCTGAGAACTTGGAGTCAGATTCTCATCTCTCACCTCATCCTGGGGGCCCTCACAAACACCACAGGTCCCTTCCCATGTCCTGCTGTAAGGAAGGAGCCCCAGGGGACCCTGCTCTGGATCCTGCTCCCAAGCTCCACCACTCCCAGTCCCAGGGGACCCTGCAGGCTGTGCCACAGTGTGCAGATGTACCCAGCTATCAGCACAGGTACCAGCCAGTGCTGTTCCACAAGTCCACCTCTGGACCAGCCCTAAAACCTTCTCTGGACTCATTCCACACTGCAGCCATGGCAAATCTTGCTAGGCACAATTTGGCTCCATAGAGAGGTACCTCAGCGTCTCCCTTGCTGTTGAAATTTGACCATATGTACAAATTTAAGAACTGGAAGGAAATATAATTTTCCAACTACTTTAATGTGACATATAAATGATCTTTGCTGATTTTTTTTCAGCAGATACCAATATCTTTATGATGTTACTTCAGTTAAAAGTCCATCTGGGACATATACATACCTCCACTTACTGTCCTAAATACCTATGTTTTATTGCTCTTTGGAAACACTAAATTACATTTTAGAGGAAAATGAACTGGTTACATTTCCTCCAGTTTTCTTTGTAACTATCTCTCATTGTATTATCACCTCTTTTTACAACCTATTCATGTCAGCTTGAACAGCATGAAGAAAGCAAATGAGTCCTGCCAATAAAATATGCCTGCTTAGCTGGTGTAGTCCTAAACCTCTCTCAGTTTTGAGAAAAGTTCATCTTTCAGTTCATAAGGAAAAATAACACTTTTCTCATATAAGAAGTCCAATATATACTCTTTCCTTAGAGTGAGAAATTGGAAGTTTACTCCTATCTCACTGGGTTTTTTTGTTGGTGTCTATATTCTTAGGCCACTGAAACATAACATTGTACCTTTGCCCTTGGTAAGGTGTAGCTACATTACCAACACCCCAATAATCAGACAGTAATGGAGCATGAAGTAAGAAACATAAAAATGTAACATCAAATTGGAGATTTTTGGGTTTAAAGAGATTTGAAAGTTATTAACAGTAGGACTTCACATTTTTATCTTTCACTTTAAATAGATTTAAAAAAAAAAAACCAAACCTGTAAACATCACTTCATAAACATAATTTTCCTTATATTACTGATATACAGACAAAAAGGAATGCCCAATGACTTTCCTCAAGTTCAGAAAACAAGCTAATTGGAGTCAAGGAGGGTGTTCTAGAGAATTCTGGTCCACTAATTCAGCATGTGGTTTGAACTCTTCAGACAGTTTGAAAAGCAATCAGTGCATTTGTGATATTGGATTTGTTTGTTTTGATTTAAATTTTTGAGGGCAGTATCTTGAAAGAAGAAAGACGCTGCAAGGAAATGAACACCTTGGTACAACGCTTTACAGACATATGTTAGGTAATTCCTCACTTTGAATATGAATTCAGATACATCAATTAGCTTTAAGTTCTCTTCTGAGTATTTTCAACACGTTGGGTTTAGGCATAATTGGATTTTTTACCCCTGAAACACTTAATCAAGGCTGAATCAAAGAAAAAATTCGCTTTCAGAAGAATTCTGCATTATACAAAGAAAATACTTCTCTATTTGCAAAAGATCTGCCAGCTTTATTAGGTTTCCTTCATTTAGAGACTTACTTGTTTTTCCTTTTATCCAATTAATGCATTAAATCACTTTGATGTGTTGCTTTTTAAATACGCAGTCTCTGCAGTTATAAAAAAGTACTAGACACATCAGCACCATTCATTTTCCCAAGCTGAGACAACACTATGCTCATCTCAGGTACAGAGATGATTTTAAGGTGACTTGATTATTCCCCCAGTGTTTAAACAAACCTTTCATCAGTTTTAACGCTACACAGCTGAAGTGTTTTCTTCCCTATAGAGCAAGGATTTCTGTCATCAAGTTAGCATGAGTCAAAGAGATCCTGAGGAAAAATCAATGGAAAGCAAGTCTCGTAAGATGAGTGCATTTGAGAAGTGTAATCCTTTTCTTCCATCTTACACATTTTCCAATAGCTTCCAATGCAGAAGAAGCTAGCATATGTGAAATCTGAGAGCAATTTTGTCATAAGTAACCTGTCTCCTCTCTACCCCTGCACAGCCAGAGGTGGATATATATGGAACTTGTTATGCACCTGACAGAACTGCCAACATTCTCAGGGAAGATATAAACAAAAATAAGATGTGAAAAGAATATTCAGCAACAAGCCCTTAAAAATGAGTTCATCAGTAATTTTGTAAGGTAGACATTAAATATTACTTATAAGATTATATAATTATTTTTATTGATAAGGAATACCAGGTCACTTTGGAAAAATGCATAATGCATAATCACATCTCCAATTTTAAGCATGTTGCATAGAAGGATGGCATGGTTATCAAGCTCTGTATTTCACTGTCAAGAGATCAAAAGCATTAGGGACTTGGGTATGAATATAGACTAGACCACCGTTAAAAAGAAATCCAGAACTCATTGGAATCCCAGCCCAATCTCCAGTGTTGTCTTTGCTTCCAGGAAGCCAAGTCACAGCTTATTCTGCCCAACAGAGCTCAGCCAATTCACATCTGCCAAGGACACAAAGAAAGGGACTTGTCTCAAGCACCCAACCTTGCCACAAGCATTAATATCTGTGTTTGTATCGGTGTATTTAATAATAATAATAATAATAATAATAATAATAATAATAATAATTCCCAGATTCAGGAGAATACACTTAGGGGAGCATAACCCATTTGTATGGAAAGTTGGGAAGTTTTATTGCTATACAGAGTCTATGTGAAGACATGCTAAGTCAGATTTTTACTGATATAACTACATGGGACACACACACACACAGATTCCACAACCCATCTCTACCAAAAGTGGTTTATAAAAACTCCAAAATCGGATGCAGTGCTCAGCCTCGTGTTTGTCACCTATTGGGAGCTGCTATTCAGTGGAGGAGGTTCAGCTCATTGAAACTGTTGCATGTCATTGCCATGGCAATGTGGATGTGGCTTCCAGGGTGATGCAATCCCAGAGTCCAAGTGCTCTGTGCACTCCTGTTCTGCCTGGAACTAAAAGCCATGCTGAGAAGGATTAGTACTTTTCATTTCTTCAACTGCAGGGTTGAAGAAATGAAATGGGAAAAGCTGGGACAGCCTTAATTCTTCATGAGAGGCTTTAGCCTTAAGTAAAACCTCTAGCTAAGGTTATATGAAAGGTTCAAGAAGGAATATTGGATGTTTCACAATGAATCTGAAAACAATGTATCTCTAGAGTCATAACATTTCTGTCACAGACTATGGTTAAGTCTTTAAGGAAAACAAAGAAAAGGTTTATATGAAAACCAGCATTTTTTCTAGGCTAATAAAATGTATTTTGAATCTTTTTCTGACTTTCTGAGATATGCTTCCATCTTTTGTAAGCTTTTTTGTGCAGTCTGTACTCAATGTATTTGAAAAATAAACTTGCTTTATGACTCTCAGCTTGTGTCAGCACTTTCACAGTGTAAACACAGGAAGCTTTATATAATGTAGATTATGTTTAAAGTAAAAGTGTCTTTCTCAAACTCCCAAGTATGCCTTTTTTTTTCATTAACTATATGAATCTTAATGAGATCAGAATCCCTGTGTAAAACAGCAATAACAACGAGCTGAGCCATCCCAGTGCCGCCTGTTTCTTCCCACTCTCATTTTGAACTGAGCTGTGTTTCAGTTGACACAGTCATACACCAAAATATACTGCCCCAGTAAGGGCTTGGCAATCACACAGAGATTGCACAGTGTAAAGTGCTGGCCACTGAATCCTTTCCTTGTAATTTCCAAATTACTGAGTTAATCTTTAGAGGTTTTTCCTGATTTCAGCCTGTTTAGAAATGCATGTCAACAGCAGGAGGGATCTCTACCCATTCCTCCAGTTGTTTAACAACATTTACAGATTTTGTTCTCACAATATTTCCTATTCAGATTTGGTTTCTGTACCAACCCATCATCAGGTTACTGTGAAAAAATATTAATATCCTTCTTTTAGCAATTACACAGCTTCCTACTATGTCAATCCCTTCTTATTTTCTAAACAAATGCACAAAACTTTTCTTTATTATTTCTCCATTTATCACAAGCTGTTTCAAAGGTCCTAACACTTTTCTTGGAGTGATTTTATGCCTCTTTGATTTCTGATTTCTGTCAGTTTTGAATCAGCACTCATAAATGTGGGTGTACAAGCCTTGGGTTGTTATGTTTTCATTTCTTGTACTTTCATCACATTTATTTCCAGCTGTATTGGTTTTGCATCACCTGCCAGAACCAACAAGAAGTTCACTCCTGGGACATCAGCATTGGTCAGTAAGCAACATGGCACAAAAAAGCATGGCACACACTCCTCCTACTTCATGTTACATGTGTGTAGAGTTTTTAAACTTTCTTTATAATTTCCATTTCTAATGTCAGCTACAGAAATCTCCCAGTAATGTTTTGTGTGTATTTACCAAAATAGCAGCTTTCCAGGGCTTTTCAAGCTATGCTCTGTTCTGAAATTCTTATATGAAAATGTTTTTCTCATGAAGAATTCACTGGTCGTGGTGGTACTTCTATTTGTCAGTCATCTCTTTACAGGTCAGAAGAAAAAAAAAAAAAGTTTCAGGAAGCTAAGTATCTTCACCAACCAAATGTGAAACAAATGAATTTTCACTTTGATTGTCTCAGGTGCTGTGACCAATAAAAGTTTGTCATCTGTTTTATTGTATAGATTCTAAGTCACCTCTGTCATGAAAGGCTAGAGCACCCAGCCATCCATTTGTGGCCATTTCTTACTTGTGCTGTACCTGACTCCAGCCTGCTCTCCCATCTGTCAGCCTCCTCCTGTCACTTCAAAAGCAGAATCTCAAAGCATTCTGGAATGTGGCTTTTTCTCAAGTGACATCTCAGGGTTGAGAGACACTTGTGAGTATAGCTAAAAGTTACCACTTCACTACAGGGCTCAGTCTCTAATTTCTCTGCAGGAGATGCTGCCTGCAAACCGACAAGTGGTTTGAATCCTCCTTGACAGAAGGGTCTGGAAATGTAACAGCCCAGAGCCACAGCAGCTCATCATGGCCAAAGTAACACTAAAGAGCTAGAAAAATATTCAAGGAACAAAAGCTGCCTCACCTACACAGAATAGTTTGTTTATGTAATAGGATTTGTGTCACAAACTGCTATTTTAGGAGCAGGAAATACTATTTTTTTACCACAGGATTGTGCTAGCACAGTACCTTAACTGCTGTTTAGAAACCCAGATTTTGTTTTCTGCCTGTCTGGATCTCTAGCTAGGCAAGTCCCATATTGATGTAAAACATGCTTTTGCAATTATCTCTCTCTCTCTTTTTTTTTTCTTTTGATTAGAAGAAATAAACTCTGAAAATTACCAATTTGCTTCCTATCTTGTCAGCTCCAGAAGGAGATCAAAGGAAGACTATTAATATAGAGAGCTGGGTGCTCTATAGAAAAAAATTGTTTCTCCATTGCTGTTTTCCAATACTCAAAAGTTTATTCTACTACTCTTATGGAATATTGATTTTAATTTTCAACTACAGATTTCTTAAGATCCCTACAATACAACAGTGTAGAAGAAATGGCCTATATTAATTTTTAAGAAAGTCTTTTACTGAAAGTCTGGACCAAGCAAGGTCACAGGAAGTATAATTTAAGATAATGTTGAAATGTTGAAACAGAAAAAAAAATCTGATGTGATTAAAGGGGTGTGACATTTCTCCTTTAGAGTTAAAATCATGTAAGACTTAAATAAGAACACAGCAAAAATTAAAGGGGCTAGTGAAATGTCAGAACTGAAGGTGCAACAACTACAGCAATCATGTTTATACATGAAGGCTGTTTCACTGATCCATCATTACCATAGACAGAACCAGGAGCTCAGAAGAAGATTTGGCATAATGGAAGTCTCATCAGCACACATTTTTAACAGCTTAATGATCTCCTCTTTTGTGTAGCACACGCCTTGATTCAAGGACCAAGGACAAAGCTTATTTGTGTTACTAGATTTGTGTTATTAGATTTGTTTGACACAAACTGGATGTGCACTCTGGCAACAAAAGTTAAACCAATCTCTATTGTGAACAGAATTTTTAAACAAATTTATTTTTAAAGCATAAATTAGAAATTATTCTTCCCTGTCTTGACTGACACATCTAAAAATCACCCATTACTTAATATTATGACTATGAATTTCAAATAACAAATAAAAAGGAAAAGAATTCAGTAGAAAAAGGTATGATCACAATGCATCTAGACAGGTGGAAGGGTATAAAGCAGCAAATCTGGCTGCTGGATGAGAGATTATTCTGCAAAATGTCTGTATTTGGGTCAGTGAAGGTGATATGCCTAGTTAATTGGTGAATAGAGCACAGCACTGAAATCAATGAAAAACATTGATAAATGATGAGAATGTAGTTGGTGCTCCACACACTGAGTACAGAAAATCTGATTTGCTTATCTAGGAGATTTTATGATACAGCTGCCCCTGATAATAGGGGGCTGAATTCAATGGCTCAGAGGTCTCTTCCAGTTTGAAAAAAATGGTACAGGCATTTTAATTTAAAAGAAAATATGCAATCTCTGATACAGTGTTACAACTCTACTAATTTCAATCCATGGTCACTATTTTGCTTCTCGTTACCAGAAAATTGTCAAATAATTTAATGTGTGTGCAGAAAGGCATCAGGTTTGGTCCTTCCTATGCAAAAAATCAGTGTAAAACTATAATCTTGTATATGAACCTCATAGTGTCTCTCTATAATGGATGAATAGATGAATAAGTTCCTTGAAATGCTTTAATACTGCATGGTTTACACTTCTAAAAAATAACCTTTGTAAAATATGCTTTTATGTTAAGAATTCTGAAATCCTGGAACAGTAGAATACAGCTGTACAGCTACAGAACACAACCCCTTTAAGGTGGACACTGAGTTTCTGTTTAAAAATAATACTGATCAAGATCTGTAGTACCTACTGCATCAGAGGCAATCACTAATAAGTTAAAAGTCATCTTAATGAGGAGAAAAAGGAATTATTTGTGAAGGACTAGTAAAGAGGACTAAAATAGAGCATGATAATAATGTAAAAAAAAAAAAAAGGATGAGAGGATTAAGACTAATGGTCCTAGAAAATAACTCTTTTGATTATTTCCTGGAATATCCTCTCAGTTTGACACTACCACCTGGAATGCAGAATACAGTGTTGAAGCAAATGAAATTATTCACCTCTCTTGTGCTTATTCAGTCTTTGTCTCTTGCCACTTTAATATAAATTGCAACACTGACTCCTCATTAACCACCATCTACACCTCTTCTCTGATAAACCCAGCACTTTTGTCATTATTACAAACAGACAAACCTTGGACCACCTTGAAATTTAATGCATCTGTAACTGTGAAAACAGAAATACTGATAGCAACATTTCAGAGACAACTAGCTCTTCATGTTTTTATTATGCATGCCCATGTTTTGGGAAACACTCCTGAGCATAGAATTTAAAGTTAAATAATAAGTAGGAGTTTTAGCTGAAGTAAGTTTTCTACAGTGTAACAGAAGGTTTAAAACATAATGATTTAACTTAATTTAGTATAATTGTAAAATGAAGGTGATACTTAATTCTAATCCTCCAGATGAAAGTAAGTGCCAGCACTGTATCAGGAGAAATTTACTGTGCCAACTATTTAGAAGGAATTTATCCCCCTGCTTGGGAAGGAAGAGGTGAACTTACTCTCTTCCACTGCTAGGAAAATACCACTGATTTTGAGCAAGTAATTGCAGATTTACACCCCAGTATCTCAGATCAGAGCATGGCTTGTAATAAAGCTGCAATATGTTTCAGGACTGAAGACACCTCTTCAAAGACTTTAAGATAAAGTACATGTTTTAGGCTTTTATTTAACTAGATTTCATTCAGGCTGAGCTTCAAGGAACCTGAGTGTGAAAGTGCTAGAAGCTGACTCTCTGCCAGAAACCACAATTTTCTCTTGCTCTCATATAATATTACACCACAAAGCACCCAGGATTTCGGACCATTTCTCTCACAGTGCTTCCTCTCTGCCTTTTGTCATGGGTAGGGATGCTGTGTAGAGGCCACAATGACTGGGTTTCTTCATCTTCACCCTTCCACCCTCTTCTTCCCCAACAGCCTGTGCTTCACTAGGATGATGAAAACCTGCACAAGGCTTTTTGCCCTGGTGAAAGCCCCGACATCAACCCCTCCCCAAACTGCAGTGATGGAGAGGAGCCTGGTACAGTACACCAAACACTGGGTCCTTCTGGAGGGAGGGATTTGTGAATGTGGGATATGGATGTTTTAGAGCAGCAGGAGAATGGCATGAGCATCAGGAGCAAGGAGGAGAGCCTGGGGTGGAAGGGAAGGTCTCCTCTGCCCTGAAAACCTTACCACCCGGGGAAGGAAGCTTGATCACTGGTTTGACTCTCCTTGGACACAATCCAGCTCACAATGCTTTTTCTTTTCAAAGGCATTTTTCTCCTTACTCCTCAGGTTCTATAAGGCAAAACCATCCATTCCTGTTAAGTAGCATGGTGTGTCAGTTTTCTGGCATCTGAGTTAAACAGTAACCATAAAGAACACTTATGAGAGACAATATCTGTTCTTGATGTCGAGTCTTTCCAGAATGGGGAACTGCTTTTAAATAACTTCTTTGAAGAATAAAATAGAATAGTTTCCTGATAATTGTTTTATTTCCATGGAGAAGTAAAGGAAAAGTTGCTGGGCTTATATTCTTTGCCATGACAGCTTGAGGATGTGCATAACAATTCCTGTTTCTGCCATCATTAATTTTATTTTTTCTTTCTTATTTCTCTTAATTTTGTTTTTGGTTGCTTTCTCTGTTTCTCTATGAATTGTTTGATTTCTTTCCTTTTTGGAGCTATATTCCAAGCTCTCTGCTCTCAGCTCCTCTCCATGCCCTTTCTTCCTCTGTGCCACTCACTGAGCTTGTTAAACACTCTCCCTCCCACTGACTTCTTGGTGCAGAGATAGTTGGTTACAAACCTTTGTAACAATGGCCAGAACCTTTGACAACAGCCATTTCTCTCTGTCAGTGTAAGATGCTCATGCCAAGGCTCAAGGATAGCCATTTTCAGAGAGAGGGTCAGTAATTTTAAGGGCAAACAGTTGTCTCTCACAGATAACTGTACTGCACTCAGACAGAAATTATTTGTTCATCAAAATCTATCTATTTCAATCCAATCTCCCCTCACACCTTTGTGGAAAGGTCAAAGAACCCCAAAAAGGATGAACAAATAGGCAAACCAAATTCATAGGCAAAGTGATAAGATGCTGATATTTCAAAGACATGCCTGCAAAAAAATAAGGAGGAAAATATTCCCACCCAGAGAAGAGGTGATTTGATGGAGAATACTATGATCCCAGAAGAGGAGGCACATTCTATGTCAAACACTTTCCTAGATTTTTTTGATAGTAATTGCCTAAAAAAGAGTTTATTCTGATTCCTTTTATTTTCTTTTTTTTTTTCCTTTTTGGATTACTGTACTTTGCCTTTGCCAGGCATGACTCATATGCACAGAAATGCCTTTATCATAAATGAAACACATTTTCAGATTTATGTGCTGACTTAGCCAAAACTCAAGGCTTTTGAGTTTTAAAGTTTTGAAGTATTTCTAATGATGGCAGGAAGGTCTGATGTGCTTGAAGACATAAGGCTCATCACCAAGGCAGCAGTAAGCTCAGTGAAGGCATAACAAACCAATTTTCCTCCATGACTGGGTCACCCTGTACTGAGGTGTAAAGGTCTGGTTACATACACCCCACTGAGCATGTATCCATGGGAGCAACGCTGGAAATGACATTTCTTCTGCATTGTGTGACCACATAAATATCAATTTGTGCTTTAGAACAAGAATGTCATATCATTTGGAAAAAATCCTAGTATCCTCATAAGTTACATTGGAAACTGGGAGGCATAAAAGAAAAGTATTACCCCACATGGCCTGGTGCTGGAACTCTTTCCCAGTGTGAAAAGCAGGATGCTGGGCCAAATACCCTACTGTTACTCCAGCTGGGGAAACAAGTTCCATATCAAACATTTAAGATATTTTGCCAGTAATTTTTGTATTTGCTGTTGAGGTGGAATCTGGACTGTCTATTACATATACTTATTACAGTGGATAATTCACGTACACTAAGCCTTATACACAGAAGCGACTGAAAACCACAGAATACAATAAAAAAAATAATGCTTGGCATGAGGTAAGTGTGTGTCCTCTACCTTCAAGAGCTACCACACCTGATGTGGGCCGAGAACCTCAAACTGAGAAGATCAGTACTTCTTAAAAACCATGGTCATTCCCCCGAGAGACTGTGGGGGCATGTGGGACTTTCCTATTAAAATGAAAGTGGGAGGAAACGAGCAGGACAAGAAAATATTCAAGAGCTGGTCACAGTACAGTGTGCCTCTGCCAAGAACAGTCTGCACCTTATCTCTTGGCAATAGAGAGCAACAAAAACTTTTTCCTTGTTTCATCTAGGGCTACACATCTTTTTCCACAGACTGCTGTGGCTATTGCCAAGAGCTGTGGCAAAAGAAGCACACTAATCTCAAACATTGTAATGCTGAACCAGCAGATAATACCAAAGCACCTACATTTTCTTGTGCTCTCTCTCCTTTTATTTCTTTCCTGCCTGTTATCATAACTATACCATGGAGAGTTTTCTTTGAAGCATTCTTCGAAACACAATAGACAGCATACATTATTTATCCTAATGGAATAGTGTGCAAGGCACCCCCCATATCTCACTTCCTCTGAATAACTTCAGGAGAGAACAGAGCAAGATAAAAACAGGCTGCTTTTTTTTAGTGAGAAAGTAATGAAACCTCACAGAAGGCAATCCTCATGTGGATGAGGTTGCAGAAGTCGGAGCAGCAGGAGATAGAAAACCCAACTTTGTTTTCTCCCGTGCTATTGAGTCATTGGGGGAGTCAGGTGCAGGTACTTACAAATAGCAGGTACTTACAAATAGCCACATACAAATCCAAGAGCAATATATTTAAGACTTGGGAAGGGCCCTGAGAACCTGACTATCCCTACAAAGTTGCTTCTGTTTAAAAATAATTATGTACTTTCTCTGTCTCAGCCTCCCAATTTATTTTCACACTTAGAAAGGAGTGAACCCCTATGAATTTTTTTATAAAATTAACTACAAAAATGTAAACTACTACTTGTAGGAGAGAACTGTCAACACTGGGAATTTGACTTTACATATCAGCAATAAGGTATTTTTATAGAGGTTCCACCATTTAAGGGGCAGAGAGCATTTACTAGTGTAAAGGAACAGTACTGTAAATGCCATTATTCTGTTGGTATGAAAACAGCAGCAAACATGCTTCCTCAGTTTAGTTTTGAATTCTGAGCAGAGCTCGTATTTCACACAGTAATAGTCAGTAACTTCCATGGACAGGGAACATAATTACAGTGTCCTAGCTCCAAATGGCTGAAGGTTGTAAAGGATAATATATAGCACCTGCTGAATCTGCAGAAGGAAAAAACCTAACGCAATAAAGAGCTCCCTACTGGCACACTCCTCCTTTTTCGGAAGGACTTTCCAATAGGCACAGGCAGGTGTTTTTTGATGGTTATGTCACTGCAGTTGGTTCAACAACAGCATTTGACGGCTGCAATGACAGAATGGGAACAGACTATCCCCTCAGTTTTCCTAGGTTTTAAAATCCAGCCATGCAAAAGCTAGGAAAGTTTGGAGTTACCCTTTCCTTTTGTGCAGAAAATTCCTCCTAGTGCTGTCCAAGGGATAGCTGCCACTCATCCCATCAGGATTTCTGGGGTGCAGTGCTACTCACATTTCCACAAACTGTTCACTTGTCTTTTCCAGAACCTCCTTCTATTGCATCACCTGAACAAGAAACACCAAAACTGCAGTCTCCTTCTGTCAGACAGGAGCTGCAGAGCTCTGAAGACAGAGACACACAGGCTTCCAGTCAGCCCAGTCAGTTATGTGACCAAACAGTGAACAATTATGATGTGATCAAGCTCCTTTATTCAGCCATCTGCAATTTTCCCCAGATGTTCAGATTTATGGAATATTCCAGTGGCTGGTGTCATAATCAAGCTTTGCTTTTAGATATTCTTGATCCCAACCATTGATAGAGAACCTTAATTAGTGACAAAGGCACTGTTCCTCACACCTCTTTGGGTCATGTGCACTGTTAAAATACAAAATGCTGGATTGTATCTGACTGCATAGCATTACTGGATGATGCCAAGTTACCTTCCAGAATTTCTTCCAATAAGATAATTCTGAAGGTGAAAAATCCTCTAATGAAAGGGAACTCTGCCCTGTCCCTGCAGAGGCTTTGCTCACCCATGTTTCATAACAAATATTATCACCTCCTGGATCATCATGGCTTCTGCCATCACAGAGATGAGTACAGCCACTCCAGTAACTTTGGCCAGCCTCATGAACAATCCTGCAGATTTAAGCCAGGACCTTGGGAGGGGAGACAGATGGAGAGCAGGAGCAGCACAGGAGTGCCAAGGCTTTGTGCTCCCATCAGAACAGGTTTATCAGCAGACGACCAAGTCTGAAGTTACACTATCCATATCCAATTAGTCTGCTTGAATCAATCCAGACTCTAAGAGTTCCTAAATCTTTACAAACTTCCAGAAATCTTTAATTTCTGGTATCTAGGACAGACTTTTATAGCTTACATCATCTCTGTCATCAGGAAAGCACTCTAGTGGCAATAATTCTTCCCACTGTACTTCACTGCAATTTATTTATTTGACTGGAATGGAAAGGATAACTGAGAAAGAGAGCTTTTATTGTGATGTGCTCTCTATTGCAATGCTTCCCACATCCAGGCCCATTTGTATTCTATCACCTCTGGGTTATGAGCAATTCTGTCACTGGGGATTGTCATGGCTGTAAAGACTTAACTCCTAATACCTCCAGATTAAAGAATTTTTCCCAGGCACTTTTTTTTTTGTTGTTGTTCATATTTTCATAAGGGCTAACAGTTAGAGGGTTTAGATGTTCCGCGATCACCCACTGTCAATCCTATTTGCTTGTTTTCTTTGCCAGGAAGGTGATAAAATGTATTTAACCTGAGCCCCCCTGCAAGATCAGATTTTCTCTCCTAAATGTTCTCTGTCTCATCTCTAGAGTGAAACTTGGCACCAATTTCAGCAGAGGCAGAACAGAGCCATAAACCCCACTCTCCTTTAGTACCATTCCTATGATCATACAGGTATTCAGGATACAGATTATAAAATTGTCCCAAGAAAGCCCACCAGCTTTCATTGCTCCCTTCAGCAGTTTGAACCACGGCAATATTGGCTAAATTCTTTATGGTATACGTAGTTGATGCTGAGATGAAAAATAATCTCCTTTTTGTCGTAGGAAGACAAAATGATGAGATTGAGATTGATGAGATTGAGAGTATTGTGTTCTGTAGGCATCTGGATATGCACCTCTCCAAAACCCAGCTCCTCAGCACCAAATACTGATTTCACCTGGACTAAAGAAAGACCTGGTGGCAGAAATTGCTTCTCACTGTCCCAGAACATGGAGTTCTGGGGCAGAAGGGAAAAGTCATAGATGGTTAGTAAGCTTAAATCAAAGAAGGTTTACATAAATAAAGAAGTTTGTGAAGAGTCAGAAAAACACGTATGAGAGGAGAAATACAACAAAATTAGAAGGGTGACAGGAAATTTAATGTCAGGTTTGAAGCATCTTGCATGTTTCCAGGAGAGTTTTCTTTATTTAGTTGAAAAGTCAACCTAACCTTCAAAGGTTAGAGAAAGAATAGACCCAGCCAACTTTCAGTTTACAGTTTTCAGCTAACTCTACTGTTGATGTTTCATTTTCTACAAATAGTGGGCAGTCTAAACATAGGTATGCTCTGTACAAAAACACCAAAGGTCACCAAAAGAACATCCTCCTCTTCATCCCACAGCATAATGTAGTCAGAAAGCAGTTGCTACAGTGATCAGAGAGTTCTCTCTGAAACTTTTGTCTGGTGCTTTTATCAGACATGTGTGTCTGAGGTATGCTATATACATTATACATGAGGAAGCAATGACAGAGGAATGGGAATAGGAATAGCTGGGATGTTCTTACGGGGAAAAAAAAAAAGTAAATTATGCTGACCATACTCTTTTCTTGGCCCTGTGGGCTACAATCAGCTCTGTTATAGTGACATCATTTACAACAAACTTGATTTAAACTGGTTGCATTAGGGCAGCTGGGAATACTATATGGTCTTTAATGTTCTTAAGCTTATTTTGCAGTGAGAGCATGATGGTTTCTGTATAGGCATTTGCTACTGAAATGGGAAATAGGTGGGCTGTTTGATGAGTCTGTCAGCTGGAGCACTGGCAATTGCTACTTGGACTGCTTCAATGTAAATAGAATTTTCTTAGATTTCAATACTCTAGGGTTGAGTCTTTTTTCCTGTTAGTATATACTAATCTTTCTAATTCTTGTTATTATTTATTTTCATCACAACCAGGAGACAATCCTGACTTTTATGCTTATCATATGTTTATCCATTCAGGATTCAGGATGTATTTACACAGCTTTCAGAAAGTGATGGTGAGAAATTTTCCTAGTGCCACCATTTTATTTGTGTTTCCCCTCTCCCTTTACAGAGGTCCAGTATGTCAGTGTTGCACCACGAGAAAATGTGCATTTCCAAGCAAAGTCCATGGACAGTTTTTATTTTGTAATGACAATGAAAGTCAAAAGTCATGCTAAATTTCTTAAATCAAATTTTCACTTTTAAATCCCACTTTAAATAATGTTGTAGTTAATAATCACATAATCAATAGACAGTGTCCCTAACTCGATGTGTGTGTTTCCTTAGGGTTAAATTTACTCAGGTAATTCCTTCTGGAAAGTTTTCTGCCTGCAGTGATCTT
The DNA here is from genome assembly GCF_051311805.1 of Agelaius phoeniceus. NCBI lineage: Eukaryota > Metazoa > Chordata > Aves > Passeriformes > Icteridae > Agelaius > Agelaius phoeniceus. The sequence goes on from NC_135269.1 coordinate 61,902,527, forward strand.
CAATCCAGTTTTTGTTAATGTGTAAAGTTCTGAAATCTAATTTGTTCCAGTTCAGTATTGGACTTCCATTTTATTCTGATTGTGTACATACACACCTGAAAATCAGCCAGGTTTGGTTTACCTTTCAAAACTGCAGCTGCATTCCAGTGCTTTGTAACTATGGCCAGTGTGAATAAGGCACCTGGAATCTTTCTGTCACTCAAAGATTTTTAACTCTATTTATTTGAACATCTCTCATTGACATTTCTGCTTGTCTGATGGTTTGCAAGATGTTTGTTTTTCTTTTTCACAATCCCACTGTGCAATTGTGTCACTTTCCATGAAGCAAATGTTTACTACTGTCAAATTATCTACCTGTACAGAAGGAGCAATGGGATCTGCACTCAGTGTTAAAGTTCCTTTTTTGCTCCTTTCTGGCAGTAGCGGAAGCATTTAGGTCTATGAAAATTAATCTCAAAAGACTGCAATAAGTCTGGCAAGTAACATTTGGAGCTTTTATAAGTACTGCACACAACATGCTTTCTAAGCACCAACAAAAATAGTAGGCACTATTAAGCAGTCACAAAAAACACTGGCCACATTTTCTGGAGAGGATCCATACTACTGACAACTTCTCACAGCTACCCTTCTGCCTCCTACTTGCCCTACTTTTGTACTGAGGAGCCACCCTATCTGCGGGAACATTTAAAGAAGTGATTTTCACTGGAGAGAAATTCCCATTTGCCCCATGAATCCCCTGGCACAGATCCCTCTGGAGAAACACGGTCCCCCTTCCTCTCTCCCCTGCAGTCACCCCACACATGGGCAGACAGAGGCTGCTCCCAGCTCTGGGCTGCAGCTGCTGCTCAGGAAGGCTGGAGCAGAGCTGCAGAATCAGGCTGAATGGCCATTCCATGCAGGGCTCGTTCCACCCAGCACACTTGTAGTACAATTAAAGGAGTGCCTCCCCTGCTCCTCCTCTCCCCTTGCTCTTGTAGTATCTGAACGTGAACTCCCTTGGATAAACAAATGTTTGTACCCATACATATCCTTCTGGCCTTTAAGGACCTTATTCCAGTGCCTTTTGTTAGGATTTGCAGTTTTACCTGCCAGTTGCACTCACCACCAGCTGGCATTTCTTTTTCACCTGTATCATGGGCGGCACATCATTTAAGACACATGTTTTTCAACCCACTTACCTAATTCCAGCAGAATTGGCAGAAGCTGCTCTATTAGCAGTATTTATACAACACATTTGCAATACACACTTTGCAAAATTATTTCTTTTTCGTAAGCAGTAGTATTGGCACGAGGTTCTGATTTCAGGTAAAACAACCACTGCCCACTACAGCCCCTCAGCCAGTCAAACAGCCAAAGAAAGCAAAGCAAAACAAGCCAGTCAGACATTACCAGAGAGAATGGTGATTATAACAAACAACAATACAAGGGGAAAATGCATGGCTATTCAGAAACTGTCTTTTGGGGACTGAAGAAGAGATCTGGAGCCATTTTTCACTAGGTTCACGAGAAAATGTCAGCACACAGATGCTACTGTACTGTCAGATTGCATCTTAATTTGGCCAAAGGGGACCCAAGCAGTCACCCCTCACAGACATTTTTAAAGGCCCATTACAAATCTGATTTATTGGTTGCTAAGAGTCTTCCTGCTATAGTCTGCAGATTTTGCATTACATGGAGCTGAAATCCAGTTACAGATAAATGTCTGCTTCTCTGTATGATCTAAATCCATCTAAATTCAGTATTTCTTGGGCATCGGTCAAGCCTCCCCCGGTTTGCCCACCCCCTCTCCTCCTAATACCTCAAGGCAGTTTACTTCAGAATGAAGCAGAGCATTAACCTGTATAAAATTGCTAATTTGTATGTAACTCTCTTGCTGCCATTAAAAAAAAAAAATAATAAAAGGAAATGCCTTTTGTTCTTAAGAGGCAGGGAAAAAAATCAGGAACAAAAGAAATGCCTCTGCCCAGCAAAAGAAACGAGAAATTGCTGGGATATGTTTTAGATGTTTAGGCATGCTGGTGATAACAACAACAACCATTCAAATATAAATGCTAATTTGCTCTTGTTCTTTGATATTTAAAAAAATCGGATGGCTTTTTCCTCAAAAAAAGGGAAGAAATTCCTTGCCTTCTGTGAAAAGCCAAAGACTATACCAGAGAAATGCATTTGTATTGCTGAAGAAACACCATTCAAACTTGCTCTACTTGAACTGCCCATTGTTACAATTCAGACAATGTACAACAACAAGCACGGCTCAACTTCTAACCATGCCCGCATCACAAGGAATTAAAAGTCAACAGCTCTTCCTATTTCCATAAACTCACCTCCAAAGCCTTCATCTGCAGCTCCTCTGGCAAAAATCTACTAGCATTGGAACAATTTGTTACAGAGGCATGCAGCTCGTCCTAAAGCCTCGTATTTCGTGAAGGAACTATTCTAAACAAAGACAACGTCAAAAGCTACACAAGGATCGCTCACAGCAAGTCCAACTCAGCCCAAGTTTGGGTTCAACATCTGTCTGAACACAGCAGTGCCTCCCATTTTCATTCTGTTTTGTGGGATTAAACCCCATCTAATCTTTTTAAGTGACCCTGACTCAGGTTCCAGCTACACTGCTTTACAAATCCAGAGAGAGAGAAAGAAAAAAACGGCAAGAAAGAGAAGGCAGCGCCTTATCCCACCTTTCCATGGCTCTCAGCCCGTCTGTCTTCGCATGATCTGCAAACCACCTGTACTGGATCCAGCCCATTCTGGGGACGGAAATTATCTTCCCGGTAGATATAGTCTCAGCTGTGCTTTGATTTTTCGGCACGAATGTCTAGAATCTTCTGCTTAAGCCAGGCACAGCAGCGCAAAAACTGCAGCTGAGCTCTTTTGTTTTGCCTCTCTCCAGGGCTGAGGCAGCGGCGCTCCCGGCGCTCCCGCTCCCTCCGCCCCCGGCAGCGCCGGAGCGCTCGGCTCCGCCGCCGGCCCCCGCAGCCCCTGCCCGAGCGCCGCCGCCGCCGCGATCGCTCCGTCCGTCAAGGGGCAGCTTCGGGGGGCGGTCAGGTGATCTTCCGGTTAAAAACCGGGAGGATGCTCGGGGATTGAGCGCACGGATCCGTGGTGGGATTCAAACTGGCCATTTACATTACAAAGCAGGGAGGGAAATAGGGCTCCGAGGAGATCATCAGGCATCCTTCTGCTTTTTCCACACAAGGAGGCACAGCGCAAAGATATGCAATTAAACTTTTCAGTGGCAATATTCATATATAGTTTGGATACCATGACGCTCCTAAATATTTAAAATTAGGGGCTTATTCCTAAATAAACAATTTTTTTTAGATGCTATGCTCGTTCTGTATCCCTTCACAGATTCTTCCCACTTGTACCTTTTTTTTTACAATACAATATTTAAATATTTATGCTGAAGCCATATTTAATTTCTCATCAGCAAATGGACCGTACTCAACTAAAAACAATTCTCTATTCATATTATTATATTGCAATTCAAGTTATCTTTGATGTAAGGGCCATTACAGTTAAAACTGACTCTGAATTGTAGGCTATCCAATGGCCCTGCTCCCTGGGATTACCCTGATTAAAGCTACCATACGGTTGCAGGGCTTTGGAATTTAGGCTCTAAAAGACTGAAAGAATTCAGATTCTGTGAGAATCCTAGTTATTGCCAAGTAATAACAAATACCCAAATATTGTTGCAACAGTCAGAATTACCAGCAAACAATATGTTAGAAGAAGATCTTATAGGAAACACACTGTGAATCTTGATAAAATACTGCATTTAGAACCCCAGTTTCCATTAAAAAAAATTCTATCATGCTTAATGAGACCACAATTTCACTCAAAATATTCCTTATGCATTCATTATAAAATGGTAACAAACAGGAAACACCTGCAAAAGTAGGCTCAAAGGGGAAAGTAGGCATCCGCATTTAATCAGTCTTTCTGAGAAACTAAATGTGTGGATGTAATGTACCACCTATTCCAGAAGAAATCTAAAGCCATTTTCCTATGACAGTGTTGTTAAAGACTCAAGTTAAAACCAGAAAGTCTATTCGTCCATCCACTGCCCAACAGAGACACTTCCAATACTTCCCAATGTTTCCAATGATATAAAAAATAATCATTTACTCATCTTGTATTAACTGTGGGTCTGTCCACAGACACCTCAGTTCCTCTGGCACTACACACTAAATGAGATTTCCACCTTTTACTTTCTGTACTATGACTCTTATGATGTAAGGCAATTCTTTTGATAAGTACACAAAGGAGAAACTTGGATTTCTTTTAGGACACTGAGGGAAAAGAGTTATATGAGAGATCATGGATTAACTTCACCATATGACTAGGCTATTATTATATCTACTAGATTGATAATAACAGCTCTATCTTTCAGAGACTTATAGTTTTTAACCCTGACACATCCTTTTCAGTAATGCTCTAGTAAGAGTGCTTCACATCATTCCTACCATAGCCAACATTTTTGCCACAGTCCATGAGCTTTTGACAGAAGCCAAGAATCACTCCAAGGGGCTGGTAAAATTCCCATAACTATTACATATACATATACATAAAATTCCCATAACTATTACATATACATATATATATATGAGGCATTATTTCAAACCAGTCTTTATGGGGGAAAAAAAAAATCAGTGGACTTTTGCTTTTCTACATTTCATTTAATTATATATTGAAAAAAAAATGTCAGAAGTGGGACACCTGTCATGCCTAGGTAAGCACATCCTTGTAGAAAGATATCTAACAACTACTGCACACCTAACACTAGAACATGTTTAAAATGATCCCAACAATGAAGACCATAGGAACCAACACAAGACAGGAACAAAACTGCATCTCAGTTGTCTAAGTTTCTGGTTACAGGTGGAATTCTGCAGTTCTTTTGGGCCCTCTGTCTAGCCACAGGTAGTTACTCTATTAATAGTTTTTTCCTTTCACTCTCCTGAAGCCATAATATTGCAAGCAGAGTGGTGACATTCACTGGATGCAATGGATAAAATAGGAGAGAGCAAGCTGAGTAAGCCACCTGGAGAGGCTAGAAAGGCCAGACAAGCTACACATCTTCAGAACTCAGAATATATATTTGTATTTTCTAACTTGGATACTGTCAGCCTTTTTATTATTATTATAAAGTCAACATAAAACTTGGTTCTAGCACAAAAATAGGCCTAAACTATCATTGGTGAAAAGGCAAATAGACACAAATTACCCTGCCTGATACTTAAGAATAGTTACAATACTGTGCAAATCATGGGACTGCTCAACAAAGTTTCTGATGTAGCCAATTACTGGAATGCAGTTGTGTCATTCTGCACAGGCTCCCACTGAATGTGATGAGTTTCTTGATAAGCAAGAGGATCACATCTTATGCACACTTATTACAGTCATCAAAATGTTCACTTTAGCAAAGCTGAGTACAGTAGAGCTTTTCAACAATGAAATGCTGTGGTCACCCATCTATTGCAAAGTATGGTTTACAACTCTCAAAGGGAAGTAATTTCCTGTCTAAGAAATAGAGAAATTATTTTAGGTTTCCAAAGAAAAGCCTTTTGTAATGCCTGGGCTGCCATACGCATTGACAGGAACATTCAGACTTTTTATGTTGATGCTGTAAGTACAGGTCTAATCCACTGGAAGGAACTGGAGGCTAATCTTCCATCTGAAGGCTGTAGGTACACATGCAAGAAGGCATGTAAATAATGTGTACAGACATGTATACATAATTAATAAAACCATGTAATAAATATGGATGAAAACCTGTCTCAACCATGCAGATAACAATTATGTTTTGGAAATTATGTGCAGTAATATTTATGAAAATAAAAATCAGTACAAACTGATACTTCACTCAGAAAATAAATACAGGTTTTTTTAATCATTAAGTTTATCTCCTGTAATCTTTAGAGAGGAATTTGAGAGTTTCCCAGAAGAATCACTAGTTTTAAATCATACTCTCTTAAAAATTAGAGCTTTAATTCAAACAACAACACAGACATAATCAAATTATTGAGGCATGACAAAAATAAATTAATGGTCTACTTTGTGAGAGAAATAGTCTCAATATTTGCAATGTTAATTTCAAAACAGTAAAAAAATGCATATATCTACATAAAATAACAATAAAAAATCCCTATTTTAGTTATAATAATATAAGCCTTAAGGCTGGATTTATTCCTAAACAAAGCCATAGAAATAGGTTGCATCTTTTTTTACAGTTAATTTATATGCAAGTCAAAAAGGTATATCCTTAAAAATGAAACTGCATTCAATCAGTAAGAAAATGGGTATGTCATGTATTTATGAAGTATTTTTAAATCTGTGCAGCGAACAGGCACAAATGGCTTCTTTTTCCATTACTCTTCAGATGCAGAATTTGCAAGTCTATGTTTCAAAATCAGTGCTAAAGGAAGCAAACAGCTATAACTACATCAATATTATTGATGAATGAAAATAACCAAGTGCACACAAGTTACACACATCTTTATACAATGGGGCAAACCACAACAAATATGGCATTTACAGTAGTTTGAGTAACTTCCACCCTTAAAAATATTGTAAATTATATTCAGGAAATTTAACAATTTTCAGGCAGATTTGGTTTGGGTTTTAGCTTTACAAACAGTCCTTTGTCATCACAAGTTAAAGATTACAAAGAAGAAAGTGAAAGAAGGCTGAGATAGAGATGTGGTCTGAATCCAGTTATATTATAAATGAGCCATTTGGCATGTGGTCTGTGACTCGTGCTAGAGAAAGCCGCTATAGAAGGCCTTTCCATGGAATGGATTAGTTGTTATATTTGACTTTAAAACAGACAGAACTGAGAGATGATTAGTTACATTAACACAAATGTCCTTTGGAATTCATGACCTTTCCTTATCAAATTATTGAGGCATGGCAAAAATAAATTTGCTACAAGAAGAAATTATGGAAACTTTCCCCTCTTTAAAAACCAGGTGAATGATAAAAATAGAAGTAACAAAATTCCTTTGACATTGAGGAGGAAATTCGCCATCAAGCTGGAATGTCCATGCTTTTTTCCCTTGTATGGGGTATGTTGCACATTGCACAAGATTGCATCCAGATTTTTTTGATTATTTACAGTGAGGGAGACTCCACAACCCCTGTGGGTGATCTGTTTGGTCACCTACACAGTGAAGAAGCCTTTCCTTGTTTTCAGGTGGAACTTCCTGTCCAATCATGTTTCTGCCCATTGCTCTTTTCCAGTTGCTCAGCACCACCAAAAACAGGCTGGTACATGCTGTTGACACCCTCCCTTCAGATACTTACAGACGTTTTTAAGGTCCCCTCTCAGTCATCTCTTCTCAAGACTGAACAGGCCTAGCTCTCTCAGCTTTTACTTTCCTTATAGGAGAGATGTTTCAGTCTCCCAGTCATGTTCACAGAGCTGCACTGGGCACTCTCCAAGAGCACCAGGTCTCTCTTATCCCGAGGAGCCCAGACACAGCACACCAGATTCACCAGCAGCCTCATTAGGGCTCAGTAGAGAGGAAACTTATTCCCTTGTATAAACTTCGCACAGGGTTCAATTAAATTCTATAAAATTTAACTTGTGGATGATTCGGGGAATGGAATGTACAGCTTCCAGAGAAACTTTAACAAAATTACTTTGCCAACCAGTTCTGAGACTTGTGTTTCAAAGAAGACTGTCTTCATCTAGCTGATAAACACACTAGCCTTAATAACTTTGGCAGGAGTCAGTGGGTAGCGATGGGAGAAAAGTCCCATAAAAATGCCTGCTTATTTTTTTGAGGATATTAATTTAACTTTCTTGGGATAGTTCAACTGTTTCTCCTTGAGCTTGTAATATTGCCTGTTCAGGCTCATGATGAGAAGGAGAAGATAATTATAGTCCTCTTCAGACAGTGTGTTCATTAAGTGTGTTATTTTGGATAAGTAAGTTTTTTAATTGGCTTCCAGTGCCTGCCAGTAGGATGGTCTGTGGTAGCATTGCAGTGAGGATGTGTGCCCCTACTGCTTTCCCCTGTTGGAATTCAGTGGAGTTTAATTGAATTACAATAGGGGTAACCACAAGATGTCAATTACTGGTTTATTCAGTGTTCACTCTTCTTCCAATGGCACTTGATTGACTCGGCACACTTCTCTTATTAGAGGACCTCTTCCCCTCTTCCCAGAGAATAAGATGCCACAGTCTTTATTAAACAGCAGCATAATTCACACAACTCTGGTGGCACTGACTGCAAAAATTAAATCTCTACCTGGTCTGAGTTTATAGCATGTGACCTACTTTATTTGAAACTAGTGTTAGAATGTCTTCCTGCTCCTATGATTTTGCCCATGTGTTGATACTTTTCCCCTCTGGAACTGGGAAGATACCATTTTTTGAATTATGCAGAACTATCTTTTTGTCTGACAGAAAAAGAAATTGTTTGTTCTTTTGAGAAAATGGAATAGTTTGGAAAGAATCTTTCTAGATTTCCAATGTTTAAGTTATGTGAAAGAATTAAATAAAAATAAATCCTTAACCTATCTTTTTGACTGCTCCCTAGTGCTCTGTCATCCAATTTGAGACCTGAAATCATGAAGACACCAAAAGTTTTTGCTAAAAGCACTTAGTATATTGCAAAGACAGTTACCTAAATCCATGAAAACTGGTCAAGTATTTTGCTAATTCTCCTTTTATGAAAGTGGTATCTTGATTAAATACAATTTTAAACAAAAAATTAAAAAATACAAAATAAAAAAAATTGCCAGGTTTTTTTTCCTTTGTTAAATAGCCAAGATAATAAGTTTTGTAAAACTTCTTCACAGAGAGAAATAATTTCCTGATCTGTAAATGTTAATTAAAGTGTAAATTTGAAAAATCACTGTGGTTGTATCAAAATTAATATGACATGACTATGTTTTTACAGAAATGTTATTTCACCGTGATGTAAGAAGAGCTAAATTACATTTTAGCAAAAACTTTTTAATCCTGTGAGCTACTACTAGTAGGAATGAAAGAGAAAGAATAAGAAAATTCAAATTTGCAGAAGGAATGGATATATGGTTAGAAAATAAAAAGACTCTTGACTGAGCCTACTAGTATTGTTGCACTGTGCTTCCAAGTTATCACCTGCTAGAGATTATTTACTCAACTGCATGTTTACTCAGTCCTCTCTAGTCCCTGTATATGGTACAACCCTCTTCTAAAGCAGTTCTCAAAATTTCTATTGCCATTTTTGGATTAAGATAATGCTAATAACAAATTAAGAAAACCAATCTTTAAAGCATTAAGTCTACTAATTTATTATATTCCTATTAATTGTAACTATGTATAGTTGTAATAAATGCATATATACTGTATATATATATGTATATATATATACATATATATTTCACATCTCTCTTTCAATTTGTGGCTTTGTAGGTTTACTCTGTTATATGGAATTCAGAGTGCATATATAAATACTGTATATATTTATATATGTATATAAAAATATATATATAAATAAATGTATATATAATTGTAACTATATATTGTAACTATTCCTATAAAAATGTAACTATGTAACTATTCCTATAATTGTAACTATGTTCTTTATTTATTTAATGTCATATTAAAATAAAGGAAGTCAAAAAAGAAAGCAAAATACATTTTAGTATTCTTCTTGTATATGCTATATTAAGATACCTTGTTTAAAATAAGTCATATTTGGGGTTGCTGTAATACCTTTGAAAAAAAAAAAAAGGAAGATCTATACTTTTTGTACAAACAGTCCAAATCCACAGCTTGATATTTACAGAGAGGGAACACATCCATTATTGTAACTCCTAATGGTAAGACTATAATCCTCTTCTGAAGCCAACAGTATTTTACTGTGAAGTGGCTGATTTTAAATTTCATATATGATTGTTCTGGGAAACTCAGCCTCTGGAAATTACAAGACATTTTTCCTTTCCCCCCGCTCCTGCTGTGTTGTAAGGGAAGAGGAGCTAAGCATTTTTCATACAATTGCTCTTCCACTCTGAAACTTCAAATCTGGGGACTCATTGGGGCTTTTGTAGGCTTGGAGTTTCAACTGAAATTCTAGGTTTTTTGTTTCCTATTAACAAAAGACAATCATTAAATTATTCAGAATACATATAAAAAGAATTGTAGCTATATGTAACTATGAGGTACGACAGCTACAATTTTAATTATTTTATTTAATCTTTCTTGTACTTTCAGTATTTTAACTAGGTGCAATAATATTTTCTCATTAATATGAATCTGCTTTTATTGCTATTAATAGTAACCACCTCTGTATTCATGCATGCTTTAAATGTTATGTTTGCATGTTATGTGCATTTTAAAATCTGAAGAATTGTGTCACTTGAGTCGTATATGCACACATAAAACTGATAGTTTTGTATTTAAATCAATTATTGGACAAGTGTGCGAGACACTTTTCTGGTACCATTTTGATTTTTTTTTTCTTTCTAGAAAATTTTGCCTAAATAAAGAAAGAAAGCTTCATATTCATAGCGTAGATAGTAATATTCCATCTAGTCATTAATAGTCAAACACTCACACAGTGGCACATCTGACACAGGCAGCTGAGTTGGGAATTGAAACCATAATAATTAACAATAGATTTCCTGATCTCACCATGAAAAGTAAATGAAACACTCTGTGGTGTGCTTGCCCACTAGAAGAGGGAATTAACTCAGTATGAAAAGCAGAATGGAAGCATATCTCTGATTAGATCTAATGCACAAGGAATGCAACAATGGGAAGCTTGTGTCAGCAGAACACATCAAAATCTTTTCTAAATATTGTGCATGAGTATGCAAAAACATGCACATTTCCCATAAGAACCATAGTGAACGCACAGGATGTACAAAACAATCCGTACTGCAACAGGGAAATAAATAAATAATTAGATAAAGAAATGAATTAATAAATAAAATTGATGAATGTTCTTATTTACACAAAAAATTTAATCCAAAATTTAAATTTCCTCAATAGTTTTGGCCCCATTCACTTCAAATTTCCTATTTAAACGACTCCTCCTCCCCAGCCTGGCGGCGCTCAGCGTTCAGGACCCTGGAGAGCAGCAGCGCCCGGGCCCCGCAGCAGACACAGGAACAGGCTCAGCCCTGCCCTTCATGTTCCCATCATTGTTATCCTCTCTTCTTATTCTGTGTCTCCTATGACTGCTCTATATTTCCCTTCCTCTTCCTCAAATTGTCTTTTTCTCTTATAGTGACATTTACTGTTGCAGCAACTTTTTCTCAGAAATAAAATGTTCTCCCTTTCAGTCTTCAAAGTGTGTTGGTTTTGTTTGTTGTTTTTTTTTGGTTTTTTAAGGCTCCTTATCCTTAATGTTGACAATATCATCATAGGACATCCGATATAATTATTGTATCAAGCATTATAGTTTTGTTGTTTTAATATGTACCTGGCTGGATACACAGCATTCTTTTATACTGTTTATTGTTAGAAAACTTCTTTATAGAAATCCTGGATCAGAAATTACTGTGTTTGTAGTCATAAAAAGTAGTTCAGTACAGCCATAACAATGCAGTTGTAGTTACTGATCTTCTTGCATGTATTAAACACATTTTAATACTTCAGATTCTCTTCAAAACTTCAAAGAAAAGCTAAAATTTGAAATCACAACTAAAAATCTGATTCTGTAAAAACTTACAAGGGTGAATAGGCCCAGTCCATTCACTGCATCTATTCACCTGCACAAAGCCACATGGTAAATCCTTGCAGACCTGTTCCTACATGATCTCATTAAGCCCTCCGAGTTTAACTAACTCTCAGAGAGATACAAATCAAGAGTGATTCCCAAAAGTCAGTACAGACTCACTGGTGTAACTCAGCACAATTTTTTTATTTTGGTTTCTTAAGGAGAACCAAGTTTCTGTAATGGCATTATGAGAGGGAGGCAAGAAGGAAGGAAAGGAGGATCTGGGTATGGTATACACAAAAACATGCATTTGTCTGTCTGTCCTTCAGTCTCCCCGACTATGCTGGGGCAGAATGGCCAATTTAAAAGGAATTTTATAATAGTCATCTTCAAATGCAATAGTCATCTACAACCCATCAAGCTTTTAGAATTTTTGTGAAGATACAAAGGGGCAGGGGGAATCAGGAAGGCCTGAATAATGAGCACATTATGGAGATCAACCACAAGATTTATAAGAGAGCCTTTTTGTGGATTTGGCATCATGGAGGCATTCTTTCTTTCCAAAAGCCATGAGAGTTCAGAAAATATATTTCACATCTCTCTTTCAATTTGTGGCTTTGTAGGTTTACTCTGCTATATGGAATTCAGAGTGCATCCTCAGCACTGGCTCCCCATCAGAATAAGAAATATCCTTTCTTTCTTCACCAATAAACAAAAACTCATGCAATGTGCTTTGGAAGATTCAGACAGACACAAAAAAAGAAACCCTCAGAACAAAACAGTCAAACCATTGACATGCTGTGATGGGCTGTTTATAGTGGCTCCAAGGCACCTTTTACCAAAGATCCCCTTTCAGTCAAAGCACTTATCAATATACAGCAGGAAAATCAGGTGATAGAAAGTGGGAGGTAAACGCCACATATTTGCAAGAATAAGGACATGGATACTTTAGACACAAGTCAAAGGTGCCTACAAAAGCATCACATTCAAACACCATCAATGAATCACAACCCTACTCTGTCTGGATCACTCAGAACTCAATTTGGATAACATATAGGTCATTACATAAACTGGCAACTGAGCATAAAAACCAGTGTGTCTGGCAGACAAACTTCATAGGTCTGAGGTGAATTTTGGACTCTACAAAGCTGATTGGGCTGAAGAAATTTTTCTTCAGCACAAAATCACAGATCCTACTTCCACATGCAGTGAAAGAGGAAGGCAAACCATCCTCATTGCAAGGCAGGAGCTGTTATTATAACTGAGACCCCCTGCCTTCACATTTGAAAGCAGAGCAAATAATGCCACTCACTCTGTAGGCACTGACTGAATGTCAAATGGAAATCAAAACTGGTACAGCATGCTCCTAATAAATAATATTTCACTTCTATATGTATTTTTTTTTTAGCACAAATAAAAATCTTTTCTCTTGAAGAATCTTTGATAACTTGACTCTGACAGAAATCACAACTTTTTAACCTCTTAAAGAAGTGGTTTTTTTTCTATAAGGATTCTGGAATTAAGAAGCCCTACATTTGGCAAAAGAAAGTTGACAAATAAAGATTTTATAGTAAGTGTGTGAATTCAAATGTGAGCTGAAACTAGAACTGGCAAGAGGTAGTGACTATTATCAATAGGAATTCCTAATGTGCAAGTACAGAAAATTAAGGTTTCCTAAGTCTTATATCCTATGCAGTGGGAACATAAGAAAGAGTTAAAATACAGAGGAACAATTGCAGCTGCTATATGGCTAAGTCAAAACTAAATAGTAAATACCCAATTTTTAATAATACTTTAGGTGGAAATGTTATGATTTACAGCTCTGAGTTGGCATCCCAAGCACTCAGCTCACAGTCTCCTTAGAAGGTAGGTACCAGCAACTACTCATTTTTCAGGGTGTCAGGCCTGTATCCAGTTGTCAGAATCAACACCAAGAGCCTAGTCTTACTTTTTCTTCTACTGTATTTTTCTGTATTCTGTGGAACACCTTCACACATGAACAGAAACCTGTTTTTGACATACATGTCAAGATTTCTGATATCACAGTTTACCTCACTGTTCTCCGCTGACAAAAAAATTCTTGTGAACCAAGATTACACATACCGAAATTCAGTGCATATTCACTCAACCCTTTCAGTTTCTTCTATGGAGTTTGATAAAATAAGAACAAACTTTTGAGTATTGTCAAAATCTTGTGGCCTAGCAAGCAAAAAATACAAATAGAATATTGTATTGCAAGTATCTCTATCTTGCCACCCCATTAAAACATGATACAGAAAGAGTAGAACTGCAGCAAAAGTAACAGTATACAGCTACTCTAAAATGAGAGCTGAAACTTTGACTAGATTATAGATCTTTACTGCTGGTCTCATGTTCCCTAGAGGAGTCATAAGAGGAATTGTGGATTTTTTGCCTTGCATCTGATTCCAGTGATGGCACAGGCAACAATTTTCATATGTAGAATGTTAAGGGTATTTTTAACTGTGAATAAAGAAGAATTCATCAGTATTGGGATGTACTGCAGATGCTACATTAAGCTTGGGAATTCTTTTTCTGCTATTCAACTTTGTTACTTCATAGCAAATATTCTATTTCACAGGTAGTCCTAGATAAGGAAGAGTTCCTTAATCAGTAAAATGATCTTATTGCCAGCAGCACAGGCTATTGAGTGTTATTGGCATTTCATCACAAGAGCAAAAACAGATGACTGAATTGGGGAGAACTCATATCTTTTAAACTAGGCTCCAGTCAGATAAAGTGCATTCTGAATTGAAAACCAGATAATGAAAGGCTGGATTGCTTCTGTCCTCTCTTTTAGAAGGTAGAGCAGGATGTATCAGGAGGAAATTCCTTCCTATTTAGGGCATGGTTAAAACTTCCATCTATGCATCTCCTTTCATGAGACATATATTCCAGAGGGAAGGAAGAGAATGGTCAGAGATCAGTGATGAGCCAGGCCATCACTTCTAGGAGTAGTGACAGAAAATATTATTTTTGAAAATTATGCCCTTTTTGAAAGTCGTTTTTGAAAACTATGAAACTATGGATCTGTAAATAGAAAATATGCACATCTCAGGATTCTGTGGCTAGGATTTTCAAGGAATACCTGTATCCCACTGAAGAGCAATGGAAAATCCATGAGAAAAATCAGAAGAAAGAAGCTCTTCAAGTGTGTACTGAGAGAAAAAAATCATGTTATATAATTCTTGCTCACATTCTGGATGGGTTCTTTTCACTTCCTTTCTTTGGAAACCTACTTTCCTTGAAATCTGATCATCATGCATGCTTCTACTATAAAATGTATTTATATTAATAATTTAATGATAGCTGAGCCGCACAAGGTCATTTGGGTTCTGTGAGGTAGAGGTTATTTTACTAGATTTAAAATGAAAGAATAAAAGAAGCCTGACATGACTCAGTAAAAAGGCTTTTTTACTTTGGGACCTAAATATTCTAATCAATAACACTGTGGAATCATTGTTCCCTGAGGAAAGAAACAAATTAATAAATAAATGTATTTAATTGGCATGATAATTCCTTAGACTATTCCAATTTCAAGACAGAGTTTCTTTGGCATAATTGATCTTGTTTTCATTCTCTGACCATAACGTCCATCTTTCTCCCTTTCTAGAGTATTACCAATAGATTAATAATTTTGAAAGCCTGCCAAGCTAACAGTGGTGGTGGTGACAGTAGATTTTTGTATTTCCTCAGAACACTGAATTGTGCAGCTAGTTAAACTGATTTGAGAGATGATAAAATAATCTAATGGTCTGTAGTCTATTGTAGTTTCTGATATCTATACCCTCTCTAAAAGCAAAGAGAAATAAAAACATTTTACTGTCAGAATTCACAAAATAGTCTCAGGAAATGGTTAAAAGTCTCTGTAAACAAAAACAACAACACCAACAGTCCATCAAGTAAGATGACCATATCTTTAGATACCCAAATCTCAAAGCAGAACACCTAAGCTCCAACAGTCCAATAACAGAAGTACTGATAGCAGCAAAAAGAGGATACCTCCTCCCATCAAATGAATTCAGATGCTGGGATTGTAATTGCTGATTCCAAACTTAAAAAAAAAACAAAATGGAGAAGACATTTGGGCCTTAGTTTGGAAATGTACAGCTGAACAGACACCAGTATTAGGCATGCCTGGAAATAACATAGCTGACATAATTACAGCACAAAAAAAAATTAAAGAAATAAAAAACCTCATGTACCATGGAACTTATGCTTCAGCAAGTATGAGATCGATGGATTATATGGCTTTCGAAGGCTTTCATTTACAGTTAAATCCAAACTGAAACACCAGAGCATTAAAGCCAGAAAAATCTGAAGGTCAGCATTTTTTTCAATGAACAAAGTATTTAAAGTACTCTCTAAGTGAGCACTTCTTTTGTTACATAAAACCCTGTTCACTGAACCGATTTCCTGTTAGTAGACTGAACCATGGATTAGGTACATTTGATTTGAAGAATGTCACTAATGAAACAAATCATCAGGAAAGGAAAGAGAATTTTAAAGTGTGCTTAGCACACTGCAGGGTCCAAGTGACAAGGTTTTGCAGAGCAGGGTAGAAACTCAGTGGAAAGAAACAAGGGAAAAATATGAAAAGGGATGTACGATGTGGCTTTAGAAAGCTGAACTTTCTGAAAGAGGTACTTGGAACTGAGGTAGCTGATGAAATATAAATGTCAACAATCATTATAGCTAAATGCAAGTGAAACATTTGCAGTACAAAGTTATAAAGAAGTGTGGCTGTAGTTGAAGTTGGTCTGGGTTAATGGTGTGTTCTTACAATTTGGATCAAACAATTGCTAGTCAGAGTTCCTGGCTTGCACCAATAATGTTATCATTAAAATGGTGTAATTTTAAGCAAGTAATGACTGCAATGCTTCAGTTTCCCTGTTTATGAAACCAGAATGGCATTTAACTGTGCTGTGGGTACAGGGGATCATTGTAGGAGACATATGCATGTGAATTTCTGGGTACAACATCTGTATCAACAGTTCCTTGATTAATAAAAGATACGTCATCTTCAGGATTGGATGGGAAAATAGGGTGCTTCTTTCCATCTTTGTAAAGTAAATTACACATAATTAGAAAAAGGAAAACTAAGAGAATATAGGACAACTTTATAACTGTGCTGAGAATCCAACACTCATCATCCCACATGTAAAAATCTATAAACTTTTAGGACATTTTTCTCATATTTTTGGGAAGATACTCAAGGTTATGCACCAAAATCTAAAATTCTATAGTTCATCATCATGCTGCAGACACAAACCACGATGATCCATGTTCCTATGCCAAATGAAATTTACATTACCATCAGGACAAAACAGTTCAGCAAACTATTTCACTATTTACCATAAAAACTTCCAAACATTGTTAGATATATCCTTTTCTGGATACCATCATGCTGAAGAGGCAACTGCATTCTCAGCACCTCTCCAAATGTCCTTGACTCTTCAGATAGTGAGAAATTTGCATGCGTGATGCCTTTAACTTACCAAACAGCCCCAATTCAGTTCTAGAATCTTTCTTTCAATTTTTTTTTTTCTTTTAGTTTGGGTTAATTTGTGGGGTTTGTGTGGGGATTATTTGTTTGGGTTTTTCTTTGTTTTGTTGCTATTGCTGTAGGAGGATTTTATGTTTTAGTTAGGTTTTCAATCTCTAGACAATATTCCTGTATGGCAGAAATCAGATATAAATCTATATCCTCCCACATTAAGAAATTACAATATCTGGAAAAAAAATTGTTAACACACATTTAAGACTCTCCCTAGTATCTCTTACAGAGCATCACTTTAGAAAAATTAAACCTTCTGAAAAGCATAAAATAAATAATTACATTACATGACAGCTCAGTCTACCTCACTCCAATTTTACCTCTGCAAAAGCCACTGGGAATATCTGTGACAGCCCATCTCCAAAAGCAGTGCATGACAGGGCAGAGTGGTAAAATATAGAGTGAGTTAAAGGAAAGAAAAAGTGTTTCTGTGAAGTAAACAAAGTGCTTTTTCCATGATTCTTTTATATCATCTGCAAAAACAGAATGCAAAATATATATGGCAGGCCATGGATTAGCAAGGGCAGAGCTAAGGTTAATTTTGTATTTCCTCATTTACCTCAGTTTGAATTTGACAGGTAAAAGCAGTAGTGGTTAACTTGTGAATCAGGCTACAGAGGGATATTTATAGATGTGTAGGTAACTCATATATTTCAATTAAGACATTGGACTACTTTCTATAAACATTAATTTTGTTTTTGTGAAGATCTGTGAATTCTAAAATATAAAAGCAACACCCTTTTCATACAAGATTTGAAGCTAATTTAGGTGGAAATAGATGTTGCAGAAATTGAAAGCTGAGTAACTGTTGCAATTAGGCAGAAGGAAGCTGGGTTTTTTTCCACTCCTGACTACATTACTACAGCAGAAGAGTAATCATTGTTTCCATTATTCCTATAATTCTCATCACTGGATGCTGGAGTTACTAAGATACTAAGAGAGATGGATTGTTAGTTTTTCTCAAACCTAAATAGCATCAGTCTCTGTGTGTTACACTGCTTCCAAGTACAAAAAAAAAAAAAGAAGGCAGATGTTTTACAGATCTCTAGTTTTGAAAGAATATGTACAGAGCCAAAATTTCCTGACCTCAGGCTCCTTGCAGGGGGTTCTTAATGATCAGCATGAAGCCTGGATGGTGGAGGAGTGTGCTGGTTGCTGGTTCTTTGTGAAAAAAAACATGCCTGGTCCCTGAACATGGAAAAATGAACTGCTTATTATTTAAGTTATAACCTGAGCTGGATGTTATGGAGCAGTGAAATATATAAATGTTACTTTATTTCCCCCAACCCTTGTGTTCATGACTGAAATGCTTAGTTTCTTTTTACATGATTTTATATGCCTGCCCTTGGCCATCCCTAAATCATTGAACTTACCTTTTAAATTGCAGCTAAAAAAATTTTTAAAAAAATCAGACATAATATAGACAGAGGTTGGAAAAGAGAGAAAGTAAGTCCTGGACAAAATTTAAAATAAATGGGCAAAATGTATAGAATTTACATAGAAAAAAATTCCTGTGTTTGAAGCAAGCGATCTCAAAATGCTTCATCCTACTAGTTTTTTACTTAAGGACACATAAGTGCAGAGGTACTATATTCTTGAAAGAAGAGATAAGAACTACAGAAAAATGTATTGGGGAGGACAGATGTGGTCTCACTATTGTCAGTTTCTGCTGTCACGAAAGGAAATGGGGCAGACTCAGAAGCAAGCAGTTCTCCTAAGAAAATTGTTTTTACTATAGAAAACAACCAGGTAAGGGTTTGTCTTTTAGGAAGTCAGCTCTGAGTTCACTCCCAACTTTTTCCGGAGTTGGGGATAAGATTTTTTTTGAATAAATAACATCATTCAAATGGAAACATGGGATCTATGCTTTAAAACCCATTCAACTTAAAATGGAAAACAACAAATCATTATGGGCCTTATGAATTAAAGACAAAATTAGATGTCTATACACACTCAAGAGAGAGCATACTATTGGAAGAAGTACCTAGTTCACAGGAATTTTAGAAGAAGAAATTAAAGTATTTGAGTTTATCTGAAGAGATCTTCAATCATAGTATTTGGGTTGCTATATTGAGCAAACTGTGAGTTGATTTGAAATGGAAATATATATCTTTAGAGTAAAGGAGTGTGCAGATGGTCTTGGATGACTGAGAAACAAAACGAGTACTAGCACAAAATGAGCACAAACTGTTCATTTTATGAGTTGTCATGGAGAGAATTATGAATGGAAAATATTCTTACACACTAATGAAGGCAGGAGAGCCCTAAAAGCTGCATTAATTATACTGTAACTGCATTACTTCAGTATGGACAATTTGTGGTACAGTATTTCTTATTTCAAGTGCTGACAAACTACTGTGTAAAATTTCATGCAAACACATCAGTTTTCTGAAGAGCAAAACAAAACTTTTAGATTTGAAGGAAGAAATGAGCTATATGGAAAAAAGTTTGCTCGTTCAGCAGAAGTGAACACGCTAATCCTGAGAAAAGGTAAGAAAGGAAAGCAGTGCATTTAATTTTCATTCCAGGGCAAGAGACTAAAGGACAAACAGAAATCTCTGTGTTTCTTTCTGTAAAGTCAAAGGTGGATAGGTGATGCAGAATAAGTTAACAAATGCAAGTATTGATAAGAATGACTGATTGTAGTTTAGGAGGTTAGGTGAACTAGCAGCTCAGGTATGACAGTGGCAAAGTCAAGTGAATTCTGGACATCTGTTTCTCTCCTAGCATGAACAGTTTTTACTTTTTGTGATAATTAATCAAGCTATATGTTCCTTTTTATTCATGTAACGTCACTACCGTGTCTGAGGTCACCTCAAAACCAAATTATTTTTTATCTAGTGTATTTAACCAAAAAAACCCCTCACTTTTATACATAGGTATCTACATGTTATACTTTGAAATAAAAAAGCTGCAATATTTAGTTCCAAAAAAAACTGAAAGGAGATATTTCCCTTCCCTCTCTGTAATTCATCTAAGAGCTTAAAGAAAAGATCACATGGAGTTTAATCCCTGAACTGCATTTTTCAGGAAACATACTATTATTCAGAAAAAAGTCACCAATAGCTAAGCCTATTACTATCACTGCCTTAACATTGCCTTATGTTATGGATGTGCATATTTAAGTGAAAAAGAAGAAAACAAAATGATTTTGTGCTCTTACAGTTTTATGCCTATACATGGAAATTCGTGTATTTTTCTAAGACACAAATTTTAAGAATACATATTGAAATACACATCTACAAATTTTAAAAATATAATTTTAAAAAACCAGAAACTCTTAAATTATAGTATGCAGGAAATTATAAGCAAAACTAATACCTGACTACTCTGAATTGCTCTCTTCAATCACAGATTTGTTTCATTTTGCTCACAAAATCCATTGTTTCTGAGAAGTGTTCTAATTAACAGCTTAGCCAGAGTTAGAAAATGCTTTCCATGCCAGTTGCTTTTCTCTGGAACAAGACAGATAAGGAAATAAATAGGTTTGCCCTTCCAGAAATACAGTTAACCCTTTTAAGTCAGCTGATCCATTCCAAAGCAATTTCCCTTGATATAGTTAGTACTTTATCCAACAAAAGAAAAACAAACCAAATTCACTTAAACATTAATATAGGTTTACTTCTAGTTAACATTCTAATTAATCACACAATCAATATTGAAATATCTCTAACCTTGTTTGTAACAAAATATAGATCTAGATACACTACTTCCAAGGGAATATTTCTCTGTTCAGTAAAATTTAAAATAGATATGCAAAAAGTCAAGCCAATGGGAACATTTCCAAGCAGTCCTGCTTCCATGTGAGAAGTGTGACTTTGCCTTAACTGCTATTCCTTTCAACATTATTGTGTAGTGTGAAGTGATTTATAGAGTGAAATACAATCACTCTATAAATACATGAGAGATAATTTAGAGTGTATTTCCAGTATGAAAAAATCTTCTTTGCAACTGTGACCACATACTGGTCTAGTTCCTGAAATTTGGCTCTTTGATTTATTCCTATTGTTTTACATTGAGAAAGGGACAGAGTTTATGCCAGTGCAGAGTAAACTTGCCATGGCCTCATCCTCTCTCTCTCTTCCTCCATTCATTGTGCTGGTTCAAGATGTTGATCTGTCCCAAAGCTGACCAAGGTACTTTTACAGGAAAAATCCTGTCCCACAAGCAAGCTTGCTTACAAACCACACCATCCCCATGCCACCACAAAGGAGCTCTTTAAGATCTGACTACTCTGAACTTAAGCATAGGTGGTTCATCTACCCCCCAAAAAAGTCTATTCTGTATTGCAGCAGCCTGTCCATACAGTATGCTATCAACAGGCACCTGCTAAGCAGGATGCTTTTGTTTCTTCATTATTGACCTCAAAGGCTGGACTTTGGGAGGCTTATTAAAACTCTTTGCACCAGCAGTTCAAGAAGTCTTCAATCCACCTTGCAGTCTTTTCTCTAATACATACTTTATCAGTTAGTCCATGAGGATAATATAGAGACAGTGCTGAAAGCTTTGCTAAAGTCAACATGTACATCATCTCCTGCTCTCCTTATTCACCATGCTAGTTATTTTACTGCATAAAGGCATGATCAGGCCTGATTTCTGCTTCATAAATTCATACTGATTATTTCCAATCACCTTCTTGTCCTTAGTGCATTTAGTAATGGCTGCCAAGATTTTTTGCTCCAACCCCTTCTCAATGACTAAAGTGAGGCAGGCAAGCCTGCAGTTCCTTGGACATTCCTCCTTTCTCTTCTTAGATACAGGAGTAATATTTGCTTTCTTCCAGTCCTCAGGAACCTTTCCAGACAGCTGTAACCTTTCAAGCAGTGGCCGTGTGGTGACTAGCCAGATCCCTCAGTGCTAATGGGTAAAAACCTCCAGGGATGCACTCATACATCTGTATGTCCCATCCTGCCCTACCCACCTGCTCCTTCTTCCCTAAGGGCAATTCTTCCCTTCCGCAAACTTTTCCTACTGACTTCAGGGATCTAGAATTGCTGAAAGCCAGTCTTAACAGTAAAGACCAAAGCAAAGAAGACTGGGCACCTCATCCTTTTCCACCAGGTACTCTGCACATTGCAGCAGCTGGAACACATTTGCCCTACTTTTATTTTTTTTTCTACAGATGTACCTGCAGAAACCTACTTATTTCCCATCATGTCCCCTTCTGGATTCAAATGCAGAGGGGCTTTGACATGTCTAACCCCATTCCTGCATGTTGGTACAGTGTTTCTATATTCCTCCCAGATCACATGCCCAGTAAACACTGGTTTTGGTGCAAACTAAGTTACAGTTATGTTTTGTGTGTATATAAACTTTAATTCTATATAGTACTTTAGTACATTTTTTTTCTGATGTTGAAAAAACTGTTATTTTTAAATCCATTCTCTTGGAGAGTTATACATTTCTAAAAAATAATAATTGCGAAATTCATAACCCATTATAATTACCAAGTTAATTCTGACTACAAAGCAAAATGCCTCATTGCCAAATCATGGTTTTCCTTCATCCAATATAATCATTTGATTAGACATTCTGTTCCATATTTCCCTAATGGTTTTAATTTTTCACTCTGGAGACTGAATTTTTAGTCTTGTTTTTCAGATGAATGTCATAGCTGATAAAGAATCAACTTACTTCTAGCTTGTTCAGAGATAATGATAATAAAATGGGGAAACATCAAGGATGATTTATTATACCACATCGAGCAGTGAAGGAAAAAAAAAGTCAGTTGTGCTTACTTCATTTTATTTAAATGAATGTGATAATGTCCTCCTTCTCCACCTTTTCCAAAGTAATGTTTATTTGCATCTGATTTCCCAACAATACTGCATCATATAAAGGAAAAAAAGGATATTTCTGAAAGCATATTTGGTAGACTGAGTATGTGCTGGTGTTTGCAACTTAACTGTCAATTTCTAGCTACCATTGATACTCCCCTTTAAGCACCTCTTAAAATGTGATGTACATTGTTAGGAGAAATTAAATTTCTGGGGCTGATAAGCAGTAACAGCATTGTCAGCAGGAGAGATGTAGCTCTGCAGGGAGCAGCGCACCTCTGCCCTCTTTTCTCATGCTTCTCATGCTTTGCTACCAACTTGTACTGCAATTCTTGCATGGTTTCCACAGCAAATATGTTCAGGATTTCCACTGACTCCACTATTAAAGCGTCTGCATCCAACACTTCGCCCCCCATGTCTGTGCAATCCTCTGCTGGACTGACCAAGGAATATTGGCTTATGGGGTCTAGCTGTAGCACAGAAAGGGAATAGGGTCCAGATCCTTCTCTCATACCTGCAACATCTCTGTAGGTTTTGGAATGGTTCTTATAAAAGCCAAAACAATCCTCCAAAATGAATTCTGCTTTTCTTACTAAATTTGGCCAGTGTGAATTAGCAGTATAAAAATACTTTCACAATAGTGAAAGTATTCACACTTCATGAACAGAAGGCATTTATTTCTGTTCTTACACATTATAGTAAAAAAGAAATAAAATATTGAGTAAATAACATTTTTTCTTTTTTTTTTCCATAAAAGTAGATTTCCAGTGACATATGGGACCCATTTCTATTTTTGCTGCTTTACAAGATGCTGCAATGACCTCTAAGATGAAGACAAATCCACCTCCTGTTTAGCAAAACCTGAAGATGGCCCTTCCTGCCCTGTCACCCAGAAATATCAGTTGTGGAAGGAAACAGGTTGTGTTAGTCCTTGAAAATGCCTTGATAATGAGCATAAGATTAATGATACATGGGAGAAAAAGAAACATCTGACAGGTTTATGGCTCTGTCCCTCAAAGTGTGGCCAGTGTGGCATTGCCAGCTCTGTTGCTACACAGCATGGTGGTGGCTGTGAATGATATTCATGTTTCTGTGTGAGCTGCACAGAAACATGCAGCAAACTCATTTCTCATGCTTCCAACAGAGCTCTGGTGAATGAATAAGAAGCAGGAGAGGAGACTTTACCCTTTGCCAAGCTTGGAAGTTCCCTTTTCTTGAATTGTCACTGGTGTAATAGGACATCAAGAGCTTACAATTAGGATGACAAACTATTTTCTGGTTTTAGGAGACAAAGTGGCAGAAACTGCCAAGAGTGAGTCCCTTGTGTGCCTCTGTATGTAAGGTGAGGAAAAAGGGAGCCTGGAATAAAAGCTTTCCTTAGAAGCAGCATGTAAGCTGCTTGCAGGCTCATTGCTACTGGGATCTTTTTTACCGAGAGATTTTAAAAGGAAATTTAATAAATTTTTTAAAAAATAAAATTTGTCCACATTCTCAAGCCTGAGATTACTTTATGAGTGGAGACAGTGAATTGCACACTTCCCAGAAGAGGCCATGTTGTTTTGTTGTGGATTAGAAGATCAACACAAGCTCCTCACAAACAATCTAAGTTATTCTAGGACTGAATTCTTCCTAGAGGAATTTCAGAACATATTTACAGACAACATAGATAAATTGCCATCTTTAGTCTTTCTTGATAACTTGCAAAAACCTTTCAGCTCAACTTTCACCCCCAACATTGAGCTGATTATCCACAGTTTATCTATCAATGACAAAGATAAATATTTAAAAGACTCTGTGATGGCATGAATATGGCTAAGGCAAATAGCTCTCAATTAGCAAGATTTTAACTGCAAACAATGGGAATCAGTAGGAAAAATGCTTGTATGATCAGGACCAATCTCCAGGTTCTAAAACAGATAAAGGAACTGTTGAAGTTGCTTTAGTCTCTGTAGAAGTATGAACTCAGATCTTATCATCTTTGAATACTGACTCTCATTTTTTAAGTTTTAAAAATGATGACCAAACTATATTGATTAATCTCATGAAATAGAACAGACAATTTAAAGGAATATTAAGGGGTAGATCTTACCTGTTTCACATTGAGGAACACTTTTACTTAGCAGAAATTGATATGTCAATTTGCAGACCAGATGAGGCTATAATTTTGGTTAATTTTAGCAACAGAAATGATAGATGTCAAATACAACCTAATCATCTAGTCTGCCTTAAAAAAAGAGACAGGAATGTCCACAGGGCAGTATTTTCCACTTAGCTTTTGTACTTATCTTAGAGGGAATTAGCCTCCAGCATCACCTATCTTTTTCTGTTAGGGAATCCTAGGCAACTATCTCAGATTTATATGCTTAGCAGATTACTTGTGAACATTTTCAATGCACCTTAGGAAAGAAAGATGTCTGCAGATAATTGACTGAAAAATCTGAAGGTTTTATTTAATTTTTTTAATTATTTGTCCATATTTTTTTGTTTTGTTGTTTTTTGGTTTTTGTTTGGTTTTTTTATTTTATTTCCTTGTCCATATGCATAATTTAGGGTACAAGAAAGGAATTTGGAGTTCAAAGCATCAGTGTTTCCTAAAAATGAACACATCAGTGGACTGAAAAGGAACCTCATACTTACAAAAGTGCAACAGATGTTCTTTCATATGCTTGAAAAGATACACGGAGACTTTTAAAAATGCTTAGTTACTTAACACTCAAGTTTTCCATACAAGAAACCCTGTTAGGTGCTTGACATTTTATTGGATGCTCAAAACCCACCACAATTGCTTTTAAATATGTTTGAAAATCTGGACTGTTCAAAAGTCATGAATTGCACAGCCATCTACATCTATCATGTGTGTTTACACATCCTCTAGCACCAAAGCAACTGAATGATTGATGAAAGACAACAGTAAGGACTGACGTCACTGGAACTAATAAAGCATAATTCATTATTGAAGTGCCTTGTGACTGATTGACCTTGATGTCCAACTGAAACATTCATAAATCTGTGGAAATCTAATTATTTAATTAATTAGACTCCTCTACTTCTGTCACATTCAGTTAAAATATACCTAGTTCAAAAGTTTTTGAAGGGAACCCAAAGACAGACACACGCAGACGGGGGATCTGTGATCCTTGCCTTCTGTACAAATAATGCTACAAAGAAAAATCTCTTCTATGCTGGCAGAAACTTTGAGCCATTCAACCTAAAGCTCTAATTGATCAGCATCCAGTCTCATTCAATTTGTTTCAGCCTTATTCAGCTTGTTTCCAGTCTTATTCAATGTGTTCAACACCAATGACCTGGATGAAGGGATAGAATGCACTCTGAGGAAGTTTGTTGGTGGTATGAAATGGGGTGAGTTACCAATACACCTGAAGGCTGTGCTGCTATTTCACCAGTCCTGGACAGGCTGGGGAATTGGGCAGAGAGAATAATGAAGTTCAACAAGTGAAGAGTCTGGCACCTGGGGAGGAACAACCCCAAGTACCAGGGAAAACTGAGGCCAGCAAGTCGAGGGTGGTGATCTTGGCCCTCTACTCTGCCCTAGCGAGGCCATATCTGAAATATTGTGTTGGATTCTGGTCTCCACAGTTCAAGAAAGACAAGGAGCTACTGGAGCAGGTCCAGTAGAAGGCCACAAAGTCAGTTAGGAATCTGGAACATCTCTCTCATGAGGAGATACTGCGGGAGCTGGGCTTGTTTTGTCTGGAGAAGGAAAGACATTCTTGCATATCAATATCTCAAAGTAACAAGGGGGTCGTGCCAGACTCTTCAGTGGTGCCCAGCAACAGGGCAAGGAACAGGCAAGGAACAAACTTAACCCAAGAAATTCCACCTCAACATGAGGAAGGACCTCTTTACACCTGGAACAGGTTGCCCACGGTATTATAGAGTCTCCCTCTTTGGAGACTTTCCAAACCCACTTGGATGAGTTCCTGTGTCACCTGCTCTGGATGACCCTGCCTTGGCAAGGGATTGGACTGGATGATCTCCAGAGGTGATTCCATGATCACAAAACAGTGAACATACAATAAATATATCTAAAATAGGACTTTTGACCTTTCTTTAGGTACTCTCCAGGTAAAGGTTATTAGAGAAAAGTGTAGAGCTTTGGGCAGATGTGAGGGTATATCAATGGAAATGGACATGCAAAAGCAAAAATAAGACCACAGCTGTAGAAGTGGCCTTCTGTGAGACACTTAAAAACAATGGCATTATTTACTCTGTCTGTAGCCGTTATATCAACTTAATAATAACCAATAACAACAGAAAGTCACCAGGAGGCAAAGAAATGTAAACACATGCCTCAAAAAATATATATATTTATCCTATTGGGGGAAAGATTTTCCATGTTTTTTCACATACAAGGTAAAAAAAAAAAGACCGTTCCAACTATAAAAACTATTTAACTGACAAATTTCTGACATGACCTCTTACAGTCAAAGAAATACTGTGCTTGGCCATATAAATTGAATAAAGGTGATGTCAAGTTCAAATGAATATGGGTACTAAAAACATCAGAAGCCTCCTCACTCAGCTTCCCTGAGCATTTCCAGGTACTAAAGCTATCTCTGAGGTATACAGCATGGTGACCATGCAACCTATTCCTCTGTTCATTTAAAATAACAGCAAATCTTCCATCAGCAGGTCTTAGAAAAACAATTCCTTTCTCAGTGCTTTTCAGGTCAAGCACTAAAACCAATCACTGGTGATCCACAGGGCATCATTCTGTGCCTTTTTCAAATAGGCATAACAGGTAATAACTGGCCACAAAAACCCCCTTCAGTAGAATTGTGAGAGAGAAACTGATGTGAAAGTGATGGACAGCAGCCAAGCTGCATGGAAATGCTTCTCACTATCCACTGTGCCTGTGTCTTATCATTGTTACTGGTTCCTGCAGATCTATCTCAATTACCATCTCAGCTGTAGCAAGTTGATAAAGTGATATGTTAATGGGTAAGATGGAGCTCTGATAGCAAGGGCACAAGAAGGCAGCAAACCTCGAACTAAACACAGACACAAAGAACAGACAATTAAATCCAAGGTCTGTTAGGAACTTCAGCAACAAATCAGAATAAAGAACATAAGAAAACTGTGAACTGAAAGAAGGATCTCAGAAATGAGGCTAAAGAAAATAAATTCTAGTCTCTCTCTCTCTTTTTTTCACCTCCCCGCTCTTCATTTTGAATTTAAAAAAAAAATATATGTAAGAATTCTTGGAGTAATCCTTTGATAAGATCAGTAGCTTCTGTTGTGGTCTAGAAACTCTACCCCTTTTCAGTGAGCCCTGATCACTTGGCCATCCAGCCAAGCACATCCAGGGATTTCTGATTTGTACCAAGGCAGCAACACAATCCTACCCAACACAAATGAGATTTTGCTCCATTTTCCCTTCTGTCCTCCTGACCACCTACTTTTTTTGCCCTCTGCCCATCTCTCAATTTCACAGTGACCCTGAGCCTCACTATGCCTCACAGCACTGGCACAACAGGCTGCAGCAGCTCCTGCTGAGAAGGAAACAACTTGCCTGGTGGTGCCTTAAGCTGTGAAATAATCAAAAATAAAAAGAAGTGTTGTAGAGGACAGATTGCAGTAGCTGTTGACTACAACTGTGGGTACCACATTAGGGTGCCCGTTTGTGGCTGTTATAACCATTTACACTGAGAAGATATTCTGTTCTTACTACTATGGTTGCTTTGACAAAATTGGAAAAATAGCCATTATTCACACTTGCCAACTCAAAATTCAGAGACAGGATTATTCTTAGACTTCTATATGTGCATGTCTAAAATAGCAACTCTAACCAATATTTTCAGTCTGAAAAGTACATTTGTACAATTTTTTGCATTAATTTATTTTACTTTTGCATTTTGATTTTAGTTTTCACTTTTTTTCCTTTCATCCTACATAGTTTTGGCATGGGACTAAATTGTTTAAGATTTCTGTATGTAAACACAGAAATGATTGAAATGCTGAAATTCACATGGAGTAGGGTCAAACTCTTAGCATATTGGTATATTGAAATATTTCTATTAACCTGGATAGAGTTACATTACAGATATGGTCAATGCCAAATGGTCAATGCAGTCTAAATAAATATTATTGTCATATTGGGGTTTTTTTCCCCGCATTCAAACAAATTGAAGTAAATTCAACTATCAGCTAAGAAATGCTCAGTGTAATATAGATAAAAAAATACAACCCCTCATCTTTCACAGATGTTATTCAATGCAATGTTCTTTAAAAATAAAATGCAGTAAATATTTATTATTCCCTCAATCATCAGACAAGTTATCTTTTTCTATTAATGTTCATGGAGATATGGGTGACTTTGACCTCGTCTTGTGGGATGCAAGTGATAACAAAGTAAGATAAGAATTCAAAATGGTGTAAAAGGTAAAGGATCAAATTATCTGGTAGCAAATACCTACTTGGCTCCATAGATCTTGTTGCCAAACAACTTTGCTGCATACACAGTTTATTTAAAATACAGTTTGAAATAGAACCATGTAGGAAATAGGGATAGGATAAAATCAAATTACAGCTAGATGCTAATGTATATCTCTCCTGTAATCAAAATGGTAACATCAAAATAGGCTATTATGCCAAAAATATACCAAATAAAAAAACATGCCCATGAACATATTTCAGAACATAGCTACTTGCAGGAAAGACAATCTAAATACAAGATTACTACCATATCCTCTGTTCTTTCAAAGTTTTAGTAGGTGTTTCACTTTTTTTTAAATCATATGACAGCAAGCATGCCTTTAAATAAAAACTACTCTATTTCAAGATAATACCTATTCAACCAGTTGTTTGTTCACTGAAAGAAAGCCAGGTTTAAAGAACAGGTTGAATACAGCTGGTTTTCCCAATTACTAAAAAGCACAAGTGGAGATTAACTTCAGCAAGTGCTCACAGCAAGATTTGATTTGGCTGTTTAAGTAAATTAGATTTAAAATATCATTAGGTTTTTCCTTTAAAACTTGGGAGTGCTAACTAAACTACCAAACAATTTTTAGAGATAATTAATTGTGCTCCAAACTGTCAAATAATTAAGGGCATAATTCTGTAATTCAGTTTATTCTCAACTTATACAATAAACCTATTATATGTTCACTCAGAAAGAAAATAGAGCAGAAAAAAGCACTTTATGAGCTCTGCTATAACTAAGGAGTTGCAGTGTTTACATTAGTTTTGTAACTTAATTACCAAAGATATCATTAACTGTGTAGACTGGGACACTTTTCTTTTATAGCTGCTGTAATTTTATTTGTCAGGCACTGGCTTTCATTGCAGGATAAACTGCTGTTTATTTTTAAATTTTGGCTTCAGTAACTTGCCCCACTGAATCTCTTTCTTTTTAACAAAATTAAGGGTAGTTAGAGCTCATGCAATTGTATGATGAGACTTTGTGGAGGTCAATCACAGCAATGGCACAAGAGCTCATGGGACATAAGCAGTCTCAGAGTAGTGGGTTTTAGGAAAACATTTCCCAGGCCCATATTTAGGATATGAACTCTTGAACATGCAAAGAAACAATAAGTGCTCCTTTCTGTCTCTGTCTGAGGCAAAAGCATTGGGCCATTCACACTGCTATATTAATTACACACTGAAAACCAAATTATTTCCATCCTCTACAATTCAGGAATGTAGAAAAAAGATGAAACACTGAAGGAGAATAGTAATGACTATGTATACTCTACAACAATGCCAGTTCACCTTTGCACCTGTCTCCAAAATCTCTGAGGAGTCCCTGAAGTAGTCCCAAGAGAAAAGAGCCTTTTGATTCAGTTTATCTTTTCCTACAGCCAAATGACACTTGTAGACAAACCTTAACATGATTTTCTTCATGTTTCAGACAAGGACATTTCTTTTTTTAAATCAGAAGCCAAATGAGGCTGCCCATAATAAACAAATCCTTCCATCCACATAAAAACTTTCTTCTATGATCAGATTTATTAATATAATTTCTTTAAGCACTCAAAAAGATTAGCTCCTGACACTACAGCTCCATAATGATGCCTCAACCTTGACTGTGTGATGATGACATCTTTACCATTCAGTGTTTTCCTGTTTAATGTAAGAAGAAAAAACTGCAGTTTCCCAAATTATCTCACTGGCTTGAATCTCCTTAAATATATACCTGGACATATAAATCTAAATCCACTTCAATGTACTCAAATAAAGAAAAAGAGTTAGGAATCAAACTGTACCTATCACACTATGGACATGGCCAAAGTTCAGAGCCTGTAGATAAGATACATGTAATATTTCAAAGCTTACATAGACTGAGGAAAATAAAGAGAAAAATAATGCTGACTGGACTCTTCCTCTACTCAAGCCTCTTTTTCATACTGGGTATTTGGTACAGCTGCAATGACATCCCCTTCAACTCCTTAGCACCACCTCCCAGACTGATTTTCAGTCATGGATCAACTCACCCATTTACCACTTGCTCAACCTTGTCATCCTTCTGCTTTGTTTCCTTTTCCATGTCTCAATGGATTCATTTGACCTCCTTCAGAATCATCTCCTCTCCTCCATCTTTCTCTGTAAACCCATGATCCATCAATGTCCAGTATTTATTTACTATTTCTAACCTCATTTTCTCCTGTCTTCTGCTTTAGCAACTCAGGTTTATTTGTCTCCCTACCACAAAACAACCTTTGCTCTATTATTCTCTATTATGACTCTTCAACATTCAAATTACATCTCCTACATTTCTAAAATTAGAACATTGTTGAAAATCTTGTATACTTGTGAAATAAGATCACAAACAAAAAAAAAACCTGAGTAAAATTTTAAGTTGCTTCTTGTTACAAGTGATTGAAAAATGATATTTGAATGCTTTGTATGCACAGACTGTAGGTAAGTCTCAAAACTCAGATTATGGAGAGATACATTGGAAATAAATAAATTCTCCAGCTTCCTTATCCAGTCTATGCATTTGCTGTCTGTCTGGGGCATTTAATAATTGAGAAGGACATTTTTTTTTTTTTTTGAGAATGTCTAATAAAGCAAGAATACAAAACTGTATAGCCTAAAGGTTGTAGTACTGGTAAGCCTGTGCTTGTCCAGGATTACTCATTACTATCTGCCACATGAAGCTGTTTACTTTGTGTTTCGGTACATAGTTTAAAGCATCCTATTTGTGCAATGTGCATCATTCAACCTTACTACCAGCATTTGCAACCAAGGGTAATGAAAAATACAGTATCTGTCATCTATCATAATTGTATCTTTTCCTAAAATTACAAGAAAAACATGTTATCATCATTTGAAAAATGGGCATTTAGGTACATTGACATAAGCACTTTTTTTTTTTTCTAATCATATTAACACTTGCAAGATTAAACAGTGTTCATTCATTTAGGATAAATCTAAATCTTGTCACGTGAAGACTTTATTATCACAGTGGATCCTGGGGCAGCATCATGGAACATGTTGAAAAACTTCTAATTGCAGACAGATTTTTAACATTTACCTATGGATGTCCAGCTGTGTGACTCAGACACAAAATGTATGTATACACCTATGTGTAAAGTAGATATATAATTCAGTCTATGCATGAAATGCCATTCTGGGTTCCCAGGTTGGGCATACCTGCTGTTTGCACCATCCCTGCACTAGGCCATGTAGAGGAGTCTGTGGAACTGCTCCATTTGATAGATTTATTTGTCTGAAAATCTGAGGCTCATCTGGTTGTTCTGTGGGGCAGGGTGTGATGCTAACCTGTGGACACAGTATGTTCTCTTAGGCAATGCACCTTCTCATTGCAATTTCCTCTTGTGTGAATACATGCCAGGCACAGCTGGCCACCCACACAAGCTCAGCCAACCAGCTGCTTCTCACACCTGGGACCACAAAATGAGCAAGGCTGCATAAGAGAGGAATTAATTATGAAACTGTGGAAATCAGTTTTTCACTCAGTGCTTGACATTTGAATTGCCACTTTCAACTGCATGATTGAAGCAGCCTTCCATATCACTGCAATTCCTGGTCAAAGTTTCCCAGAAAAACCCACGCACTACATGGAAGAACACAGGCAAATCCACAGGAGGATTTGTTTCAATCACTAGCACTATAAAGTCTGAAAACTCCAAAAATAAAGGCACTGATAAATGAATGTATTAAATGAGTCCAAGACACCTTTTTGTAGGGAGCTATTGGCATATTTTGTACTTACATTTCTCCTTGTATTCCTGAATTTTGCATATTGGAAAATAATTCCAGAGAAGCTACATCTTGAGCAAGGCAAAGCAAAGGACTACCACCTCCTTGCTTAGAGGACCCTACCATTTTAACCTTTGTAGGTTCACTGTCTAGCTAAAGACATGACACAACAAACAACTAAGCAAAGTGCTAGTAAACCAAAAAACAGCCCACTTTACGTAAAGAAGATGGGAAACCAAATGCATAAAATTTACTCCATCATTCTTGCATGCCATGAGCTGTCAGACTTCACTGAGTACAAGAAAATCCACCTAATGTGTTTCTGATTTCACTGGTCCCCCAGCAGGACTGCTGCTGGTCAGCTGACCAAAGAGCCGATTCAGTGGACCTTGTTTGACAGCCTGGAAAACTTGTATAACTTTGATGTGGTTTAAAGATGCCCCAGGTGCCCCATGGCCCCAAGAAGCACAGGGTTGAAAGGGCCATCACACAGCTATCTATAGAAATGCACACAAGAAATTAATGACTTGCTCAAGATCTCTCAACATGCCTGGCATTACCGGTTAGGTAAGTGCTGCTCTAAAAGCTACTGCTGTAAATTCATGGTGGTCAAGAC
This sequence comes from Agelaius phoeniceus, assembly GCF_051311805.1. NCBI lineage: Eukaryota > Metazoa > Chordata > Aves > Passeriformes > Icteridae > Agelaius > Agelaius phoeniceus. Next base: position 61,936,340 of record NC_135269.1, read on the forward strand.
CATTTGACCTCACATTTCTACAGTTGCACTGCTCTTTTTTTGCTGCTTGACAAGCAGTCTCCAGAAAATGTTGTTTTTCTGTTATTTTTCCACAGCAGTCTTTTACTAACCAAATCATACTGGAATTTTTAAAAGTGGTCTAAAATGGGTAATCAGCCTCTATCAAAAGGTAACACAAGAGGAGTGCAGAACTCACAATATTAGTCATTATTGAAAATATGAGATATATTTTTTTGAGAATAATGAGTCTTATAATCTTACTCTTTTACTCATACATTGTTTCCTCACAGAAACAGTCTCCTTTTCTGTTTCTAAGCTTCCCTTCATCTTGTAATCAGAATTTTGTCCTTCCAGTGACCACAGCTGCCCAAAACAGTGCAAAACCAGACACAAAAATAAGCAATAGAACATGGAAGAAAAACAAAATGTTCTCTATGTTCTGATGTACAACAGAGATTGCATGGAAGAAAAGTTTGTTGTTGCATTCATTAAATAACTCAGGGTTGTTTGTGCATACTCTCCTTGAAAACCAAAAGCAAGCCAAGAAGGAAGGAAAGGACTCTTCTTTCTTTCAAGCACCCTTCAGCATGAAAAGAACTGCTCCTGCTATTTCTCTAATGAAGAGATGACTTCATTATACAGACCTGGTAATCATGTAGATGGTGAAAGGCAGCTACATCTATTTTTACCTTGTCAATCTGTTGGACCCAAAAGGCTTAAAATGTCCATAAGCAGTCTAAGTGGCTTGTGATGTTTGTTCCATAAGGATAAATACACACAGCAGAATATGGGATCCTACACATATATTTCAGTGGTCAAAGGAAAGCTGGCTCAGATGCCAGAAGGAATATTACCACATCTACTGGTGCATTTTGCCTGGGTGAAGGAGGCTTGCAGCACAGCAAAGTATATTCCTACAGACAGGAGGCCATCCTCATACAGCTTTAAACCTTTCCCAGAATTTAAATTAGCACAACCTACTTCTACAAGGAACTGCATTTTGGAGCAATCTCCAGAAATTCGCACTGCAGTGTTATTTAGGCATAGCAGAAATGCTTGCAGGAATTAGCCTCCCCACAAAACCCCACTGCTAGACAGTTGCTTTCGTCTTCAGACAAAAGTATGAGCTTGATTTTCTTCTTTACTTTGACTTTACATAGAATCATTTGAGCTGTCATGAGGAATCAGACCAATTATCCATCTAATCCACCATCCCATCTTTGACAGAGGCCATCACCTCATGCTTCAAATGAAGGTGAAGGGAACTCAGCAGTTGACAATTATGAAACAATCAGCCCATAGGCAAAAAAATGCCATTAGTTAATGTTTTGTCCTATACTCAGAAATCTGTGAGTCTGTATCCCTTCTCAAAAGGACATGCTTTATCTGATATGACTATGGGTATTCTTCAGTCATGTGTATATCTTGTTGTTTTTAATACTTTCAACTCCAAAACTCAATTTATTCAAAGACAAATTCAATGTCACACAAAGTAAAAAAACAATATAAAATAATTATTTTATCATTCAATATTAGTGACTATCTTCAGTTTTAATGAGTACTCTTTCTGTTTGGTATAAAAGTAAAAGACACAATATGAGCTAATAGGTTACATTGTTAGTACTTCCAATTTATTACCTCTCACTATTACATCTTGCTTGTGTACACAGGTTAGCATCAGACTTCACAAGATCTCTTCATTACTTTCAAAGTCTTCTGCTCCTATTTATTTTGCTCTTCAGAATTCTTTCAATTTTTCTTAAATGAGGTGATTAAAATTTAGCATGGGAAATTTAAACTGATAAGATGATACTGAATACTCTGCATTTTATTTTCTAGTTAGTCTTTGATCTCCTTAACATGATTGTCTATTTGAAAGTTCCTGTGCTCAAAACAGAATTATTAGCAAAACCTCCATGAAATGGGTACCTTGTTCCTCAGCAGGAGCAATTTCCATATCTTTAGGCCCAGTGAGGTATATAGATAATTCAAATATATATTTTAGTATTCTTTACTTTGCATCTGCCATCTCCAAATTTCTTCTGCTATCATACCATACTATGTAATAAAGGTTCATTAGGTCTCTCAGAAGCTAAGTGTGCCTAACCCTTAACTATTGTGATTTAATTTGCAAACCCCTCTCCTGCTCTTGATCTTTCCTGGAGAGCATTAGAAAACTTTTGCTCAAGTATGAAAGACATTGTCAAATCAAACAAAACCACTGTTTCCATAGCCTCCTGATCCAGAAGATATGTGATTTTGAAATAGGTATATAGCCTCAGGCTCAGCACTCTAATACAGCTCCTTGGCACCTGGACAACAGCTGACCAATGACCAGGATGGCAGGCAGGGTGAACACATGATTGATTGTGTCTACTAATGGAAAGATACCCAAATCAGTGGAATTTTAGTGTAATTATTACTGATTTACAGCATACCAATGTAACTATCAGAGTAAATGTCTAGTGGAATTTAAGTGTCTGTATAGACTGGATGTTTTGATTACAAATGTAATATATATGTTTGTGTCCATCAGATTTCTGTCACAAAAGGCCAATGAATTTCTGACTTGAAAGCTCTCACGGGAACGCAAGACTTGTGAAAATTGCAAGTTAAATGAAAGCAGTAACACACATCTGGGTATATATTGTGATTAAAGAGCTGATCCAAAATACTTTTTTTGCATCCTGTGAGTTTTCACACCAACTTTCAGAAAAGTATCTTTCCAGGCATATTAGGTTTCTCTTGTCCTATTTTTTGCAACATTGAACATTGCTATGTGTAGTTATTTAAGGACAGGTACATTTACATTTGCTTAACAGAATATAAGGATTCAGCCACCTTTTAAGACTGATGCATGAACTTCAATGATAGTCTTTCCAATTAGAAATTCACATTAAAATAATTAATACCAAAAATTAAAAAAAACAACAAAAAACAACAATAAGCAAGCCAGGGAGAAATATCACCTTTGAGTTTCCAGTTCCAGTGTGACTTAAGGTTTACAATACAGCCTCCAATGTAATTCCTAGGCAGTAAGTTGTACTGAAATCTAAAGCAAAGAATTTCCAGCAAAATGTAGAGCTTTCTATTGCTTGAAAAGACAACTGGCACAGAAACAGATCAGTTAGGAAATACTGAAAAAACATCACTTTATTATAATGGCCAAAATGTATTTTCATTTCTAATTCATTTTCTATATTTAATACAGAATGATTTTAATCCACTGTTCATGTGTTCTAATCATGTCAGATGTGTGGGCGTCCTGTAATTCTTTATGAATAATAAGGAATGCAAATAGTGCTATCTTCACACTCACAGTTGACTGCACTCTGTTGGCTCCCCATCAGCACCTAATTTATCAGCTACTAATTTTCAGAGAGATAATGTCTAAGGCTAGAAAAATATCTTTGTGCAAATAACATTACATTGCTGAGGAAGAATGTTAGAAGCTTCTGACCAATTACATGTGCACTAGGGCAGTCTTATTTGATAGAGGCAATTTTCTACATTTCCCTCATCATATTTATCAAGACTTTTTATTATTATAATAAACAGAAACTAACAATGATTTTTGCAATCTAACAAAATATTCAGATACCTCTCAGTTAATACAGAAATTTTTTCTTTGAAGCTATTATGTATTGAAGTGGCAACAGCCCACTTCAAATGAGGACTGCAGAAAGAAATGCCTAATATAATCTGAAATTATTAGTAACCACTCCATAAATCTAATATGAAAAGAATTTATAAACCTACTTGTAGTATCATTAAGCAATGTTAGATGACTGAGACACAATGCACTTTCCACTATTTTCCATTTCCTTTCTTTCCTACATAACACAGATGTTTCTGCAGAGTTAAATTGGAATTTAAGTTCACCTTCCTTGAGAAAATTGAGTTAAAACTTTTGATGCAATAAATAGATGTTTATGTTTGCAGTTTTTTAGATTTTAGAATGGATGACAAATAACATAATTAAATATGTTTCATTTTGTCAATAAAGTTCCAACATCCTTCATAAGGATTTTTCCATCCAACTCGTTTCATATACAAATAGCATTTCCTCACAGAAAATATATTTTGCAATAACTTAGGGAGTTACAGAACCTAATCATTCAGGTTGCATTAGCAAGTTTCCATGCTCATAGATTTGAGCCCTGGAGGAAATTTGATACACAATTCATCTCTGTGTTTATTTGTTTGGATGTCATATTCTAAGACGTTACTTTAATTTTATGATATGCCTTACTAGAAATTATGTTTTTGTGTCAAAAGTTTTCTATGCTTTGATAGCAAACAAAAAAATAGATTTTAAAATCTTACTGGAACGTTGAAATAACTATTACTCTTCAAATATCTGGTTATTAATACCTCTACTGTCACTAACTAAAATAAAACCTTAAATCTGTCAGCCCATGAACCAAAGAAAGTCTTTTCTAATATTTAGATTGCTTTAAATTGCTGCTAGTGACATGCAAACTGCTTTAACCTTATAGCATGCAATAATTTCTATGATGCTGCAAAAATCTTCATATCTCAGAAAAAAGAAAGAAGAAACTTCTGGAAAGTCACAAATTGCACTGAAATTATTTTCCCATCTACACAGAAAACCTATTCTTTCACAAAACCTGGGGAAAATCTTATAGCTAATGAATTTAAAACCAATTTCTGGTTGCCAAGGTGTCTTAATTTATGAACAAAATGCCTGGTCTACTCCTAATTCTTCAACTAGCTTTTCACGTGACCTCAGGAAATTTAAGTGACTTATTACATTTTCAGGTTCACATCTTCACAAAGAAGTCATGATTTAAATCTTTTCACAGTATTTTGGTTGCTTAAGCAGAATATATTCTATAAATACTTGAAAAATATTATTAAAGCTTGATCTTTGGAAATGAAAAACTTTGGGTAAAAGTAAAAACTTTCTAATACTACAAATGACTACCATTTTTGGATATTTTTGTTCTCATAGAAGTTTTGGGGGGTGTTTGTTTGCTTCTTTTTGTTTGTTTGTTTTCTGGGGTATTTTTTCAGTAGAACAGTATAGTTTCAGCTTTAGGTAACTGGAACATACTGGAAGAAAATAGGGCCTCAGAAATACATATCAATACATACTGAAAAGATTAATTCTAACCTACTTATGGATAGATAGTAAAAGAAAAAAAAATTAACAGTATTCAGGGACAATGTGGAACAGTATTTGTGATGCACCTTTCCTATTTTTGGAAACACTGCAGAGATGCTTTGAACTTGAGCAAAAATTGTTGGTGCTGGTGTGTTTTGGCATATGAATGTTTTATCAAACCTGGTTTGCTCATCATGGTGTTTTTCCTATGATGGTCAAAGAAAGGGGGATATTTCCCATGCTCTCCTTGATGTCAATACCAATTGTGCCTTGCCCAAGCTCTGCCTGGGTGCTGCCCATCCAGGGGCTCTCAGTCCTGGGTTTTTTGCAAGATTGTACGAAGCCCATCCTTCATGTAACTTATCTGAAGAGAAATTATGCAATGCCTATATTTTTCCCCCCCCCAAGCTTTTTCTGAGTGGAGCATGCCATTTCTGTCTAGTCTGTAATGCTTTGGTTATATAAACCAAGTCACTGACAAAATCTGATGTCAAATCCTATTCACTGGGGATTGTTTATAGCCAAAAGATCAGAATGACTTTCAACCCATTTTGTCAGGAGTCAGTGTCTGCTCTCCCTTACAGAGTTATCCTAAGTTCATATTACTCTTCCATGTTTTATAATTCTAAAAGAGTTCTTTCCAAAAAAATATGAACAGCACTGGAATTTTAATTTTATTCTGTACCACAAACAAACAGATATTTTAATATGTGATCACTAAACCTGAATTCAACATTGTTCCATATTTCAGTTGATTTCAAATTATTCTTGCAAATATCTTTAATTCTGTATATAGTTATAATAAAAAGACAGAAAATTATGAGGTTTTTTTTCCTGACTAACTTCAAATTCATAGTAGTGAAGTTGCATCAGTTAAAAATTTCTTGTTAATTTTTATCAGCCTCTTATGCCAAGTAAGGTGTTATAGAAAAAATATAAGAGAAGATTTCAGGGGTGGAGTATTTTCTGTCTGCATACCTTGTCTGTGGAACTCACTGATTAAACCAATCAAAGTGTTGGGCAGAATGTCATTAATCTCTGGGGGAAAAAAAAGCTATTGCTTACTCATCTCTGAGAAATACAGATATAAAAAAAATGTGATCAGTAAAAACTCTTACAATTAAATAATGCGTATAGATATTTTTGAAACATCATTGTCTTGGATTTAAGATCTACTTCTTTGTTTTACTGGTTTTGCTTGAGTGGAAACTAGTGAGTGGATTATTCAAGACCTAGAGACACAAATTCATCATACAGAAATTGTAAATTTCAATGAATCAACTTGGAATTAATTTAAACTACAACTTTTTAGGTGTTTTAAATGGGTACTCAAGCTTTGGTAAATAAAAAAAAAAAATTTCTTATAACCCTGGGTAAAGAAGATAGAGATGAATGGTGCTCAATGAATGAAATTCACAGCTAACTAGTTGGATGAGGCTCTAACTCCACTGACTAGAAAACTATGACCAGAAAAAAAAAAAAGCTACAAATTTAGCTCTGATCTCTAAGTAATATAAAGGCATCCCAAATTGCCATCTTTTGATGACCTTAAAAATGTTAGTTTCATTTCTTAGATTACTAGAAGGTATGGAATTTGGTTATTTAGAAATATAAATTAATGACACATTAGACAGCAGTGGAATAATTAGGAATTTTGTAGCAGTTCTAGCGCAGAAGGAGTTTTGAGTGAACAGGTACCAGTTCAGCCATTTTTGCTTTGCTGTTATTTCACATGGCTTGGCTCCAGGGAGTGAACTCCAACAGGCAGATCCCCCTGGACGCTGGCACAGGAACAGGAGCTGGTGTTTGGCCAGCGGTTCTGCCTTCCTCCAGTTTGTTCTCAATCTGTCACAGCTAAGGGTCAGCATTTACACTGATCACAGACACATTTCCAAAAGAGCACGGCTAACACTCGCATCCAGTTCTGATGTTACATTAATGATTGGAAGAGAAATTTCCACCCACCTGGCTTTTCAGAGAGCCCATGAACACACCTGCACATGCAACTATAAATATATGTATATATCTGCAGAAACAGAGAATTTTGAATACAATTTTTCTTACCTATAACACAGTTTTTCAAGACTTACAGGAGGAGAAATTAAACTTTACAAGGGTTTTTCTAGCTTTTCTAGCCTTTATTAAGAAAAAAAAAACCTGAGTTATGAATATGCAAGTCAAATGGAATGTACTCATCCATTTTAAAGTATTTTAAAAATTTTATTCTAGAATGTAGGAATACCTAATGAAAAACTTATGGGAAATAGATGGCTCTTTCCTCTTAGGTTCCATATTATAGTCCACACTTTTTTACAACCTAATTAATTAGTTATGATAACAAAAAATTGCATTTTTATTGACCCTCAATTCAGTTACTAAATTTTTTTTTCAGCAGTAATTGTCTGCTTGGAAAATTTACTCCTATCTTTGTATCTTGGTTAGCAAAAGATTTTGAGTTTTAGCAAAGAACAGAGTTTGTATCCCTTACCAATGCTGAGAAATATGGAAATATATAACTTTGTCATATAAACATCAAATCTATATTTTCTATTCATATTGCAACTAATTTCATTCTGAGAGAAATATATATATTTATATATAAATATATAAAATATATCATACTTATATTTTTATTTTCCCACACTTACATATTTCTAAATTAAAAAAATTAAAACACTTTGCAGTGATGTATTGCATAGCTTAACAATGGAGAGCAATTCTTTTAGCACAACTATGTGTGGTTGAGTGAAAAACTGCTGAAATTCAAGGGAAAAGCTTATGATGACTTCAAAAGGTTTCAAAGGTTTTTGAACAGGCCCCCCAGTGTCTCATCCACTCTAATTTTTAACACTCCAAGCAATAAAACTCCCTCTAGTCTTCTTTAATTAGCTCACACAGTAATTTTGTGAATTATTTTAAATACAGAATCTATTTCACATCCTTGTTGATTTCACAGTTACTTGTGTAGAGCTCTCCTATTAGTGCATTCTCAGAGAATTTAATATTTAAATCATTTTTTTAAAATCTGTTCAGAATGCCTTTCTTCCAGATGTAATCTCCAGATGTTTCCAAAATCACAAGGATAGCTCTTTTATAACCTAGGAAAGCCTTTGATGTCTGTTTGTGTGACTGTGGTATAGCAGTAGATATCTAGACCAGTAATATTTCATTTGACTTGAATAAACTGTATTTTAAAGAACCTTGGAAATTCTTTTTCCTCTTTTTCCAGCAGACCTAATAGTTTGCAGTAGATGTTTCTAGTGCTTCTATTCAAGACAAGAGAAAACAAAACGATCCCACCTAATTGGTCCAAAATCAGTTTGCTGGAGTTGTGATTATTTTTGATACACTGTTGTCATATTATTGCTACTTCCTTTTAAGAAGTACTGTAATACTCTTACAATATATAATGATTGATATCTATAAGAATCTATCTATATTGATATCTATCTATAAGAAATGTTACCCAAAACTTATATTGGGCCATTTGGTCTTTCTACATTGTATTTTGCATTATATTTTAATTCATATTCAGAGATACTGATTAAAAGAGTATATTGCCAATATCTTAACCTCTCTAGTCTTTGGCACTTTTGGCTGTGGTTTCCTACTTTGATAACAATTCCTATAAGTGAGCCAAATTCTCAAACAATAATTTCTCAATGTAAAGTCCAATAAGAGAAATATATTTTTTTTTTTAATATAAGTGCAATACTAAGAATGCAAACCACTGCAAAGGCATTTCCTAACCATAAATGAATAACTATGTCTTTATTACAGTCAGTCACAAGTTTCACACCAACTAAACTGAACAATCTGTGCTTTAAGGATCATAGAATCATAGAAGAGATTGGATTTGAAGGGACCTTAAGGATCACCTCATTCTAAACCACCCTGCCATGGGCAGGGATACCTCCCACTAGACCAGGCTGCTCACAGCTCCATCCAGCCTGGCCTTGAACACTTCCAGGTATGGGGCAACTGCAACTTTTCTGGATAAGCTGTTCCAGTATCTCCAGTCTTTTACCCTCAAGGGTAGAATTTCTTTCTAATATCTAATCTAAACCTGCCCTCTTTCAGTTAAAATCCACTGCTCCTTGCATCACTACATGCCCTTGTGAAATGTTCCTCTCCACCTTTCTTGAAACCCCCTTTAGCACTGGTAAGTGCTCTAAGGTCACCCCAGAACTTTCTCTTTCACAGACTGGATAGATCCATCATTCTCAGCCTCTTCATAGGAGAGGTGCTCCAGACCTCTGATAATCTTTGCTTTCTGACTCACTCCAACAGGTTCATGCCCTTCTTATGCTGATGACCCCAGAACTGGATGCAGAATGCCAGGGTTTCACTTGGGAGCTGCTCTCAATCTATTCTCCACCCAACCTATATTTGTGCTTGTAAATGCTTCAACTCACATGCAGGACCTTGCAATTGACCTCGTTGAACCTCACGAGGTTCACACAGTTCCACCTCTCAAGCCTGTCCAGGTCCTGCTGGATGAAATCCCTTCCCTCCAATGTGTCGACAACATTGCACAGCTTGGTATCATTGGCAAAACTGCCAAGGGTGCACTCACAAAAAGATTACCAGATTCTTCCTGACTATGAATGACAAATTTTCTCACACAAGTAAGCAGAATTTCTTCAGCATCCATGTTGAAAACTATTGTTCTGGGTGACAGATAAAAAGAAGAAATGTTGCATACAGCTCTGCCTCCCACAGCCTCATGCCCTTAGTGGACCAATATAACGAGTGGCTCACAGAAACAAATCTTTTCATGTTTGGTGTGTTCCATTGCTCACTTATTTCATAATTTGAAGATTTTAGACATATGATACCCATGCCAGGATTTAGTAAATTTCCTGTGGTGTAGCTGTTGGTGTTCCAAGAGTCAGAGTCTATGAGTACAAGAGCCAGATTTGATTTGCTTAAAAAGCATGGGCATGACTTAAAGTCTTCAATGGTATCTATTCAATAACAAAAGAAGTTAGAAATCACAGGACACTTTTTCTATATGACTTTAAGACATCTCAGTCTGAAAATACAGGGAGAAGTATTATTGTCCTTTTGGTATTTTATTTTATAAAACTGTTATTTATTTCTTAAGAACATAAAAACCTCCAAACCCCAAAACGTTAATATCCTTTCTCAATTTTTTATTTATTGAACTGATCTAAATGGAAAAATTTTCATGGTCTTGTTGGAATCTTCCTCTCAAACAGACCAATGTATTTCTGAAAAAGAATCCTCAGCCCTCTTCTTCCTATATGACTGAGATAAGATTATTGTAGCTCCTACATCTTCCAACAGCTCTCATACCATTTAGACATTTATATCATACCACATACATAAAATACTTTACCCTTAGTTTGAGGTTTTTTTATTGACAGTCCTTTTCACTCTCACTTAATACTGTCTCTAGGATTATTCAAACTCCCATCAAGTCTAGAGGAAGCTTGTGGTGATTCAAACAAGATTCTTTCACTTCACAAAAAACATACCCCATATTCACTTCTCTTCACTAAAATACCTTTGAAAAACCTGATATAGACTTGCTGCTTAGAAAGAGAAATTGCAGTTATTTTGACTGTTGAATATAGAACCTAGAAGACATGCTACATATAATTGATAGCAGTTTACAGGAACAGATCTGCTTTTTAGACCACAAAACTCCTCAAGAAACTTTCTGTCACCTTGCTGACACTATTGACTTTACTCCAGATGATTGACTCATGAGTCCAAAGAGAGGGTGAGAAAATGCAGTCTTAATTAGCACCATTAACAACTGCAGAAAATTGAAGTTTCTCATGTGTTCTTTATTAAGACATCCCTTATGTGAGATGCTCTATTTCCTCTTCTATTTTAAATACAGGTGGGTTCAACATCAGAAGAAAATATTACCTGAAATCATGTTTAAAACAAAAAAGTGAAAAATATCCATTCAAAGCAGTGGCAATATCAGGTGTTCTATACAAATGATGACTGCCCAGAGCAAAGCAGTCAGTATATGGTTGTACTGTTCTCTGATCAGTAACTGTGAAATCTTATTTTTGGGGTGGGGGTGATACTTGTGCATGCATGTTTGTTACCCTTTTTCTTTTTTAATTCTTTTTAATGCCAGGGCAGACAAATAGCCCTTCCTCATCTTCTATCCTTATCTGAATAATATTAATAAGGAAGAGATTGAAGTCTAGGGATCCAAAATAGATTTGCTTACCTAGAAGCAAACCTTTTGAGAAGCTGTGCTCTGCAAAAAACCCCCACCCCACTTGTGAAGATACAGCTGAACATTATGTGACTGCCAATCCACTACATGGTCTTTAACTGAAAGCCCTGTAGCTAATGAGTTACCTCTACTGACACTTGACTTGCAAGCCACAATCTCAAAACTACAGCACAGTCACTTGTACTCAGTCAAAATGTTATGATGCTATTTCGTGTCCTTGACAGATTTAACATCACAATGATACACTACAGTAGCTCTGCTAAGAGTAGCTCCTGTTTTTAAAGCCCTTTCAATAAACAGGAAAATAAAATCCTTAAAAAAAGAATAAAAACAGCCAACAGTTTACTTAGCAGAAATCTGTAACTTCTAAATGGTAAAAAAGAGATTAATATCATGAGAAAAATGAAGTAATGCAAATTACATTATCAGATTTTCAGTTTCTGCAGTGAATTACATGCAGCTGTGTGCATTTGGACCACAACTGTGCATGCTCTGCACTGCATCTCCTTGGCAGTTTGTAACAAGGCCATTTGCCACATAATAAGAGATCTGCTCAGATGGAACCTCAAATATTTACTTAAAACAACGGGGCTCATTACAATCAGTGTTTCACAACAGCAAGCTGCAAATTCTAAGGAAAATAGATGACTGTGTATATGTGGAAATACCATATTTTGATCCATGTACAAGAAAATTTCCACATAACACTGGGAAAATGTCCAGAAGATGAGCACAACATCATCTTTAGTGTGGTACTGTGAGAAGCAGATAACCCAAATACAGGTACAAACGTTCAGGACAGCTCCTGGGAAACTGCTGCCAACCCATTTGAAACTAGACACCCAGTGAAAGCAAACAATAACCAATCCAGAGTCAGCTATCAAAATAAGCTGCATTTCTGTGTGCAGTTCTACATTTGATTTTTTTCTTGGTTCTATTTTTACACAATTTTCAGAAATATCTAAAGACATTTTGTTTGTTAAAAAATTCATACTGGAAGATATTTTTAACTTTACTATGCTATTCAGCAGAGCATATAGAATATGGAAATATAAATCCTCCACAAAGTATTCTTGTTTTAAAAAAAAAAAATCACATTCTGACTCCTCATAAACTTCTGTGACATAGCTTTTGAAGCATAGACCAGCAAGAACTGTGCCTAACAGTGAGAAAACAAAGGAGATTCTTGAATTACTCCATATCTGAATTACTAACACACAACAATTCATGTTTTGTGAAAAAAAATTAAAAATCTTCTTATTGACATACCAGTGTTTTACTTTGACCCTCCTTCATATGACAAAGAATGTAACTGATTTGCCATGTTTGAGGGGTCTAAAAGTTAAACCTTTTACTCTAGGTCAGTCACAGTCAGTTCTCTTCATTCTTGTCAAAGAGAAACAAGCACCTCCAAAAGATAATACGTTTCATCCTAAAATAGCTTCTAAAGTAGGCCAGATTATTTATCTTTCAGCTATGCCTATTTATTCCATTTACTGGAAGGGAAGCCTTTGTGACTAGCATGAAATTAGACAACTCTCTTTAAGAGGACTGAAGTTACATAAAATTAAACCTGTTCAAATAATCTGTCTTTCATTTAAGGATTGGCATGGGAATACGTGCATTTAATACTGTATTTATTTTTATTTCTGCAAGGATTTTTAGAGAGTAGTTAAACATTTCCACAATGTGTCATTGCATTCCATACAGTAACACACAGATTCCTTACCTGGGTGTAAATACATTGATCAAGTAAATGTTGAGCCTGCAAACAAGGTCCATTAAAAGAACTTCATATTGGATCAATGTCCATTGCTTTCAGTTAACAGTCATTATGTTGGTTATTTACTTTGCTTAAGTTTTTCCTAATCTCTTTGCAAGGAAAATTTTTAAGTATCTCCACTAAAATCTTGGGGAGTGCTCTACAGCCTTTATTTCTCAAGGGTCCATGGGAAGGGAAATCAGACTTAATCTAAAGAAAATATTTCACCACACCAATTGAACCTGGGCTAGCAGGTAAATGTTGTCATCACAGCATGGCTCTGCAAAATTTGCCCATTGATAGATGTACTGTAGCTTTCTACATTATGTCAAACAATTAATTAGATCATTTTTTTAAGCTAATATGTTGTCACCTTATTACAAAAGGTCCCATACCTTCTTGGTGATCTCTCATGTGTAGCTCCTCACAGCACTGACTCCTTCTTCTCAGCACAGACAACAACCTCCATCTCTCTCCTCACCCAGCTACCCCACTCTTTTGTGGCCCTCATCTTCTTGGACACAGCTGTGGCCTGTTCAGGGCAGGCCTGCTCCTAATCTTTGGTGATCAGTACAGCTGCAACTCCTCAGATGTGAGGCTACCTTCTGCACTATTTTTTTACATTCTATCCCTCCACACTTACATACATTGATTTTTCTCCAAAAACACAAGCTATCTTCATTATTTTTCCCCATCTCTTTTTTCCTTCTTTCTGTAATCTCTCTAAAAAACTTTCCTTCTTTCACTTGCATTTAATTTTTTTGGTTTTGATTTTTTTTTCTGCAAGTGTCTTCAAACTTTCTGCTTGTTCTCTTTTCCCAGTCTTTTAGAAGAGTGGGCCATTCCCATAATCCTTAACATGGTATATAAACAATTCACCACCTAAGCCAATAGCACCACACAGAAAGCAGCCATATATTAAAAGCTGCAAGTCTTCATGTCCTGAAGGTTACCTACAATGCTCTCCCTACCTCTCCTTTTTTCTTCCCTTTTGCAATTAAGCTCACACCTTCTATTAATAGACTATCCTGTATCGGTGAGTTTTTCACACCATAACTGCATTTAGTGACTACTTTAGCTGTATTTCAAAAGTCTATTCAGGCACCCATCATCTTCAGTACAACCCAGTGGCAGGGTGTAATTTCTGAAGATTTATTCTGGTGATATTTTCTGCAGCAGCTAGCAGTATTGCAGCAGCAGAGAAACAGGCCTGGGAAGCATTTATATGGCTTGACAGTTTTCAAAGGACAACCGAATGTGCATCTAAAGCAGCTTCCAACCCTCTGAGCTTGGCCAGTCACACAGGATTTTCATCTCTCTCCATTTCCACCCACCATTAAGTTTTCTATGGGCAGCATAATTTCTACAATGAATGGATGTATTTAACTGATTTTCATCTGATGTTTCTGTCTTCCAGCCTGATAGGGTCTCCTGCCTCTCATGTAAAAAATAAAAACCCACTCATACTGGAAGAAAATGGCACAGGCACTTGGATTTTAGTTGTTGCAACTGTATGAAGCACTTGGGATATATTTGGAGGCAAAACACTTTCTGATGCCCAAAATTATTTTCCTTTATGGTCAAATAAGGAAAACTGCCTGAGGAAATAAGTGATTTCATTCAGCTTGTCTTTGAGAAAGGCAAAACCCCTTAGATTTCTAAGTTTTTCTGCAGGAGAAAACAAGTTGCTTTTTTAAGATTCTGTTGTGAACAATTCAAGGGGAGATGGTGTTTATTATATTAGTACAATCATTTAAGGCTAATTCTACCTTTAAAATATACAGCACAAGGCTGGATTGACATCTAAATGAAAACATAGATCAGTGGTCTCGCAGCAAGACAATTCCCCTGGTGAATGGGTTAAACTGTTGCTGTCAGATTGAATACAATTATTACAACTGATATGCAAAGAATTGCTCTGTCAGGAAATGTCACTGTCATTGAGCACTGTTCCCAGGCTGCCTCCAATTTTTTGTCTGGCTCAGAAAATTTTAATAACAGGTCAGAATTCAAATGGAAAAATTTAACCAAAGTTCATAGCTTCTCCCCAACTTCTATTTCAATTTTCATTTTCTGCTTTGTGTTTCACATAATTTTTTGGTTACCAGGAAACTTTTCTTAACTGTCCATTTTCTGGTTTACTTAACTCTTCTTCTCCATTTATTGTTAAGTGAAACAGTTTTTGTTGATATCTCTTACATGAGTTTGTCTTTTGATTATTTTTTCAAATAACCATTAAGAAACCACAGAGACAGCAAAAGACAAGTACAGAAGAAAAAATAATTATCTGAAGAGCATCACTTAGAACCTATTCACTGTAATGCCTACCCACACCCTGTGATCATTCCTTTTCCCATCCTTTCTTTATTGCAGTCCTCCAAAGGTTGCTTTTTGTGCTAATCTTTTTGTCCCTCTACATTTTTGCTCTCAGTAAGTGAGGCATTTTAGGACCTTGTATTTCTGTGCTAACTCACCAGATCCTCCATTGCATTTTGGAGAAAACAATCACCTTTCCAGTGTTTTCCTGTTATTTTCCAGCAGATCACAGATTCCTGCTGTCCCTATGCATGACACTGTGCCAGATCTTTGAGTGAGTTTGCAAACTTCTAGTCCTGAAAGGCTGGTGGCTGGGGAATAATACCTTGGGAGCAAAAGTGCCCTCAGGAAAGTGGGTTGGGGATGGGTCAAAGGGGAGGTTAAGTGCCTGTTCCTAGAGTAACACTCTTTTCCAAGCCAATGAAGCAGGCAGGGTGAAATGCTGCTGTGATGGCAGGTAATCAGTTATTGACTTAAGGAAATTGGTGCTCAACAGGGTACTCAGCTTGACCCATCTGGGAACTGTCTTTGGGCTGGAGTGCCATCAGTAACTAAAGGATAGCAGTGCCAGAGGACAAACCATGGGCTTTGGGGAATTCCTTTTTCCACCCTTGCTGAGGAGCACCTTTTTCTGTATAATGTCCTGTCCCTCATAACCCAGAGCCCCCAGGAGGCTCAGAAAGGGGCCGACTTGCAACTTCTTCAGCATCTGTGATCCTTCTGCCCTTGCAGATGGGAAGAGCAAGGGCTGCCTTCCCTGCCAGCCCCATGGAGGCTTTGCTGACCTGTGGGGGCTGAGTGCTGCAGAGCTGCCCAGCAGCCAGGCCACTGACCCCAGCAGCCTCAGCTCCTCCTGCCCTGCCACTGCCTTGCAGAACCTCTGAGAGACCCAAATTTGTCACTTCCCATCTCCTCCCTCTTCCTGCCACTCTGAACAAAGACATTGCCTCCTGTGCGACTCAAGCACACAAGTGTACCAGGGTCTGTAAATCCATTTTATTATCACTTTGTTGTGAAATTACAGACTCTGACCCTTTAGCCAGAATCCAGCTTCAGGTATGAACTAAATTCCCTCTTTTTAGGGAAAACCATCAAAATGCAAGGATTAATCCCACTTTAATTTGCCTCCTGGTATGCTGAGACAAATTTGTGTGCAGGTTCTTTTAACTGAAGATATATTACCTTTCTTAATTTTAACTTCTTGTAATAATCAACAGATTTTTGAAAACACTGACTTCTACCAAAAAACGTGATGACAGCTTTATTTCAGCCCATACCCCTGCATACAGCCATCCTGAGAAACATCCCTTTTCTTTCTCCCCTCATCTAAACTCTCATCTCATTTTCATCTTCTCAAATCTCTTCAATTTTCTAACTCAGGAAGTTTAAAGTTCACTTACTGTTTGCTGAAACCATTATCTCCTTTTTGCTTGAGAGCCTTGTATGTCCAGCAAACCACAAGGCAAGATGAGGGAGCAGTTATTGTATTGTCATTGCCATCTAATTAAAAAGATCCACTGCAAAGAAGTGTCTAAAATTTCAATTAATTCACTAATATATATATATCTCCAGCTCTTTTGTCTGTGAATAAAACACTAAACCTAAGTACAATGTCTTCCTGAGAGTACTGGCTTCCTGAAATAGGAAGACTCAGAGGCAAGCAAATTGTTCTAATCAAAGCTGCTACTTTCACCTTCACTATTGCTAACCATAACACATCATTTTAGTGGAATGATTGAACTGATGCTTTGTGAGTGGATGTAATGGCAGATAACAGGGCATGGTCTAGGGAAACCAGCTGTCATGAAAATCTGCAGAAACTGGGGAATGAGATAATCCTTCTTCCCAGAATAAAGAAAATTGCTCCCCCTTTCTCAAGATGGGACAGAAATTCATCTTTTCCTCAATATTAAATGTTTCAGTAAGCTCTAGATGTGTGAAATACACATCCTTCATGCCAAAAGTCCCAGCTGTCCACTAAAGACTTGCCAATATCTCTTTTTTAAATATGCTGCCATATTCATATGGAAAGTGCTAAACAGTACTGTATAACATGATATACACATAATATATATAATTATGTGCTCTAAGCTAATTTTAATGAAACAATAACATGCTAATTTCTCATTTTTGTCTTTCTAGAAGTTTTATTTCTGTTTCACCAGTTCACCAAAATTTGAGCTAAATCAGATTACTAACTATGCTAAATACATATAAGCAACTCACTCCTCTATAATATTTAGTCCAAATATTTTTCTTCATGAGCCATTGTAAGATTTGACTACATGGAGAAGGCAAAATTTTCAAATCCAGTTTTCTCATTCAGACAAAGGACTCCAAAGTAGTTGCTCACAGAGAAAAAAGCACCAAAATTATATATTTTTAGAAGTAAGTATTTTTCCCTCATATTGGAGTGCAGTGTTTGAGAAGACCTTCTACTTCTACCTGATTCATCATTCAGTCAGTGACAGGTAAGTAAATTAAGAGTAAAATCATATGTATAAACTGATTTTCTCATTAAAATTATAGGCCTTGCTGTCTTTTCAGAAGCAGACTCCTCTGAGTAAGTAAAAAGTGTTAATCATTTTGCATGAATTTGTTTTGAAACAATTATTCTTACAAATAATAAATATTAGATACTAAAAGACAAGTGAGTAATTCTGAATATTCTGAATGTCATCTTATTTATGTATAATCCATTTTTATATAGCAGGGAGCCAAGAGACTTTTGCTGGTGGATTGCTATGAATCAAAACATCTTATTAGCAATATCCTTATTTTCAGGACTATCACCTAAAATCATAAGCAAATTTTATTTTTTTTTTAAAGAGGAATACAATTACTCCTTAAATGTATTCTCAATATTTTTGATAGTCTTAGATTTTGTATGCTAATTTCCTTGTAGATAATTTAAAACCTTGAGATCAATTTGTTTAAGTGCAACAACCACTCCAGCCTAGGACAAAGAAAATATGATTGCTTAAATCTCATATATGCATCTTCCCATAGGAGTGGAATACAGATGAGCTGCAAATGAAACACTCTCATCACCACACTGCCCAAAGCAATTTTCCAGTATGCCCCCTCCCCTCAGGACATATTTTACTCCACCTTTACTATGTTTATAACATGATTTACATGTTAATGAGAAGTGACAGGGACTAAGTAATTAGGAAGCAAGACTGTAGCTCGTCATGCATTTTAAATACTGTAGACTGCAATTCTGAAATAAATATTCAGCCCCTTTCCTCATTTTCTTCTTAATTAGAAAACACAATCAATTTAGTCTCTATAACCCAAATATACCTTCCAAAGGTAAATAATGGAAAAAAATGCATTACTACAATAAGCATGACTGATCAGCCTAGTTCTCATATATTTGGTATTTTTTTTTATTACATTCTGTTTATTAATCTTGGACATTACAGTGAGAGCAACATAAAATCTAGAGAACAGTCCTTCCTCTGGGGCTGTGACCTCTGTAAAGCCACAGTGGTTTGCACTGGATGGAAATGCTGCATGGATGTGCAGCTGTGTGTCTTACCTGGATAATTCTGTGGGTAAAGAACTTTGTGTTGTGACTGGGGAGAACATCTCTACATGGGGCTATCAAGGCCCTACAATAAAGTCTGAAGGCTTCTGTGTTTGGACAGAATGTCTTTCTGATGATGTACAGGAAGAAAAGTGAAGAAATTCAGGACAGCTGACAACTCCTGTGTATGTATAGAAGGTAAGGAGTGGGAATTGCCTACCAGTACAGCCATTTATATAGCAGGGATGAAAATGGTGCCAGTCAACCACAACCTCTTTCACCTTCATCTCCTTTCACACCCCTTCCCCACACAGAGGGACTTTGCTCTTCCCAAGTTTTTACACGGTGCTCTTTGTAAGATCAGGACCTCAGAAAATAAGGCTTACCATTTCAATACTCATTGTCTATAGTGCCAAGGGAATTAAGTTTCAGAATACACTTCTGATCTATGAACACATTACCATTCCAATTATTCAGGTCAGGAAAAAACTCACAGTAAAAAAAGTAAGTTGCTTCATTTAATTGAAAAAAAAAATCAAATCATTCTCCTTGCAGATCTTCACAGTTCTTTGTGCCAAATATATAACAAAGCTTAAAGATCTCTGAAGCTAAAAACTCTGTTGGGTTTATGTTACCATTCTATGCATTTTGCTTTCAAACATAAAGATGCTTGTAGTATGTCATAGCAATGTGGTGCTTTTTTTAGTAAGAGGTGCTGCAGGAAACAGAATGCACATTTACCGGTCCTGATTTTGTTACTGAAAATAATTGTAATGGGTACAGATATGATAGAAATTTCTTGGTAGAGAAGTGACCAAAATGGAGCTTATAACTATTAGATATGTGATGATAGGTATGCTACCTCTTCTCTGAACAAGAAATACTTTCTATCACCCCATTTACAGTTCATGACTGCCTGGTAAACTCTGTTCATTCACAGGACTTTTAGGTTTCCAGATGTGTGCTGCTTTTGCATAGCAGCTGTTATGGGCTACCTTTTGGATTTGTGCTGGAAAGAGTGTTGATAATTCAGGGATATTTTAGTTATTGCTAAGCAGAGCTCACACACAGTAAAGGTCTTTGTTCCAGCCCCACCCCACCAGGGGGTGCCCAAGGAGTTGGGAGGGGACACAGCTGGGACAGCTGACCCCAACAGACACCGTGGCCTCACGCTCAGCACAAAGCAGGGGCAAGAAGCAGAAAGCAGGAGGCTTTTGGTGTGGTGGCATTTCTCTTCCCAAGTCACCCCTGTGCATGATGGAGCCCTGCTGTCAGGGAGGCTGCTGAACACCTGCCTGCCCATGGGAAACAGTAAAGGAATTCCTTATTTGGCTTTGCTTGCACACACGGTGATTTTGCCTTACCTACCACACTGTCTCTATCCCAGCCCATGAGTTTCCTCACTCTTGCTCTTCTGATGCTGTCCCCATCCCCTCCAGGGGCAGTGAGTGAGCAGCTGTATGCAGCTCAGTTGCCAGCTGGGGTTAAACCATGACAAGATGCTTACATAGTGCTAAGAAATCTAAGCATTCTCTAGGGGCATATTATATACAATTGCTATACATGCAAGGTCTTTACAGCTATTACCATGAAAAGGATCTTGTTGATACAGGATTTGAAAACTAATCATGCATATACAATAAAGATTGAAGTATAAATAGATTTTACCCAAACTGAAGTGCTAAGAGATGACAATGATGTATGCAAAGAAACTCCAAAGTAGTGTGAATAGTTTACTCTTGTCTCTTTTTCTAAAGAAATATATTCACAACTTTTCTCTCAGTATGACAAGTTATACTCTAGTTATTATATTTAAATATGAACATTAATGTCAATCTGAGAGCTACCCAAAGGTAAGCAAAACATGGCAGTGATTAATTGTTTTTTGTTAGCAATTTTCATGGGAATACACTCTAAATATCTCAGCTTGAGGTACTCGTCTCCCTCATCTATAAAATATGCAAAATAGTTAATTAAAAAGGGACAGCCAAGCTATTTCCAGATCTATATTACCTATATTGAACACATATGGAAATAAAGAGCCAAAGCCCAACACTGAAAGGTAACTGGCAAGTACAGGATTTCCTTGTAATTACCTCTGAGCTCAGCTAGCCAGATAAGCATAAATTGCAGGCTGTCTAGCCATTGAATATAGGAAGATAAAAGGTGAATTATTCCTTTGAACTAATTTTTGACAGGTGAAGTGCTGGTAGAATAGTGAGACAGACTTTCTCATCTTAATAAAAAAAATAATTAATAAGTCAACTTGACCATCTGTTTACATATTGTATTGCTACTACTGTATCTGAAAGAGTGTGAAAGATGAGATAAAAAATGCCCCTCCTAATAATGTTTAGTAAATTAGTTTTTTTTAAAAAATGAAGAAAGGAGAGTTTGAAATGCAGAGGTTTTAAAGGGCCAAAATAAGTTCTGAAAGCTGAAGCAGGTATAGTCGACCAAGAAAGGTGGATTTACTTAGCATTGGTGCAGGAGCATTTCTATAAATTAACCCAAGGTCCATGTCTCATAATTCACTTGACAGTTTATCAGCCCTGAAAATGAATTCAGGCAATTTAGATGAAGGATGGAAGCAGTGGCTTCAAAGCCCTATGAGGCAGCTCAGAAATATTCCCTGAGCTTAAGCTTTTTGTGTTCTAAAGGTTAATGGTCCCCAATCATGCCTTCCACTGGGTTTTATTAGTGTAAAAACCAGCCTGCAAGATATGCTGGGTACAGCATAAGAAAGGTAAATAGCATGAAAGATAGTTGTTTTCAAATCAAGCTACCTTATATTTGGCTTAGGGAGGATGGGTTTATGAGTCTTCAAAGCCACTGAGGAAGAGCCAGGACTACAAGGAAAACCACACATTGTCCATGGGCTTTTACCATGGTTTGCTAGGTCCTGTTGCTGTCTAAGGGTTATATTTGGCACAAGACTTTTCAAACGTGCAGTAGACATGAATGTGTCTTCTAACCAATCCATTATACTGATGAAATCTGGCATATGGTCATTTACAATTAGTTAAAATAATTTTCAAATATTATGCTTAGGTCTGATCCTCTCTGCACACATCTGCAGTTTAGGAGTCAAAAGTCACAAACCTATCTTTTATGAATTGAGCAGCTACATGCACAATGGACAATTTTATTGGGACTGTGGTTCCTCATACACAAACTCAAAAAGAGGATTCTTTAATTCATGTATTCTTAGCATTAACGGGACAGATCTCACTTTTGTGAGACAAAATTCTGTCAGTAATAGATTTACTAACTGTAAGCAAAATTGTCAATGTTTCTGTTATCTTTTTTCCTTAGTTCTCATAATGTTATGAGAAAGACTGTCTCAAGCAGAAAACACAGACTTAAGCCTGATAAACATGACTTTGTCTGATTCTTAGTATTCTTAAATACTTATTGTAATGATCTGGACTTTTGGCTGCTATTTTTTTTTTTCTGTCCATTGTGTAGTGTTGGTCTTTCTGCCTGAGTTCCGACTCTACAGCAAAATTCTGGTAAGAATTTAATGTAATTAGGGCAGTCTTTATTCCTGCTCCAAATGGCTTTATAGTAATGCCATGCCCTATTAAACTGCCTTGTGCCATGCTGAGAGAGTGCATGAAGTGGTCTGTGGCTGTGGATACAAAGACATATAACACTGTAGTCATATTGCATTGTGAATGGCACTGCATGGTTCTATTAGACAAACTATAAAAGTTGCTGCGCTTAATCTCTTTAGGTAATCTTCCTGACACAGTCCTTCTGTCCAAGTTGGGGGGGAAATGCCCTGACTTCATTGCTGTGCAAAAACCTGAACTGGAAGGAGCTGTTGTGAGCATCAAAGATGATCACTTGCTGCCTTGCTCTTCCATCTCTGCTGAAGTTTCTTTCACCATGATAAACTCATTCTGAGAGTCAGGCTAGAGATCTCTGGAAGTTAAGATGCACCTGTCCCAAGCTTGCAAGATCCTTTATTGGAGACTGATGGAAAAGAAAGGACGTAAAGAAATCTCAACAAATGAGAATGCCCTATACACTACTCTTAATATCTTTTATTTTTCCTCAGAAGGGCAATAGTACTGCCAATATCACAATAAGCTCTTAGATTTCAGTTCAGCTTCACATGTTGCCTTTTGTATAAAACACAAAGAATGTGAAGGAAACAGCAGGTTCTCCTTGTATTTTAGATGGCTGAAAAAGTTTGTGTACCTTAAACTTTTTTAAGATATAGCTAGATTTAATATTGCTGTAATGGTGGAAAGTGTTGGATTCTTTAATTTTAATCAGGATATCTATTTTAAACTTAGAAGCTTCCTGATAAAAAAATGAATGAAAAAAACCTCAACACTGTAAAGTAGCATTTAAAATATATATGCCCATCTTCCTTGTAAAGTTAAGCCTGTAGATAGGTTTTTGGGCATTCACATCTCAACTGAGAGAAGGGTTCAACACTTCTTCATCTAAGTAATAGGATAGCCACTTCTAAATTTTTAATCCAGGTAAATTTTTATCATCCAATAATCTCTTGTGATAAGATTTTTGACTATATTTTTCAGACTTCAGACTCTGAATAAATACTAAAAATTTTACAGTAGACAACAGAGGTTATAGCTTGAGGATGTTTTTCTTCCTGCTGTAAGAGCATGTTATATAAATTATTAGAGAACACTAAAATGGTTTTCTTTAAAATTAGGAGAAACATATTGAAGTGACACAAAATTGATGAAATTATTCACTTACCCTCCTAAAACAGAATAAATAAAATTCAAAAGGATTAATACATATGAGAGGTCATAAGTGAAAAGAGAACTGCAATATCTCTCTAGCTTTATTAGAAATAAAAAACCCTCATGCAATACTTTTCAATTACTAAACTAGTGTTTATCTTTTCACATATTCACAAAAAACTGCTAGTAGCTATTTAGTCTTAGATTTTTTATTTACAGCCCAAGAGAACCATTCTGATTAGCCAGTCTGACCTCTTTGATAATCTTTGCACATAACATTACACATAAAAGGATATAACTTTTTAAAAACATTTCTTTAATACTTAAGGTATTTTAAAGCCTTTTACACAGTAATAAAATAAAACTGACCAAGCAGTGTCCAGAAAATATCCACCAGTCCTCCAGAGGACTACAAACTTTAAGCGCTCCAGTGGAAGTGATTGCATATCTCAGAGAGAGATGATATGAAATTTTAAAAGGTGATGAACTTCTTAACTAAATGTAAAATTTAGCACTCATTTACACTCTGAAATATTTTATAGCCTAGCAGAAAACACATTCAATATATATTTGACCCCAAATTGATTTTTTTATAATACTCAATACTTTTTACATAACACTGTAAGTTTCAAGTAACTGAATTTTAAAAAAATATTTTTTTTTATACCATGAAGAATATAAGTGCACTCTGGCATGATCAAACTAGAGCAACAAATTTTGAAGTTTACTGCAGATCAGCTAGAAGAAAATAATATTATTCACATATACTGAACATGGCATAGCACTGACTAACATGAAAGAATATGCAGCATTATTTTTAAAGTACTTAGAAATATTTAGATATGTAATTCTCTGATTATTTGGCATATTGAAATCAGCATTTGCATAGTGCAAAAATATATAAATGTAATGGCTTCTTCACTATTTTTTCTTACTTTTTCAATGTTTTAAAAGAGGGATTTTTTTTAAAGTTAAAAGAGCAGATGCAAATTGTGGGATATATATTTTATGCCTAAAGGCCTTCCAAACTCTTCATTTGTCTCCATTCAGCTGTGTTTTTTAGCTGCAACCTCTAATGCAGAAGCAACCTTTACCACTTCTGACTGGCTTACAAACTCATGTCGTTGTGTTTGCCCAGCATCATCCAGGACTGCAAATGGAATATCAGAGCAGCATGTGATCTTTACACAATCCCACTTGATGCACCAGCACCAGGGGCTCCAGCAGGTCCTTGGAGCTACCCAGTGCACTCCCCTGTGTGTGCAGTCCCTGTGGGATACACACAGGTGCACCTCCCTCCCTGCCCAGGGAGATGTCTGAATCAAGTGCAAGGTTTGGAATTTAGCTACAGGACAAACCATGAATTTCCTTTCTTCAACCTAAGTGCAGAAATACATGATCATTACCAAAACCATCCAGAAATACACAGAATAACCTTAAAGCTCAGCTGATATATTGGACAAAGCATCTAGAAAATTCTTTATTATTTCCACTACTGATGTAGGCACAGCAAGCAATTAAGGAAAGCTCCAGGCTGTAAGAAAATGCCTTTCACGGGGTGATGTGATAGATTAATCTGACCTTTTCAAAGGCATGGCCCACACAGATTTCATACGGCGAATCCTGTATCAATTGCGTCTCTTTGACCTAGACACTCTTCCTAAGGAAAGCATGAAGGGAATGACTTGCTTTTAAGAAACCTGAATACAGGTGTCTCCACTTAAACCCAATGCTTTATGTTCAACAGAAATCAATTCAGCACTGTAAAAGACTACAGAAGTCTGAACAATCAAGTGAACAATCCACTGATCTCCAGGATGAGCTGCAGCGCCACGTGCTCTCCTGCATTTCTTTTCAGATCTCATCCAGTCCCCAGATCCAGCTTTTATTAGTCTTTGTCTTTTAAAGTAAAATGCTTCTTCTCTCAGAAACTACTTTTTCCATAACTACCTCATAAGTACTTTTTTGCATGATCAAGTCAGATTTAATTTTTCTTTTTTTCTTTATACTATATATGTTCAGATTATTTGGATTCTCTCAGGTTTTCTAGAATTAGAATCAGTCTTATCTTACTGTTATTTCCTGAACACTTTCCAAATATGCAGATTTTACTGAATAGGATATATCTCTTACTTCTGTCATGAAACCTCTATTCTCTGACATTACTGAAAACTCAGAATTATGCTTTCCAAGTAACACCAGCTGACAACTATTACAGGCTTTGGAAAATGTAGTGGCATAAAGAAGCATGGTTAACTCTTTTATTTTGTTTCAGGTAGTTTACAAGCCTTATCAAACTGTTTTTTATTTTTGCATTAAAGGAATGGACTGGGAAAACAAAAAATCATATGTTTAATTCTATGTATAGTTACTTTTAACAATTTCAGCAGCCCTAACCCTAGCAGGTATACAGACCTATGGTAAGGATATAGTTTTGAATCACCACTTTTAAAATCAAAACAAAACTAGGCTGTATTCTCAGTATTTTGCATTTAATTCCTAGATATATGTTTAGGAGCATTGAGTCTAACCTGAAACCTTCTGGCACTGGATATTTAGGCTAAAAATTTCAGTTAGGCCCTTTTATAATAGACAGACTATTTAAATCCCCCAAATAATCACTAGTCAATTATGAACAGGATGGACTATGACTGAGACTGAGTGAACATGGTCAGATGGGCAATTGCTCTGCTGGGAGGTTGCTCTCCACTACTGAATTTTCATGGAGAAACAAGACAGGAAAGGGAAAGAGATTTTCATTGACAGAGCTAAAACTGGAAATTTTCAAAAGTTTCCCTACTCGGAGCAGAAGAATGAAAAAAAAAAAACTCTCTTAAAAAATGTCTGATGGAATCATTTAGTTAGTATGGAAAAGAAATAATTCATGCAATCTGTTCATTTGGCTTGAACACAAAAAATGAAAGGTAATAAATTATTATAGTTGAAGAGGTCACCAACAGGAACCCATTAAACAATGTTGAGCCAAGTTTGGTGGAAATAGAACAAATCTTATGAAAAATGCTTTTTAAAACGTATGGCTAATACTGCAAGGAAAGCTCTTTTAAAGTTCTCGTGGATCAGTTGAGGACATTTTTGTAAGAGAAAGATATGAAAAATTCAATATTACACATAACATTAATGCTTGAATATTGTATTGCATATCACTTGCACTTCCATTTCCCTGCAATTTTCTGTCCAAGACCATGCAACTGAAAGCAAAAGGGTAAAAGCTATTAATATCTTGTAAATATATGTATTTCTTTTAAAATAAAGAATCAATTAATGAAGCATCTATGCTGTTTCTACTTAAGATATGGAGATGTGTTCTGAAAATGAATAATATCATTTTTAAGTGAATCTGTCAAAAATAATTGTGTAGCAGCAGTTTAGAGGAGTACATGCTATGAATATTCTCATTGGCCTAGTTGTAACACTGTTATTATAACTGTTTAATAACCACATGCTTCTCATTTACTACATATGAACATAGATTTTATTTGAAGATGCTCTTGTTATACAATTGAGGTTGGTCAAAAGAGAAGTAAACGATTTGGGAAGAAATTTGCTCTGACTTGATGGAATCAAAAATATTATCTTTGAGTGTGTCAGTAAGGGCATGCTACATACATACTGAAAAATAATCTCCTGTAAAACAATAGATGTTGAAAACTAGAAAACAAAAAGACTGAAAATTCACCTGAATGTTTACTAACTCTCAAAAACAGGATAATGTTGGTGTGAGTATTTTCATGCTCCCCATCCATCAAATTCACCAATTAATTCCAATCAGATCTCTCAGTTTTCTGGTGGTAGAGTGGTTATACAATATTTGACTAAATATATGCCATTGACCGATCCTGACTAATCTTTTCATCCATGTTGAACTGAGTCATTTTGCTCATGGGACTTCTCTCATCTGGCCACACAAAATATTGCTACCACACTGTCCTACCAGCTCAGTGAGCACAGGTAATTTGACAGCTCTAATGAGTTCTGTACACACAGTCCTGAGAACTCAGTAGAATTTCTATTCTAATTCATTCAAAGAAAAGGTCA
Organism: Agelaius phoeniceus; assembly: GCF_051311805.1. NCBI lineage: Eukaryota > Metazoa > Chordata > Aves > Passeriformes > Icteridae > Agelaius > Agelaius phoeniceus. Next base: position 61,964,084 of record NC_135269.1, read on the forward strand.
GTTTGCATATTCTGTCTCATTGCTGTATAAAAAGTGTATAGTACATAATGACTAAAGGCCAATTCCTTCAATCATTAAATGTACAGCATTCATGGTGTTAATACTAAGGTTAAAAATATATATTTATGGACATTTTTCTATCGTATTTATTTCCTAACAACCACCTCATCAATAGAAACATTGAACACCTTCTGAAAAGTCTTCTCTAAGTGTTGATTACTTGAAATGAAGAGGCCTTGCTTTGATAGAAACAAATTTTGTGTTCACTAAAGCATCCATATAATTCCTGGATAGCTAAAAGCACAGAATTCTCAGGTGCAGGGAACATACTTATTGCCAGACAGAAATACACTTTGCAATATATTTTCTCATGCTGTAACTCTGTATTTTTGAAAAAGTGAACTATTTCTTCTTTAATATTTAGAGAACTTTTTTGAAGAACCGTATTTTTTATTTTAAAATATGTCAGAGAGACATTACTGGAATATCCTGATTTTGAAAATATGAAAAAAAAAAAGTTGATGACATTCTCACTAATAAATGGGCCTTTATTCCCTAAACAGTAAATTACTCAGTGACATCATTGACAGAAGCTCTGGCTATGTTGGAAAGTATTGATTCATATTACTAGACAGTATCTAATTAATTTGGTGGATTTCAAACCATTTCAGAACTGACTGACAGGTGGAAATGACCCAGTTGAGTGGGGGGGAAAAAAAGGTTTGCACATATAGCTGCAGCACAGCTGACCAGGAGCAAACACTGCACAACCACACAGACATGCAGGGAGGCTTCTGCAGGAGCTCTTTCAGTCTATTTGGGTTTTGTCAGTAACATTAAAATACCCTAGCCTTATGTTTTCTAAACACTTCATCCTTGTATCAAAAACCCCTAAGCTGTGAAATATTTTTAAAGTTAACAGTGTGCAAGGAAAACATTCAGAATGGAGTTCTATGAAAAGAATTTTCTAGTAGAAGGTTGGATTGTAGTTCAAAACCACAAAAAGATTGTGAAAAACAAGTGTTCAAAAACACAGTAAAAAATGACTTCTTTTAAAATCTGTTATGCCTTATCAAGTAAACCTGTATTCAGTGTCCTCTCCACAGGTTTTTGTAAAGGGAAAATGTCGCTATAAACTGACCTTTTCCTGAAGCATTTGCTAAAACTCTACAAATGTCAAAACAGCAGTTCAAAATGAAAACAGCATCATCAGGAAGGAAACTCCAGGGGTACTTGTGCATGTAATTTAACAAAGTAACTCGATGTATGAACTGTTTTCCCTTTGGCATGTAAGATCCCCATCAAACTACTAGACCTCTAGCTCTTCATAAGGCAAAAATCTAGCCAATAGTTTTTCTAAGATGCAATGTTCAACAACTTTCCTGGCATTAAATGTGGTTTAAAAAAATAATGAGAAAAGCAAACTAATAAGGTTTAATTACCACTGAATAACATGCAGGTCCAAATAACATGAAGAAATTTCAGGGCAATCAGACAAAAGTACACATTGTCCAGGTCTCTTTTGTCCTTTTTCATCTTTTATTGTATCACAGTCAGTATTAATACATTTCTCTGTCACCACAGTAAATGAATCCTCATTTTGTTTTGAATGGGATTCACGGTGCTTCAGGAAGACCTGCCAGTTGAACTGGAAGGCTGAGAGAAACAAAAATGCATAGAAGTGAATACCTAATGTTTCATCCAATCTTATTTTCAAACAATTGCATGACCCCAGGATGATAACTAGCATTATAGGGTTTTTATTTGACTATCAAAATATCAGAGAGCTAGAGTGGAGAACAATATAACTGTATTTGAACCTAAAAAAATGCCACTGCCTTTGGGATTACTGGGTAGCTTTGAAAAACAACTGTCATAAGAGATTCTTACAAATGTCATTGATTGATTGAAGGAAACAAAAAGCCACAGTGTTAATCCTAACCTCATTCTTTTGGATACTTATCCATCTCCTGCCTTTTAAATCTGTTGTCACATGCTTGAAGTTCACCAGACACTACAACCATTCATTCTTCTGAGTTATTACGGAAAAAGAACCCATCCCACCTCACTCAGGAAAGCCTCTAAAATCACTGAAGTTAATCAATTCACTTAAAATGCAGGAAAAAATTATATGAATAGAAGTCAAACAACCAGTCTCAATGACTGAACCTTGAAGACAAGGCAGCAGATAGCACAGCAGTCTCAGAATGGCTAAACTAATACTAGTGAGTAGAAGCACATCTATGCAAATGATTTTGTGCAGTGAGCTTGTGGAAGGTACTGTTTAAGAGCATTGATCTCACTATTACTCTAAAATATTAATTTACCACAGAGATGTAACTAGTAAATTAAAATATCCAGTGCCTGGTACAACAACTAGGGTTCCTTCTGGGTTCCTTCCAACTTGAGATGTTCTACAATATCCTACTCTATTAGTACAGACTTTTGGCAGACCATTGGAGGTGAAAGTAGGTGTTCACAGGATAGCAGTAAAGATTTTGTGACTGATGGATGCACAGGTTTGAATACTGAGTTTTTTCCCTAATGACTCCAACAAATACTTTCTACAAAGCACATATAGACCTCATCCTTTTCTTCATGTTCCCTTTCACTTGGGCCTAACTAAAACCAAATTACTGACCTGCAGCCAAACTTTCTGAAGTTGCTGGGTTGAAAAAAATGTAGCAGAAAGTCAAATATGACCTTCAAGCTAACGGAGATCATGAAACAAAATCATTTCTTGTTATGGAAATTTAGAGGGTAGGTTGATAAAATACAGATTCATGGGGACTGATAAATCCTTACAGTATAACATAAAGAAAAATATCCAACCCATAAATGAATCCATTCTATTAGAAATACATCTTATACTAAAGTGTGGAGCACTGGAAATCTGTAGAGCATCAGACTGAGTTTGATAATCAAGAAACACACTGGATGTTATATCCTGTTGGAAGAATTATGCCTGCTGCTCAGCTTTATGGCTGTCTAGAAGCCATTAAAGTGCATTTAGCTGGAAGTGAAACAATATTTTTCACTGTTCAAATGTGGCAGTTTTGAGTGTGAGACAGAAGACAATTTAGGAACCTCTGAAACACTCGTTGGTATAATAGCAGCGATCCATCCTCCCTAAAGCAGCAGCTAATGCTTTGGTTTTCTCCTCTTTTTAACTAGCAAAGTGCTCAGAGGAGCTCTTGGTAAACCCTGCTTTTGCCCCAGCTGGCTTTGCTGGTCTTGACTCCTAGGATTTCTGGAGGCTCACCTGTTTTGCACAGTGCTTCATGCCCTTAATTCATGCATTAAAAAGCATTTCCTCTGCCTTGTAAACAAGGTGGGAGTTTGTTTCCATAGAAACAACAAAAAACCGGGAGCTGTTTCTGTTTCCATAACTGTGAGGCCCTGGTTTTATTCCTTAGGAAAAGCATAAGGATCCCACATCATGCCCTCTGTGAAGGGAACACAAGAACCAGCACCTGCCTAGATAAAGTCTAATTCTCTCAACTGTGAATCATAAACTGACCTCACTATCCTTCTGTTTATTGAGATGTAAGCCACAAATACGATATTTCCTAACTACACTGTTATTACCCCATCACCATAGTACAGTTTTTGGTTCCAGCTAACATTTTAATATCAATGCATGCTATTCAGAACTGGACCTTTTTACATTATTTCCTTGGCCAAATAATAAAATGATTCAATTATACCAAAATTTGGCACAAAACAATGCCAAAACCATGTAATATAGAAGCTGACCTAAATAGAAAGAACAGTAATTTTTATACAATCAATTTTCTTTTGATTTTCTCTCTACATACTACACATATGAAATCTCAATTTCTGTTTGCTCCAGCTTCAGGAGTATTGCAGCACAACAAATACTGAACACTTTAACTCCTCTGAGTCCTCAACAGTCAGCACTTGTTTCACATTGGGATTTTCTAAGGACTACAAGACTCAAGTTTTTCATTCAAGTTACTGATAGGTTCATGTTTAGTGGCTAGTAAAACCTTTTTTTTTTCTTTTTGTTTTTAATGACCATATATTTGCACTATCAACTATGACCAGAGTTGCGAATTCTTTCCTGCCTTTTCCATATGCACTCAACATGTGTGCACCTTGTTTCATAATACAGATCTAATTGCTTGTACAGCCACATTATTCTGACAGTTGTAATCATTAGAAACACAGACACTCTGTGTCTTCATCAGCAAGTTACAAGCAAAAGGACAAAGTAAAGAGAAATCCTTAAGGCTTTGAATATAAATATTACAGTACAGCTGGCAAATTCAATTTTTTTCTTTGATATTCTTAGTAAATACATATGATATTTTGATATCATATTTTGATATTTTATAATGAGCATTAGGTTTATTCTCAAAATGAGTAAAAGCATCATTCCCAATCCCATTCCTTTCCTTGTTAACTCTTCTGTTTTTTTAATATCATTCTCTCTTCAGATTTTTGTTTTCCTTGCAATTAATAGTCTTTCATTTCTACTCACTGGTATTATAATTTATCTGAGTTCATTGTAATCTCTGTCCTGTTGACATCTTTTTTTCTGGAAGTTTACACTATTACTCAGCTGAGTGATTTCACTGACTTCACAGGGCAAAGAGAGAAGGGGTGATAGATAAGTACTCAACAGAAACCCCAGGTGCAGATAATCACTCCACTTATCACTGTTTTCTGCCTTGTTCCCTTTCCAACTTTAAAAATATTTCCAGAACCTTTATGAGCTGTCTTTGTTATGCTCTCTACAGGGGAAAAATAAAAGAAGACAGTCTGAAATAAAAAAGCAGGTCATATCTTTACATTTCTAAGCCTCAGAACCTGCAGTGAGACTCAGTGATAGAAATGGGATACAGAGAAAGAATTCTGCTCTTTCTAGGGCTTGAATGAATGAAAAGGATACTCATCCCAAAATATTTTAGTTGATTTATATGGTCTTTGAGTCACTGTACAAGACCAACTTTCACTAAGTTGTAAATCTCAGCAAATCAGAAGCTTCCCAGAGAAATTCCCAATCACACAATTCATCACCCTGGTAGACCTAAGGTCCTTCATGAAATACAACAAAAATCTCTTGTCTCAAGACTTCATATATAATTTATGGAACTACAAATTAAAAAAAAAACCAAAATTGGCATCACCTTGAGAAGATTCTTTAACTACACAGGAGCACAAAAACTATAAAACCTACCTGCCTACCAGGTTTATGCAGAATTTACTCTCAAAGAACGGAGTATGAAGTAAAAAATTCTGGTCCAGGAAGTAGTAAACATTCTGTATGTTACAGACCCTAATCTTATTGGATAAATTAGGATAATCTTGTCAAGAGTACATGAAGTTCTATTTCTTTCAAGTTACATCAGGAATATAGGTCCTGCTGTCAATTACTTCATCCCAGTGCTTCAATTACACATAAAGAAGAGGAATTGTGACATCTAAAAGATTGATAATAACAAGAATGTAGTCTGAAAGTATATATGTATAAAATCCATACACAAATGCTTTTTCACAGCAACTACTCTTCTCAGGAAGAAAGAATGGGATCAAATCCTAAACAGTGGCATCAACAGCAAGCTTAAAAAAATCATGCCATGAGACTCCTGCTCATTTTTTTCTGAATATTGGAAATTATTCAGTGGAGGTTGCTTTTTTATTTTTTTCCAAATGTCTGGTTTCTCAGTTCCCTTTATCTGTTCTTTCTGAAATGAACACTATGGCTACAAAAGCTCACACTCTTCGACAATGAGACCGTGTCAACAATCACTTTTGAGATAATCCTCTAATCTTCACTGATAGTCAATGGAATAAGTACCTCATCTATAAGCACCTCATTTTTTAAGAAGCAGAGCCTGAAGTGAGTAGCACTTGCACTGGTGGCCACATCATAGACACTGGCTGTATAATTTATTGCTGTACAGTGACAAGTACTAAGACCAGAAGATAGGGATGTAATGGAGGTCATGGAAAGACACATTGTGTCCGAGGTTAGGGCACAGGCCTAGGAATGGTGAAACACTACTTCAGCTTCCTGTTCTGCTACGTGGTCCTGACCAAGTTATCTAGCTGCTTTAAGTTAGATTTAAGTTAATTAGTCATCTTCTCTGTAGATATCTCAGTTAGTTATCCAGACTCCCTGTGTGGTAAATAAGACGAGATGACTCACGCCCTCATCACCCAGTTCCCACTGAGGGCCTACAACAGGAGTTTAGCAACTAGTCCAAGTGCAAAATTTGCATTATAAAAGTACAAACGTAGGTGAGAGTAATCTTGTTCTGCATTAGAGATCTGGCTAGACTAGATAGACTAGATATAAAAGAGTTTCTATTTTATCTGGTTGAAAAGTAGCTTCAAAAAATGCCTGAAGAGGGAAAAAAGCCCTTTGAAGCATGCTAGACCCACTAACTATTATTTCTTTTACCCTCCCCTAATGGTGTGACTAAGTTCCTAATTGAATAATGGGTCCAGTTACATTTTCTTCCTTGCAAAGGTGCCATAAATTTACAGAATAAAAATTGTGAAATACCCAGATAACACAATAATGGAACCATATAAGTACCTGTGAGAGATGTATCCAGCACTACCTGTATATGATCTTCTAAAAGTGCAAAATGAAATGAAATAAATCCCCTCTGCTGTATCATTATGACTGAACATAGTAAACATTTAAGGTCAGAAATGGAAAAATGAAAAATTTAAATCTTTTATATGCATTTTTTTGTCTTCTGCTAAGGCACAAGTCTGCACATGCTTGTCTAGAAAATTCACAGTGTATTCATCATCTTCCATGAAGCAAACATTTGGGAACAAGCAGACTGGCAAGCAGATAAAGTGAACATAATCAGCTATTTTTACAAATGCCCTTCTGACTTTCACAATTCATTGATCAAATGCTGATTTTTTTTTCCTATTTTATATATAAGAAATTTGCACACCTCTTTAGGCTGCTTGGTTGAACCAGCTGGCAGAGATTAAAGATTACTGAATTCTCTCTCATCTGTTATTCAAAAGAGTAATCCCATTGCACATAGAAGAAAATAATTTTGCATTAATGATTAAAGACATAGATTTGAAATCAGCTAGAGATTCTGGAACATCATGCTAATGCCTTCCCCATCAGTTGTAATTGCAGAGTTCTAGACCCACTGATCCTGGGGCTATGGTGCCTTTCTTTAAGGGCTGAAGGGAGCAGATATGTCCTCTGGATTTTCTATTTGAGCAGATGCATTGCTCGAGGCATCTCAAGCTCTACAAATTTACCTTGCAGTTTTAGTGGATTTTCCTGGATTCAAAGTGAAGATTAAGAGTGGCTGCAAATGGATACCAAACACCGAGAGCTGGTTTTGAGATGCTGCTTGGAAAACCTCAACTACATTCTCCAAGTGATGTCAGCAAACCACAGGCAGAACAGTTACTTAATCAGGAAATTGTCTCAGTGAAATTTAGGTCCTGCAGCCACCAAGGTGTGAGACCAGACAAGCACTTGGTTTCTGTATCATCTTGCATTTGAAAAAGAAGAGAATTGTGGACCTGTTCTTTGGTCAGCATCAGTTATCTTTTGATGCAGAACATTCAATGAATATTATGTTACAAATATAATGTAGAAAATAAACCCCTTCAAGGTAGTCATGATACCTTTAAAAAAAATGATAATGTGGATTGATACATTCAATTTAGTTTTGACTTCAGTGACAAATTGAATCTGCTAAGAGTATCAGCTTTAAAAAAGCTTATTGAATATTTTCCAATAAATCAAGTCCAGCCATCCTGCTGTCTGTATCATTAACAACCATTGCATGTTAGATATAGTACAATCTACTAATTAATAACATTCTAAACAACTCAAGATTGTGAAACATTTTAAAACATCTCAATGTTTTCTTCATATATAGCATATTGATGTCCTGAAAAAAATCATTAAAGAAATTTATAATTTCTGAGGTTCTGCTAGCACTGTATATGGCAGGAGTACTACCAATAAAAAAAGAAATCTAGTACTTTAGTAACTGTCCTTTTGCCCTTTTACATCTGTCCTGTTACACATGTTTGAAGGGAAACCTAAACACCAACTCTCATTTCAATATACAGAATATAAAATGGTCTGTTTACAAGAGAAACCCTAAAAACTTGCTGAAATGTAATCAGCAATGTGAAATCTTTAGTGCAAATCCATAAGTCAATGTGCAAATCTTCACCTGGTTGCTTACCATTATCTCCTTACTTAAATGGAAATGTGTTCTAAATAATTTAACAGAGATCAAATTACCTTCCTGTCTTATACATGTGTCCCTCTACACATTTTATTTAATATTGTATGATATGTCCTGCATTTACTTTAGGAAATTATTATCCATTCCATCACTTAGAGTAATGTATTAACAATCCAGATCAATTTCAAATGTGCTAAAAGAGAAATATTTTAGATGCCAGCAGTATTAGGAAAACTAGAACATGAACTGGCAATCTATTTCCACAGACCTGCTTTGCACTGTATATACAGAGAAGTATTTATCTCAGAACAAAAAAAAAAAATAAAAACAAAACCAAACCAAACTAAAACAAAACAAAAACCATAAAAAACCCCAAAACAACAACAAAAAACCCCCAACAAAACAAAAAACCTTTCTATGCAATTGGTCTAAATTCCAATAAAAAAGAAATGTTTTGAAAATGCAAGAGCCAAAGAAGCAATCTTGCATCATTATAGCAATACCCTTACAAAGAATAATCCATTTTCAAACAATTAAGGAAAATAAGTCTTCATACCTTTTACCTCTGTCAATACCAATCAGCATTTACAATGCATAACATCTTGGAGAGGGGGCTGAATTCAAGGTAGTCCTTTTCCTGCAGAGCAAACCTGCTTATTTGATCAAAATAATCCTATGGAGATGTTTGGCACTTGTTAATTGCCTCTAGATATGGATCAGAAAACAGAGGGAAAAAATTAGTAAAAACTATTCTGAACCAAACCCAAAAGCAAACACACAAAAGACATGGTGTGTCAAGGTTCTACAAGTATTGTCATCTGGCATTTGTACTTCAGCAGCTAGAGCTATCTGTCAAGACTCATGCTTTCAGATTGTTTAGGTGGATAAATATGCATTTACAGTTTTCTATTTTTGAAACTGTTTTCCTAAACAAAACAAGCTATCCTGCTCTGCTACCCTGAATGGCCAGAGAATAGAAAACCCAACCTGAGAGTAACATATGGCACAAGTATCCTGAATAAAAGGCATATTATGACTGTCCACTTTATGCCTCATTTAGACATGTAATTTATATAATGAAATATCTGGCATTAGTGTAATCATTCAGGGAGCCCAAGTGATGTTCTCAAGTCTGACACCACTGCAGAATCCTGATGAATTGAAGCACCCATTTCTCCCCCTTGTGTTTAGACATATTTCAAGGAAGATTTGATGCATTTAGCATATTTAATGCAGGATATATTGCATAGGAGGATACTCTACAGGAAGCTAATACAAAACAATAAACAGGGAATTTATGCAGGTACACAGCCTGGAACTTCAGAGATATCTTTTCTGTATCTGGATTTCAATACATACTCAAGAGTGACCATGAATTAAAAGGTAAACATGAAGTTAATTCCTCCTTATTTTTGGCATCCTCAGGACATTCTGAATTGATCTCTGGAATGCATAGCTTCATTTTCTCCTAGGTTTTGTACTACAGCTTAGAATTAGTATTTTAGACTTATTCCAAGGAATGCAGCAAAATATTTGTGTAATGAGAAATATTAGATATCATATCATATCTATATTTAATTTGGTTCCACTTTTCTAGAAAATTAATACTCCCCTGCAACTACAAAATATTACTGGTCAAAATTTTAAGCATTCCTGCAATTTTTTGCCTCTTGGTTCTGCAGAAACTAAAAAATAGCTTTGCATTGACTTTAACAGTATAAAAGGTCAAGCTGTTCACAAAATCACAGAATATTCTGAGTTGGAAGGGACCAATGAAGGTCGTTGAGTCCAACTCTTAAGTGAGTTTTCCAAACACAGAGAGAACCCACAAACTTGGCATTATCAACATGATGCTCTAACCAACTGAGCTAATCTCTTTTTGTAGGTGTGTAACTGAAATAAATGCAGTTTCCTGAAACTTTCTTTATTAACAATCATTTCTAGATGACCCATAATTATTCCCTCTCAAAAAAAGCTACTACTTTAATATAGTGGAAAGCTCAGTTTTATCTGAAAACAACAATAATCAGGGCACTTCATGGAAAAAGCAGATTAGTTAGCTAATAAGTCTGTCCTTCTGGAACTTTAATTCTGGAAATGCATGCAAGCAGAGAAGAGGCCACAGCTGAGACACTTGTCAAGTCCACAGCAGATGCTGGGTTAGACTTTTGCTCTCTTTCACAGCTGTGCACAGGATCTGAAATGCTGCCACTGGAAATGCCAACACATCATATGTGCTGGGATATTCTTCCTTTCTAGAAGAACAAATACTTGTTAAAACCATATGATTCAATCCCTTTCCATGTGAGATCTCAATACTGAAAACCCTACCCTAGGTGAATATATTTTGAAAAAAACTTTCAAAAATGTTCAGTGATGTCAGTAGGTTTTGCATTTTTAAACTTTTCTTTATCTTTTATGGAAGACCACAGAATACCTAACTGTGTTGAAATACCAAAATGTCTCAATGTAGCGTAGGAGAACTAAGGCTCTTTGGAGAAGACAGACCTAGGAAGGATCTTAAGGTCAAAGTGCAACAAGGAAATATTACATCTATTTCTGACTTCTAGCTGTTTGGAAGAAACAAGAAACAATTTTCCCTAAGAAGCCTATTTAGTGATCAACCAAGGTGGTGACATTTTGTCTCTAAGGACAGTAACAGCAACAACAACTACAAGAAGAAAGCAGTAAATGACAGAATGATGACTGAGTGAAGACACCAAGCCTTAAAAGCAATGAAACAGTGATACATCAGCTGAAAGCATATTCAGGTGATAAAGGTCAACAAAAAAAAAAAAGGAGAAAAAACAAAGTGAGTGAATTCCTTTTTGGGACTTTCTATACAAAAGAAGCTTAACACAACATTGGGGTTTTTTGGTGACTACTGTGTTTTAGTGTTGTAAACTGTTCCTCTCTCCTCCAAAGGATGTGTGCCAGTCATTCCAAGAGAGACTTTCTGCCACTCTGACACATAATTGTGGCACCTTAAAAAGCTAACAATTTGTTTTTTTCTTCAAGCCAAATTTCAACTAAATGGTCAATGGTACATGATCTGTAATATTTAGGAAGTATTAGAACATGACACTGTCATTGGCAAGTCATCCCTTAAATCTAGCAGATATATATGAACTCTTACCACAGAGTACAAGGAAAAGAAGGAAAGAAAACAAACAAACTGGAATAAACTCACTAAAAAATTAATAGCACATATAAGGTAGGTACTCTCCTTTACACACGATATTTAACATAAATACATTTTACACTCGCCTTGTACTTGTGATCCTGCAGTCCCAGGTCACCTGCCATGTACTGTATTAGAGTTCCCTCTACTGGATGAGTGACTGAAGCTATTCCTTAAGAATTTTCAAAGTAAACTTTCAATTTACTTTTTACTCTGTTTATTGACCTGAAGTTCTTATACTGAAAAACTGAAGTATTCTCTTGGTGACATATTGAACTAGAAGACCAAACCACATATAAACAATGATAGATTTCCTTGATCTTAGAAGGATTGTTCAATTCAGTAAGTGTTCACAGTTCAATACAAAAAGTATTGTCCAGGTAATGCACTTCACAACAGAAGCTTAAGGAAATTCCATAATCTGAAAGCCTCAGGAAAGTGCCAGGATTTGCAATGGAAACAGTATCTTTAATGTCAGTGATATATAGGTTGTCTATGCACAGATAATTGCATAGTCAAAAACGTAGAAAGTTATCTTGGTTTTAGTAATTGTACAAGAATCCATTGAAGTAAAGGAAATTTTAAAATCTGATTTCCTCAAAGAAATCTGAAAGTTTAATTAGGCCTAGTCTAGATGGCTTATAATATGAAGAGTAATTTCTTAGCCATGGCATTTTGCTGTTACAGTTTAAGGTTGCAGATCCTCTCCTATTACTCATCTCTCTGATCTTTAGTAGCAATTCACCACTTTCAGAACATATTGTGACAATTGTTCAACTGGAACTCAAAATAAAGAGTGAGCCAGATGACACTCCCAAGCTTTGCAGTATTCATCACTTCCTCAATCACAGTTCATTGTGCCTTATGATGGTGGATGATTTACTAAACTTGTTGGAACTTCTCCTGGTACCTGAATGTTGACAGTATATATTTCTATGCTGTCATGAGCATGCTTATAATTTTCAAAGGCATATGAGAACCACTGCCATGTTAGCAGGAAAAATCCACTTATTAAACAGTGGCAAAAGAAATATCCTGCTTTGAATATTAACTACTGGAAAGCTCCAAAATACCAGGCAGTGATAAGGACCTTTCCAATCTCATCCTGACACTATTTTTTTCATTCAGCACTGAAATTAGACAATCAAATTGAAACTAGGCTCAATTTCTATTTCTTATACTAGATGAAATCTACTGCCTTATCCTTGGGAATTTGAACACCGTGGCCTAATTTTAGAGCTTTATGTATTTCCATGCTCAAATCCTCCATTGGAGGTCATTCACATGGTTTTAATGTCAAATATCTATGTGGAGGAGCAGAGGTGAGAAGGAACTGCACAGGAATTACACTCCAGCAAAGGAACAGTTGCAGAGCATCAATGAGGCTGTGTCATTCCTGTGGCCTTAATGAAGAAAGGATAGATTGCTACAGTTGAAAATAAAGATTTCTCCTCAGACTGCGTGTGCTTTTAAAATAAACATGCTGCAGCAGATTTCCAAATCCATTAGAGCTGCATGTACAAATACTGCCTAAGTAACACATTATGCTCATATCTGCAACTGAGTCAATCTCTCCTGATTAGTTATGCCATATGTGAGAGCTCATATCTTAAGAATAATTAATAAAGATATTTTGTAGGATTTTGCATTTTTAAGATCTTAAATGCAGTCCTTGTTGATAGCATGGTGGTTGTATACCTTACACACAACCATATATTATTTTACAGATTTTATCCATTAAAACTATTTAAGAATATTCTCCATGTGCTTGCATATGGTTTCGCTAACATCAATAGGAAAACTCCACTGAACTGAATCTGCTACACTAAAACCTTAACTGGGTTTTTTTAAGGATGTGTTTTGTCAGTGTTTGGTTCACCTTAACATTAGTACAGCATGAATGAAACAATCCAGCGTTATTCTTATCTGCTGAATTGATTTTACTTAGATATACCTATCCTTTCAGGTGGACTAAAATTCACACAGTCCTCCATGGAGGCAATAATTTAATATTAAAACAAAAAATGCCTTATGCCTAATTAATCTTGATGCTTAAGTTTCTGAAATCAAACTATTGTCTAAAGCTAAGGATGCTGTATGTGATAAATGGCCAAAAAAAATGCACCAGAGAAAAAGCAGAGGTACATCTAAGCTGAGTTTCCATATGCATGGATTCAGATATGTTAGTCTAAACATTTAAATACTAGAAAATTTGAAAAAAATATGAAATTGAACAGCTGAACCAGACACCCACATTCACTGAATTTGCTGCTGACCTGTAGTGGAAAAAGTCCTAAAACATTTGGCATCCAGTACATGCACTTTCTTTGAGACCAGTGGCTCTGGGAGAAGAAACTGCAACTGCAATGAAATCTCTCTTGCTCCTGGGAAGTCTATGTTGTGTAAAGCCACAATGAGTAAATATAATTTCATGGATTTTGGGTAGTATTTTATGAAACATGAATATTTTTGACATTTATTCAAAACAGGTGGTGATACATGGTCTTCTGCAGTATCAGCATGAGTTTCCTCCTCCTAAATGAAATATAATACTTTACAGTCCTCAAAATGTTTTTCTTTTTCCATGTGCATTTCTAGAGAATCATTATGATGTATGACATACTGGGTTTCAATTAGACCAAGATGTGCTAGTACTATATTAACATTTCATAGAACAACCAGTTTTTGCTAATTTATTTCACACCAAACTTCCTAGCTTTAATTAACAAAAGGAAAATATCCATTCAATTTGATTAAAGATCCCCAGGTACACTCATGTCCGTCTGAGGAAGTTCTTGTGAAGATTATGATAATGAGTAATTACCTTAGCTAAAAGCTGTTTTTATTCCATTGTCTGGAATGAAGAACTTGAATTGTTTCCTCTCAGGAAATTAAAAAAAAAAAAAAAAAGAAATATTAAATTATGTTCAGACTTTGGTTGGATAGTGAAATTTACCTCTGTATTTTCTCTCTACTAGTTTTCATTAAAAAAAACTCCACTTTTCCATGACATATACTCATACCCTTTTTGGTGTAAGACAGAACCCCTCTCCTGTTTGAGACTGGCAATGATGGTGTCCCTGGAAGTATTCACACAGTTTGAAGTGATTTTTTTCCTTTTTTTTTCTTCTTTTTCTTTTACAGGCTTCACCTCTTTGCTAGGTACTGACATTTTTGACCTAGATCTAAAAGGAAAGAAATTACAACTGCACCCTTAACTTCTCAGGAAACATGAATACAGTTCTCAGATATTAACTTTTGTGGCACTGAGCTCTTGCTCCCAGTCAGATGCTTTATTTAAGGTTTTATACAACTGAGAAGTACAGTCATAAAAAGGCTCTTTCAGCTGACCTTATTTTTGTCTCAAAGACTTTTAATCCCTCATTACTTAGAACAAAAAGATGAAAGAAGCCCTCACAGAAGCAAGGGTACACTGGGGGCAGGCTCACCATCCAACACATCCCATGGAGGAAAGCACACCCTGGCTAGCACAGATTGCCTACATACAGGCTGAAATACAGATGCACACCATGGTCAGCCCTGCTGTCTTGTCTATCCCAACTAGAGAATAACAATTCCCTTTTTGGTTATGCTCTTGGGCATCCTTCACACCAAAAATAAATTAGGGGAGGGATGTCTGCCTGCCTAGGCTTTGCCCTAGTGTGGTGTTTTGACAAGATTAAGTTCACAGCTGATTTAGAAATACCAAAACGGACACTGGTTGAGTGGTCCAGACAAAATCTGAGTGCTACCAGTAATCCTATTTTTATTTTCTAAAGGGAATATTCTTTACCTTCCCAGCAGTGCTGGCTAGGATGCTGGAAGGAGTGTGAGAGTTTGTCTCTGTGTTTGTGTGCAGCCAGGAAGAGCAGACAAAAGGTATTATCCAAAGTGCCCTTCTCACAGACATTCCTTTTGGTGGTGTGAAGACTTAGTCCCCAGCTTCAACCCACATTGTTTGTATTAATGTCCTAACAGGTTTCATGATTTGTTATTACCATTCCTTATTACCAAGGGAGCACTCTCACAGTTGAAACAGTTTACTTTACGATGGATCAAGTCATCCTTAGGGAAAATATCTAACAAGTACTTTAAGTAAAAAGAAGATGTGTGGACACTGCGCAATTCATTTTTAATGAGTTTTGCATATCATGCCAAGTGAAATTATTGTGGGATGTAGAGCATGTGTTAGATAGGATAGCAGTGGGGAAAGAAGTGGATGAGAGGAAGGGGAAAGAGAGTTGTTTCTTTAAACTACTTGCTTCCTGAGACTTCCACTCTTTGAAACTGTAAATATATCTAAAGTTAAGGAGTCATTAAATACACACACCCTTCACTGCACTGTGCAAGAACTATATACATTAGCATATTTTTAAGAAACATGCTATCAACAGGACAGATAGAAAAAAAAAATCCTAACAGTAGACCCACCTTCTCTTTGTATCGGTTGTAAATTTACTTGTCATTTAAAAAGCAAATTATATTTCAATGTTATCAGGTCACTATCAATGTCACTTAGCTTTGCATCAGGATAAAAAATGTTCATTATGGAAACTGCTGTTTCTTCAAATGAAAATACCCTCCCCTGTAGAGATATCCTGCTGTGTCTAGTTTTCTTGAGAGCACAGAGGCTGATGAAAATGCTGCTCTTTCCACAAAGGCACTTTCTGATCATCAACAGCCAAACTCTTGCTCATGGTGCTGAGTTGGATCACAAATAAGTGCCCATGACAACTGTGCTGCAGGGTTCAGGACAGCTGTGACCAAAATCCTTCAAAGGAAGGGCATTTTTAATGACTTGTTATAATTACAGGATTTTAATTTTTCCGAGGTGGAATGTTGGTGTATCGGCTTCAATGAAGCTGATGTCTCTGCTTATATTGATTCATTTAGAGTAGACTCATGCCTGAGTTTGCCAAAATCTGCAGCTGTTTTACCCAAAGTAAAACCTCCTGTGGAAGACTGGAATTTGCAGGTCCAGTTATTCAGTCAAGTGGATGTAGACTTTTTCAAAATCTTTTAGGCAGAAAACCAAAAAGCTGCATTGTCATGGACGCAGAGAACTTACTGCATAACAAATGTATCCATGGAATCAACACTTTTGACCCCAAAAAATCTTGTGTTGATTGGCCTTCTTCTGATCTAAAGGCCCTCCACTGTGCACACCTATCTCTTATAAATCAGAAATTCTTTACAAATATAAATATCCAGTTCAAGTTCTGAACACTAAGTTAAAACCATTTCTTTGAAAGAAGTGAAATTCTCCCATCTAAGCTTGGAGAAAGAGGGAAAAGAAGAAGGATATAACAAGACATTATATCAAAGGCATTTTAGCCAAAGAACTGTGCACTTTATTCCCCACTTGGTTCTCTGAAGTGACCTTCACTGGCAGCTGGTACCAGACTATAACAAACAGCATCTCACTTGGGAAAAAAAAAATTGATGATTGCCATGGCAATAAACTCCTTACAATCAGCCTATGGGAACTATAACATGTCTAGCAATTTCCTGGCTTACAGGAAGGGCTCCTCACCAGCAGGAGGAATCATCTGTAGCTGCTGAATTTTAAGCTCTTTTAAGAAACTTGGCCTCTAAATAACTTATCTTCATTGAGTGAAAATGGCTCCTTGGTCAGAGAATGGGGGTAGGTTTGGCAAGTCACTTCCTTTCAACTCACTGGAGGTAATTAGAAATCTGTTGGGATAAACTGGGTACCTGCCAGGTAAACTGGAATGGGAAGCTCATTAAAAAGCTTTTTTGTAAAATATGCAGTCTAATTATAGCCATTGAATGAAGACTACAGGAAAACCCAAAAACCAATGCTTTGGGTAATCGCCAGAGACTTCTCATAATCTCCTTGCACCTGTGGTTTGGTTGGTCTTTGGATTATGGATTATTTTTTTTATTCCACAGACTATGCACATGTACAGAAAAACACACAACAGAACAGCCCAGCTTGGACAGTTGTTCTTTTGTATCATTACCCTGACTAAAATATAGCTTTAGCAAAGGAGAAGAGAAGTTTCAGGTGGTTTTGGTGAGGGTTTTTTAGGGAGGGAGGTTGTTGGGGGTCTTTGGCTTGGTTTGTGGTTTGTTTTTTGTTGGGTTTTTTTGGGTTTTTTTGGTTTTTTTGTTTTTTTTTTTTTTTTTTTTGCTAAAAATTGGGCCTTTTCCACTTGCTTTTTACAGGAATAGTAAACTTTTTTTTAGTGAACTTTTTAGGTCTTAGTAATTTTCCAAAAAGGGTCAGTGATGCAAGCGAAGAGATGGACAAGAAGAGAACGCCCTCCCTACCCCGAATAGCCCATTAGTGGTTATTACAGGGCTGTTAAGCAAGTTCATGCCCTTCATAACTTCATGGGTCAGTTGGCAAACTGTCTTTGAGTGCAGCTGGGGCCACACGGGTCACTTTGAAAGAAAAATTTCTGGGGTTCAATATTCTCAGCTGGCCTCTCAAACGACCAACTACTTCCTACAGGAAAAGAAAAACATGCAGATATTACTGAGAAATTGTCAGGATATTTCATTTGATACACAAGCAGCAAAGAGCAAAAAAATTATGAACGTAATAAGTTCAGTGAAGACACAGTATCACACATAATTAGTTTTTCACCAAATACTTTTTCTTAACCACACTATAAATAAATTGTTCCTTCCACTCTTTCATTAATAAAGATCAAATGACAAGCAATCTTTGTGAATGAATAACCAGAAGGTACTGCTGCAGCCATGAGGAAATGCGTTCCACAGGAAACGAGTAGTTCTAAGGACGTCCAGATATAGCAGACCAATTGGGTATGCAAAAAACTTAATTAAAATTAGCAATAATTCCTTAGGCCATTTCCTCTTAAGTAAATATTCTGCATCTTTCACATTCCTGCATGATCTACTCTGACAGTTTTGGAAGAGTTGCTCTTTTTAACAGATTGCAATCTAACCCCAAAATAAACATTTATAAAAAGGACATTTTTAATGGAATATTTCATTTAATCTTCTAGGGGAGCCTATTAAAAACATGTTCAGTTCAAAACCAAAGAAAAATGACTTTATTGAAGGCTTTATCTTAGGAATTAGGATTTTTCATTAATTTTTCTTTCAAAAAAATTCTGTAGTTATTCCATTGGCTTTAATAAAAGTATTTTTGGTACAAACCTGTTTTGTTTTTTTTTTTTTTCTTATTGCTCATAAGTTTTATAGTTCTCTTTACTGCTTTCTTTTTCTGCACTGCTTTATGCACAGGGATTATGATAGCACTGGATATTATAATGAGGATGGTAGGCACCAGACTGCAAAATTTATTTTACCTGGGTACAAAAAGCAAGAGGCCTGCAAACTGTCTGGTGGCATCAGTATTCTGTGATACTTTGTGTAGAAGGCCCTGCTATTCCCCTTCACTCTGGAGGTTCCCTTTATCTCACATTTCTCTAGCAAAGTCTGACCAGGGTAATCAACAGAGCACTTTCACAATTGAAACACTTTACCTTAAGAGTCATTTTAAATGGGAAAATATAAAAAAGAGGTACATTCTACAATTCTGTAGTCCAGACATTTCTAGAAAACAGTAGCTTTTTACACAATTTTCACACAAATAATATTGGGGTAAATGCTGTTCCCATGCATGGCTTTTAGTTTTTGTTGGTGGGCTATTTAGGAATTACTGAGAGAAGACAGTTGTCACACATGTAATTGCCCCTTTGAATAGGGCTTTCTCAGAGAGAGCTGAAAGCAGAATTCAAGCTGTTAAAAGCTCCCTAGAAATGTCATAGGCACACGAGAAAAGAAAAAAGGCAAAGTGCTCTCTGAGGGGAACCGTGTGTTTCTGTGAGGAAAAAAGCATCTAAAATTGCATGAGTACATCTGGAAAGGACAGAGATACTGCAGCCTCCATTCAAGCTACCACTGTCAGCAGACCAAAGAGTGGGAATTTGGGAAGGGATTCCTACCCAGAAGACCATGGAATACCCATATTCACTGCTCCTGATTATCATCTCACCTGAAAATATCACTGCTTCTGTGACCCCATGTCCCTTAAATGAAGCTTCATGCTACTTTTGATGAAGGGGAAGGGTCACTTTACTAATTAGTATACATCTTGGTAATACTTGTGAGTTAAGAAGACAAAAAGGACCAGGAAGCCTTAAAAATATTATTAAATATCATGCCCCACTACTGGAAATATGGCAAATCATAAATGAAAGACTTCACCACACATTTTTGTAGTATAAGTAGCTATAACTTTGCAGAAATGCAAGAACAAAAATTTCTGTCAGACATGTCAGACACTAAGACATTTTAACATCTCAAAACTGTCAAATATTTTGTTCACTTTCCTAAGGAAGCAACTTAAAATGATAAATGACTCAGTGTAGATGAGTTTATTTATAGTTTATTAGATTCTCTTAACTTAGGAGAGAGCAAATAATGTCCCCTCTCAAAACAATGTTGTCCTTTCCACATGGGTACATTCTCGTTCTTACCTTTGTGACCATTTAAAAGTTTTCTCACTTGTGATATTTCTGTGACTATGATTAACTAAATACTAAGCTGAGTTCTCATTTCTAGTATAATTTTTAACTCTTCCCCCATTTCCTTGACAATCCTATTTTTAAAAATGAGGCGACAGGACAGATAGGAAGTTTTAACTTGTGATTCATCATAAAGAGAAGTTAATTATTTTATGCATACTATTCCTCACACTCAATTATTTTTCAAGGCCTGCATTTTTATTAGGATTAATTCAATAATAATTTTTCTTCTGATGTATTGTAGAAATCAGGTGTTCTAAGTCACTTAAGGCATGATAGAACTGCTTTTTTACCATCTCTTTGCTACACTGCACCACCCTGTTGTTGCTCCTATTAGTGTGCAGCTGGGGTACTCGGTACACATATTCTTCTGGTTTGGGAATTTTATACACATAAGCACAGAACAACCACACCAAGAAATTTCATTTCTTTGCAACAAAGAGATTCTTGTCTTAGGACTGCTCTTTTACAATTTAATGTGTTTCTGCAGCTCACTTTGTAATCAAAAGTTGCATCACACACACAGGTTGATCATTAAACCCTTTGCAGGATTGCCCATTTCATCATAATCTCCCAGGGCATCCCTTTAACTCACTTTCTTTGGCCCAAGGCCAGGCTACATGCCAATGGAAACAGTACCAATGGTACTGTTGTATCACAAGGACTGGGAGAAGTGTTTGACATGCAGTTATCTCAGATAATGCCCTTACCACACTTCTAAGTTGCTTTTTCTCAAGTGAAATAACTGAATTTTACATCAGTAAATTTTTTTTCTTCATCACTTACCTATCCTCTCACTGTTTTCACTGCTCTTACATGCATTAAATTTCAAACTGTCCTGCTGCCCATTCAATTCATATTTACTTTTCACTTTCCTGGTGACAGGATTATCTTTATACACGTCTAGTAGGCATCTTTCACTGACCTGGAAGAGTCACAGTTGCTCCTCACTCAACAAATTGCCAGTTCCCTCTGCCAGGCGCTCTTGCATTTCAACTAGGGTTCAGATTAGAGTGCAGAATATTATTGTTCATGCAATTACTGTCCAGGTCAGTAATGGGGTCATCAGTAATTAAGATCTAGAATGCTTCTGATCATTTTTGTTTTTATTAAAATACCTAAACCAGACATCCTTCTGTTTCAGGGTGAATTACATGTTCTCACATATGTAAAATCAGGAAACTAAGACTCACACTACTTCTAAATTAGGTGTAAATCATAAATTTCTCCCTTTAAAATGAGAGCTTTTATGTATTGTCTTTAACACTTTCAGTCTCCTGGAAGGAAAAAGACAGGTTAGCGTATCTTTAATTTCCATCTGATGGATAAATTTTAATTAAAATTAAAATTAAAAATTGAAACCATGACTCAGCTGTAATAGAAGTATTTACTTATTTTGTGAGCTATAATTACCATAATAAAATTTGAAACCTGTTTTATTTTTTAAATATGCATTTTTCTATAAACAGTTTGTTTATAGTGATAAGCCAATTAATGCTTAACAACCATTTAAAACATGGCAGTACATAACCATCTGGCCATTATTGTTCTGACTTGAACTTCATGACATGAAATGCTAAACTGATTTAGAGACTTGGTTAACTGGCAATATCTACTTGATCTATTTTTTGAGCATGAACAAAAACTAAATCAGAATAGTACTAAAATGCAGTTATATTTCTAAAACTCAAATCACTATTGCTGATTCATGTTGGGCATCTGACATTTTTGGCATTTGTTAGGCCAGAACAACTTATCTTGTATCGACAAACCTATACAGTGCCTGTGGGATTCTACAAATCCCACCCTCAGCAGATGGGATTTGTAGAAAAAAAAATTATTCATTCAAATTAGGAAATTAAATACCATCCTGTACTTAAAGAAATTTTAAAAAATTCCAGTTTCTGTAGGTGGGTAATTCAACAAGAAGTGCAGAAGAAGAACCTCACCCATCAATGCTGGGGCACACCCATCCAGAAAGCAGCTGGGCAGGAGAGGACCTGAAGGACTCCAGGTGGTGGAGCCTGGACAGAGTCCTGGGCACCTGGATCCAGACAGCTTTGCCAGAGCAGGGGGTTTGGAGGAGATGCCCTCCATAAAGTCACTTCCAACCTCAGCCATTCTGTGACTCTGCTACTATTGACTGAGAGTAAAGATGAATTTCTCATTTTCTCTGATCAGTTATTCTAAGATATCTACAGTGGCATATTGCCCTCATTGTTAGGAAGCAGCATTTTATTTCCAATCTGAATATTTCAGATTTCTATTTCCAGCAGTTGAATCTTAAACTTCTTTTTTTGCACAGACACAAAGATGGGTTACTTGGGTTTCTCTCCAGGAAAAGAGAAAACTAATTGGTGTTATTACTGATTCTGAAATGCTCATATAATAAATCTGTTCCCTAATTGTGTTTGCTGGCACAGAGATGCCAGCCACCACACTGAACAGATGAATGACCAATCATCTCTTTATTTTCTTCCTTAGAAAGAGTGAAAATTACAGAGAAAATTAATGCTCTTAACTTTTTTTCCATGGAAATTATCTTGAAATTATTCCTAAATTGAAATCATAAGCAGAAGTAATTTCAAATTTCTCCAGTTGTGCCATAAAAGAGTCCAAACAAGGATAATTTCACATCTTTCAGGTTCAGAGATGTAAAGAATAAGCCTCCCAGTGTGGTGACATTTTCCACACACTATATAAGGACTGGGGGGTATCAATGGAGTGATTCCTTCCTCACCATTATCACACTGCAAGTTGTCCAGCAATTACCTTGACAATGTATAAAGCAGAAGGATCTCACCCTCCAGTATTCCTAGTACTGGGGTTATGATGAAAAACAGTATCTAAAATACACAGAGACAATGCCAGGTTGTAATTCACTCACAAACATTTTCTATCTGGCTCTAACTCACATTTTTTAAGGCCCACTGAAGCATCATCGAATTAAAAGCATTCTCATTAGATTCCTTTGCCATGACAACGGCTTGGAGGGGGTTTCAGAATGATTTTATGGTACAATTTTTGTGCTGTGACATATTATTTTCATGCAACTGTGGAGCATGCAGACAGAAAAATATTAAAGTGCCTGGATCTTTATAATAGAGTGTATGGAAATAACAATCACCTTTTTTTTGTGTTGGTCTCTGCTGCATGCCAGAAGTGACCTTGATTCTGCTCTGTAGTGTTTGATTTCAGGTGTGCAACTCCCATCATGGCCAGTTAACAAGGAGTAGAAAGTTCATAACAGACACAATTGTCTAAATACCTCAAAACCAAATGAGTTCTTTACAAAAATCCAATGCTGTATTTAAATGTAAGTTAACAAAAAGTCTCAAAACTATGGAATTTCTTACCTGTGAAAAGTATGAATGATTTCCACATGTGACAACATAGAAGCTGCTATTGGATCATTGTATTTATTTGTGATATTTCAAATTACAAACCTTACATATATTCATGCTATTCCTTTACCTCTTTAGGAACTTATTGGATGAATCACTTAAACTTATTGGCAGCAAACCCTGGGCATCCTGCCTCATAGTTGGGCAAGAGAAGGGGTTATTCCACACACATCAGTTTAGGAGCTATGACCCAATGACTTTGGGCATTCTTTGTGTTCAGTAATTGCACAATCCATTTCATACCGGGATACCATTTTTGATCATTGAAAATATTAGGAAAATAAAGCAGAGTTTGCTGTTGTTTAAACACATGGGCACATTGAGACAAAGATGTGTTTTCTTTTCTGTGCTCTGAAGTCTTCTTCTGCACCCATATGTTTGATAAATAGATGCAATGTCAGATAATTTTCTCCTTAGCACTAGAGAAGCTTTGCATTCTACCCAAACTTACTGAGTGACATAGATAAATGGGAAGTCACCACTCTTTCCAGTCAGAGAATAGTGATGTTCTCAGATTTCTTATTATGAGCATATTTTATTTGTGGCTCAGAGCAAACTATTTCTGAGTTGCAGTATGTGCTCTTTTAAAATTATAAGAAATACTATGAAGCTGTCAAGCTTCAACTGCTTGCTTTGAGGGAAGTGTTAAGTCAATGTTTTAACTGTACTGTCAGGATACAGCCCTAGTGCATGGCAAAAAAACCCCAAAAAACCCCAAAAAACCAAGAAAAAAAATCAGATTTCAAGATTTCATAAAACTATGACAATAACATTTGAGAACTCCATGGGTAGAAATAGAAGCATTCACTGTTACACATCTGTCCACAGTTAATATAGAACCTTAACAAGGGGATATCTGTAGGGGACTTTTTGCCCTTGGCAAAATTGGCTGGATAACAAGGGCTCTTAGGAATATCTGAGCAGGTGTTTTCTTAAAATTATCTTAAAGAGGAAGATGATCAGTAGCTGGATTAAACTGAAATGGGGAGTTAAAGGAACTTTCAAAACAAAAAAGGCATCAGCTTTAAGTAAGTGTAAAATAAAAGTGGAAAAAGGCACTCCCTGTCTAATTTGGGTTCAGGTATTCAAGTGGTTATGATTTTTCTCTTAGGGTCATTGAGGAGACACCCAATTTAACCTTACCCAAGATACTTTTGCTTTCTGTCTGGACAAAAGGTGCCCATAGGACTGAGATTCAAATAGGATACATGTAAAAACTTGACTGGCTTTTCACCTAAGGTTAGGTGAAATGAATGAAGGTCTAATGTAGAGAATGTATAAAATAATTCTAATCCTACAAGCTTATCCATCAGGAAGTCACCCAATGTTTTCAATAGCTTCTGATTTCAGTGAAACTTTTGGCCTCAATTTTAATGGAAGGCTTTGTTTTTGAGGTATTTTCTTTCAGTGAGCAACTGAGAAGACATCAAAAATGCCATTGAAAAATATAAAAATTGTGTATATAGTCTGCTGCTGAACACCTTTACAGACAAAGACAAGTGTGTTATAGCTGATACAGTACCTGCTCCCTCACCTCATACATTTCAGTCTGTATATCAGAATTTCACAAGGCTGTTGTTAAGTCCTGAGACAGTGGAGATCTTTCTCAGAAAACCTGACAGGCTCTTAATTATATATGTTCTGGAGAACACTGGTACAATACCAATTTAGTTTCCTTGGTTACTAACTCATGTAATCATAATGTATATATTTTACAACAGCCTTATTGTGACATGCCAAAGAAAGCATGTCATTATTCAGGCTGGCAAACACTTAATAAAAACCAGCTGTACATAACTTTAGATTATTTAAATTATTTCAAGCATTCTCTTTTCATTTGACTCAAATAAAATGGCAGCAGTAAATCAGGGTATGCACAGAAGAAGTCAGGATTATATTAATTATAATTTTGGCAGTGTAATCTTTATGATCAACTATATACAGTGGACTTCAGAAGATGTAATAAATGTCAATGTCTTGTTATGAGTTCTGTATGAAAAAAAGGGATCTGGTTGGACAGAAGCAGATTGATATGTTCTTCACATCTTCACTAGGAAAGAAAAAAATGTCTCAGAATCATAACTGAAATATTTGCAGTCTCAGGCTTTCATTAGCATACAATAAGATACTTAGCTTTTTCCCCTGCTCATTTCTACCTCATGGTAAAAGGATGACAATTTCTTTTTACTTGACTATGACAAATAGATTTTGTCAACGTCTCTTTAGCTATAGGGTGTTTTCTGATATTCAAAATGGATGTCTCTGCAAAGAGCGTATCTCAGAAAAGCCAGACTTAAAGGGAGAGTTTACCTTTGGTTTTATAGCTTTGTGAATTTATCACATTTGGGGAGCTATAAAGAAACGTAAAATAGGTTAAGGGTTAAGTATGAGCCATGGAGTTTGAGTGGATGTGTGTGAGAGAAGACAAACTCCATTAATTTCTACTGCAGGCAGTTTCACTTTCCATTGAACAAGAGTCAATGGAAAACAGCACTAGTGACGTTTTCTCCATTTTTTTACACCTCCTTGGGGGCAAGCAAGTGGTGGGGAGTCGTTCATCTGAGGAATTAGCCACAAAATAGCTCTGCCTGCTCTCATCTGCATGCAGTTCAGTTCTTGCCTGCTTTTTAAAATCAGCTCTGTTCCTTTTCCGTAGGTTTCCTTCAGCCCCCTTTGGAATTAACTTCGAAACAGTTGAAGATCACTCACATAATATATACAAAAGGTTCCATATAAAATGTTGAATGCAAAAATCACTACAAGTAAGGCACCGCTGGGACCCCTTTGCTGCAGGGTTTCTTTTGTGTGTCCAGCCTCAGTGAAGAGAAAAATGTCCTAAAGAAGAATCAATTGTAATTCAGTTTCCTTCATTTATACTTCAAAGTGAATTAAGTTACCTTGATGATTTGTTGTATAAAAGATTTTAACTTTTGAAAAAACTACCTTTGTCAAAGGCTTTAAAATACCAGCTGCAGGAAAAGATGCAAATTTACAAAGGAAAAGTGAAATTAGCATCATGAATGCAAGGGGTGAATAAACAGAAAAGTGACTCTGGAAGGGAACTTCGACTTTATGTACCTAGACATCTGTGTTTAAAATGCTTATTGGCCTCTGTGTATAAATGTTGAAAAGAACATTTTTTCCCAGGGTAGATGTCAGAATAGATCAAATGCATGGCTTGGAATACACTCAGAAATAGATCAAAGCAAAACCACAGCTCTACAGTGGTGCAGCCTTGTTGGCCACAAGTGAGACCAAAGCAACATTAGGGTTCCCATCACTATTTAATGGCATGTGACCAAAAAAATATTTTGGTACTGTTGGAAGCAGTGCTAACTGAAATCTGGAATCCCAAAATGATGTTTTGAGGGAAAGGATTATTATGGTAGTCGTAAGCAAAATACAAAGAAAGAAAAGTCCTAGTAATGTCTGATGTGTAAATCTAGTGACACTAAGAAGGCAGGTTGTGAATATGGTATCCATAACAAGTTCAAAGCTGGTAATAAATAAATTTCACATATATTAACATTTACATAGATGAGAAGTTTTGTCAGGAAATCTGCCCATTAGATGTTTACATCATCTTAGTTGTGTGACTTGGAAAAAAATTTTTATTAGCTAAAAAGTTTCGTTCCTCAGGTGAGGTGTAGAAACAGGTCAATGTGACATGCTTATACCCAGGTGAAAAATCCAGCAGCTTTTAGCCTTGCTTGTATTGAGAGGACTATACTGTGACTTAGACTGGATGTCCCTTAAAGCAATGAAGGGATGATCTGGGGCTCCTTCAGGAACAAGGAAAAATCTGAGAGAGAGAGAGAAGAGAATAAAGGAAATGAGAAGACAATAATATGAAGGTTCCAGTTTGGGAAGTGAGAAGGGAGATTACACTTTTCTTTCTATGAATAAATGTATATCTGCAATGATAGCAGCTGTCACTGCCATTGGTGTCACTGCCATTGGTGGGTGATAACAGAGACAGATAGTCTGGAAATTCCTGCCTAACTCTCTGAGTATCTTTCTGAAGCTATATGAAAGACACACACATGGTTTAAAGAGTATTAGAAGGCCCCCTGGATAGCTTTTAAAGAAATTTAAAATGTTTTCTTTTGACAGAATTTCATAAATGAAGGCATTATTTTTGGGAAGTTTAGGTAATAGTTGAGAAATTCTAAAATCTCAATTTAGAAAAGCATTGTCAATATAAAAGTTACTATGACATTAAATAGGTGTGACATTGCTGATTTTCTAGATGGGTTTTCTTAGTAAAACTCTAGGATGCCACAATACATCCAAAAATATGTATTACTATTCAAAGATACAGAATGCTGTAATGTGCACACTTTTAATTGAGAAGCAATGCTGCCACTTTCTCATAAGACAGAATGTAAAATTTCCTGTGAATAGATTCTGCAGTCAAGTCCATTTCTTGATGTAGCTAGGGTTCTTTTGCACTTAAAAGAAGGGGTTAGCATCCACTTTGTGCCAATGTAAAGTCTTCCCAAAAGTACTATTGAAAAATTAATGGTTTTGATGGCAGGTAACAATGTAACCAACACAGAAATGATTTTTGAAAAGAAATATAAAATCCAAAGGCTTTTAATTTTCAATAACCAGAAACAGAGTTACAGAGTTTGAAATTAAGCCTCTTAAGTTTTAAGCCTCTAAAGATACAATAAACTTAATATAGTTGTGGGGTTTTTTGGTTTTTGTTTTTTGGTTTTTGTAACAACAGTCTTCTTTACTGCAACAATTTGGTCAAAACCATCTCATTTCTAATAAGGCACAACTCCTATGTCCCACTTTCCCTCCTGCAGAGTTTGGAGTGATTCCTGGTTCCTCACGTGAGCTATTCCAAACCAGGACATGTTGTCTGAGCACCTCTAATGGACATTTGGACTAATGGACAGCTCATGGACATTTCTTGGTAAGGAACACTGGGCAGTACTGCTGCTTGGAGAAAACTCCTTGAAAGCTCAGTTCACACTGAGAGACAAAAATGTCTCTCATTTTTAAAAGGATATCACTACAATGTATTTCTGAGCTACCCCAGCACTCACAATGCATCTCAAATGCTTCTGAGTTTAGGAGAAACCCCAGAGAAATGTCTGGGATTAAAAGAGCAAATTCCACATAAAAATTTAAGTTTTTCTATTCTCATTTGACATAGTTCCACTGTATTTCTTTAAAGAATGCTACTGGTCTTTCCAGCTGATACCTAAATGCCTGCTTGACACAAAGATCAGGAACAAGTTCTCTTACATGTTATTAATTATTTCATGACTCACGTTACCTTTACAGAACTGCTGTAAATAAACAACATAATCTCAAATTTATGAACACTGGGCTAGATATGCTCTTAGGAAGCTTTCACTTTTTCAGAATCTTTATTTATCTTTGTTTTCTGTATCACTCAAAGTTTCTAGCTGCAGCTGCCAACACGTATTTTATTATTTTTCTTTCCTCCAACAACATCAGAATGATTGCATAAGACTAAGTACCAATTTGTAAAACTGCAAATTTATGGAAGAAAGTCTCTCTGTGAATGCCAACTAAATTTTTTCTTTTGATATTTAAAGCAATACTGAGTTTTCCATTAAGAGGTTGTTTCAGTCTTCACATTTACTGAGAGCTGTAGTTATTTTACAGTAAAGCAAGCATGAAAACATTTTTTGCAGAGTACTGTTTTGCAGAAGTAGTAAAATAAAAATAAACAAAAAAAAAAAAAGGAAACAAAGTAAGATAAAAGTCTAATTTTTTTTAAACCCCCCTTAAAATGTTATTATTTTCTGCAAGGGAAAAAAATTAAAAAATGTTTTATGACTATCTCTACACTGTAACTTATGACAGAAGAAAATTACTACACTTATAAACCACAGCACTAAAAATTAGAAAATGTCAGTTTAGCAGTTTTAATTAATGTTCTTTCTTATTTCTATTATAATGAAATCTTTAATAATCTTGTCCTATTACTCTCCTCACAGCTTTGCCACTTCAATCAGTCTTGTGAAAAATATAACCCCTTATTTTCATTTACTGCAGAGAGCCCTGTGCTCCCCTTGTCCATCTTCCCTGCTGCTCTCTCTGAGCCCATCATCACTGAGCAGCCTCATCTCACACCTTCCTAGTTCTTAGTCCTTATGCAGAAAACCAGTGTGAATGAGCATTAAAAAAAGAAAGGAAAAAACCCAAACAACAAAACAGCAAAACCCAGTGTAAAAACCCACTGTCTTTCTGCAATATCTCCTGTTCTGTCTTTCAAGGAAATTGATATCCCCTGTCTATGTGAACAGTGCTGGCCCAGGGTCTTACTGCTCCGCTTCTGTTTTCAGAAGCATATGTGGGCTAAAACGGCCCCATCAAAATAATTTTTATGAAAATGAGACCACACAATTTCAGTTTTCCAAATTGCCCCTGATTGTGATCAGAGCACCTGGGTTTAGCTGTGAAGGCTGCACCAATTTTGCAAAGGGAAGAATAGGTAGATCCTCAATTACAGCTGCACTCAGGCATGCTATTGCTTATAATAGTGCTTAAGCCACAACATGACATTTATTCTCAGAGGTAAAGGTCAAAGAAATAAATAAGGAGAAGTGACAAAAACAACCCTGGCAAAGGTGCCCCTTCCTAGGCAGCAATTATGACAACCTGCACCATGCTGCAAAATTAGCCTGCAAAGTGAATTATTTGAAAAACATAAAAATGAATGCAAACAGTTCTCTTAATTTAAATCTCAGGGTGAGCACTGGGTTTTGGGCTTTTTTGGTTTGTTTTAAAAATATGCAAGTGTCAATAACCCCATTATTTAAATAAAACAATAAAGCTGCTCCTCCTTTTCAGATATGCAACCTTTTACAGTTCTATGATTAAACTTTTAGCTAATTTTGTAATTCAGGAGAACAAAGCAATTTACAGGTCTCTACAGAAAAATGCTACAAAACTTTAATTATTTTGAAATTTCAGGAACATATTTAGCTCAACATTGAACAAAGCTAGTTGTGCCCATCTACAGCAGTAACATCCAGAGAGCTGTTAGCATTCAGTAATCATTTGGAAAAGGAACTTGATGTTTCCTGGCTATCATAACAAGGTTAAAGCCTGAAACTCTGCTAATTTCTAAAAATCCTCAACAGTAATGAAGTTAAACTGATTGACATCAGCAGAGAAATGGTTACTGGTGTGTATTCAGACAACTGGAAACTCTTAGGAGTAATAACTTAAAATTATTGTACAAAATAAGTTGCAGAAGAGGATGAGAAGAGTTCTACCTGCAGACCTAACTCAGCTGTTACATCAGTAAGGCACAGCTTCTGACCCTCCCAAATCCCCTGCTCCACCAAAGTCTCTGTGAGCACTACACTTTAGACCTTGACCTTCCAAGGTGCTGTGGGTGGCCCCCAAGAACACATGGATCCCTTTCCATCTGCAATCCCTGCAGGCATTGCATTGTCCCCACATGCATGAATACAACAACTGCATAGCTCCAGGCAGTTATCAACAGGGAACAGCACATATCATAATTAATGTAACATTTTCATAGATTGAAGCACCAGGGGATAAATAGGAAATTCAGCCTTTTTAAAAAGAAATAGAATTGTTAGGCACACTTTAGTTGTCATGCACTGAATTTTCATTTGAATAATACAATTGAGGAGAAAAAAATAAAACAGATGAAACAAGAAGAAATATTAAGAAGAAGGGGTTTATCTGATTGCCAACCCCCTTTATTTGCATTCATGTAAAATAGGCTGATTCCTCAAATCACCAAACTGTTCTAATAATAACTATTTTTACTTTCCTGGCATTACTCATCTGAAATATCTTACAGATCCTGACCCATCATTCACATGTTAGCCATGCACAATACATGATAGCAGGATTCTACACAATCAGCAATATTATTGCAGCATTTCTGGCTACAGTGACATTGAGACAACCAAACCCTTGCCTCTGTGGACAGCAAACAAGCTGAGATTCTTAGCAGAGTGGCACTGGTGCCTGCAGAGAATGAACAGGCAAGTCAGGCTCATGTGCTTCTGGCCATGAAGTGAGAGCAGATTGATTATCAATATTGACATCAATACTCATCTCTCCCCTGTGCTACTGCAGAACTTATTGAGGAGCTGGAGGGTGAGGGGAAGGTGAGGGTGAACTCTTTACTGCTACTCTCTTCCACACTTTACAGCTGGGATTGTTTACTTCTGCTCAAGCTTTTTAGAAGGAGGAGTAGTATATGGCCCAGATTTAACAAAGCAGTGGGCCAGAATCCCAAATCTGACCAGGAAAGTGAGAAGAAAACCAAAACTCTGACTTCTAATATTTTAAGTGATTCTACATAGAACATGAAAAAAACCAACCCCAGAATAAAAGAAAAAACAAACAAACAAACAACAGAACCCCAATCCATACCAAAGCAGACAACCACAACAAAATTGCAAACCACTTAACAAACAAACAAACCAAATAACAACAAAGAAAACCCCACCAAAACAAAACAAAAAAAACCCCACCCAAACCCCCAAAACCACTTGAAAAAATCTACTGGTGCTAAGAGACATATATTGAATATTGCTCTGATATAATACTGCAGAATAGTATTTGCCAAGTTGCTGTGGTATTCTTCAACTTCCAGACATAAAAATTGGGCTGTATCATTCAGAATCAGTTTTCCTATCTAAAACTTGAAAGCACAAGCCATTGGCAAATAAGCTTGGAAGTACACTTCTGTAGGAGATGGATGGAGTAGTGGAGATAAACAAATGGAACATTTAACAACATCATAGGTTTTTATAAGTGGAAGTGCAGGGAAAGAAATCCCTTCCCACCAGCCAGAGGGTCACTATTTTCCATTCATCTCCATCTGTTTTTTCTGGCACAGACACAGCCATCACCTTGAAATGCTTAGGACTGTGCGTTGTTAATGAGGACACTCCATACTTGCCCAGGAAATTGTGTTCCCACATTTTCTCTATGTTTCTTTGGGGTAAGAAAGGAGAACTGGGATATGAATGGAGACTACAGCACCATATGGAATATTGCATGGAGACAGATTTCCCTGTCTGCCACATGCTGCAGCAGTGCACGATACTGCCTGAACAGGGATAGTACACAACCAAGGGGAACAGGGCAGCTCTGCACAGTGAGGTACATACATGGTTTGAACCAAAACAGACCTACATATTTTAAATGTTCCTCTCTCTCACTATAATCCCCATTCTCTTCTCTTTCTGCACTGATATGGCAATAAATTAGAAGCTGTTTCTGTGAACCCATTTAAAACACCTCTGCTGGACCACATAACAGGAAGATATTTTCTATTTTGTGCCATGATCTGCACCAGAATAAAAGTGGAATGGAAGAACACAGAGACAGAGCACTACAGACCCTCCTGTGAATGACTTCTGGAATAATCAGGATGAGACTAGTTTCTGGATTCACTGTTTTCTTACTTCTGTGTACTCTTATACCTTTATTAATCCTTCTGTCCAGGAACGTGACGTGCTTTGTGCTTGAGTTTAATGGACCTGGAGGCATTGATTTGTTCAAGCTTTAGCTTTGAAAGATTGTTAGTGTTGTGCAGATCACATCCTTATAGGGCCCACATGGAATCATATAATGAAAGAAAATTAAGCTGCTATAAACCTCACTGTATTGTCTGGGGAAGAGGTGCATTATTTTCTAACCTGCAGAAAGCTAAGGCTTTTAATTTAACAAAATTCTACAAGATACATAAAGAATGAAATTAATTCTCACTTCAACTCAATGAAAGTTCATGATGATATTTCTATTTTTACTTGAACAGTAAAAATTGTGCTCCAAGTTATGACTGTTTCTCTGTACACTTCCTGTGTAATTTTCCTTATGTTCTTAACCAGTGGGTTAAAGTCACCCCTCAAGTGACTTACAGTTTATTTTCACAGCCAAGCTAAGGTGGTAGTTTTCTTCCTTCCCTTAAGACTGGTCAGAGCAGAAATGGGTAAAAAAAATAGTAATCATATCAGAAAAGGTATCAAGAAATTAAATGCAAGGCCTTTTCTTTTGTACTGTATGTATATTTTTAACTGGATTTAAGATGATCTTCAGTCTAAACCAATGATCTGGTTTCAGATTGAGTACTAACAAAAGGCAGGAAACTGTAGAAAGTTTCCAATTTATTACATAAATGTTTACAAATTTACCTTCTACAGTTATCTTTGGTATTCCCTCCACCACCCAAATGGCTTCACAGATGACTGCCTCATTGTCTGATACTGTGTCATGTACCCTGAGACCTGGTGAGGTGTCACTCCATGGGAGGATAGGAGGTGCATTGTTTGGTCAGAGCTTACTGCCTCTCCAAATCGATCATTATCCTTTTAAAACTCTTAAAACTTCTGCCTAGTCTGCTAGTTTATGAGCACAGACATTTGCAAAGCAGAGAAAAAAACCCCAGTTATTGCACTTTACATTGCAGCTTATGACATAATGAGTCCTTAACAATGGCAACAATGCCATGATCCTCAGGAAGCTCTGGCCTGAGCCAGAGAGCATGATCTGGCCTCTGGTCATAACACAGTTAAACACATGCCCTTAGCAACCCTCCATGTTTCCAAACTCAAATTACCACCAGAAGAGAGCACTGACTAATGAGCACTGGCTCATGTTTAACTTTGCATCAACCAGGACCCTGGGTTCCTTTCTGTGGCACTGCTTTCCATCCTCTTGTTTCTCAGCCTGTCTGTACATCCAAGGCTGTCCCATCCCTCGTGCAGATTCTGTCACCTTCCCTTGTTGAACAAACTCTTCTGCTTTGCTTCTCCATTTTCCTTTATGTTCATCTTTCCAGCTTCCTTGTTTTGTAGAAGAGAGAACTTAAACCGGAAACCTTTTCCTTTTTCAAAAATAAACCTTTAATCTTTATTCTGAATTTTCTTTTATGATGCTAATGGAGGATTATACAAGAACTAACATTTTCTCATGTTTATTATTGTTTCTCAAATCTCCCACATTTAAGAAAGAGGGACAGAGAGACAATATAATTGCATCTTGCAGAAGCCTTCTCTTTTCTTTTAGACTTTGCTGCTTTTTCAGAATTTTAAAAGAATATAATAGAGTAGGAATTACTTTACAGAAAAAGAAATTCACAACTTAGAGCTGGGTTACTTTCCTCAACTATGTAGGGGAAAATGCTCTTAGAAACACAGTGCCATGTGGACTTCTAATATTTTTTTTTTAAATGTGAAAGCTAGTCTAAGTAAGGTCACGACTGAACCCCTCAAATATCCTGGGTTTTTTCCACTTGATTTCTCCAGTTCAGACTGAACAGTTCTGGTCCAGGACA
Organism: Agelaius phoeniceus; assembly: GCF_051311805.1. NCBI lineage: Eukaryota > Metazoa > Chordata > Aves > Passeriformes > Icteridae > Agelaius > Agelaius phoeniceus. The sequence continues at coordinate 61,998,730 of NC_135269.1, forward strand.
GAAATAACCCTCTATCTTACTCTGAAGATTCTGAGAATTAAAGCTCCCTGCAAAAACCTATCAGACATGCCAGAGCTGGGCAAAGCAAATCGAGGATAACGACAGGAAAGGAGTAACTGGATGCTCTCTTTTTGTGAAGATGATGAAAGAAAGGATTTTCTCCAAAATTCATCACTTTCTCCCAGGACATTGCATTATAAAGTACAGAACAGAACAACAACTATTCTCTGACAGTTTACAGTCCAGATTACTAAATTGTTTCTGGCTCCAAGTGCCATGTTTCTGACTCAGTGCAATTTTAACTGTGTATTTGAATAATAGTTTGTTGGTGCCAAAGTCTTAATACAAGTAGAAATGCATTTGCAGTGTAGATAAAAGTGACTAATGATCTCATGGCAAGTTCTGAAGCTTTATAGGAAATAATAATTATTTTTGAAGTACATAAAATAAACTAAAGATTAGATAATATACAATACAGCTAGCCTCCTTCTACATGATACACAAGGGAGAATAATCTGTGGTAATTGATGGGGAACTTTACACTTCACATATTCCTTGAAACCCTAGATAGTAGAATGACTCACTACTCAGCTGTACCTTCACCATGTCCTCACAGGACTCTGAAGAGAGAGAGAGAAATTTTAAACCAGCCTATTTTTTATCCTATTCTTGAGAAGACAGCTGCACTAGCTTATCTAGAGGACATAAACCTTGAAGTATATATTTGGGAATATGCCTTGCTTATTGTATGAACAAAATTTACAAAGGTCCATGCCCTAAGCATCAGCTTTGGTTAAAGCCACCTTCTGCAACCTGTGTAGAACAGACAGCCTGGAGTCATGAGCTCCCTTTCCCTGATCAGTTATGGCAGGCTCACAGTCAGACACCAGACCACGAGCAGGGAGTGAGCCGGGGTTTACAAATCTGGAGCCAACCACGTGCAGAGGCTCAGAACCACTCAGCATCTTAGTGAGAGTCAAAGCAGGACATCTCTAAGGGAACAAGAGAATTTTTTAATAGATGCTGCTACTATGAGGATATGGTATATAAAAGTGACTTCTACTTTTATGTAAGAAAGGAAGTCTTGCCAAATCACCATTTTGAGTGCCCCCATAGCGTACAATTGCCAATTAATAAAAGGTAATTGAATGATAGCCCATTCTCTGGGTTCTAAGAGCTCTTCAAGAAGGAGAACAATGCAATGTGCATTTCCTAATTAAATGAAGTGTTCTGTGAAATGAATGAATCATAACAGGGCAGAACTTTACTGCAAGACTTCTGACATACCTGTGACCAGGAAGGGCTCCACAGATTCTTCTGCAGAAAAAAAAACCAACATTTTTGCAAGGAGGGGTATAATGGTTTCTATTTCAAGCTTTAAGGGAAAAAAAAGACATTTCTGGGTTTCTCTGTGTTAAAAAACGCCAAATGAAATAACTGGTGAAGCATGTACTCAAGTCAGTACCAATATGAGTTGAAGAAATCATGACAATAACACATTGAAAAAGAAAGCTCAATAACCAGTCAAAATCAAAAACAGGAATCAGAACTTCCAGATAAGTTAAAGTGAGTGCTAGTGTGCATTTTGTCACTAGTTAAAGGCCACTACAACACATGTGGAGACTGCACCTTCAGCAGCCTAGAGTGAATTTTGTGCTTTCCTACATATGAAATGATCCACTCTTTTTGTGAGCAATGTGAAAATATCTTAGCAATGTATAACAGGTATTAGTGATTAATTTCAACAAAGAAACATTGATAAAATAGCAAACAATAATAGCAAATGGAATTTACTGTGAAAATCTGTAATTTACTAAGAAAATCTGGTCTCTTAACTGAAAAACATAGTGCTTTCTAGACCCTGTAATATATGTCCATGCAAGCTTTTAAAATTCAAAGACAAGAATTTAAAAGCCAAAATTACAACACTGTTCTGCATTTAAATCCAGATCCTTGCTTTCATTTGAAATACAGAGGTCTGGAACCTCTGCATTATTCTAATTATTTTTTTCTAACCAAAATATATTTCTGCCATCTCTACAGTAAAAAAGTTTCTCTATTCAGACTCAGTGGAATAAATTTGACAGAATTATTTGAATAATCCATAATAGATTGATAGCTAGTCAAGAGGTTGATATGTTAATAACAGTAATACATTAGAAAAAGAAAAATGCATTAGGTAGAATCAAAACCTGGAGATAAAGCAGAAATATAAGGTTTTGACAAACTGTCATGGGTCAAAACCAGGACAGTAGTATCCTCAGGATACAGGAAAATAAAAGGAAAGGACTTGCAGAAAAGTAGTTTCCTCATAACAGTTTTTCAGCCAGTAAATTACAAATTAATCTCACCCCTATTGATGAAACCAAAGTTTTATTCACTCTTCAGGTCTTAAGCACCTCTTCAGGTGTTACAGCACCTCTGTAATCCTCATTCTCTAACATTTTTTATTCTGAAAGGGATTTATTCTAGCCAGGGTTACTTTTGAATCTAAAACATGGTGCCACTAGAGACACTTGTCCATTGACCTGAGCTTATCATGCACAGAAGGTTGAAATTCTTTCCTTTTTTGTAAGACACAGAAAAGATGCAGAAATTTGTGCCTTCCTCTGTATGGGAAAATTTTAGATCTTGAAAAAACATCTAAGGTTGTATAGTGTCATGAATGTAGTTAGTGACCTTTTTGAATGAATGGAGTGGTGGCACAGAGCAGGGTGTCCAAACAAACCAGGAGGGACCTGGGCTCCAGCTGGTGTGAGGAGACTGCTGAGCTGCAGGGGCACCTCAGAGACATGAATGAGAGAAGTTGGTTATTTGGAGAACTTGGCCAATGTTTACAAATTCACATGACTTTCTCAGTAGGCACCAGATGATCTATTCATGATCCATCATCACTTCCTCTCATTTGCTTTTTTATGGTTGTAGATGAAAGCCCCAGAAGAGAAAAAACCCAAAAGAAGCACATCCTCCCAAAACTGATATTGGACATTTTTGTTCAGTGATGCAAATACAGATTTAGTAGTTTAAATGGTCATTCAATTCAGAATATTGATTCTTTTACACAACTCTTTTTGTTTGTTGATATTGTTCTGAATTTCTTAGGATAGCTATTGGTGTTCCATGCTCACTGTTCAGTTTTTCTTCAGTTAAAAATCACCAAGTAAAGATTATCCACTGTTTCTGACAGTTCATCTTATCCAGACTGAGAGAAAGCACAGATAGTAAGAGTATCTCAGCTTAACTCAAGAAAAATAATCAATTTTTAACCTATTTGATTGCAGATGGAGGCTAAATTTACCTAGAGGATATATTTTAAAATCTTTTAACTTCAAAAGGCAATTTGGAGAGATCATGTAGGAAAAAAATTGCTTTAGAAATCATAGGAAGCTTACATTCAACAATGCTGCCAGTTCTGTTCATCATATTTGTAATTCTTAAATTTTAAGGCACTTTGTTTCTTTAAGAAGAAAGGTCAGTAGTATATCTAAGACTTTCAGGCTTGAAAAGCCTACAGTCATAGGGAGATACAACCTCTACACAACTTCCATCTGCTTTAGGCTTCTCAAGAACTATGACTTGTACTTGTGAAATAAGTTATTTGTGGCCTCTTCTATTGCTGACTATTCTAGTTCTGCTGAAGCAAGGTACTTCACCAGATTCATGCTACTGCCCTTCCAGTTTGCTGCTAGTAATCAATAAAATTAGGGCTATCATCAAAAGTCATTTAAAAATACCACTATCCTTTATCCTTTTGGTATTCACAGGAATTAGAGAACCCATTTTGCAACACTAGAGAGCCTCCTCAGAGTTTAAATAAACACTTATTGGTTCCTGGGGACAATCAGCAAAACTGTTGTAACTAAACTCTCATCTGGAGTTATGCCTGTATTATATCACATGTAAATAACTGCAGACAGATGTGATGAGCAACCTGAGATACTTGGCATCAGTCTTTAAATCACATGCCAGGTAACACCAGTGAAGGAAGATATGTGATAATATGTGATGCACTTTTGTAGGAAAGCAGCTTTAGAAAGATTGGGTTTGCAATTTCAGAGCATTTTCTTATCCTTTTTTTTCACTGCTAAAACTTTTAGTGACTTCAGTAGTATTGTATCAACTTTCCAGTTGGCAGGACATCAGATTATCTGTTAGAAGAATAATTTATACTGGCACTGTTTTACAAAAATTAAAAAAATTACTGATTTTGGATGATTTGGTTTTTAAAATGGGAGAAAAGCATGGTATTTAAAAGAGCAGAAAGGAGGGAATAAAGGAGGGAAGAATGGGAGTAGGGAGCAGAATTATCAGCCTCAGTGTCTTGTAGATGTGATTTGGGTGCAAAAATCTCTGAGAAACAGAACTGTTGTAACTGTACAGCCAATGAAAGCATCCCAATGTCTTCATACAACCTTTATGGAACATTTAAGTTACAATATCAGAAGTGGTACACAACTACTACTCTTCATTTTGTTTCAACTGTTCTCACTTCCTACTACAGTTATACCACACCAGACACATTCCTTCCCCCCTTCTTCTTAAATTGTATTTATTTTCTTTGCATACATATTATTTTAAGGGGAGTACTTAGTCACTGAATACCTGAAAGCTGATGGCCCCAATATGTAGAACTGAGAAACTTCTGAAGAAAAAAGACAGAAATTATGTACAATTTCTCTCTCATGACTAACAGACAGTATAGTATTTTCCATCAGTGTTGTTATTGGTAGATATAGTCTGGACATCTATTTATCCTAGACCTTAATTAAAATTGGGGTTCACCTTGATAAAAAAATTTTAATTTTTTTCCCCTGGTTTTATTTTTAGCTACTTCCTGCTGAAGGCAATGCAGTGCCTGCAGCCCAAAGATGCTCTGAGCACAGGCAATGCTTTGTACAAACTGATGGAGAAGGAGCTGACTCCAACCTTTACTACTCTGCTCTGAAACAGACAATAGGTCTCATAAAATAACCTGAAAACTCAATACAAAGATGTAAATGCCAAATTCTTTTGACCAGGAATTCGCAGTGCCCTCAGAAAAACAGGTCATTGTCCCAAGTGCATTTTCAGTGGGTAATCAAGAATACTGAATGCAGCAGTGGAAAAGAAAGGAAACTTCACAGGCAATAGTTTAACCACCACTCCACCTCATGCAGGACATTTTAGGCATTGTTGGTGCTCTGTGGCTTTTTTCAGCTGCTCTTTTCCTCTTCTATTTAGGCTGTCTATTGTTGGAAGCAGTAACAGCTCTCTCATCTTCTGGTACACGTGGCTGTGCTGCAAGCAGCACAGTGGGGCCCTCATCTCACATAATTACCTGAGTTTGCTTGAGATGCCAATGACTTCACTTTAAGTACACTTTGGAGATGTGCTCCATGAGATACACAACAAGAACATTGTAAAGAGCTCTGCATTGCTCTATTCTGAACCATCAAAGTCTAAGCAATAGCTAACACTGGAAGAATAATGTAGTCATTAAAGTTAGGTACTGTTATTTCCAGTGATGCAGACATTTCTTGGCAGTACGGTATGCTAAGCACAGGTTATTTTATCCTAGCAATAGCTCCATATGACATCAAACTGGAAGCTCTTTCACTGACAATACCTCTTGTAAGATACTTTTGACATGAACAAACTTGTAAGAAAAATATATTATACCATTGGCAAGTCTGCTTCACACATTTCCATTTCAATTTTCTTGGCTATACACTTTTTAGAAGAAAAAAAGCATTTTTCAAAAAAGATTTGAGAGGCTGAATATTTGTCCAAATATGGATTAGTCAGGTATAGCTCACAACCTTATCCAGAGGAGCAGAACTATGCACAGAGAACTTCTGAGTTTGGCTGCCCTCAACCAGAATTATTGCCCACTTGAACGCTGCAACTCTTTCCTCAGCTTGGAAATTAGAAGCCTCATATGAAAACCTAAGTATGAAACATGGATTTAATTCAGTTTTTACTAATTATTGTGACCAAAATAAAAGGTATTAGAAGAAATACAAACTATGATAACACCTATCATTAGGAGAGGAAAGTCTTACACACTCCCAGAAAGTCTTACACACTCACAGAAGTTCTTTATTTCTGATTGGTACCTATAAAGTAGATTATGAATAACTAAGACTTTCCAATATATTACACTTCTCTGACAGAGGGAATGACCTTGTTTGTTTTGCACTGTTTTGCAGATGGAGATTTCTTCAGGTCTGACAGTGAATTCCCCTGCAGCTTCAAGTGTAAACATATTTTATTGGCTTTAGTACCACCAAAGCATAAGCTAATGGCTCTACTTTTACTATATATGATAAATAAAATCAAGACTCAGTAAAAAAAAAGTTATCACTGCATATACTTTTTCTTCTGGGAAGAGGACTAGGCAACAAACATAAGTATGCTGTAAGATATAACATTTCAACAGTACACAGATAACATTGCAGCATGTGGGTTAAGCTTATATATAGACCAGACTAAACTAAAATACAATAGAACAAAACTATATTTGAAAAATAGACTCTTATTTATGTTGACTCAAAATGAACTAAATCTAAATATTCACAGAAGGTGGAAAAATTAAGTCACAGTGCAAGTGACTTATTAAATGTTCATAGGCATCATATTTGCAGTTCAGTGTTAATTATATTCACCTAACACAGGGCACCCATGGCATCAACAGGAAAGCTGAGGAAAAGGAGAATTTGTATCCCAATTTGGTATGTAGGAAACTGCTGCTCATAATGATTCTATTTCTCACCCCTGGTAACTCATATACAACATATGGCTCAGTTACAAACTTATTTTTTTTCCCTATGCTGCTGATAAATGTCTTAAATAAAACATCCTTCCTCCAATTTTTGTGCTAATGGTAACACTGCAATATCCAGTACTCTAAGGCTGATCCACATACCCAGTCCTCTCTATTCTTACATAATTCCCTTTTTGTCTAAACTGAAAGACTAGGAAGGAAGCTTCTGCATCCCCATAATGTTTTAAAAGCTATTTTCCCCCATTTTCACTGTGAAGAAAGCATTCCTGGGCAGCATCCTCCTACATCCTCCAGCAGGATAGACCATCTGAGCTACTGTCAATTTGAAGTTATATCCCAGAGGATATCAATGAGCTTCTCTTCCAATTAATGGATGACTTTTTACTTTTATGAATCAGCTTGTCCTTGACTTTTTACAGTGCTGTTAAATCACAATGTTTTCCACTATCATTTCACATTCCCTGTCTGGAAAGGAAGCATACACTGATTCTATTTTCAATGGCAGCTACCCTGTTTTGCCAGCTCTTAAAGAAATGGAATTTGCAATTGCTGGAAAGGACATATCAAAGGAGATGGGCCGGGCCATGAGTGTCACTACCAAAACTGCTTTCCTGTGATTTACTCTCCTCAAAGCTTTATTCCTGAGATGACACAGAGCTAGAGCTACCTCTTCTCACAATAGTGAAGACTGGAAAGCTGCTTGCCCACATGGCAACTGCAGTTTGCTGAGAGCACTACCAAGCACAGGATGCAGCATGACCAAGGTGTTGTCTGCCTATAGCATTCAGAGCCCTACATGTGTTTTGTGGCTGTTCTCCAAATCCCTAGATTTGGATGGATAGTGTCAGACAGTGCTGACAGCTACCATGTTTCACCATGCTTATTTTTCTGTAGGCATGGTAAAATGTGGTAGTGAACAGTAGTGCTCCTAAATATCTTCAGGGGTAAGTTTAGGACATGAAAAGTGCTAAAATTCTACAAAAAGGAAAAGGGGAAGAAAATGCATGACACAAACTTCAGCTAGGTCTTCTGAAACTGGAAAATGAGGAACTTTTCTTTCCCTAAAAACTGCCTTGGTAACAGCTGCGTCTTGACTGCTGCAAATACAATTGTACATCCCACCCTGAGACATATCTATATCATTCCTGTTGGCAATGCAGGGAAAATCAATTTCATATGCACTGAGACCTGTGACACTTATGGAAGGCAGCTTTTGACTCTCAGGGTTATATGGTCATTTCTAATTTAGTAGAAAGGGGCACTGCATTAGCAAAAATAGAGAAACATAAGTATCACAAACCCAACCAATTCATCCCATTCCTAGGGGCTACAAATTCTGAGGGCAGAATTGACCCATTATTATCACATCATATGATTATGGCCCATCCATTCTTTGGTGTTCACAGGGATGTGCACTTGTATAATAGACAATTCAAAGTCTTACCTGGAGTCATAGAATGCTAAGGGATTGGAAGAGTCCTAAAAGATCACGTAGTCCCAACACTCCCTCCCATGGGCTGGGACACCTTCCACTAGAGCTGTTGTATAAGGCTTTTCCAGCCTGGCTTTAGACACTGCCAGGGTTGAGTCCAAAGCCCAACTTCATCTAGTTTTTAGTAAATACCAGTTCAGTTGTCTAACTTGAGTTGACTTATTCTGATTTAGAAGAGGTATGGATTAGTTCTCTGCTTCCTGGTTTCATAGAGAATATTCACTTATAAAATGCAAGTGAAAGACGACTTAGTCTGACCTAGAGGGCTGAGAAAGCCATGGTCATGCCCACTGCACTGCTGGGGCTGGCACTGCCAGTGTGAACAGAAAGCAAAGGACAGAAAAACTCAAGGTCAAGGACTCTCTGTAAACCTTCTAATGGTTTTACTGGCAATTATGTCTCTGTAACAGAGCAAAGATTGTAGACGCATTTTTAAAAGGAAAATGTTGCCATCTATTTTTCAATCTTTTTCCCCTTCTTGGTCTTACAACCTTGTCATTGGAAACCAAATCTATGCTTCCTGCAGCTGGGTTTCCCTCTCTATTTTTCTGCACAAGAATTTGACAAAAATGAGTGCTGCTTTTGCTGTGTTGGTATCTGTTGACAGATTTGTTATAAGTTCATGGTTAGGTGCACTCATAAGTGAACTTGTGGGCAGTGGTACAGGCAGTTAAACATTATCACTGCATATTAAGGACAACCAAGCAGTACTCTTAGACTATGTACAGGGCTTAAAAATAAAATAATACTGCCCAGAGCAGAAGATTTTGAATACCAATGTCCTTGAAAGTTTGTGATTCAAAAATTAGTTAAGTTATATGAAAATAAGAAAATATTTGAGAATATTTTCCCTCCTAGGCATGAATGCTGGGGACAAAGTAAAATTGCATTAAAAAAAGATTTTCACCACAATTATGATTTAGAGAAAATTTTGGTTGCAAACTGTGTGATGGTGTCCTTTTTATTTGACTAATTATGAAAAATTCTTTAGCTAATGAGGTATCATCCTGTCTGCATTTGATAATTTCTTTTTTTTTAAATACCCACTTTGAAAAAGGATTACTTAAATAGAATTTTCAAGAAAATTTTGAAGAAAATATACCAATTAGGCACTATGGAGGTTTTTTTGGTTGTTTTTTTTCCTACCACTACTACTGAAAAGAATCCTCCACTCTACAAGAATATTTGCCAACTTACCTGAAAAATCAGCACCTGCCATCTGCAACACTATAGTATATTTCAAAATGTAGTTTTTACTTAGTCAAAAATGCTCACTATATAATACAATAATGACCTAAGAATTTAACAACATAAAGTGACACAGAAGATGGAGAAGCCACAGCAGAAAGAAAAGGTTGTATTTTTTATAGGTTCCAAATTGTAGTCTTTGTGGTTGTAGTGTTACATTTTGAATGACAAATTTGCTTCTGTGGGTACTTTATTTTACTTGACACCAATTTATTATTGCCTTGAATGAAAACAAAACGACCTCAAAAAATACTCATTATGCCCATATTGCTGACAGTGTCTGTCATACACTTGTGTGCAGTATTTGCAATATTGTTGTGTTTTCCTTCTTTAACCTGAACCTGTGGCACTAATGAGCATGGACTGGGGTTATAATAAGAATATGCTTAGGTTAATGATGCTCCCAGACATCCTTGGAAGTGAGATTTAGTCTCAAAACTTTTTTGTACATGCATTTCCACTTCAGCTATGATGTTTCTCAGCATTTTCAGGCAAACCTAATTCATCATTACTCTCACATAAATATAACATTTTTTTGTTTTCTGCATACAGGTAATAATTTTTTAAATGTTCTTCTCCACCTTCCTTTCTGATCGGTTGCAAATGGAACATTAGAAATTAGGAATTTATATTTATTTTTTTAGGAGAATCTTTTCAGAGCTCAATTCTTTAATATTATGAAAGAAAAAACATACAGTAGCATCCACAACAACTCAGCTTTCAGAGTAACCTCTCATTACCATGTAAATAGCACAGCCACTAACTCAGTACACCTTCCTCTGCCTATCATTCCAGTGTCAAGCCTGTAGGTTCAAAAGTGCACCCCCCTTTGCCAAAACCAGAAGACCCATTTTATGTCTGCTAAGCAATTATTTTATGAGGGAAGAATAATGGAACTTCAGTCCATTTGAAATGATATATTGTCTGTCAGCCAAGTAGATCTGTTCTGAAAGGCATGGCCCTGACAGTAGGGCATGGCTTGCGTGACTCTGCTTAATTTCATGTCTGCTGTTGAAGTAGCTGAATATGGTCAATACAACAAAAACTATTTTAGAGTTTTCAGAACATGTTGAATATTGACTTATGTGGCAACAAACACATTTGCAAGACAGTACGAACTTTCATTGCCATGCCAGTTGCATTCAAACAAAATCTAGTTTATACGTTTCTTCTGTTGCCCTATTGCTTTCTAAATCCAATGGCATTATTACAAAATAGATATGTGAAACATAAGGCAGATCAAACTCTCTCTGTTGGACCTCCACTGAACCAGCCCAGAAAAATTTTTTTTTTCTCTTCAAATTTGTGCTTTCTAAGACTAGAGAAGAAATAAGATTATTATTATTATTATTATTATTCTAGAGACAGACTTTATGAAATAACAGCTTTTTTTTCTCTTTAAATTTGTGCTTTCTAAGACTAGAGAAGAAATAAGATTATTATTATTATTCTAGAGACAGACTTTATGAAATTACAGCTTTGAAAACACCACAAAAACATCAGCAGTGTACAGCTGAATTTCTCAGCAGTAACGTAGAAGACTGGAACCAAGCCACAGATCTATTTACAGGAAGGCTGTTTTATCCACAGATCACCTCTTCATGCATAGCAAAGGGCCTCAGCAGCACTCACCCAGACAGTCTACTGGCACTAAAAAGGCAGATTTGTCCATCTCTACCCTACTTACATGGCACGGTGCGGAGGTAGAGATTGTCTCTTATGATCTGCTGGAGCTCATGGTCCACCGAACCTTTCTGGAACCGTAGATTGAGGTAGTGACGAAGGTCCTTATCAACGATGCCTCCTGTCAGGGAAAAGACAAATGAAAGTACAATTTAAAATTATATTGCTTTGATGGAAGCAATGAATCACTTGTGAAGTCTTTGTGGCTCATTTTTCCTTCATGGTTCTGTCCCGATGGAGGACAAAAAGCACACAGAGCTTCCTGGTTAAAGCATGTGGTTGGTACAGTATTTTTTACTATTGATAATTGTAAAGGTTAAAAAAGTTAATGGCTCAATAACTGGCTCAAATAACTGGCTAAACCTGTACAGTTCAGAAAATAAATATAGGATCATAGAGCTGTCAATTATCTTCCTGCACAAAACTTGAATGCATTATTATCATACAACTACCTATATATGTATCTAAATAATAAAGTATTAGGTATTATATTTCCCATGACTGTGTACCAATTTCCCATTTCTTATTAAAGTAAAAATCTTGGTTCCAAATCTCTCTGCAGTGCTCAGTGGTTTTAGCCCATGTGTAACCAGAATGAAATGTGGCTGTATTTAGTGATCACATAAATGTTATATGTTCTGGTTTATTTATATTGATAGAACTCACAGCTGAGAGACACTATCAAAAACGAGGGTTCATATTTTATTTCCACCACCAAAAATGGTATTATAAAATCCCAGCAAAGCAGTGCACGTGGTAGGAAAACTGAGTTAAAAACCTTGTATTTGCCACTTTTACTATAACTTTAGGACAAAACAATTTCAACTACTGACTGGAAGATGTTCCACTATGAAAGGCATATCTATAAATCTATCCAACATGATTAATAAGAATTTCCCAATATAGTTCCTCCCAATTTCTCTTAACCTTGAATAGGGATCAAATATATAATTATGGAGAAGTCTATAAATAACTCAATTTCTTCTCTCTCTGAAATTCTGACATAGGAAAAATATAGAAAATCATTACTACATTGAGTTCTGACATATATTCCCAAGATGAAAAATTGAAAATAGATAGATCCCTAACTTGTTGCTTCACACATGCAACCTTAAAACATTTTTTCAAATGTCATTTGCTATTGAACCCTCTGCCTAAAGTCTTATTGACTTAGACTATATAAAGATTTTCCTGTAAATAGGAACACATAGCATCCCTACCAAATTATTTGAAAGTCACTGAAGAGCACAAATGGTTATAAATTAAAATATATTTCTTCTTACAGATATTCCTATTTATCTGCCTACTCTAAGTCCATAATGTTATTATTGCTGCTCTTTGTCAGTAACTTCAGAACTTTTTGTTCCAGGTTTATAAAGAGCTTATAAATAATTTCTCTCTTCTTTAGCTAAAGGCAAAAAACCAGCAAACTTTCATAATCAAAAGAAGGGGGGGGAAAAAGCACCCCAGCTCATAAGACACAAAAATACCTGTATGCCTGGTTCCCTGAGGCTGAGAACTTCCATATGGATCTCTGTTCTTCCAGGATCCTCAAGCTCTAATTAATCTACTACTTTGGACCACTAACCCTGTTTCTTGCAATAGAAAAGTTTTTGCAGGTGAGACCATCCTTACTTCTAATTTCTTGTGAGGTTTCTGAGGCCACTGTAGGGAAACTCTCTGAGTCTGCTCTCCTTCATGATCGGCTGCAGAGAGCAAAGGTCCTGCAGCTCTTGCTCTTCTCACTCTAATGTACAGAACATGCCCAGTGATGCAGATGCTTTTTGGCAACCTGAGAAAATGCCAGCTCGGGAACAGCAGCTGTAGCCTGCCCACTGACACAAACCTGAATCATTCAACTTATAACATTAGGAAGTTTAGGAACCTACACAGATTTCTGACCCTCAAAGTGCATTTTTTATTTACAGCCTCTCATTTCAAGCACAGCCATTTAGTTCATTTAGTTCAACACGTGTAATGAATGCCCTAAAACCTCCTAAGCACTTCATAAAAAGAGTCACCTGATATTTTTGGCAAATTCCATATTCCAAACTAGATACAAAAACATGTATTTACAGGAAGAGATGCCTGCAGCCTTGCATTTGTTACATGCAATTCAAAAGCAAGTTTCTAAGAGAAATAAACAGAAATAAAATCATGGTGCAGAGGAAATAAAACTTCCAAGCACAATGGAAACAATATAATTTTTTCTTAATATCTGAGTAGATAATATAGAGTTTTGTGCATTTTAAAGAGCAGTCAGATTAACTACAATTAACTACAGTGTACAATTGCAAATTTTCTTCTTCAAAAGTAATTTTGTTGTCTGAACTAAATCATGTTTTTCAGTACTTTGGGCATAAGCTACCTTTTTTTTTTTTTTTGAATCTGGTATAACAATGAATTTTTTCTCCTGGAAATTTTAAAAAATAAAATAGTTCTAGAGCTCAAAAAAAAAATAGATGTAGTATATTTTTAGTTCATCCTTTCAATTTTCATTCTTTTGCTTTTCTCCCCTAAAAAGTTCTGTAGTTTTACCTGATACTTTTTTAAAGCATATTGACTCCAGAAGTGCTTTTGTGGTATTTAAAGTACCTAAGCTTTGGAGCAGCCTGACCCTTTTGAAGCACAATCAGAACAACAGCTTGTGTGTGCAGTTATGGGTCCCTAAGACTTTTTGCAAGACAACTATAGTGAATTGCAAATATGTAAACCAGCCTTGATTCAGCAGCAGTGAATTACAATTTGTGTTACAGACTATATAAAACAAGAATAACATGCGTAATAGTAATAGGACTGTGTCCTCCAAAAGGCTGAAAATATGACACAGGAAATGTTGTCATTTGGTTTACTTGGGAGGGAAAGAAGAACAGTGACATTGACAGTAAGTTCATAGAAAAAGAAACAGGGGAAAGCATTTTTACAGTCAGTAACTACTATTTAATGGCCCTATCCAGCACTGTTAGACAAGTGACTGACTTGGTTTCTGTAGAATTCAACTTCCATTTATTTTCTCTTTCTGTAGAACATCGAAAGTTACTGAGATGTTGAAAAATTCCTGACATGAACCCAACCACCTTCTTTTCTCTTATTCCCAGCTGCCCACGGGGGGGAGCTGGGGATGGTGCCCATTGCACCATTCCACAAATCCCCAGCACTGCCCAGGGCTCCCAAGCTGGAGCTCAGAGGGAAGGAGCTCCCCCAGGCCACATCCTGCTCACTGCCTGTGACAGCAGCAGGGAGCACTGGTGTGTGTCAGGGGTGTTATACAGCTCGAGCTTTAGGAGCCCAAGCCATATAAAGGGTTCTTTGGCCACACTGACACAGGGGGAGGCTGACAACTGTGTGATGGAGCATCCACTGGCTGGCAGCCATGCAGTGCTTTTATGCTTTACTTTTTGCTGGCTTGAGGCCTGTGCCCTGTTTCATTTCATTTCACTCCAATGAATCCCCTTGCTTTGCTAGCTGAGAAACATAGGTTGTGAATTAAATACTTCCAGTAATGATCCCTTGCATAATGTATGTGTGGTTTAGGTACAGCTACCAATCATGATAGCAAACTCATAACCATGACTGAAGTTGATTCCAGACATTATCGAATAAGAAACACTTGGCTGAACTAAAAACTGCTCTGTTTGCATGTTATACTTATGAATCTAAGGAGCAAAGTATAACTTTTTTGCAGTGTTCTAAGGCATCCCTCTCATGTTTGCTTGTCTTTATAAAATCTAATAGAAAAGACCAATCAAAAAATACAATAAAGAACACACAGACAAAAGGGTACTGAATCGTTTCTAGATCATTAGAAGATACAAATCTGAAGATAATTGCCATTTCCAAGAAAATGGCAGGGATAAATGCTTATCATTTTCTCTAATTCTAATATTATAAGTTTTTTTGCAACTTCCTATGTGGTAACTCACTGATGTTCCAGCTGGAGTCTACAGTTGCATTATATTTTCCACGAAAAACATGTAAACACAAACATCCCTCTTGTTCCTGCAATGGTAGTTCTAAATAATTTGTTTTGCCCTTAAGACATTCTTACTGGTGTAAATTTTCAACAAACACTTCTGAGTATTCACCCATTAGTATTTGCTCATCTTGTATCATAACCTTTCATTGAATTGACTTCCCAAAATGTGGTGTGGTAATTTTTTTTTTATTTTTTTAACAGTAAAATCAATTGCATCTCATCTGAGAATAATTTGCCTTAGATAATTTATTGGCTGGGATTAAAATTTAAAAGATTTCAGTTTCCCTGGCTTCTATAAGTACTCCTGGTTAGAAATATCTATGTGCAAGCAAGAACTTTAGATCTATATTTGCATCTGTACATGCTCTGCATCGGGAGAAACTAAAGGAAATATCTTAGTATCATTACTCTGTGAAAGCAGATGAGTTTATAAACTTTCAGTATAAACTGCCCCCTCTCTTCTGCTGCCCTACTTCAATCAGATTGGCTCTCCCTTTGTTTTTAAAAAGCTTCTACTTCTGACTTTAAACATAAGCCATATATCTGGCAAAATCAAATGCCCTGAATGGTTTGGCTTTCAGCAGCTTCAGCAGGAGCATTCTACTGGAGAGTCTCATCCAGTTATTTATACAGGTGGTACCTGCAGCTTCATATCCAAACCATGGGGTGGGTCTGTGGCCATCTCAGAGCAGCTCAAGTTTCTTCTGCACCTCTTCAGCAGAATACATGCAATTTGGTGCCTGCTAGATTAATTTATCCTTCACTGTTCACAGATAATCTAATTGACCTTTCTATAAGTAGCCTAAATTATGACCTAAGTTCTTTAAATCAGCTATATCAGGAATATCTGATTTATTATTTTTATTATCAACTATATCAGATTATTATCTGATTTATTATTATTCTTTTACCCAGGAAGGTGAGTGCAAGAATATTTTTTGTGTGACCCTCTCGGAGATATATCAAAGAAATCATAGTCATCACAGGTAAAAATCTGTGTGCATGGTCTAAATGCTCATTTCTGAAGGTCTTTTCAAATGGTCTGGTAAGAACCCAGAATACCTGAAATTACTGTAGAGAACCCATCTTAGTCATTCCAATAATTTTAGTGACACCATGACCACTTATCTTTAACCATCTCTATCATTTTTTCATTCTGTCATATACAACCTATTGTGAGGTGACCTATAATTCCCTCTTCCTGTCCTGTTCTCCATCAGCTCACACACCTCCAGGCTGATGCAAAAAAATCAGAAATGAGCAGCAGTGAGGGATGGGCACCACACAGCTGTGAGAAAGCCCATGTCAGCCACAGCTCCTGAGCACTCTCTCTATCTTACACCCTGAAAGATTTTAAGCATAAACCAAAATTTCCTGCTGTATCTCCTGGTTTTTCCCCAGATGATCCTCTCAGAAGAAGAGCACCACAATTCCATTTTTCCTCCCACAAGTTCAGTGACATTTTATTGTAATCAACTTAAAAAAAATCCTGAAGAAATATTTCATTAAAGAAAAAAATCATGATTTGCACTACTCAGATGAATTCATTTTGTTTGCAATACAAATGGTACTGTTTAAACAAATGAAATGTGTCTTATTTTAATAATTGAATAATAAATATCTCAGGCACTTAAAACATACGAGTCAGTATAAGATGATTGACTTTAATAGTTTCTTTAACTACCAACAGTTAACCACAAAAATCACTTTTAAGAGAGAATATGAAAATTCCAAGTAATATGAAAACTCTTGTTTGGATTTTAGAAGGATTCATTATTAAAATTCAGCCTGTATTTAAGCCTATTATTTGAGGGAAATCATTCTCAACAAACCTTTGTGGTGCTCAGATTAGTGTAAAGAAGAGTGTTGGCACTTCCCCAGTCATGGCATAATGGGCATTCTCAATAAGGGATGATCCTTCAAGTCTCCATGCAAAACATGTAAACACCATAACAGTAAAAAAACACTTTAGTAAATAATAAGAAACATTTATTTCACTGGCAGCCATCATCTGAAGATCACACATTTTATTTTAAAGCCTTTCTACCCCTAGATTAAACTGTTCATCATCTTTGCACTTCTGCCTGCCTTTCACCACTACCTTCAGCCAAGTCTGACTTATCTGCAAAGCCTCAAACCTTTGGGGTGAGCTATGAGCTCTGTGGAATGTGTGGGATGGAAAACCAAGATGGAATTATGCAAGAAAATCCTCAAGGAAAAAATTAATTTCTTTCATGTTTTGGGCTACTCCAATAAATTCCATTCCATTATCCTTTAATGGAGATCTAAACAAATTTCAAGGCTTTGGAAAATATTAGATCTTGGTATTCTTCTATGTGCTATATATAATGAAAAACATTTTAAGGTCTAATTTATTGATGGGAAATGGCCTTCTCTTTCATAGCCTGCTATTTTGTAGTCTTTCTCTTTGGCTATGGATTATATTACTAATCTTTTTGCTTATGGATCTTTTACATACACGTGTATCATATTTATAACACTTACACTTGCATCCTTAGCTTTATCCTTTGATTTCTTCCTCCTAGCATTTTAAATTCAGAATTTTAATATACAGGATTGTAGGATTTACAGGTTAAACTGCATGGGGATGACACTACATACAGACTATATTTAAAAATCTGCAATAAATTCTAGCCAATGACTGACTTTCTCCATTATGAGAATTCATATTTGGAAGTATGTCTCTGTATAAATATGCAATTCCCTAATCTCTACAGATGATATATTCCACCTGCTCTCCTCAGACCAAGAATGTGGCTGAGGTTTGCACACTCTTTGATCTTCACAGTGGAGAAAGTTTCCATTTTGTTTCTGGGAACAGAGGAGTCCTCAGTGCCGAAGGACACCCTGGGTTTAATTCACCGCTGTGTTACACCTGCCTTTGTTGTACCTTCTGGAGTAGTCTGAGGACCAGATAAACAGGATACCCTGGAGCAGCCACAAATGAGACCAGCACCACGGGGGAAGGCTGATTCTAGGAGCACTGTAAAAGCATATCATTCCATGGATTTATTTTCTTAGCTTTTGTGGCTAGCCTCAAGCCTCTGTTTGAAATGTGAAGACACAAGTGTGCACTGTGCTGGAAGCAAAAATGTGGTTTGTAATGATACAGAGAGGCTGTGTCAGCAGGAGAATCAACTGAGCCAAACACATCTGCATTTTGTACTTTACCTCAGATTGCTGAACTTCAGCTCTTATTACAATACATACCTCCACTCCTCATGGCTACAGAGAGAGTTTCCCATTGCAAAGCCAGCTGCAACACCTTCCAGAGGCTGCTAGCAGCATGCACCATGGACTTTCTAATCTCAAAGTTACCCCAAGTCAACTTCAAAAAATGCATATTTACCCAGTAAAATAATTTTGTACCTTTGCTGTTTAGAGGTACTTTGTTTTGTTTTCCTAAGTTAATTTACTGCTCAGCACAGTTCTAGATTGAAGTTGCTGGGAAATGCCATGATTGAACTGGCTGGTAAAAAAAGTCCAGCTGTCATTTCTGTAACAGAGAGGACAGTTTGGGGCACTTTGCTTTCAGAATACTCATCTTTTATTTGGTGCTCCAGTTAATAGGTGCATAAATAAAGTGGTGTTCAAATAATGCTGCTGTTCTCTACAAAACCTGTTTGGAAATGAACTGCCTTTTACTCCAGTTTTTCAAATTCACTAGAGCTAATTATGAACCAGCTGTTTGTAGATGCCTCCAGTTTATCAATGATTTGATTTTTAACTTACACTCAAACTTTAATGACTGCTACTGAGCTATTTAAAAGACTCATGTTGCTCCTACTAGACTTGCTGCAAGGCAAATAATTATCTTTACAGATGTTTTTGACAAACATAAAATTGTGAGAGATCATACATTTACTTACAAAATGAGAATGTCAAAACCCACACTCATCCTGTGCAGTCATATAAAGCCAGTAATATTTTCTCTTGAAATCTGTACATATTTACTGAAGTCTTTACTAGCAGTCAAACACTACCTGGCATTCAGATACTCCCACTCTGGGAAATCTCCTTCTATTTGGTCAAAGGGTATCACAACATAGTATGAAATTTGCTAGCACCAATGTTTGTTATGTAACCAAACTCTCACATACATCTCCCAAAGTTCTAGAAACTGACTTCAAGAAGTCAGTTGGAAAAGGGAAATAATAAATTTTATTGGTATTCTTCTAAAGACAAAGCCTCTTCGACAACTGATGGCACATAAACATGAAAACTTACAGAATAGGTTTAACCAGAGATTGACTGTATCATACTAAAAACATTTGAACAGACAAGTAAGGCTGGTTTTAGTTTCAGGAAAACATTTATATTGTTATTTCACTTGGATATGTTTCCAGAAAGATGTTTTGTATTCTGGGAAGATCTATATTAGTCAGAAATGTCCAACAGACAAATTTAATTAATGAGGAAAAAAAGTATCATAAAGATGTAAGAATTTTATTTTTAAGCAAACTGTAGCAAAGTATGTTTAATGTGTATACTTGGAGGAAAAAAACCACCCATTTGCTGCTCTTAGAAAAAAGGAGACAAATTGAGTTCTCTGAAAAATGCAGCATTAATCTGCAATACACAGTAATGCTGATAATGGGGGCCTCATTTGTTCTGCCTGGATACAAATTGTGCCTCACTCCATCAGTGCAATTCTCTGTGCTTCAAGGGTGACTCACCCAGCACCAGAACCCTGCAAGCCCTCTTGGGGTCAGCTGGGGCATGCCCAGAACACCTGCAAGAAGGGCTTGCTCAGACAATAATCCTCAATATCCTCACTTGTACCAAAAGCCACCTCTGCTGTCCACACTGAGAGCCTCTGCAGTCCCCTCTGAGCCCCATTCTGGGCCACCTGCCCCTAAAACCCTGTGCTGGGAGCTACATGGATAGACTGCCAGTCTTCATGAAGGTTCTGTCACAAGTTTATTATTCAAGCAAAAGCAGAACTTGTATGTTGAAATTTCTCTTCCAGTGGACAAACATTCTCCTGTCCTTGCTTTGCAGTGGGTAGAGCCAGCTCCTCACAAAAGTAGACAGAAATTGATCCCCACCTTTAATGGAAAAGTTACTGTTGTGTTTAATACTCTTTTTCTATTAATACATCAGTACAACTGTTCATCTAGTAGGGACACAAATATTCTCTTTCTCTAATACTCTTCATTTTATCTTTGTGGAAGACAACTGTGATGGAACTTTGAGCTCTGACATGTATTTAAATAAAATATGAAAGACTGAATTGGAATAGTGGCATAATTTTACCAGACTTGAATTATTTGAAAGGTATTTTACTTAAATCATAGCTGCACAATTTTAATTGCTTGAGATAGAGACTTATTTTCCTTACTTCTGGAAATAATATTGCCATATTAATAGGCTGTGAATTGCTGACACTTTGTAAAAAGAAAAATTCATCTGGGTAAAAGAATCCCAGTAATATACAATTTATGAGGGAAGTAAGCTCACAGAGGTTACCATTGTATGAGTTCCAATAATAGTTTAAAAATATGATTTAGGTTGGTATCTGAATAATGGCAGCCCAGTTTTTTAAAGTCATTGTAGCATCTCAGTCTGAACTCATAATGGACCATGAAAAACTACTACCATAATACATTAGTTTCTTGCTTTCTGATAGCACAACAGCATTTTGCAGACTTTGTTCTCAAGAAACTTGTCAATGGCAAACTCTATTTTGCAATAGATAATCTATATTTTTCTATTAAAAAACTATTGATTATCAAAAACTATTGATAATCTCTGAGACTGAATTGCATATATTTTATCAAATGTGTTTCCTTCCCTGAAAATGCTGTACTCCAGAATCAAGTTTCATTCATATGTCATTCATATCAAGTGAAAAAAAGAGTAAAACACTGAGAAAATAAAAGGGGAAAAGCTTTCCAGCTATTTTTCAGCAATGGGAAATTAAGCTGCAAATAAGCCTGAGGCTGAGAAGGTATCCTCCAGTTTTACAAAGAACAAAATACTGAGCACCAGACAAGTGTCACAGCCCTCTGCATCTCACCTGTGTGGGATGTTTCTCTCAGCTTGCAGCCCACAGTGGCACCACCTCACAGTTATCACACAAATTAGCCAGGACAGCCAGAAAATGTCTCAGCACACAATACTAAACAAGTCATGCTGGAAATTGAGCAAGGGGCACTTCTGTCCCCAAGCCAAGGGCAGGTGAGTGCCTGGGCATGTTGAGAGGCCACTGGAGCAGTGGATGCCCTGTGTAGCCCTTGTGGGATAACACTGGAGTGGTGATATGCCCTGCACACTAAGAAACCTGCATTTCAGTCAAGGCAGAAGAGACTGAAGACACTGGAGTGCTTGAGGTCACTTGGAACAAATTCTGCTCTACTAGTGGAACAGGTCATGTTTAGGCTAAAAAACAAATCAGACAAGTATAACTAGACTAGCACTCGATGTAATATTTAGAAATTTACAAGCAGACCATACTGTTAATTCCACTGAAAGGTCATTAACACCCTACTTAGTTGTTAATTAAATATAAAAATACTTGTCATAAAAACACTCAGCTCCAGGTACCAGAACATTCCACATCAGAGAACTATTGCTCTGGATCACAGTCTGGGTTGTTATGTTTGGTGGTCTGTCTCTGACAAACATTTTGTCAAGGCAAAAAAAAGAAACATCAGAGTCAGGGTGTTCTGGCTCTGCAATGTGGCAGGGCAGACATCCTCTCTAATTCTGCCTCTGAATCATTCCCACTGAGGATACAATTCCTACAGTCACTCTTTTTTACACATATAGAAAGGAAAATCTTCCTACTTGTGTCAGAGATAAGCTGGCAGGATGAAATGAAAGCAAATAAATAACCACAAAATACAACACAGAGATTTGTAGATGACAAAGCAAACGATTGCCATGTACTTACTGCTGACAGAGCTTTCTAAGCAGTGCAACACTGTTCTTCACTTCTAGGCACAGCCAGACTGCATGAGCCCATGTCTCTGGGTCAGACAAAAATAGTAGATCCCCAGCACGCAAACAAAATGCAGCTTCAAATTAGCCTGGTCTCAAAAACCTACAAAAATGGGACTGATTTTTAAAACAAAAAAAATGGAAGTCTTTTTAACGCTACTCAATAAACACTTCAAAATTGCTGTATGTGTAGCCAATAGTGCAGAGTCTTTATGCCATCAAAGGTACCTTTTGTGTAGAATGGCACTTAAGCATGAAAGACAGCACTTGGTCTTGGAGCACTGAACCAGCTGCTCAGTGCATGAAGAGGCTGTTATGTTCTGGGATGGTCTCAGTTGGTTAGCTGAGTCCCCTCGTGCTGATTTAATTAGCACTGCTGGAAAATGCAAATGACCAAAAGAGGCACTGTGCATTGTGCAAAATTAGATTGTGAAAAATATGTGTGCTTACATAATATGTTTCAACAGAGAAATAAAATGCTCCTGCTCCCAGGAGCTGTAGGCAGGCAGATGGTGGGTACTCCAGCAAGATCATGCACTCTGCCTGCAGAGACACGATGCCCTCAACCTCTGGGGAAGAGACTGCTGCTGCATTTCTCTAATACCCCAGCTTGCTGAGCCACAGAACAAAACACACAATTACAGCTGGACTTAAATTGCTCACTCTGCATCCCCAGAAGCAGAAAGGTGTCACATCAGGGGACAAAAATGAGATGACAGAGCTGTAGGTTCACTTTGTTACCCTTCAGGCACATTGTCCCTTTGGCAATGATCTACTGGACTAAAATCAATATAGTCTGTAGTTCAGGACTATGCCTAGTTGTTTTGCACAGAATTTATTACATTTTCACAGTTGTTACTTAATTAAAAGAGAAAACTAGAGGGCTAAAATCATAGGACAATAAAGAATTTGGCAAGCCACTGAGGTGTGGATTAATAGTTACATATTTCCAGTTTTATCTGTGTATGTTAAGGTCAATATCAATCTGCATATGGTACAAAGCCATTAAAAGAGCCTCAAACAGGAACATTAGCAAGAAGGATGTGCCTGTAATTTCACCTGCCTTTCTCTGTAAAGATTTTGATGCATATCCCATAAAATATTAGATCTGTACTTTCCCAATGCCCATTTCCTTCATTTAATGCTACAGGCCCAATATACTGTAAGTAAATTTTACACCATATAAGAAATGCCAGCAGTCAATTTACCTTTTCCTATTTTTAACATGCTTGACAGTATTAAACTAGCATGCAGATATAATGGAGAGATTTATGGTTTTAAATCAGGAAGCTAATAAAAATTTTCTGTTTCTCTAAGACTGCAATAAAACAGGAAATTAAAACAATAAAAGGCTGGCTTCTTGGACACTTGTACAGCAATAGAAAAGAAAATTTCTGTTCATCTCATGTATTCTCTTCTACACACTTGAAGACTAAAAGGAAACAGAATCATTTCAGTACTAGGCTTGAAGAATTTTAACTTTACCCATTTTGAACACATTTACTACAGTGAGGTCTCTTGGACAAACACTGGTGAACTTGGGCCTCATATGCAGAACAATGCTAGTGTGCAAGTCAGATTGTTTACTTACCCTATACTAACAAGCTCAAATAATGCTAATGCCAGAGCAGGTCTTCATTCAGATTTTGGGGTATAAGGTGTCAGAGCAGAAAGACACAGATGGTTACATTTAGGGACTCTGCAAGTGTCTCTTTTGCTTTAGAAAAACAGGCAAAGGCTGATGGCACAGGATGAAACAAAGACTTTAAAATGCATATTTCATGCAATGAATAAACCATATCATCTGCTGCACATTAGGAAGGATGCTGTTTGTTTCAGGTGTCCCTTCAGACTAAAATGTGCTAAGGGTTCAATTTGAACATTGAGGTTGCTTCTGAAGGCTCCTTGAGCTGCCAAGAGATGCTCCAAAACTGCAAGTTAGTTTACATGACAGAAAAACTTAAAGATTGCAGTGGACTTGCTCAATGTGAAGTTCCCAGAAACTTTATGGATAACTGAAAAAATTATGCAGCTTGGGGATCAGTATTAATAGAGAGCAGGTCCTACTGGCCCCCTACTCAGAGCCACACTGAGTCCTCAGAGGAAGTGAACCCACAGGACCATGGCTCTTGATGTCCCAACCAAGTAAGTATTGGGTTTGTATAAATCTGCATGAACCTAACACATCTGTATCTTTGTACCTCCTTCTTGCAATAGATGTCAGATCTAAAGAAATGCCTCATAAAAATGGAAATATCTCTATGTTTCTATATCAGTATAGCACAAGCCAACCACCCTAAGGATCTTCAGACTCTATAATACTGAGGGGAAGAAATATTTTTCCTTGCAGTCAAAGAACATTATAAACAAAAAATAATTTAGCCCCCCCCCCAATCAGATTTCTTTTGCACAAATAACAAGTTGCAATGGTGTCAGAATGTCAGTTTAACTCAGATTCAGAACTTGTTTCTACATCAAAATAGTGAACTCCTGAGGAGGAACATCTAGAGCAGGGTAGCTCTCTTGTGTTAACCGAGACAGTGGGGGAAGTGAAAATCCCGTTCATCCCAGCAAAAAGAAAGAAACCAAAACATTTCAAAAAGTTATGAATGTGTGATGTTGGTTGAAGCTTGGAGCAGAGCATCCCTGGCTTGCTGTTTAGAGACTGACTTCAGTTGAAGCTATGATCTTATTCCTGAGGTGAATTCAGAGGTATTCCATAAAGGCATCTGATTTTTGGTGCTTTAATTAAACAAATGGAGGAGAGACAGTTCAGAGAAAATTGAGTAGAGCACTCTGTCCTGTACTGCAGTCTGGAGGCATCTTTGAATGTGCAACAGACTAAAGACACCATGAAAAGGGGATCTGGGTTTTGTTCTTAAGGAACATATAAAAGATGTAGTAACTCCCCAGTTGTCAAAGAAGAGCTGGCAGATGCCCTTATTCAGAAAGGGAATAGTCAGTGTAGGAAAATATCAACTTTTTTTGGTTGGAGATATTTCAACAACAAAGGAATGCCATACATCAAGGAAAACCAAGAGGAAAGCTAACTTCTGAGGATGCTGCCAGCACTATAGCACCTCCTAAAAAGTGTCAACTAGTTTAAGCCTGGTGGACTCACAGTGGGCCTCTCACATCTGGCCCTTTATGGTTTATCTTCAATCAAAATGAATCCAGCCTGCATCTTGTGATACTGATCTGAAGGAAGAACTCAAGTATAAAATTAATTTCTCACTGCAAATATGTTTCTCATGCTAGAAATTCTTTCTTTTCATTCTATACTATTGCTATGTGTCTTGTTTTGGCTTGTTCTGCAAGCATAATGGTTATCTGATGCCCTAACAAATACCCAAAAAGACATTCATTACTATTGCTACTTTCAGTACTCAATACTATTGCTACTTTCATCATCATCATCATTATTATTAATATTAATGCCTGTATTAATCTGTGTCAAAAATAGAACACCACAAAGGGAAAAAAGATGCATTTTGGGATATCAGAAACTACTACACCACAAACAAGAAAAAAAATGTTACTGAAAAATGCTGGATATTAGAAATAATTTATGCAGAGTTTCAGATTCAAACAAGCCAGGCTGCCAAAGGCTACTGAAGGAATGATTGGGTTAGAAAAATGTCACTGAGCAATATTTATGTCTCTAAACTTGGAACCCAGTCATGAGACAGTCTTAAGAGTACTTCTTTTTTGTTTTAAGGAAAATTACATTTTCTGAATTTCTACATCAAAAATGTGGGGAATTTAAAAGCATAACACAGAGAGAAGGCATATCTATCATTTGGTGGCTGCTGATTTGGAAAGATCAAAAACCACCCCAAACATGAGCAAAGGTATGCAGTTATATTTTTAGATTACAGATACTAATACTTGATGTTCAAGGTCAGAAAAAACCCTTTAGATCCTTTAGTCTGACCTCCCACATGTTGCAGAATATGCTACTTCAACCAGAACAGTGACCCTTGTACTAAGACTATTAATTCATGTTGCTACAGCCATTTCCAGAAACACCTACAGGCTTGAAGATGAGAACAGCTGGAGACCCTTCCCTCTTTCTGTGGTGATTTCACTGGCCTTTCTCTTGAAAATGTATGCCTTAATTTTAATTTGAATGTGTCTGACTTCTGTTTCCAGTCCTTGGTCTACAAATACCCCTCTCTCCCTTTGATGAAATACCTGTAACTTCTCCATGAAAAAAGTTTTATGCTGCAAATTAAACCTATTCCTTTCTCCTTCATCCTCTTCCATTTCCTGTTCTTTTTCTTCCTTTTTTTTGCTTTTTTTCCTGTTAATGTTGAGATGAACAAACGGAGGGAATAAATTTCTCTGTTTTTATATCTCTTGGATGTTTTCCCATGCAGCTGATTTCTAATTTGTCTATATCACACATAAAGATAAGACCAGAGCTAGACACAGACCCCTCACTGCCACTCACCCCAAGAGCCACAGAGGACCCATGACTCTACCACCACTGGAACTGAAGGCAATTTGATGTTTCTTTAGAGGAACCAAGTGAAATGAGCCCATGACTCTTCTGAAAAGTCTCTAATTTCTTCACAGGGGTGATAGAACTCTGTGTATTATGGAGTATTTCAGTATCAGAACAAGAAAGCTTTTAATAGTAATGAAATAAGCTGTCACAGGACACAGAAAAAAAGAGGATTCAACACAACTAGGAGAAATAGGAAAATTACAATACAAGAATAGGATCTATTTTATTAAAAACATCAATCATGACATTCAATGGCACAGGTGACCAGTAAGAAATATACTCTAAGGGTCATTTGAAAAGACAGAGGTATTTACTATGATTTCAAAGTCAGCCACTAATACAGGAGGTGGATATCTATATATTTTTGTGATTTGGGCCTAGATAACTTTGGCATTGCAAGATGAAACTGCAGGAGAAAAGCTGGAATACTTTAAAACAAACAGAAAAATGCTTGCAAGAAATAACGAAAGAGTCTTAAACATTATTTCCTATATGAAAACTGAACTTGCACTTTTCTGCAAAAATATCTCTAAAAATTCTAATTTGCATTTACTCATATAGTTTCATAATTTTCACCTACTTGCCTAAAGTTTATAGGTACTGATATCCCTAAATGGTGAAGTGGCTTATGACATAAAAGAAACTCTGAATTTTACAGCACAAAGATGCTATGGTAGATTCAGATTTATTGTTATTACTGAAAAAACATTTTCTTAACTCTTTGAAATTTAGAAAAATTGGAAATTGCAATTTGATAAGAAAAAAATTTTTTAGATGTGCTGGTCACTGAGATTCCCATCCCTAATTTGTTTGTTGGGTTTTTTTTCCCTCTAGTAGATATTTGAAAAAATTTAAAATGAGAATAAAAATATTTTAAATCTTACTTTCAGTTCTACATATATGGGAGGGCCAACAGAAAATTATTTCCTTTTTATTATTAACAATTCTTCTCTTATTTCCCACGTTGAAAAACAGGGACAGGTCTGATGCCACAGATGAAAAATATGTGATGTTATAGAATATTGAGTGATAAACTGTAAGCAATTATACCATTAACCAATACCAGGAGATACCTGTGCACAAGGGACAGTTAAAACTATTCAATAGTTAATAATGCCATATTAACTGGCATTTCACTGCTTCTGAAGGCTTAATTGTCTGACATTAACATTCTTCCTGCACTCAAGGGATGTTCTTTACACCACTCCTTTAGCTAAGGCAAGTGTTATTGCAGCTAGGTTTCCTGCCCCTCCCTCTCCCCAAGCACTCTGTTGGTGGTTAAATAGCTGCTCCACGGACAAAGGAAAATATGTATTGCTGATGAGCAGGACAAAATAATGAGAAAATTATTCTGATGAACACTAGATATATGAAATTTCTAAACCCCTTTTGGCACACCACAGAGGACAGGACACCATTTTGCTGGACAGGGCTATATTAGTCCTTCTACTTAACATGATTTTTCAAATGAAGTATTATTTAATTTTCACATTTATTTTCCTGTAGATAGAAGTCCCTAGAAAATGGAAGATATAGAAGTCAGTGTCCACAGAGCAGATCACTGATTAGCCAGCATGATAATTCTCAGTTTTCTCTCAAAGTCTCTCAGTTTACTGCAACAATAACCTCTCTCTGTTTTTCCTAGATCATGCCCTAAGCTACAGCACATTTCTATAATGATGGGTATGGTACATCACTCACACCTTTTCTGTAACTAAGATCTTTTTAATAACCAAGCTCTTCTAGGATAAACAGGTGTTCTGATGTCTTCCTGCCTCTGAAAGCCTGCTGACCTGCCCAACTGAAATGCCACTTCTCTGACTTGATTCCTATGGCAAAATGACACGTAAAATTCATGATACTCTAGCCTTTTTTGTAAAGCTGTGTAAGCTTGTCTTGCTTGTAAGCACTGTGGTTAAAATTTTTCATCACTCGAGGCCTCAGGATTCCTTCCTCCATCCTCCTGAAGTTTCAGTGCAAAATGAATCAATTTTTGCCCTGACCTCCATAATCCAGGTTCAATCCTTTGCAATTGGTATATTAATATTTACATCCCAAACTAGATACAACACAGAATACTCTTAGATGAAAATAATTGCCTGTATTTAAAAGGCAATCCTTTTGACAGGTCCTTTTTCCAAGAAATATGAACTGTCATTCCCTTAGAAATGCTTGTAAGAGAGACAGATGTTTTAGGACTTTTTGAGCCTGTTTCTCAACAAAGGATTTTTGTTTGTTTCCAGTGCTGGCATGCCTAAGAGAGAAAGAACCAAAGTTCATTTCCAGCTGTTGCATTTAAAAGTCTCAAGAAGGAAAGAGTAAATATGGCTTCCTTGCTTTAATTAATTTAAAATGTCACAAGCTTTATTTTTAAAATAAATTTAAATTTGTGTATAAAGAGTGTTTTTATTTGGTAATAATTGCTGTTTCATTCCAAGGTCATATATTCCTTCAAAAGCTATTTTGGAAGATGCTTTTCTTGGAATAAAACATTCCTTTACAGGATATTTCATTAAAATATACAGAGTATCAGTGAAATGTGTACCAGGCATCTTCTGAAAAGTAGGATTTCACATATTGTGGTGCTGCAGCTGGCACCAGACTTGGAAAACAATTGTTTATCCAGGGCTTCCTGGAACAGATTCCTTACAGACACCAGATCAGCTGCTCTCAAGTGCATTACAGGTGGAAGAGAGGACCTGAGAAGTGGTGGAACTTCTCTTACCTCACAGTAATATGATTGACTTTTTCCTTGGAAAATGAACATCTAAGAGGTGATAAAAGTCTATAAACAGCCCAGGAGACCTCTTTATTCTATATTTAGGCTATCTTAAAAATGTTAGATGCTCCAGAAAGATGATCTATGTGGTAAAGTATATACACATTTAAAATAAAGCCTTATTTTCTTTCCATTGCTAATCAGGTGGTCAAAAAACCTTCTTGGATTTTATGTGCCAAGGCCAGTCAGAATAATGCTGTCCTCCTGTTCATAGACTGGAATCAGTTGAAGTACTTATCTCCCAGGCTGGATAATAAATGCCTGCTGAGGTGGTGTCTCAGAAGATCATTCAGCAGCCTGTGCCTTTGAAACCACCATTTGAAATCCATTTGTAAAACCAGCATATTTATGAAGTTGCATTCTGGATCAGGCAACTGCTAAATTTACTGTGTTTGGAAATTCTAATTCTACATACCTACAGAAAATGAGTAAGATCAAATTTCACAGCTAATCTGCTGCTGTGCTTCACCACTTGCCATTTGCACATAAACATCTTTGCAGAAAAATACCTCAGTGGTGTTTTCATGTCAGTAGGTTTTAGCCACAGCATGCTACACTTTTACAAAAATCAAATTGCTCCACTGTTAGAGAAGGACTTTTAAAAATGTATTGATGAGTCTTGCAAAATGCTTGGGATTTCTTCCAGTAGGATTTTTATCATAATCACAGAAATATGCTCCTTGGTTTTCAAGGAAAAAATTACTTAACAAACTCATAGATTCAACTGCATGAAAGTAGAGGTATTATGCTGTTAGCACTTATTCTCATCAATTGATTTCCTTCTTCCTGTACTCTTTTCTCCCAACATAAGGGTGCACTGTAGCTTTTACACTGCATAATCCTGTACTTATAAAACAAGGGAGTTACAGAGAAAGAGGAAAGGAATGCTACTAAGTCAAATTCTTTATATTTAATTTCTTAGCCATTTGCTTTTGTCCCCACTTTCTATACTTCTTCCTATACTTGTCCCCAGTTTCACTTCTCTATTAATACTATGAAGCAGACATACATGTCTAGTATCTGCAAGGGTATAAATTTCAGACTCCCTTCAAAATCCCTTTAGGTTGGTTTCAAAACTGACGGCAAATTTTTTTCACACAAAAGAAAATACCTGTGTCTGATCTTCTGAACTTGCAAACTCCAAACAGGCCACAGAGGGAGAGGACTGGCCATGCCTTGCTGCCCTCAGGTACCCTGGGGCACCACTTGGGCTATTCACAATTCTTACAGAGGTCCTTACTCCTCATCCATTTTCACCACCATGCACTGCTTGCTTTCATTTGCTTTCAGATTTTAATTTCTTAGAGGCCTCCCTGATGCTGTTTTGAATTGTCAGGGAATTAATTCTACAGATACTGGAACATGAAAATTAAAGTTGAAAGCACCCAAACCACTGAAGCTGAAAGATTCATGACTCTCACAGCTCCACTCATTTTCCATTCCTCACTTACCGGGGATAAATTAAATAATACCATTAAACAAATATGATTCATCTTCAGCTGTCTAAGAATCAGATATGTAGTCTGAAATAGTCATTTGGTCTCCCTTGGCAGTTAATACAGTGACTAACAATGTAGACATGACTTTAGAAAGGGTAAAAGAGAAGTAGAATCATAAAGGAGAAAGAGGGAAAAAAATTATCCTAGACTGATGCAGGAAAACAGGAAACTAGCATTTAGAACACAGTGTCTCATAAGACTGCCTGCAGTCCACTTGCAAACTTTCCACCAACAGCCTTGTCACTCCTTCCCATGCATTTCCCCCTACCTCAACCATTTTGGCATAATTCATAATTAGATTTCCTGCAGGGACAGTTAACTTCCTAGCCTACCTATCAACTAAAATTTGCTAAAGTATCCATCAAGCTTTGTTTTACAATACCATATGGGAAGTGAATAAGCTTATAAAGTTTTTCTTGTATTGTACTAAGAATATCACTTTGATTCCTTATCTGACTAAAGACACAACATTGATTAAGTGACATAGAAACTAGGATCTTTTCTTTCATTCTTTTCAGGCATTTATTGAAATGTCAAATCTGCATACTGTATAGCAGTGCAACCAGAATCAGAATTTAAGGCTAAATCTGTATGGACTGTCTTCCAAAAGGTTTAACTGAAAAAAAAAACAAAAAAAAAACCAAAAACCCATAAGGCAAAAAAGTATTGCTGTCAATAGAAGTGCTATTTTCCAGAGAGCACTAGGAACATTCAATAAAGTAGACATATGGATGCACTTTATTCTATCAAAAAATAATGTTAAAAATCGTCTCTAGAGACTTGAGAATCCATTAGAAGCTGTTTTGGTGGGGTGAAAAGTGAGGTATTAAACCAAATAAAATATGTATGAGTTCTAGTAAGTCATCTCTCCAGTTCCTTAACTTCTAACCTCTTCAAATCTTAAACCCTGATTTTTTTTCTACAGAAGTTTCTGGCAGAAAGAATTACTTTCAAATCAAGGTGTTCTGCACTGCTACCATTAGCTGGTAACATTTTCTAAAAGTGTTTCTGTAGTGACCCATGTATGACTC
Source organism: Agelaius phoeniceus (assembly GCF_051311805.1). NCBI lineage: Eukaryota > Metazoa > Chordata > Aves > Passeriformes > Icteridae > Agelaius > Agelaius phoeniceus. The sequence goes on from NC_135269.1 coordinate 62,030,674, forward strand.
AAACACAGTTCCTTTATTACAAAACTATTTTCAGAGCTGCCTGTGGCTCAGGGGCCTCCAGCATAAGGAGAACATGGACCTGCTGAAACAAGCCCAGGGAGGGTCATGAGGGGGATCCAAGGGCTGGGCTTTCAAAACAGGTTCAGAGAGTTGGGGCTGCTCAGCCCAGAGGAGAGAAGGCTCAGGGAAGAGGGTGGATGGAGATTAGAGATAAGGAAGAAATTCTTTCCTGTGAGGGTGGTGAGGCACTGGGAACAGGCTGCCCAGAGAAGTTGTGGACTCTCCATCCCTGGGGAGTGGTCAAGGCCAGGTTGGATGGGGCTTTGAGCAAACTGGTCTGGTGAAATGTGTCCCTACCCATGGCAGGGGGACTGAAATGAGATGATCTTTAATTTCCCTTCCAACCCAAACCATTCTATGGTTCTGTGATTATTGCAGTGTGCTTCTGGCAGGAGTGTGGTGAGTTAGATGACCCAGTTTAAATTAAAAAGAACAACTTCAGTTCATGGTCTGCTGCAATAGGAAGACTTATTCGGATTACTGTACATATCAGCACACAGAAAACCTGTTGAAGATTTACTAAATTCCTTGCCTGATCTGTTGCTTTCTACTTTCTAAACAGTCAAACACCCACAATAGCTATATCCTTTTATTAGCTTTTTTGTTTATATCCTTTATATTTTATGAGTGCATAGCATGATCTGTCCAATGCTTAACTACATTCTAATCCTTTCTTTCAGCAAGTACTTAACACAGGAAGCATTTTCAGCTGAATGCCTTACAAAAAAAATCTTAATTTTTAGGCACAAGCACAAAACACTGGTAACTTCCTTAAACTGTCAAAAAACGAGTGACTACTTGGAAAGAATTTCCAAAGCCAGACAGAAACATGTGAGACTATGCATTAATGCATAAAACAGAGAGTCCTGTGAATGGAGATGGAACATATCAATTCCACTTCTGACTGACTCATGAAAACATCACCTGACCCTTCTCCTGGTGTCCTTTTCTCTAGCTGGTGCTACCAGGAGAACACACCACCACCTCACACTACAAAGGACTACACTGAACCATGGACAGGTCCTTGTTCTCTTAGTAACTGCATCTGATGTGCTTTGAGCCCAATGCAAGAAAAAGATGTAACATACCTGAGTCTGTTGTACTTTAGGTCCAAAAAACCAAATAAGATTCCTGGCTTCATTGTTTGAAAATTCCTCAGGCATGTACATTTGTTTAATGATAAGTGTGGCTATCACTGAGCAAAGGACCCCAAGATTCTGACCAAACTACATCTAAATAAAGAAATTAGAGGAGAATAAGAACCCCCTACTCAGGTGTGCTTAATCCATGCCTTCATCTTTCACCTTTAGAGATTAAAATTATGATCACTTGAAGTTGCTCTTCCTTCTCACACCTCCTTCTTACACATCCTTCTTACACAATTTGGTTTCATAACTCTCTTGGGATCAGGGGCCTAAAATGTGAACATTACTGTTCTCAACCTGCAACTACTAAAAGCCTTTAATGAATATGAAAATAAAGAAATCTAATGAAGCTTGATCTTGCAAAAGGAAGACAGACCTACTGAGATTTTTCAGTAACTTCTTACATGGTATCTGTAAGACCTACTTCAATCATTTGTTTATGAGTGACTTTCAGTTCTTGCTTTGTCCCCAACACATTACCAACAGGCTAATTTTATTACAGGGTTGCATTTACACAATTAATTGCCTCCCAATGCAAAGCAACAGACATTCCTCACTGTCGCAGACATCTTTTCACTAAAAATCTTTTCTTTAGGATTTTTCCTTCTGAGAAGCTAGGAGGCTTCAGAAACAGAATATAAACAATAGTTATCTGCTGCTGTGAAATGCAACAAGTCCACCTGTGATTGGCCCATCTAGGATGTTTATAATTAATGGCCAATCAAGGACCGAGCTATCTCGGACAGAGTCCAAGAGAGCTGCCTTTGTTATCATTCTTTTCTTTTCTATTCTTAGCTTAGTTAGCATCTAAGAAAACCTGTCCTTCTTTTTCTTTTTAGTATAGTTATAATGTAATATATATATATATATATATATATATATATATATATATATATATATATATATATATATAATAAAATAATAAATCAAGCCTTTTGAACATAGAGTCAACATTCTTGTCCCTTCCCTCATCCAAGAACCCCTGTGAACACAGTCACACCTCACCATCATCCTGCCATTAAGAAGCAGCAGAAAGCTTTCTTCTTGCCCAGATTTCTATCAGTGATTTTTTTCCTGGAAGGAAGATCCTCTTAAAAGGATTCCTCACTCCTACCAGAAGATATTCTGCTGATAGTATTATATTTTCTAAGGTCTGTGCAGAGCTGGAAAAGTGTCATTTGAATTCTAGCATAGAGACATGTGTTCACTCAGTTTGCACCCAGGACAGTCCACCTTTATCAAAAATAATTCCACTAAAGTCAACTAAACTGCACAGACACTGCCGCATAGGTAGGTAATAGGAATTGGAAAATATGGGTAATGCACATTTCAAAAATAAAAACTCAGTATAGGTACTGTAGGCTATTCTCAAATTGGTAACATAACTGGGCAGTACAGCATGATGCCTGAAGAAGAGGCTTTTCCCAGACATTTTCACAAGAAATCAAGTGAGGATTGGCTCTTACAATTTTTTTTTCAAATTTAAGAAACTTTCTGTAAATTGTTTTGGTAGCAGTTCATTGTGCAGAAGCAGATAACTTTCAAGATGAGACTTTTAATCTTGGTTTTTATCACTCAATTACCTGCCATGTAGTCATAAGACTTTATAGTTTGTTCTTCTGAATTAGAGAGTTTTAATTACAATGCTGAAACATATAAGAAAAAATTATCTAGGCATTTTAAAATAATTTAAAATACATTTTGTAACTAAAAAGCAAACAAAATTACCTATTTGCAAAAATGTTAAAATAAAAAAATACATTAGTCTTGCGCATGAATTAAAGTGTACCTAGAGGGCGCATGTAGAATTAAAAATCAGATGGTATTAAAATGCAATTAAGAAACCATAATTATATGTTAAACAGGGACAAAAAGACAAGGGATAACTTCCTATCTCAGCTGTGGAATAGCTGTTAGGGTAAATGAACTGAATACAGACTCCCCCACATAACACATGGAAACTGCAGTCTTTTGTAGAGCTGTGTAATTACTGAGGATCTCAGCAGCTGCTCAGAGAAGCTAAAAGCTGGTGTTGGCTAAGCAGCTCATTCATGGTTCTGGATGGCAGTACTTTAGCTCTCCTAAGGAGATGGTTTCAGTTTTATCTCTATCTGACTCAAAAGGCTTCCAAGGGGGCTCTAAGAGTGGATGCTAAAGACTCTTTATTAGGGCTAATAAACTGGAATCTGTTTGGATGCTGCAAAGACAAACTCATTGCTGCCTTTCTTCCAGCCACTGCCACGTGCACAGGTCTGGCTGCAGGGCCTTGGCTTCCCCAGGTGCCCTTTGTGGGCACAATGTCAATGAGAAAAGGAAAATTTGGGCAAGAAAAGGTCTGACCCAGAGGAATAGGTCTTTGCTGCCCTCCTAGAAACACTGCTGGAATCTACACTGAGAACAACTACATGTAAATGGTGAACAAACAGTTATTCCACACAGCAGTTTTAGTTGTTCCATTGCAAAATGGTGTCTTTAGTCTATTTTACTGTTTTTCTGTTTGCTGTTGGGTTTTGGGTTTACCTTTTTGTTTTTGTGGGCTGTTGTCTTTGTGGTTTGGTTTTTTTCATTTTTGCTTACAACCTTGGTTTCAGGAATCATAAGAACAGCAAAATTTAGAAGCTATTTTAACTAAGCTATTTAGAAATTGCAAGAAACAATTTGGAGAGGTATTCTTCCCCCGGAAAAAAGAATATCCTCACTTAGAAATGTTCAAACCCTAGTAGAGTTAAAATTCTGCTTGCAATGGTTTCACCCAAACTGAGATGTCTGTGCATTTATGTAATGAATAAACTCTAATGATTAATTATATGAATATTTATATTTTGCATGTTACACATACTTTTAATCTACTTGTTTGCCTACAAATCTGGTAATATCTTCTTTACTCATAATTTTTTTTAGAAAACAGTGATTTCTCTCACCAAGACAGAAGTTTGAGGTAAGATCTGGAGTAATGTGGGCATTTCTTTATATATATATGTGTATAATGGCAATTTCTTTTCTCTCCATTTTTAAATGAAGTTTTGACCTAATTGTCCAAAGTCCAATGTGAAATAATTATTTCTACTTAAACAAGTCTGCTAACACAAATGATAAATTTGATTTGACAACTGGATATTCTCATGGCATGTTGATGACTCATGTGTCCTCTAACCCAAGTCGCAGGCCAACATTTTCCCATTGTTCTATAGAGAGGAAAAAAAAATGCACACAGCAAATGTTCAGGTCTTAACTATACACCCATTATCTAGAGATAAGTTTTATCAACTTCTCATGTTCTAAATTTCCATTTGAATTAAGTTCGTTTAGTGTAAAAGCCAGTCACTTTTGTTCAGTGCAGAAGAATGAGTCTTTGCAAAGCCCTTTTTCAAAAGGTAATAAAAATTAATATAATTTTAACCCACTGGACAGCCAATCATGTCTTTCAGTGTGGCTCAGGAAGTTACATGGTCTGTGCTACAAATACCAAAATGTTTACCCTGACAGGTCCCAAAACACCTGAGAAAGATTGTTTGGGGTTTTTTTTCTGTACAGCCTCATAACACTTGCTAGCAAAATATGAGGCTTCATGGGTGGTTCATTGTAAACTACATTTACAAGGGTCTGTGCAGCCTGAAATAAGTGCCAGCTAATGAAGAGTTATTTTCCCATGTTTTGTTACAAATGACACCATAATTACAATGATTTCTGAGAAAACCAGTAAATTATCACAAACTACAAATGCTTCTAGACAGAATTCATTTGTTTTCCTTTTTTTAATTCAAGTTATATAAAAAATATAGAGAAGCTTCAACAAGCACTCTACAAAGGGAAATTTTTTTTTCTTATGATGCATGCATTATCAGAGGTTACAAATGGGAAAAATAGTAATTAAAAAATGAAAATATTTTTTCTAGGCATAAAAAATGGGATTGCTTTTGGAGATAAAGTTCATTTAATCCAAGTGGCTGTAGCTAATTTCAAAGATATTATTGAAATATTGTAGATATTTCAAAGGAAAGTGAAATAAAGACACCATTAAAAATTACTTGGTTTTATATGTGCCTAAATTTCATAGCTGCATATTAATTCATAATTGCATACTTCACACATGAAGTATGAGAGACTGCAATTCCTTTTGGAAATACAAAAAATTCAGTGGAAGAATTCTTAAAAAAAAGAAGTTTGCAGTTTTTAAAAAATATAATTAAATTTACATTATTCAATTACTAAAGCATCTGAAATTTTTAGCTTCATCTTTTGTGTTATCCTTGATTCTTTCTGGGTTTCCTTACTGTTTGGTTCATTCCACCAATAAATGAAAGTATCTAATTTAACACCTATGTGATGATAGCATGCATATTTTTATTATAATAGAAATAGAATTTTTTTAGAATTAAAAAATTCAATGGTAATATCTGCTTATGAAAGTACACTCATTCACAAGGCAAACTGGCAGTCAAAAAACCACAGTGGCAGCACTTAAAACCGATGTGCTACTTTATTAGTCCATTCATTCAGATTAAACAAAGGGCAAAAATCAACAAGAAGTACTAAGGAATTAATCCCAGTGTCTGGAAAAGTTTGGGTTTGGCCAGGTAATTCCTACTCTCTTACTGTTCTATGTCTCGTTGCTTGATGGAAGGCAGCACAGCAACTCATTGTCTCTTTACAGACCACATATAGGTTGTTCAAAATGAAAAGTTCTATATAATGATAAGATCTCACTATCAAGCATATTCTAGACTGAACAGACTAAAATTATGCTACTTTTTTTTGTCAAGTGCATTGGAAGTGTCTGGGTAACTCATTTATGTTTTAATGGTTTTTTAGCTATAGCATGAGCACTATTTAATAGAATATGGTGTCCTCTATCATTTACTTTGAGGGTAGACTATATGGCTGAAAGATAAACAGATCTCACACAGGGAGCACACTAAGTAATGAAAGGAATATATGGAAGAAACACATTTGGAGCTGTCTTTTCCTCTGTGAAAAAGTAATTTGCACATATGCATACTCTATTTCCATTTATTTTAATAATCTTCAGGCTTTCAGCTGAGACTAAAATGCTTCTCTGAGCTGAGAGAAGGCATGTCCTTTATGGTTCAAGAGGTCTGGTCATGTAGGAAGAGGGTTGGAAAGGTTCAGCACTAAAGGAGCTAAGCAACACAGAGATTTTTCCTATTTCCCAAACAGAATCCACGGTACTGAGAGAGGCTGATGGCAATGCTGAGAAGAGTTGGATTGCACAAAATAAAAGATGGTTGCAATAGATCTGCTGCATGTGAAATTCCACAAAATAAGGAATAGGAAACCCCTACCTCAAAACCAGCCTGTACTCTACAACATGCAGGAACCTCACCCAGGCATGGTGGCACCTGGTACAACGTTTGCAAGGAGGAGCATGAGCCAGGTCCTTCAGAAGTCAGGGGGAAATGAGTATTGCCCTTCAAAACTCTGCTGAGGGGAATGAATGGTGATTGTTTCCCCAGTGGTTCTTCTCTGTCTTTCAGCTTTTAAGGAATACACTCAGAAATGTGTGAGGACACCTGCATTCAAATCCTTCTTCTGCAGAAAGTGATTCAACCCATCAAGGCTCAGCCCAACAAGCACGGTTTGCCAGGCATACTCTAAGGTATTCCAGGGGCCCTACAGGCAACTTCAAATCATTCCTAATTTCCACTCTGCATAAATATTTCCTGGGAAAGAGGCAGATTCAGTGCAAGGCTTCGTTTTAGGGCATTTATCTGTACTGGTAGTTCTGACTTCCAGTCCTTGCTGTACCTTTTTGCTCAGCACTTCCTGAAACCAGAACTAGTGTTCCTTGGTGGTATGGCTAATTAACTGTGACAATCAAATTTTCCTTCTGTTTTTTTAATGTTAACATTCATTAACATTCTTTTTTTTTAGTTGATGGATCTGAATTGTTTAGGCCAAGTGGAACAGCCCTTATGAGAATTTAGACTACATCCTTCATCACAGAAAATGCTGATGGCCTGATTATTTTCCTACACAGCAAACTGAGACATTTAGTTAAGAGGTAGTTACACAGACATCCCTTACAGTAAATGGGGAGAAATGAGCATTTTTAGACATGATTCATCTCACCCTAAAGCAGCTGCTTTAGTATATGCCACACCAGCCAGACTCTACAAATGCCTGCAGAGATCTAAAATTAGGTGAACATAATTACACCATAATTACCATAAACTGCCTCTACACACAACAAAAGAAATGGGAACTTCTTCAGGGAAATCAGTAAGAGGAATTTCCATCTGGAATTGCCCTCCTCTGTTTCCACTAACATAGTGGGGGGCTGATGCACTTCAGAAACAACTGTGTGTAGGTGTGATCAAACAATCTACGAGTCTCCAGGGGCAGGAACCTCAGAAATCAGTTTTCTGTGCAGGCCTGTTGAGTAGGCAACAGATGGACCTCCAGTGTTTACCTCCTTTGCCAGGGTAGTTCCTAATATTATTTCCTGCTATAGTGCAAAGCCCATAAGGCATTTTACAATGCAAGTTAAAACAAGAATATTCACTGATCCTATTGCTGAGGAAATTAGCATGAAGAGTAATGAAGTCTTCAAAATACTCATGGCCATTGCTGCATTTCAAGTGCATTGTACTGAGCTATTAAACAACAAAAAAAAATTCAGCTCATTTCTAAAGGGGTCGTTTGGACAACAAGATTAATTCTTTGGAGAATCAGAGAGACTGAAACTAAGATTATCCAACTGAACAGATTTATTTTTATGAATGGGGGATGCAAAATGATAGCTAGTGAAAGTGCTCAAAGATTGATAGTCTTGGTTTGGAGAGGGCAGTGAGCCACTGACTGATTTGAGCTTATCATAATCAGAAGGAAATTCAAGTCTGCTTCTACACAAATTGTTAGCTATCTCTGTATCTTGTTCCTAACAGTAAGAGATGCTTCAGAAACAGGTGCAAGAAGACCATATCATACCTATGTGCAGTAGCACTTAATCAATATCTATTTCTAACAGTAGAGATTAGGACAAACCTTGATGCATACATCTTCAGTCTTTAAAAAAAATCAAATTAATTATGATCAAAAATTCTGAAGATCAATATGTTATTTTTCATTTTATTTGGTCAACTCCAATATACATTTACTATTATTTGCCTTTCTAAAAAAAAAAAGCAATCTCAATCTTATTGACACTTTTTTCCCCATGAGAATTGCTTCTTAAAAGCATTATTATTTTAGTTTTTATTTTCCTAAGCATACCTTTTTTTACATGCTTATTATTACCAACTCTTTTTGCCTTTGTGAAGAGGCACAATAACTTTTTTTACTATCAAATTACCTATTCTAAATATATTTCTGACAATGTGATTGTGACAATGTAGCTATCAATTTGTTTTACAATTTATTTTACTTTTAAAGAAATGATAGGGTTTTAATAAAATATTTCAGAGGGATAAAGAAAGTGGACTGGTTTTCTGTAATTTAGTTAAGTATTTTTCTTCAATAAAAATTAGAAACTCATTACTATAGAAAAATGAGTGAAATATTTTCTTGCTCCATTTCTTAATTAGCAAGGACATGAAGTATTGCTTATCATAGTTACATAGTATTCTGTCTTGCTCAATAATTTTTTTTCCATCAGACTTATTTGGTATAAATTGTCTGGGAATGGTCATAAAAACTTTTAATAATACACTTTAGAGGATGTGAACCTTTGTGACACAGAATTAAAGACAATTCAAAATACATCTTTTTAAGAGAGGAGACCTTGGCTATCCCTGTAGCTCTGTTCAGCTCCATTATTTTGATATTTTTGTTTCCACACATATTTATATTGTGGGTTTTACATGCACTCAGAAACACAGAAGAGAAAAAGCAAAACTGTCATATCTGATATTAAAGATTACTGCAAAATCTTGAAGGAGTAACTATACAACAAACTCCCTGCATATCACATGATTAAATTTTTGTCCATGAGAATAACTGGCTTTAGCCTGAAGTTCTCTGGACTGGACCTGCTTTGTCAGGATAATTGCAGGTAAAGTCTGCCCTTTCTTAGTGCTTTGGCAAATTGGCTGGTAAAAACCTGCACAGCCTCTGGAGCTGGTGCTGGTAACAAGGGTTATCAGGTAACATCTGCCAGCAAAGGGGATCCACAATCCCCTAGATATCCTCTCTGACCTTTGCTGAAGCCTGCCAACTCTTCCAGCAGAAAGCTTGACAGGTGTGCAGCAGTCTAACCAGCCCCTGCTGCTTCAGAATTATACATTTATTTTCATATTTAAAGATGTCGGGAATCAAACAGCAAAACTGTTGCCTTCACTGTTCAGACCCAAGCATTTCACATACAGCACATAAGATTTATTCTGCACTGTACAATTATTATTAATGAGTATGAGATTTTAGTCTTAAATTTTGGTTTAAACGTAACAGTTCTGCCTTAGAGATGTTCAAAAATATTAAATAAAAAATAATATGTCTAAGAAATTGCTTTTATTTTTATCTATTTGAACAGCACCTTCAGACACCTTCAGTGAAAGGTACAGCCTTCTTAATATAAATTATTTGCACTTTTGTGAATCTTGTATATAGTTTCTAAATAGGAAGTCACTTACTAATACTATAACAGATGAACATTTAGATAAAAGAAGCTCCAAATACCAGAAGAGAGTCCTGAAAGAAAAATAAAACCATTTTCATACAGCTTCTATAAAGCACACCATGGAATCAGGAAAGCAATTTTATTGTAAGGCTAGTACCTGATGTCTCTGAATTTATTTCATTCTGGATGTCACCTCCTAAACTACTGAGAATTGAAGGATATGTCAAATTCAATGTGAAAGTAATTTTTTACAAATATAAAATAAAGGCTAGAATTTTACCTAAAACCTCAATGCAATAATCATTTAGGCATTCACAGAATACATGTTGTCCAGACCATACCTTGACCAGTAATAATAACCCAGGAAATAAATGCCATGAAAATATTAAAAATAGCCTTTCTAAGCCCTCTCCTGAAAGTGTATAAAATTGAAATTATACAGAAATACAGCTAATGCATTAGAAATAGATGTAGATAAACACAAAACAAGCAACACTTTACTCGGACAATAGGATTGTACTGACTAAGGAAAAACATCAAAAACATCTTCCTGGGGTTCAAAGGTGAAGCCATGACTTTTTAATGGGGTTTATTTCCTGCAGAAATACTTTGACAGTCTTAATAGGTGAAGACCACAGAAACTTGGACATGTTTGTGTATATACCACTACCAAACAGCAGCTAAATCTGATCTGCTCAGTTTGCTGTCCAAAACACACTGCTGGGTAAATAAGTATGAATCTTAAGCAACACCCTATCTCCCACTCCAGTTACTCAAGGATATTGATTGCAGTACTGCAGGAGCAGGTATTTGTTTTAGAATCTTGCTGGATGAGTTGAACATCAAGTGGACTAAACAATCAGACATTGGTTCTTTCTGAATTAATTATAATAACAACAATAATAAACATAATAACAATTCTGAAATGTTTAGATTTTGCTTGTGACCACTGTCTCAGAAGAGCTCAAAGTTCACTTGTGTATAAAACAGAATCCCCTTGTCATTTTTTGTAGATTTTCCTGACAACAGGAAAGTTCAAATGGCTAAGAGCAAAGCAAGAAACAGATTTCATAAGACAGCTTTAAATGTTAGTCAGGTACACAAGATTGCTTATGTACTTTAAGATCTGATTGCTGCCCCTTACATGAAAACCAGTTTTTCACCAAATGGGAGCATAACCAGAGAGATAAGGATTTCACCTGTATAGATATTCTTCCATTGTACATTTATTTATATAAATGTACATATTTTTACATCAATTGTGCCTCACCATCAGTTAGAAAAATAACCTTTTAGATTAGTTCCACATTTTCCAGAGCTGTTTGACAAGTTGCAAAGCAATAGACTTTATTTCCCAGTGCTGTAATCAACACACCAAGTACTGGAATATTGCCCTGCTGTTTTGTGTCACAAACTGACGTGTAACAGTAGTGACAAACAGGGTCTTACTCTTTTGGTTACAATATTCATGCATTTCAGTAAATGAGCTTTCATATTTTCCCATTTACTACCACCCCTAAGTTCTACATAACTGCCATGGTGTTTATCAATGCCAAGCAATTTCATTTCTTTTATAGGTGATTTCTCCCACAGTTGTTTTCCTATACAACTTCCAGGCATACCTGGAAAGCATCATCCCTCCCACCATGCCACTCCTGACAGCAGTTTTGTCTCTGCTAGAAAACTTTTAACATTAACAACAATAAAAGTCATGCATGAAAAGAGTCAGATGATTTTATTTCTCTGGCAACTAATAGATCAGATACACTGCAAGAACATGAATGAAATTGTTCCACAGAGAGACTGAGAGCTTAAACTTACCTACCCTGGGCTTTCTACACATAAGATACTACAGAATCCTCCACCCTCCAGGATCCTTAGGGCAAAAGAATGCTGAATTAATATAGCTCCAATCCTAAAGTGTTTGACACCTCTTCAGTGGTTTTAAAGAGAGAAATTGTGCTAAGCTCTGGAAGAGCTTAAACTGGGGAGGCAGTCACTATTTCTGCACTACATGTGACTTTCTCATGAGAAGTGATTCCCACCTCACTCTGGCACAGGTGAGGGCACAGCTGGAGCTCTGGAGTGGGTTCTAGTTGGGCTCTCCACACTCCCAGTCCAGAGAGAGACACAAAAGCAATCTGAGGGCTGGAGCATACAACAAGTGCATCAAGAACTGTGGCAAAGCAGAGCACATTTGACATTTTAATTCTCCACTCCTGACAGCATATAATAGCTGCTGTTTTCTGTTAGCTACTCAGAGGGTACATTTCCCTGAAACACATAGGATTTTATTGATATTTTAATCGCATTGGTTTTAACTTATGGCTAATAATGCTTCTTTTCTTTGCCACACTACCTTCTCCTTGCAGATTAGCCAGCAGAATTTTTGTGCTCTGGTGCCCTGAAAGATATTGAAGTATTCATTGTCATCCACAGTTCTCAGAGAATAAAGTTAAAGTGACTTGCTTGGGGCTGTGAAGAAGCTGTTAGAGAGTGAGAGTCAGAACACAGATCTTGGTACCTTAAGCCATAGCCGGTCTTCTTACATAAAAAATATTGTTTCATGTTGAACCAAGACCCCATTTTAACAGGCCACCAATTTTATTTATTTATTTATTTTTAATATAATAACATGCTGGCGTGCTTATAGCAAGAACCAAACAATTCATAGCAAAGAACAGAGAGACTATTAAACCCCCACAGCAAAAGAACATAACCACAGAGAAAACTGTGTTTGTTCTAATGACCTGCCCTGAAGATCCTGTAGGGCATGAGAGCTGACCTCCTTTGGTGGCACAGAATAAAAGAGGAAGATTTTGAAGGAAATGGGTCTGGTCTATTCAATCTGCTTGGAGCATTTATGCCAAAGTTTCATAGCTCACCTAACTAGATTATCCATTCCTTAGAATATAAAGATTAATTGAAATTGAAATAAAGAGTTTAATGCCTTTCTAAATCACGTAACTCCAGAGTTGTAAATAGAGGTACTGAATAACTGGACACAGTCTAATAATCATAACAAAATATTAACTTTGCCCAAGGCCTGAAGGAGATGCAACTTTTCTGCACAGATGCAAAAATACAACAAAACAAAATAAAAGCTCACTCAAACCCCAGATTTGAGCATTCCAGTCCAAAGGATAAGGCACTGGACTGTTACCTGCAGCAGGACATGAAGAACTGAAAAATTGGGCTAAGACCATAATCCATTTCTTCCAAAAGGAAATGTTCTTGTGGTCTTCAGCTGCTGATGTCATTCAGGCCAATTATTATATTAATTGAATTGTGCTTTTTGTACAATACCATTTACATGAGCGTGAGGTACACAGAAAAAGGAGGGGTTCTGCTCTTCTAGAATAAGAAGAAACTTTAGTTCTGAAAATTACTATAACTTGATTTCAGTGATCCTCCAAACTCCTCTAAATAAAGACAACAGGAAGAATGGAGAGAGCAAGAAAAAAGAATCTCTAGTTATTTCAATGTAATGTTCTTTCTTTTTTTTTTTGTTTTTTTTTTTTTTTTTGAAACAACCTTCAGGTTGCTTCCTTTCTGTGACAACCAGTAAGAGCAGTAAGCTCTGAAATACTCACTTTGCCCAAGGTATCCATTAAGAAATGCTGTAACATACCATGTGACTGGAGACATGTTATTTGTAATACCTAATTTTCAAGATACCTTTCTTCTTTCTTATTCCCAGAGTCTTAGAGTGCTGCCTTTACACTGTTGTGCTACAGAAGCATGAGACTTAAAGCAAGCACAGTAGATATATAACCAACTGGATTATATAGAATCTATATAGATATAGAATCAATAGAATAGAATAGAATAGAATAGAATAGAATAGAATAGAATAGAATAGAATAGAATAGAATAGAATAGAATAGAATAATTTTCTCTTTACTTTCTGAATTCTGTCTTGACTCTTTATCTTCTCATAAGCTTCAATAAAAAACAGCAAGAAACAGGGGACTTCCATGAAAGATAAGAGGGTTCAATATTCTGGAAAGAGGAATAGAAATAACAAGATTCAAATATCAAAGAAGGTACAAATCACCTCAATCTCTATGTGGCTGAGGATGTGGGCAAATGACCAAACAAGGTCAAGTGACAGTAGTGAACAAAGTCACTTCAGAGCAGCCAAGGAAGTGTCACCAGTTGCCAGGACTGGCCTGCCTCTCCAGTGAAGGATGATGAAGCACATGACTATGACCTCGTGACTGAAGAGGTTAAAAATATGTACATTGTTCAGCAGCTCCTCAGCATTAATTTATCATAAAATTGTAAATCATCTGCATTCAAATATCAATTCTCATCTTTCAGTTGCCACCATCCTTTTCCTATCCTGTCTATCCAGATTGAAGAGTCTTCAGGGAAGAACTGAGTCCTCTCACACACTTCTGCAGTACATGGCAAAATTTGGTGTCTGCTTATTTTTTGGAATTCTAGCTGTTGGTAAAATAAAAAAAAGAAAGAAAGAAAAAACAAAAAGTAGAATAATGCTTCGTATTTACTAATATTTTTTCTGCCTGCATTTTTCACACATACTGAATTGGTTTTTTATGGGGTGGCAAAAATCTTTAGCTCAGACACCTCTCCTCTTAGCAAATATTACTCCTGGATTCACATTTTCTGGTTAGTCCATAAAAGCAGACATCTATTTTGCAGAGGATTCATGCCAATGCATCATTTGTATAGATCCAAGTGACAGCATTCAGACACAAAAAATAACTCTAATGCATTTGTATTTGTAGTTCTGGGGAGTTCTGCATTCAGGGCACATCTCTACCATAGTTCATTTCTTAGTAAAAGGCTTTGAGCTATAGTATATGAAAAGCACTAAATAATCCGTACCAGAATATAAAGTGAACCATCTTATATTTAAAGATTAATGTTTCCTCCAGCTGAATAACTGTCTTCTGGAACTATCTGTGCTCCTGTGCAGGGGCTGTGTTTAAATTGTGTGAATTAAAAATAAGGAGAAAAGGTTCATACAGCATTTTGCCTTGGAACTATTTACCTAAACTTCAGACATGCTCAAAGGGGAAAATAAAAAATTTTAGAAGTCCTTAATTTCATTGATCCTCTGCTGAAACTAGTTTTAATTTTTGATGCTGGTTTTTCTCCAACTGCTCAACATTACTTTAACTTGTTTATTATAATATTTTTATATGAGATTTCTCAAACCTTATTATCTCCAGAGAGGCCTTTCAGGCTTGTCCGCACAGCGAAAGAATCTGCAAGGTTAAAAAGCCTGAGATGGACACAAGCGAGGTGCACATTCCTGTTCACTGCTGCCATCCCTAGCCCAGGCAGTTTTACCAAAGTTAGTAACCACAAGACTGATGATTGCTGAAAGAAACACTGACCCAAACCTCCCACTGAAATTTCAAAAAGTATCAGACGTAAAAAGGATATAATTTTATCACTTTTTCCACCGAAGTATCAAAGAGGTGAGACCACGTCCTTTTCTGCTTTACTTTCCAATATCAAAGAAACAATAAACACAATAAATTAAATACAAACTAACCATAATCTTCCAAACTGTTAAACCACACAATCAGAAGCCCTATACATTGATTTAAAATAAAAGTTGATGGAAGAAAGGGTCAGTAACTTCTGGCTTTTGAAACGGGAAAGTCTAAAACATCCTCATGAAGCACAAACATGGAATAATATTGTCAGCACTCCCAGGGAAACCCCAGCTCTCCCCAAGTTCATTTGCAACAGCGGGAAGAACATGTCCTGAGGTTAAAGAGACACATATTTTTCTACTGAAATATTTTCTATTACATAAATGTGCAAAAGTATTGCTTTTCAAAACACGCAGACACAAGTTTGGAACCAGAAATATTAAGAAGAAATTAAACATTGCTCAGCAGCCTGAAATTATCAGTGCAATTGCAGTGACAAAATGCAAGCAAATTTATATCACACAGCTCCTAATATCAGCAGTGATTTCAGCCTTTGCTGTTAACTTCTATTTAATTGAGTATTGTCTTTTCAATTTCCTAATAACAAAATATTTTGATTTTTCTATTAAGTTCCAAGTGTACTGAACAGGCAGATGCAACCTGCATCACAATTCTCTACTACTGCAGTACAGTACCAGCAACTGTGGCAAGCGAGCAGAGCACAGCACTGTGCTGTGCATGTTGGCTGCCTGTAGCAGAAAAGGGCTCAGCTCTGAAAGACCGAAAACCTTCACCAAAACTGCAAGAAGGACAACAAAAAGGTGCAATTAACAACAGAGAACTTGGTGATTAAAAGAAGCAATCAGCCAAGGATGTGACAACAGGACAGCACAACAGGACAATTCTGACATGGACAAGCCATGCAGTGCCTAATCAGCAAGGTCTTCTCTTACATTTTTAAATAGAGTATTTCACTATTGAATATCTATTAGCAACTCTTATCCTTTAAGTAATACAGAATTTTCACTTACAGTGATGTACAGGATTCAGAAAATTCTTTCCCATTCAGAGCTTTTACTCAGATGTTGATGCTCTAAGTACCTGTGAATGATGTTAATGTACTTGTGGTGGAGAAATTCAAAGCAAGGCATTTGCCAAGACATAGATTTGTCCTATACACATTGCAGTACAAGTGGAAATGATCTACAGCAACGTTTAGACCCAGAACCCCATGGCTTAACATTTTTTGTTACTGAGAACTTTTGCCTTTGGCTGTCTGGGCTTAAAAATCAATTTGCTACTTTAAACTTTATGTTGCTGATGTCATTTTTATTGTTGAACTCAATGATCTGAGAACTTCAAAGAACAAGATCATGAAAAATTGCTTCCCATTTACCACAGTTTGAAGCAAAAGGTGACCAGTTTCAAGTCTTCAGTTTCTTTGCCCTTGTGCAGCATGAAACTCTGCAGGATCACTTTGTGATTAGTAGAATCAAATTTGAATCTCCAGCTAAAGAGTTTGGCTCTCACATGCCATGTTCATATTCTTTTCCATTTTAACAAACTCCTAATACCTCTCTCTATTTTCAGTTTTATGACTGACTTTTATATTGATCCATTTCTGCTCTCAGCTATGTTTACTACCAGTTTATAGCGATATAATCAAGATCAGATTTCATTTCAGTGCCCATGAAGCCATTTTCCTAAACAAAATAAAAATTGTAACTCTGTATCTATGATTCCTAAATAATTCTTGGTGATATTTTGACACTGCATCTGATTTTCTTAATGTCTCACTCTCCTTTGTGTCTCGGAACCAAGACAGATTGCACAGCTGAAATGTTAAACACCTAAAGAAAAGTCATTGATGTCTACCTGGGATCCCCTAGTCTCCTTTTCCTCACTCCCTTCAGCAAAGGGGAGGGCTTAGCTGCATCATCCAGTGACACAAGCAGAAAACAGAGGTTTTGTCATTTTCCAGACCTCTGGGGTGTGCTGTTCCCTGCTGACCCCATCAGCCATCCCCTTCTCTGTAGGTACCCGGCCACACCATGGCTGTGGCTCAGCACAGGAGCCCCTCCAATCCTCCACAGGGTGCTCCTCTTGGCTGGGCCCTTTCCCATCAGCAGGCTGCCTCCTCTCATCCCAGTGCTGCCAGGCCATCAAAGGACACATTTTCACTGCTTTGATGTGAGAGGACAGAGAACGATTTTTGCTAATTGACAGCATTTTCACTGTTTGCTGACAACCAGAACACTGAGTTTGGCCTGAAGCCCTGGATTCTGGCTTATACTTTTCATTCCTCATGGTGCTAAACTGAAATGACTGCACATTATAAACAGATAGTTGGAGAGAACCTCTCCATCACTCCATTTTTATTTGTTTTTATTTGAGATTTCTTCTATAGACAGGCTTTTTATTTGTTTCCTTCCATTATAAAACTCATATCTTCTTTTTTTTTCTCTCTGTACCTTTATTTATGCAACAGATGATTTTGTGTTTATCTGAATGTTTTCTGTCATTTCTAATTTGATTGCTTCAATGACTGTGCAATTTGGTGTCTGAAATCAAAGCTCTGAAAATGTCAGGGTGTAAGCTACAACATCTTAGCTTTACTTTTATAAGGCCATAGAGTCTCTCCTCAGATTTCTGCTTTCTTAAATGTGTTTGAATGGAGCTATAAAACAAGCCTCCTGCAGGAACCAGTCGGTCAGTGAATGGTTATTGCTTCAGTGGGAGCAATCACACAGTATCACCAAATCTGTCAGATGGACACAGCTAATTCTTTGGTGTTTGGCTAGTAATTACAGAGCAGGGGAAAATGCCTCTTAACCTGGAGGCAGTAACTACAACTGCTGACACACTGTTACTCTTGTACCATGAACAAGCTGGCAGGGAGATTAGTGTTCCCAAAGTCAATGCTTGCCAGCAGTTATTGAAGCATGTGTTGTGAGATACTGTGGAAAGTTACAATAAGGAGTAGCTGATGCTGCAGCTCTGTTTATTGGATTGCAACTCCACTTTCTCCTGTTCCAGAGGGCAAAAAGCCCTCTGTGCAGACACTGCAACAGCAATGGCTCTGTAAATTTGGTCTTGAACAATCCATTTGATTACTTCTAATTGAGGATCGGGACTCAAGAACAGGACTTTTTGATTGACAAATTCACAGAAGATCCCAAATTCACAGAAACCACATAGAATGGTTTTGGTTGGAAGAGACCATAAAGATCACCTCATTCCAGCCCTCTCTGCCATGGGAAGGGACCACTTCCATGAGACCAGGTTGATCAGAGTTCTATCCAACCTGGCCCACTCCCAGGGATTGAGCATCCACAACTTTCCTGGGCAACCCATTCCAGTTCCATTTTGCCTCACCGCCCTCACAGCAAAAAATTTCTTCCTAGTAACTAATCTAAACCTACACTCTTTCAGTTTGAAGCCATTCCTCCTTGTCCTGTTACTATAGGCCCATGTAAAATGCTTCTCTCAATTTTTCCTGTAGGCTCCCTTCACATACTGGAAGGCTGCAATTTGGTCACCCTGGAGCCTTCTCTTCTCCAGGCTAAACAATCCCAATTCTCTAAGCCTTTCCTCACAGGAGAGGCTCCATCCCTTCAATCATCTTAGTGCCCTTCCTCTGGACTTGCTCTGACAGGTCGATGTCCTTCCTTGCTGGGGATCCCAGAGCTGGATGAAACTCAGGTAGGGTGAAAGCAGAGCAGAGGGGCAGAATCCCCTTCCTGCCCAGCTGCCCACGCTGCTTTGGATGCCACTGGGACACATCCAGGCTCTCATCCAGCAGCACTCCCATTGTCACTGAAGACTGAGGCACAGAAGTTGTTGAATACCTCACCCTCCTCCTCATCCATTACCAGCTGTCCTGGTTCAGGGCAAATTTGGGAGAGAACCCCCAAAGGGGCTCCTCTAGGAAAGCAGATTCAATCGGCCCCTCCTCCCAACCAGTTCGGGAGAAAATACCTCCTTGGAGAAAAGTGGGAAAAAAACTGCTTAATAAACAATAAAACCTAAACAATATTAAACAATAAAACCCCTTGCTGCTCCAAAAGAGATGACAAACTCAGGAAGTCCCCTCCCCGGGTTGCAGCTCAGCTCACTCAGTCTCTTATCACTCCCTCAGTGCTGGAAATGCCGCAGGCCCGGCCTGGCCCGGTGGGCCTCAGGTGGAGCTGCCGGTGCTCTGCTGGTGTTCAGGCCAGAGCTGGGCTGAACAGGTCCAAAGAAAAGGGAAAAAAACCCCACAGTCCAGGGAACTTCTTTGCCTCAGCTAGCTAAAACTAACTAAAAGCAAAGGAGAGCTCTGTCCTGCTGTCTGTCCATCCACAGACAGCACAGTCCAGGAGCTGGAATGTGGAGGAGCAAGTGCAGTGTCTGAAAACAAACTGCTGCTGCTTCTCTCCCCCGTTCACTCTCTGCAACAAGTCTTAAAGGTGCAAAAATTATTATTCAGCATAAATAGAACAAGATGATTGGGGATAAAAGCATCATATAATCAACCTAGCACTGTTGACTGGGGGGGCAGGAGGAGAGTGAAGGGGTGTACACCTTTGCTGACCATTCTTTTGTGGGTTACACACCCATAGAAACCTTCTGGCTCTAACACAATTCCTAAGCTGAAGGGGAGAGGCTGATAATAAGTTGTCTTCAACCAATTTCTCTTCCTCTTTCAAGCACAAGATGAGCAAGACTTCTGTCTTTTTATTGCTTCAATTTACAGAGGCAGAAGAGACACCTGTAGGAATCAGCTGATGGGACAGCTTTGGGGCGAGCCAAAAGCAAGATCTGAGTGAGCTCTGCCTGGGACCACAGCACACACCCACAGCCAGCTCAGCACCCAGCTCCATTCTAAGTGTAAAACCCTTAAGTACATCAGAAAAATACAAGCTTTTATTCTTTTTTTTTTAGCTAATAACATTTTTCCTCCCCACTCCCAGTAATGACATCAGCAGGAAGTTTATTAATCTTCTGAAGAGCTTTAAGGACAGTTTTATTTGATAAGGTGCATTTAAAACACATCTGATTACAATCTGCAGCAAAGTGAGAAGTTACTAGACATCTGTCATGTAATTGCACCATCATTAATTAATTTTATCAAAATACTACTGCTTTTGTGATGTTGCTGGAAAGTTTATTTTAAACTAGTATGAAAGAAAGCATTTTTTGCATTGCCACCAGCTGTTATGGAAACTTTTGAACTCTGCTTAAAATAAAACTGGAAATGAAATACTCTTGTTTCCTCTTCTGATATTGCTAAAATCAGTTAAAATAAAAGACATGGATGGTTGATATTATGATTAAGAACAGAAGAAAACCAGCAACAAAGATAAGAAAGAAGGAATGTCATGTTCTGGCTAGCCTTGGATAGTTGGTAAGAATTCTTAGGTAAGAATCCTCAGCACATATTAGAGTCAGGTTTTTTTAAATCCTTCCCTAGATAGTAAGATTTTTTAAGATAAATTCAGCACCATGGATGCTTGATATTCAGCCTCCCAATTGAAACAGCTGGCCTAACAAAGGCATAAGAAGCTTTGTGTCTCTAAGCCCCTGACTGAGTTCAGCAATGATCACAGACTGACCATATGGCTGATGTTAAAAAGAAATATTGAGGAGTTACTTGTTCAGTGATCACCACTTATCCCTTGCTCTGACTGAGACAACAATTTTGTGGAGAAAACAAGGGTTCGGGGCACTGAGGAAAAAAGGAGGTAGGAAACTAAGTAATTTATTGTATTAAAAAAAATAATAATAATTCTTATGGTGCTATTTAGCACATGGCCCAGGCTAAGATAGCTTGCTCAAGAAGAAATAGTATGGGGTGGCAGTAAAAGGACATTCTTTCTATGTAGATTTACCACCCAGAGAGGAACATAAGGCCAGCTTCAGGCAGAGGCAAAATAAGTAGATGTCCACACTAGCAGACTGTCCTAGTCAGAGATGTCCTGGCTGTCATCTCTCCTCAATGGCACTGTCCCAAGGTGATGACCTTGCTGTTATTACTGCCACCAGCAACAGCCTGTGTGCCTGGCAAAGGGCAGTGGAAACAGAGGGAGGTGCTCCCACTCTTGCCCCACACTGCAGCAGCCAGAGAGAGGTTTTTTTTCTGTACTTAGAACCAAAAATACTCAGTTTTGTCAGAATTAAGCAGCATTGATCTGGTTCTGATGATTAAGAGTTTTTATTACTAGCAGTGCTGAGAAGTAACAGATCCCAGCCCAGGGATCACAGTAAACCTGGCCTATCCACAGCACACAGCTCTGCTGTACCACCTCTGGCTTCTCCTTGCTCTCTACATCCCTTATCCCAGGTTTGTGAATCTTCCAGCCTTACTCCAAATTCCCTTCTCCCTTCTAACTCTGTTTTGGCTCCTTCTTTTCTTCTCCACCTCTGCTAAACCTTTCCTTTCATCTTATCTTGAAGAAATTCTTTCCTTTTCCATTGAGTCTTCTGAAGCATCTCCTGCTGCCTTCACTGGTCTCTGCCAATCCCCAAGCACTGTTTCCCCACAGACTCTGAACTCCCAAGTGGGTCATGTTTGAAACTCTTATTGTGGTTCAGCAACTTAAAAACAGTTCAGTAATAGGCAGTACTTGGCTGAACTCAAATCCAAAGAACAGATAATGTTTTGCTGCTTCATACTTATTTTCTGAGGTAACAAAACAATATATATTGTCAAAACTTGAGCTGCCTGTAGTCCCTTCTACCTTTATATCAAATAATCCTTTTGTTCTTTCCAGAGCCTGTTGAATAAGAATTTTTCATGCTTATTTCAGCCTCTAGACATTAATCTTCTAAACTTTCATCAATAATTGCAGGATCCTGTAATAAATGATGCATCAATGACTTCCAATTTGTGAGAACAGTTTCTAAAAAGACACTGGAAGGGGGACTATGAATGGGTTTCCATTCTAACAAAATAAGCATACTAGTGGATGCTGCCTTAAATTTTCTTATGATTTCAATAATTTAATTTACAATTCTGCTTGTTTGGGTTTTTTAATAAAGGCTGGATATCAAAAGCTCCAGCTGAAATCATGAATGTGACCAACAGCATGCTCTCTGAGCTCTGTGTGCCAGAAGAACCCAGAGATTCTCAGAGATATAGTGTGAATGAATGCAATGTGTAGATTTTTTTTTTGTAAACAAAGTTTAGATGTTTTTACCAAAAAACCCACAAACAAACAATCAAAAAACCCCAAAAACAAAACAAGCCAAAACACAACCAACCAAAAAAACCCAACCCAAAAGAGCTGTTGTCCAAACTAATTGTTACATTTTCTTCTTATTGTTTATTCAAAATTTTATTAATCTTAATGATTGCTTGCATTTACTAAAGAGGCAATGTATCTAACTCCATAAATAGATTTATCTAATGGGAATATACTTTGGCTTTAAGTACACTGCTGGAATGGAGCCAAAATCCTAAATCCCATCACCATCTTTAGCCAAATATGAAATTCCAGGTTGTTTTTCTCACCTTGAAGGCCTCACTGAGCACTACAGCTCCTCATGTATTTGTTCCCATGTTGCCTTTCATGCCACTGATTTCTAAGTAGAAAAGCAGAGCATGCCCAACAGCACTGTGTTTGTGTACCAAGCTCATTTGCTTTCACTATTTGGGACCTTCATATAATAGAGAGCCCTCACAGATGACCAGGATATTTATAAAAAAGTATTAGATGCAGCTTCTGTTGATATTTAGAAAAATATGTGTGGCTCTCATATCTGAATAGCAACCTAGCATCTTGGGAAAAAAAGTGGAGAACAAAGGAAACCAGAATGAAAATTTAACTGAAAATTGTATAAACTGCTCTTAAAGCTGCCTGCTTCAATCATCCATAAGAAGGTGCTGATTACTGACTTGAAAATCTAGTCAAGCACCAAAATAAGGATTAAATTTGTGAGGAAAAAAAAAAAAAACAACAAAAAAACAAAAACCTGAACTGAAGAAATTTTCCAGTGGAAAATGTGTAAGGCATAAAATAATGAATTTTCCTGCAGTGCTCCTGCCACTATCTCTGACTGGAAAAGAGAACAGCAGTAGGGATGTGAGCCAGACTGCCAGCTGCTCCAGGGGCCAGAGAACAGAGTGAACTTCATGCTATGCTCTAGAAGTCTTTGAACTTTACTCTCAACATCACTTCTTCAATTCCTAATCAATTAATCAATTGGAATTATTTCTATTCTACTGAGAAGAACATGGTCCAAGGCTCTTTGGAAAGTGGCTTTACTAAAGAACTTAAAAGTAGAGCTTGTAGTAGAATTTAATTTGTAGTTGAGAAGATTTCTACAAATTTATCCCTATGTTTTACTATTGTGGACACCATCCAAACATGCCCCACAAACTCAAAAACTTATTATTGATTTAAGGACTACGTAAATATCACACCTATTATATTTAATACTAGCCTTTTCCTTCTTTGATCTTCTTGGCTTGACAACAACAGGTCGTTTTTTATAAAGCTGTACAAGTATTTAAAGGATGTTATCTCAGAGCAACCAAATCACCTGATGTTTCTAATTCTTTTACTGCAGTAAACTGAGCTGCTTTTTCATCAAGACTTTGTGCAGAACAAAAACATGTGCACAATACATACAAAGACATGTCATTTAGACCCAATGACACTATGTGATCTAACAAAAGACCTGAACAGTTAATGTAAAATTTCTGATTTTATTAGATAATGAGGTATCTTCTAGCAACATGAAAGAACTGATCCCAAGGTCACTGTGGGGCCTACACTTCACCAGTTTCACTTCCACATTTAAAATGGCTTGGAGCTGGATTAGAGAACTCACAAAAGAAAAGAAGCTGGTGGCTTATTCACCTCTAGAAGTTATTCAGCACTGGAGCAGCTTCTAAATCTTAACAAGAGAGATGAAATTGTGATGTGTGCTTCTGTTGTGCTGAATAACTGCAGTGAAATTCACTCTCTGATTATGAATGGGTTTTATGGGTTTCATCTTTTCTCATTCTGAAGTTTAAATTGAAATGACCAAGAAGAAAGAAGGCTATCAATCCTAGAATATCCTTTCTCACTGCCAATGGCACCCCAACACCAATGAAATCTGATGAATTCTCACTTTTCACTTCGGCAGCAGTGGATAATATCCTTAAAAGAATGGAAACAGATATTTTCAGGTTTAACAGAGACACTGACTAGACAATAATGTAATTACAGGTCTGAAATATGTGTATGTTGTACTTCAAAATACTTACATCATGTCTTCAAAAAAACAAAATAATTCAATTTTAATTTAGCTTTGGTTTTGTCACACAGGTAAGAAACATGACTGTCATGTCACATGTGACTCAGTTCATAATGCCCATGAAAAAGATCTGTAATGGAAGGCAAAGCTTAGCCTAAAAGGCAAAGGAACATGTTGTACATTTGTATGCAGAGGAAATACGTTGGGTTTTCTTCTGTGTCCTAAGGCAGTGATTTCAGTTATTTGAAAGCACTACAGAAATATGTCACATGCTACTCCAAAAAACAGCACCTCAATCCTGAAAATTAATCCATCAGGAGCAATCTTGAGGAGCACAAATCTCTGCCAAGCACATCTACAGTGCATCGATTTTCTCATTCAAAGATAATGTATTCATCCAATTAAAAACATTAAGGGGTTTTTGTCTAGTCTAAGGCTGCTACATTTTTCCAGTTAAACTGACAATAAGTTTGTAAAACAAATCTCTTTGGTTTTTATTTTTTTAAGTTTGCTACTTAATGGTTTGATCCACTTTTCCACAAATTTTTGTCCAAATATACCCTTTTTACCTAACTCTGCCTTAACAAGCCCCATACTGCAGCTTGCAGACATTTTTGACTTGTATTCAATCTCTGAATTTGTTTGTTCAGCATCTATAGAGTCTAAAATTCATAATTTCTCAACTCTTTATCACCACATTTGTTTAAAGAAAAATATAAAATATGTATTACATGTAACAGGTGCCCAAACCAATCTATTCTCCTGGAGACTGGAACAACAGGAAGGCAGGAACTATTTTTATGAGGTTATCTTATTTTCCACCATTTGTTTCATCCCTATATGCAAAGAATCTCCAAGACAAGAGGGGTAAAGAAAATTGCAAGAAAGTGGAATGGTAGATTCATAATAAAAAAAATTCTTTCTCCATTAAGCATTTTCTTTTTTAATTTGATGAAGCCAACTTGACCAAACATAAGAGTGCAGCTTACATCTCAGTTAGGAATCACAACTATTAGACCTACTAAAAACATACACAAACTAGATTAGTGAAAAAGATGTCTGGCATAGTTTTACAATCAAAAAAACTATTTTATTAAATGCTCAGAAGCATTTCCTACCCAACAACTATCCATGTGATTTTTTAACACTCTGTGAATATTTAAGTACTTAGGGTTACATCACACCATCTCTGTCCTTCATGCGTTCAGGTAGCAAATCTTATCAAAGTAATCAGCAACTTGCCTCTTTTGTTGATTGGGAAGGTTTTCTACAGTGGAAGTGCTAAACTCCCAGGAAGTCAGAGCAGCATCAATTCATGTTTGGAAGATTATCTTTATAGCAATAAATATGGAGCAATTTATTTCTGAAGCATCAAATCCCTCTGAGCAATTTTTACACTTGAAAGTGCAAACAATTCCTAAGCCCCAGCAATTTGAATAGGGTGTAAAAAAATGCTGAATAATGATATTCTGTAAGCTTCAGTAATGAAATTAATCTCAAGACCTTTTAAATACAAGGCTTTAATTTAATGGATTTCAAAAGGTTTTTTTTTTTTCTGTTTCTGACAGTAGCAAAATAGAGAAGAAAAATAGAAGGGCTCTTGACAGCTAATAATGCTTTATTATGGAAAGGTCTTTGCCCTCCAAAGGCAGAAGAACATTTCTGCAGCCATTATTAATGCTAAGAGATGCTATCCTGCCCAGCTGTGAAGGTAATGATGATGCTTGTGCCACTGGCATGGGGCTGGGGCTCAGCACTGAGCTGGATCACCACAGAACCAGAGCCAACCAGAGCCTGTGGGTGTTTGCCACTTTTACACAGCTCCCTTACACTGGGGTCAAAGCTCTTCCCATTTCCACAGCAAGATTTTTTATGGACAAATCAATTCGTTAACTGTTGTCAGAAAAAGTTTTTGAATTTACTACAATAATTCATGTCTGATTAATTTCCCAATTTCAAACAATTTGGGCCAAGCTCAAAAGAAGGAGCCTGCATGGTGAGGGCTCTACAAGCATTTGCATGTGTGTGCAGGTGACCCAAACAGAACCACCCATAAGCAGGAGGGTGGAAGAGCAAGTGACACCATGTGGAACATTTAGGTATCAAAACAACCCCCTACGATTTTTACACAAGTTTGACAGACTCAAGGACAACTTTGGTATTAAAATAATAATAAAGCATATCTTAGGCAGACAATCTTAAAAGAAATTTCTCTGTCCCTCTCTGATGCAGGCATGTGCTGCTGCAAAACACTAATTTCACCTGCAGGTTGGCAAGGGGCTGCAATAAATACCTCCAGGTAGGTAGATTTGTGTTTCACCTTGCAGAGCTCTGTTGGATGTATTATGAAAAAGAGTGCTATAAAATGTCTCTGTTATTATAAAAATACACTCAAACTCGACTCTCTGGATAGCCACAAAATATTGTCTCTTTATTCCAGATCTTTTAAACAAACTGCTGTAATCCCCCCTCCAGGGAAATGATGTTAAATGCCAAGAGGATGCATGGACTCGTAAACACACACTGTCTTTCTCTAACTGAAAAGAAAAATATTAATATAGCAGCTCTACCATTAAAAACCTGCACTAAAAACACACACACTAGTTTCTAAAACAACTTCAAATCTGCCCTGAGCTGCTGTTTGAACAAATCTTTATCACCATGATTTTATTTCAGCACATAAATGGAATCAGTTATGCTTCACTGAGCTCCTTTTCTCTCCCTCTTCTTTTTTTTTTCTTTACTTAGTGGAACTGTCTCAAATTAATAGGTTGGTTTCCATATCTTATAAATTTTGACTACCTTTTAAATACAGAAGCATATTCGTTGCAGTCTAAATTTGTTTGAACCTAGTATATATGCAGTTCTAAAAAATCATACACAAATAGAAATGGCACACTTCTATTTCAAATAGCACTTAATGGTCTTTTGCTACTGCACCCATTTGCAATGTCATCTATAATGCTCCCAATCTGGTTAACAAGGTCTGCTTCCAACACTCCACTTGGATGCCCAATATAAGTTTCATTCTTATTAAACCTAGCAGCTTTTGCTCTTTATTACAGTTCATTCCAAGTTCACGGAAATAAAAGAAAAAGTTACATTTGAATTAAGAAGATGTGATTTAGGTTTGCTTAGGAATGACTAGAGATGGTGACAGCCCATCTGGTTTTTACATTCTGGATAGCTGCTTAAACATGCAAGATTTGATATCACATGTAAAAGTATCTTCATTTGGTTTAACAACATGATTATGAACCCTTGTCACAAATTATGTAGAAAAAATGTTAATGAGATTGTCCAAACATAAAACTGTACAAATTTTAACCCTGCCTGGATAACAAGGGCCCAGTAAAGCTGTTCTATCCCTCTTCTCCTCAGCTGGACAGAGAGAACATGTGAGAGGCTCATGGGCTGAGATATGGTCAGAGAGAGATCAGTCACATGTTACCATCCTCAGCAAAACAAATCTGACTCAGCAAAATGAGTTTAATTTATTACCAATCTAATCTGAATAGGGCAATGAGGAATTGTTGTCATCATATTGTAAAGCTCCCATACCTTCTCGGTGATTTCTCACGTGCAGCTCCTCACAGCACTGACTCTTTCTTCTTCCCAGCACAACCAACAAACTCCAGCTCTCTCCTCACCCAGCTACCCCACTCTTTTGTGGCCCTCATCTTCTTATTGGACACAGCTGTGGCCTGTTCAGGGCAGGCCTGTTCCTAATCTTTGGTGATCAGTACAGCTGCAACTCCTCAGGTGTGAGGCTACCTTCTGCACTATTTTCTTACATTCTATCCCTCCACAAGGAATAAAACCCAAATCTTAAAAAGGCCTTCCCTTCACCCTTCTATTCTTCCTGGGCTGAACCTCACTCTGAATTCTCCGCCTCCTCTCCTCAGCAGCACAGGGGATGGGTAATGGGAGTGTGGTCAGTTCATCCCACACTGTCTCTGCCACAGTTTCCTTCCCAGAGGGAGGACTCCCCTCACTCTTCTCCTGATCCAGTGTGCAGTCCCTCCCACAGGAGACAATTCTCCATGAACTTCTGGGCAAGTTCTTCCCACAGGCTATCAGTCATGAATTACTCCAGTGTGGGTATCTGCCATGGGATGCAGAGGTCATAAATCCTGCCAGAAAAGCTGCTCCAACATGGGCCCTTCTCTCCATGGCACCACAGTCCTGCCAGGAGCCTGCTCCAGCAAAGGCTTCCATGGGGTCACAGCCTCCCTTGGACACCCACCTGCTGCAGGCTGGAGTCCCCCAAGGGTCTCAGGTGGATCTCTGCTCCCCCAAGGACCTCTCTGGGCTGCAGGGGCACAGCTGCTTCACCAGGTGCTGCCCCAGGGGCTGCAGGGGAATCTGCTCTGGCACCTGGAGCACCTCCTGCCCCTCCTTCTGCACTGACCTGGGAGCCTGCAGGGCTGTTTCTGTCACACACCCTCACCACCTGCAAGAAAACCAGAGCTACCTTTGGGCAAAAAGAACCAGGCTCCTTCATCCTCCTTTGAAAAACAAACTCTCCCTCAGGGTACAACTCAAGCAAGTGTGGGCTCATAAAAGCACCTGTTGGCCTCAGCTTATCTCTCTGGCTACATCCACATACAGGTTTAACACATACAGGCATGGCTAAGGATGGGCAGAATGCAAAATTATATTGTAATAAATGCAAATCAATGATCACACTAAGATATAAAGCACTGTGACAATATAAGCCAGAATCCCAGCGTCCCTTGTGCAATGGAAAGAATAAGACAGCAGGAAAAATCACATCACATCACATGTGATGGTGACACAAGGGGCTGGTATGTGATTGCTTGCAGCACATCTTGTATAATTATCTACATAAAGAGAAATACATGTATAAAAAATCCCTGGTTGTTGAACCACTACAAAATCCATTAAATTGCTTAAATGGTTCTTTCAAGTGCTTAGCATACTTTTGTGGGCAATAAAAATAATTAATAATAATGCCAAAAGCAGGTAAAATACTTCTCATTTCTCACACTCAGTAACATCCCTACTAAACAAATCTCTGTTTACCAGACAGAAATACACCATCTGACAGAATGACCTACTGTGCAACTATTGGATTAATAATGGAGAAAAAAGATTCATGCATGCCCCAAGTCAGAGAATTATTTGTTGTTTATATGCTGCATTGCCAAAGGTCATCAAGTGCTATAAATCTACACTTCACAATTCCTTAAAGGAATGTAAATTATATATTTACCAGAAACATATAACCTTCATGTTAGAACTGTACAGGGTCTGTATCACTTTAATCATTTAAATATTCCAGATATAGTAGGCTGTCTATAAATATTTCATGCAACTAGGAAAATCTTGTTCATATGCCTGTTGATTCCCTACAGTTCCCATGAATCAGGAACCCAAATGTCCTATGCCCTCAAATGCAGTGGCTTATGAAATCCCATTTACCCTGCACACCTTCACTTTCATCAACAGCAGCCTCACTTACCAAACAGTTGCTTCCATGGGTGAAACACAAAAAAAATGTCAAGTCCTATTTTGCTAGGAGTCAGATGTCAGTCTTAGTGAAAAATAAGCACAAATAATTAGATTTGTTTGGGGGGATTTCTGATCCATTTTTATTTTAAACTGAGCTGTTGGAAAAAAAAAAGAAAGTACAAACTGTAATTTTGTGGTTTTGAAATTCTGCAAACCATAACAACTCTAGTGGAACATGGGTTAGAGTAGGAGCATTTCATGCCATTAGCTGAAATGTCAGCAATGGATGCCCATGTCACTTGCTGAAAAGTGAAAACATTACATTGCTTCATCTACAGCCACAAGAGTAGGAAACAAGTAAACAGCTGTGTTTACACTCCCTTTAACTGAAAATCTTGTGGAGAGCTACCAAAGTCATAAACCAGCTATGAGTGTCCATCCACATACTTGCAACTGAGAAAAAAGGGACATAATTTAGTCTCAAACATGGGTCCCACAGCACGAACTCGACTGTTTGAACAGCTCCTGACAGCTCATAGAGATGCTACAGGAGCAAGGCCTGCTGAGAAATCTCTGAGCTGTCATGCTGAAGCACTGACATGATACACACTCAGTTAATTTGAACACTAAAATTTTCATGGCTTTCACTTGAGATTTCTGTTAGTAATTTACTAATGAAAGAACTTCTGTGCCTCATTTGGGTAGAGCTGGTAATTATGGAATAATGAAAGCATGAAGGGAAGGCTTGTGTGGCCTACCTTTGCCTGTGATCAGATCTGCTGCCTCTGAAGATGACCGTAGGACTGGCACAAAGAAAGATCCCTGGTGTGTGTGTCAGCAGGTAGATGTTCAATTCTTGTTCTGCTCCAAAAAGGATGTGTTTGCATGCATCCTACATTGAAATGTCTATTTGAAAGCAGGCTGAAGGAACCTGACGCTTCCTTATTCAGCTGATGTTTTAGGGATTAAAACATCATGAAGTATAAAGGTATGCATCTCAATTTATTGAAATGCACAATCATAATGAACTCTATTGACTGAAAATGGGTTCAAATAATTTCAGATAGACATTGTCCATGATTAATCTTTAAAAGCTATAAGCCATTTGCTCAGTTATTTGGTTAGTTGAAAAGACATTCACATTTGTAACAAATAATGGTAAAAATGATCTGACCTCAGGAAAAACATAGCAGGATATGCAATAAATTATGTGCTTTGCAGCTAAAGACACTGCAAGTATAACAGAACATATATTATTCCACAAGTATGGTCTAAGGGATTGGGGTTTTTTTAAGCCCAGAGTAGAGAAGGCTTCAGGGACAGCTACCTCATCCTACCAATAAATATCAAAAGGGTGATCAAGAAGAGAGCTCTCTACTGAAGTGCAGAAGAGAGGTGATGGATGTGACTTGAAACAGAGGGATCCTACTGGGTATAAGAAAAAAATAAAATCACTGTGAGGATAATTAAGCACTGGGAGAGGATTCCCAGGGGCTGCAGGTTCCCATTCTTGGACTTTCTGAGACCCATTTGGACAAAACCTTGAGAAACCTGCTCTGAATTCAGTGCTGCTTGTGCTTTGAGCACATGGACTCTTGAGACCTTTCCCACCTGGGTGAATACATGCTGCTAAAATTACCTGATGAAGTTACAGTTTTCAGCTAAGAACTGCAATCTGTTCAAGGGCTGGCCAGAAGAATACACTTACATGAGAAAAGTGCAGGTATGGTTTTTCTCTCATGTCTTTAGCAAAGGCAGAAGAAGATAACATGTATATTAGTTTCTATATAAAAAGAGTAATGTGATATAAAGACTGCTTTCCTCCCAAGGCTTTAAAAATTCCTTACAGAAACAAGGCAAAGATTTAGATAGATGCCTGACAAAAGAGACATGCAACCACTGTAATTCAGGATAAAGGTTGGCATTCAGTCCCTGGGAGATTTTGTTCATCAGGTTACATGACAGACAGCTGCCAGGAATTGTCACATAATGCATTTGAGATCTATATACAAGGTCTAGTGAAAAGAACTGCTTTCCAACATTATTTATAATAAATATATTTCAAGCTCAATGGAGAGTTAAAGCTAAAACTATGGTACAGACACGTGTTTGTACACAACTTGATCTAAACAATACAATAGCCAAAGTATGCCTGGTTAAATTAAGTTTTTTTAGTTTGCTCTTCTAGTGACATGATGCTTTTGTATTAGGGTCAGGTCTGCTTCCGTGTAAGTCATTAACAAAAGTTTCGGTGACTTTATGGGAACTGATTGGGCCCTCATTCCTGAATAATTTTTCATGAATATTAATATAAGTGGAAAGGATTAACATCAGTTAATCTAAAATGGAAGACTCCAGAGCTGTTGTCCTAGAAATCATCAAGCATCTCAGGCAATGCAGATGCCATCCATGAAGAAGCAGCTCTGCTCAGCCCACTATTTGTTTGTTGACTCATATTTCAGCCTTTAATTCAGGGACACATACACTGGGCCATAGTTGCTGGAGGTTTGACTCTGGTTACAACGTTTGAGTTCACAACATAGTTGGCTAAAGGTGACATAAAATCACTCCTCCAGGTGACAGCAGTCGATGGCTACAATTTTGAACTCCTAGTACTGCAGCGTAAACTCAGTTGCTTTTCTGGATAAAATAAAGTCAGTGACTGAAATGGATTGGGACAGAGAATGTGTCACCACATGGTTCATGCATTTAAGTGCTGAAGTATTTGCTTCCCCAGTCCTGAAGAGCTGGTTCAAAAGAGAAGATATGATTTTCAGGCAAATACTGGGGAAGAATTATTTAATATTTTTGATAATTTTCAACACAATTATTGACTTATTTATATCATACAGCTATTCTTAAATCTCTCACTGGGTCAGAGAAGGTAAGAAAACATTAGTTCAGATACTTAGGTTAAAGCACAAATGCTTAGTGATATTAAATCTTTGGCATAATCCATCAATATTTTTTCCTGAATGACCATTTGGTCACCAGAGTCCTATTTATTTCACCCATAAAAAAAGCCTCTATTCACTTCAGTCCTGGCCTGATCAAGTTTGGTACCCAGGTCCTGAGAAAAGGAGCTGCAACTTCACTTTTGCTGTGGGCTTGAACCAGGAATGGACGTGTTAAGCCAAGTCCTGCGGCGGCTGAACTAGAGACAAAGTCAGAAAGAATTTAGTCTTGTCTTTTCCCCAGTTACTTCCTTTTCAAACATTCTGTGATAATAAAAGACATTTTCCAGGGGTAGGGACATACCTTAGGAGGCCAGAGATTATAAAGAAAAATTGACAGGGTAGCTTCCAATACCAGCATAATTTGGTACTTGTATTGATTTAGGAAAATTGGGCAAAACTACTCCTGCTGCACAACCCACTGGTCTTCCTTCACAGTGCTTTTTATCTGGGAAAAGACCAGCTCAGTTAAGATTCAAACCAGCTCAAATTTAATTTTTTTTCACTCTATTGCTTCAAAATTTTACACATAATGTTATTAGTGTTCAGTTACATATTATGGATCTGGATTTGTTTGAAATTTCAAAGGTTAGAGACAGCATTGGTTCATATCTACCCCACAATAAGGTGGATTTTATAAGCATATTTTTAAGGTGGGCTATTATAAGTATAAATAATTTTAATGAAAATATTATCTTTTCTGTTCTTATCCCTGCCTCAAAATTTTAAAAATTCCTGTTCCCATGATATTCTCCTTTTATCTTTCCATAATGGTAATAACATACTTACTGCTTGAGATGGCTTTTGTAGCTCCAGCTGCACTTCGGCATTTAATAAACTATAAAAGCCATTTATTGCTTCATGGACTCAGTCTCCAGGAACATTATCACTTAACCATATGATTGCCCAAAGCAACAAAAGGAAAGCTGTCTATACAGTAGATATATGCCCCATTCATCTTTTTGTTTAGTTCTACTATCCAAAAGCAAATTATGGCTTTTTTGTACCACTAGTAATGTACCTTTACAAAATCAGTGAAAGAAAATGCACATACTGTGCTCACACTAAAACTATTTTTAGGGGAAACCACCAGCTGGTAACTTCAGCTCTCAAATTATCAAAAAGATAAAAAGAGAAAAAAAAAAAAAGGAAAGAAACCCGGATGTTTTATAGGCATTGAAACCAGAATGATGCCATCCCAGTGCTCACTGCTGAGCCAAAAGCAGGAAATGTTTCTCTCTCATTTGCATTATTTTTTTTCAATACTGAACATCCTGTCCTCTACCATTGCATTTCTCAATTATTCAATGCATCTTTTCAAGTTGGCATTTGTCTTTGCTATACAGAATAATTTACTACCATCAGCAAGTTTCACTGTAATATTCCAGATGATTCATGACCAGGTAAGAACCCACTATTAAAAAAAAAAAATCTACCACTGAATACCCTTTAATAGGAAAATCATATTCCTGTCCAGTTTCCTGAATGCTTTCAGCCAGTGCAAGCATGTCCTCTTTTATCTGATTATTTCCTTTTTTTTCTGTTGCATTGCCTACTGTCACCTCAACATGAGGCAGATCCCCTGTCTCTGTGAAGGAGGCCATTAAACAAAATCATTTAATTACCTCATTAGTCTTATCAGCCTTGCATACTGCTTTAACTCCTACAAAACAAGGCTCTAGAACACAAAGGCTGTATCCTGTATCCCTCCCCCATTGGAATCTTCTCTGAGCACCTTGCAAGTTCAGTCTTATAGCATATTCCAAACACCCCACACCTCTGCACAACACAAGCAGAGCCTTTGCTTCTCCTTGCTGCTTACTTAGCTTCCACATGTGTACTGTGTCTCATAAGACTTTTGATGCTAATGAAATAACCTGACTCCTGCTAAATAATTAACTACTTGATCCTTTTGGGACGTCCAAGTCTTAATGAAAAATTTCAGTTTTCTTGAATGTTAAAAAATGAAGTTTTCTCTCTAAAGAAATCTGAAGAAAGTCCTTTAGTACAGTAACTCAATTTTTGCTTACCCAATTCTGATCATATTCCTGTTGATAACTTTTCACAAGTTGTTTTCACTAATCACCTACTGAATCTCAGTGATCAAAAAAATCTCAGTGATCAAAAAGCAACTGTTCAGCTTTTAACAAGAGTGAAGGAGGTCTAAACCATCCACTTGATGTGTGGCACCTTCATGTCATATTTGGTTTTTCTCTACAAAATTTTCATTTTCTTTCAAAAGCTGATTAAATGCAATGCAGTCTTGACCACTTGTGAAAAACGGTGAATAGTCTTATAAATCAAAACAATTATTTTTATTATGTAGAATTCAATAAATCTGAATAACCACTCATCAGAATAAAACTATCAAAAGAAGAAACAGAAACTTAACATATTTCACTTATTTTTTCACACTAGCAGTAGTGTGGTTTGCTTGGTTGGTTGAGGTGTGAGGGTTTTTTTCGTTTTGGTGGTTTTTTTCCTCTTAACAGTAATTGTATGGTGTTTCATTCCTGCTCCTTCCATAACTGCACTAAAAATGATATATAAACTGACAGGAATCACTCTGCCTATTGCTGAAATTCACTGTGATAAAAGGCAACAGATGTTGAATAGCACAAATCAGCCACTGAAGATAGGACCAAAAAAAAAAAAAAAAAAGGAGGATAAAAAGGAAGAAAAATTCATTTACAAAGGCATCCAGGACACAGGGTATTTGTACATCTACATCAGCAGAGCCTCTGAATTCAAAGGAAATGATACCCACCATCTAAAGTACATTATATAAACCATCAGTACAAAATGTGCCCATGTGCATTAAATTGTTCATCTCCAAGAGAACAGAGATTCCTATTAAGAAAGAAGCAGCAGCATTTTTGAAAGCATCAGAAGAAACCAAATTCCCCTTCCTTGTTGCTGTATCTCCCAGTCTGTGTCATTTCTCTGTGGAGGGGGCTTAGAGGGGAGCAACAAAGCAGGAAAGAAAGGCCCATTTCAGCTCTCTTTTTATCTGCTCCTGATTGCCAGAACATAGGAGAGAACCCAGTCCCACCTGGAAGCTCAGTGGTTTTCCTATGTTAATTTCAGAATAAACTGAAATTTGATAAATGCATCATACTCTTCCTGACCGATGGCAGATGCTCTCCACCAACCGATCATCTCAGCTCAACACCACCTTTCTTTCACATAACTTACACAGTTTTAGCAATTCTTCCCCACATCACTCTGCCTCAAAACTGGAGAAGGATAGACTCAACATACTTAATATAGTAAATAAAAAAATCAGCAAGAAGCCTAGGACACATAATTGTGTTAAAAAGCCACTTATATCTATTGAATAATGGGAATGTAAGATGCAACAATTACTCCAGCTTGTGGTAAAGACACATTTCCAAGTGGTGGAAGACTTTAAGGAGATCCTTGGTTGGAGCTCTTGCTGGGCCACTCCACATAAACCTGTAACTAAAGCTGTTGTACATGAAAAATAGAGTTATTTCTAAGTACTGACAGAGAGATTTTTCAGGCAACTTAATTGATCAAACACAAAAGATCTATGCTCTTTCAGTGTTCTCATGAATTTCCACAATCTACAGCTAGTAAATAAATTAACAATACCCCTACTATAAAAATAATGGGAGTTTTTCAAAGGTTTTAGGGATCAGGGTTTGAAAGAGGGGTGATATGGATTTCTTGCAGCAAAAATTATCTTTCTTCAGCTCCCTGCAATGATTCACAGCCTATTAGTTTTAGTCACCAGGTAGGAAGTGACGAAAAAGGGATTTTTACATTGATAGTCACAAGTCATTGGAGCTTCCCTGCTCACACTATACCCAAGTGGGGCAGAAAGAGTTGTAGCAGAGGAAAAGCAATCTGACATGTAATAGGGCTGGGCAGCTGAAAGCCTTGTGCATCATCAAAGCAAGGGGGAGATTGCAGCATGAGCAAGGTTAGGAATCTAGGATAAGGAGATTTGAGAGGCAATAGATAAGGGGGGATGCAGAGAGATAAACACATGGGCATGAAAGCAGGAGAGATTATGAAGGACACAAAGCTGATGGGGCACAGGAAAAAATGGAGAGCTGGAATGGGAAAATCAGGACTGTGAAATGTTTCAGGGGATTACAGAGCCAAGGGAGGTGCAATATAGGGATAAAAATAATGACAGGGAAAGAAAGGAAGTGAGAAACCAGAGCTATGGGCACTT
Source organism: Agelaius phoeniceus (assembly GCF_051311805.1). NCBI lineage: Eukaryota > Metazoa > Chordata > Aves > Passeriformes > Icteridae > Agelaius > Agelaius phoeniceus. The sequence goes on from NC_135269.1 coordinate 62,067,726, forward strand.
AATTTCTGCATGTAATAAAAACGGAATTTCAGGGTAAGCAAGCAAGAATTTTGCTGTTTCCTGTGGTCCTTGTCCATAGCCAGGAACACTGATATCCGAGTATTTTATGTATATTTTATGTATAGTTGTGTGGGTTTTTTTTTTTTTTAATGTGATAATGACTCTTTTTATACTTACATGCTATTCATTTTTACCATTTTTTAAAAAATATTTTATAAAATAGCAAAGATTTGTTTTAAATTTACAAAATATATCAGCTGAATTATTTAATATTTAAAGAGATAAATAAAAAGAGATACCAGATAAAGAGATACCAGATTAACCATGTCAGCAACAAATCAGCCACACTTAACATGTTTCCAAATTACTAAGGAATAAACACAATTTTTTAATAGGAGCCAGAGAAGATCTTTCTGTTCATATTCCTATAACCCATCTAGTTGCATCTATACAAATTACGCTAAATACTGATTCTGTCTATGATCTCCATTTTCCTTAAAATTTAAATGCAAGCAAGAGTAAGTTTGGAAGTCCCTGTTTAAGACACATGTTGGGAACATAATTCTATTTTGATGAATCTGGGCTGCTCCTGACCTGTAATTTAGCACAGTTTAACTAGGGAGGTCCCCATCTTCTGCTTTAGGTTAGGTAATGGAATGAATAATGGAAGTCCAGCCAAAGCAATTTTCAATGAGAATTAATAATTTTTAAGAGGAGAACTCTATGTTTAACTTTTACACTAGAAAACTTATATAATATTATCACAATAGAGAAAAGACTGAGCTCAAATTATATGTTTTACTTTCATTTGAAAAAAAAAAATCGATGAATATTTGCTTTATATTTTTCTTGGAACTTTTCTGAATAGAAAGAATCTCATAGATGGCTGTAGATAAAAACCTGTGGATAGTGACAATCTTCTATCATTACAATGCCAGTCAGGATGAAAAGAACCAAAAAACCCCTACCTGCTTAACAATAAATGCTTAATACTATTTTATTATCCAAATAGAAATCATGAAACAGCAGACTCTTAAAAAGGTGCTTGACTAAAGCAGTGAATGAAGTCTAAATAGGAATAGAAAGGATAAAGCTGTCAGTATTAATGCACACATGTTTTTCACATGACATTGCCTTTATATTTCTAACCTGTTACGCAAAAAAGTCTTGTAAAAAGGGTTTTTAATAGTTATGCCTTCTGGGAAGAAAGATTCTGACAATGTCTTCACAGAAAATGCAATTGCATCACAGGCACAAACACTAGAACATATGGTCTAATTTCACCTAATTTAATTTAACTCTCAGAATAAGAAATTATTTCCTCATATAATTTCCAGTTCTCAGTACTTGGGCAGTATCAAGCAGTTAAGGCAAATAGATTTATTCATCTTGTATGCACAACTAAAAGTGAAGGAAATTTAAGGGATAATAAAAACAGATTCTAGGACAGCATTAACAAACAGCTTTTTAGAGACTGTATTTTGATTTCCATTACATTTCTCTGAGATAACTGCAAGACACTTGAGTTCAAGACTTCATCAACAACACACCCTGGCATTTCCATCTCAAATGCTGAAAACTGAAATCTTGATTAAATCTTTTGAGGATTTTTGCAGGTTGTGAAGGATGTGGAAGGTCTTTGGTGGATAGACTTTGGTTGGGAATCAGGGGTTGCACTTCAGGCTCTCACTGACTTCCTCAGCTCCCCAGACAGACGAGGGGGATTGCAGCTCTATTTATCTCTCTGGGCTGAAAGCCCACATCTAGTTACTGAGATTAACCAAGGTACTGTCTGTCAGCTCAAGTCACCACACGTGTGTTTATAGCCAAACATGAACAGGAGATTTCACTGAAGTTTAAACCAACACCCTCTCTCTTCCTTTATCCATGACAGCAGAGCAGCTCATGTGTGGTTTTTCCCAGGTGACAAGGAGAGTACATGCAGTAACCATATCTCAGATAAGGGGCTCTCAGATGAAGGAGAAGCTACCTTGATCATTTGTCCTTTTGTGAACATACCTTTATTATATGGATACAGAGCCTCAGAAAACAGATTCTTCTCACCTGTTCCTCTGAACAATAATATTTTGGCCCTTCTGCTATTCTGTTCTTTTATAAAATGATAACTGACTTCTCTCAAGGGGATTAGAGCTTACACTCACTAAAATGGCTACAGTGATTAGTTGGATAATTCTGGCTAGGAAAAATGAAATGCAAGTTGTACATGCATGCCATTTTCAACTTTCCTTGAACTTCCTGCAATTAAACACATTAAAATTGAAAGTTCTAATATTTTTACAGCTGCTTAGATATCTTTACACTGTGAGAATACCCTAATGCTCTGCAAGGAGTGAGTGCCAATATTTGCTGTGTTCCCACCCGTAACCCCCAGGACCTTCCAAATTGGTTCAAAAGGTACAGTTAAAATAATTCTGCTTATCTGTCACTGCTGGGTTTACAGTCTTTCCCCATCCACTCAAAACTGCTCTGCTATCCAGATTTTAGGCACTATTTGTGGTCATAAGTATTTCCATGCCTCCTTTCTAGTTAGTACAAAAAGCCAAAAATTGACATCATGCAGTGTGGTTTCATGACCTTCATTCCTCATCAAGACCCTAGGAATTAAGTTCTGAATAAGTTTTTGTTTGCTGTTGATCCTAAACATTTCAAATGCATGTACTTAAGCCTGCTGGAGGAGAAGATTTCATCTGACAGAGATTTCAATACAGCACAGCTCCTTTAGACACTAAATACAGATTATGACACTGTTAATCCTCTGAATCCAATGAGTTTGAGATGAGTTTGGCTGTCCCAGTATCTCAGCACCCACAGATGCTGCAAGTGCACTGCTTCATTCAGTGTGTTGAACTTCCCTGCACAAAGCCATGCATCACCTCTGCAGGAAGGGTGTGGGCATGACATCCAACATGTAGGCCAATAAGTCTGTATCTAGGCTCCTAAACCCTAATATCACCTATATATACAAATGCATACATAAAACTAGCTTAAGTTTCACATGGTGTGAAAGTATTCCCTTACAAATGGCTTCCAGACTGTCCGTACTTCTGTGTAGGGATAAAAAAACCAACCAAACAAAACCCACCCATAAAGTGGCAATGTGCAGGAAAAAAGATGAAATAAAGACAGGAAAACATCTGGTATACACCTCTCACTGCAAGACTGTTGTGCTGTCTTAGGGTGCAGGGCCAGTTTTTTATTGCCTTCTAAAATAAAGAACATCTGGGGCTACTTCATGTGGTTCTTGGAACCTTGGCTACCAAGCTGCACATCCAAAGCAGCATAAGTCTTTATTAGCTCCTTAGATGTTAATATATGCTCTTAGATGTTAATATATGCTCTGCAAATACTCAGATATTGCAGGACATCTAAAATTGCAGTAGGTGTCCACAGGAAAACAATGGAGTCCTACTCCAGATGTAACAACCTGGTTATTTACTGGTCTCTGAGTTTGTGGGATTATTCATGTTGTTTCCACTACTACCTCCAAATATCAATCTGTCTCAACATAAGCTACTCCTGTGTGTCATTTTTTCCTTCAAACAAATAGAATAAACCCCTAAAAGTGCACATGTAGCAGAAAAACTCTGTAACAGAAAAAATAACCATCATCTTTAGTGCACATCTACTTCTGTAAAGCAGCAGCACTGAGTTGGACTGAACAGTGGGTTTATAAAACAGAACATTTGTAGTAAAAGGTAAGAGAGGACAACACAATGTATGCAAGACCATAAATTAAGATAAGTATTGTGCAAGTTATTTATTCCAAATCAGTTCATTCCAATTCTATTTAAACATTATTTCCATATGCGGAGCCCCCAAAAACCTAAGCAACAAAATGTGAACAAATCTGTACAGGAAAAGGTCCTAAGATTTTATCATGTCAAATTTTGAATAAAATGAGACACTTCTCAGAAGAAAAAGAAGATTTAAAAAAAAACAAACCAAACAACAGATCAATGAGACAGACTCCTGATAGACCAGAATTATGATTTCCTAACTATGGTCAAAATCATATTAAAAAATAAAATGGAAACCTACGGTTATTTTAAGAAATATATAGCTGAGTTACAACTCCACAGGGATCTACCCTAGCATTAAATTCCATTGCAGCTCCAGATTACATTTCTGCTGCTTGAGAACAAGAAAGGCAGAATAAACTCAGACAACACTATCTGCATTGCAACTTGCTCCAAGTCAAGGCCTTTGTTCTGCTCAAACGAGCAATGGACAGACTATCACTGCTCTCTGACAGCACTTCCCCAGGCTGGCCTAATAATTAAAAATAAATCCAACTGTACCATGGCAGTATTTACACAACATTAGTCATTGGGGAAGCTTTGGTAACTGTTTATTTCCTTTTAATAGTTCATGTTAAAATGCATGCTTGTGGCTTTGTGGAATCCCATCAAGAAGGAAAAAAAAAAAAAAGGTATAATTAAGACATTGCAGGAAACTCTTACTTGCAGAACCATCCAGAATACATTGCTGGCAACTCAGTGGTACTAGAGATGTATTTGAAAGCCAGGAAATCATAGCTGGCTCCAAATCTGCAGGTATTAAACTTGGACAGTGAAGAATGCCCTTTTTGTTGTTGTTGTGCCATCAGGGCATATTCTCTCCCGCAAACTTTTCTATGACATTCATTTTCCCCAGTCCTTGACTACCTATCAGTGCCTGAGATCTGTCACCTATGAAGTAGGACTCAAAGCCTGGAGGGAGATTTATTGATATTTTATGCAGCATTAAACAAGGAAGTTAAAAAAAATTATCTGAGACTGAAGCAATCTTTATTTCATAATGTCTGTTCCCCTCTGGTTCCTTAGCTGTTTCTTCATCAGAACAAGGGTCAAAACAATTTTTTGAGTTTAGACATCACATGAAAAAGAGCACTCTTAAAAAAAAAAAGGCTATCTTTCTCTAAGGTAGTTTCTTTTAGGATTCTTTATCTTCAGTCTTCAATTTTTATTCTGCATGGCCAGAATAAGTACTCAGGAAGGTTTGAGTTGGTTTTGTTAATACAGTGTTTCACTCTGTTATGACTTCCTTTAGGCAAAGGTGTTCTAATTCATTAAGACTGAGCTATTTTCAAACAAATCAAAACAAACTGAGAACTGTGAGTAGCTATAATTTAAAAATCACTTTCAACACAAACAAGCCCACTGATATTAGCAAACCTAACCCACTCATTTCTTGACTTGTGTTCTGTTCCCCAATTAAGAACATAACACATAGCTTGAATTTTGCTTCCAGGGCTGGTCTTTAGAAACAGTTTAAGTTTAAGGTTCAGCTGCTTCTCTCTCACTACTACACAATTTCTTTGCTCTTCTATCTCAGGAATGGAGCTAATGAGATCAGGCTGACCTGGCTGCCCAGGGAGGCAGCAGATTTGTCCCTTTTCTTATACCCTTGCCCTGCAGAAACATGTCACACCATTTCAGGCACCTCAGAGGGTCAGTGACCTGCAACTCTCTCCCACTTCATCTTCTCCAAGCAAGCTGCAACATTACAGGCACTTTTGTGGCTCTACTGATCAAGCAGGCTCATGGAAAAACTTTCACAGCATAAAATGGTGGATCTACCCACCACCTTTCAAAATAGAAATTTCCACATCCAGTAATAGATTTTAATGTAAATAAGATGCTCTCAGTCATACTGTTTGGGTGTTTGGGATAGAAATATGGATGATGAAGAAAGGACAGCTACACAGATGGCAGATGAGCTGTACATTCTCTCCAAATTTATGGATGAGTGCATATTCTCCAGTCAACATTACTCCTTTCTCTTTCCTAAAAATAACAAACACCAAAAGCAGCAAGGACCTTGGTAAAAGACTAGAAAGTAAATTTTCAGGAAAGCTGGGAGAAACTGCCAGAACCCTGAAGAGCATCATTAAATCTTAAACTGTAGTACACTTAAAAAAAACCTGGTTTTACTCAAATTGATCATAGGAGGGAATTTGAAGGAGGAAAATGATCTGTAATGAAGAATAGAGTTCTTAAACATTTTGTTAAAGAAAATAAATATTTGAATAGATAGTAGAGAAAGGCACATGTATTTCCATGGTTCCACCATCTACTTGTCAAATATGTCAACTGTCTCAGGCTATTGGAGGGAGAGCAAACATCTTACCAGGAGATCATAATCAGCCATATCTCCTTCCACTCCATTCAGCCCAGATAAATTGTCACAACTGAACAGCTGTGATCAGCATTAATCAGTCTAAAACAGTACTAATATACTGTTAATATTCATTAGGAACACAAAGAAGCAGCTCTTCTTCTCTACAAATAAACATGTGCACCACAAGGACCAGGCTCTCCTTTCCAGCTTTGAGACTTGAAAAGCATCTAAGTTAAGAAGGGTCAGATAGGCAACAGCTCTTTGAAATGCCCTTCTTTGGAAAAAAAAAAAAAATTGCATATACTTCAAAATAGCAACTGTAAATTGTTGTAGCAGTCCCTGCTGGCGAGCAGACAGGATGATTGGTGCATGTCCACACAACACAAGAGACATTAACCACTGGACAGAGTCCACATGGCAGCAATAGGAATAAACAGATGGATGGGGGAACCCCAAACCAACAAACAAACATGACAGTTTAGTCTAAAAATAAGACAGCCAATGAAGAGACAGAGCATGAAAACAGTCATCAATTACTCAAAAGGCTGCTGCCAAGAGTAAGAAAGTAATGTTTGGTAGATATTATTAGCAAATGATAGACCCAATATCTAAGAATGATTAATATGAGATGAGATTACTAAAGAGCTCACTTGAAAAGTTCCTCTGATGCCAAGCAGCATCTGTAGCTGTTCCTGAATTGGTTTTGTTTCTCTCTGCCAGATACTCTGAGCGTTCCACACAGCTTCAGGGAGACTTGTTAGGGTGTTTTGGTTTTTTTTAAATAATGATTATTTTTAGTATTGTTCCATGACTAGGAAAGTTCTCACTCTACAGCACTGAGGCTGTAAGAGTGAAGGAAGACATTAATGCATTGACTTTCAGGAATGTCCAGTTACAACTACCAAAAATTCAGTCGTTATTTTCCCACAGTTCTGGAAAAGCTGTATTTTATTTCCTAGTCAAAATGTCACAACATTTATAAAACAGACAATGAGAAAAAGCATGTCCATTTTCTTTATGTCTTTGACATCTTTCCATCATAATTTATATTTTACTTCTGCTCAGGACTTTCAAATGACATTTAAAGTTCAAAAATTTTATAATGGAATATTTAAAGGGAATTTATATAGCATTGCAGACATTAGGAAAAAATCTTCTCTAGAAATCAGACAACAGGATAAGGGGATCATATTTTAAACAGATACTGTACTACATGTTTTTTAAAAAAGGCACTAATTTATTGAGATTATTATGGAACAGTATCAAACTAATTTAAAATGCATGATAATTTTTATCTTTAAACATTTCATGCAGCTTTAACTGTATTTGCACAATTGTTGACTGTTTTCCAGCAGGTTATGATAAGAAGATCTATCTGGGGAATCACAGAATGGTTGAGGTAGGCAGAGAACTCCAGATATCCTCCTACCCAACCCCTCTGCTCAAAGGGAGATCACCTACAACCAAGTGCTCTGGGTTGTGAGCAGCTCTTGCATATCTCCATGACAGGTGATTCCACAAGATATCTCTGAGCTATCTGTGTCAAGTTTCCATCCATCCCAACAGTTTAAAAAACAAAAGATATTCTTGTTGCATGAATGGATGGATTTCCTTATCTTTTTTTTTTGTGCCTGTTGCCTTTTGCTCTGTCATGAGCAGTCTGACTTCACCTTCTATCACAACCCATCTGATATTTGTACACATAAATAACACCCCACTGATCCCCTTCCCTCAGGTAATTCCCACTTAAAAGATGATATAAATCCCTTTCAAGAGGGATGTTATGGAAATCAATTTAATCAGTGCACAAGGTCAGGGCCAGCACTTTGCCTGTCTAAAGAATCAAAGTACATGAGTGGCACAATCCAGTAAAAATAAAGCCCTTTTAGATCCCAGAAAATGAGAAAAATACAAATGGTATAAAACCATGGCTTGTTCAGGCTGTCAAGCATAGTTGCACACCAAAAAAATGTACAAGCTGGTAATCTGGGGTGGTTGTGAGCATGATATCTTCTAACCATGCTGCACATGAGCACAGGGGAACACAGGACATTCAGTAAGGATTCTTCTGCTAACCTCAGGTGCCAGTGTTCCTGAAATTAGTGGCAAAATTCCCACCAACTCATTTAGGACAAAAATTTGTACCTAAGCCAGACAGCTGGGAATAATGAACAGTGGAGGGAAAGTTCAGATGTTTTAAGTGTCTGGACTTCAGAGTAATGTCTGTCCTTACATCTCTGCTCCAAAGGAGTGATCTCTGTTGAACCCACTGAAATCCACTCCTTTTCCTTTAATGATGTGATGTTCATGGATATGCCCTCCAAATATCCCATAGATCACCTCCCTTCCTTCACTTTTAAAGGCTTGTCCCCTCTGCCAGCAGTTCATCTGCTCCTGCAGTGTGTTTGTGCATGAGGGAGCAGGATTTCCTTTTGAAGAGCAGTGAAACCACTGAATTTCACTTTAATGTCTGCTAAGTCTGTCTGGGATACACATCCAGCCTGCTCTTTCAGGGCAATGCATTTGACATTGAATAGACTTCCAGAGATTTAATAAAAATTCTGTTTCTAATATCCTAAATTACCTGGAGGCACCGAGACTGATAAACTGAGCTTAGGCTGTGATTACAAGACACCGTCTTGTTGATTTGCCAACATCCTTTGCCTGTGGTCAAGTTGTTAATTCTGACCATTCTGTCTTATAACACAGAACTACCCCCAAAAAAACTTGGAGTCAGAAAACCAAGAAACACTTTGAAAATATCTTCATGATGAGTTACTTTAAGGCTGTAATCAAAGAAAAAGCAGACAGGGCACGTTACCTGCTGCAGAAGTTTCAAACTGCAGCTCTTTGCTGCCCTCTCTAGATACAAGCAAAAACTGGAAATTTGGGACAATGAAAATGGAATTGCAACTCCTTTCTAACTTTTACACCCTGGGTTATTCACTAAAAGACATGCAGTATTACATTGTTTTCAGTACATTCATTAATCTCAAGCACTGGATTTCCCTCTCACCTCCCCAAAAGACACATTTACCTTGGTCTGGTCATTTAAAACTGATATCTGGTCATTTAAAATTGATAATGACATCATACAGAAAAGTGTCAAATGTCTGCATACAATGAGCTGTGGAAGATGAGAAGCCCATGAGCAATCCAAACCTGAAATCTTCTCCCTTAGTTTTGATCTATTGCTCTCAGCATTTCAGCATTAAAAGGCATATTTTGGAAAAGGAGAAGAAAAAAGAGGAACCTTCAAAAAATAAAGAATTGTTGTAGAGTTTTCCTAAAAATATTTCTCTCCATATATATCCTTCTTTTTATTTTATTCCTAGTGCTGGTGCTGACTCCCTTCATTGCCTTGGGAAAATGAAATACTTACTGTATCATTGCGTTGGGGTGTTGTGAAATTATCACTTTTAAGGTATTTTGAAGCTGAAAAGTGCTAAGTGTTATTATTATTACAGATGGATCGCCTGTTAAAACAAACATGCGAAGCTTCTCTTATCCTAAAACTTAAGACAAAAGTCTGAAATCCTGTAGGAATTAGTACTTTATAGCCAGCCTTTCATTGCAACTGTTCTTGCCTTTGTGGAAACTGCCAAGGAAAATGCCACTTTGCTACAGCTCAAGCTGAATGCAAAAAACCATCAGACTGATGGCACTGAAAAATAAAACAAACTGAATCTGGACACATTCTTACCCAGTCAGATGGATGTACTTCTGATAACAGGACTTTTAATGCTAATGAATTGCTTTCTGGATGGGTCACCCACTGCTGCCCAGTCAACACTTAATAACCCATGACCAGATGAAGTAGAAAGAAGAAGGAACTCTGAATGTAGAGTACATGCACTGTGAAGGTGTTAAAAAAAAATGGTCATTAAATCTATTTCAGGAACAACAGGGCTTTTTCATGAAAACATCAGACTCTTGTAGCCTTCTGCACAGCATGAAGAAAACAGCCCCTATAGCCACGAAGTGCAGCAAACACATGGAGCCCTGGAAATTTCCACAGGACTTGTGTGCCCTTGGTGTGAGGGACAATGCTGGCAGAAATGTCTTTGAGTGAAAGTCTGTTTGAAGAAGAAAATAGAGAGTTACCCTCTCTTGTCACACAGGTGTTAAGATTTGTTTAGTGCTATGCCAAATGATGGGGATGATCTTGGGAAAGGATTTATTATTTAGTGCTTGGATTTTTCTTTGGTGTCTGAGGAACAGAATCTCTAAATTCTAAGCTTCATGCAAATCTATTGCTATAATACAGACTCTTAAAGCTTAATCCTGTACACAGGACTGAATGCTACAGAATGCAGAAGACTTCCTCAGCCTGCCTTTGCTGTGAACTACACTGCTCTGGCAGTTGTACAGGGAAACACAAAGAGCTTTCTGCCCTTCTCAGCAGTGGCCAATTACCCACTGCACGTACCACACAGCTCTGTCCTCCTTACAAACCTACCTCAGAGTAGGTACACAATCCCTCTATTATAAATATTTTAAGAGGATAAATTTACATATTAGATGTACAAAAGATACCTTATAAAAGATATTTTTCTTAAGAAACATTCCTGCTACCACTGAGACAGGCGAACTGTAGGGCTAATTAGCACAACTCACTCCCTGCTCTCTGCAAGATTAAAATATCAAACACTCCTGACAAAGGCTTAACAAAGACTCAGTGCAGAATAGTTTTTTCTAAACTTCTGGAATATGACTAAACAAGAATGTAAGCTTGAAGGGCAACTACAGTTAGAGCTTTCTAAAACTGTACCTTAAGAGCACCATACTGTTGTATGATGCCTCACACAAGCCTTTCCACAAGAAAACATTATAACTGGGAAGAGCCTTTTAAAAGGGACTTCTTCCTACCAGCAAGCTGAGCTGTACCAGCCTATCAGGTGTTTTTCAGTACTGGGTTTGATCTTATCCTGAAATCAATGCAGGAATACTTTTCATTATGAAACTGCATAGTCACTGAGACACTGAGAAATCTAGTTTGTAAAATTCTTGTGAGAATCAGTTAAGCCAATCTGAGTTGAAAATGCAGTCTTTCATATTTTCATATTAATCTGAAGCTTTTCAAGGCTTATTATTCAAATAAGAAAAGGAAACGGGACAGTGACTTTTCTTGCTTTAATTTTAATTTTTTTCAGGGGTAAATTTCTCCTGAAATTATTTAACACATTTTTTCTTTTCCAGAAAACAATATTAAAATAAAGTTCTTATGGGAAAGAAAAAAGAAACAAAATCAGAAAATACAGTATTTAGGTCACTAGCATACACCTAGTAGTCACAGAACACCTCATGAGGCAAGATTAAACAGGACACTTTGAAATCCTTATCATGATGATAAAATATGGTTAGCTGCACCCATAGTGATCTGGTGAAGAAAGATAATTAGCTATTAATGCAAAACTTAAAAAAACTCTTGGAATACCTGGATATTTCAGTCATCAGATACCAGTTAGTTAAGGATGCAGCCCATGAAAATAGAATGCCAGATTTCCTGGTTTTATGCCTCTTCTCCACTCACTGTGATGCAGCCACACTGGGCTGTGCCTGCTGATGCTCTTACACCACAAACTCCTCTGTTCTGGGTCATTCTTATCCCAAACCTATTTCCAGAAACCTCCAGAGCAGCAGGCATCACACACTGCCTGCAGCAATTGCTGGAGATGGCTGGATAGGTCCCACCCTTGTCTGGATTTTCCAGAACAGAGGCAGCCAGCCCAGCATGGAGTCACTGCAGCTCAACCTTGGCTTCTGATCCTCACCTCAGTCTGGAGCTAAGTCCTGGGTCTCTTTCAGCATCATTCTCTGCCTTTTTCACACCTGCCCCTGCCCTCCATGTCTGACTCCACTTGCTGCATCCACATTTCATGTGCCAGACCTTGTGCCTTGCCTCACCCACAGCAAATCTTTCTGATCTCTGCTATCCATTATCCTGGCTACATGCCCAAAGCCCAAACCTAAGGTTTCACTGTGAGGAGCCCCACCATCAGAGTTTCACTAGCTTAGATCACTTAGCTGGAAAAATCTTCAGGATATAGCAAGAGCACTAATAATCATGATCTATAAAGAATTTTGATAGAGTTAAATCCAGCTTGCTAGAAATGGGATATTTTTGACTTTCACTGGCAAAGGTTTGATTGCTAGGAACGCCAAGAAATATGAATCATTTGTCTGGAAGTGCAACTGACCTTTGAAATGCTTCTTCCCAATAGAAATTTCAGTAGGGAACAGCCAGAACAGCAGTTTCCTTTCCAAAAAGAATGCTCTGCATGTTTTAGGACTCCATGACAATGGGATAGTTTTAGATCTGAAGGAATCCCAAGGGTTTAGAAATTTCTCGGTCTTTCTCTGGCAGCTCTAAGACAGAATAAGAAAAAAAAATCTCCTATTTGGGCATGTGCTGTATAATTTACCCAAAGGGACATGGCATTTCCTAAGCCTCATTATTCATCCTCTCAGTGCTGTTTCCTATGTTTCCCTGGAGAGAATTAAATAATAAAATCCCAAACTATTTTGGACCTGATTCTCAGAAATTTTGAGCCTAATGTAGCAATTGAAGCCTATTTCTTACATCTGCTCCCACTGGTTTGAGTGATTACAGGACATTTACATGGAAAATCATCATGCTCTTACAGGCTCTCTTTATAATCCATGCACACCCTGCCATTATGTGAAAACCTGCTTCTTAGACATTTATTTCCTTTAATTGTCCTCTCCACACAGGGAAGTTGTTAAGATGTGAAATTTCAGTATAGTACTCTAAGCAGCAAAATCCTAGAGATGCTTAAAAATTAATTCTTACAATTAATTTTTAAAGCAAATATTCCTTTTAAAAATAATTCCAAACCAAGGTTTCTCCTAAAAAGCACACATTGAGCATCACTTTACCTACTGCATGCACTCCACAGGGCTATGTACATTGTCACAGAGCTAACCACAGGCCCTCTCTCTGATAAAAGCAAACTTGGAAATTAAACTTCCATTACCATCTGCACTTCTCAAAGATCAAAAGAATGGCCCAATAAAAGTCTATCTTGGGGATGAGGCTGGGATAGGGAGGCTCAGTATGAGCTAGAATGTCTTAATATTTTCATTTGTCAGTGCAGGTGGCTCTAGGCTATGAATTGATTCAAGACATGACTGTCATTACAACAGCAAATAAAATTATGCCTCTGTGTACAAATATCAGAAAAAAAGATGTAAATTATGTGAATCCTAGTACTGTAGAATGGTTTGGGTTGGAAGGGATCTCAAAGATCGTGTTGATCCACCCTCCTGCCATGAGCAGGGACACCATGCACATGACCAGGTTGCTTCAAGCCCCACCCAGCCTGGCCTTGAACACTTCCAGGGATGGGGCAGCCACAGCTTCCCTGGACAGCCTGTGCCACTGTCCTGCTGCCATCACAGGAAAGAATCTCCCCCAATATCTAATCCAAACCTTGACATACTGGGCACACTTGATGCAGTCCAGGATCTCTTTGGCTTTCTGGGCTGCCAGTGCACACTGCCAGGTCACACTGAGCTTCTCATCAAGCAGAAATAGACTCAGAAAGTGATAAGAGCAAATGCAAAGGAAATTACATTATGGCATTGACTTCAATGAGGGAAGGAACAGTATATTTGACACAGTTAAATATCTTCCCCAATTTAAATTTTATGTTGTGGCTTCAAAACCAATTAGACAATGCTACAGTTGGATGATTTGCCAAATTATCCTTTCTAAAACTTTTGACTAACAGGCAATGGAAAACTGCAATTATGGCATTTATTTTCATTTTTATAGTGTAGTATATCTACAGCCACACCTCAGTAAAACCATTTAAGCATATTTGGAAATTCATGGACACAAGAAGCCCCTACCAAATCATTATTCCAAGATAATGGCTTTTCCATTGACTTACCTGAGGCTGAAAAGTAACTTAATGGCTCTACTTTTGCATGACAAGAAACACACACACATATATGCTCAAATTTTTGGCATTCTGCAACAAAACTTCCTAAATTAAATCAAACATAAGCTCTCATCTCCCAGGGGAGGAAAACAGCAGTGCCACAACATCAGCATATAGTGGGAATAAGCCAATAGAGGTCAGCAGTACATAACAGAAAAACCTTTTTAAGATCAGCCCACCAACTAGACTTACCCACAGTAATAAAACATTCTTAGTTGATATTTGGTGGAATTTTTTTCTGAAAAAAATTGAGCTTTTTTCATAACAAAAAGCATTTTCCTATTTTGGAAACCATCAGTATTTCCTCATTCACCATGCCCATCATAAACCTTCACAGTTTGACTCATGCTCATTTAGTAAGCTCTTATACTGTGCCATTCCTTGGATGTTGGCCATACACACGTTAAATTTTTAGTTACACATCTGAGAATTTCATTGCAAGAGAGCTTAGTCTGGTACAAAACCAATTACTAACTCAGGCAGCTCAGACTTCATTTTCTTTTCTTTAGAAAATGTTTTTCAATAGGAGAAATTTGGTATTTTTTAATCTATCTTTCAAATTATGTCATACATCACATTTTTAAAAATTTAAAAAATCTTTATTCTTCATCTTAATTTTTACAGTGTGTGTCTGCTTCTTGCAGATAAGGTTTTTTTGGATATGCACCTGAACTCAGACTATGAAGAAATTTTAGAAATTAAAAAACCCAATTGAATAGTTTTGAGAAAAAATAAAGTTTTAAAATATTCAGAGCTTGTTATGAACAACAATAATTCTGCTTTAATTCGACTGTAATGATCATTTATATCCTATGAATAACAAAATTGGGAGAGACAAATCCTTTATAATGAATGCCTACTTGAAAAATACTACATTCTATTTGTCCAAACAAGTAGTCTGGCAATCACAAACCATAATTAACAAAAGGAGTATTAAGCTTGGAAAATAACCAAGGCAGCATGAAAAGCAACAGTTTAAAACAAAGCCTTTAAATAAGGCCCAGAAATAATTACTTTTTTAGTGGGCAAGATTGTTAAAAACTAATTTACCACCTGCTATCATAGAACAAATCTTGTTCATCTTAATAAGGAGGTAGTTAGATATGTGACTGTACAAATTAGCACATATTTTAACTTGATAAGGGATAAGAGTACCCAGTGAAGCAACTGCAGAATGAAAATCCTGCTTCTGAATTTACTACACACACATTACCTGTTAATGTCTCAGAAATAAGCAGGGGAGATTTATTTAATAAGCAGGATCCAAGAGGTACTGTAAGAATTTTGTACTTCTTACAAATTTTAAATTTTAAAGTTTTCTTCCTTTAAAACAATAAATTCTCAGCCTTTAGTCTGTATATACACTTGCATGTAACTTATAATGAAATCCTATAGGTTTCAGCAGATATCCTTACATGCATTAAGCCACTGGTCTCTTGAATGAACATCAGCTTTCACAGAAACCATGGCTGATAATGCCAGAGTGTCCCAGGGAATTAATGGAAAAACTTTCATTAATCTTTGGTCCACATGCTCTGCAGGACTTCGAAACTCAAAGATTTCTCTCTTTAACCTTCAGAGTGCAAAGACAGCTGGAATGATTATCATGATGCTGTGTGTACATTCCTCTCATCCCCAAGGAATTCAGCACACTAACAAAACAGCTCTGCAGCCTGTGGTCTCAGGTAAACTACAGAGCAGGCAGGGGGCAAGGAATCAAGATCAAAGTGACTTTAGGCCTTGACCATTAATGTTTTCCTACCATTTTGCATAAAACATGCAGTCACCACTGAGTTGTGAGAAGGATCATTTCTAGGCTGATTCTTCCCAGCTCAGAGACACCAGGACAGGCTTTACTCCTGTATTTTATGTACCTGGAGCTTCATTTGACCTCATGCCTAATTTACCCCACCTTAGGATCAGAATCAGAGCCACAGTGTCTGATCTTTCCATAATGGAGCTGTAATGACAGTCGTTTAGAATACATTTGTAATTATTAACTGAAACCAGCAGCCTTTATCCAGATGAAAACTTACACTATCAATCAGTGATGGATTTCACTAGTAGTTAAAGCAAAAACTGCAAGTTTGGTTACTACAGTGCAAAACTTTTCAGTTTTAAATTGAATATAGGCAACAAAATTCAGCTGTACATAAAAACATCCATAAATTTTCATACACAAACATCTTTTGCTTATTAGCAGGACTCCTGGTTCTCTGAGCTTACAGTGTAAGTACCACAGCCATTTAATCTTGGCTATATTCATTCAAATAGGTCCTTAGAATAATTAGATTCAGTTATAGCATCAAATTTAAACTAGACAGCTATTCTCTAGAGTTTCAAGTATATTACCCTTCATTTCTTTTGAATTTGGAGAGTGACTTCATATGCTGAGGAGGAAAATTTAAAAAAAATTAAAAGCTTATAACTTTCCCTGGTAGTCAGCAGAATAAAGTTTTATGGAATTTGTTGTTCATTGTTTTGCTTTTCTGGTTTTTTCCAGAAAATCTTCCACTGCATGGTCAAAATTTTTTTCAGCCTATCAGAAGGGAAATGACATTTAAAGTTCCAGTTTTATCAGAGTATACAGTTAGTTTAGCTAAATATTTCATTAATTATGAAAATATTGAGATATTAACTTCTTATTTGTATATAAAGTGTTGTCTCAAACTCAGAAAGATGAAATTAGCTTTTTTGAGGGAAGTTTATAGAGGACTAAACAGCCAGGTCTTTGCACACTTAAATATGCAGATACAGTGAAGTGCTGTTCCATTAAATGTAGTATCTTGAGACCACCTAAACTATCAGAGCAGTTTTCAGGGAGAGGAATAATACATTTATTAGATTCAGAAGCACATATATTACCTCTAACTGTGTGGGCTGCCCTTGATTCACAATGTGCTCCCAGATGAACACAAACCCCCTGAACTGGGAAGTCCCTCCCGCGTTCAGAGGCACAGGCACTTTGTGGCAGTGCTTTGCATTCCCTGCTCACACCATAGGCTCTCCCCAGCCAGCCCTGGGGCTGCTCACACCTCCAGCTCTTCTAGACTGATGCCACTTCTCCTCAAACTCTTTTCTTTTCCAGCAGCAGTGAGCCTTTGAGATATTTCCTCCATGTACTGGTTTTTAGAAGGGTGTTCTTATTGGGCATCCTCAGTACCTACACAGCCCTTCCTGCTGCTGCTCTGCACAGGGACCAGCATAAACAAGGAGGAAAACCAATATGGATATACAAGGCAGGAGAATTTTAGCAGGAACTTTATAAAATGTTCCATAACAGATTTTCCTGATACTTTTGTCTACAGTCACAATCCTGACAGAGATTTGGTTACTTTTATGGATCCCCCATAAACAGGGAGTCCTAGTCTTTAAGTGCCAGACCTTCTTGACACAAAAAATGACAAAGGTAATAATGCTTGGGTATAATGGACTTCAGAGGCTCTAAACTCCTGAAAACATTCAAGGCCAGGTTGGACAGGGCTCTGAGCAACCCAATCCAGTTGAACATGTCCCTGTTCATGGCAGGGGGATTGGACTAGATGGCCCTTTACAGGTCCCTTCCAACCCAAACCATTCAGTGATTCTATAAACACTGTTCACAAAACACAGTTACAATTTGCAAAGTTTAGCAAAGCCCTGGGATGTGAGCTGGGCCATGAGGAGGTTGCTGGTCCTGAGAACACTCTAACACCTCCCAGAGCTGAGTGCTGGGTTTGAATTGCTAGGAGCAAATGCACTTACATTGCTTGGGTCTCTGCAAAATGTTTAAGGAGCATAGTAAATACCAGGTCTGAGAAACAGCATTTATTTCTTCTTCCTCCTCCTCTACAAATGAATTGCAAGTAAAAATCAATGTTATTTTGCCTAGATTTCTTCCTCTACCCCTGCACTGCCACAGAGCTGTTTTCAGACATCTACAGGAGGGTATATCCTCATTTGGATTGCAGGGAATCCCATAATCTCACAGGTGACTGCATCCTAATGAAGTAGAAAGATCTACATAATCCTTGCTTGCAGAGCAGCACCATTTATAATACAGAAAATTCCTCTTGTAATTTTCTTCTTGACATGTTACAGTCTCACTTCAAATTTCTTGAATTCAAAGAGGGCTTTTGTTTTGCTTTTACCATAACTATTTATTTTAACTTTGACTAATTTTTTTTCTTAACATTTACTCCAGTATGTCATGCTCTGTTTGAGAGAAGTAATTGGTTCCTTCCTTGAGGGAAAAAGCAAAACACAAGCATATACAGTTTTTGCACACAAGCACACGCATTTTTGCTTCAAAGAAAAAATAAATAGCCTTTACACCCTCTAAATATTAAAACCACAAAAGTCTTTGCCCAAGTGAATATAATGTTAATTATTTTAGATTTATGGTATTCTTATACCACAGTTTAAATAGTGTTTCTTACCAACCAAGCGAGAAAGCTTAGCTACACTAAGTAAATAATATCAGCTACTGCAAGGCAAGAAATTGCTGTTCTGGTTACAGCAGTGGACTAAGATTAATAAGGTCTTAAATTCCAGATTCTGTCAGTGTCTTGCTATGTAACATTAAAAAAGATATATCATCATGCCCTGCCTTTAGTTCCCTTCTATAAAACAGAAAAGTGAGAACTGTAAAATTATTAGAACAACATTCTGGTTTTGTGCTGAATCACTGGCTTGTGTAGTGGGGCCATAATTGGTTAGGGCTTATCTGCCACACTGTAACAATTAATAAATGATAGCAATCTATGTCCTCATGAACAGAAATACCTCCACAAAGATCAAACAGTTCCACTGCACATTATTTAAGAAACTGAGTTAAAAGAGTGCCATGCCAATACCAAGAAATGCAAGAAGCAGGAGTAGCACCTGAGAATGTGGGAAGGCAGTGCCGAGAACCACTGACCATGACAGCTGAGAATTTCAGTCAGGTCACTAAAACATCTGCATCCCTTCCCACTGCTGCTGCTGGCTGGGAAGGAGGATTTTGCTACCCAAGGAAGGAACTGCTCTGCCCAGGAACTCGTGCACACTCTCAGTTACCCATCACCCTGACTCCATCAAACCCCAGGGCCCCACTGACACCCCTGGGGCAGCAGCAGCAATGTAGATGGGCCCTTCGGCATGGGCTTGAACTGCTTCTTGTTTCCTCCACTCCCTGCACCATCTCTGAGCAGTTTCTACCAAAACTGATCCCTTCATTCCTCAGAGGTGAACTTAAAGAGCAGGAAATGCACTGATCTCTCACATGAGTAGCCTGCAGGCACTGTGTAAAATCAGTGCATGGTGCAATTGGTTGTGGGTTTAATGTGAAGTGAGAAATGCTAGTCAAATAAAATTAGTCATGTACAAAATCCCAGGCATGTTTTGCACCTGTTTTACTCTTCATAAAAAGGTAGACAAACCACTGTAAATCCTTTCTATAATAATGTTAGCTCATGGATTTATATTTCCAGCTAAAATTGCAGTCAACTGCTGCCACATATAAGATAGCACATCTGATGTGGAGGGAAAAGGCAAGTAGCTATTTTATTTTCTTTGCAATGGGCTTTACTAATCTCACATGATCTGGAGGGAGAGAAGTCTCTAATGGATTTGAGTGCCACAGATTATACTTCTTAGGTAATTTTTCAAAAGTGCTTAAATATGCACAAGAGTGCATAAAAGCTTCAGAAAAGATAATAGCACTCCAAAGGATTAAAAGGAGTAAGAGAACAAGCAGTGGAATGCATACAGTGCAATTAATTAATAGCTTTGCACTCTTTCTTGCTGTTCCTTCTAGCAAAATCTCCAGCAGTAGCCAGGATGAGTACAGTAATTAATCCCTTTTATCATCTGAGATCAGCATGATTACTGGGCACACCTTTTAAGTGGAAATCTAGTCTGACATCCTGACCCTAATTACTCACAGTCATGATTAAAGTTGGGGATAGAAAAAAGAATAATTGCACAACACAGATTTGCAAAAGTCCACTCAATAAAGGTATTAAACCCACAGACCAACATCAACACTTAAGTCACAGCATCCTATGCATAAAGTCAGCCAAAAGCAGGAAGGAACTAAAAGTTAGATCTGACAGTATTCGAGGCAACACTGAAGAAACAAGACATCAGATTGGCTTCCAGCCACAAGGAAGGCAGCAAACATCTCTCTTACACATTGCAGAAACTGAGAGACCAAAACAAAAACATTTAAGAATGCAATTCACTGAGATGCATTTGACACTACTCTATATTTTAATGAGTCATTTTTAGAGTCAGGTGATTTGACATGCCATCACAGAAGTACATGAATGAATCAGAAGCAAATTACTTTTTTGAATGACTGACTAGGGAATATTGTCAAACTAATTTATCAGTTGTGTTATTTATTTGGATAATTGTATCATTTATTTTGACAAAGGTAAATCAATTTTCAGTGTTTATGTAACAAAAGCTATCACACAGAATGCATGGTGCTGCATGTGCTCAGAGGAGCACAGCTGCATCACTGGTGCTTAAAGGGGTCATATACAACAAAATTTCAAATTGCTTCACTTTAAAACCAGGAACTTGTGAAAAGCCACTCACTATTCAACCACTGTGAAGTACCTCCCCATCCTAAGTTATCTAGGAATAGAAACATTATTTTTTGCTGAATAAGAAAGAGGCAAGCCAGCTTTATGCAAATCAACTGATTTTAAATATAAGCAGCTTAAGACAACCCTAAGAAGTCTTGCCATAAATTTTCTGATTTACTTATAATAGTATACAGTTTATAACAATAAGTGAAACAGAAAACTGAGAGCTTGATCCTGCAACACATTCATGTGATTTAAAAATGAAATAGTCTGCAAGACTCGGAATGTGGAAAAGAATTCCAAGCCTAGGTATGCTCACTTGGCAAGTACTCAACTTTATGATGACACAGACAGATTGGTCAATGGCAAAATTGTTCACAGAACTTAATTCTAACCAGAAACTGACAGTCACATGACTACGCTTCAATAAATTCACTTTTAAATTATTACCATCATAGTAAGATGGGTCTGAAATTCAATGTAGCACTGACTGCCCAGCCTGGACTGACAGTTCCTGACTCTTGAGAAGCTGTCTTTATTTCTATAATTTAAATATAATGAACCAAAAAAAAAAGGCCAAAAAACCTACCATATCCCAATCATTACAGTGTTCTCCACAATGCACCATACTCTAAGGAAATTAAAAAACAAGAGGCATAGGAAATCCAGACACAAGTCATTACCCCGCTCTCTCATTTTTCTCCCTAAAATTGTGGTATCAAGAAACTACGCTTGCATGCTTACAAAAAAAAAAGTAGAACTTAATATTCGGAACAAGAAGTAACATAAAATTCATTTTCCAGACAAGCTCAGATGATTCGTACAATACTAGACAGTGTAAGTAAGATCAGAAAATAGATCAGAAATTTGTTAAAAGCCATGAATACAAAATTATACATTTGGCTTCTCAAAACCATCTTTTACATAAGTATTAATAATAATATCAGACACTTTACCACACAAGCTCTAGCAAAAAGGCTCTGAAAGTAGGTGAAGCTAAGGGTAAAGAATGGATTTTTACAGCTATTAGGAAACATTTTCAGGAAACCATTATTAAGAGTGCTGTTAAGGGGTGTTCTGGTATGGTATAGTGATACACTTCCCCAGTCATCTAGGACGTGTCTGGAAGCATTTATACTTTGGCAGTGCACAGATGCTCAGCTTAGAATTGAGATCCCACTGTGAAAGGTAAAAGGTATACAAAGGAAAATATGTTAGGCTGGTAAAATGTGCATTTAATGTGCACTGGTTAAGAAGCTGAAATTCCCCATATTAAAAGACAAGAGAGAAAGAAAAGCAGAGTAAAACAGCAAGAGATGGTACAGATCTGCAGTTAACCCTTCTACTGTGCACTGTAATTATTTCAAATAAAAGTAGATTTGGAGCAAATGAGGGCTCCATGATCCTATGCTTTAATTTGGAAAGCAGGAATGTGTCAGCACTGGAACTGGTAACACAGATTGAGAGTGCTATGACAGAAATGTCAAAGTTCATGTGAAAAGCAAGAATGTACATGAGTGCACAGAAACACCTCATCCTAACTGGTTTTATTGTGACAGCATAAGGACAAGGACAATTCTACCTGTCTCTGAAGTCATCAGCCATTCTCCCTTGCTCTCTGATGGCCACTTGCCCTGCAGTTCATGGTCCCTGGTTTAAACCAAACAGCTGTTTTTGCAGAATCAATAGAGTAAATCAGAGTGCAGAGCCATCCATCTGTGAAGACAGTTTACTCTGCTTTCTCGTCTAGGAACAACGTTTAGACGACTGTATAAGAAAACCAAGTGAATTGTTTAGGACAGCACTGGGAACAAGCAGCCAGTGCTGGTTTGTAACGGGGTTAGATGTGATAAGCTGAGGCTCTGACAGATGTGTCTCCCCAAAACACTTAAAGAGAGTCACTGCTGCTCTTCCCTGCTGCTGCTACTAGATCACTCATTGGGAAGAGGAGTGCCTTAGATTTTCTAGTGAAACAAGAAAAAAAAAATTTGAAATTAAGTTAAGCAACATTTAGGTTAAAGTAGTTTAAATTTCATCACTCTTTTGAAAAAATTCCCATACCTCTTCCCATTGATTTGGGAATTTCTTAATTTTACAAGTCATCACTTTTCCAAAGGTTTTCCATGGCATTTTCAAGCATTTTACCATTATTACTTGTTGAGTTCAGGTTAAAATCTCACATGATTTCCATTTTCACAATAAAAATTCCCATTTTCCAAACAAGATTAAAAGAATCTCACATTTTCAAGTGGCATTTGCATCTCACAGAACTGTGTTAGTAGTCATTGCTGAAAGTTTATCCAATATGCTTTATTAAAATCTTACAAAACTAAGATGACAGATTGGTTTAGATGAGACATCCTTAAATTTGTTTTTCTTTTGACTGATTTATTATTTTTAAGCTTGACTCATTATCAGAATCTAAGCCAATGTCTTCTGTTTTCATTAGAGGTTTGAACACTTGATATGAAATACCAAAGCTTAAATCTGCTAATACAGATTTCAAAGAAATCTTGGAAGGAGCATTCAGGCCTGAATTTGTGCCATTCTCTTATCCATCTGTTAGAAAAATTGAAGGCCCAGATGTTTCTTTGCAAATTTATTCCACATTCATAAAGTTCAGTGAGTCAACTACTATAGCTGTATTCCTGCAGATTTTGTAACACTCTGACACAATTTTGCTTCCTGAAATAAAAAAACATGAAGCTATTATTTTACTGAATTTTATGTAAAACCAATTGTTTCTTTTTCTACTTGGAGCAGTTTATGCTTCAAGCATTGTCACCATGATATTTTCTGAGAAATCCCTTTGCCAGGATTTCTTCTCCTGGGAAGTTGAGAAGCCACAGAGAAAAATGTAAATCATAATTATCTGATGCAGTTCTCCTGTGTTTGGCTGCTTTGGAATGTGTCTGGAGATTGTTTATCCAACAGGTGATTGATTGGTTTCATGTGAAGTGTTTTTACTTAATGACCAATCACCATCAGCTGTGTCAGACTCTGAGGTATCACAAGTTTTTATTATTCATTCTTGTTAAGCCTTCTGTCTGTATCCTTCTCTTTCTTTAGTATAGTTTTAGTATAGCATTCTTTAATATAATATAAAATAATAAAACAGCCTCCTGAGAACACAGAGTCAGATTCTCGTCTCTCACCTCGTGCTGGGGACCTCACAAACACCCCAGAGCATGGAGCAGCAGTTCAGTGTTGAGATGTCTCCTCCTGCCTGCCAGCCCCTGGCCTGTGAAGCAGCTGCAGCCAGCCACAAAAGCCACTCAAAGGTGGGCCCTTCAAACACCCAAAAGATCGTCCTCAGTTTTCCCAAGACTTCCTCTACAGTCAACTATTGCTCCATATTTCCCTTTCTCTGTTTCCGCCATGGCTTCACCTCCTTCCTCAACCTGGATTGTGCTGTGAGCCCAGCTTGGTAAGGACAAATGCTGAGCAGCAAAACTTCCAGCCACAGCAAACCCCATCCCTGACAAATCCACATCCAATATTCCCACTGGTTTTGAACCTGAGAATTGAGCCAAGTAGTTCAGCCTGTGCCATGAAAAGGTTTCACCAAAGCAAAGTGGAAGAAGGTAAGGATCTGGACAATTGGGTTCTGGAAGTAAAAAGAGAGGCAGGGAAGGAGTATTAAATTAGTGTTTGGGCCTTCTAAGAGTTCTGCTTTCATGCAATAATCATGCAAATGAGAGGATATTTTATCTATGTAGCCAAACACAGCCAGACACAGTTATAAACATGTCTGGGCTAAGATATTCCCCTGATTAGTCAGTGTAATAAAAAAAGGAGAAAGACTAATCTATGTAAATTAAAACATGCAGCAGAGCCTTTGTAATATCCAAAGCTGCTTAGTCAGGCTTCAGAAAGACAACACACATTTTATGGTTGACACACAAAGCAGCACAGCTGGAACTGCCTGCTGGGAGCTAAATGCTACCTGGAGGCTTTGGTGCCTTTACTGCCTGTCACCTGGTGCAAAGCCTTACAGCATGTTCTAGGAATACCTTGGGCTGCTGCCAGCACTCCTGCCAGACACAAGGTAAGAGGCTTGGTTAGGAAAACTGGGTATTTGTTCTCTTCGGATTTTAGAAGGCAGGTGCAAACACGACAGGATTTTGATCCTTAAAAGCTGAAGATATATTTAGTACAGTCAAATTTACTAATTTTAAAGGCATTACTGAGTAAGACAAATACAAATAATTTTGAAGAATGAATAAATACTGGAAAATGTAGAATAACATCAAGCAAATGTTTTTAAGTAGCACACTGAGGATAGTAAACTACTGCCCTGGTTAAGAAGCTCAAATTCTCCTTCATCTGCTTAGGCACATAGGATTAAATAACAGGTTTTATTTTACAAGCTTTGCTTTAGTTTGCATAGATTATTAACTTGTGTAATCAATCTTGTCATAATATTCTGATTTTTCATATTTCTAGGATTATTGGTAACAGTAAAAAAGCCACTGCCAGCATTTGGGGAATTCAGATTGTCCAGATTCTAGCAGAAGAAAGCAACAATTTTACACGAAATCTCCTGGATATGACAGAGAAAGAGTATCACAATAGTTTGAGCAACAAAAGATGGTGATCTGCTGGACTTTAGGGCTTTGTGACAAATAAGTATGGGATGCATCCACCAAAATTAAAGCCTTGTGGTTTTGTTTTACTTAAATTTACCAAGCAATCTTTTTCAGATTGAATTGCTTTGGACATCATAGGAAAAACAAACAAAAACCAAATCAAAGAAAGCAAGAAACTAACCCACAAAGAATAGACCTTGAATGGAAAAGTAAATTGTTTTATGTTGTTTTCCCATGATAACAATACTTTCAATTATATGTTAAGGACAGCTGCTGTACTTGATGACAGATCCTTTTTAAATTGTCAGCAGAGTCAAACCACTGCACTGTGCATATTCCAAGTTCACACAGTGATTGGCTTCCTTTGGTATAAAGGAGTAGGGGTCTTAGAAATAATGTTTTTTATTTCGCCAAATACAGACTAAGTCATGTAAAACTGTACAGATAAGCACAGGCTACATAATTAATAACAGTAATTAAAGCAAATTACATATTAATGGTTATTTTATAAAGCAAAAGGACTTGAACTCCTCCTGGAAGGGGGCTTGGTACTGGATAATTTTTATGGTCCCTTCCATCATTTTATGATGTTTCTATGGTGTTTCTTGAGCTGACCCTGAAAGTGAACAATTAAATGCTTAATCAGTAAATTCACTGTTAAGCCAAACATTGCCTTAAAGGGTTATTTTACCTTCAGTAGAAATAGCATTTCTGCTTGCCCTTTAGAAAAGTAAATTACAAAAATAATATCTGGACAAGAAATAGTCAGTTGTTCTTTATGAATGGGAAACAGGCATATGAAAATTTCTGACTCTAGTGAGTTGGATTGCTCCCATTCCTCACAGTACACAATATCCATTTGGTGAGCAAGGTGGAAACAGAAGAGCTCCTTTCTTTAAAAAGCACATTTGTGGCTATTTTGTTAATAGAGAAAACAAACCCTGTAGGGCATGAGCACTGTTCAAATACCAGAGGGATGCATCTTGAATGACAAAATATTTTGTAGCTGTACAGCCACAGGTGTGCTTAATGAGCTGTACCTCAAGTCTGGAAATGGGAAAAAAGATAAAGAAAACATCATGACATAAAATGTTAAGTGACTGCATTAAGCATAACTTTCAAGCAGTTTCAAATGGTCAAACTGAAACTGTTTTCCACACTCTTAATAATTTCCTCTAAAAGAATCAAGGACAGGGTAATGAATTTACAGACACTAATCTATAAACTAGCAGCTCATATAAAGTAACTTGTTAGAAACCCTTGCTATTCCATGAAGTGTAACTACCACCACCACAGTTTAGCAAAAGCCAGGGCACCTGCATCCTCTGAGCTCCTCAAAACCTTGCAAAGACACATTGTAAAAACTGAGATCACTGTTGGCTCAGCAAAAGCCAGAGGAAAAATCACATCAGACTGCTCTGCTGTTATCCTGGCTGCCATTTCCTCATAGTCCTCTCTACCTCTGCCTGTAAGTTTGTGCCATCTGCCTCTTCTGTGCTTTCTGAATATCTCTTCTACTAAATGGCTCTGCAGTATCTGCTCTTGTCTTTGCTGTGCTTCCTTTAGGCAGAGAGTTTATCTTAGTTGGGCAGGTGGAATAGCCTGTCAGTGATAAGAGAAGGTAAAGGTGTTATTTTTAGAGCTCTTAAGGTTTACCCACAGGCTTGAGTCAAATTTGCATGAAGCTTTAGGAAACCTCTTCAAGACTCAGAGATCTCAATTTTAGTTTCTCTTGAATATTTAAAACCAGATCAGCAAAAAAAGAAAGGGGAAAAAATAGGAAAAGGGCAAGTTCTGGCTGGCTGAAGAAATGAGCGGGGCAGCAGCAAATGTGAGGGATAATATAAACTATTCCATGGAGGAAAGACAAAGGCCAACTCAATATGCTGCAGAAGAGTGTCAAGGCACTGAGTGGAAAGACAGACAAAAATGAAATAAAATTAAAACAAACAAAATGCATATATATCAATATGTAATGAAAGAAACTGTATGCTGTGGTTGGGTCTGAAATAGTTATCACCAAAAAGGAATGAGACCTCAAGGTTAGGGTTTCAGAGAAAGAAACTCATTGACCATATCGACTGTTAGGAAGTACTGATGGAATGAATGCAAAGTCCATTAGGAACAGTGACCCAAACTGAAATAAAGCAAAACAGGAAATAGTACAGCAGAGGATATACACTGTATACAATGGGACTTTTGAACCTGGAAAAGATAAAAGTAGGTGGGACAGGAAAGAAATCTAAGAAATCTGGAATGATGAATGAATAGAGAATATTTGTTCACTGCCACCTGAAACAAGGATTAGGGGGCATCAAAAAATGGCATCATATAGCAGGTGGCAACAAAAGGCATTTCTCTATATATCTCACTATAAAGATATTATAGTACTTCCCAAAGGATTTACAATGTTTACCTCAGTTCACAAAATGGCTGGAAAACTTTATGGAAGAAAAATCCATTGATAACTATTGAATAGCAAGCCCTCTCCTAAACTTTATGAGATCTGATTATGATGTGCTGGAAGCCATCAAAGTACTCTAGAGAAGTCTCACAACCAGACAATCCTGTCTAAAAAGCCTTCTTAAACACCTGTGGCAGGCACTGCTGAGGGAGTGAATGGATCTCAGGTCTGGGTTTAGTACAACCAAAATCAGGTTACTCAGGTAAAAGTTACCTACTTGGGGTCCTTGTTGAGGGGATGTGGTAATTGAGTATTTGCTCAGAACACAGCAGGATTGGAGCAGAACTTGCACTGAAAGAACAAGAAGTGTTTCTGCAACTGGAGTACTGGAGATATGGAACTGGAATTAGAGACTTGCATGGTCATACAAACCAAATTCCAAATCCCCATGGAAAACCATGCTCTATCCAGAGCAGGACTCAACCAAATTCAAAAACCCCGGTGAACAGGTTAAGTGTAGGCCTGCAATAACTCAGGCTTGCTACTACTGCACCATTGTCTTAGTGGAATATTTAATAGCTGTCCACAAATGAGGTTTGCCATCTAACAATCCCTGTTTATTTGTGGTATCTTCAACTACCTGTCAACTACTTTTCCATGAAAGCAGCATCTTACACATGCTTATTATACACATGCTGAACATGCCTGTAATTAAATGGTAACAGTTCAGCATAGCAAATTACATTCCACTCAGTGCATGGAGGGGATCTCAGACCTTTACCTGTATCAGTTGCAGTCTATAAAACCCAAAAGTTAAAATACTCATTTACATAGCCAAGCTCTTGATTGACAGATCAAGCTTGCCTTCTGCCTCATTCCTGCCTCCCAGACCATGTGCTCCAGCCTGGAAGCAGAGGGCTGAGGAGCTGCCACATCCCAGGGGTCCAGGCTCTGGGACCCACACATCCTCCCCAGTCTGCCAGGCCTGGGGCACATCCAGCCTTGGGGCTGGCTGACACCACTTCCAAGCATATTCCACATGAGGATGCTTAAAGAATCCATTGGCAGGTTGCAACCTTTGCTCACATCCATGCTGGAGGAGCAGCACAAGGCTTCTGTGAGATCCCTCCAGCTTCTTGCTGGCTGCAAGCACTGGAGACCTACAGGAACCAGTCTGGGGGCTGTGTCCTCAATTTCAGCAGTGTTGTCATAAAACACTTTGTTTGGGTTTTATTCAGGGTGGAGGTGGGAGAAATGCTTCCATTGTTCCAGAGATTGAGAAAAAAAAAAAAAAAAAAGAACCAAAACTATCCAAATCATCACTAACAACCCTCCCCCCCCCAAAAAAAAAAACCCAAAAATCTGATCAAACTGATTACTTGTACTTAGTTCTGACCTTCACATTAAATGTTAGAGACAATAAGATAAAGATACAACAGTAATTGTGGCACCCCAGGGCACCCACATAAAATCTAGACTCAATTTTGCAGAGTGAAGGGGAAGGAAGGAGAAACTGCACAGAGTCCAAAAAAGAACCACAGGAGAGCTACAGGATGAGCTAGGAAATGAAAGAAAGAGCTAAGAAAGTAGTTTCAAATATATCTGCAATTCAGCTAGACAGCAGCTTGTAAAAGGACTTGGAAACAGTTTTTCAAGGGACAAAAGCTAATACTGAATGAGTTGTTTCTCACAGTTGTTTCTGTGCAATTAACTGAGTTAAAGACAAAGACTGAAGCTGAGCTCAGAAGTTATCTTCACAGATTTCTTAAACTGTGAAATAATTACTTAGGGAGAATTGTGGGAATGCTACCACTTCTGGGATATTTTAAAAACTACAGGGGGCATAATCCTAGAAACAGTATTTCAAGAGGGATTTTTACTAGCAAGTACTTAACAGAGCAGTTCCATTAATTGCTCGTGCCTTTTGATTTATTAAAACTCAAAATTGCTGGGGTTGTCCAGTAAATTACTTTTGTGGTAAGTGTTCCCTGAAAGTAGCAATTTTTAAAGGTTAAACAATCTAAGTGCCACCAGATTAACACAGCATTTGAGAATATTTACATGCAACATTCAAAATTTATAAAGAATCAACTGCTAAAGACAGGAGTCTACCCCAACTCTGGATTATATTTCCTTATTTCTTTAATTCCCCATTTAGCCACTTAAAACTCAATTTCATCTTATTTCAATTCTTATAATGTTTTTTTCTTTATCTTTATGTTGCTCTTCTATTCCACTTTTTCTTTTGTTCCCTTTAATCTCTATTACTTTCACTTCTCTTCTCCTGCACATTCTGCTCCATTCTGTATTTTTGCATTATTGCTGTCACATATGCCCTGCCAGAATCCACCCTTTTGTTTTGTTTTTACCTCACATGCCCTTTCTTTTCTTCCAGTTATTCTCCACTCTTTGTGGCTCCCTTTAGCATTTTTCATTCAAGACAATATTTGCATTTGGTTATGCAGTGCAAAAGAACATCACAGTTCAAACAATTTTACACAAATGTGCTTCTCCTTATGGCTGTCCTTTCTTGTGGCTTCTGTTCATACAGTGTACTCATTTTGTTCTATTTTATTTAAATGCCACAAGGTCAGGATGAGGAACAGTCATTTTAAGACTGAAAGCAAATTGAAAGGAAATAAAATATTTCAGTAGGAA